>NC_066585.1:401344275-402756271 GCF_024323335.1 Lathyrus oleraceus | reverse complement strand
CTATTGATTGTTGTGGTGAATTCTCTAATGTGCCTTTCATTGGTACACAAGAAGGAATTAACTACAACCCTGCTTTGGCTTGTCGTCAACTTGAGTTCCCCTTGAGAGACAAACCTAATAACACTTTGTTAGAAGGTCTTTTCTATCAAGAGGGTAAAGATCCCCAACATTTGAAGCAGAAGATTGTGCATGCTTGGCATAATGTGCATAGGAAAGGAAGACCCGAGCTTGGTCCGTGCAATTGTGTAGCTTTGGAAGCTTACACTATTTGGATGAAAAAGAGAGCTCTGGAATTAAAGATGCCGTATGCTTGTGAGAGACCTATGTCTATGGTTGCGGTTGAGCCATTAACTCTCCCTAACCAAGAAGTAAAGGAGTTGGAAGATGCGCTCGCCAAGATGAAGCAAGAGAAGGATATGTGGAAATAGCGTTTCCATGCTTTGAGCAGAAAGCATGAGGAGTTGCAACTTGAGTCTAAGGACAAAGATGCACTTATTGAGCTACATGAAGACCGAGTAATAAAGAGATAGAGACTCAGATGAAGGCTTCTTTTGAATCCGAGATTCGACGCATTTGAAGGTAGTACGCTCCTGCAGCTAGGTCTTTTGATGTTGTTAGGGATCCTTAGGATGACTAGTCTCCTTGTCTCTTGTATTTTCATTTGGTTTATGAAATAGTACAAAGTGTAATCCTTCCAATTATAAATAAAAGAGATTCTTTATGGTCAATCAAATTGTTACAATTGTTATTATTATATATCTGCAAATAAAATAGTAAGTTCCTTGAAAAATAAAAACAATCAAGCATTGCATTTCATGCATCATTTGCATAAACAAGTTTCTCTTTCGCTAGATGTCTCATTGGTATTTCTTCTGTGCTTCAGCCAAGCTGACTCATCGACACAATACTCGCGCCAATCACTCAAAGATTATGGAGCATCTAGAGCAAGAGAACATAGATTTGAAGGACGAGATCGCCTGCCTGACTGCCATGATGGAGTCAGTCCTAGCTGCTCAAAGCCAATCTTCTCCAACGCCTACAACTCCTCCTCCTCAGAGGATTGTTATTTCAGAGGTTGCTACCTCTACCATTCCTGCCACTGCTGCTCATTTTGCGCCTAACATGCCTGTCGGATTCCCATGGAGAATGCCACCCAACTTTATGCCTGAAGGTTTTGCACCTACCTTTGCTTCCATGCCGATATCTAGCCCGGTCATGTCTGTGCCACCACCAGTTGTGCATACGCTACCCCGTGTTAGTGAAACCATCTATCATTCTGAGCCGTCTGAGGGCCCCAATGTGTATGAAAAGATGGATGAAATGAAATACCAATTCCTTGAGCTGCGAAAGGAGTTGAAAACTTTGAGGGGTAAAGATCTATTTGGTAAGAGTGTTGCGGTACTTTGTTTGGTTCCAAATGTCAAAATCTTTGTAAAGTTCAAAGTGCCTGACTTTGAAACATACAAAGGGAATACCTGTCCACTCAGTCATCTTGTGATGTACGCCAGAAAGATGTCGATGCAAACTGATAATGATCAGTTGTTGATCCATTATTTTCAGGATAGTCTGACCGGTGCCGCGTTGAGATGGTACATGGGCTTGGATAGTGCGAGCATCCATATATTCAATGATTTGGGTGAAGCATTTATGAAACAGTACAAGTATAATGTGGATATAACGCCATATAGGTACCAATTGAGGTCATTGTCTCAGAAGGATAAGGAGACGTTCAAGGAGTATGCTCAAAGATGGAGAGAGCTTGCTGCTCAGATTACCCCTCCTTTGGAAGAGAAGGAGATGACCAAGATTTTTCTCAAGACCCTGAGCTCATTTTACTATGAGCGGATGATTTCCAGTACCCCCAGTGATTTTACCGAGATGGTGAACATGGGGATGAGGCTAGAAGAAGGTGTCTGAGAGGGACGATTATCTAAGGAGGAAGCATCGTCCAACAAGAGGTATGGTAACAGTTTTGCTAAGAAGAAGGAGAACGAAGCTAATGCAGTGTCTATTGGGAGGCAGAGGAGGCCTCATGTAAGAAGAAGTCAACCACCCCGTCAACACCATCATCAAGTATCATCTGTAATCCCAGTATTTTCTAACAATTAGTGTAACACCTCAAAATTTGCCCTCCTCTCTTGGGACTAGCTTAGTATATTGCATTTCATTTCTTAGGTCATTAGTCATTGCATATTTGCATATCATATGGCCACAACAAGCAAGTCATCCTCCTAGGTCTTGATCAGAAGATAAAGAGGTTAAGATGCAAGCTAGGGTTTCATTGAATGGATCACTAACTATCTGAGGGTGTGTGATACAAATTAGGGTTTCTTGATTCCTCAAGGGGGTTGAGCTTCATCTTGGTTGCAATGGTACATCATCATCATCATGGTCTTATCATCACCAAGAGATTCCTTATGCTTGATCAGATTCCTTAAGATTAGGGTTTTGACCTCTGGTCAACCCTAATCATCTGCATTGTGCCAATCAGGGTTTTGCAAGGAGATGGGGGTTTCAATGGATGTGGGGATCATCATATGGTTATATTGAGCTTATGGAAGCTAGGGTTTCATCATTGAGCCATTTCATCAGGAGTTTGAAGCTCAAGTTCAGCTATGCCTAGCCAGTTCATCTATTAGTCAGAAAAAGTCAATTGTGGTCAACTGTGCCTGAATTCATGGATTTGGAGGTGTGAGAGGGTTAGAGACACTTCATTCATGTCCAAACAAGTTTCATTTGACATTTAAAAGATCAAGAATGAAGAAAATAAAGTCAGATGAAAACTTTCCAAAAATAGAAAGTGACTTGTAATTGAAAATTGCCAAAAATGGAAAGTTTTTCTCCTCAAAATTACATGTCCAAAAATGCTTCAAATGAAATTTTGTTCAACATGAAAGTTGTAGATCTTGCTCTCACCGTTTCAAAAAGTCCAAGAACATGAATTTCTCATTTGTGGTTGGCAAGTTATGGATTGATCATTGTCCAAAAAAGTTGAATTTCAAAGTGGCATAACTTTTGATTCACAAGGCCAAATGGAGTGAGGTTTCTTTGAGCAAAATTCTTTTGATGTCCTCTATCCAAAACAAGCATTACCTGTCATGAAAACTCATCACACAAAAAGTCCATTTTTCAAGTGAACCAATTTTAAATTTGGAGGGAAAAAGTGCATTTTAAGAAATAAGCCTTGTTTTCACTCCATTCCACTTGCAATAGCTCATAAATACCATTTGAAACTTGCTCAAACCAGAAATTGGCACTGTTACATTGGATTTGCATAAGTGAGGGTGGATTTGCTAATTACCATTTAGCATAAAAGTGCATTTTCACTAATCACTCACATTTGGCTAAACTTGATTAACAAAATGGATTAGTGCATCATATAAATGGTTAATCATAACTGTTTCTGAGATTAACATTCATTCATCTCAGATCTAGATCCAAAATTGCACAATTCTCTCAACTTTTCATCTTCACTTTTTTTTGCAAATTCTCCAAGAACCTAGCCAAGATCTTCATTGATTCATCACCTCCAAGCATTGTAGAAGCTTTTGCAAGCAAGGATTCATCCACATTCGAGCAAATCAAGGACTGTAGCAAGAAGCTCCATCAATGGCATTTTGAAATCGGAGCAAAATTCAAGGCAATTGAGCTGAAGTCTTTCATTCATTCATCAACCTAAGCCTCAGTGATCATCTATTTTTGCTTTTGGAGGTGTAAAACGCGCGATTCACAGCTGTCTTCAAATTGAAGGTAATTTTTCAACTTCAATGATTCTTGAAATTGTTTGATGCTTCTTGTAGATCCTTCCACGTAGGTCATTCTGCAATTCGAATCATTGATTTTCATTAAGAATTGGTCAAGTTATGATGATTTGAATTTTGATGCATGAACATGTTTGCTATCGAATCCGTTAGATCATGAGGAATTAGGTTTAATTAATTTGATATTCATGATGTGCTTGAAAAACACCTTTCCGGTGATATAAAGTTTGTCCAATTTGGTGGAAATTTGTTCATGCTGGAAATTTGATCAAGAACGCGTATGAACTTCATAGAATATTTTCCAGAAATGCAGTTTGATCCAAATTTTCGCTACTGTACATGATGTTATGTGTTAGCGCGCGTGTTTTTTGAAAGTGAACCCGCTTCGATTCTGCCTGACAGCAATTCCACTTTTGGCATTTGCGTTTATTTCCATATGATACCATGTTCACATACTCATTCCACATGCATTTTTTTATTTTTCTTCCTCATTCAATAATTCATATCTCCTAAACCACTTGTCCAAATTGAATGAAATTTTTTGTGCTATAATCCTTGTGATCCCTACAATTTAATGCATATTTTTGCAAAAATTGTGCATGTGAGGATTTCTGTTTTGGCTAGGGTTTGTTTATGTATGTGGTTTCATGCATATTGCTTGGTATTTTGATCATGAAATGATGATGCTTAATTGGAAATTCCTGAAATTTTGCATGCTTATTCTAGAGACCTTAATGGACATTTTGGATTTGAGTTTGATATTTTAGCATTCCTGGATTGTGAGATATGCTATGATCTTTAGAGGTGTGACAATTTGTGTCACACCATTTCATGTCCAAATTCTTGATTTTTGTTACTATGCCATATTTACTTTAATTTAGCTGAAATTTTGCATGATGATGATTAGGGATGTTAGGTTCACACTTGAAGTTTTCTGGAATTTTTGGATGTGTTTCCAATTTGTTTGATAATTTCCTTTCTGTTTGACCAAATGTGGACTTTTTGTGATTCATGATTTTAGATGTTTTGTGAAATTCTTGATATGTATTGGATGGACTTGAAATTTTGTGGAGTGATTATAGACACATTTAAGTTTGTCATGGTTTTGGTTTGGTGCATTTAGCATGTTCCTACTATGTTTTATGCTTGCTTGAAGTTGATACATGTTTTGATGCTTTGTATGGGCTTGTTTGAGTATGCTTTGACTTGTGGAATTTAATTGACTTGCTTCCCTTGGTCCAAATAGCTTGCAATTTGGTGTGTAGGTCATGTTGTGATTGCTGTTTAGCCATGAATTATTTGAGGATTTATTGAATTGTTTTGGTTTGGATTTAGATTGAATCATTCTGTTTGGTCCAATGAGCTTCTAAATGACATGTTTTGCACTATTTCTTTCATGAAATGATAATGGTTGATGATATGAACATGAGACCAATTGGATTTGTTTCTTATTTGGTTGAACTTGATTTTGGATAAATTTCATGTTCTGTTTTGAACTTTTGATCCCATTTGGACCCTAGGCTTTGTCCTAGGGGTTTGCTTCTCATGTTTGAAGTGTGTTTTCAGGACAAAAGGCAAATGGCATGGAGGAATTAATGCACTTGGCTTAAGCTTCTCATTTGAATGATGTTGATTAACATTAATTTTGTTTTGTAGGGGGTTTCTAATCCATTTGTGTTGAGCATTGGCTTATGCTTTGCTTGATGCATTGCTTGTGTACAGTTAACTGTTTAACTTGTAATTGTTTGATTAACTGTTTGAGTTGTGTACTGATCATGTTAGATTGATTTCAGGTACATTAGTTGCTATTGTTCTTTTGAACTTGTGTCGGCTATTGCTTGGTTGCTTAACCAATTGAGGTAGAACTCGCTAACTCCATGTAGTCTGGAAGACCTGGCCTGTTACTTGGCCAGGCACCTGTCTGAAGTCCTCCTTAAGAGGCAATGCTTGTGCTTGTTTATATTTCAAGCAGGAAAAGACCTTGGTTAAGGCAATTGGCAGATACAAGAGATGTGCAATCCATCTCCTGCTCTTCAGTTGAGTCATCCCTCTGCTCACACAACTGGTGTTGATGCATTGAGATATTAACCCAAGATCCTTGTACAGTTGTACAGTTGAGTCAGTCATAAGTGTAGAAGGGTTCCCACTTTCTGAACCCACACTTCTTTGTCTAAAGCTCTCCCTGGCCAGGGATAAGAGCTGTGAGGCACACCCCTCACTCCCATTTCATCTGGCTTCACCCTAACTCTCAATGTTAGGGTTAAGAGCTAACATCACCTGATACAGTCGGTTTGCTTTTGCAGCCTAACCCTTTGTTTGAGCCCACTTCGTCTCGATATAGTGTGTGCTAATTGTGAATGTTTGCTTTGTTCTGATTATACTTGCATGCCGTGCTTTGCCTGTTTAGGATTAGCTTGTTGCCTGTGAAAGTTAGGATAGAAACCATAACTTAGGGATGATATGCATGATAACATCTAGGCTCGAGTCCAGCTCCCTAATAGTGTGTCTCCCTTTGTATCTGGTTAGAATTTCTTTCCCGTTCAGGGAAACTACGTTGCCCTGATCCTCATACCAGATGAGGTACGTAGGCAGGAGGTCGCACGAGATCTCTCCGGGCACCCTTTTTTCTTTTTGTGTGTGTTTGCTTGACAGTTGCTAGGTTCGAGTTCCCGACTCCTTAGTAGCTTGTTGCTTGTTTCTTCTTGTGTGTGAGTTAAGAGACGGATGTAAGCCCAACCATTGGCATTCTGTATCCTCTTGTTGTGTGCTTGGAGTCCGGTATAAGTCCATCAAGTGGCATCTGGTTTCCAGTGTGGGTTTGTTTGGTTCGGAAGCTGATGTAAGTCCAGCTATTGGCGTTCGGGTTCCATGTTTGCCTTTTTGTGCGTGTGTTTGTTTCGGCATGCGTGAGCCGAACTACGGCAGCTCTGATTCTCGTTCCAGACGAGATACGTAGGCATAGAATGCGATATCCTAGCGAGCCCTCTCCCCTCTTCCTCCACCTGTGTTGTCTTTAGTGTGTGTTGTAAGAACAAAAATTGTTCTACAACAGATTCCTTGATTTTGATGATAACAAAGGATGAAACCAAAAATGGCACCCTAACGAAAAGTTTCTAAGTGTGCAGGGTTCTAAAGAAAGAAGGAAGAAATCTGATGATGTCATCAGATACAGAACCAGATCAGAAGCATATTATCATATGATCAGAAGCATCTGAAGTGGAAACACGTTCAAGAAAGTCTAACTCTGAGCAAAACAGCAAAGTATCAGAAGCATCTGAACAAGAAGTAAGCTCTAGATGTTCTGACTCTGAACAACGCTATCTCTAACTTCCAGAAGTTATCAGCGCTATCTGAAGAAACTATCTGAACTCACAAGAGATTAACATCAGAAGCAAGATTCCAAGATTCTCCAGAAACACAAATACTCTGATCATGGAATTGCTAATCATGGAAGAGTAACGTTAAAGCCAAGTAAAGATTTGCAAATGGATTTCCTAATAGAGAAAGAGACGTTAATCTCCAATTTCAATAAAGAAGATATTATATGTGGTAAGTAGTCATTTATAGGAGAGTAAGTAGTAAATTCATCTTATTACTCATCAGTTTCAACTACTACCTCACTGATCTATATAAAGGACTGCAAATCAACATTCAGTACATACAACACATACGAGGAAAAATTATACTGAAACATCAAACACTCAAGAAAAACACTCTTGCTCTCTAAATCTTCACGAAGCTGTTGCTTATAACGTGAATCACTTTGTTCTTACTATTGTAATATTTGCTTTCTTAGAAGCACTCTAGATTACATAAATCTTTCATCTATTGTTTGTTGATTTCCTCAAGTGACTCTATGTAGTCTGTATACTTGAGAGGACTAAGAGATTTTTCTCTTAGACGTTGTTTGTAATCTTTCAAGATTAGTGGATTAAGTCCTTGTTGAAGGCGAAATCACCTCGGTCGGGTGGACTGGAGTAGCTTTGTGTTATAAGCGAACCAGTATAAAATCCTTGTGTGATTTTCATTTTGAAAAAGCGCTTATTTTTCAAACAATTCAAACCCCCCCCCTTTCTTGTTTTTCTCACCTTCAATTGGTATCAGAGCTCCGACTCTATTATTGATTTTCTAATCAAACACTTAACAGTGTAGAGAGATCCAGTACGAGAAAAACTATGGCCCACTCAAATGAAAAAGATAGTTACAATGCTAAGCCTCCTGTTTTTGATGGAGAAAAGTTTGACTACTGGAAAGATAGAATTGAAAGTTTCTTTCTGGGTTATGATGCTGAACTCTGGGACATTGTCACAGATGGATACAAACCTCCTGTCACAGAGAATGGAGCTGAAGTTCCCAGAAGTAAGATGTCAGATGATCAGAAACGAGTTTTCAAGAATCATCACAAGGCCAGAACCATACTCCTAAATGCTATATCTTACAACGAGTATGAAAAGATCACCAACAGAGAAACAGCCAAAGACATACTTGACTCTCTGAGGATGACTCATGAAGGAAACTCTCAAGTCAAAGAGACAAAGGCTCTGGCGCTTATCCAGAAATATGAAGCCTTCAAAATGGAGGATGATGAAGCCATAGAGGCAATGTTCTCTAGATTCCAAACTCTGATTGCAGGTCTCAAGGTTCTAGACAAAGGATACACAACTGCAGACCATGTCAAAAAGATAGTCAGAAGTCTGCCAAAGAAATGGAGACCTATGGTTACTGCTCTGAAGCTGTCAAAGGATCTGAACAATATTAGCCTTGAAGAACTTGTTAGTTCTCTCAGAACCCATGAGATAGAAGTAGAGTAAGATGAGCCTCAGAAAAGGAACAAGTCTATAGCGTTAAAGTCCAGACCTGAAAGACGCAAACTTGACAGAACCAAAGCTCTCCAGGCAGAAACTGAAGATGCTGACAACTCTGAACCAGAAGACTCTGATGATGAAGAAGAATTGTCCCTACTAACCAGAAGAGTTAAGCAACTCTGGAAAAAGAGGAACAACAACTTCAGAAGACCAAGACCCAGAGGGGATCGATCAGAATCAACCTCAAAAGGTAAATCTAACAAAGATATTACCTGTTATGAATGTAAAGAAACAGGTCATTACAGGAATGAATGCCCCAAGCTGAAGAAAGACAACTCTAGAAAAGAAAGCTTCAAGAAAAATACCTTCAGGACA
Source organism: Lathyrus oleraceus (assembly GCF_024323335.1). Lineage (NCBI taxonomy): Eukaryota > Viridiplantae > Streptophyta > Magnoliopsida > Fabales > Fabaceae > Lathyrus > Lathyrus oleraceus. Next base: position 402,747,330 of record NC_066585.1, on the reverse strand, counting down.
AAGAAACGACTGATGGCTACCTGGGATGATAGTGAATCTGGATCATCAGAATCTGACTCTGATGAACAGGCCAATGTGGCACTTATGGCTACCACATCCAGGAGTAGCTCAGATGAAGAATCTGAAGAGGTATTTTCTGAACTCTCTCGATCTGATCTAGAATCTTGTTTGTCAGAAACTCTTAGCTCATATCAGAAATTAAAACAAAAGTTTAAAAACATTAAAGGCTGTCTTAAAGCAAAATTTGAAGATTGTGGCAAGCTTGAGATGACAATTCTAGCACAAGAAGATACAATCAGATTGTTAACATTAGAAAGAGATGGAGCAAAAAGAAAAAGCTTAGAATTAGAAGAAGCGTTATCTCAAACTCCACAAACTTCAAATGCAATAATTTATAAATACGAAGAAGCCTTTCAAGAATTTCTGAAAAATGGAATAGGTAGGAGTATTATGGCATCCATGATTTATGGAGTCAGTCAGAACAATAAAAAGGGAATTGGGTATGATCCTAAGGAAGTTAAAACTTCTTCTAGTAACCAACTTAAATCTCCATTTTCATATCACTATACACACACACAAGAACAAAAATTTGAAAATGCCAGAAAACCCAAAGTTATGAGAAACTCTGGGAAGACTAATCAAAGAGGACCCAAGAGATTCTGGGTACCAAAAGATAAGATTGTGTATGTTGCAGATATCCTATGCAGCAAAGTTCAGACACCAATCATGGTACCTGGACTCTGGATGCTCGCGACACATGACGGGAAGAAATTCTATGTTCCAAAGCCTGGAACTTAAAGATGTTGGATTTGTAGGCTTCGGAGGAGATCAGAAAGGAAGGATCAGAGGCTCCGGAACTATTGGTAATGGTACTCTTCCCTCTATATCTGATGTCCTTTATGTAGAAGGATTAATGCATAACTTGTTATCCATAAGTCAATTAAGTGATAACGGTTATGATGTAATCTTCAATCAAAAAACATGTAAAGCCATTAATCAGAACGATGGCTCTGTCCTTTTCACAGGCAAGAGGAAAAACAACATTTACAAAATAAATCTTTCTGATTTAAAAGATCAAAATGTTAAATGTCTAATGTCAGTTCACGAAGAGCAATGGGTATGGCATAGACGCTTGGGCCACATTAGCATGAGGAAACTTTCTCAGCTAACTAAACTCGAGTTAGTCAGAGGCCTACCTAAACTGAAGTTTTCTTCAGATGCTCTGTGTGAAGCTTGTCAGAAAGGAAAATTTTCAAAAACATCTTTTAAAAAGAAAAATGTTGTTTCTACCTCTAAGCCTCTGGAACTTCTTCACATTGACTTATTTGGTCCTGTGAAAACAGCATCAGTTAATGGAAAGAAGTATGGACTAGTCATTGTTGATGATTACAGTCGCTGGACATGGGTAAAATTCCTAAAGCACAAGAGTGAGTCTCACTCTGTATTCACTAGTTTCTGTTCCAAAGTGCAAAAAGAATTTGACTCTAAAATTATTAGAGTCAGAAGTGATCATGGTGGAGAATTTGAAAACAAAGATTTTGAAGAATTATTTGATTCTAATGGAATATCCCATGATTTCTCCTGCCCTAGAACTCCACAACAAAATGGAGTTGTAGAGAGGAAGAATAGGACACTCCAAGAGATGGCCAGAACCATGATCAATGAAACTAATGTAGCAAAGCACTTTTGGGCAGAAGCTGTAAATACAGCGTGTTACAGTCAGAATAGAATCTCTATAAGACCTATTCTAGAAAAGACTCCCTATGAACTGTGTAAAGGAAGAAAACCAAACATTTCATATTTTCATCCTTTTGGATGTTCTTGCTTTATATTAAACACTAAAGAACATCTGAACAAGTTTGATTCCAAAGCACAGAAAGGTATTATGTTAGGATACTCAGAACGCTCTAAAGGCTACAGAGTATACAACACAGAAACCAAAATTGTGGAAGAATCAATTCATGTCAAATTTGATGATAAGCTTGACCCTGAAAAGTCAAAGCTAGTTGAAAAGTTTGCAGATTTGGAAATCACTCTTGTAGAATCTGATAAAACTCCAGAAGCAACTGTCACTCAGAACTCTGAAGAAATTAAATCTCCAGAAATCCCAAAGAAAGTTAAAAGTCGTATCAATGTATCTGAAGATTTGATTCTGGGAAACAAGGACGAACCTGTCAGAACCAGATCTACCTTCAGGACTTCTGAAGATACTCCTCTGGGACTAGTGTCTCTGATTGAGCCTACGTCTTGTGATGAAGCACTTCAGGATAACGACTGGGTGGCAGCTATGCAAGAAGAATTAGATCAATTCTCAAAGAATGATGTCTGGGATCTCGTTCCTAAACCCAGAGGCACTCACGTCATTGGAACCAGATGGGTATTCAGAAACAAGCTGAATGAGAAAGGAGAAGTCGTCAGAAACAAAGCTCGACTGGTAGCTCAAGGTTATAGTCAACAAGAAGGTATTGATTATAATGAAACCTTTGCTCCAGTCGCGAGGTTAGAATCTATTCGTCTTCTTGTATCTTTTGCTATTAATCACTCTATCAAATTATATCAAATGGATGTCAAGAGTGCATTCCTTAATGGTTATATTTCAGAAGAAGTGTATGTCAATCAACCTCCAGGTTTTGAAAATTCAAACTTTCCAGAACATGTTTTTAAACATAAAAAATCTTTATATGGACTTAAACAAGCTCCCAGAGCTTGGTATGAACGTTTAAGCAATTTTCTTCTGGAACAAAATTTTATCAGAGGGAAAGTTGATTCTACACTCTTCTGTAAAAACCTTAATAATAATCTCATGATATGCCAGATTTACGTTGATGATATTATTTTTGGTTCTGCTAATATCTCTGTTTGCCAAGAATTTTCTAAGTTAATGCAGGCAGAATTTGAAATGAGTTTAATGCAAGAACTAAAGTTCTTTCTGGGAATTCAAATTAATCAAACTCCAGAAGTCACGTACGTTCATCAAAGCAAGTACATTAAAGACGTTCTGAAGAAGTTTGACATGACTGAATGCAACTCTGCAAAAACTCCCATGCACCCAACTTGCATTCTTGAAAAGGAAGAGGTAAGCAACAAGGTTTGTCAGAAGCTCTATCGAGGTATGATAGGCTCTCTTCTCTATCTGACTGCTACTCGTCCTGATATTCTCTTTAGTGTCTGTCTTTGTGCCAGATTCCAATCAGATCCTAGAGAATCTCATTTAACAGCAGTTAAGAGAATTCTTAAGTATCTGAAAGGAACTCCTAACCTGGGCCTGATGTATGAGAAAACTTCAGAGTATAGACTCTCGGGTTACTGTGATGCAGATTATGCAGGAGATAGAATAGAACGAAAAAGCACTTCTGGAAATTGCCAGCTTCTGGGAAACAATCTGATATCCTGGGCTAGCAAAAGACAATCAACAATTGCTCTATCAACTGCAGAAGCAGAATATATCTCAGCATCACTGTGCACAACTCAGATGCTCTGGATGAAGCATCAGTTAGAAGATCTGCAAATCTTTGAGAGTAACATTCCTATCTTTTGTGATAATACTGCTGCTATTTGTTTAAGTAAGAATCCCATTCTACATTCCAGAGCCAAACACATTGAAATAAAACATCATTTTATCAGAGACTATGTTCAGAAAGGGATAGTAACATTGAAGTTCATTGATACAGAACATCGATGGGCAGATATCTTTACTAAGCCTCTAGCTGAAGATAAATTTCTTTTCATCTTAGAAAATCTGAACATTAAAAATTGCCCTGAATGAAGTGTGGCTCTGAAAATGTAAAATGAGACTCTGACATAAACAAATGTTCTTCTGCCTCTGACTCTGATACTTCTACAAGTTAAGAAGATATCTGAGTTAGAAATCTCCAGGAATCAATCTTTTGGTATTCCTGAAGATCAGATACATCAACACGTGGAGCACTAAGCGTCTAACCCTAGAACTTCTAGACAGCTGTCAAAAGAAATTCAAAGGACAGACGTTTGAAATCTCCTTGAGCAGTGTGCGTACTGTTGGGATTAGACATTTATTAATTAGCTGTAATCATTTTTCCCCCAAGCGTGCAATCTTGAGCTTTGTACTAACGCAATTTGATGTGTCGTTTTGCATGTGTTTCACTTAGAGTATATAAACACTTTTCTCACATTTCACACACTTATCACTCTCACTCACTCTAAAACCCTAAACCTCTCTGAAGCATTCTCTGCAAACTCTCAATCTTCATCTTCTTCTTCACCATGGACGCTCAACAACAAGAAGTGTTTAACTTTTCTCAACAAATGGAATCAAGCTCAACTGCTCAAACTTCAAGCATTCCAACTCCAACGGTTACAGGCGTCACCATCACCACTGTCTACAAAGAACCCCATGTTCTTGACCGTGAACGCCATATTAACCTATCAACCCCTTTTGAAGGACTGGAGGTGTTGTGTGAAACGCTAGTAGATTTTGACAACTTGAAGAGAAATGGCGTTGATCTTACTGAAGAACTTCGTAAACAAGGGTGGGAAAACTACTTCCAAAGGCTTTATGGTCCTGTTTACCCACTTCTCATCAAGGAGTTCTGGAGATTTGTAGATGCAGATGACCATTTCATTGTCTCCTATGTTCTGGGGGTAAAGATTGTAATTACTGAAGGGTCAATTGCCTCTTTACTGAACATGGAGAGAGCTGGAGGAAAAAGGATTTACAACATCCCTCCTAGGTCAAAGCGCATTACTGATGTAATCAATCCAACAATCTTCAAACCCAACACTGAAGGAAATCCTTCAAAGAACAAAGAGCTGCATCAGAACCTCAGAGTGTGGCTGAAGATCATTCTGGGAACTATTCACCACCGTCCAGCCTCTAACTCCTCTGACTACATCAATGCAGATCAGAAATGCATTCTGTATTGCATTCAGAAGGGTGTGAAGATCTGCCTCCCTGCTCTCCTTTTCAGATACCTCAGAGATTCTGTCAAGGAAACCAGAAATAACATGAAGCCCAGATCCTACATCCCTCTGGGAAGATTGCTATCTGATGTTTTCATCGAGAACGGACTGGTAGATCATCTGGAAAAGACCAAACTGATGGATGATCTGGCAATAGATACTGGGAAGCCTCTGAACGCCAGAAATCTCAAGAGTATGGGAATAATCAAGAAGATTCAAGTCAGACCCACTATGGATACATCCTGGGATGCCTTGAAAGATCAGAGGAAGCTGCCCCATGGTCTTGCAAGGTTCTTCAAAAATGAACCCAGAGATGCGGTTGCTATCTATCTTCAGCGTCTGCTGGATGAAGGTGTAGACATATCTGACTTCAGCCTCGACGATTGTCTGGATTCAGAAGAAGACTTCGTCAGATACAAGAGAGGTCTCTCTGAGAAGAAGATTGCATCACAGGAAAAGAAGGCTAGAATTGGAGAATCTTCTGGAAGCAGATCTCCAGCTCCTCTGAAAATCTCTACTGGTATGTCTGTTCCTCCTATTTCCTCTGTACCTCCGATGGTTTCCTCTACCCCTTCCTCTAATCCTCTCCCAACACCACCAATTTATACAACCTCTGAAATCCCACCTTCAACCATCAGAACCTCTCAGCCTTCACCAGTTTTAAATATCGCCCGTACATTCATACCTCCTTCTGAACCTGAACAAATGAACCAAAGCACTTCCTCTTCTTCATCTTCCACAGCCCCAGAATCACCACCATACCTCAACATTTCTTCTGACCCAGAACTCTCAGACCCTAACTCTCCAACCCTAGCCCAAATTTATGCTCTAAACCTCGTTTCACAACAACCAACAGAACCTGAAATAACTTCACCACCACAACAAACAACCACCATCCCTTCTGAAAACCAACCTTCTGAAGACCAACCCTCTGACCTTCCCACCTCTGATATCAACCCACCAAACACCTCTGTTGCACCTGAATCAGAAACTGAAACTGAACCTTTAGACTTAAACCCTCTTTACGCTTCACCCCAAAGATCTGAACCTGAAGCAGAATCTGAACCTCTCACATTAAATCTCAGCCCTCCAACATCTTCACCCCAAACCTCTGAACCAAACCTTTCTGTACCTACCCTTGAGGAAGCCATCATGCTGGTAGCAGGGGCTTCGGTACAAAAGGTCAAGTCTCTGACCACTAACTCTGAAGTCAGTGATGATCCTGACTCTGTAAGGACACACTGGAACAGAGTCATTGGCTGGATGACCTCTGAGGCTTTTAGACTGAAGAACATCTCTGAACAAGTCAGAAATGGCTACATCAGAGATGCTGAGGCAAGACTCCAGGAAAGACTTGCCAGAGAAGCTGCTGAAGAAGCCAGGAGGCTAGAGGAAGAGAGACTTGCGCGAGAAGCTGAAGAAGCCAGAAGATTGGAAGAAGAAAAGGCTCGTCAAGCTGAAATCCTAAGGTTAAAGGAAGCTGAAGCTAAGGCTCTGGCAGATGATGCTGCTGCTGCAGAAGCTGAAGCACAGGCCGCTGCTGAAGCACAGCAGGCTCTGACTCTGGGGGAGTCCTCTGCTGTTATCCCTATGGTTCTCCAAACTCTGAAAGAACTTAAGCAAGATCAGAATGAACTCCGGGCCAGAATGGACAAGCAAGATACTGTCAACGACAACATCCAGAACATGCTTGCAATGTTGCTTCAGAGAATGCCTCCGCCTCCGAACCCTTAGGCACTTAGGATTTATTTTGCTTGCCTGTTGTTTTATTTTCTTTGAATCTGATGTTTTCTAGTTCTTGTTGCCTTTGTGCTTTTATCTGAATACAAGTTTTTCTCTTAATTTTTTTTTTTTTTGCTATGTCTTTTTGATTCTGACAAAAAGGGGGAGAAGTCATTATTAGCTCTGATGAAAATATTGTCTAAATACCTTAAGCACTCTGCAACATATTTTTCTTAAATTAAATTTATCTAACAATAGACTTAAGAAATTGCAGAAGGTATCAAGAAATTTCATCGCTTGGAAGCTCTGGTAAGAACTTCTGAACTCCCTAGCACTAACTCAGGGGGAGCTTCTGTCTATCTGATCTGATATTATTCATGTTTCATCTGCTAATTAAGTTTGTTTTGTCATCATCAAAAAGGGGGAGATTGTAAGAACAAAAATTGTTCTACAACAGATTCCTTGATTTTGATGATAACAAAGGATGAAACCAAAAATGGCACCCTAACGAAAAGTTTCTAAGTGTGCAGGGTTCTAAAGAAAGAAGGAAGAAATCTGATGATGTCATCAGATACAGAACCAGATCAGAAGCATATTATCATATGATCAGAAGCATCTGAAGTGGAAACACGTTCAAGAAAGTCTAACTTTGAGCAAAACAGCAAAGTATCAGAAGCATCTGAACAAGAAGTAAGCTCTAGATGTTCTGACTCTGAACAACGCTATCTCTAACTTCCAGAAGTTATCAGCGCTATCTGAAGAAACTATCTGAACTCACAAGAGATTAACATCAGAAGCAAGATTCCAAGATTCTCCAGAAACACAAATACTCTGATCATGGAATTGCTAATCATGGAAGAGTAACGTTAAAGCCAAGTAAAGATTTGCAAATGGATTTCCTAATAGAGAAAGAGACGTTAATCTCCAATTTCAATAAAGAAGATACTATATGTGGTAAGTAGTCATTTCAAGGAGAGTAAGTAGTAAATTCATCTTATTACTCATCAGTTTCAACTACTACCTCACTGATCTATATAAAGGACTGCAAATCAACATTCAGTACATACAACACATACGAGGAAAAATTATACTGAAACATCAAACACTCAAGAAAAACACTCTTGCTCTCTAAATCTTCACAAAGCTGTTGCTTATAACGTGAATCACTTTGTTCTTACTATTGTAATATTTGCTTTCTTAGAAGCACTCTAGATTACATAAATCTTTCATCTATTGTTTGTTGATTTCCTCAAGTGACTCTATGTAGTCTGTATACTTGAGAGGACTAAGAGATTTTTCTCTTAGACGTTGTTTGTAATCTTTCAAGATTAGTGGATTAAGTCCTTGTTGAAGGCGAAATCACCTCGGCCGGGTGGACTGGAGTAGCTTTGTGTTATAAGCGAACCAATATAAAATCCTTGTGTGATTTTCATTTTGAAAAAGCGCTTATTTTTCAAACAATTCAAACCCCCCCTTTCTTGTTTTTCTCACCTTCATGTGTGTGTTATGTTTGTTTTAGCAACCTTTTCTTTCTTTTGAGCGTGGATCCCGTCGAGTACGACGGATGCGTAGGGGTGCTAATACCTTCCCTTCGCATAACCGACTCCCGATCCCATTCTCTTTGGTCGCGAGGCCATGCTTTTTCCAGGTTTACTTCGAGCGTTTCCTTTCCCTCTTTTGGGATAAATAACGCACGGTGGCGGCTCTGTGTTGTTTTTGTGTCAGCCCGCCGGTTGTTTTTCGCGGATGCGACAGCTGGCGACTCCACTGGGGATAATAGAAGTTGACCTATTGCTGGTCCATCTTCCCTAAGCGAGTCTCTCCTAGCGTTCTAGGATAGTTTAGGTTGTTTGTGCCGCTTTATTTATTGCATTTATTATTCTGATTGTGTATATATTGGCATAAATATTTGCATGCATCATACTATCATGTTGCTGTCCTCTGTACAGGTGGTTCCTCTGTTTTGGGGTGGGTGTTCTGAGTGGGGCTAAAACCCAGGCCCGAGTATACACCTAGGATTAGGGTGGTCTTAGGTTGCCTCTCATGTTAGGTCAACATGATCTTGGCGACTTGACATACCACAAGCCGGACGAGGTTCTTTTGAGGGTGCTCTTCCTTTGTGGGGTACTCCACTCTGGTTGAGTCACCTCATCTAAGCTATTGACTCTGGTGACCAATCATTTCCCGGATCTTTGGTGTAGACGATCTTAAGGGAGCTACAATGGCACACCCGAAAGGGCAAACCCGTTGAGTATCTCTGCCCGATTGTCGAGACTATTATCCGTCTTAGGATGACCTGATTAGAATTTACCTGTGAGGGGAGGGTGATTCTTACAGATGCATGTTATGATGGTGACTTTGGATGGTGACTATTGGTTCCGTTGATTAGAGTCTTATTTATAAGTCGGATTTATGGGCATTTCTTGCCGAGACGCCGGAGTGTTGTCCGTGTTATTTATCAGTGGGGATCCGTTTATTTCAGGATTCCCCGGGCCGATTCAGAGATTGTTATGGTTATCTGCTCAGAGTTTATCTGGTGATGATGATGATGGTGTATCTTTCAGTTCCGTTTATTTCGGAACCCTTGAGTTGGATTTGTGGTTACATGTTCCTTCAGATGGTTGTGATCAGTTCGGAGATCAGGCTTCAGTGCAACAAATGTTCAGATGACTTGGAGGATGGCACAGTGCATTGCATTCACGCATCAGCATCATCCACATTTTGTATTCATCGGCATCTAACTCACGTCTATCCATACTCAGGGTACATTCTTGATTGAGATTCTGGTTGAGAGACACCCTGATGTCAGAACGTTATTGTCGAAATATTGTCTGTCTCGATGAAACCAGGATCAAAAGACAGAAGCTTCCTCGTATGGATAGACGTTGCATTCATGCATATTAACCTGTTTGCTGTTTTGCAGGTGTCGGGTTTTAACGTGCTTGATTGTTTCAGGAATCATTGCTCGAGCGCGCAGAGTTATACCCTTGCACTCAACACGCCCTCACAGATACTTCATCAGACGCAATACACCCAGACTGATGGATCTCCCTAACACAGATATTCTCGAGCTGAAGGACAAGATGAGCAAACTGATCAACATCATGCAGGGTTTTGCAGTTGGTCAGAAAGCGTTAGCTGACAAAGTTGAGAAGCTCGAGCGGGCTTCAGCTGCCAACAGCGGTGTCAATCTGGATGGTGTCTCCAACCAGGGGCTGGGTGGTTCCAGAGATGGTGGAAAGAGAACAACTGTGGGTGTAGTGAACAATGCTGGAGGTTTTGGCGCTGCTACTGGTGGTCAACCTGGTCCGATGGGTCAGAATATGAAAGATGGTTTGTTCCCTCCATTCTTTGGGGTTGATGATGATAGGGAGGAAGACAGGGAAGCAGATTAGTTCTCCATGCACAACGAACCGTTCGGTCAATATGGTGCCCAACCATAGAACAAAGAGATTCAGCTGCTGGCTGAAAAGATCAGAGCTTTGGAGAGTTATGCCACTCCCGGGGTTGTAAACATGTCAAATATGGGGCTAGTTGAGGGAATTGTGATCCCACAGAAGTTTAAAGCGCCCGCTTTTGATAAATACAATGGGAGTTCTTGCCCGGAAACTCATCTCCAGGCCTTCGTCCGCAAGATTTCTGCCTATACAACAGATCAGAAGCTCTGGATGTACTTTTTCCAAGACAGTTTGTCTGGTGGATCTCTTGAATGGTACACCAAGTTGAAGTCTTCAGATATCAAGAGCTGGAAGGATCTCGGAGATGCATTCTTTAAACAGTACCAGTTTAATGCCGATATGGCTCCTAGTCGTACCCAGTTGCAGGGTATGTCTCAGAAGCCAAACGAGGGGTTTAAAGAATATGCTCAGAGATGGAGGGAGTTGGCTGCCAGAGTGCAACCTCCGCTGGTGAATCGGGAGATGTCTGATCTATTCATGGATACCCTGCAGGGGGTTTTTGCTGAAAGGATGGTGGGTTGTCCCGTCACTGGCTTTGCAAACATTGTAGTGGCTGGGGAGAGGATTGAAAGTTGGCTGAAAATGGGGAAAATCCAGGGTGGTAATGCTTCGTCATCAGGATCGAAGAAGCCTTTCGGGAACGGTCAGCGTAAAAATGAGGGTGAATCAAGTGCTGTGTATGCCCAAAGGGGGCACGGTAGGGATCGTTACTACCAGCACACTGCTGCGGTAACCGCCCCTGCTGGTAATCAGTCAGTACGACAGCAACGTCAGCCACCTCAACAGAGAGCCGGGTACCAAGTGAGGGGAAAAGGGATTGATCGTCAGTTCGATAAGCCGCCCGTGACATATGCTGTTCTGTTCAAGAAGTTGATGGATCTTGGGTTGGTTCAGCCAAGGACGATGGTTCCGTTAAGATCAGATCAGAGGCCTCCTAATTATGATGAGAACGCCCAGTGTGAATTCCATTCTGGTACACCAGGGCATAACATTGAGGGCTGCAGATCTTTTAAGCATGTTGTCCAGGATCTGGTAGACTCCAAGGCCATCAATTTTGCACCGTCACCGAATGTTAATGTTAATCCCATGCCGGCGCATGGTCAGGCGATGGTGAGTGCAATTGCTGAAGATTCGGATCACGCCTGTGCGGTAGGTGAAGAGACTGACAGTGACTGCGAGTTTGACGGTTGGATAAAGTCGTGCGTACCATGGAACTGGAGGGCCTAACAAGATCATCACTGTCACTCGTCCGGAAGAGTAATAATTTCTGTTTCAATTTTATCTGCATGAAAGCCTTACGTTTTGCCCGAAACGTAATGGTTCATTGTAAGGGCCACCTCATGTTTCATTTTGCAACATTTTGCATCATAAATAAATGGATGTTTTTCAAATTAAAAGCGGTGTTCCCTGTTTTTCCTTTATTTTTACAGTTTAAAAACAAATAAAAATGGCAATGTTTGTTTTCACTTTTTCCCCTTTTTGATTTGTCTCGTTCCGACTTTGAAAAGTAGTTCTCCGGATCTCGTTGATAACAATTTGGTTACACCTCATATGACTTCGACAATCCGATCTATCATGCCGAAGAAGAAGGCGAAGAAGATTGTGATCTGCTGGAAGATTAACCAGGTTGTTGAAACAAGAGGAGAAGGTGATTCAGCCGCACGAGGGGCGAGTTGAGCTTGTTAACCTATATACCGCCGAGGTCAGAAAGGAAAGGAAAATTGGGGCCGCTTCAGAGGCGAGTCGAAAGCAGAATGGTAGCCCTGTTGAAAAAGTATGTCGACATCTTTGCCTGGTCGTGTCAGGATATGCCAGGGTCGGATACCAGTGTCGTTGTGCACAAGCTACCATGGAGAGAAAACCGTCCTCTAGAGAAGCAGAACGTCGATGCCACGTATCAGAGTGACTTTGTTTCATGATATGATTCATCATGAAATTGAATGCTATGTTGATGACATGATAGCAAAGTCCCAAACAGAAGAGGGGCATCTGGCAGACCGGGGCAAGTCGTTTGACTGGTTGAGACAATTCAAACTGAGGTTGAATTCAGATAAGTGCACTATCAGAGTGCGGTCCGGTAAGATGTTGGGGTTCATTGGAAAAGAGGAATCAAGGTTGATCCTGCTTGAAAAAAAAAGAAAAAAAATGCTTGAACCGAGGATGGAAAGAGGTTCGTGGTCTCCTAGGTAGATTGAATTACATGTCATGGTTCATATCTCACCTAACAGCCACGTATGAACCCATTCAAAAAAGAGATCAAACGGTCAGGTGAAATAATGATTGCCAAGGGGCATTGAAAAAATAAAAGAATAAGCTGCAGGAGCCTCTGATTCTGATGCCTCCTGTGGGAGGAGCAATTGTTAATTCGGTACTTGACGGCCTTCGAGGGGTCTATGGGGTGTGTATTGGGTCAGCATGACGAGTCTTGTCGAAAAGAGCATGCAATTTACCTTAGCAAAAAGTTTACCGACTGTGAAACAATACATTCACTATTCGAGAAAACTTGATGTACTTTGGCATAGGCTGCTCGCCGACCGAGACAGTATATGCTGGTTCATACCACTTCGTGGATTTCCAAGATGGATCTGATCAAGTATATGTTTGGGAAGCTAGCATTGACCAAACGGATTGCGAAAAGGCAAACGATTCTGACTGAATATGATATCCAGTATACTTCTAAGAAAGCAATCAAGGGGAGTGTATTGTCTGATTACCTCGCCCAGCAACCTATTGAGGATTATCAACCGAGGAAGTTTGAGTTCCCTGATGAGGACATCTCGAGGTGCTCAAATCGAAAGATTGTGAGGAACCGATCCCGGAGGAGGGGCCTGAACCTAAATCCGAACGGATTCTGATGTCTGATTGGGCCATTAACATGAATGGAAACAGAGTTGGTGTTGCTTTGCTTATGCCAAAGAGATCCCCACATTCCTTGTGATGCCTGACTAGCATTTGAATGCACCGACGGTGTGATTGAGTATGAAGCTGGTATCCTGGGTATCGAACCTCGATGCGTGCATCTACTGGGGAAAAGCCTTTCTTTGGTATATGGAATGGAAGCTGTGCTACCAGTTGAGGTTCAGATTCCCTCTTTGAGAGTCCTGATGGACGTAAAATTGCAAGAGGCTGAATGGGTAAGGACCCGGTATGAAGAGTTAAGCCTGATTGAGGAAAAGAGGTTGGCGACCATCTGGCCCGGGTAGTTATACCAGCAGCGGATGAAGCGTGCTTTTGACCGAAAGGTACGACCTCGGGTATATCACGTAGGTGATATGGTGCTGAAAAGGATCCTTCCTCCTCAAAACGATCGTAGGGGCAAATGGACACCCAATTATGAAGGTCCATTCGTGGTCAAGAAGGTTTTCTCTGGTGGAGCCTTGTTGTTAACGACCATGGATGGCGAAGATTTTCCATCCCCTGTGAATGCGGACGCAGTTAAAAAATACTTCGTGTAAAGAGACCCGCTGGACGAGAAGAATAAAATAGTCCAGGCAAAAATGGGCATCCCGGCGAACCAAAAAACAGAAAGAAAAGGTTCGGGCAAAAATTAGGGATAAAAAGAAAAACTGTACACCCGGCGAGTCGAAAACCTGAAAAGGCGACTTGGGCAAAAAAGGGTATCCCGGTGGACTGAAAACCCGAAAGGGCGGTCCAGGCAAAAGAGGGATTGAAACGAACAACTGCGTCTGGCATGATCGTTTGCGCTTTGGTTAAGGCATAATGGATAATACCCGGTAGGGATCAATCAGAAACGTCTTGTTCAGAAGGCAGAAAGCACCGAGAGTCTGAGGACATATGGGGTGTAACCGAGTTGGAACTCGATGAGATCACGGGTTTCACATTGCCATTAGGATAGATTTTTACTTTTGTGCGCAATTACCTCTTTTCAGGAATTGCATCCTTTGTATTGCTCAATTTGAGCCACACTTTTCAATCAATAAAATGCATATTCAGTCAAATAATTTTGTTTTTTGTTTTTCATTATCGCTTTGATTGCAAAAACATCCAATTATTTTGATAAAGAATCTTGCATTTTAAGGCATACAGGTCCCTTCCAATGCATGTTTATAAGATTGAAAACTTGAAATCTTATTTGGAAGGTTGAGTGACCCAAGTGTTGAAATCTTGACACGCCTGGGGCATGGTTTTATCTAACGATCTCTTTTGCAGGTACTGTTAGGTATTTTCACTCACTTGCAGGTTGTGATGTGGAAGCTGTTGACAAAACAGTCCCCATGGAGTCCAATCAGGGACGAATGGATAGAAGAACGGTGAAGAGACGACGACGAGACGTACAACGATCCTGGAGAGTTAATCAAGAAGACTCTTCAAAGTCTGAAGATTGAAAAGTATGTGTAAATCCCAGGAGTTCGTTCTCCGTCGAGTACGGAGCGGTTTGGAATACAAGATGATGGAGCAGAAAAGGTCCAGACGAGTCTGGGAGTTCTCAAAATTGGAAAGCTGACAATGGATAAGGACGGTGAATACCAGGGGTCGACGAGTCGACGGGTGTTCAGTACCAGACTGTCCTCATCCCCGAGCAGAGTCGGAATGACTAATTCCCCAGCAGATTCAAGGTCTGTGGATTCCCTAGCAGGGTCAGGATGGTTATCCCCAGCAGGTTTTAGATCGATGCTTCCCCAGCCTCCAGGCCTGAAGGTTGCTGTTTCCTAGCGGAGGTATCTGTGAGTGGTGGTTTCCCAAGCAGAGTCTGGAATATTGCATCCCCAGCAAGTCAAAAACTGTTGGTTCCCCACAGAGCGCATTGGTGGTTCTTGTCCCCAGCGATGCCCCAAGCGGATCAAGTGCAGAGGAGGTTTCCCCAGCAAGGGTTGCTTTTTTTTTCCCAGCAGCAACGCTATTCCCTAGCAGGGTGGAAATCGGAGTGTTGGTGGGTTCCTCAGCGGAGTGCCTCGAGCTCCCCAGAAGAGTCCCTTGAGGGGGATGCTTTTTTATGCATGCATCATTTAGGAGATCATAGCATATTGCATAATAAATCGCGTTGCATTTCCATAATTATGGAGCATTACGCAGAAAAATCAATCATGCATCATATTGCAAGCATAAGCTAGTCTCAAGCCGTGGTCATCGTTTGAGAAGTGGTTGTGCCCAAAGGTGAAGATGCTACTCCGAGGAGTTTGGTACTGTATCAACAATATTCCCCAGTAGTGCGATACTGGAGGAGATTTCTGCCGTGCGAGACAGAAGTTGGAAGATGTTACTCTGAGGAGTTTAGCATCATGACGTCAGGTCAGCAATGTCCCCCAGTAGTGCGATACTGGAGGAAGCTTTTCCGTCGGACAGAGATGGAAGTGAAGATCACGATCAGCGCGACTCGAGCCGGGGTTACCATCCAAGAATGGGTTTTGCCGGTCAGTGAAGTTGATACTCTGAGGAGTTTGGCATCGTGACGTTGGGTCAATGGTATTCCCCCCAGTAGCGCGATATTGGAGGAAGATTTCTGTCGTGCGAGACGGAAGTTTGAAGATGTTACTCTGAGGAGTTCAGCATTCTTGTGATACCAGTAAGTGTCGTGTCGATCCCCGTAAGGTCGAGTATTCTTTGGTGTCAGTAAACATCATTGTTCGATGTCCAGTAAACGTCGAGTTTCCTCCCAGTCATTGGTTAATGTCTGGTCGAGTTTTCTTTGGTGTCAGTAAACATCATTGTTCGATGTCCAGTAAACGTCGAGTTTCCTCCCAGTCATTGGTTAATGTCTGGTCGAGTATTCCTTGGTGTCAAGTAAACATCATTGTTCGATGTCCAGTAAACGTCGAGTTTCCTCCCAGTCATTGGTTAATGTCTGGTCGAGTTTTCTTTGGTGTCAGTAAACATCATTGTTCGATGTCCAGTAAACGTCGAGTTTCCTCCCAGTCATTGGTTAATGTCTGGTCGAGTTTTCTTTGGTGTCAGTAAACATCATTTTTCAATGTCCAGTAAACGTCGAGTTTCCTCCCAGTCATTGGTTAATGTCTGGTCGAGTTTTCTTTGGTGTCAGTAAACATCATTGTTCGATGTCCAGTAAACGTCGAGTTTCCTCCTAGTCATTGGTTAATGTCTGGTAGAGTCTTCTTTGGTGTCAAGTAAACATCATTGTTCGATGTCCAGTAAACGTCGAGTTTCCTCCTAGTCATCAGTATATGTCTGGTCGAGTTTTCTTTGGTGTCAGTAAACATCATTGTTCGATGTCCAGTAAACGTCGAGTTTTCTCCCAGTCATTAGTCAGTGTCTGGTTTAAGGTGTTACTCCGAGGAGATTAGCATCATGACGTCAGATCAGCAATGTTCCCCAGTAGTGCGATACTGGAGGAAATTTTTCCGTCGGGCGGAGATGGAAATAAAATCAAAGGACGTTACGCGATCAGCGCGACAATCGGGGTTCAAATGGAGAAAGGGAAATGTTGAGGCATTTTCTAGAGATCGGGGTTCAATTGGAGAAAAGGAAGTGTTGAGGCATTTTCTGGAGATCGGGGTTCAAATGGAGATTGGAGTTGAAGATTATATCCGGGATGAGGTCCTCAGGATTATCTTCTGTTCATGTGTCACCTTAGACTTTGGCTGAGGCCAAGGGAGGTCGTTATGGGTGTCTTCTGAGGAAGAGATGCACATGTTACCTTCCTTTTGTGAAGGTGTACCCTCTGATATGTCGCCCTCAGAGTGGTGTTTGATGTTATTTCCGACGTTGCCAGCGGAATTATCACAAGAAAGTGGAGAGCGGGGTTCAAACGGAGAAAGGGAAATGTTGAGGCATTTTCTGGAGAGCGGGGTTCAAATGGAGAAAGGGAAATGCTGCGGCATTTTCTAGAGAATGGGGTTCATAATGGCGATCACAAGTTATCGTCAGGCGATTGGGGTTCAAATGGAGAATGGGGTTCATTATTTTGGCAACCAAGATGTCGGGGTTCAAATGCAGTGATCCGGGATCATTTGCGCGAAGAAAAATTTCGGGGTTCAAGAAAACGAAAAGAGAGAAATTTTTTGGGATTCAAGAAAAAGAGAAAATAATAATCATAATCTTCAGCGGATGTGGTGTTCAAGCCATAGTTATCCCTGTGTTACCATTTATTTTGGTATCCAGGTCGACGTTCTTGTTTCGGTAATCAGGCCGACTGTCTCCGTACCAGACGGATTCTTCTTTCAAGGTTGTTCTTTGCCGATTCTGACAGGCACTGTTAATTATTTTCCCATCAGAGTGCAAATTGTTCGTCTGTTCTTGGTATTCAATCACTCTTCATCCTGATCATCTGAAAGCCGAGGCTGTTCATATCGACAGGTTCACAGTGGATTGAATAGGGGCAGCTGTAACACCTCAAAATTTGCCCTCCTCTCTTGGGACTAGCTTAGTATATTGCATTTCATTTCTTAGGTCATTAGTTATTGCATATTTGCATATCATATGGCCACAACAAGCAAGTCATCCTCCTAGGTCTTGATCAGAAGATAAAGAGGTTAAGATGCAAGCTAGGGTTTCATTGAATGGATCACTAACTATTTGAGGGTGTGTGATACAAATTAGGGTTTCTTGATTCCTCAAGGGGGTTGAGCTTCATCTTGGTTGCAATGGTACATCATCATCATCATGGTCTTATCATCACCAAGAGATTCCTTATGCTTGATCAGATTCCTTAAGATTAGGGTTTTGACCTCTGGTCAACCCTAATCATCTGCATTGTGCCAATCAGGGTTTTGCAAGGAGATGGGGGTTTCAATGGATGTGGGGATCATCATATGGTTATATTGAGCTTATGGAAGCTAGGGTTTCATCATTGAGCCATTTCATCAGGAGTTTGAAGCTCAAGTTCAGCTATGCCTAGCCAGTTCATCTATTAGTCAGAAAAAGTCAATTGTGGTCAACTGTGCCTGAATTCATGGATTTGGAGGTGTGAGAGGGTTAGAGACACTTCATTCATGTCCAAACAAGTTTCATTTGACATTTAAAAGATCAAGAATGAAGAAAATAAAGTCAGATGAAAACTTTCCAAAAATAGAAAGTGACTTGTAATTGAAAATTGCCAAAAATGGAAAGTTTTTCTCCTCAAAATTACATGTCCAAAAATGCTTCAAATGAAATTTTGTTCAACATGAAAGTTGTAGATCTTGCTCTCACCGTTTCAAAAAGTCCAAGAACATGAATTTCTCATTTGTGGTTGGCAAGTTATGGATTGATCATTGTCCAAAAAAGTTGAATTTCAAAGTGGCATAACTTTTGATTCACAAGGCCAAATGGAGTGAGGTTTCTTTGAGCAAAATTCTTTTGATGTCCTCTATCCAAAACAAGCATTACCTGTCATGAAAACTCATCACACAAAAAGTCCATTTTTCAAGTGAACCAATTTTGAATTTGGAGGGAAAAAGTGCATTTTAAGAAATAAGCCTTGTTTTCACTCCATTCCACTTGCAATAGCTCACAAATACCATTTGAAACTTGCTCAAACCAGAAATTGGCACTGTTACATTGGATTTGCATAAGTGAGGGTGGATTGGCTAATTACCATTTAGCATAAAAGTGCATTTTCACTAATCACTCACATTTGGCTAAACTTGATTAACAAAATGGATTAGTGCATCATATAAATGGTTAATCATAACTGTTTCTGAGATTAACATTCATTCATCTCAGATCTAGATCCAAAATTGCACAATTCTCTCAACTTTTCATCTTCACTTTTTTTTGCAAATTCTCCAAGAACCTAGCCAAGATCTTCATTGATTCATCACCTCCAAGCATTGTAGAAGCTTTTGCAAGCAAGGATTCATCCACATTCGAGCAAATCAAGGACTGTAGCAAGAAGCTCCATCAATGGCATTTTGAAATCGGAGCAAAATTCAAGGCAATTGAGCTGAAGTCTTTCATTCATTCATCAACCTAAGCCTCAGTGATCATCTGTTTTTGCTTTTGGAGGTGTAAAACGCGCGATTCACAGCTGTCTTCAAATTGAAGGTAATTTTTCAACTTCAATGATTCTTGAAATTGTTTGATGCTTCTTGTAGATCCTTCCACGTAGGTCATTCTGCAATTCAAATCATTGATTTTCATTAAGAATTGGTCAAGTTATGATGATTTGAATTTTGATGCATGAACATGTTTGCTATCGAATCCGTTAGATCATGAGGAATTAGGTTTAATTAATTTGATATTCATGATGTGCTTGAAAAAAACCTTTCCAGTGATATAAAGTTTGTCCAATTTGGTGGAAATTTGTTCATGCTGGAAATTTGATCAAGAACGCGTATGAACTTCATAGAATATTTTCCAGAAATGCAGTTTGATCCAAATTTTCGCTACTGTACATGATGTTATGTGTTAGCGCGCGTGTTTTTTGAAAGTGAACCCGCTTCGATTCTGCCTGACAGCAATTCCACTTTTGGCATTTGCATTTATTTCCATATGATACCATGTTCACATACTCATTCCACATGCATTTTTTTATTTTTCTTCCTCATTCAATAATTCATATCTCCTAAACCACTTGTCCAAATTGAATGAAACTTTTTGTGATATAATCCTTGTGATCTCTAAAATTTAATGAATATTTTTGCAAAAATTGTGCATGTGAGGATTTCTGTTTTGGCTAGGGTTTGTTCATGTATGTGGTTTCATGCATATTGCTTGGTATTTTGATCATGAAATGATGATTCTTAATTGGAAATTCATGAAATTTTGCATGCTTATTATAGAGACCTTAATGGACATTTTGGCTTTGAGTTTGATATTTTAGCATTCCTGGATTGTGAGATATGCTATGATCTTTAGAGGTGTGACAATTTGTGTCACACCATTTCATGTCCAAATTCTTGATTTTTGTTACTATGCCATATGAACTTGAAATGAGCTGAAATTTTGCATGATGCTGCTTAGGAATGTTAGGTTCACATGTGAATTTTTCTGGAATTTTTGGATGTGTTTCCAATTTGTTTGAGAATTTCCTTTCTGTTTCACCAAATGTGGACTTTTGTGAGTCATGATTTTAGATGTTTTGTGAAATTCTTGATATGTATTGGATGAACTTGAAATTTTGTGGAGTGATTATAGACACATTGAAGTTTGTCATGGTTTTGGTTTGGTGCATTTATCATGTTCCTACTCTGTTTTATGCTTGCTTGAATTTGATACATGTTTTGATGCTTTGTATGGGCTTGTTTGAGTATGCTTTGACTTGTGGAATTTAATTGACTTGCTTCCGTTGGTCCAAATAGCTTGAAATTTGGTGTGTAGGTCCTGTTATGATTTCTGTTTAGCCATGAATTTTTTGAGGATTTATTGAATTGTTTTGGTTTGGATTTAGATTGAATCATTCTGTTTGGTCCAATGAGCTTCTAAATGACATGTTTTGCACTATTTCTTTCATGAAATGAAAATAGTTGATGATATGAACATGAGACCAATTGGATTTGTTTCTTATTTGGTTGAACTTGATTTTGGATAAATTTCATGTTCTGTTTTGAACTTTTGATCCCATTTGGACCCTAGGCTTTGTCCTAGGGGTTTGCTTCTCATGTTTGAAGTGTGTTTTCAGGACAAAAGGCAAATGGCATGGAGGAATTAATGCACTTGGCTTAAGTTGCTCATTTGAATGATGTTGATTAACATTAATTTTGTTTTGTAGGGGGTTTCTAATCCATTTGTGTTGAGCATTGGCTTATGCTTTGCTTGATGCATTGCTTGTGTACAGTTAACTGTTTAACTTGTAATTGTTTGATTAACTGTTTGAGTTGTGTACTGATCATGTAAGATTGATTTCAGGTACATTAGTTGCTATTGTTCTTTTGAACTTGTGTTGGCTATTGCTTGGTTGCTTAACCAATTGAGGTAGAACTCACTAACTCCATGTAGTCTGGAAGACCTGGCCTGTTACTTGGCCAGGCACCTGTCTGAAGTCCTCCTTAAGAGGCAATGCTTATGCTTGTTTATATTTATGCCAAGCAGGAAAAGACCTTGGTTAAGGCAATTGGCAGATACAAGAGATGTGCAATCCATCTCCTGCTCTTCAGTTGAGTCATCCCTCTGCTCACACAACTGGTGTTGATGCATTGGGATATTAACCCAAGATCCTTGTATAGTTGTACAGTTGAGTCAGTCATAAGTGTAGAAGGGTTCCCACTTTCTGAACCCACACTTCTTTGTCTAAAGCTCTCCCTAGCTAGGGATAAGAGCTGTGAGGCACACCCCTCACTCCCATTTCATCTGGCTTCACCCTAACTCTCAATGTTAGGGTTAAGAGCTAACATCACCTGATACAGTCGGTTTGCTTTTGCAGCCTAACCCTTTGTTTGAGCCCACTTCGTCTGGATATAGTGTGTGCTAATTCTGAATGTTTGCTTTGTTCTAATTATACTTGCATGCTGTGCTTTGCCTGTTTAGGATTAGCTTGCTGCCTGTGCAAGTTAGGATAGAAACCATAACTTAGGGATGATATGCATGATAACATCTAGGCTTGAGTCCAGCTCCCTAGTAGTGTGTCTCCCTTTGTATCTGGTTAGAATTTCTTTCCCGTTCAGGGGAACTATGTTGCCCTGATCCTCATACCAGATGAGGTACGTAGGCAGGAGGTCGCACGAGATCTCTCCGGGCACCCTTTTTTCTTTTTTTGTGTGTTTGCTTGACAGTTGCTAGGCTCGAGTTCCCGACTCCTTAGTAGCTTGTTGCTTGTTTCTTCTTGTGTGTGAGTTAGGAGACGGATGTAAGCCCAACCATTGGCATTCCGTATCCTCTTGTTGTGTGCTTGGAGTCCGGTATAAGTCCATCAAGTGGCATCTGGTTTCCAGTGTGGGTTTGTTTGGTTCGGAAGCTGATGTAAGTCCAGCTATTGGCATTCGGGTTCCATGTTTGCCTTTTTGTGCGTGTGTTTGTTTCGGCGTGCGTGAGCCGAACTACGGCAGCTCTGATTCTCGTTCCAGACGAGATACGTAGGCATAGGATGCGATATCCTAGCGAGCCCTCTCCCCTCTTCCTCCACCTGTGTTGTCTTCAGTGTGTGTGTGTGATGTTTGTTTTAGCAACCTTTTCTTTCTTTTGAGCGTGGATCCCGTCGAGTACGACGGATGCGTAGGGGTGCTAATACCTTCCCTTCGCATAACCGACTCCCGATCCCATTCTCTTTGGTCGCGAGACCATGCTTTTTCCAGGTTTACTTCGAGCGTTCCCTTTCCCTCTTTTGGGATAAATAACGCACGGTGGCGGCTCTGTGTTGTTTTTGTGTCAGCCCGCCGGTTGTTTTTCGCGGATGCGACAATTAGTCAACACCAATTCAACAACAATAACTACCACTGTAACGAACAAACACCTACAACAACAACAATACCAACAATCATCAACAACAACAAAAATTTGAGAGGAAGAAGGTCTCTTTCGACCCTATTCCTATGACATACGCAAAATTGTATCCATCATTGATTCTCAAGAACCTTTTGCAATCGAGA
The DNA here is from genome assembly GCF_024323335.1 of Lathyrus oleraceus. Taxonomy (NCBI): domain Eukaryota; kingdom Viridiplantae; phylum Streptophyta; class Magnoliopsida; order Fabales; family Fabaceae; genus Lathyrus; species Lathyrus oleraceus. The sequence continues at coordinate 402,724,793 of NC_066585.1, read as the reverse complement.
AACCCACCTCAAATCCCTGAACCCCTTCCATGGTGGTACAAACCAGAACTTCGTTGTGCCTTTCACCAAGGAGCACCCGATCATGATATTGAAAATTGTTACCCCTTGAAGTATGAAGTTCAAAAGATAGTTAAGAGTGGAATGGTGTCCTTTAAGTACCGTGCGCCGAACGTCAAAGCTAACTCACTGCCTGCCCATGGAAATTCATCTGTTAATATGGTGGACGGCTGTCCTGGGGAGTTCAAGGTATTTGATGTATGCTTCATTAGAAGGTCCTTGGTGACGATGCACAAGGATATCTGTTTGGTAAGAGATTGTGAGCATGACAATGATGGTTGTGCTATTTGCATTGTCAATCCTAGAGGTTGTATGGTTATGAAGAGAGACATCCAGAGGTTGATAGATGAAGGTATGACTCAGATTATCCAGTCCCATCATGTAGATGACGATGTGAATGTTATTGTTCCCATTTTTAAAACTCCAGAAAGAGTAGTGATTTAGTATGATAGCAGCAACAGTAACAATGTCAACAATAAATCGGTATCGTCATTAGTTCTACGGTTAGCGGGTCCCATCCCGTATGCAACCGATAAAGTTGTCCCATATCAGTACAATGCTACCATGTTAGAGAATGGTCAAGAGGTCCCTTTACCTATGACTAGTTCTGTTGTGAGCATAGCTGATATTACTAAGGTGACCCGCAGTGGTCGTGTCTTTGGGCCGGTGTTCCCCAATAATATGGAAAATTCATCTGTTAGCAAGAAAGTTGATGTGCCAGTGGTAGATTCTCTTAATGCTCCAAAGTGTCAGTTTGGTGAGTTCAGCAGTTTGAAGCATAACGACGACGATGAGGTGCTCAGATTGATAAAGAAGAGCGAGTTTAATATGGTGGAGCAGCTTCTCCAAACCCCCTCCAAGATTTCAATGCTGTCTCTACTAATGAACTCAAAACCGCACAGAGAAGCACTACAGAAAGTTCTAGAGAAAGATTATATGGAACATGATGTTACGGTGGATCAGTTTGATCATATTGTAGCTAACATCACTTCCTGCAACAACCTTAGCTTTTGTGATGAAGAACTCCCTGAGGAGGGTAGAAATCATAACTTGGCTCTGCACATTTCGATGAATTACAAGGAGGACGCTCTGTCAAATGTGTTGGTTGAAACCGGTTCTTCATTGAGTGTACTTCCGAAATCAACTCTGTCAAAGCTGTCGTACCAAGGAGCTCCAATGAGATATAATGGTGTGATCGTCAAGGCATTTGATGGTTCTCACAAGACCGTGATTGGTGAGGTGGACCCCTGTGAAGATAGGTCCGAGTGACTTCGAAATTACTTTTCAAGTAATGGATATCCACCCGGCCTATAGCTGTTTGTTGGGAAAGCCAAGGATTCATGAGGCAGGAGCCGTTACTTCAACGTTGCATCAGAAATTGAAGTTTGTCAAGAGTGGGAAATTAGTTATTGTTGGTGGGGAGAAGGCATTGCTGGTGAGCCACCTGTCGTTTTTCTCTTACGTGGAAGCCGAGGATGAGGTTGGAACTCCGTTCCAAGCTTTGTCTATTGCTGAGGAAAAGATAATCGGGGAACCCATGTCCTTATTTAAAGATGCGCAAAGGATTGTTGAAGATGGTCAGTCTGATCAGTGGGGGTGAATGGTAGCGGTCTCCGACAACAAGAGCAAAGTCGGTTTGGGATTCCAACAAGGTTCATCAGTGGCTAAAGTTGAAGATGTGCGACCCAGTTTCCGTAGCGGAGGGTTCATTCATGGTAATGAACAACACTTAGCTGCTGTGATAGAGGGTGATGAAGATGAAGATTGCACCAATTTTGTGACGCATGGAAAAGCTTGCAACAATTGGACTGCAGTTAATGTTCCTATTATTGTGCATCGATCTAAGTAATTGCTTTTATTCATTTTTGAAAATCCAATTCCTATGCCTAAGGGAGAAGTGAACATTGTTTGGCATTTTCAAATTTTGATCATCAATAAAATATAATTCTATTCATCCACATCTATGATGTTTTATTTTTACTTTTTTGATGTATTCTGAAATTGGTAATCATAAAAAACATAAATAAATATATAAACTTGTCCATCTGCATAATATTTGGTCACAAATCACTTCTCTAAAATAAAAATATCAAATCATTATGCATGTTGGTTTCTAAACCCATTGAATACAATGATCCTTCTCCTTCTCCAAATTTTGAATTCCTTGTGTTTGAGGCCGAGGAAGGAAGTGATGAGGAGGTATCTAATGAATTGTCTCGTCTACTTGAGCACGAGGAAAAAGCCATTCAGTCATTCAAAGAGCAGATTGAGTCAGTCAATTTGGGTTCCAAAGACGATGTGAAGGAAGTCAAGATTAGATCTCGACTGTGTCCAGAGGTCAAGAAGGGGTTAATTGATCTTCTTAGAGAGTATTCAGATATGTTCGCTTGGTCCTATCAAGACATGCCTGGTTTGGATTCTGAGATTGTGGAGCATAGATTACCGTTGAAGCCAGAATGCCCGCCAGTCAAGCAGAAGTTGAGGAGAACTCATCTTGATATGGGAGTAAAGATCAAAGAAGAAGTGAAAGAGCAGATTGATGTCGGTTTCCTTGTTACTGCTGAGTATCCACAGTGGGTGGCCAATATTGTGCCTGTTCTGAAGAAGGATGGAAAAGTCCACATGTGCGTTGATTATAGAGATTTGAATAAAGTCAGTCTGAAAGATGATTTCGCTCTGCCACACATTGATATGTTGGTAGACAATACAGCTAAATTCAAAGTCTTTTCATTTATGGATAGACTTTCAGGATATAATCAGATTAAGATAGCACCTGAAGATATAGAGAATACCACATTCATTACACCCTGGGGAACATTCTGTTATAGAGTGATGCCTTTCAGTTTAAAGAATGCTGGTGCAACTTACCAAAGAGCAATGACTACTTTTTTTCATGATATGATGCATAAAGATATTAAAGTCTATGTTGATGATATGATTGCTAAATCTATTTGTAAGACCCTAATTTTGTCCCTAAGATCCCTCATGGCATCATAACATTGCATTTGCATTGCCTCAAGGATCACTAGCATCTTGGTTCCCTTTGCCTTTGGGTGGGACTTCTTGAGAGTGGTTTGAGATCACCAAGCATGCTTGAATTGTATATCATTGCTTTTCTTATTTTATTCACTAACCAAAAGCACAAAAATATGTCACTAACATCTTTTGTTTGCAGCTTGAGCCATCACAAGGTCAAGAGCTTCAAAAAGATCACTTATGCAATGGTAAGGTCAAGAGGAGATGATAGCAAGCATGGTAATGGTTCCCAAAGCTCTCATCCATCAAATATGCCTCCCTAGCATCTCAATTCATCATTTTGATCAAAGCAAGTCAAAGGGTTTGAGGTTTGTGCCCCAAAGAAACCCTAATTCATCTGTGCACCACAATGCCTTGCTCCTGAAGCAACCTCAGCCCATGATCAAATACAATCAAGGGAAGTTATTTAATTCATCATTTCATGCATATTTGAACTTATTTGAGTGTCCTAAATCATCAATTCATCAATATATGAGTCATGGACTTGAGAAGTTGATCAGTCAATTCATCTAACTATTTTGAAATGCACTGAGACCTAACGTTTTATGTGTTGGTCAAATGGAGATGGTTCCAAAATCAAAAATGTTCTTAAGGACAATATGAACAACTTTCATGTTCATCAAAAATTTATTTGAAGCTTGGAAGACCATCTGTCATTCCAATACATTATAGGTCATTTTGACCGAAACCCTAATTTTGGGTCAACTTCCCAAGGACATAACTCATTCATTTTTTATGATTTTGAGGTGGGATCAAATGCATTGGAAATCTTAAGATGCTTAATTCAAATGTTATGTTGAACAAAATTTCAAAATCTCAAAGGAAATACATGTGATAATGCAAGACATTATAGGTCCTTTTAGGCCAAATGCATTAAAAGGCAAAAAAGTCCAACTTCAAGTGCCCATAACTCTTTCATCAAAAATCCAAATGATGCAAAATTTAAGTCCATTTTTATTGTCTTGAAAATATATACAACTTTGTTGTTGGGGGTGTTTCCATTTGAGGCTTGAATCATCAAAACAGAAGGGCTTGAACTTGGGCCAAATTTGGAAACCTTGCATTGACATTTTTTGCACATCACACTTCAAACTCAAAATTCACTAATTTCCACACTTCAAATGAGTTTTTGTCCAACATAACATTTGTTCCTTATACAAATACCTTTCCAACCATTACCCACATGCTTATGTTTGGATTTTCTAATTGGCATTTTCGAAGAGATGAATGTTTAGGTCAAATTATGGAATACACATGAAATCTTGATACACAAGCAATTGCCATTCAAATTACACGTCCAGTTCAACTTGGTTGGTGTTCAGCATTCATTTGCATCACTTTTTGGGCTTTGTACGCGCCTGTACAGGCCCATGCATGAAGGGTTCAAATTCCATGCACATGAGAATTCACCTTGCTTGCCTTGCCATTTGCTATAAATAAGTGTGCTCAGCTCCACTATTGAGGACCCTGATTCAACCTGTTATGTTGCACGAATCTCTCCCTAGCCATCACTAAAGGAATTTCTACTTTTCTCTAAAAAATTCAGATCTGAATTTCAACTACCTTGGTTGATTTTCAGACCTATAATTCCTCAGCCTTGCTTCCTCTTCATCACTAGATCTCATTGCAAGCTTTGGTTGTGAAGAATCATGCTCTCAAGACCTACATTTCAAAGGTGGACAACATAACTTTTTCTCTTCGAAACTCTTTAATCTTTGCTTATTTCTTGAGTTCCTTGGTCAGGCTGAAGTCCTCTCAATAGAGGCATTTGATTTGTGCTTTCAATTTTGCAAAAACATGAAGTTCATGATAAACACCATCATACTTCCAGTTCTGATTTCTCCATTTATAGGGATCTAGAGTGGAAGTGCATGGTATAGGAGTGATGTACATCACTTCCTCTTTCGATTGATGTATAGATCACTCCATTTGGTTGAGTTTGCCATGTCTGCAATTCTCACCGGAACTGGAGGTCTCACCGGAGAAGACGGTGGCTCTGGTGGCCGCCCCAACTCTAGATCAATCCCTGGCCGTGTGATCTCTTTTCCAGATCTAATCTAGACCTTCCATTGTTATGACTTTTTATATTGCCTCGTGTGTGTCATACCCCAAAATTTACCCATCATTTTTCCTGAAATAAAAAAAAAATAAAAAAATTTAATTAATTAATTAATTAATTAATTAAATAATTAAAATAAATAAATAAATAAAATATAACAAATTATTTTGGACTTGGGTCTCCCTCATTCCCAGCCCATTACCCACAAAATTAGTCTATAAATACTGAAGTTTCAGTAGAGGAAAAGGACTTGGAGTTAGACTTGGAGTTTACACTGGGAGATTCACTGGAGAAAGAAGGAAGAGAAGCAAAACACTCTGAGGTTTCCTTGGAACAAAACCTTGAGGAAAAAGAAAGAGAGAGAACAGAGAAGGACGGATAGAAACTTTGGCATAGGAACCCTGCCAACCCGGAGAATTCAGAATAAAGAAACCCTGAAGGCAGCTCATCCGCCCCGAAGCCATCGCCGCCCAATTCCCGCCGCCTAACTCATTCCGATACCACAAGTGGTCAATCCCTTCAACCTTGAATTGGCAAACAGGTTTGCGTATCTCTATTGTTTATACTTTCAATTGGCCATATCTACACATATAATGCATCATGATTAAATGTTGATATATAATTTGCTTTCGTATGTGAATTTAAATATGCCTGAATACCCTGAATGTTTGACCATGCTGTTCCTGTGATAAAATGCCATAAAGTTCAAGGTTCCTAACATGGGGCTGTTTTTTCTCAAAATTCAAAATCCGTGGCCGTTCGCCTGGCCTTCGCTAGGCGAGGCAGAGGCGAACGAGACAGTACCTGATTTTTCTAGTCTGTTTTTTTTTTTATGTTTTTATCATAGCCATGCATTATTCATCCTATCCTATTTACTGTTGCGATATTTTTCCGGTGTAATCTTCGATTGCACCCTGATTTGGTATTCTGACATGTTTCTTTTTGAGCTTCGAAAAGGTTCACATATCCCAGGAAAAGGTTATTGGCTAGGTATTCCACTTTATTTGTGGGATACCCTTGTGGAGTTTTCACCCTAAATTACCTAATTAATTTTGATGTATTAATTTTAATGTATTAATTTTAATGTATTAATTTTAATGTATTAATTTTAATGTATTAATTTTAATATATTAATTTTAATGTGGGAGAATTCCTCCTAATCACCTAATTAATTGTAAAACTTTGCCTTTGAATAAGTGATCTTGGACCTCTCTTTGTTGCCTTACGATTACGATATTACGGTCATGTCCCGCGAATGTGGGGATACCCTTAGCAAAGACCCTTCGGTTAAATCATCATAAAATAAATTATAGTCCCTCGGATGTTGCCTTCGAATATACAACTTTGTCCCTCGATGACCCTCCGATGTTGCCTACGATTAAATGATGATAGTCCCTTCGAATGCTAAGGTATCCTCATAACTGTTGCCTTCAATGACCAATCGATGACCCTACGATGACCCTTTTACATCCAAAGGATAAAACTACTTATTTCTCAATAATAAGGACAGTTTTACCCTCATAAGGATAGGAAATGCCCGTAAAGACCTTGGGTCGGTATAACTCTTAATTGCTGGCTCACAACTTAAAACATTTTTTTTGCACCTCACACCTTTCAAAATGCCTTTAGAAAATCACCACTTGGTATACATTCATACTAGAATCATTACCGAGTTATATTTTTCTAAACAATTTTCAAAACTAAAACGGGATAACCACTTTGTATACATTCATACAAGAATCATTACAAAGTTAAATTCTCTTTTCAAAACAATTTTCCAAACAATTCACAAACACTTTTTTAGACAAAATAATATAAGTGATCGAGCAATTAAGAGCCCATGGATAACCATGGATACAAAGGGTGCTAACACCTTCCCTTTGTATAATGTACCTCCCGAACCCAAAATCTAAATTAAGGTCTTTCCTGTTCTTTTCCACCTTTCCTTATTGGATAAAAGAAAAGTCGGTGGCGACTCTTGCTAACCGCGACATTGCGATTAAAACCACAAAAAGTCCAGTTCACCGTATGACAGAACTGGCGACTCTGCTGGGGAAGATTTAAAAAGAGAGGTTACCTTAAAAACAAGATCACTTATTCAATTTGTCTGATTTATTTTTAAGGGATTGCTTGGGTATGTTATGCTTGAGGGAAAGATCCTACACCCGGATCTAGTGTACCTTAGGTAAGTAGCAAGAGATCATCGCGACTGTCCGGCGTATACTGGAATGGTCAAAATGATGGCTACGGTTAATGTGGCACTTTGGATGTCCTGATGTTCCTCATGTTAGTTGAGGAAATATTTGGCATTCGCGTGGTGCCATAAAAGCATTAACCAGACCTTTAGAACCCTAATTGACTCATCCTGGCCATTAGAAAGTAGTGAGATAACTGGCTTCGGTTCCGACTGGAGTTGGTTGAGACTCGATACTACACTCTTTGAGATTGGACTTTAGGGAAGCTTCGGTCAACCACTTGGTGTTGCACTGAAGTGGACTTAAGGAAAGGTCAATGATTTGAGATCCTTCTAGAACCCGGTTACTATTCTAAGACAGGTTGAACCCACCAAACTTCAGTGGGGAGGGTACTTACCTATGGAACTCATGCAAGCCTTAAAACCTAGGAATGATTGTTGTATGACTTGCTTATGCTTGTTATTTGTTTAATATCATAATATCATAACATCATAACATCATAACATCATAACATCATAACATCATAACATTATGACATTGCACTAATCACTTCGAGGACTTAGGGATTTAACTTGGCTCTATTTTGTAAGGCTATGGCTCCCAGGAAGACTATCCGGATAAATTTTGTAGTCATCTCTCCTCAACTCAAGGATTTAGTGTCAGAACTTCCTGATCAGGCTCAGTTCGTCAAAAAGCATGGTTCTCTCCTCGATTTGGTTACCACTGGTTTCAAAGAAGATATGATGAGAGTCCTATTCCAGTTCTTCGATCCTAAACATCATTGCTTCACATTCCCAGATTATCAGTTGGTGCCCACATTAGAAGAATTTTCCCAGCTGCTTGGGATACCTATTCTTGATCAAATACCTTTCAGTGGTTTAGAAAAGATTCCGAGGTCCGAAAAAGTTGCCGCAGCTTTACACATGACAAAGTCAGATATTGAAGCTAATTGGGTAACAAGAAGTGGAGTTAAGGGTTTACTTGCCAAATTTCTGATGAATAAGGCCCGAGAATTCTTAAAAGTCATGAATGTCCATGCTTTCGAGGAGATTCTAGCATTACTAATCTATGGTTTGGTGTTATTCCCTAATCCAGATCAATTCATAGATATGAATGCTATTCAGATATTTCTCGCTCGTAACCCTGTGCCTACCTTGCTCGGCGACATTCTGCATTCCCTTCACACTCGTACTATGAAGAGGCAAGGGACTCTCATGTGCTGCATACCTTTATTATCCAGGTGGTTTATTTCGCACCTTCCTCAGTCAGTCTTGAAGAATGAGCAAAGTTTGAGATGGTCTCAAAGGATAATGTCGCTCTCCCACTCAGACATCCGTTGGTGTCCTCATTTCAAAGAAAACAATATCATCATTGACCGTTGTGGAGAATTCCCTAATGTACCACTCATGGGGATAAGAGGAGGTATTACTTATAATCCTGCTTTAGCCCTACGTCAGTTTGGTTGTGCTCGAAGAGATGGTCCACATGAAATAATTATACAAGGCACGGTGTTTGACTATGATAACGATTCCCAAGGTCTCCGTCAAAGATTTGTGCGAGCTTGGGGCATGGTGAAAAGAAGTACTTTAGGACCGAAAAACTCTATTCCTATGGAACCTTATCTCAGATGGGTCCGCACAAGAGCTCGTGAACTTGTCATGCCATATCTGGCAGTCGGACCACTGATTGTTGAACCAGAAGCTGAAGGAGGTACTCCTCAGATCGTTCCTTATCCAGATATGCCTACCGATGTTGAAGAGTTAAAGAAGTCCTGGATCCAGTTGAGAGAGGAAAGGGATACTTTTGAAGCCCAGTTCTGTGCTACAAGGAAGAAGGTGTTAGAGCTCACCGGCCAGCTTAATGAGGAACGAAGACTCAATACATATCTTCGCCCAAAAAGAAGCCGTCCCTGGGAGACCTGAGCTTTTATTGTATTTTACTTCTTATTATAATGAATATTAATCAAATATTATTAATAAAAGTGGCTTTCTTTTTTGGTAGTTTATGCAAAATTAAATTCCAAAAGTCCTTGAAAACATTTCATACATTGCATAGCATAACATGACATTGCATAACAGGTACTCTAAAAGGATCAGTATTCTCACGGTTTTCCTTCAAACAGAAAAATGGACCTCGAACAAACTGTCAAAGATCTCCAGGCTCAGAATGCTCAACTCCAGGAGATGATCTTGAACTTATCCAAGGGGCAGGAGGAACTAAAGACTCTCTTGCTCAAGAAGAAAAAGGACAAGAAATCTGTGAGGCACATTAACCCGGGAAGAAGGCAGTTTACGAAGATCAATATGACTTTAGCACAAGCACTGCAGGGTATGCTAAAAGTAAATTTAATTACCCTCAGAGATCCTCCTGCAAAACCCAACACTACTTCTCCTCGTTATAATCCCAACGCCAGGTGTGCCTATCACTCCGATAGCCCCGGGCATGATACGAATGATTGCTGGTCGCTGAAGAACAAGATTCAGGATATGATCGACGCTGGGGAATTTGAATTTGATCCTCTGGATATTCCTAATGTCATCACTGCTCCTATGCCCGATCATGACAAGACTGTTAATGCTGTAGAAGATGTGAATAGCGATTGCAACTTGGATAATTGGAAGGCTGAAGACACTATTCCAACTTCCTTTAGTCAGGAGTAATTGTTTGTTGTTTATTCAATGTATCAAATTTGGTTAAATGTTTTGTCATTCTCATAAGCATATTCATATTCAATAAATCAATGGACTTTTTGCATTCAAATATTGCGCTCTTTATCTTTCCTGTCATTTTTCAAATAAGCTATGATTTCTTGCACACACTCACGTAACAAATTGCGTATCCACATCCACTCTGGATCCTGTTGATAATAGTTCTGCTACTGTTCATTATGACTTCGAAAATCCGATCTACCAAGCCGAAGATGGAAGTGAGGAAGATTGTGAAGTACCTGAAGAACTTGCCAGACTGTTACTGAAAGAAGAAAGGACTATACAGCCGCATGAGGAGTCAATTGAAACTGTCGATCTGAGTACTAAAAGTAGACAAGAAAGAAGTCAGAAGCCTCTTGGGGCACTTGAATTACATTGCCCGGTTTATATCCTACTTGACTGCTACTTGCAAACCTATCTTCAAATTACTGAGGACAGTCAAGAGATGATGAATGTCAGGAAACTTTTGATAAAATCAAGAAGTGTCTCCAAGAACCTCCAATTCTGACACCACCAGTTGAAGGAAGACCTCTAATCATGTATTTGACCGTGTTAGAAAATCCAATGAGGTGTGTTGGGGCAACATGACGAGTCTGGTCGAAAAGAGCATGCCATATACCGCCTTAGCAAAAGGTACCGACTGTGAAACAAGATACTCATAGCTCGAGAAAGCTTGCTGCGCTTTGGCTTGGGCTGCTCGCCGACTAAGACAGTACATGTTGAATCATACCACTTTATTGATTTCTAAGATGGGTTCTATCAAATATCTATTCGAGAAACTTGTTGTCTCCTGAAAGAGTTATCACTGATAATAGTGCTAATTTGAACAACAAGATGGTTACTGCACTCTACACGCGGTTCAAAATAAAACACTCTAATTCTTCTCCGTACCGGCCAAGGATGAACGGCGCCGTGGAGGCTGCTAACAATGTCCAGAAGCTTATACAAAAGATGACAGTAATGTACAAAGACTGGCATGAGATGTTACCATTTGCTTTTCATGACTATCGCACTTCAGTACGCACTTCGACAGGGGCAGCTCCGTTCTCTTTAGTCTATGGAATGGAAGCCATCTTACCAGTGGAAGTTCAGATTCCCTCGCTAAGAATCATGAAAGAGGCGGGCTTAGATGAAGAGGAACGGATTCAGACTCGACTCGATCAGATAAATTTGATTGAAGAGACTCGCGGCTGTTTGTCATAGGCAAATATATCAGAAACGCATGACCCAGGCATTCAACAAAAGGGTCAAGCGACAAGTGTATCAAATTGGCGACTTGGTAATCAAGCGTATCGTGCTACCGCAAACTGATCCCAGAGGCAAATGGACTCCCACGTACAAAGGGCCATTTGTAGTTAGGAAGGTATTCTCTGGTGGAGCCATGATACTTGCTACAGTGGATGGCGAAGATTTCCCGCATCCCGTGAACGCGGACATAGTTAAAAAATACTACGCATGAAAAAGACCCGCTAGATCGACGTATCTAGGCAAAAGTAAGGGCATCCCGGCGAACCAAAAGGGTTCGGGAAAAAATTAGGGATATATATAAAAAAATGTACACCCGGCAAGTCGAAAACCTGAAAAGGTGGCTTGGGCAAAAAAGGGTATCCTGGTGGACTGAAAACCTGAAAAGGCGGTCCAGGCAAAAATTAGGGATTAAAGCGTATGACTATGTCCCGTTCTCAGTCAACTTTCATCCAAGTTCAAGGGATTGACCAAGCCAATCACTTCTATCTGACAGCAGGGGATGAGATGCTTGAAGACATAATGGCAGTAGTAGACTTAAAATCAATAGGACTTTTTCTGCATAGCTTTCTCTTTGTTTTTGACAATTTCCTCTTACTAGGATTTCTGTCTCCTTGTACATAATTTGCCTGTTTATAGGCCTTCTTTCAAAAATCAATACAACCCTCTTTCAAAAAAGATGCTTTTGTTTTTTACTTTTCTGTTTTGGTTGCGTAAATGTCCATTGATTTAATTTGAATTAATATGTGCATTTGAATATGACCAATGTTTACCAAAATACATGCATAGAATAGCAATAGCAATTACTACCCTACTTCAGGATCAAGGAAAAGGTCTAATCATGCTTCCAATGAATCCAATACCAATTCTCTTCCCCCCAGCAAGCCTGTTTTTTTTTCCCCAGAAGAAGTTGGCAGTATTCCCCGGCACAGCCAGCTATTCCCCAACAGAGGTCGGCATCATCAGACAGATTGATCATCTCATCCATCCCCAGCCAGGCTCTGTTGAATATCTCTACCATCAGACAGAAATCAGAACCCCCAGCCGAGAGAGGGTCCTCAATACGAATATCTCCAATCAGTAGATGGGGATTTATTTTCCCCAGTAGAGTCCCCAAGCAGAACTTCTCATACGCATAACTCATTCATTGCATCATTTCACAGCATACGCATGCATACAACATTCGCATTTATTTTCGAAAGCATAAAACATCTCATGCATCATGACATGGCATAAAGCTAACTTTTCTTTGCAGGTTAATTATCCTCCTGATATAGTCAAAGTAAAAGGCTCATTCAGGCAGACGCCTTTATCAATCACAGACAAGATTCAGATACATATTCCAGATGCAATTCATGGGAACATTCATTCTGACAGCACTTCGATATCCTCCTAGCGATGGCATCTTTAAGCCCATCCCAGACATTTATTGCAAGTACAACGTATACAGATACAGCCTAACATACGGTTCATTCTGATTCAGCTCAACATATGACTCCTTCAACTCAGATACGATCTAGCATACGATCCATTCTGACCTTCAACAACTCAGATACGATCTAGCGTACGATCCATTCTGACCTTCTTCAACTCAGATACGATCTAACGGACGATCCATTCTGACCCTCAACAACTCAGATACGATCTAGCGTACGATCCATTCTGACCTTCTTCAACTCAAGTACAGTCTAATGCACGACCAAGTTAGACCTTCATCTGACCAGATGCTACCTTCGGACAGGTACATTTCTGGATGGTAGTCCAGTATACGGCTACTCCCTTTCCCAGATGCTACCTTCGGACAGGTACATTTCTGGATGGTAGTCCAGTATACGGCTACTCCCTTTCCCAGATGCTACCTTCGGACAGGTACATTTCTGGATGGTAGTCTAGTATACGGCTACTCCCTTTCCCAGATGCTACCTTCGGACAGGTACATTTCTGGATGGTAGTCCAGTATACGGCTACTCCCTTTCTCAGATGCTACCTTCGGACAGGTACATTTCTGAATGGTAGTCTAGTATACGGCTACTCCCTTACTCAGATGCTACCTAGTGTACGGTACATTTCTGAAGTGTAGTCTAGTGTACGACTACTCCCTTTTACCATCAGATTCAGCCTACTGGACGGCTCATTCTGCAACTCAGATTCGATTTAATGTACGATCCATTCTGAGCTCCAGCAACTCCAATGCGGTCTAACGTACGACCCATTCGGATCCTCAACTACTCAGATGCCACCTAGTGTACGGTACATTTCTGAAGTGTAGTCTAGTGTACGACTACCCCTTTCATCATCAGATTCAGCCTAACGGACGGCTCTCTCTTCAACTCAGATACGATCTAGCGTATGGTCCATTCTGATCCTTTATCCCCAACAGCATATGACACACTCCGACTCCCCAGCGAAGTCGGCAGCCTAATGGATGACTCATTATTCGGTCTAATGTACGACCCAGTGTGGCACCCATGTCTTCAAATTGGCCTAATGTACGGCTCGATCTGAAGCTTTCGTCATCAAACCTCCCGGATGGCATCTTTAAGCCCATCTCCATCAAGACCAACTGTCGATCCTCAAGTGCAAATTTTTGGGGCATTCTAGTGTTCAATAATCTTCCACCTCCAGACCACGAATGGCATACACGCCATCCTAACTCTCTCGGTTCAAGAATATTGAACAGGGGCAGCTGTCATACCCCAAAATTTACCCATCATTTTTCCTGAAAAAAAAAAAAAAAAATTTAATTAAATAATTAAAATAAATAAATAAATAAAATATAACAAATTATTTTGGACTTGGGTCTCCCTCATTCCAAGCCCATTACCCACAAAATTAGTCTATAAATACTGAAGTTTCAGTAGAGGAAAAGGACTTGGAGTTAGACTTGGAGTTTACACTGGGAGATTCACTGGAGAAAGAAGGAAGAGAAGCAAAACACTCTGAGGTTTCCTTGGAACAAAACCTTGAGGAAAAAGAAAGAGAGAGAACAGAGAATGACGGATAGAAACTTTGGCATAGGAACCCTGCCAACCCGGAGAATTCAGAATAAAGAAACCCTGAAGGCAGCTCATCCGCCCCGAAGCCATCGCCGCCCAATTCCCGCCGCCTAACTCATTCCGATACCACAAGTGGTCAATCCCTTCAACCTTGAATTGGCAAACAGGTTTGCGTATCTCTATTGTTTATACTTTCAATTGGCCATATCTACACATATAATGCATCATGATTAAATGTTGATATATAATTTGCTTTCGTATGTGAATTTAAATATGCCTGAATACCCTGAATGTTTGACCATGCTGTTCCTGTGATAAAATGCCATAAAGTTCAAGGTTCCTAACATGGGGCTGTTTTTTCTCAAAATTCAAAATTCGTGGCCGTTCGCCTGGCCTTCGCTAGGCGAGGCAGAGGCGAACGAGACAGTACCTGATTTTTCTAGTCTGTTTTTTTTTTATGTTTTTATCATAGCCATGCATTATTCATCCTATCCTATTTACTGTTGCGATATTTTTCCGGTGTAATCTTCGATTGCACCCTGATTTGGTATTCTGACATGTTTCTTTTTGAGCTTCGAAAAGGTTCACATATCCCAGGAAAAGGTTATTGGCTAGGTATTCCACTTTATTTGTGGGATACCCTTGTGGAGTTTTCACCCTAAATTACCTAATTAATTTTGATGTATTAATTTTAATGTATTAATTTTAATGTATTAATTTTAATGTATTAATTTTAATGTATTAATTTTAATGTATTAATTTTAATGTGGGAGAATTCCTCCTAATCACCTAATTAATTGTAAAACTTTGCCTTTGAATAAGTGATCTTGGACCTCTCTTTGTTGCCTTACGATTACGATATTACGGTCATGTCCCGCGAATGTGGGGATACCCTTAGCAAAGACCCTTCGGTTAAATCATCATAAAATAAATTATAGTCCCTCGGATGTTGTCTTCGAATATACAACTTTGTCCCTCGATGACCCTCCGATGTTGCCTACGATTAAATGATGATAGTCCCTTCGAATGCTAAGGTATCCTCATAACTGTTGCCTTCAATGACCAATCGATGACCCTACGATGACCCTTTTACATCCAAAGGATAAAACTACTTATTTCTCAATAATAAGGACAGTTTTACCCTCATAAGGATAGGAAATGCCCGTAAAGACCTTGGGTCGGTATAACTCTTAATTGCTGGCTCACAACTTAAAACATTTTTTTTGCACCTCACACCTTTCAAAATGCCTTTAGAAAATCACCACTTGGTATACATTCATACTAGAATCATTACCGAGTTATATTTTTCTAAACAATTTTCAAAACTAAAACGGGATAACCACTTTGTATACATTCATACAAGAATCATTACAAAGTTAAATTCTCTTTTCAAAACAATTTTCCAAACAATTCACAAACACTTTTTTAGACAAAAATAATATAAGTGATCGAGCAATTAAGAGCCCATGGATAACCATGGATACAAAGGGTGCAAACACCTTCCCTTTGTATAATGTACCTCCCGAACCCAAAATCTAAATTAAGGTCTTTCCTGTTCTTTTCCACCTTTCCTTATTGGATAAAAGAAAAGTCGGTGGCGACTCTTGCTAACCGCGACATTGCGATTAAAACCACAAAAAGTCCAGTTCACCGTATGACAGTGTGTCTCAGTTGAATAAGGCATATGGTACACGCGCGTTGAGAGCCCTTGGATCTGCCAGGTCATTTAATGAAATGAATCCAACGCTCGTGCTTTTTTCTATTTTTTGATTTAATCCATTTATTTTCTTAATTCCATTTTATTTCAAAAAATCATAACTCTCTCATTTTTAATCCAAAAATTATGGGACCAATTGCATTAGTCTCCAAATAATTTCTAGTTTCTATTTCTGATTTTTAATATTTTTTATTTTGTCATTTCATATTTTTTATGAATTTTCTCTTTTCTGGTTGTTTTTAATTCATTTTAAATAGTTTTTGATATTCAAAAAATACAAAAATATTTTCCTAACCTCTTTGAATGATGATGGATCTATGAAAAATATTCTCATCAATTTTTAAATTGATTTGAGATTTATTTGAGATTTTAGTTCAATTAGGTTATTTTTATTCATTTTTAATTGATTAAAAATAGTTTCTGACTTTTAAAAATGCTGAAATTTTTTGTCAAACTTTGTTTGACCTTGTTGAACTTGGGATAAATCACTTGGACCTTTCAAGGTTGATTTGAAGTGATTTTGAAGTTTGACCTTTCTTTTATTTTTAATTCAAGTTTATTTTAATATTAAAAAAAATGCCAAAAATATTTTTGTTCATTTCTTGACTTCCAATCTTCATCTCACTTCTGTTTTTGATTGTTTGACTTTGACTTTCAATGCCATTGGTCAACATATGTTGGTTGGTACATGTTATTTCATTGAATGCACTTTAATTTTGCCATTTTCCATTTCTCTTATCTATCTCCTTCTTCTTCTTTTTCTTTTTCTTTTTGATCAATGAGTTGAAGGTTGATAAGTTAGCATTGATTAGGGAGACTTAATCTTCCTTGATTCAAATGTAATTCATCTTGATCAATTGATCAAGTGATCAAGTGAATGGCTTTGCATTAAGGATAGGTTGTTTCCTAAATCATGCAAAAGACTTAAACCAATAAAGATCAATTCTCATTTCCTTTTTGGCATGGCAAGTTGTTGGGATTTGGTTCACTAATCAAGACTCCTAACTTGTGTTTGTTGCCTACATTATTATTGACCGGCCTCAGATAGTTGTGACTTCTACATAAGTCCAATTACGATTGCTTAACATATCGCTAAATTTGACTTATGACACACTAACTACTAACACTAACTATTGACAATTAACATTTACTTTTTGCTCTTTACTTTATGCAATTTACTATTCTTGCACATATTATCCAATTGCTTTTCTCTTTGATCATTTGAGCACATGTTTATGTTAATGCCATTTACCTTTTGCTCACTTGAGCACATAATTGTGTATATACTATTGTACTTGTGTTTTTGTTTTGATTGTTGTGAACCAAATGCAAAGAAATGGACTTAGTTTCTAGGACTTCCCCTATGCAAAGAATGGAAAATTGGATTTAGATTCTAGGACTTTTCTTATGCAAAATTTGGAGTAAATGGACCTTAATGATGAAGATGGAAGAGGGACCAAATCTCTAAACTCACTCTTGTCTATTCTTGTTTTACTTCATGGAACTTTTGATGTGTGTGTTCTTGTGCTAGGGGGTTCCCACTTGAGCTAAATTAAAGGACCATTGCCATGATCATCCAAAGTAGAAGATACAAGACACATTGAGGATCTCTTAAGAGGCTTGTTTGATGATTGCTTATGCTTTATTGTGATTGCTTATTCCAAAGGATGAGAGCTACTTGGATCATCAATATGATCTCAAGAGAGGAACTCCATTGTGGTTTTGTTTCTTTATCCTTTCTCTTTTTGCTTTACTTAGGACTTAGCCATTCTTCCTCTTCTCTCCATTCTAACCTAAGCCAAAACTCTTTGTGCAAACATTTAACCTTTGTTTTCAAACATTAGAAACCTAAGCCTTATGCTTTTGATTTTCAAACTTTCTTTTCATAACACTTATTTTGAATTGAATCTTTAAATCAACTTTGACAACTTTTGTATATACTTCTAATTGATAAATATAACCCATTCAAATTTCTTTTTGTGGTTCCAATGGCCACTTTCTTAATCAAAATCTTTCATACCCTTTAGCTATTAGGTTTGAGTTATTCTTGTGGTAGATGTAATACTCACCTATATCCTTAGTGATGGACAATGAGTCTTCCATGCTTATTATGGGGTTAACCCCTCACTAGCATGTTGAAGCTATCCTCACATGGTGGATTTGTGGTTTTAGGTTGAGTTTTCTCCCTTAGATAACAAAAGACCTTAAGGCTTTTGGACCAATCTGCCGCATCCGCGAAAAACAACCGGCGGGCTGAAACAAAAACACAACACAGAGCCGCCATTGCGCGTTATTTATCCCAAGATAGGGAAAGGAAACGCTCAGAGAAACCTGGAAAAATCATGGTCTCGCGACCAAAGAGAAAGGGTAAGGGAGTCGGTTACGCAAGGGGAAGGTATTAGCACCCCTCACGTCCGTCGTACTCGACGGGATCCACGTTCTAAAAGAAAGAAAAGGTTGCTAAACATCACACACACACACAAGGAACGCAGGTGGGGTTAAGAGGAAGAGAGCTCGATAGGACGTCGCATCCTATGCCTACGTATCTCGTCTGGAACGAGAATCAGAGCTGCCGTAGTTCGGCTCACGCACGCCAAACAAACAAACACAAACACAGGCAAACATGGAGCCTGAATGCCAACCACTGGACTTACATCAGCATCCGAACCAAAACACGCACAAAACGGCAAACGTGGAGCCCGACCGCCAATCACTGGACTTACGTCGGCATCCGAACCAAACACACGCACACTGGAACCCGAAGGCCACTCGATGGACTTACATCAGCTTCCAAGCACACAACAACCAAACAAGTTAATAGGGAGTCGGGAACTCGAGCCTATAACTGTCAAGCACACACATAAAAAGAAAAAAAAAGTGCCCGGAGAGACCTCGCACGGTCTCCTGCCTACATACCTCGTCTGGAACGAGGATCAGGGCGATGTAGTTCCCCCCAAAGGGGGAGAAAATCTAGCCAGAAACCAAGGGAAGACACACTACCAGGGAGCTGTACTCGAGCCTAGTGTTGTCATGCATCATTGCCCTACGTTGAGGTTTCTACCTACTTGCACAACTGCAAGCTAATCCTATCCAGGAAGAAAGCAAGCATACAAGCATACAAGCAAACAGAGCAAACAAATATTCACAAAGCACACACTATATTCAGTCAAGTGGGCTCAAACAATGGGTTTGACTGCCTCAGCAAGTCATCTGTACATGGGTATTGCTCGCTCTTAACCTTGCCATTGCGGGGCTAAGGTGAAGCAGATGAAAGGTGAGTGAAGATTAAACTTCACAGCTCTTATCCCTGACCAGGGAGAGCTTCAGACAAAGGAGCGTGGGTCCAGAATGGAGGGACCCTTCTACGCTTAAGACTCTGACTCGATTGTGCAACAACACAAGATCTTGGGTTTGTGTCCCAATGCATCAACACACAGCCGTGTGAGCAGAGGGACGACTCAACAGAATAGTGGGGGATAGATTGCATATCCCTTGGCTTCCACCAATTGCCTTAATCAAGGACTTTACCTGCTTGGGCACAAATGTAAACAACCACAAACATCGCCTCTTAAGGAGGACTTCAGACAGTTGCCTGGCCAAGTAACAGGCCAGGTCTTCCAGACTACATGAAGAATAGAAGTCCTACCTCAATTGGCTTAAAAACCAAGCAGCAGCAAGCAAGTTCTTAAAGAACTGTAAGCAACTAAAGTACCTGAAATCAATCAAGTATCATCAGTACTCAGACAAACCAACAGTAAACAGCAAATGGCAAACAGTTAAACTGTACAAGCAACACAAGTTAATGCACATAAGTGCAAGCTATAAACTCAAGCTCAAGCATCAATCCCTACAAAACAAAGTCATGTTAGTTCTCAACATCAAACAATCCCAATTTTAATTGACTTGAAGCAATCTCCTTAAGCATTGTGCATTTCATCCTGAAAAGTCAAACCAAATGTGAGAAACAAGACCACTAGGCCAAGCCTAGGGTCCAAAAGGGATAAAAATTTCTAAACAGCAAGCAAAACCAATCCAAAATCACATTCAAACAATTCAAAAGCAAATGCCATTGGTCCCATGCTTATATCAATCACCATTATCATTTTATGCACAATTTAACACAAACTAGGTCAAACACAAAACCAAATGACCAAACAGAATGACTTCAATCAAAAGCATACCAAAACAATTCCAAAAATCCTCAAATAATTCACACCTAAACAGGACACATTCAACAAGTAGCATGTCAATTTTCAGCTCAATTGGACAAAAGAAAGTAGGTCAATGAAAATCAAGAAGTCCAGACACAATTATACAAGCCAATTCAAGATATCCGTACAAGCATCAACTTCAATAATTCATAAAACAGTGACAACATATTAGAAATGAATGGGACCAAAACCCTGATGTCCTATAATGTGTCTACAATGCTCATGTCAAATTTCATTTTCATCCAATACCATATGAGAATTTCACAAGCAAAATGCCAACATGTGTCACACAAGGTTACCAAATGAGCATACAGAGAAGAAAATTATCAATCAATTTGAAAATGCAACCAAAAATTCCAACAAAATTCACATGTTATCTTGACATACCAATGATCATTCATGCAAAAAATTGGAGCAATTCAACAATCCTAGGTCATGCAAATAAAATCAGAAAGTTGACCTAGCTTGGTGTGACACAAATTGTCACACCTTACTTCAAAAAATCATATCTCCATCACCAATTATCCAAAAATTGCAAACTCTACATGGAAATCACTATCAATGAATCCAGAATAAGCACAAAAATTTTCATCCATTTCTTTACAAGTATGAGCATTTCATGATGGATATGGTGAAACATACACAAAATGCACACATGAACAAAATCAATAGGCCAATTAAATTTCCACACGTGCAAAAAATCCACAAAAATCATCATAAAATTCTACACATTATCATGAGCATGGCACAAAAGGTTTCACAAAATTTGGATGAGTTTTGAGTGATTTATCAATTTTCTAAGTTCACATAACAAAATGAAATAAGAAAAGAAAATGAAAATGAAATAATTATTTATTTAATGATGCAGTGGCTGTAACACCCCAAGAGAAATAAGACACTTATTTAATTTAAATTAATATTTAAATTATTAATTTAATTAAATAATTGGAATCTTGGATTTTTTATTATTAATATTTTGGGAATAATAATATTTGGAAAATATATATATATGTGAGAATAAAGAAAGGGTTTGATATTTTTGGAACAGAAGAGTTTTCACGTGAGAAAAAGAGAAGCTGCAGAGAAGAGAAAAAGGGCAAAGAGCTGTAGAGCAACGGTTGAAGAACGGAAAAGCTAAAGCTTAGAGAATTGCCGGATTATATCAGGTAAGGGGGGTTTATCGTCGGTTAATGGGTATTATAGATTAACATGTCATGGGTAGTGATAAGCCGTTAATTGAACCCTAATTGGGACTGTATATGCTGAAATTGACGTTGAATAAACCGTGTTAAAAACTGTAAATTGAATTGATAGTTGTGTGGGTCGTAAATGTTAGACTATGGCACGAATCCCGATTAAAAACTTGATTCGGCACTACTAAATTAGAGACAAATTAGGTTTTCTTAGAAAGGGTTTAGATGCGGAAGCGGCCGGAAAACCTGATCTGCGTGAAGCTAACAGAACTTTGGAATAACTCAGAAAAACTGAGTCTGCGCGCGAGCGGTCGACCATAGGGTCGGCGTGCGCTGACCCGTGGGGCATGCGCCGACTGCATGCGTCGACGCAAGGCATTTTGGCGCCGACCCGTGAGTTAAGCGTCGACCCCATGCGTCGACGCAAGGGGCCTTTGCGCCGACTCCCTCCAGTTGAGCAGAGTCTTTGCAGTATGGAAAAATAGTTGATTTTATGTTGTGAATGCAATTGGTAGCTGGCCTATTGTAGTTAATTTCGATGAATAAATTATTGGGTTATGTGTGAAAAGTTGATGTAGAGATGGTGAAAAGCTGAATTCAAGTTGTTTTGTTGAAAATCCTGAGTTGTAGGCTGATGAGCCAAAGTTGAATATAAGTTGCTTCGTTGAAAATACTGAATTGTAGGCCGATGAGCCAAAGTTGATTTTAAGTTGTTGTTGTTGAAAAAGCTGTTATGTTGTCGTTGTTATATTGTTGTTGAAGTTTCAAGTCGTACATGACATATACATTCATATGCATTAAGTCGGGGCTTTTGCTCACACCACGTTGGCCTGGATTGGCAAAAATATGGGGCTTTTGCTCACACCACGTTGGCCTGGATTGGCAAAAATATGGGGCTTTTGCTCACACCACGTTGGCCTGGATTGGCAAAATTTTAAGTTGAAAGTTGAAGGCTTATGCCTTGATGCCCACTAAACTGGCAATGATTTTAAGTTGGGAGTTTTACTCCAAATGGTACCACATGCATGAAGAGTCGAGTCTCATTGAGTTGCATTTTATGTTGTTATTGAGTTGCCTTTACGTTGTGTTTGAATATGATAATTGAGTTGACTGTGCCGTTGCCTAATGCATGATATAATTAGGGTGATTAACGTGTAGAATTACTTAACATAACATGATAAATTATAATATTTGTTATATCGATTGAGGAACTCACCCTTACAGCTATATTTTTCAGGTAACGAGCAGTGAGTCGAATAGAAGCTAGTGCTTGAAGTCTAGTGTGGTTAGAGGGTCATGCTCTGATAGATGTAACATCGGGACGGGATGTTTGAATTGTTGAATAAATGTTAATTTTGATGAATTACAGATGTTGAAATATTTTATCCGCTGCGTATTGTTAAAGAAGTTTTATGTTGAATAAAATTGAGCATGACTAATTTTGTATTGACTTTTGTGAAGAAGTTGTTATGTGACACCCTTGAGATGTATGATTACTCTGATATGTATGATTTAATTGTTGTTATTTTATTATTAAACATTGGGGTATTTTAGAAGGGTGTTACAGTGGCAGTTTTGTAAATTTTAATGAACTAGCCAAAACGACGTCGTTTCCAGACGCGGCCAGGAAATGTTTCTATTGGCTACAACAGGCGCCAAACACAATATTCAAATGGCCATGGCGTTTTGAAGATCAAACAAGCTAATTTTCCAGAAAAACTCCAAGAACTTCATCATTCTTCATCAACACTTCCAGAATTCGTCACGATCAAATCTCAATGAAAATGGCCAAATGAGGTACCGTTGGAACCGTCTTTCAACCTAGGTCACAAATATGTTAATGATTTGCCCTAATTCCTACTATATCTCACGGATCGAGCATTTAAAGTTTCACATTCAAACATTCAAAGCATGATAACTCATCCTACAGTTCACCAAATCTAAAACTAAACCTAGCATGTTGATCTACATTGAACACACTACAAAACGCATGTCTAAATTCAAAGAATAATGAGGTTCGAATTTTGGTACCTTGAATGGAGCAGTGATGAAATCTTGTGTTTCCTCGCGCCAAAGTCCAAAACAGGTTGAGATTGAGGTTGAGCAAAGTGAATGCAACTCGTAGCTTGATCCAAAACAGCTCCACGTGTGAGAAATTTCAATTTGCCATTGTCATGCTCACTTGCAACAGTCCTTGTTCTTGAAGATTCTTGCAACAACTCACCAAAACAGTTGGAGAGGAAGGTTGATGGAAGATGAATCAAAAGGAATTTCGCAAAATGATTGAGAATTGATGAAGATTGGATCAAAAGAAGCTTGATGAAGATTGAAGAGTTTTTGCACTTTTGGAGGGAAAGTTAGTTATGGATCTTGAAAATTGCAATTGTCATTTGCATTCTGTTACAATTAGGCTTAAATACTCCACTCTAATCACTCACTTAATCACTAATTAGCAAAAAATGCATTTGATTAGTGTAATGTCATTTTCAAGTGCAAGGGCAAAAATGTCATTTCACATTAGGCCTCATGACAGCAATATGACAGCTCATACATCTCCTAAATGCCATTTGGAATGTGTTGGCTTTGATCCCATGGCAATTGGCATTGTATTTCTCATTTTCACTATGCTATGCCAAAATTGCATTTTAAGTGCAAGTTCAAAAGTAGCCTAGCCAAATATTGCATCTTGAAAACTCATGACAGTTCAAACCACCTCTATTTGGCATATGTGATGTGTTGCAAAAACTCCCATTCCAAAATTCCAAGTATTTCTCAAGTTGGACCATTTTGCCCTTGGATTTTCATTAGTACACTTGAAAATTGACCTTTTGCATTGACCATTTTTGAAGAATTTTGATTATGCACCATGAAAGTACATGTTAAATGGAGTTTTCTCATAAAAATATCACTCATTTTGGACACTCCATGTGAAAGTTATGCCACTTTGATTATAGGTCTTTTTTGAAATTGAATGGACCATAACTTGCCAACCATACATGGGAATTTCAAGTTCTCGGACTTTTTGGAAAGGTAAGACCAAGATCTACAACTTTCATGTTGAACAAATTTTCATTTGAAGCTTCTTTGGACATGTAATTTTGTGATGAAAAACTTTCCATTTTAGGAAACTTCCATTACAAGTCACTTTCCATTTTTGGCAATTTTCTCCTGACTTTATTTTCTCCATTCTTGAGCTTTGACATGTCAAATAAAGCTTGTTTCAACATGAATGAAGTGTATCCAACTCTCTCCCACCTCCAAATCCATAAAATTAAGCACAGTTGACCACAGTTGACTTTTCAACTGATAGATGAATTTGGCAATACACTGATCAAGCTGAGCCCCAATTCTCTAATGAAATGGCTCAACGGTGAAACCCTAGCCTCCATAAGCTCAATACAATCATGAAATGATCCCCATATCCATCATAGACCCCATCTCCTAGCCATGCCCTGATTGGCCCAATGCAATTGATTAGGGTTGACCAATGGTCAAAACCCTAATCTCAAGGAATATGCTTCAACACTTGAATCTTTTGATGATAAACCATGATGATGATGTATCCTTTCAAACAAGATGAAGACCAATCTCCTTGAGAACCACAAAACCCTAATTTGGACCTCCATCCTCAGATGATTAATGATCAGTCCAATGAAACCGTAGCTTGCACATAACCTCCTATCTTCTGATCAAGACTTGGGAAACTGGCTTGCACAATGTAACCACATGATATGCAATATGCAACGCCTAATGACCTAAAATGATATGTAATATGTTATGCTAGTCCCAAGAGAGGAGGGCAAATTTTGAGGTGTTACAGCTGCCCCTATTCAATCCACTGTGAATCTGTCGATATGAATAGCCTCGGCTTTCAGATGATCAGGATGAAGAGTGATTGAATACCAAGAACAGACGAACAATTTGCACTCCGATGGGAAATAATTAACAACGCCTGTCAGAATCGGCGAAGAACACAATCTTGAAACAAAAATCCGTCTGGAACGGAGAAAGTCGGCCTGATCACTGAAACAGCAACGTCGACCTGGATACCAAAATAAATGGTAACACAAGGATAACCATGGCCTGAACTGAAGGAGAATTGCCATCCAAGGCGCAGCGGAATTTAAAATTTTCTCCTTTAAAGATCCTTACGAATGAGCATGATCAGTGATAGAATCGTTACCTCTTGTGGAGATTCAAACCTTTGGTGCAGATCTCTGACAATGATCAACCTTTGATACAGATCCACGGGGCGATCACGAACGTTGAACGATGACAACGTCTCTACTCAGTCCACACGAACGGATTCCTTCAATCGCAGTGCTAGCTGTTTGTGAGTGAAGGCTTTGAGTGAGAGAGAGAGATACGAAATTCCAACTCTTCAGTTGTGTTGTCTGGAGTGTGAATGCTTCTACCCAAGGGGTTCTATTTATAGAACCACTTATGTGGGCTTCAAGCCAAAAAGCCCACTTAAGTGCATTTTGGCCCATATCTCAGAATATGCCAAAATCACTTAAGTATTTGGTAATTTACCATATTTCGTATTCTTCTTAAGTACACCGTACCTTACGATGTTCCTTAATTATTCTATCTCTCATCAATCCGTCCTTTGTGTGTGACCCTATAGGTTTTCGCGGCGTTGGCAATTATATTAAATCATGCATTTAACATAATAAACAGTGAGCGGTATCTAGCAACACATCACTGCTACCCAAGTCACGAAAATGTCATGTGATCTGACAAAACCTCCTGTGATAATAATTATGTGTATAATTACCCCTTTGCCCTTATGTCTATATTGAACACAAGGTATAGACCATGTCACCCTTGTCCAGTTCAATATTGGGCCCATAGACATTTATCCTGTTAAGCAGGATTGGCAAATTCCATCTAGGACACTCATGTCCCTCAGCATGCTTCGTGGAGTACCCATCAACTGTCTTTATGGTTATCCAGTTACGGACAACGTTGGATCAGCAATAAAGCACTCAACTCTACATCTAGGATCCATAGTGGTTTCAGGTCGAAGAGTGGTATACACTATTATCACCATGAGAATAACTTATGACACTTTGCATAACTTTCTATATAGTATTCTCATAGCGGGTCAATCCAGTATGAATATTACTCTTAATATTCATACCTATGTTTAAGACTTGATAACTCTTTATCCATGATCCATGAGACGTGATCATCAGTCTACAAACATAATAGTCTCCATGCTTTAATGTTATCCCATTTCATAATAAAGCTTGACTACGGACACTTTAAGAATAGTGTCCTTATGTTTAATGTGATCTCATGATTAAGTCATACTTGATACATTAAATGGACTATCTATTCCAGGGACTTTATTAAATAAACATAATAAAAAAAAATGCCTTTTATTATTAAAAAATAATTCGATACAAGTACCAAAAGTATTGGCCTCTAGGGCTTACACCAACAATCTCCCACTAGCACTAGAGCCAATTAGACATATCCCTAATGCCCATAGATCTAGTATGGCCATCATGCTTCTGCTGCGCAAGAGGCTTTGTCAGTGGGTCAGCAATATTGTCGAGTGTAGGTACTCTACATATTTTCACATCTCCTCTATCTATTATCTCTCGAATGAGGTGATAACGCCTAAGTATGTGTTTGGATCGTTGGTGAGATCTAGGCTCCTTAGCTTGTGCGATAGCATCATTGGTATCACAATAGAGACCAATGGGATCCACAATGCTAGGAACTATGTCAAGTTCACTAACGAACTTTTTGATCCAAACAGCTTCCTTTGCTGCACTTGAGGCAGCAATATACTCGGCCTCGGTTGTAGAATCAGCAACTGTATCTTGCTTTGAACTTTTCCAGCTCACAGCGCCACCGTTTAAGCAAAACACATAACCAGATTGTGATCTAAAGTCATCCTTGTCTGTCTGGAAGCTAGCATCGGTGTAACCAATTACAGCCAATTCTTCCTGACCTCCATATATCAAGAATGAGTCCTTAGTCCTTCTCAAGTACTTAAGGATAATCTTAACAGCTACCCAATGGGCATCACCAGGATCAGATTGGTATTTACTCGTTGCACTTAAAGCATACGAGACATCTGGTCGAGTACATAACATGGCATACATGATAGATCCTATTGCAGATGCATATGGAATCTTATTCATGCGTTCCCTTTCTTCCTTAGTTGAAGGGGATTGTGTTTTTGATAGACACATGCCATGTTGCATAGGTATGAATCCTTTCTTGGAATCATGCATATTAAAGCGTCTCAGCACTTTGTCTATGTATGTACTCTGACTTAGGCCAAGCAGTTTTTGTGATCTATCTCTATAGATTCTGATTCCTAATATATAGGCTGCTTCACCTAGGTCCTTCATAGAAAAGCATTTCCCCAACCAAGTCTTTACTTGTTGCAGGGTAGGGACATCGTTTCCAATGAGTAATATGTCATCTACATATAATACCAGGAACACGATCATGCTCCCACTAACCTTCTTGTAGACACAAGGCTCATCTTCGTTCTTAATGAATCCATATTATTTTACCGTTTCATCAAAACGAAGATTCCAGCTTCTGGAAGCTTGCTTCAATCCATAGATTGATCTTTGTAGCTTACATATCTTATGGGCTTCTTCTGGTATGTCAAATCCTTCAGGCTGTGTCATGTACACATCCTCAAGAAGATTCCCATTAAGGAAAGCAGTTTTAACATCCATTTGCCATATTTCATAATCATGATATGCAGCGATAGCAAGTAAAATTCGAATAGATTTAAGCATTGCAACTGGTGAAAAGGTTTCATCATAGTCAACGCCATGAATTTGTTTATATCCTTTTGCAACCAGTCTTGCCTTATAGGTATTTACCTTACCATCCATGTCAGTCTTCTTTTTGAAGACCCACTTGCATCCTATAGGATTAACTCCTACAGGAGGCTCTACCAAGTTCCAAACTTGGTTCGTGTACATGGAATCTATTTCGGATTTCATGGCCTCTAGCCACTTCTCAGACTCGGGACCAGTTATGGCCTCTTGGTAGGTCACAGGCTCATCTTGATCCATGAGTAATACATCACCTTGATCTGTTATGAGATATCCATATCTTTCAGGTAGGTGACGTATCCTGCTTGACCTACGCTGGTCTTGTTCTACTTGAGCAGGTTGTTCTTCCACAACTACTTGTGTTTCCTGCTCTAATTCCTCCATAGGTGTATTAATGCTTTGTGATTCTTGAATTTCTTCAAGCTCTACTTTCCTCCCACTGGTTCCTTTGGAAATAAAATCCTTTTCTAGGAAAACTCCAGTTCGAGCGACAAACACTTTGCCCTCAGAAGGATTGTAGAAGTAATATCCTCTTGTTTCTTTAGGATACCCCACAAATAAGCATTGGTCAGATTTGGGCTCAAGCTTAGTTGAAATTTGTCGTTTCACATAAACTTCGCAACCCCAAATCTTCATGTAAGACATATGTGGTCTCTTACCACTCCATATCTCATATGGTGTTTTATCAACCTTTTTGGATGGAACACGGTTAAGTGTGTAAGCTGCTGTCAATAGCGCATGTCCCCAAAAGGAGTTTGGAAGATCGGCGTGACTCATCATGGATCGGACCATGTCCAACAAGGTTCGATTTCTTCTCTCAGATACACCATTCCATTGGGGTGTTCCAGGAGGAGTAAGTTGGGATAGTATCCCACACTCTTTTAGATGGTCATCAAACTCTAGGCTTAAATACTCACCACCTCGATCTGATCGAAGAGTTTTAATATTCTTACCTAGTTGGTTTTGTACTTCATTCTTGAATTCCTTGAACTTTTCAAAGGACTCTGATTTGTGTTTCATTAAACACACATAACCATATCTACTGAAATCATCAGTAAATGTGATGAAGTATTGAAAACCTCATCTGGCTGGTATGTTCAGTGGTCCGCATACATCAGTATGTATGAGGGCCAAAAGATCATTAGCCCTTTCACCTTTTCCTGTGAATGGGGACTTTGTCATCTTTCCAATTAAACAAGATCTGCATGTCTCATATGATTCATAATCAAAAGAGTCCAAGAGTCCATCTTTATGGAGTTTGGAAATGCGTTTCTCATTTATGTGGCCTAACCGACAATGCCAAAGGTAAGTTGGATTTAACTCATTTGGTTTCATCCTTTTAGTATTAATGTTATAAATAGGCATTTCAAGATCAAGGACATATAGTCCATTGTTCATCTGTGCAGTAGCATAGAATATATCATTCAAATAAATTGAGCAACAATTGTTCTTTATTATAAATGAAAAACCAAACTTGTCCAAACAAGAAACGGAAATAATATTCCTGCTAATTGCAGGTACATAATAACAGTTCTCTAACTGAATTATTAAACCACTAGGTAAAGTCAATCCATAAGTTCCTACGGCTAAAGCAGCAACCTTTGCTCCATTGCCAACTCGTAGGTCGACTTCACCTTTTGCCAATTTTCTACTCCTTTTTAGTCCCTGCACATTTGTACAAATGTGAGAACCACATCCAGTATCTAATACCCATGTCACAGAAGTAGATAAATTAATTTCAATAACAAAAATACCTGAAGTTGAAGTCTCTACTCCATTCTTCTTATCTTCCAGGTACTTTGGGCAGTTTCTCTTCCAGTGTCCGGTTTTACCGCAATGGAAGCAGGTGCCTGCTTTTGCTATGCCTCCACTAGGCTTCAAAGCAGCAACGGTGGGTTTGGGTTTGACAACTTCCTTGCCTTTCCCTTTATCACCCTGCTTGATGGGCCTTTTGTTCTGTCTCTTTCCATTTCCGATCATCAGAATGGACTTCCCTTTTGACTTCAGATTCTGCTCAGCCGTTCTTAACATGGCTAGCAGCTCAGGAAGCGATTTGTCCATATCATTCATATTGAAATTTAGGACAAACTGACTGAATCTATCTGGCAACGATTGCAAGATCAAATCAGTCGCAAGTTCCTTTCCGAGGGGAAAACCCAGCCTGTCAAGGTTTTCCACATACCCAATCATCTTGAGTACATGGGGACCTACAGAGGCTCCCTCAGCTAACTTGCCTTGAAAAAGGGCTTTTGAAACTTCAAACCTCTCATGCCTTGCTTGCTCTTGATAGAGCAGCTTCAGGTGTTCGATCATATCGAATGCTGACATGTTCTCATGTTGCTTTTGCAATTCTGAGTTCATGGTAGCTAGCATGAGACAAGCAGTTTCATTGGCATCATCGACATGCTTCTTATAAGCATCTCTTTCTGCCTTAGGTGCAGAACTAGGAGGTTCCTCTTCAGGAACAGGTGTCTCCAAGACATACAGCTTTTTATCATGTTTGAGGACAATCCTCAGGTTTCGGTGCCAATCCAGAAAATTTGTCCCAGACAATTTTTCCTTGTCAAGGATCGATCGCAAAATGTTGTTAGAGGTATTTGTTGTCATGGTAATCTACATAAGAAATAATGAAAATATAAGTATCATTGGCATATTTAATTAGGCCTTTAATTAAACATGCTCCCACTATTTTACTCAAAACAAATGACCCTCGTCATCTGATTCGGAAAATCCCGTTGGAAGATTTTCTAGTGGGTCGAGATCCATATTTCACTTCGTTCTAAGTCCGCGTAGGCGGATTACACAAAACTAGGTTATTTAGGTAGGAACTCCTTCCAATTGTATCTCATACAACTCTCGAAAATTTCAATTGGGTGAATAACTCCTTATTCTAATCCATCATATGGATTATTCCCAACTCTTGCTTCTAAACATATATAATCTTATTATAATTTGTTTAGTTAAGTTTGACCCATTGTTTTAACAGTTGGATATTACAATTATCCCATCGCACCTTACTAATATATAGATCATGCACCTCGCGTAGGCGAAACCTACAATTTCCATTACTAGTCTTGATGAGTGTTAAAACTTGGAAAGCTTAAAACTTAATATTTAGTTTTGAGGGAATTGCAATTTTACTGATCTCACCGGCTTGTTTATCATATAAACCGTCTCTCACATGCATCAACATACATACAAACAAAATGAAACAGTTATGGCCCCTAGCGCAAATGTTCTCCCAAGCCAATGAGAGAACCTAAGCTAACCTCCCTTGCGGGGTCTAAGGGGCAGCGCCCCTGCTCGAAAATTTTAATGAACAATTCATTTAAAATTTACGTCGTTTTTCGTATCAACACTTGATACTTCAAAGCACTTTTTCTAGCCGAACCTGTGAATTTTTCCTTGCGTTAACCGGTTAACCATATGCGTTAACCGGTTAACACTGTTTGAAAACATTTAAAAAAAACTCTTTTCTGCCTTGCGTTAACCGGTTAACCAAATGCGTTAACCGGTTAACACTGTTTGAAAATCTCAAAAACTTTATTTCGCATTCCGTTAACCGGTTAACCATATGCGTTAACCGGTTAACACTGTTCCAAAAATTAAAAAAAAATTATTTCGTATTACGTTAACCGGTTAACCATATGTGTTAACCGGTTAACACTGTTCGGAAAAGTGTTTAGGACGCACAACTCTTGTGCAATCAAACCCCAATCGCATAACTCTCTAACAACACAACCCTTGTGTCGTCACTAACCCTGATGCACCAATTTCAGACCGTCAAACACGTCTCGATTGTTAATTCAGTATGATTGATCAACACGTCATTGCTTCACCATACTAATGTCGGATCAAGAAGCAAATGACCATTGATCGCTCAAAGGAAAACAATCATCGAGGTTTTTGAATGAACGAAACGAGAACACTATATCATATATAATGTATTTTGCATCAGGATCACATATATCACATATATGTAACTTGATCGATCTTAATTTAACCTTTGATTCATTCTGTTTTAATCATATTATTACAGAACAAAAACAGTTATCAGATTCATGGTTTCGTAAGTGGCTCTGATACCACTGAAGGAGAATTTGCACTCCGATGGGAAATAATTAACAACGCCTGTCAGAATCGGCGAAGAACACAATCTTGAAACAAAAATCCGTCTGGAACGGAGAAAGTCGGCCTGATCACCGAAACAGCAACGTCGACCTGGATACCAAAATAAATGGTAACACAGGGATAACCATGGCCTGAACACCACTCATCCGCTCGGGATTATTATTTTTTTGCTTTTTCTTGAACCCCGAAACTTTCTTTCGCGCAAATGATCCCGGATCACTGCATTTGAACCCCGACATCTTGTTTCCTTGTGATAATTCCGCTGGCAACGTCGGAAATAACACTAATCACCACTCTGAGGGCGACATGTCAGAGGGTACACCTTCGACCAGACATTAACCAATGACCGGGACGAAACTCGACGTTTACTGGACCTCGAATCAATGATATTGACAGACATCAAACAATGATGTTGACAGGACATCGAATCAATGATGTTGACAGGACATCGAACAATGATGTTGACAGGACATCGAACAATGATGTTGACAGGACATCGAACAATGATGTTGACAGGCATCAAACAATGATGTTTACAGGCATCAAACAATGATGTTTACAGGCATCAAACAATGATGTTGACAGGACATCGAACAATGATGTTGACAGGCATCAAACAATGATGTTTACAGGCATCAAACAATGATGTTTACAGGCATCAAACAATGATGCTTACAGGAATCAAACAATGATGTTTACAGGCATCAAACAATGATGTTGACAGGCATCAAACAATGATGTTTACAGGCATCAAACAATGATGTTTACAGGCATCAAACAATGATGTTTACAGGCATCAAACAATGATCGACCAGACATTAAACAATGACTGGGAAATAACTTGACGTTGACTGGACATCGAATGATGATGTTTACTGACACCAAAGAAAGCTCGACCAGACACTAAACAATGACTGGGAAATACTGCTGCTCCAAAATCCCGCTGCTGAACTCCTCGGAGTATCGTCTTCACTGTCCGGCAAAACCAATCCTCAAGCGGTAACCACGGCTTGAATCGCGCTGATCGCGTAACGTCCTCTGATTTTATTTCCATCTCTGTCCGACGGAAACATTTCCTCCAATATCGCACTACTGGGGAACATTGCTGATCTGACGTCATGATGCTAAACTCCACAGAGTAACATCTGCACCTTCTAAATTCTGGCGAAACCACCTCTCAAATGGTATCCACAGCTTGAGACTAGCTCTATGCTTGCAACAATGATGCATGATCTTTTTCTGCGTAATGCTCCATACTTATGGAAATGCTACGCGATTTATTTTTTCTATGCAACATGCTATGCTATTTTTCATGATGAATGCATAAAAAGGTATCCCCCTCAAGGGACTCTTCCGGAAAGCACGAGACACTCTGCTGAGGAACTCGTCAATACTCCGATCTCCACCCTATTGGGGAATAGCACTGTTGCTGGGAATAAGGCAACCCTTGCTGGGGAAGAACCTCCTTTGCACCCAATCCGCTCGGGAATTGCCGGGGATAAGAACCACCAATGCACTCTGTAGGGATACCACAATCTCTGACTTGCTGGAGATATACATCCACCTCTGCTTCGGGAACCCTCACAGATACCTGGCAACTTCACCGGGGAAATGCTCACATATAGCCCCGCTGGGAAACAGCAACCTCCAGGCCTGGCGACTGGGGAAACATCGATCTGACACCTGCTGGGGATAACCATCCAAACCCTGCTAGGGAAAACGAATGCTACTCCGCTGGGGACAACCCATGCAATCCACACGTAGGATACACTCAGCTGGGGATGCAGATATCGGCCTGCTACGGAAACTTGTCCAATCCACTGGTAGGATGAACACTGCTGGAGATATATTTCATTGAAACCCGCTCCACTCGGGGACAGCAACCTTCGGGCCTGGCTGCTGAGGAAACATCGTTTACCTGCCGAGGATAACCATCCTGACCCGGCTGGGGAAGTCACAGACCTCGGATCTGCTGGTGATTTGGTCCTCTACTTCTGCTTGGGGACCCCGCTGGGGAAATGAGAAAAGTTGGTACAGAACACCCGTCAACTCGTCGAACCATGGTATCCACCTCCCAATCTCGTACTGACTTCCCATCTTTGAGAATTCCCAGACTCGTCTGGACCTTTTCTGCTCCATCATCTTGTATTCCCAATCGCTCCGCGCTCGACGGAAAGCGTACTCCTGGGATTATACAGACTTTTCAATTTTCAGACTTTGAAGAGTCTTCTTGATTAATTCCAAGGGTCGTCGGACGTCTCTACGTCTCTGCCCTGTTCTACCCATTCATCCGTCCCTGATTGGACCCTGCGGGGAATTTCTACAGACTTTCAAATCTTCCGATTTTGAAGAGTCTTCTTGATATCATCAAGGATCGTCGTACGTCTCAACGCCTCTTCGCCATCCCTTCAACTCGCCTGTCCCTGATCGGACTCCCACGGGGATTTGTTTCACAACAACTTCCACACCACAACCTGCAAGTGAGTGAAAATCATCTAACAACACCTGCAAAACAGACCGTTAGATAAAACCGTGCCCCAGGCGTGTCAAGATTTCAACACTTGGGTCACTTAACCTTCCAAATAAGATTTCAAGCCTTCAATCTTATAAACATGCATTGGAAGGGACCTGTATGTCTTAAAATGCAAGATTCTTTATAAAAAATATCTGGATGTTTTTGCAATCAAAGCGGTAATGAAAACAAAAAACAAAATTATTTGACTGAATATGCATTTTATTGATTGGAAAAAGTGTGGCTCAAATTGAGCAATACAAAGGAAGCAATTCCTGAAAAGAGGTAATTGCGCACAAAAGGAAAAATCTATCCTAATGGCAATGTGAAACCCGTAATCTCATCGAGTTCCAACTCAGTTACACCCCATATGTCCTCAGACTCTCCGTGCTTTCTGCCTTCTGAACAAGACGTTTTTGATTGATCCCTACCGGGTATTATCCATGATGCTTTAACCAAAGCGCAAACGATCATGCTAGACGCAGTTGTTCATTTCAATCCCTTTTTTGCCTGGACCGCCCTTTCGGGTTTTCAGTCCACCGGGATACCCTTTTTTGCCCAAGTCGCCTTTTCAGGTTTTCGACTTGCCGGGTGTACATTTTTCTTTTATCCCTAATTTTTGCCCGAACCTTTTCTTTTCTTTTTTTTTGGTTCGCCGGGATGCCCATTTTTGCCTGGACTATTTTATTCTTTTCGTCCAGCGGGTCTCTTTATACGAAGTATTTTTTAACTGCGTCCGCATTCACAGGGGATGGAAAATCCTCGCCATCCATGGTCGTTAGCAACAAGGCTCCGCCAGAGAAAACCTTCTTGACCACGAATGGACCTTCATAATTCGGTGTCCATTTGCCCCTACGATCGTTTTGAGGAGGAAGGATCCTTTTCAGCACCATATCACCTACGTGATATACCCGAGGTCGCACCTTTTTGTCAAAAGCACGCTTCATCCACTGCTGGTACAACTGCCCATGACAGATGGCTGCCAGCCTCTTTTCTTCAATCAGGCTCAACTCTTCGTACCGGGTCCTTACCCATTCCGCCTCTTGCAATTTTACGTCCATCAGGACTCTCAAAGAGGGGATTTGAACCTCAACTGGTAGCACCGCTTCTATCCATACACCAACGAGAAAGGCGTTGCCCCAGTAGGCGCACCGAGGTTCGATACCCATGTAATGCAAACGGCAACATCTCATGCCAGTCTCTGTAGGTTACCACCATTTTCTGCACAATCGCACCGTCGGTGCATTCAAACGTTATCCGGGCAACAAAAGCTCATTCACCTTAACCTCCCCATCAGACATCAGAATCCGTTCGGATTCAGGGTCAAGCCCCTCCTCCGGGATCGGTTACTCTCAATCTTTCGATCAGAGCACCTCGAGATATCCTCATCAGGGAACTCAAACTTCATCGGTTGATAATCCTCAACGGGTTGCGGGGCGATGTAATCAGACAATTCACTCCCCTCGATTGCTTTCTGAGGGATATACTGAATCTCGTATCAAAATCATTTGCCCTCTCGCAACCTGTCCGGTCATTGCTGGCTCTTTCAGAAATCTACCTGATCAGATCCATCTCGAAATCCACAAGGTGGCATGAACCAGCATATACTGTCTCAGTCGGCGAGCAGCCTATGCCAAAGTACATCAAGTTTTCTCGAACAGTGAATGTATTGTTTCACAGTCGGTAAACTTTTTGCTAAGGTAAATTGCATGCTCTTTTCGACAAGACTCGTCATGCTGACCCAATACACCTCGTAGACCCCTCGAAGGCTGTCAAGTACAGATTAACAACCTCTCTCCATAGGGAGGCATCCGAATCAGAGGCTCCTGCAACTTTTTCTTTTATTCTTTCAATGCCCCTTGGCAATCATTATTTCACCTGACCGTTTGATCTTTTCCTTTCCAACAGCTTGAGTATAGGTTCACACGTGGCTGTCAGATGAGATGTGAACCATGACATGTAGCTCAATCTACCTAATAGACCACGAACCTCTTTTTCTGTTCTCGGTTCAGGCATTTCTTGTTTTGTTTTCTTTTTTTTTCTCTTTTTTTTTTTATTTTTTTTAAGCAGGATCAACCTCGGATTCCTCTCTGACAATAAACCCCAACAGCTTACCGGATCAAACTCTGATAGTGCACTCACTTGAATTCAACCTCAGTTTGAATTGTCTCAACCGGTCAAACGACTTGCCCCGGTCTGCCAGATGCCCCTCTCCTGTTTGGGACTTTGTTATCATGTCATAGCATTTGATTTCATGACGAATCATATCATGAAACAAAGTCACCATAGCTCTCTGATAAGTAGCACCGGCGTTCCGCTTTTCTAGAGGACAGTCTTCTCTCCATGGTAGCTTGTGCACAATGATATCGGTGTTCAACCCTGGCATATTCTGACATGACCAGGCGAAAGTATCCACATACTCCTTCAACAAGGCTACCATTCTGCTCTCGACTTGCCTCTGAAGCGGCCCTAATTTCACTTCCTTCCTGACCTCGGTGGTGCTTGGAATAACAATCTCAATCCGCTCCGCATGCGGCTGAATCACCCTCTCCTCTTGTTTCAACAACCTGGCTAATTCCAGCAGATCACAATCTTCTTCGTCTTCTTCTTCAGCAAGATAGATTGGATTGTCGAAGTCATATGATGTGTAACCAAATTGTTATCAACGAGATCCGGAGAATTATTTTTCGACTTTGGGACGAGACAAATCAAAAAAGAAAAATGAAAACAAACATTGCCATTTTTATTTGTTTTTAAACTGCAAAAATAAATGAAAAACAGGGAACACCGCTTTTTGACTGAAAAACATCCATTTATTAATGATGCAGAAATGTTGCAAAATTAAACATGAGGTGGCCCTTACAATGAACCATTACGTGTCGGGCAACACGTATGGCTTTCATGCAGATAAAATCAAAACAGAAATCATTACTCTTCCGGATGAGTGACAGTGCTGATTTTTCAGGCCTTCCAGTTCCCTGGTACGCACGATTTTATCCACGATTCCAGTTCGCGGTCACTATCAGACCCTTCACTTACCGAATAGGCGTGATCTGAATCTAGCATTCCAGCACTGACAAAGGTGAACGACGGACGACGTCCTCTGTTCTGCTCACACGAGTCTTGACCTGGATGATAACCAATCCCAAACATATTCGCCTTTACCACAATGCCTATGATCTGTCCCCAGCCTGGGATCCCTCCATTTCTCACCACTTCCACCGCCGGTTTGTAAAGAAGAAATGGACGACTTTTTCTCTTTCTCAACACCAACGGAATTTTCCACCTTGATGGTTTCAACTGCCAGACTGGGTATTTTACACCTTACATCGTCCATTTCTACTTTCATCATTCTCTAGATCGTTTCCCCAATCACAACACACCCCTTTGTGGCGATGGCCGCACAATAATCATCAACACGAGGGAAAGCTCCATTTTTCGTCGGGCGTTTTGGGACCACAGACATGGGCATTCTTAACTGATCCTTCTCAGTCACCTCTATCCCTTTCTTGTCCTTCGACATCATCTCCATTTTTACAGGACCATGCTTTGTCACGGGGTTAGCACTATCATCTGTCGTCAGTGCAAAATTGATTGCTTTAGAGTCCACCAAGTCCTGGACCACATGCTTAAAAGCTTTGCAATCCTCAACATGATGTCCGGGTGCCCCAGCATGGAACTCACACCTGACATTCTCATCATAACTGGCAACCCTCTGATCCGGTTTCTCTGGAACCAATATCCTTGGCTGCACCAACCCAAGATCCTTCAACTTTTTAAACAGAGAGGCGTAAGTCACGGGCGGCTTATTGAAATGACGATCTGTCGTCCTCCTTTTCACTTGGCCCACTGCTCTTTGTGTCCTCTGTTGAGGTGGTGGTTATCGCTGTTGTGCAGATTGATTACTAGTAGGGATTGTTACCGTATCAGCATATGGGTGATAACGATCCTTACCGCGTTCTCTTTTGGCCTGCACACCACCTGATTCAACTTCCTTCTCAAGATGACCATTGCCAGAGGGCTTCTTTGCTACAGAGCCAGAGGGATTTGTTACTTCGGATGACGGAGCCTTTCCCTGAACTTTCTCCTTGATCATCCAACCCTCAATCCTTTCCAATCTCTCGGCCATGGCTTTCTGCCCCAAGGCAAGCCCTTGCACAACACTGAACAAATCCCTCACCATCTCTTTCAGTTCGAGGATGTCGTTGGGAGAATCCATCAGTTTGGATTTGTGGCCCCCAGCAGGATATCTGAGCAAACGAGCTATGCGCACCGGTTGACACCTACAAAACAGCAAATGGGTTAATATGCATGAATGCAACATCTATCCATATGAGGAAGATTTCGTCCTTTGATTCTGGTTTCATCGAGACGGATAATATTTCACCAATAACATTCTGACATCCGGCTGTCTCTCAACCAGATTCTCAATCCATAATACTCCCCATATGGCTAGATGTAGGTTTGATGCAGATGAATGCAAAATGAGAATGATGCAGATGTAATGCATGCAATGAGCCATCCTCCAAGTCATCTGGTCATTTGTTGCTCTGAATCACAGCCCTGATCACTGAACCGATCACAACCATCTGAAGGAATATGTAACCACAAATCCGACTTAAGGGTTCCGAAATAAACGGAAGACAGATACACCATCATCATCATCATACCATCTCTGAACAGATACCAACAATCATCTGAATCGGCCCGGGAATCCTGAAATAAACGGATCCCCACTGATAAATAACAC
Organism: Lathyrus oleraceus; assembly: GCF_024323335.1. Classification (NCBI taxonomy): domain Eukaryota; kingdom Viridiplantae; phylum Streptophyta; class Magnoliopsida; order Fabales; family Fabaceae; genus Lathyrus; species Lathyrus oleraceus. The sequence goes on along the minus strand of NC_066585.1, from coordinate 402,685,168 downwards.
GGACAACACTCCGGCGTCTCGGAAATAAACGGCCATAAATCCGACTTATAAATATGACTCTGATCCACGGAACAAAAAGTCACCATCTGAGTCACCATCTGAACATGCATCTGAAAGAATCACCCTCCCCTCACAGGTAAATTCTAAATAGGTCACCCTAAGGCGGATAATAGTCTTGACAATCGGGCAGAGATACTCAATGGGTTTGCCCTTTCGGGTGTGCCATTGTAGCTCCCTTAAGATCGTCTAAACCAAAGATCCGGGAAATGATCGGTCACCGGAGTCAATAGTTCAAAAGAGATAACCCAACCAAAGTGGAAAACCCCACTGGAAGAGCACTTCTCAGATGAACCTCGTCCGGCTTGTGGTATGTCACGTTGCAACATCGTACTGATATAGCAAATGAGGAACGTGAGACCACACTAATCCTAGGTGTACACTCGGGCCTGGGTTTTAGCCCCACTCAGAACACCCACCCCAAACAGAGGAACCACCTGCACAGAGGACGGCAACATGATAGTATGATGCATGCAAATATTTATGCAAATATATACACAATCAAAATAATAAATGCAATAAATAGCGGCACAAGCAACCTAAACTATCCTAGAACGCTAGGAGAGACTCGCTTAGGGAAGATGGACCAGTACAGGTCAACATCTTGATATTCCCCAGCAGAGTCGCCAGCTGTCGCATCCGCGAAAAACAACCGGCGGGCTGAAACAAAAACACAACACAGAGCCGCCACTGCGCGTTATTTATCCCAAGATAGGGAAAGGAAACGCTCAGAGAAACCTGGAAAAAGCATGGTCTCGCGACCAAAGAGAAAGGGTAAGGGAGTCGGTTACGCAGGGGGAAGGTATTAGCACCCCTCACGTCCGTCGTACTCGACGGGATCCACGTTCTAAAAGAAAGAAAAGGTTGCTAAACATCACACACACACACAAGGAACGCAGGTGGGGTTAAGAGGAAGAGAGCTCGATAGGACTTCGCATCCTATGCCTACGTATCTCGTCTGGAACGAGAATCAGAGCTGTCGTAGTTCGGCTCACGCACGCCAAACAAACAAACACAAACACAGGCAAACATGGAGCCTGAATGCCAACCACTGGACTTACATCAGCATCCGAACCAAAACACGCACAAAACGGCAAACGTGGAGCCCGACCGCCAATCACTGGAATTACGTCGGCATCCGAACCAAACACACGCACACTGGAACCCGAAGGCCACTCGATGGACTTACATCAGCTTCCAAGCACACAACAACCAAACAAGTTAATAGGGAGTCGGGAACTCGAGCCTATAACTGTCAAGCACACACATAAAAAGAAAAAAAAAGTGCCCGGAGAGACCTCGCACGGTCTCCTGCCTACATACCTCGTATGGAACGAGGATCAGGGCGATGTAGTTCCCCCCAAAGGGGGAGAAAATCTAGCCAGAAACCAAGGGAAGACACACTACCAGGGAGCTGTACTCGAGCCTAGTGTTGTCATGCATCATTGCCCTACGTTGAGGTTTCTACCTACTTGCACAACTGCAAGCTAATCCTATCCAGGAAGAAAGCAAGCATACAAGCATACAAGCAAACAGAGCAAACAAATATTCACAAAGCACACACTATATTCAGTCAAGTGGGCTCAAACAATGGGTTTGACTGCCTCAGCAAGTCATCTGTACATGGGTATTGCTCGCTCTTAACCTTGCCATTGCGGGGCTAAGGTGAAGCAGATGAAAGGTGAGTGAAGATTAGACTTCACAGCTCTTATCCCTGACCAGGGAGAGCTTCAGACAAAGGAGCGTGGGTCCAGAATGGAGGGACCCTTCTACGCTCAAGACTCTGACTCGATTGTGCAACAGCACAAGATCTTGGGTTTGTGTCCCAATGCATCAACACACAGCCGTGTGAGCAGAGGGACGACTCAACAGAATAGTGGGGGATAGATTGCATATCCCTTGGCTTCCACCAATTGCCTTAATCAAGGACTTTACCTGCTTGGGCACAAATGTAAACAACCACAAACATCGCCTCTTAAGGAGGACTTCAGACAGTTGCCTGGCCAAGTAACAGGCCAGGTCTTCCAGACTACATGAAGAATAGAAGTCCTACCTCAATTGGCTTAAAAACCAAGCAGCAGCAAGCAAGTTCTTAAAGAACTGTAAGCAACTAAATGTACCTGAAATCAATCAAGTATCATCAGTACTCAGACAAACCAACAGTAAACAGCAAATGGCAAACAGTTAAACTGTACAAGCAACACAAGTTAATGCACATAAGTGCAAGCTATAAGCTCAAGCTCAAGCATCAATCCCTACAAAACAAAGTCATGTTAGTTCTCAACATCAAACAATCCCAATTTTAATTGACTTCAAGCAATCTCCTTAAGCATTATGCATTTCATCCTGAAAAGTCAAACCAAATGTGAGAAACAAGACCACTAGGCCAAGCCTAGGGTCCAAAAGGGATAAAAATTTCTAAACAGCAAGCAAAACCAATCCAAAATCACATTCAAACAATTCAAAAGCAAATGCCATTGGTCCCATGCTTATATCAATCACCATTATCATTTTATGCACAATTTAACACAAACTAGGTCAAACACAAAACCAAATGACCAAACAGAATGACTTCAATCAAAAGCATACCAAAACAATTCCAAAAATCCTCAAATAATTCACACCTAACCAGGACACATTCAACAAGTAGCATGTCAATTTTCAGCTCAATTGGACAAAAGAAAGTAGGTCAATGAAAATCAAGAAGTCCAGACACAATTATACAAGCCAATTCAAGATATCCACACAAGCATCAACTTCAATAATTCATAAAACAGTGACAACATATTAGAAATGAATGGGACCAAAACCCTGATGTCCTACAATGTGTCTACGATGCTCATGTCAAATTTCATTTTCATCCAATACCATATGAGAATTTCACAAGCAAAATGCCAACATGTGTCACACAAGGTTACCAAATGAGCATACAGAGAAGAAAATTATCAATCAATTTGAAAATGCAACCAAAAATTCCAGCAAAATTCACATGTTATCTTGACATACCAATGATCATTCATGCAAAACATTGGAGCAATTCAACAATCCTAGGTCATGCAAATAAAATCAGAAAGTTGACCTAGCTTGGTGTGACACAAATTGTCACACCTTACTTCAAAAAATCATATCTCCATCACCAAGTATCCAAAAATTGCAAACTCTACATGGAAATCACTATCAATGAATCCAGAATAAGCACAAAAATTTTCATCCATTTCTTTACAAGTATGAGCATTTCATGATGGATATGGTAAAACATACACAAAATGCACACATGAACAAAATCAATAGGCCAATTAAATTTCCACACGTGCAAAAAATCCACAAAAATCATCATAAAATTCTACACATTATCATGAGCATGGCACAAAAAATTTCACAAAATTTGGATGAGTTTTGAGTGATTTATCAATTTTCTAAGTTCACATAACAAAATGAAATAAGAAAAGAAAATGAAAATGAAATAATTATTTATTTAATGATGCAGTGGCAGTTTTGTAAATTTTAATGAACTAGCCAAAACAACGTCGTTTCCAGACGCGGCCAGGAAATGTTTCTATTGGCTACAACAGGCGCCAAACACAATATTCAAATGGCCATGGCATTTTGAAGATCAAACAAGCTAATTTTCCAGAAAAACTCCAAGAACTTCATCGTTCTTCATCAACACTTCCAGAATTCGTCACGATCAAATCTCAATGAAAATGGCCAAATGAGGTACCGTTGGAACCGTCTTTCAACCTAGGTCACAAATATGTTAACGATTTGGCCTAATTCCTACTATATCTCACGGATCGAGCATTTAAAGTTTCACATTCAAACATTCAAAGCATGATAACTCATCCTACAGTTCACCAAATCTAAAACTAAACCTAGCATGTTGATCTACATTGAACACACTACAAAACGCATGTCTAAATTCAAAGAATAATGAGGTTCGAATTTTGGTACCTTGAATGGAGCAGTGATGAAATCTTGTGTTTCCTCGCGCCAAAGTCCAAAACAGGTTGAGATTGAGGTTGAGCAAAGTGAATGCAACTCGTAGCTTGATCCAAAACAGCTCCACGTGTGAGAAATTTCAATTTGCCATTGTCATGCTCACTTGCAACAGTCCTTGTTCTTGAAGATTCTTGCAACAACTCACCAAAACAGTTGGAGAGGAAGGTTGATGGAAGATGAATCAAAAGGAATTTCGCAAAATGATTGAGAATTGATGAAGATTGGATCAAAAGAAGCTTGATGAAGATTGAAGAGTTTTTGCACTTTTGGAGGGAAAGTTAGTTATGGATCTTGAAAATTGCAATTGTCATTTGCATTCTGTTACAATTAGGCTTAAATACTCCACTCTAATCACTCACTTAATCACTAATTAGCAAAAAATGCATTTGATTAGTGTAATGTCATTTTCAAGTGCAAGGGCAAAAATGTCATTTCACATTAGGCCTCATGACAGCAATATGACAGCTCATACATCTCCTAAATGCCATTTGGAATGTGTTGGCTTTGATCCCATGGCAATTGGCATTGTATTTCTCATTTTCACTATGCTATGCCAAAATTGCATTTTAAGTGCAAGTTCAAAAGTAGCCTAGCCAAATATTGCATCTTGAAAACTCATGACAGTTCAAACCACCTCTATTTGGCATATGTGATGTGTTGCAAAAACTCCCATTCCAAAATTCCAAGTATTTCTCAAGTTGGACCATTTTGCCCTTGGATTTTCATTAGTACACTTGAAAATTGACCTTTTGCATTGACCATTTTTGAAGAATTTTGATTATGCACCATGAAAGTACATGTTAAATGGAGTTTTCTCATAAAAAGATCACTCATTTTGGACACTCCATGTGAAAGTTATGCCACTTTGATTATAGGTCTTTTTTTAAATTGAATGGACCATAACTTGTCAACCATACATGGGAATTTCAAGTTCTTGGACTTTTTGGAAAGGTAAGACCACGATCTACAACTTTCATGTTGAACAAATTTTCATTTGAAGCTTCTTTGGACATGTAATTTTGTGATGAAAAACTTTCCATTTTAGGAAACTTCCATTACAAGTCACTTTCCATTTTTGGCAATTTTCTCCTGACTTTATTTTCTCCATTCTTGAGCTTTGACATGTCAAATAAAGCTTGTTTCAACATGAATGAAGTGTATCCAACTCTCTCCCACCTCCAAATCCATAAAATCAAGCACAGTTGACCACAGTTGACTTTTCAACTGATAGATGAATTTGGCAATACACTGATCAAGCTGAGCCCCAATTCTCTGATGAAATGGCTCAACGGTGAAACCCTAGCCTCCATAAGCTCAATACAATCATGAAATGATCCCCATATCCATCATAGACCCCATCTCCTAGCCATGCCCTGATTGGCCCAATGCAATTGATTAGGGTTGACCAATGGTCAAAACCCTAATCTCAAGGAATATGCTTCAACACTTGAATCTTTTGATGATAAACCATGATGATGATGTATGCTTTCAAACAAGATGAAGACCAATCTCCTTGAGAACCACAAAACCCTAATTTGGACCTCCATCCTCAGATGATTAATGATCAGTCCAATGAAACCCTAGCTTGCACATAACCTCCTATCTTCTGATCAAGACTTGGGAAACTGGCTTGCACAATGTAACCACATGATATGCAATATGCAACGCCTAATGACCTAAAATGATATGTAATATGTTATGCTAGTCCCAAGAGAGGAGGGCAAATTTTGAGGTGTTACACAATCAATTCACCAACTCATTTTGATATATTTACCCCGAACTACGAGGTTTTGATCCTAATCTTTTTATAAGATGGTACGTAAGCAATGGGTTTATCCATCCAAACACAAAATGTAAATAACTTGTATAGTCTCTTCTCATCTCTTCAATCATGTTTGCACAAACAAAATTTTCACAAAAAATAACAACCTTCACAACAAGTGTGAAAAGGGCTCCTTAGGAGTACCTAGGATGTTTTGGGTGCCTAACACCTTCCCATTACATAACCAACCCCCTTACCCAGATCTCTGTTTTATTTTACTAGTTTTTGTTAAAACTATTAGGTTCTTGTTCGCTTTCTAACCATTCCTTTGGATAAATAGAAGTGCGGTGGCGACTCAACTTGTATGATTTACCTTGGATTTAGTCAATATCTCTAATGGTAACGAATACTCCGCTACACTATTGATGAAGAGGAACATGTTGAAGCTATTCCAGCGTTTGAGGAAGTATAAACTCCGCTTGAATCCAAATAAGTGTACTTTTGGTGTTCGTTCTGGTAAGTTATTGGGATTTATTATCAGCGAGAAGGGTATTGAATTTGACCTTGCCAAGGTCAAAGCAATACAAGAGATGCCCGCGCCCAAAACTGAGAAGCAAGACAGAGGTTTTCTCGGCCGCTTGAATTATATCTCAAGATTCATTTCTCATATGACTGCCACATGTGCGCCTACATTCAAGTTTCTTTGGAAAGATCAGTCTTGTAATTGGACCGAAGACTTCCAGAAAGATTTTGATAGTATCAAAGAATATTTGGTTGAACCTCCGATTTTGTCTCTGCCTGTTGAAGGAAGACCATTAATCATGTATTTGACCGTGCTTGAAGAGAGTATGGGTTGTGTTTTTGGTCAACAAGATGAGACTGGAAAGAAAGAATATGTTATTTACTACCTCAGTAAGAAGTTCACCGATTGTGAGACTCGGTATTCTATGCTTGAAAAAACTTGTTGCGCATTGGCTTGGGCTGCTAAGCGTCTGCGTCAATATATGTTGAATCATAACACTTGGTTGATATCCCAAATGGATCCCATCAAGTATACTTTTGAGAAGCCTGCTTTAACTGGGAGGATTTCCCGTTGGCAGATGTTATTATCAGAGTATGATATCGAATACCGATCTCAGAAAGCGATCAAAGGTAGTGTCTTGGCTGACCATTTGGCTGACCAACCAATTGAAGATTACCTGCCAGTGCAGTATGATTTTCCTGATGAAGAGATCTTGTACCTGAAAATGAAAGATTATGCTGAACCATTGCTTGAAGAAGGGCCAGAACCTAGTTCCCGTTGGGGCATGGTATTTGATGGAGTTGTTAATCAGTATGGTAATGTCATTGGGGCAGTAATCATTACTCCTCAAGGCACACATTTTCCGTTTACATCTAGATTGACTTCCAAGTGTACAAATAATATGGATGAGTATGAAGCTTGCATTGTAGGACTTGAAGAGGCCATTGATCTCAGAATCAAATATTTGAATGTCTATAGAGATTCAGCTTTGGTTGTGAATCAGATCAAAGGTGAATGGGAGACGAATCAACCCGGTTTGATACCATATAGAGATTATGCGAGGAGGATTTCAACTTTCTTTACAAAGGTTGAGTTTTATCATATCCCTCGAGATGAAAACCAGATGGCAGATGTGTAGCGGTGTATTCGTCGCTATATGATTTATCGATTAAACCATAAGCAAAGCATACAATGAATTTCGAGTCGCCACCGCACTTTTATTTATCCAAAGGACTGGCTAAAAAGCGAACAAAAGCCTAAGAAGTTTTACACGTAGAAAACAAATAAAAAGATCAGAGAGTCTGGGTAAGGGGTAAATTACGCAATGGGAAGGTGTTAGGCACCCACTACGTCCTAGGTACTCCTAGGGAGCCCTTTTCACACTTGTTGTACTAAAATTGTTATTTGTTATGACATAAACATTGTGCAAACATGATTGGGATGATGAGAAAAGAATGTACAATTTTATTATTGGGTTTGAACGGATGAACCCGTTGCCTACGTACCTTCCATCAAAGGTAAGGATCAAAACGCCGTAGTTCGGCTAAAAGATTTCCAAAAGTTGGTGGATTCAATTTTAAAACACAATAGCACTGAGGCTTTTCATTATCAATGGGAGAAAACTCGACCAAGACCAACATCCACCATGTGAGGATAGCTTCGACGCACTAGAGGGGTTAACCCTGTTTTCAGTACGGAAGTCTTATAGTCGACTCACTAAGGATAGGCAAGATTTACATCAACCACAATGATAATTGAAACCTATGGCTAATGCATGAAAAGATTAACAATGGACAAAGCCAAAACAAGTGAATGGGTGAAGTTAATTGATTGTGATTATGAAAGTAGAGTCAAAGTATGATTAAGATTGATTTGAAAGAAGTATTATGAAATGGAGTTTGAAAAAAGAAGTCAAGGACTTGAGTCCAGGTTTTTAGTTTGAAAACATGAAGATGTTTGCACAATATCTATGTCAAATTTGAAATCAAAGTGTGAAAAGGTTTAGGACATAATGAGGATGAATGGATGGATATGGATTGTAAAACTTCTTAGAAGGTTCACTTCTTGAAATCATATAGAAGATGATTCAAGTGTGTCCTTTGGAATGGGCAATGGATAATAACAAACAAACAAGAAAATCAACAAAAGCGGATATCGGATGCCAATCACTGGGCTTATACCAATCTCCTAAAATAAAACTGGATATCAGATGCCACTCAATGGTCTTACACTAATCTCCTAAAACAAAAAAACTTGGATACCGGATGCCAATCTGTCTGGGCTTATACCAATATCCAACATATGATCATAGGAAAGCAAATGCCAACTTGCGGGGACTTACAATTGCATCCTCTCATAAACAAAGAAAGCAAAACATGGATGTCAAATGCCAATCTGTCTGGGCTTACTCTAACATACACAGTATGATCCTAGGAAAACAAATGCCAACTTGCGGGGACTTACAATTGTATCCTCACATACAAACAATGAAATAAGCAAAGATAATATGAGTGGCCAATGTGATGGTCTTATACTCACTTCCATATCCCAGGAGCAATGGCCAATGGATGGTCTTACAATTGTCCTCAATGGGCAAACAACAATGATGCGTCGCGGAGACAAATGAGATGATCATGCACTAATGGGCAATTAATGATGATAAATGCATAAAGCATACAAGCAGATATGTGCATATGAGGTAAACAATCAATCAATGAGAATCAAACAGCACACTCTATAACCAAACAAGGAGGCTCATACAAGAGGGTTAGGCACTGAGGCCAACTGGAATAGGGTCAAAGATTGCTCTTAACCTTGCCATTGAGGGGCTAAGGTGAAGCAGATGAAAGGAGATGAGGGGTGTGCCTCATTGCTCTTATCCCTGATCAGGGAGAGCATTTGAATATCAGAAAGCGTGGGAGTTCAGAAAGTAGGAACTCTCTCCACATTAGACTCGATTGATCTTGGGTTTTTATCTCAATGCTACAACCATGTAATGGGAGCAAGGAGAAGACTCACTGAATAGTAGGGGATAGGTTGCTTATCCCTTTGATCTACCAATTGCCTTATTTGAAGGACTTTTCCTGCTTGGGACAAATATAAACACACACAAGCATCGCCTCTTAAGGAGGACTTCAGACAGTTGCCTGGCCAAGTAACAGGCCAGGTCTTCCAGACTACATGAAGAAAAAGGGATTATACCTCAAAGCAAATTGCTAAATAGCAAAGCAAAGCAAGTTCAAAGAACTTAAGCAACTAATGGTACCTGAAATAGTCAAACAAATCAGTGCACAGTTCAACAGTTTAAATCAGAAGGAGATAGAAACCAACAATCAAAACAGACAGGCAAATGTGCTAAGCACAAGACTCAAATCATATGAGTCAAGCCACCTACAAAACAAAGGTTAGCTCATGATAAACAGATAAACCCAATCAACTTGCAAAAGTTTCTTTGAAGCATTTGTAGCTTAACCTGAAACAATGAACTCAAACATAAGCCAGGAGACCCCTAGGACAAGCCTAGGGTCAAAAATGAATGAGAAAGCTAAAACAGCAAGCCATATCCAATCAAGATCAAATTCAAACATTTAAGAAGCAAACCCAATTGGTTTCAAGTTCATATCATGCATCATCATCATTTTATAGACAAAGGAATTCAAAACATGGCAAATGAAAGCTCATAGAAGTCAACAGCAAGACTTAGCTCAAAAGCAATCATAATCAATTTCAAAAATCAGCAAATAATTCATGCTCAATCACAATCCATAACATGACATGCATATAAAATTTCAGCTCAATTGGATCATGGGAAGATGGTCAATTAAAATCAGGAAGTCAAAACAATTTCAAGTATGCACAAAGAAGTCAAACAAACATGTATCAACTTCAAAAAATCATAACTAAATGAAAACAGATGAGAAATGAATGGGATCAACACCATGGCAAAGCTTGAGATGTCTAGTATGCACATGTAAAATTTCATGATCATCCAACAAAGTATGAGAATTTACCAAATGAAATGGCAAGATGTATCACACAAAGTCAACAATTGACTAGGCAGGGCAGAAAAATCTCAAACAAATAGGAAATGGCATAATTAAATCCAAGAAAATTCACACACAAACTAGGCATATAAGAGATGGTTCATGCAAAATTTCGCATTAATTGGAGGTCAGGAAGCATGTCAACAAAAATCATGAAATTGCATAACATTGGTGTGACACAAATTGTCACACCCTACTTCAAAAATTCATATATCACAAACCACATATGATAAATTCAAGAACTCTACATCAAAACAAACATGAATGAGTGTAGATTAACCACAAAAAATTTCAGGGGCATTGGATACATCATCACAATTTCACAAAAGAAATGGCAAAAGGTACAAAATGTGCATACATGTCAAGAAACCTAATACCATTTAAAATCCAGCCAACCAAAAATTCAGCAAAAATCATGATAAAATAATAGACATTCAACAGGACATGATGCAAAAAATTCCACGATTTTTGGAGTTGAAATGAGTGAGAAATGAATTTTGTAAGTTGAGTAACAATTTGGGACAACATGAACTACATAACATGATTTAGTAGGTCAACATGGTTGACCGGTGGCACTTTTGTAATTACCTCCCTCACTAATCAAAACGGTGCGCTTAAGGCCAGGCAAATGAAATGTTCTCATTGGTTGTCACCAATGGAACAGTAACTCAAGCAGAAAAGTCAAACAACAACAGCCAATCCATTCACGAGTTCATGTTCTGGGCAGGTTATTAGGGTTTTAAAACAGCAGGGCAACACCATCTTCATGCTCATCAACATCAAAAACAAAATCAACCAGAACCTCATAAACAACATGGCAATTAACATTCATGCAACATCAAACAACAATAAACCAAACACGATTCTGGGAAAATCTGGAAAAATGGTTCTAGGGTTTCAACAGCCACAGCATAACTTCATCACTTACAAACAATCATGAAAATCAAAGTGCCCAGATCATGAAATTAAGCATGGCAATCGACACAACAAACATCCAGCATTACAAATCCAACATTCATTTCCATTAAAACACAAATACAAGTCATGAATCGAGCAAAATAAATAAGCATCATCAAACTTGAAAGCAGTATAACTTCACAAATACTCAACCATTTTTGGTGATTCAAGTTCCCACATGACCAGCACATCAAGACCTAACTAAAGCATGTTGTAGTTTAGCAAATGGAGGAGATCGAAACTTACTTGATTCTGAAGAAAAGTTAAGATGCAGTGATGTTTTGGCTCCAAAAGTCTGAAACAGTTACTCCATGAGCTTCCTGAAGCTGAATGGTTGAAGGTTTCGAGCTCAAGAATGCTGGGTTTGGTCCATGCTTAGAACTGCCATGTGTGAAGCTTGAAGAAAACAGTTGAGAGAAACAGCCTTACAGTTGATGAATGAAGGTTGAAATGGGCTCAAGACTGATGGTAGATGGTAAAGCAACAAAGCTAGCTCGAGTCCTTTGGGAATTTTGGCAGAAAAATTCTCAAATGCAAGGAGAGTGTTTTTGAGAGGAGAGAGTTTTCTGTTTGATATCAGGCTGCAACTAGGTTTAAATCTCACAGAAAATGACTTATATATGGACTGTTTAGCATTAGTTAATGATGTGCTAAGCTTGGTTAACTCAAATGAAGCCAAATGCCAATTTGCTAATTTTCCAATATATGCATATGGGGTGTATGGTTCTGGCCGAGTTTGGGCCTTGAACAAACTTCAAATGTCATCTTAAACAAGTTCCAAATGGCCACAAGTGTTAAAATTGCTTAAATCACAAAGTCCCTTTTTGCACATACTTGAAATTAATGAAGGAAAGTCAAAAAATGCCATTTTGATCCATAGATTTTTGGTACATGAAAATTATATTTTTGGAAAGAGGAGATGAAATGTGGTTTGTAGGAAAAAACCCCACCAAAATTGGCCAAATGGTTTGAGAGATATGGCCTTTTGAAGTTCAAGATTTTGTGAAAATGATTTGATCATATCTTGACAACCATGCATGGGAATTGAGAGTTCTTGGACTTTTTGGAAATGGGAGAACAAGATCTTCAACTTTCATGTTGGGCAAAAATTCATTTGAAGCTTGTATCATGATGTAAGTTTAAGATCAAGAAGTTTCCATTTTTGGCAGTTAAAATTACAGGTCAAGTTTCTATTTCTGGAAATTTTCTGTTTGACTTTAAATTCTTCCATGATGAGGTTTGGCATGATATATGAGGCTTGTATAAGCATGAATGAACTCCTCTCAGACCAAATCCCATCCTCAAATCACTGATTAAATCCACAGTTGACCAAGTTTGACTTTCTAGGGTTTTGCTTGACTGAAGCACCTTCTGATGAATTCCAAACCCTAATTCTTTGATATTTTGATTCCCAATGATGTCCCAAGTCATATGAACTCTTGATGATTGATCATGGTGCCCAAATTCTGCAAGAATGGTCACCATCCACTGCAATGACTGACTTTTACTGATTTTGACCTAATTGCTGATGATTGCTTTAACTGCAAGCAACAAGGTTAAACTGACAATATTTTTGTACTTTTTGAATGATAAACATATGAAAAGCAAATATATACAAATGCAAAACATGCTTGGTGATCAAGAACCACACTCACCAGGCAAACCACCCATTAGGAGGGGAGCTAGGGCATGCAATGATCCTTGAGGCCATGATATGATATGATATGGGCCATGTTATGCTATGACCTAATATGAGAATGTATGTACAATGGTAGGTGCAAATTTGAGGTGCTACAGCTGCCCCTATTCAATCGGCTGGGAACCCGAACGGATGATAGTAATGGCTGTCAGACTTTCAGGGTAACCAGGGATTGAATACCAAAAGAACCGTAGAAATTTGCACCGACTGGATATAATACAAGAATGCCTGTCAGGATCGGCAAAGAAACAGTCTTGAAAGAACAATCCGTCTGGAACGGAAAAAAAGAAATCGGCCTGAATACCGAAACAGAAACGTCGACCTGGATACCAAAATAAATGGTAACACAGGGATAACCAATGCCTGAGTGTCGTAAGTACATCGACCTGATCGTCGGAAACTTCTTCGGTCTGAATACCGGAAAAACAACATAAGTACATCGACCTGATCGTCGGAAACTTCTTCGGTCTGAATACCGGAAAAACATAAGTGCATCGACCTGATCGTCGGAAACTTCTTCGGTCTGAATACCGGAAAAACATAAGTGCATCGACCTGATTGTCGGAAACTTCTTCGGTCTGAATACCGGAAAAACATAATTGCATCGACCTGATCGTCAGAAACTTCTTCGGTTTGAATACCGGAAAAACATAAGTGCATCGACCTGATTGTCGGAAACTTCTTCGGTCTGAATACCGGAAAAAACATAAGTGCATCGACCTGATCGTCGGAAACTTCTTCGGTCTGAATACCGGAAAAAACATAAGTGCATCGACCTGTTTGTCGGAAACTTCTTCGGTCTGAATACCGGAAAAACATAAGTGCATCGACCTGATCGTCGGAAACTTCTTCGGTCTGAATACCGGAAAAACATAAGTGCATCGACCTGATTGTCGGAAACTTCTTCGGTCTGAATACCGGAAAAAACATAAGTGCATCGACCTGATCGTCGGAAACTTCTTCGGTCTGAATACCGGAAAAAACATAAGTGCATCGACCTGATCGTCGGAAACTTCTTCGGTCTGAATACCGGAAAAACATAAGACATATTATCTATAGCCGTCAAAACGTAGATAACACACTCGCATGGAAGATTATCCATAACCGGGTTGTAGGTTGTTAAATGAATGATCGACCGAAAAGAAAGGCATCGGGGTACCAGGACTAGGTATGCAAAAGATGACTAATCAAAAGAGGATAAGGTTGCTTACTCAGAGCAAGTATCCAAGAAGAAGGGGAAGACCCAGTTGGGACAATACTGCTTGACCAAGGCAAGTATCCAAAAGGGAAAGAATATCAATACCGCAAACCGGATACTGATAACTGCAAAGAGGGGATTACATCTACCGTTTAGTAGGCAGAAAACCACGAAAAAGCAACCAGTCATCGATAGGATGAGCACAAAGGGTTAACTTCAACAAGGGGATGAAAGTGGGATTTTACAACTACCAACTTGTAGGCAGAAAACAACAAATTCTGCTGAGGATAAGATGAATGAGTGTCGATTAGTGAGCGACTATTCATTTATGCCCCAGGGAATCACAGGAGACAGCTAACAGGAAGCCAATTTAGGATCGATCCAAAAAGGCAGACTGAAACAGGACTCATCCTAATGAGGAAAGAACTCAATTGGGAAAACCCATCCCGTGTAGGGAGGGAACGGAAACAACCGTCATCCACGAGGATGTATCTCAGTGGGGAAATGTCAGGAAAGGATAAACCTTTCTGCTTAAGGGGTAGACTCTACATGGAGAGATCAGACACGCCCACTTCTGCTAAGGGAATGGACCCAAGCTTGCAAAATGATGCCAACTTCGGGGAGTAACACTGCTGGGGATACTCACTCAACCAAGGAGTCACTTGTCGGGAAAACACTAACTTCTCAACCGTGCTGATGAACCCAATTCTGAAGCCGATCCAATGGCGCGATGCTAAACTCTTTCCAACAATCCAATCTCGGCTGGCCACCACGGCCTAGGGCTAATGGACATGTTTGCAATGTTGATGTATGAGTTTTTTTTTACATAATGCCCCATGATCATGATCATGGGAATGCTATGCACTGATGATGCAATATGTTATGCTTATCTAAATGATGAATGCATAAACACATATCTCCTCCAGAGACAACACCGGGGAACTCCAGGAACAGTGCTGAGGATCTTATAACCACGTCAACTTCCACCCTGCCGGGGAAAGACAAACCTTGCTTGGTGGTAACCAGACGACTTGCTAGGGATAATCAGGCGACTTCACTGGGGAGAGCCAACCAATCCATAAGTAGGATCAAATTCCTCTTGGGAAAATAACTGCTCCGCTGGGGAAGATAAACCAAGCAAACCTTTGGGGATAAGGCTCATACAAACCTCAGATAAAATAGACTATGCTTTGGGGAATAACTGTTACTCCGCGGGGACGACCCACAATATTCACAAGTAGAATCAACTCAGCTGGGGATGTGGATATCAATTTGTTACGGTAGACTCGTCTAAACCACTAGTAGGATAAACTCTGCTGGAGAAAATAATTGCTTCGCTGGGGAAGACTTAAACAATCCGTAGCTAGGAGAATGGCTCTGTCTGGGGAAAGCACTGCTGGAGAATGCTCACAGGTGATGACCTGCACATCGGAACGACAGATGCCCCAGGGGGATACATGGACGAGATACGCTCAAGTGTCCTCAACATTCAAAATAATTTTCAAATGTTTTAATTCTTTCTGCACGTTATTGTTGAGCCTTCATGTTTTTATATGCAATGTTTATCAAAAATTCGGACGTTTTTGCAAACAAAACAATAAAAGTAAATACAAGAGAGCAATTTATCTGAATAACGACTTTTATTGATTGAAAATGTGCCTGAAAAGGCAAATACATTGGGAAGCAATTCCTAGAAAGAGGTAATTGCGCATAAAAGGAAAATAAACTATCCTAATGGCAATGTGAACACAGCATCCACCGTTTCCCAACTCTGTTACAACTCATAGATCATCAGTTTCCTCCCAATTCCTTGCTTTCTGAGAAGACTGACTGGACCGATCACATCTGTCGAGATGGCAGCTGACGAAGCATGACGAAGTACAGATAACTCTAACTATAGTCTTCGCTTTAATCCCTCTTTTGGCTGGATCGCCCTTTCGGGTTTTCAATCCACCGGGATACCCATTTTTGCCTAAGCCGCCCTTGCGGGTTTTCGACTTACCGGGTGTACAATTTTTTCATTTTTATCCCTAACTTTTGCCCGAACCTTTTCTTTCTGTTTTTGGTTCGCCGGGATGCCCATTTTTGCCTGGACTCTTTTATTCCTTTTGTCCAGCGGGTCAATTATGCGAAGTATTTTTTGACTACGTCTGAGTTAACAGGGGAAGGAAAATCTTCACCATCCATAGTTGTAAGCATCAAGGCTCCACCGGAGAAGACCTTCTTCACAACATATGGACCTTCGTAATTAGGAGTCCACTTGCCCCTGTTATCTGTACCGGGAGGAAGGATCCTCTTCAAAACCAGATCGCCAGTTTGAAATGTCCGAGGACGCACTCTCTGATCAAAGGCTCACTTCATCCTTCTCTGATACAACTGCCCATGGCACACAGCTGCTAACCGTCTCTCTTCGATAAGGCTTAACTCATTAAACCTTGTACGAATCCACTCGGCTTCGTCCAGCTTGACATCTAATAGTACCCTCAGAGAAGGGATCTCCACTTCAACTGGCAGGACTGCTTCCATACCATACACAAGGGAGTAGGGGGGTGCCCCGGTCGACGTACGTACTGAGGTACGGTACCCATGCAAAGCGAAAGGCAACATCTCGTGCCAATCCTTGTACGTTACGACCATCTTCTGCACAATCTTCTTGATATTCTTGTTTGCTGCCTCTACAGCACCATTCATCTTTGGTCTGTAAGGAGAAGAATTGTGATGTTCGATCTTGAAATCTTTGCACAGCTCCTTCATCATTTTGTTGTTGAGATTTGAACCATTGTCGGTGATGATTCTCTCAGGGACTCCATAACGACAGATGATTTCTTTCTTGATGAACCGGGCAACCACTTGTTTGGTGACGTTGGCATAGGAAGCTGCTTCTACCCATTTGGTGAAGTAGTCGATCGCAACCAAGATGAAGCGATGTCCATTAGAAGCAGTAGGCTCTATCTTCCCAATCATGTCGATGCCCCACATGGCAAACGGCCAAGGCGAGTTCATGACATTCAACGGGCTTGGTGGTACATGCACCTTATCAGCATAGATTTGACACTTATGGCATTTCCGAGCATATTTGAAGCAATCGGATTCCATAGTCATCCAATAATATCCGGCTCTCAACAATTTCTTCGACATTGCATGACCACCAGCGTGGGTACCAAACGAACCCTCGTGCACTTCTTGCATTAACATGTCTGCTTCGTGTCTATCCACGCATCTGAGCAAGACCATGTCAAAGTTTCTCTTGTATAGCACATCATCCTGATTCAAGTAAAAGCTTCCAGCCAGCCTTCTCAGGGTCTTCTTATCATTCTTCGATGCACCCTCAGGATACTCTTGAGTCTTGAGGAAGTTCTTGATGTCATAATACCATGGTTTATCATCAATCGCAACAACTAACTCGGCTGCAAACACATACGCAGGCCTCTCGAGTCGATTCACAGCAATATGTGGCACATGATTCCACCAATGAACCTTTATCATAGAGGATAAAGTAGCCAAAGCATCAGCCATCTGATTCTCATCCCGGGGGACGTGACACAGCTTCACCTTCTTGAAGAACGTCAGTATTCTTCTGGTGTAATCTCTATACGGAATCAGATGCGGCTGGTTCGTATTCCAATCTCCATTGACCTGATTGATCACTAGAGCTGAATCTCCAAATATATTAAGAGTTTTGATCCTCAGATCAATGGCTTCTTCTATCCCCATGATACAAGCCTCATACTCAGCTTCATTGTTGGTGACGTCGAATGTCAATCTGGCAGAAAAAGGTATATGAGCACCTTTGGGATTGATCAACACTGCCCCAACACCATTACCGTTCATATTCACAGCCCCATCGAACATCAGTGTCCACTTGTCATCAGGATCCGGTCCTTCCTCGACAGGTGGCTCTTCACAATCTTTCGCTTTCAGGTACATGATGTCTTCATCAGGGAATTCAAACATCATAGGCTGATAATCATCGATCGGTTGTTCGGCAAGATAGTCTGACAATACACTACCTTTGATGGCCTTTTGAGACGTGTACTGAATGTCGTACTCTGTTAAGATCATCTGCCAACGGGAAACACGTCCGGTGAGAGCCGGCTTCTCAAAGATGTATTTGACTGGATCCATCTTAGAAATCAACAGAGTAGTATGGTTCAACATATACTGCCTTAGTCGGCGAGCAGCCCAGGCCAAAGCACAGCAAGTTTTCTCGAGCAGTGAATATCTTGTTTCACAGTCGGTAAACTTTTTGCTTAGGTAGTATATGGCATGCTCTTTTCGACCAGACTCGTCATGCTGACCCAATACACACCCCATCGAAGTCTCGGTGACTGATAGGTACATTATCAGTGGTCTCCCTGGAACTGGAGGAATCAGGATTGGAGGTTTCTGTAGATATTCTTTGATTTTGTCAAATGCCTTCTGACAGTCATCATTCCATTTGATCGCCTGATTCTTTCTGAGTAGTTTAAAAATTGGTTCACATGTGGCAGTTAGATGAGATATGAACCTTGCAATGTAGTTCAATCTCCCTAAAAACCCACGGACTTGTTTTTCCGTCTTCGGTTCAGGCATCTCTTGAATAGCTTTGACCTTAGCTGGATCAACCTCAATCCCTTTCTCACTGACAATGAAGCCCAACAGCTTCCCTGATCTCACCCCAAACGTACACTTGTTCGGATTCAGCCTCAGTTTGAACTTGACCAACCTGTCAAACAACTTCTGCAGATTTACCAGGTGCTCCTCTTCCGTCTGCGACTTCGCAATCATATCATCCACGTACACTTCGATCTCTTTGTGCATCATGTCATGAAAGAGAGTCGTCATTGCCCTCTGATAGGTAGCACCGGCATTCTTCAGCCCAAATGGCATCACTTTGTAGCAGAACGTGCCCCAAGGTGTAATGAATGTCGTCTTTTCCATGTCCTCTGGCGCCATCTTGATCTGGTTATAGCCCGAGAAACCGTCCATGAAAGAGAATACCGAGGATTGAGCCGTATTATCCACCAATACATCAATGTGAGGTAATGGGAAATCATCTTTCGGACTCGCCCTGTTCAAATCTCGGTAATCGACACACATTCTGACTTTGCCATCCTTCTTCGGTACGGGAACAATGTTGGCAACCCACGGTGGGTATCTGGTAACAGCCAAGAATCCTGCATCCCACTGCTTCTGAACCTCTTCCTTGATCTTGACAGCCATATCAGGACTAGTTCTGCGAAGCTTCTGCTTGACCGACGGACACTCTTCTCTAAGAGGTAACCGATGCACCACGATGTCTGTATCCAACCCAGGCATGTCTTGATATGTCCAGGCGAATATCTCCACATATTCTTTCAGCATCTCAATTAACCTCCTCTTGACAGAGTCTTCTAAAGCAGCCCCGATCTTGATCTCTCTTCTGGCGTCCTCAGTACCCAGATTAACAATTTCCAACTCCTCCTGATGAGGTTGGATGACTCTTTCTTCTTGCTTCAGTAGTCTGACCAATTCTGCAGGGAGTTCACAGTCTTCCTCACTCTCCTCTTCAGCTTGGTAGATGGGATTGTCGAAATCATACCGAGCCATAACAGAGTCGTTCACCGTGGATGCCAAAAGATCACTTCTGCATGTTTAATGTTTTGTTTTTAGAAAAAGATTCCAATAAAGTCACGAAAAACAAAAACATTGCCATTTTTATTATTTTGAAAAAAGTGAAAAACCAAAAAAAAAAAAAAAAAGACAAAGATCTCAAAATTTGATTGCAAAACGTCCTTTATTTATAAACATTGTAAACATGATGTGGCCCTACAATGTACCACTACGCCTTGGGCAGAACGTAGGGTTTTCATGCAAAAATGAAAAAACAAAAGAAAATTACTCTGTCAGTAGAGTAACTTGGACCACTTCCTCAGCCGTCCAATTGTTGATAGATTCGCCTGGTGCACAAGGGCGGACCCAGACATCCAAATCACAGTCACAGTCTCTACCATCAGTAGCAAAGACATCCCCATGGTTCATCAGCCCAGCGCTGGTAAAGGTGCTCGGACCTACTTGTACGCTCTGCTCTGCTTGGAGAGGCTCATACCCAATGCCGAATTTGTCTTCTTTAACCGGCAAGTCAACCATCTTGCCCCAGCCCTCAGCTCTACCGGAGTCAACCACCTCCTTGGCTTGCTTGTACGATGTAATCGAAGCGCCTGGCTTCCTCTGTTCAGCACAAGCTACCCCCTCAAGCGCCACAGTCTCAAATGCCTGGCACAGGGTTTCGTGGATCTCGCCATCTACCTCAACATACTTGAATGAGGAGAGATGACTCACCAGAATCTCTTCTTCGCCACACACGGTCACAATCTGACCGTTCCAGACATATTTGAGCTTTTGGTGGAGAGTCGACGAGACTGCCCCAGCCGCGTGTATCCACGGACGCCCCAACAAACAGCTATAGGCAGGCTGAATGTCCATCACATAGAAGATGACATCGAACACTTCCGGACCTATCTTTACCGGCAAGGTGACTTCACCAAACACAGACCGTTTGGATCCGTCGAAAGCACGCACAATAAGGTCACTGGGAGTGAGCACAACTCCCTCTACATCAATCTTCTTCAAGATCTGCTTGGGTAGGACATTCAGGGACGACCCGGTGTCTACCAGCACGTGAGATAAAACAGCACCTTTGCACTCCATAGTGATGTGCAAGGCTTTGTTATGATTACGTCCCTCAGGCGTTAGGTCTAGGTCAGTGAAACCTACACCGTGCCTGGTACTCACATTGGCTAGTACACCCTCCAACTGGTTGACGGATATCTCTTGCGGGACGTACGCCATGTTCAGCATCTTCAACAAAGCGTCCCGGTGTGCCTCAGAGCACATCAGCAAAGAGAGTATCGAAATCTTAGACGGAGTCTGGTTGAGCTGATCTACGATCTTGTAGTCACTCTTCTTGATTATCTTCATGAATTCCTCAACGTCTTTTTCAAAAGAACCCTCAGCCTCCTTCTGAGTCGGTTCCTCGTCAACCACAGCTTGCTTGCCCTTAGCCCTAGCAGATGCCTCAGCAGTAGCATCTCTCAAAGGTTGAAGAGCAAACAGTCGTCCACTCCTAGTGAAACCTCCTGGCCCTCCAACATTGTCCACCACCGGACTTGTAACCGCAGGAGTTCTCACTGGAGCACTGATTGTTACTGGCGCTCGTACCACTGGCCTTGTCTGATTGCCAGCCCTTCTATCATTGCGATAGGCGTTGTCGTACCTCCAGGGAACAGCCCTACTATTCTCAACTCGTCCTCTGCCGGACGCAACAATAGTAGTTGGTGTACTGATGGTAACCGGAGTATTGCTCGTTGTAGGTGCACTAACAGCCCCTCTTCCTCGTCCTTCAGACGGCTTGAAATAAATGGTGACAGTAGACACTGCCTCATTACCTTTAACAGCCCGGCTGAACTGGAGACAACCCTCATCAATCAGTCTTTGAATACCAGCCTTCAGCTGGTCACAACCATTATCAGCTTCTGAACAACCCACACAATCTTCTTTACAACCCGGGTCAACACCCCCCTTCAGCAAACGGCCCTTGACTACCAACAAAGAAGTCTGAACATCTTCCACATTGTCAATCAAATCTTCAGCCTCTCCTTCTTCAATATTGTTAACCCTATGCCCACCATGCTGAGGCATAGGATTGTTCACTACATTCGGCACCGGAGTGAAATTGATTGCCTTAGCATCAATCAAGTCTTGTACCTTGTGCTGCAAAACCCGGCATCTCTCAGTATGGTGCCCTGGTGCCCCAGAATGAAAATCACAGCGAACGTTCGCATCATACCCCGGAGGCAATACTGTTGGTGTAGCCATGGTACGCAGTTCAACAAACCCTAACCGGAGTAGTTCGGGTAATAATTCAGCGTACGACATTGGCAATGGATCAAAACGTCGCTCAGCCATTCTTTGTCTGGGCTGATACGGACGTGGTTGCTGTTGTTGTTGTTGTTGCGGTTGTTGTTGAACTCTCTGTTGTTGTTGTGGACGAGGTTGAGGTGCAGGAATAGTCACTGCAGCCACTGGACGATACTGATCTCTGTTTGCAGTGGCTCTGTACACACTCCCTCTGTGTTGTACAGCATTGGTCTCTCCTTCTCTACGGCGAGGTGCCCCAGAGAAGGGTTTCTTCGAGGACGACGAAGAACCTGCGTCATGAATCCTCCCAGCTTTGATTAAACTTTCTGTTCTCTCGCCACAGATGACGACGTCAGAAAAACTTCCGAATGGGCAGCTTCCCATCCGGTCCATATATACACCTTGCAGAGTACTGATGAACATGTCAGTCAACTCCCTTTCCAGCATAGGGGGTTGAACTCTCGCAGCTAGTTCACGCCACCTCTGGGCGTACTCTTTAAAGCTTTCGTTATTCTTCTGACAAAGACTCTGCAGCTGAGTCCTGGTCGAAGCCATGTCCATGTTGTGCTTATACTGTCTGAGGAACGCCTCACCCAGATCTCTCCAGCACCTGATGGAATCCCGCTTCAACTCCATATACCAATCCAAAGACGCCCCAGATAGGCTGTCTTGGAAAAAATACATCCACATCTTCTCGTCATCAGTGTATGCGGAGATTTTTCTGTAGTAGGCCTGCACATGGGTGCGAGGGCAGGAGGTACCGTTGTATTTATCAAATGACGGCGCCTTGAATTTGTGCGGGATTCTCAGTCCTTCTACCAATCCCATGTTTGTAACATCAAAACCGAGGGAGTTTTGACATTCCATTGCCCGGATCTTCTCAGCCAGGGCCTCAACTTTACGATCTCTCGCATCATTTCTGCCCAAAATGTCGTCGTCCTCGCTGAGCATAGTGAGTAAATCCTCTTGTCTGTCAACAATCGGAATTCTGTTACGGGCCGGAGCATGGATGACTCTGGCACTAGCAGCATCTGGAGCAATCGGTTGACCGTCGACTCGAATACCCCTCAACTCTTCACCTACAGCATAATTGTTGACGGGAATAGCAGCAGCAGGGATGTCGGGAACTGGGTTTCCTTCTTGCAGAGGCTGGTTGGGCGGTGGCAATGTAGCTTCTTGCCTCTGGACCAGTGCTCGGAGTTCTTCTTGACCTTGCGCAACCCCTTGCATCATGTGAATAAATTGGGCCATGTTAGCCCTCATCTCAGCTAACTCGGCTTGTACTTGGTCCATATTGCGTTGATGGTTGAGTCGCGTTGAGTAGCGGTGCGGCCTTTGATCAGCTATCCTGTCTGGACACAGGAATCAAGGTGAGAAGACGGCACGAGAACACCTGTTTATGCAAAGATGATGCATGCAATGCTTGTGCAAATGCTTTGTTTTCAAGGAACCCTTAGGGTATTATTTGCAATATTTTGAATATTTACACATTTTAATTGCTCATGGAAATATTTCATTCAATATATTGAGACAAAGAAATACAGCATTTTGGATTCATTACAAAGAGAAAAGGTAAATGACATCCTATGGATCCCTAGAAGCTCGGGATGCTGGAAGACGAGAAGTGCACAACTTCTTAATCTCTCTCTCATAGGCAGCCTCCATGTCAGCTTTCTCTTTTGCAAGTCGATCATACCTCCTCTTCCAGAATTTGGATGACTGAGGAAGCAGAGAAGTCCAAGTGTCGTTCGGATCGTCGATCACTCGGTGCTCGAGAAATTCAATCATAGCGTCCTTCTCCTTGAGCTGCTGCAGCAATTCCTCTCTTTCACGGATCCAAGCACGCGAAAGGTCTTCTTCTCTCAACTCCTCTACACGTTGGGTAGGGAGGGTTGAAGGCCCAGCCATATCCAACGGTGTAGGTCTTGGATGATCATACGGCATCAGGTAGGTGGCAGCTCTCTGTCTGACCCAAGAGGTGTATGGCTCCAAAGCAATGCAGTTCTTCGGACCCAATTCATTCCTACTCTTCTTGTGAATACTGCGCCATGCACGGACAAATCTGGCTTTCATGCCTTGGGGATCTTTACCCTCCTGGAAGAACACACCTTCTAACAGAATGTTATTAGGTTTATCCTTCAGGGGGAACCCAAGCTGACGACGTGCAAGAATAGGATTGTAGGTAATCCCACCACATGTACCAAGAAGAGGCACATTAGGGAATTCACCACAATAATCGATGATCTGAACGGTATCATACACGCGATCATACCAGGTGATATCATCATTGGTGAGAGACATGAGTCTCTGAGACCACCGTAGACATCCCTTGTTCTCCTTGAAAGCAACTGTCTGCGGCAAGTGCGAAATAAACCACTTGTACAGCAGGGGTAAACAGCAGACAATGACTCCTCCATTCTTCATATTTCTCAGGTGCAAGGAGACATAAGCATCGCCCAACAAAGTCGGAACTGGATTAAGGACTGAAAAGATCCTAATGGCGTTCATGTCCACGAACTTGTCGAAGTTGGGAAATAGCACCAATCCATAGATGAGCAGCACAAATAGAGCCTCAAAGGCATCCTCACTCATGGCCTTCCCATAAAAGGTAGCTTGGGCAATGAGGAACTCGGAAGGAAAACCCTGAATTCCGCCTTTGGTAGTCAGATTAGCTCTAATCAGGTCTTCATCTATATGCAACAGACTTGCAATCTCTCGAGCAGATGGAATACTCTCTAGGCCACTGAACGGCACTTGATCCAGAATTGGAATCCCAATAAGGTGAGAATATTCCTCCAAAGTTGGCAGCAACTGAAAGTCCGGAAATAAGAAGCAATGATGCAACGGATCGTAGAACTGAGCCAAAGTGCTCATCAATCCTTCGTCAACCTGAGTGGTGAGCAGAGGTAGAAGCTTCCCATAGCGAGCTTTGAAACCCAAGGGATCTAATACATACGATGTCAGATTCCTTAACTCTTTTACATCGGGCTGTTTGAAGCTGTACTTCTTTGTATGCCTTTTCGGTCTTTCCATGTCTGAAAATTTTGCAAATAACCCTTTAAGTTCCTTGAAAATTTTCTCTTTTGATGACATGAATGCGGATGAATGCGTGAATGCATGAATGCAACAAACACACTCAAGGATCAAGCAAAGCACACCAAACAAAGGTCGTGGGAAAGCTCTATGTATCCCTAATATCAACCATCCATTTTGGTGGATTTAGGTTTTCACCTTATCGACACCCAAGTTCCATTGATATTAACGGTACATGAACCGGCTCTAACATTCTTAATATCAACCAGCCGCTTTGGTGGATTTTAGGTTTTACACCTGATCCGGGATCCATTGATATTAACAATGTTTGAACGACTCAACCACGAATCATGGGTTTGTTGAGAGTCACGAGCATGGAGTCTCGGTTAAGAACCACCCAAAGGGAGTGTACTAGGGTTTAAACCTGCCAGACATGTTCTATCAGAGGTTCCCATAATCATCGTTCCATCTTTCGAATATTATCGGAGGAACGAATACTCGTATTCCAAGAATATTCCCAAGAGAAACTCTTATGAGTGTAGTATCGCGTAACAATCGTATCAGAACTGACATCTGAACGACCTCCGCACTACGGTCCTAAAAATAGGCCAAGACGGGTTTGGTAAACTACGGTCCTTGGCTTCTGCGGCACATGATTGAAAGAATAATGCCTATCCACAAATAACTTGTGTGACATTATTAGTTCAACATGACCTCCACCAAGTGAATGGACTCGCAAGTCAACTGGCTAAGGAATACTCCACACCAGTCAACAAGACTATGCCATTCTCCTATCCTAGAGTGCACTCGAGTTCGGGTATAGAACTCATCTCACAGATCACCAAAGCAAACAGCAATTGTATATCAAGCAATTCACACATTACAATCAATACAGTGATCCCAAATTGTACAAAAATATGTCATATAACAGATAACAATATAGCACAACAAGGGTGAAAAGTAGGCACTACCGCCAAGGATGTGTTTTATCCCCAGCAGAGTCGCCACTTTTCTGTAGCGGTGTATTCGTCGCTATATGATTTATCGATTAAACCATAAGCAAAGCATACAATGAATTTCGAGTCGCCACCGCACTTTTATTTATCCAAAGGACTGGCTAAAAAGCGAACAAAAGCCTAAGAAGTTTTACACGTAGAAAACTAATAAAAAGATCAGAGAGTCTGGGTAAGGGGTAAATTACGCAATGGGAAGGTGTTAGGCACCCACTACGTCCTAGGTACTCCTAGGGAGCCCTTTTCACACTTGTTGTACTAAAATTGTTATTTGTTATGACATAAACATTGTGCAAACATGATTGGGATGATGAGAAAAGAATGTACAATTTTATTATTGGGTTTGAACGGATGAACCCGTTGCCTACGTACCTTCCATCAAAGGTAAGGATCAAAACGCCGTAGTTCGGCTAAAAGATTTCCAAAAGTTGGTGGATTCAATTTTAAAACACAATAGCACTGAGGCTTTTCATTATCAATGGGAGAAAACTCGACCAAGACCAACATCCACCATGTGAGGATAGCTTCGACGCACTAGAGGGGTTAACCCTGTTTTCAGTACGGAAGTCTTATAGTCGACTCACTAAGGATAGGCAAGATTTACATCAACCACAATGATAATTGAAACCTATGGCTAATGGATGAAAAGATTAACAATGGACAAAGCCAAAACAAGTGAATGGGTGAAGTTAATTGATTGTGATTATGAAAGTAGAGTCAAAGTATGATTAAGATTGATTTGAAAGAAGTATTATGAAATGGAGTTTGAAAAAAGAAGTCAAGGACTTGAGTCCAGGTTTTTAGTTTGAAAACATGAAGATGTTTGCACAATATCTATGTCAAATTTGAAATCAAAGTGTGAAAAGGTTTAGGACATAATGAGGATGAATGGATGGATATGGATTGTAAAACTTCTTAGAAGGGTCACTTCTTGAAATCATATAGAAGATGATTCAAGTGTGTCCTTTGGAATGGGCAATGGATAATAACAAACAAACAAGAAAATCAACAAAAGCGGATATCGGATGCCAATCACTGGGCTTATACCAATCTCCTAAAATAAAACTGGATATCAGATGCCACTCAATGGTCTTACACTAATCTCCTAAAACAAAAAAACTTGGATACCGGATGCCAATCTGTCTGGGCTTATACCAATATCCAACATATGATCATAGGAAAGCAAATGCCAACTTGCGGGGACTTACAATTGCATCCTCTCATAAACAAAGAAAGCAAAACATGGATGTCAAATGCCAATCTGTCTGGGCTTACTCTAACATACACAGTATGATCCTAGGAAAACAAATGCCAACTTGCGGGGACTTACAATTGTATCCTCACATACAAACAATGCAATAAGCAAAGATAAGATGAGTGGACAATGTGATGGTCTTATACTCACTTCCATATCCCAGGAGCAATGGCCAATGGATGGTCTTACAATTGTCCTCAATGGGCAAACAACAATGATGCGTCGCGGAGACAAATGAGATGATCATGCACTAATGGGCAATTAATGATGATAAATGCATAAAGCATACAAGCAGATATGTGCATATGAGGTAAACAATCAATCAATGAGAATCAAACAACACACTCTATAACCAAACAAGGAGGCTCATACAAGAGGGTTAGGCACTGAGGCCAACTGGAATAGGGTCAAAGATTGCTCTTAACCTTGCCATTGAGGGGCTAAGGTGAAGCAGATGAAAGGAGATGAGGGGTGTGCCTCATTGCTCTTATCCCTGATCAGGGAGAGCATTTGAATATCAGAAAGCGTGGGAGTTCAGAAAGTAGGAACTCTCTCCACATTAGACTCGATTGATCTTGGGTTTTTATCTCAATGCTACAACCATGTAATGGGAGCAAGGAGAAGACTCACTGAATAGTAGGGGATAGGTTGCTTATCCCTTTGATCTACCAATTGCCTTATTTGAAGGACTTTTCCTGCTTGGGACAAATATAAACACACACAAGCATCGCCTCTTAAGGAGGACTTCAGACAGTTGCCTGGCCAAGTAACAGGCCAGGTCTTCCAGACTACATGAAGAAAAAGGGATTATACCTCAAAGCAAATTGCTAAATAGCAAAGCAAAGCAAGTTCAAAGAACTTAAGCAACTAATGGTACCTGAAATAGTCAAACAAATCAGTGCACAGTTCAACAGTTTAAATCAGAAGGAGATAGAAACCAACAATCAAAACAGACAGGCAAATGTGCTAAGCACAAGACTCAAATCATATGAGTCAAGCCACCTACAAAACAAAGGTTAGCTCATGATAAACAGATAAACCCAATCAACTTGCAAAAGTTTCTTTGAAGCATTTGTAGCTTAACCTGAAACAATGAACTCAAACATAAGCCAGGAGACCCCTAGGACAAGCCTAGGGTCAAAAATGAATGAGAAAGCTAAAACAGCAAGCCATATCCAATCAAGATCAAATTCAAACATTTAAGAAGCAAACCCAATTGGTTTCAAGTTCATATCATGCATCATCATCATTTTATAGACAAAGGAATTCAAAACATGGCAAATGAAAGCTCATAGAAGTCAACAGCAAGACTTAGCTCAAAAGCAATCATAATCAATTTCAAAAATCAGCAAATAATTCATGCTCAATCACAATCCATAACATGACATGCATATAAAATTTCAGCTCAATTGGATCATGGGAAGATGGTCAATTAAAATCAGGAAGTCAAAACAATTTCAAGTATGCACAAAGAAGTCAAACAAACATGTATCAACTTCAAAAAATCATAACTAAATGAAAACAGATGAGAAATGAATGGGATCAACACCATGGCAAAGCTTGAGATGTCTAGTATGCACATGTAAAATTTCATGATCATCCAACAAAGTATGAGAATTTCCCAAATGAAATGGCAAGATGTATCACACAAAGTCAACAATTTACTAGGCAGGGCAGAAAAATCTCAAACAAATAGGAAATGGCATAATTAAATCCAAGAAAATTCACACACAAACTAGACATATAAGAGATGGTTCATGCAAAATTTCGCATTAATTGGAGGTCAGGAAGCATGTCAACAAAAATCATGAAATTGCATAACATTGGTGTGACACAAATTGTCACACCCTATTTCAAAAATTCATATATCACAAACCACATATGATAAATTCAAGAACTCTACATCAAAACAAACATGAATGAGTGTAGATTAACCACAAAAAATTTCAGGGGCATTGGATACATCATCACAATTTCACAAAAGAAATGGCAAAAGGTACAAAATGTGCATACATGTCAAGAAACCTAATACCATTTAAAATCCAGCCAACCAAAAATTCAGCAAAAATCATGATAAAATAATAGACATTCAACAGGACATGATGCAAAAAATTCCACGATTTTTGGAGTTGAAATGAGTGAGAAATGAATTTTGTAAGTTGAGTAACAATTTGGGACAACATGAACTACATAACATGATTTAGTAGGTCAACATGGTTGACCGGTGGCACTTTTCTAATTACCGCCCTCACTAATCAAAACGGTGCGCTTAAGGCCAGGCAAATGAAATGTTCTCATTGGTTGTCACCAATGGAACAGTAACTCAAGCAGAAAAGTCAAACAACAACAGCCAATCCATTCACGAGTTCATGTTCTGGGCAGGTTATTAGGGTTTTAAAACAGCAGGGCAACACCATCTTCATGCTCATCAACATCAAAAACAAAATCAACCAGAACCTCATAAACAACATGGCAATTAACATTCATGCAACATCAAACAACAATAAACCAAACACGATTCTGGGAAAATCTGGAAAAATGGTTCTAGGGTTTCAACAGCCACAGCATAACTTCATCACTTACAAATAATCATGAAAATCAAAGTGCCCAGATCATGAAATTAAGCATGGCAATCGACACAACAAACATCCAGCATTACAAATCCAACATTCATTTCCATTAAAACACAAATACAAGTCATGAATCGAGCAAAATAAATAAGCATCATCAAACTTGAAAGCAGTATAACTTCACAAATACTCAACCATTTTTGGTGATTCAAGTTCCCACATGACCAGCACATCAAGACCTAACTAAAGCATGTTGTAGTTTAGCAAATGGAGGAGATCGAAACTTACTTGATTCTGAAGAAAAGTTAAGATGCAGTGATGTTTTGGCTCCAAAAGTCTGAAACAGTTACTCCACGAGCTTCCAGAAGCTGAATGGTTGAAGGTTTCGAGCTCAAGAATGCTGGGTTTGGTCCATGCTTAGAACTGCCATGTGTGAAGCTTGAAGAAAACAGTTGAGAGAAACAGCCTTACAGTTGATGAATGAAGGTTGAAATGGGCTCAAGACTGATGGTAGATGGTAAAGCAACAAAGCTAGCTCGAGTCCTTTGGGAATTTTGGCAGAAAAATTCTCAAATGCAAGGAGAGTGTTTTTGAGAGGAGAGAGTTTTCTGTTTGATATCAGGCTGCAACTAGGTTTAAATCTCACAGAAAATGACTTATATATGGACTGTTTAGCATTAGTTAATGATGTGCTAAGCTTGGTTAACTCAAATGAAGCCAAATGCCAATTTGCTAATTTTCCAATATATGCATATGGGGTGTATGGTTCTGGCCGAGTTTGGGCCTTGAAAAAACTTCAAATGTCATCTTAAACAAGTTCCAAATGGCCACAAGTGTTAAAATTGCTTAAATCACAACGTCCCTTTTTGCACATACTTGAAATTAATGAAGGAAAGTCAAAAAATGCCATTTTGATCCATAGAATTTTGGTACATGAAAATTATATTTTTGGAAAGAGGAGATGAAATGTGGTTTGTAGGAAAAAACCCCACCAAAATTGGCCAAATGGTTTGAGAGATATGGCCTTTTGAAGTTCAAGATTTTGTGAAAATGATTTATCATATCTTGACAACCATGCATGGGAATTGAGAGTTCTTGGACTTTTTGGAAATGGGAGAACAAGATCTTCAACTTTCATGTTGGGCAAAAATTCATTTGAAGCTTGTATCATGATGTAATTTTAAGATCAAGAAGTTTCCATTTTTGGCAGTTAAAATTACAGGTCAAGTTTCTATTTCTGGAAATTTTCTGTTTGACTTCAAATTCTTCCATGATGAGGTTTGGCATGATATATGAGGCTTGTATAAGCATGAATGAACTCCTCTCAGACCAAATCCCATCCTCAAATCACTGATTAAATCCACAGTTGACCAAGTTTGACTTTCTAGGGTTTTGCTTGACTGAAGCACCTTCTGATGAATTCCAAACCCTAATTCTTTGATATTTTGATTCCCAATGATGTCCCAAGTCATATGAACTCTTGATGATTGATCATGGTGCCCAAATTCTGCAAGAATGGTCACCATCCACTGCAATGACTGACTTTTACTGATTTTGACCTAATTGCTGATGATTGCTTTAACTGCAAGCAACAAGGTTAAACTGACAATATTTTTGTACTTTTTGAATGATAAACATATGAAAAGCAAATATATACAAATGCAAAACATGCTTGGTGATCAAGAACCACACTCACCAGGCAAACCACCCATTAGGAGGGGAGCTAGGGCATGCAATGATCCTTGAGGCCATGATATGATATGATATGGGCCATGTTATGCTATGACCTAATATGAGAATGTATGTACAATGGTAGGTGCAAATTTGAGGTGCTACAAGATGCTCTTGCAATGTTGGCTTCAATGATTATGGTGAAGTATTGGAATGAGGTTCCCAATTTGACCGTGATGCGTCTTCATAGGCCAACTCATGTGTTCGTTGTTGAAGAAATCAAAGACGAGAAGCCGTGGTATTTTGATATCAAGTGTTTCCTTCAAAGTCAGATTTACCCGTCTAGGGCATATTTGAAAGATAAGAAGACTTTGAGAAGATTATCCGACAACTTCTACCTGAATGATGATGTTTTATACAAGAGAAACTTCAATATGGTTCTTGTAAGACCCTAACTTTGACCCTAAGATCCCTCATGGCATCATATCATTGCATATTGCATCTGCCTCAAGGATCATAGCATCTTGGCTCCTTAACCCTAGGGTTGGGACTTGTGTGAGTTGGTTTGAGACCACCAGGCATGCTTGAATTGTATATTATTGCTTTTCTTATTTTTCTTACTAACCAAAAGCACAAAAATATGTCACTAACATCCTTTGTTTTGTAGCTTGAGCAATCATGTGGTTCAAGGCTCCTAGGAGGCCCCTATGCTCAATGATGTGGCCAGATGAAGTGAAAGCAAGCATGACAATGGTTACCAAAGCTCTCATTCATCATATATGCCTCCCAAGTATCTCAATTTGTCAATTTGTAAATTTGATCAAGATAAACCAAACGGCTTGAGGATTGTTTCCCAAGGAAACCCTAATTCATCTATGCATCAACTATACCTTGCTCATGAAGCAACCTTAACCCATGATCAAATACAATCATGGGAAGTCCTATCATTCATCATTTCATGCATATTTGATCTTATTTGAGTATCCTCAATCATCAATTCATCAAGATTTGAAGTTTGGACTTGAGAAGTTGATCAGTCAATTCATTTGAGTATTTTGAAATCCACTGAGACCTAACTTTTGATGTGTCTGTCAAATGAAGATGACCCTAAGAGTAAACATGTTCTTAAGAACCATATGAACAACTTTCGTGTTCATCAAAAGTCCATTTGAAACCTGGAAGGTCATCATCCATTTCAAAACATTATAGGTCATTTTGATTGAAACCCTAATTTGAGTCTTGGACCTGTTTGTGTTAGATATGTCTATTTGTCAGCATTAATCATACATAAACCACACATATGCATGTATAGTTATAACATTCAGATATTCATGCCGCATTCTTTGCCATATATCTTTGTTCGTCGTCTCCTGCTATTTCGTGATATATATACCCAAGCAGATGTTTGTGTTTGATCTCTCCATATAGAGTTAGTCCCATAGGCAGAAAGTGTTTGTCCTTCCTTCCATATTCCCCACTGAGTTATGTCCTCGTGGATGATTACTATTTCAATTTCCTCCCAAAATTTGTATTGGGTTAGAATTACTCCCCTGAGTTATATCCTCAGCGGGTTGAGCCTTGTTTCGTTGTGTCTCTCTAGTTTGTTCCTAGATTGAATCCTCTTGTTATTTCCTCTGCACTTCCCCTTAGTTTAGATGCATGATTACTCAGTAACCAATAATTGTCCATCTCTTCCCGCCGAGGTTGTGTGGCCTTCTAACAGTAACCAGTAGTTATAAGTCCTATTTCTATGGTTTTCTACCCAGTAATCGGTAGTTGTAAACCCCATTTTATCCCCGTGCAGAGTTAAACCTTGATTTTTATTCATCCTAACTGATGACAGTTACTCTCTTCTGAGGTTTTCTACCTAGTACCCGGTAGATGTAATCCCCTCTTTGTTGGTTATCTTTATCCAATATCCGGTATTGATATTTGATCCGCTGTCGCGCGCGGATCAAAACGAGTAATTTTGTAAAAACGTAATACAGCGAAAATTAAACTCGGATATCGTCTCAAGGATTCTTGTTTGTAATAATTAAACGTAATCGAATGGGGGGGGGTTGATTTGGTGTTCAATTACAAAAATGCATAAAATAAGTGATTATGAAAAGTGATTATTTGAATAAGCTGAAACGAATCAACCCACTATATCATCTTCCGACTTATCATTGATCCCTATAAAATTCCAATTCCCTAAACGAGTTTGATCCTATTCGATTACAAAAGCTACTGACAAGTGCAATAACAATTATACGAAGTATGCCCCTGAATTCCGAGTAAAGCAAATGGATTAAAACTATTGCGAATTAAGCAAACACAATATGATCGAACGCGATAATGCAAAAGCTACACTAATCACGAAATTGATTCAAAAGCAGACAACAATCAAATTAAAGAATTCTATCATGTAAAAACAATTAAATTAAGCAAGTAATTATGATTATAGATATAATTCAAAGGAACAGATTAATGGAAAATTATAAAAGAACCTCAAAGTGGCATCCGACTACAGTGAATTGATTCTTGGGAAATTAGTTCTCCATAGTCATTCTTTGCAAGCTCTCAAATTCGTACATGAATAGTGATTTTCCCATTCAATTCCTCATGGTGTACGGCTGCTAGACCTAGGGAAAAACAAAGACCCGTTTTACAACTCAACTGGGTCGACCCAGCCCACTACAAATGACCCAACAAAAATACAAATAAAATTTTGCTACTGTAACTTGAAACGAAATTCTGGAGTTTTGAGCTCCGAATCTGACTTCGACTCCAACACGAAAGTCGTAGCTCTCTCTCTTAGCTTTTCGGCGATTTTTAGAACACCTTAAACGGATTCCCAGAACTCCAGTTATTATCGTTTCCGCGCAGACTGCTAAAGCTGAAAAATAAGTGCGAAAATTAAATTAAACTAAAAATAAAATAAAATATGAAAACATAATAAAATATAAAAATAAACAAAATAAAATAAAGAAATGCCTAAGTAAAAAGTAGGAGAATTGTGCATAAATATGCACTTATCAAATTCCCCCGGACTTGAACTTTTGCACTCCGAGCAAAATTGAAATAAAACAAAGAAAGCACACACACATCAATAGCTACTCATTCCAAGCTACAAGTCTTCTTCGGTTAAGTTTGCATTGGTAGGTACTACTCTTGCACACTAAGGATATTGTAAGAACACTAATCCACAGTTATGCAGACATAAACCTCCTGAATACAAAAATCAACTCGAATCATATTATTATACTAAAGCCTAACTTACTCATCCTTCTTTTGCCCTTTTTCATTCAGGCGCAATCACATTAAGCCCGTTATCTCCACACACTCATAGCAAGGCGACCGGTTAGTGACTCTGATCCTTTTCTGCACGGGGTTCTGGTACTTAAGTGGAATAACCCTTTGCTTACTCACTTGTAGTTGCGGGGGATCGGACCGTAATTCGCCCTACCAAGTTCAGCACCAGAAACCGCTGAACCAACTAGCAACGAGTCAAAAACTTTTTTTTTGAAGGTTCTACAACCGTTGAGTTAAGTGACCGGGTGAGGGTCACCAAACTTAGAAGGGGCATTCCTTTATTTTTTTCTCTTTTTTTTTCTTTTCGGAACACTCACTTATATTCATCGGCTTCCCTGCGTAGAGTGTGTGTGAGATGGTGCTGACTGCTGAAATAAACTACTCAAGAGCTGTCAGAGAACGGGAATTTAAGGCTAAAACATAATAAGAATTCGAATCAATTTCCATATGCAGGAGACTTACAGTGTTAAAACAATACCGATCTTGTGAATTTTTCTCAAGTCTCCGCAAACTCGACTTCAAATTATTCTATAGCCTAAAACTTTCAACAAAAATGCAATTTTTTTATAGAAAGAAAACAAAAACAAAACAAAACAAAGAACAAAAACAAAGGAAATAAAGTATCCCTCCCCCACACTTAAAATATGCATTGTCTTCAATGAAAGAAACAAAACATAAAATAAGAGAGAGAAGAGAGAGGAAAGAACACACCCTAGTAGTCAAGGAGGATAGGTGATCACATAAGCAGCCTTTCTCAAAGAGATGTATTCTACATTTTCTTTTTCCAAAGTGGGGCTGTCATGGAATAACTTTGGGTAATGTCCATTGAACTTGAAATTTTTATTAGTATCTTCGCCTTTTATTCCAGGATCAAAGAATCTTCTAAAAGTAAAAGTGTCAAATGGACACGTGAAGGTGATCTGATCTGGAATGCCAGCCAATGTCCAACCAAATGCCTTTTTATGCTTCCTTAAAACCTGCAAAAGCTTATTTTCTTGATCGAAATCAAGGTTAGAAGAAATTATAGCCGGTAGTTTTTCATTCATCTCTAAATAAGCATATTTCATATTTTCAGGAAGTTGCTTCAGCTCGAGGGAAGGTGACTGCTCAATAGAAGGAGTGTTTGGGGCAGCCGGGATGTCAAGAGCTTTATCTACATGAACAACTTTATTTGCAACCTCATCTGCAGTAAGAATATCAACTTACAAGGCAGCCTCAATTTCAGCACAAACAGAGCAAATTTTAGTTTCCGTACAAATATCACAAGAATAAACATCATCAAAATCAGACAATGATGGAAAATCAGATGCAAACAAATCACTACAAGTATCATCAACAATTTCAGAAATCAAATCTATTTGAAAACCAGAATGTTCTTCCAAGGGTTGTTGGTTTGATCCTTGAGCTTGCTGCATGGCATTCACCAAAGTGGCAAGTTGCCCAATATGTGTTTGCAAAGTCTTTAAAGTAGAATCTACTTGTTGTTGAAACTGGAGATTATTTGCAGCCATTTGTTTGACAATATCTTCTAGTGAAGATCCAGAAGGTGCAGAGCATACAACCTCAAATTCCTTCAGATGCTCATGCGGATCCTCACCTGCAAGACCACTAAACCTTGGAAACAAGTGTATTAAACCAGATTTCAATTCAAAAGGAGTGTCAACTTCAGGATATTCAATACACATGCCATTATAATTCACATCAGGGACAGCTAACTGCCTTAAAGTTCTTTGGTCAGCCATAGTAAAAAACAAACAGAATGAAGGAAAACGATTAAAATAAATTTAGAAAAATAAACTAACACCGAAATTAATCTAATGACGTTAATTAAGAATTTTGAGAATTTTTTCAGATTTTTTTAAAACTACCAAAACCGAAAATAAATCATAAAAAATAGAAAAATAAGGAATTTAGGTTTTTTAGGGCGGCATCCATATTTATTTCATAAATAGAGACTTTTGATTACTGATTTTTTCCTAATGAATCGACAAAAAATCGGAATAATCTGAGACAATTTGTTTAAAAACAATTTTTTTTTCCCTAAACCGCAAAAACACCTGAAAGCAAGTTGGACGAAACTGCGAGCAAACTAGGACCTATACGCTTAGACACTAAACCTATGACTCTAAAAACGATTAAAAGAAACAAGAATCCCCGACAACGGCGCCAATTTGATCCGCTGTCGCGCGCGGATCAAAACGAGTAATTTTGTAAAAACGTAATACAACGACAATTAAACCCGGATATCGTCTCAAGGATTCTTGTTTGTAATAATTAAACTTAATCGAATGGGGGGGGGGTTGATTTGGTGTTCAATTACAAAAATGCATAAAATAAGTGATTATGAAAAGTGATTATTTGAATAAGCTGAAACGAATCAACCCACTATATCATCTTCCGACTTATCATTGATCCCTATAAAATTCTAATTCCCTAAACGAGTATGATCCTATTCGATTACAAAAGCTACTGACAAGCACAATAACAATTATACGAAGCATGCCCCTGAATTCCGAGTAAAGCAAACGGATTAAAACTATTGCGAATTAAGCAAACGCAATATGATCGAACGCGATAATGCAAAAGCTACACTAATCACGAAATTGATTCAAAAGCAGACAACAATCAAATTAAAGAATTCTATCATGTAAAAACAATTAAATTAAGCAAGTAATTGTGATTATAGATATAATTCAAAGGAACAAATTAATGGAAAATTATAAAAGAACCTCAAAGTGGCATCCGATTAAAGTGAATTGATTCTTGGGAAATTAGTTCTCCATAGTCATTCTTTGCAAACTCTCAAATTCGTACATGAATAGTGATTTTCCCGTTCAATTCCTCATGGTGTACGGCTGCTAGACCTAGGGGAAAACAAAGACCCGTTTTACAACTCAACTGGGTCGACCCAGCCCACTACAACTGACCCAACAAAAATACAAATAAAATTCTACTGCTGTAACTTGAAACGAAATTCTGGAATTTTAAGCTCTGAATCTGACTTCGACTCCAACACGAAAGTCGTAGCTCTCTCTCTTAGCTTTTCGGCGATTTTTAGAACGCCTCAAACGGATTTTCGGAACTCCAGTTATGATCGTTTCCATGCAGACTGCTAAAGCTGAAAAATAAGTGCGAAAATTAAATTAAACTAAAAATAAAATAAAATATGAAAACATAATAAAATATAAAAATAAACAAAATAAAATAAAGAAATGCCTAAGTAAAAAGTAGGAGAATTGTGCATAAATATGCACTTATCAATATTCCTTTTCCCTTTTGAGTATACCACCCAGTAACCTGTGATATAACTCTCGGATCATTGCCTTTGTCAATGTATGCCCAGCGAGTCATCTTTCATTTACCCTTGTGTGGTAATGATGGTCTCTCCCTTTGATTGGTCAACATTTTATACCCAGTAATCGGTATCTCGATGTCCTTTCGTTTCGGTCGATTCATCCTTTATTAACCCAGTAACCGGTTGTGGATAATCTTCCATGCGAGTATGTTATCTATGTTCTGATGGTAATAGATAATATATCTCATGCGCTCTTCCGTCGAAGTCTTTTTCTTCCCCAGTTGAGTAGGATTCTTATTTCCTTATGGAATCGAATGTCCATCCTATAATCGAGTTTGCTTTTTCAGCCCTCCTTTTGGATGATGAGTGTCTTGGAATTATTCCCTAATTCATGCTTGGTTGGTCACCTATTATATTCCCAGTAATCGGTATCCCTGGTGTTCCTTCCTTTCTGCTCCCTATTATGACTTTTTGTCCCCTATGGAGTCAGATTTTCCTGAGTTGAAATATACCTTTTTAGGTCTTCCTCAGATGTTTTGGATGATTGATATCTCTCACCCTTATACCGGTCTTAGATACTCATTATCCCTGACCGTGTTGTTCTCTCACCCTTATACCGGTGTGTTGATCACATGTTATCTTAGAACTTATTACCCAGTAACCGGTAATACCTCATTTGTTTCCTCCTCATGTACCCTTCGTGGATGTTCCAAATTTGAGTCCCTTAGTGGGTTTTCCCCATGTGAGTCCGGATTTTTATCCAAGGTATCCTTTATGGATAGTTTGCTGTATTGGCATATTCCCCAATACATGCATCTTTGCGTCAGCTCAAGTCTTTCCATTGATTTATTTTCATGGCATCCCTTCGTGTCTCTAGCAAGTTTCAAGTCGTGACCTACACACGCATTTTTTCCCCTTTACTCCCCAGAGTCTCTGTCCCATTTATGAGTGTATTACTCGTACGGATTTTCAGTTTCTCCCGATTTCTTTCTTTTTCCTTTGTGGACACATATCCCCAATAGAGTATTAACTTTTGCATACATACATTTGCATCATGAGGTGTCTTAGGGAACAAAATTCGTCTCTTTTTTATTATTTAAGCCCATTCTACCTCGTCGAGACGAAGAATTTAACCTTCACTTCTCCGACTAGAATGACCTTAAATAGGGGCATCTGTAAGACCCTAATTTTGACCCTAAGATCCCTCATGGCTCCATATAATTGTACATTGCATCTGCCTCAAGGATCATAGCATCTTGGCTCCTTAACCCTAGGGTTGGGACTTGTGTGAGTTGGTTTGAGACCACCGGGCATGCTTGAATTGTATATTATTGCTTTTCTTATTTTATTTACTAACCGAAAGCACAAATATATATCACTAACATCTTTTGTTTTGTAGCTTGAGCAATCATGTGGTTCAAGGCTCCTAGGAGGCCCCTATGCTCATTGATGTGGCCAGATGAAGTGAAAGCAAGCATGACAATGGTTCCCAAAGCTCTCATTCATCATATATGCCTCTCAAGTATCTCAATTTGTCAATTTGATCAAGATAAACCAAAGGGCTTGAGGATTGTTTCCCAAGGAAACCCTAATTCATCTGTGCATCAACTATGCCTTGCTCCTGAAGCAACCTTAATCCATGATCAAATACAATCAAGGGAAGTTATATCATTCATCCTTTCATGAATATTTGAGCTTATTTGAGTATCATCAATCATCAATTCATCAAGATTTGAAGTTTGGACTTGGGAAGTTGATCAGTCAATTCATCTGACTATTTTGAAATCCACTGAGACCTAGCTTTAGATGTGTTATTCAAATGAAGATGACCCTAAGAGTAAAAATGTTCTTAAGAACCATATGAACAACTTTCGTGTTCATCAAAAATCCATTTGAAACCTGCAAGGTCATCATCCATTTCAAAACATTATAGGTCATTTTGACTGAAACCCTAATTTGAGTATTGGACCTGTTTGTGTTAGATATGTCTATTTGTCAGCATTAATCATACATAAACCAAGCATATGCATGTATAGTTATAACATTCAGATATTCATGCCGCATTCTTTGCCATATATCTTTGTTTGTCGTCTCCTGCTATTTGGTGATATATTTCCCCAAGCAGATGTTTGTGTTTAATCTCTCCATATAGAGTTAGTCCCATAGGCAGAAAGTGTTTGTCTTTCCTTCCATATTCCCCACTGAGTTATGTCCTCGTGGATGATTACTATTTCAGTTTCCTCCCAAAATATGTATTGGGATGGAATTACTCCCCTGAGTTATACCCTCAGTGGGTTGAGTCTTGTTTCCTTGTGTCTCTCTAGTTTGTTCCTAGATTGACTCCTCTTGTTATTTCCTCTGCACTTCCCCT
Source organism: Lathyrus oleraceus (assembly GCF_024323335.1). Lineage (NCBI taxonomy): Eukaryota > Viridiplantae > Streptophyta > Magnoliopsida > Fabales > Fabaceae > Lathyrus > Lathyrus oleraceus. Next base: position 402,644,550 of record NC_066585.1, on the reverse strand, counting down.
TAGTTTAGATGCATGATAACTCAGTAACCAGTAATTGTCCATCTCTTCCCGGCAAGGCTGTGTGGCCTTCTACTAGTAACTGGTAGTTATAAGTCCTATTTCTGTTGTTTTCTACCCAGTAATCGGTAGTTGTAAACCCCATTTTATCCCCGTGCAGAGTTAAACCTTGATTTTTGTTCATCCTAACTGATGACGGTTACTCTCTTATGTGGTTTTCTACACAGTAGCCGGTAGATGTAATCCCCTCTTTCTTGGTTATCTTTGTCCAATATTCGGTATTGATATTCCTTCACCCTTTTGAGTATACCACCGAGTAACCGATGATATAACTCCCGGATCATTGCCTTTGTCAATGTATCCCCAGCGAGTCATATTTCATTTACCCTTGTGTGGTAATGATGGTGTCTCCCTTTGATTGGTCATCATTTTATACCTAGTAATCGGTATCCCGATGTCCATTCGTTTCGGTCGATTCATCCTTTATTAACCCAGTAACCGGTTGTGGATAATCTTCCATGCGAGTATGTTATCTATGTTCTAATGGTAATAGATAATATATCTCATGCACTCTTTAGTCGAAGTCTTTTTCTTCCCCAGTTGAGTAGGATTCGTATTTCCTTATGGAATCGAATGTCCATCCTATAATCGAGTTTGCTTTTTCAGCCCTCCTTTCGGATGATGAGTGTCTTGGAATTATTCCCCAATTCACGCTTGGTTGGTCACCTATTATATGCCCAGTAACCGGTATCTCTGGTGTTCCTTCCTTTTTGCTCCCTATTATGACTTTTTGTCCCCTATGGAGATTTTCCTGAGTTGAAATATACCTTTTTAGGTCTTCCTTAGACGTTTTGGATGATTAATATCTCTCACCCTTATACTGGTCTAAGATACTCATTATCCCTGACCGTGTTGTTCTCTCACCCTTATACCGGTGTGTTGATCACATGTTATCTTTGAGCTTATTACCGAGTAACCGGTAATACCTCATTTGTTTCCTCCTCAGGTATCCTTCGTGGATGTTCCAAATTTGAGTCCCTTGGTGGGTTTTCCCCATCTGAGTCCGGATTTTTGTCCAAGGTATCCTTTGTGGATAGTTTTCTATATTGGCATATTCCCCAATACATGCATCTTTGCGTCAGCTCGAGTCTTTCCATTGATTTATTTTCATGGAATCCCTTCGTGTCTCCAACAAGTTTCAAGTCGTGACCTACTCACGCATTTTTTCCCCTTTACTCCCCAGAGTCTCTGTCCCATTTATGAGTGTATTACTCGTATGGATTTTCAGTTTCTCCTGATTTCTTTTTTTTTCCTTTGTGGACACATATCCCCCGTAAAGTATTAACTTTTGCATACATACATTTGCATCATGAGGTCTCTTAAGAAACAAAATTTGTCTCTTTGTTATTATTTAAGCGCATTCTACCTCGTTGAGACGAAGATTTTATCCTTCACTTCTCCGGCTAGAATGACCTTAAATAGGGGCATTTGTAAGACCCTAATTTTGACCCTAAGATCCTTCATGGCATCATATCATTGCACATTGCATCTGCCTCAAGGATCATAGCATCTTGGCTCCTTAACCCTAGGGTTGGGACTTGTGTGAGTTGGTTTGAGACCACCAGGCATGCTTGAATTGTATATTATTGCTTTTCTTATTTTGTTTACTAACCAAAAGCACAAAAATATTTCACTAACATCTTTTGTTTTGTAGCTTGAGCAATCACGTGGTTCAAGGCTCCTAGGAGGCCCCTATGCTCATTGATGTGGTCAGATGAAGTGAAAGCAAGCATGACAATGGTTCCCAAAGCTCTCATTCATCATGTACGCCTCCCAAGTATCTCAATTTGTCAATTTTATCAAGATAAAACCAAAGGGCTTGAGGATTGTTTCCCAAGGAAACCCTAATTCATCTGTGCATCAATTGTGCCTTGCTCATGAAGCAACCTTAACCCATGATCAAATAAAATCAAGGGAAGTTCTTTCATTCATCATTTCATGCATATTTGAGCTTATTTGAGTGTCCTCAATCATCAATTCATCAAGATTTGAAATTTGGACTTGAGAAGTTGATCAGTCAATTCATCTGACTATTTTGAAATCCACTGAGACCTAACTTTTGATGTGTTTGTCAAATGAAGATGACCCCAAGAGTAAAAATGTTCTTAATAACCATATGAAAAACTTTCATGTTCATAAAAAATACATTTTAAACTGGGAATGTCATCATCCATTTCAAAACATTATAGGTCATTTTGATTGAAACCCTAATTTTTGGTCAACTTCCCAAGGACCTAACTCCTTCATTTTTCATTTTTTCAGGTGGGATAAAATTCATTGGGAAATTTTAAGATGTATACTTCATTTGTTATGTTGGAAAATTTTTCATAATCCTAAAAGAAACACATGTGATAATACAAAACATTATAGGTCACTTTGGACCAAAGCCATTGAATCTTGAAAAAGTCCAACTTCAAGTGCCCATACCTTTCTCATAAAAAATCCAAATGATGCACATTTTAAGTCCAAATTTATTGTCTTAAAAATATATACAACTTTGATGTTGAAGGTTTTGTCATTTGAAGCCTGCATCATTGAAACAGAAGGGCTTGAAGTTGGTCCATTTTGGCAAAATTCCCATACACATGTTTTGTATATTGAACTCCATGGCCTGTTTTCATTAATTTCCCAATCCCAAAGGGATTTTTGTTAAACATAACAATTGTTCCTCATGTCAATACCTTTCCAACCATTACCCACATGACCATGTTTCATTTTGTTAAAGTGAATTTTCGAATAGGTAAAGATTTATGTGCATTTATGGAAACTATGTGAGAACTTTGTGCACAAGCCATTTCCATCAGAATTGCACGGCCAAATTCATTTTGCTGATGTTTAGCTTGCATTTGCAATTGAGTTTGGGCCTCACATGCGCCTGTACAGGCCCATGCATGGAGGATCCAAACTCATGCACACATGATTTTTCCATGACTTACATCACCTTGTGCTGTAAATAGAGATGCTCAGCTTCATTCGATTCCAACCTTAAGGCGCCTAATACTCTGCAGAATTGGAATCCCACCCTTCACCTAAAGGAATTTTGCATTTCTTATTGAATTTTTTAGTTTCAATTTTCAACTTCCTTGGTTGATTATTGAACTCTAATTCCTTAGCCTCACTTCATTTCCATCTCAAGAACAAGCTGCATAAGAGAATTGGAGTGGATCAAGTGTTTGAAAGCTGCTCTTCAAAGGTTTTCCCTCAAACTGTTTTGATTTGAAACTCCAAATATATTGCTCATTTCTTGTGTTTGTTGGTTCCTCTGAAGTCCTCTCCTAAGAGGCAATTGATTGGTTCATTTAATTTCATGAATCGATCAAGTTCAGGTTGAACACCATAAAATTCCACCTCAGATTTCTCTTCATATAGTATTCTTGAGAGGAAGCCAATGGCACAGGGGTGATGTACATCACCCCAGCTTTCCAATGATATGAGGATCGTGCATTTTCATTAAGTTTTTATAACCTGCAAATGTCACCGGAGTCGGCATGCTCGCCGGAGAAGACGGTGGTGTACACCACCGTCCACCACGCCAGATTGAATCTGGACCATTGATTGCTATTTCCAGATCTAATCTATGCCATCCAATGTTATGACCATTTTAAATACAACGTGTTTCGCCTTTGACTCTGGATCACCATGAGCGTGCACATGAGGGCCTTAGGATCTTCCACGTCATTTAATGAATTAAGATCCAACGCGCCAGGCTTTTCCTAATTTCTGATATATTTCATTTTATTTTCTTTATTTCAAAAATTCATAACTCTTTCATTTTAAATCCAAAAAATATGGGACCAATTGCATTTCCTTTTTAATTCTAGTTTCTGAAATTGATTTTTAATATTTTTTATTTTGTCATTTGATATGTGTTGTGAATTTTCTCTTTTCTGGTTATTTTTAATTCATTTTAAATAGTTTCCAATATTCAAAAAATGCAAAAAAATATTTTTTTAACATCTTTGAATGATGATGAATCTATGAAAATATTCTCATCAATTTCTTAATTGATTTGAGATTTATTTGAGATTTTAGTTCAATTATGTTATTTTTTATTCCATTTTAATTGTTTAAAAATAGTTTCTGGTTTCCAAAAATGCTGAAATATTTTGTCAAACTTTGTTTGACCATGTTGAACTTAGGATGATCCATTTAGACTTTTCCAAGTTGATTTGAAATGGATTTGAAGTTTGACCTTTATTTGTTTATTTTAATTCAAGTATTATTTTAATTTGCAAAAATACCAAAAATATTTTATTTGTTTCTTGACTTCTAAACTTCATCTTGCTTGTGTTTACCATTGATTGACTTTGATTCCATTCATGTTTGATCAATGTGTGTTGGTTATTTCATTTGAACTCTATTTATGTACATTCTTATTCTTTTTCTTCTTCGTTTTTTTTCTTTTTGATCAATGAGTTAATGATTGGTGGTTAGCCTTGACATATGAGGGGCTTAATCTTCTTTGATTCAAATCTAATTCATATTGATCAAAGATCAAGTGAATGGCTTTGCATTAGAGAAAGGTTGCTTCTTGGTCAAGCAAAAAACCTAAATCCATACAAGATCATTCTTCTTTTCTTTTGGCATGGCAAGTTGTAGGAGTTTGGCTTACTAGTCATGGTCTCTAACTTGTGTTGGTTGCCTATAGTTTTATTGACCGGCCTCAGATAGGTGTGACTACTACATTAGTCCACTTACAATTGCTTAACATAGCGCTAAATTTCCTTATGACACACTAACACTAACTAATAACCACTAACTTTTAATTAAAGCATTTAATTATTGAAATTTACTTTTATGCAATTTAATATCTTGTTCATTAATTCCTTTGCTTTTGCCCTTTGCTCACTTGAGCTCATGTTTATGTTAATGCAATTTGCCTTTTGCTCACTTGAGCACATTATTGTGTATATACTATTGTGCTTGTGTTGTTTTTTTGTTTGTGTGAACCAAATGCAAATGGACAAAAGGACTTAGATTTTAGGACCTTACCTACGCTAAATGGAGTCAAAGAGAAACTAAGCCTCATGCCTTTAGAATTCTATAAAAGAAGAAAATGTCAAAGAGAAACTAGGCCTCATGCCTTTAGAATGCTTAATTTTGAAGAAGGCTTTGAAAGGATCCTAATCTCTAAACTCACTCTTGTCCATTCTTTCTATTGCATTATGGAAATTTTTGATTTGTGTGTTCTTGTGTTCTAGGGATCCCAAACTTGCCAAGTAGAAGAACCATTGTCATGAGCATCCAAAGTCAGAGATACAAAAGCCATTGGAACATTCCTAGGAGCTTGATTGTTTACTTGCATGATTGCTTGAGTTATTTGCTTATTGCTTGCTAAATCCAAAGGAAGGAGTAACTTGGATCATCACTATGATCTCAAGAAGGGAACTCCATTGTGGTCTTATTTCTTTTCCTTCATCTTTGCATGTTTAGGACCTAGCCCTTCTCTTCTTCCCTCCACTCTAACACAAGCCAAACTTTTGTGCAAACATTAACATTGTTTTCAAAATTAGAAACCTAGGCACTATGCCTTTGATTTTTTTTTTAAAACTCTTTTCATAACACTTATTTTGAATTGAATCCTAAGTCAACTTTGACCTTACTTTGTAAATACTTTTCATTGGCAAATACAACTCACTCAATTGTTTTGTGGTTTCAAAGGCCACTTCTTGCCAAAGCTTTTTATAAACATTAGGTATTAGGTTTGAGTTATCCTAGAGGTTGATATAATACTCACCTATATCCTTAGTGATGGACTATAAGTCTTCCATGCTTATTATAGGGTTAACCCCTCACTAGCATGTTGAAGCTCTCCTCACATGGTGGATTTGTGGTTTTAGGTTGAGTTTTCTCCCTTTGATAACAAAAGACCTTAAGGCTTTTGACCAATCAATTCACCAACTTGTTTTGAGATTTTTACCCCGAACTACGAGGTTTTGATCCTACCTTTTTAAGATGGTACGTAGGCAATGGGTTTATCCATTCAAACACAAAAATTGTAAATAATTTGTACATTCTTCCCTCATCTCCCCAATCATGTTTGCAGAAATAATTTTCACAAATACCAACCTACCTTACAACATTGGAGAAAAGGGATCCCTTAGAGTACTAAGGATGTTTTGGATGCTTAAAACCTTCCTATTGCATAACCAACCCCTTTACCCAAATCTCTGACATTTTTATTATTTTTTGATTTGATAAAACTTCTCGGTTTTTGTTCGCTTTCTAACCTTTCCTTTGGATAAATAGAAGTGCGGTGGTGACTCGAATTGTATGATATACTTTTGATTTAGTCAATAAGTCTAAAGGTAACGAATACGCCGCTACAGTTCTGCTCAGATGCGTGGTTAGACACGAAGCAGACCTATTGATGGCTGAAGTCCGTGAAGGATCCTTTGGTACTCATTCCAATGGACATGTGATGGCAAAGAAGATGTTTCGAGCAGGTTACTATTGGCTGACAATAGAATTAGACTGTTGCAAGTTTGTGAAGAAATGCCACAAGTGTTAAATTTATGCAGATAAAATTCATGTTCCTTCGACACTATTGAACGTCATTTCCTCCCTATGGCCCTTCTCCATGTGGGGAATTGATATGAGTGGCATGATTGAGCCCAAAGCTTCGAATGGACATCGTTTCATTTTGGTGGCTATTGACTACTTCACAAAATGGGTTGAAGCGGCATCGTATGTGAATGTAACCAAGAAAGTTGTTGTAAGGTTTATCAAGAATCAGATTATATGTTGTTATGGTGTGCCAAGTAAGATCATTACTGATAATGGATCTAACTTGAATAATAACATGGTGGAAGCTCTTTGCAAAGCTTTCAAGATTGCGCACCATAATTCTTCTCCCTACAAACCTAAGATGAATGGGGCTATTGAAGCTGCAAATAAGAACATCAAGAAGATCATCCAGAAGATGTTTGTAACATATAAGGATTGGCATGAAATGCTCCCATTTGCTTTGCACGGGTATCGTACATCCATCCACACTTCAACAGGGACAACCCCTTTCTCTCTTGTATATGGCATGGAAGTTGTACTCCCCGTAGAGGTTGAGATCCCATCACTGCGTGTGTTGATGGAAGCCAAGTTGACTGAGGTTGAATGGTGACAGGCCAGATTTGATTAGCTGAATTTGATCGAAGAGAAGAGGTTAACCGCCATGTGTCATGGTCAGTTATATCAACAGAGAATGAAGAAAGCTTTTGACAAGAAGGTCAGACCTCGTGTATTCAGAGAAGGTGACCTTGTGCTCAAGAAGATTCTATCTTTCAAACCAGATGCTAGGGGCTAATGGACTCCTAATTATGAAGGCCCATATGTTGTTAAGAGAGCCTTTTCAGGCGGTGCTTTGATTCTTACAACTATGGATGGTGAAGAGTTCACCCGTCCTGTGAACGTAGATGCAGTCAAGAAATACTTCGCCTAAAAGGAAAAGAACAACTCGCTAAGTTGAAAACCCGAAAGGGCGACTTAGGCAAAAATGAGCGTCTCGGTGGATTGAAAACCTGAAAGAGAGATCCAGGCAAAAATTAGAGACATAAAACAGAAAGAATTATCCCGATAAATTGAGTACCCCACCTTGGGGCAATTTATGCAAAAATTAGGGATCGTGGCAAGTAACTGCATCCTGCCGATCTTCAGATTTTGAAGACATTCTTGAGCACATTGTCGAATTCTAATCGCCAGTAGCGGCCAAGAGCATAGTGAATATCAAGAGACGGTAGAAGGATTAAGTAATCATTGTATTCAATGTATCCCCTTTCCATGTAAATTACCATTTTTCAAACTTTTGTAAAGATCTATGGAGTCTTGTCATTTACAGACTACCATTCTATTAAATAAAGTTGAGCTTTTGTCCAATTGTTTCTGCTCTTATTTAATTCAGCCAAATAGATTAAAATTTTATTATGATCATTTTTGAAATTAAAATTTTAATCAAAATCATATTTTCCTTAAACATATAAATGCGTTAATTGTAAGCAATCGATTTCATTAAAAGAAATATCAATAGTGGTTTGAAAGCGGTAAGCCCTAAGTGTGGAGCATTATTGGGTTTCCCCAAGCAGTTGGCATGTTTCCTCTTTCATCCTCGGCAGTATGCTATCATCCGGTGTTTGTTGATTTCCCCAGCCGGTTAATTTGCCGTTATCCCCAGCTGAGTTTGTGATTGTCCTCCCTCATGTGGTAGGCACTTTATTACAACAGGTTTTGGCAGAGCTTTGATTCCCCGCAAGTCGCCTTCAGATTCATTCCCAGGAAGAATTTCATCCTGGTTTCTGAGCAGGTATTTGTGTTTATCCCCTGCAGGGTTGTCTCCCATTTATTATGGTGTTAATTTAAAATTCCCCACAAAGTTGATAGTAGTTTCCTCAATGAATCTTCTCTTTCCCTCCCCGGCTAGGGTTGAGTCGTTGAGACATTTGATCTTTTCTCTAGCAGTTGTTTCCCTCTTTAGTGGATTGGTCGAGAATTGTATCGATGATTCAAACCAGCGACATCTTGTATCCTTTGGGATTGTTTTGTCAGCATAATCATCATATATACATATACATATACATATACACTCATATAACTCACATTTATTGCATTATTACATTTCTTGTGATTATGATCCTTTGCTATGGAGGTACTCTATCCCCATACAGGTTTGGTGTGACTGTTCTCTATCAATTGTAGAGTGTCAGCCCCCCTAAGCAGAAAGACTTTAACCTTTCTCCTTTCCCCATTAAGTTATTTCCTCGTGGATGATTATCATTTCAGCTTCCTGCCTAGTCGATTATCTGGATGGAACCATTCCCCTTGAGTTATATCCTCATTGGGTTGAGTCTTGATTGACCGTTTCTTTCTAGATCTTACCTAGATAGATTTTTTTAGTCCCATGAGAGTTTATTACCCAGTAATTGGTAATATTCTTCTTAGTTTGTAGGTTGTTACTTCTTGCCCAATACCCGACAAAAGTAACCCTTTTCTCCCCAGTGAATTTGTTTTCATGTCTCCCAGGAAGTATATCCTTGATATGTTCATCCTAACCGATAACAAATATTTTCTTCCCCTGCTTTGAGTCTATCCTTGATATGTTCATCCTAACCGGTGACGGATATTCTCATCTTGTGTATTCTACCCAATAAAAAGGTAGTTGTAATCTATATTTTGTTCCGCAGAGAGTTAACCCTTGATATGTTCATCCTAACAGATGACGAGTTTCCTTCTCTTTGCGGTCTTATGCCTAGTAACCGGTAGTTGTAAATCCTTCTTTTTCTCCCCTTTGCAGAGTTTATCCTTGATATGTTCACTTTAATCGGTGATGTATATCCTCTTTTTTGGTTTTCTATCCAGTAACTGATAGATGTAATCTCTATTCCTCCCCTTTGAGTCTATCCTTGATATGTTCATCCTAACCGGTGACGGATATTCTCTTTTTGGTATTCTATCCAGCATTCGATAGATGTAATTCCTATTTGTTATTTAGGTGGTTTATCCTTGATATGTTCATCTTAACCGATGACGGATATCCTCCTCAACATTCCCAGGCAAGTTAATCCTTGATATGTTCATCTTAATCGATGATGCATTTTCTTTCCTTTGAGTCTATCCTTGATATGTTCACTTTAACCAATGACGAATAGTCTCTCTCTTTGGTATTTTGCCCAGTAACTGGTAGTTGTAAGTCCTTTTTTCAGCAAGTCTATTCTTACCCAGTAATCGGTAATGAATATACCTCCTAGCGGCCCTCAGAGAGTCATCCTTGATATGTTTACCCTGACCGGTAACGGATGTCCTCCCTGTCAGATTTTGTTATCCCCGTACCCAGTAACTAGTGGTGGATAATATATTTCTACTCCTCATTTGTTGAAGATCTTTTCTTCCCCAGTCGAGTTAAGTGTGTGTTCCTTAGTGAAATCGTTGTTCCTGCACGGTTCGAATATTTCAGCTTTGTTCTGATCTACCCGTTTCCCCTGCATATGTTCCTTTTGTCCTCCCGGCTGAGTCTTTCCATTCTTAATGGAAATCCCTCGTGTCCCCCAGCAATTTTATGTCGTATCCTGGCCTACGCATAACCATTTACTCCCCTCAGAGTCTCTGTCTCCCAGTAAATTTTCCTTACGGAATGCATTATGCTCCAGTGGACTTCCAGTCTCTGGAGTTCTTTTCCTTTGTGGCAACATTTCCCCACAAAGATTTATTTTAGCATTTCATATGCATCTTGAAGTCTCTTAGGGATCAAAATTTGTTCCTACATGTTGTTATTTAAGCCCATTCTACTGAGTCGATACAAAGATTTTAACCTTCACCTCCTCAGTTAGAATGTCCTTAAATAGGGGCAGCTGTATGACCCTAATTTTGACCCTAAGATCCCTCATGCTATCTCATCATATGCATTAGCATTGGGATCATACCTTGGCATCCTCCTTACCCCTCACTCATTGGGTTTGCATTGGGAGAGATCACCAAGCACCATGTGATTGTATCATACTTCGTATTTTCTCATCTTTACTAACCAAAATACCAAAATATGTCTTTGCATTTGTCTAACTATTTTGTAGGTAAAGCACATGATCACTTTTGATATATCAAGCTCACATCTAGGGTTTAAGACCCTCTCTTCTAAAAGCACAATCAAGGAAAGGTCTACAATGGCTTTAGACATCATATATGAGTCCCTATGAGCTTCATATGTTATTTTGATCATCAAATCATCAAACGTTTGGAATTGGTTTGCCTTGGAAACCCTAGTTCATCTGGGTATCTTGTGTAACTTCTTCACCAAGCTTCTTCAACAAATGGTCAAATATTTCAAGGGACACCTCAAATTCCACCATCTTATGCATATATGATCTCCCATGAGTCCCAAAAGTAAATAGAATGGAAAGTTAGCAAGTTGGTTCATGGTGGTTAACCAGAGGATTTCATCTTATCAAAACTAGGGTCCCCTAGACCCTATCTCCTACAATTTTTATAATATGAAAATAACTCCAAGAGCAACGTTACTCTAAATGACATTCCAAACAACTTTTATGTTGAGGTCTAGAGCTAGTTTTTCTTGGAAAGTCATTTTTTATGGTGAAAGATTATAGGTCATTTTGTCTAAACCGTAACTTGGAGGTCAACTTCCCAAGGCCATAACTTGCTCAATTTTTATGAGATGAAATATTTCCAAGTTGCACAATCAAATTAAAGGTGTCTAATTCAACTTTTATGTTTGGAGGAATATCTAATTCAACTTTTATGAGCATGTGATATGAGGATACATTATAGGTAATTTTGGACCAATACCATTGAACAAGTAATTTTCCTCAACTTCAAAAATGCATAACGCATTAATTTCAAATCCAAATTATGTCAAATTTGTGACCATTTTGGAGGTCTTTGAAATATATACAACTTTGATGAAGACACCTTTCTCATTTGAAACTCACACAAAAAGTTAGCCAAGGTGAAATAAGTGAACATATGGCTTGACACTTAGAATGTTTTTTGATATGTTAAAATTTCCAAACTTCCACCTCCAAATTCACCATGATACAAGTCTCAAATGGAAAAGTGTTCAACATAAGAGTTGTTCCTCTTGATCTAACCTTTCCAAAAAGTCCAATTTCATCCATTTTGGACAAGATTTGAATGGTCTGCGCATAGCTTGAACATGGCATCATCATTTGGCAAAATCAAAACTTTAAACAGCTGTACACATTTGCCTTGCATTCCAAGTTGATTTCAGACTCATTCACACTTGATTATGGACCTAAGAGAGTGACTTCATGGGCCTGTACACGCCCATACAAGCATGCATCATCCATTTCCAAATTTGGAAGTTTAATTTGAAGTGGCAAATAACATGAGCTACAACTATAAATAGAGGTCCCCATGCTCAGAATTAAGGATCCCCTTGCGCCAGCTTTTGCTCCAATACCCCAAACCCTTCCATTTGAAAGGAGAAACCTGGGAATTTTCTTTGAAAATTGAGTTTAAATCTCACTATTTTGAGATTCAAAACTCCAGGGATCCAAAGCCTTTGGTTGATTCTAATCTACTTCTTCAAGCTTCCTGAGTGAGATCAAGCAAGAATCAAAGCAAGAGCAATCGAATTCTGCACTGCATTTAATGTATTTTCCAGAATTTTTCATCTCTTCGATTCTCACTCAGTTCTCCATAATTCTCTTGGTTCCTTGGTTGTGTGAAGTCCTACCAATGTAGGCAAGAAGATTGAGTTGCTTTGAGGTCAAATTGAAGCAACTCAGATCATGTACCTCAAATTTCAACTCCATGTATCTCTCAATATACTTGGAGTTAGGATGAATTGAGGCCATATTCGTGACCAATGCCATATTTCTTTAAAAGCATGTCCTTCTTTTTTATTTTAGTGATGGTGATGAGTGGACCAGCCCGACGAGGATTGCCTGAGAAGGTGACCAGAGCTTTGCGCCGGTGGTGAGTTGGCATGGTCCAGAGCAACATGATCTTTTTGAATTAATCTAATCACGAGCGTTGGTTTTGAATACCTTGTTTGTGGCACGCTGACTCAAGTCCATGGTGGAACGCGCGCTTGGATCCACTTGATCTTCCATCTCAATTAATAAGGGAGATCAAGTGGTCCATGTAACACCCCAATTCTACCCGTCGTAAATTCAATTAAAAATCAGAGTAAACAAATTTCACACAAAATTGAGGCATCACATATATCATTTCATCAACACTTAAACAAATTGCACAACACGGCAATTGCGCAAGGATCCACTTAGTCCTTGTTAAATAATAAACAACACTGTATATGGATTCACCTAGTCCATATAGCAGCAAGACACAAAACATCGCAACGAAAATCATTTAGATAATTAAGTTGAGTCGTACATCTACACATTCAAAAGAAAACAAGCAAACAAATGCCCATCATAACTATCATATACAATGATATACAAAAGGGCATTGTTACTATCAAAATCATGAAAAGCGTTCATTAACCCCTGAGTGTTACAATCCTAATAAGAGCAATGACGCCAAAAGTGTGCTACCACTATCCTCCTCTCAACGCGGAACACCTGCACGTTACCAATATAAACGTAACGGCCAACAACAAAAGGGTGAGATACTCAAATCATATAATCAAGATAATGATAAGCAATATATAAGTAAATTCGGAAAGTTAGAAATATTGTTACCACAACGCACAATCCTTCACTTGAATGCTTATGTATTTAATCATAAACAAAGTCAATAATCATCCACAACATCAATGTTACATCATAGCATCTCATCGCTTTAACATTTCATCAATCCATCATAAAACATTACGATTCATCGCATCATCGCAAAATATCACCGCACATCATAAACCGTCACATAACAACAATTATCACAAAATGCGGAAATAAACATAACCAACATATGTGACTCAACTATGCAAATGCTATGCGGTACCGACTCGTCGCTTTGCCATCAAGGCCAAGGCTTTATGCCCACTTCGCTTTTGCCAAAAGGCCACGTCGCTATTGCCAAAAGGCCACGTTGCTATTGCCAAAAGGCCACGTCGCTATTGCCAAAAGGCCACGTCGCTTATGCAAATGTATGTGACTCCATGATAAATGATACACATACACCAAAATCATCATCGCATCAACATAACTCATCACAATGGCCGAAGCCCACGTCGCTATTACCATTTAGGCCACGTCGTTATTCACATGCATAAAAGCATTCACACAACATCATCTTCACCAACATTCATACATATGTTTATATATAAAACAAATGAGAATATTCATCACAATCAATTGTTTCATCATACAATCTCTTAGGTAATTCAACCTCATGCTATGTTTATTTACATCGCACACTTACACACTATAGTTAAGTGGTATTCCTCATTAATCAAATAGGCTTCCTACTATATCAATTATTAATCACTTTTCCAAAATAATCACTTATTAAAATAAGCTCTTATAATGGCCTATAAACATCAACAACATGTAGAAAATTTCATAAGCTTCACAACGCTTCGAACGGGGACCAAAACGGAGTTACGGTTCAAAAGTTATGACTTTTTGAAGTTTACAAAAAATTCTGTTTTCAACTCAGTTGGCGCCGCGAACTCTCTTTCGCGCCGTGAATTTAGCAGAAAACAGAGAAAATGCGTTTTTGACCGTTAAATACCTTCCGGACCTCCGATTACGATTCCATAAAAAGTCTCATTCTCAGAATTCAACGAACTACAATATTTTCAATATTACAAAGTCATTCTAACCACTATTTAACTTTTATTTCATCATTCTAAACATCATTCAATTAATTTCCAACACTTCCTAAATTCACGATTTGTGAAATTACTCATACTTTGATTCATCAACACAATAGCATATTTTTCACAACATACATCAACCCCAAACCATCAACCCCAAACCATCAACAACAACACAACACACAATGTTATTTATCATTCTTCTAAACCTAACCCTAACATTTTGCAAAGAATTGATACATGTTCAATAATCACAAACAATCAACACTACATCGAGAACACAAACAACATTTTCAAAGCAAGGAATACAACCACAACATCAAAACCCAACAATATCCTCTAACAACCATTACCCACATAAAACCCATCCTTTCATAATTATAGGAAATGATAACTCACACCCTTACCTTAGAGATGATGATTGAGTTACTCTATAGTGTTCTAGCAAGCTTGGGTTGATCAAGATGATGCTCTTTTTCTCCACTTTCCTCTTCCTCCTCCAAACCCTAACTTTTCTCTCTTTTCTTCTCTTTTCTCCTCCTTCTCTCTACTTCTTTCTATTTCTCTTCTTTCTCTTTTCTATCTTATTTCTATTCTATTTCTATTCTATTTCTATTCCTTGTTTTAATAAAATAAAAACTAACTAATGGGCTTACTTGTTACACCTCCCTTAATTACTATATACACCACTAGGCCCAATAGCTATTATACCACAATTCTCATAATTAAACTCTAATAATATATTAACACACAATAAAATATTTTACCGAAATAATTATAAATCAAAAATTATAAAAATAATAATAATAATAACACTTAATAAAAATTGGGGCGTTACAGTCCACGTTTTTTCTGATTATTTGATTTTCATTTTCATTTTATTTGTGTTATTTTCATTAATTCATATTAATTTTATTATTCATCCAAAAAATATGAGAGTTTCACCAAAAAAATTTAAATAAATTCCTTTTTCTATTTCTGAAATTAAAATTATTTTTTGGATAATTATTAATATTTTTCATGATTTAATTGATTTTGTGAATATTTTTAATTGTTTAAAATACTTTTAAATTTCCAAAAATTATGAATTTTTTTCTCCAAGGTCCTTTGACCTTGTTTGACCTATGATAAATCTCATGGCCATTTCTTTGGTGTTTTGATGAGGTTTTAGGAAATTGACCAACCATTATTTAATTTAATGCATATTTTGATTATACTTATTTGTTTAAATGCCAAATAATTTGTGTAGAGCCATTTTAATTGACTTGTTGAGTTTGACTTGTGTTGTTGGGCCTTGGTCAAGGTTGATTTGACTTTGTTAGGTTAAGATCATTGGATTTAGGGGACTGATGAAATGTACAATTCATCTCCCAAAATGAGTGAATGATCTTAATCTGATAAAAGTCTTCCTTTGACCAATTTGTGTTGATTCCATTCCCCCTTTCCTCTTCATCTCAAATATCCTAATGCTTGTTGATTCCATTCCCCCTTCCACCACTTTGCATAATCTTTTGTATATGGTATATTTCATGAGCATAATCTATTATACTCTGTCTCTAACATGCATTAACACCAAAATTCTATTGCCCGACCTCAAATAGTTGTGACTTCTACATAAGTCCAATTACGAGTGCTTAACATAACACTAAATTTATGACACAAAAGGCATAGCATTCTAGTAAGTGAGATTGTAAGTCTCCCCTCTTTCATGGTATTGTGTGGAAACTTGGACTTTTTTCCTTCCTTTGGAAGATGTCTTGGTTCAAGGATCCATGCTTGTGACAAGTGGGTTGAGTGTTCTCCAAAGAATAACTTTAAACAAAATAAAGCAAAAGAAATACTAACTTCTAATCAACTAACAACTAACATTTAACTTCAAGTCATTTACTTTTATGCACTTTAATCTTTGAGCTTTTATTCAAATTAGAAACTTTGCCCACTTGGGCCATACCATTCAAATGGTTTTTTTTAATGCCATTTTTACTTTGCCCACTTGGGCCACATTTTGTGATTATTTTGTGTTTGTATATACTTGTTTGTTTGTATGGTCTTTTGACCTTAATGTACATAATAAGAACAAAAACCCTAAAAAACATGTTGTGTAAACTGTTGGTTTGATATGAGACTATTGGACTTAGAATTTAGGCAACACTCCCTATGCAAAGGACTTGGTCAATGCCAACTTTCATGAAACCAAGTGCTTGTGAAGTGAACATTCATCTGATGCAATATTGAAGATCCATTTGAGTTCATCTGCTACATGATCATAGTGAAGCTGTTATTTTGAACCTGTGTCTGATGCCATCTTTGAAGTCATCTGATGCATGGGAAATTTTGAAGAAGATCATGGAGTTTCTAAGCTTGGATGTGGCTATCTTTATTTGATGCCTTGCTCTTCATCTTGCTATTTGTGTATTGATATTTCTTGATTCTAAAGTCTAAGGGAAATTTGGGTTTCTATATGACATTCTTGTCTATTGGATTGTAGCCCACTAGTAAGATCTTTTCAACTCTTAACTTTTAAATTTTTGCTTAGGATTAGTCTCTTAGTATCCTCCCACTTATTTAATTTCAAAATCCCTCCCTCCTTTTTAAAAAATCTTCTTTGCTTGTGCTTTCTAAACTTTGACTTTATTGCAAATTAGAAACTTTGGCCTTATGCCATTGCATTTTCAAACTTATTTTCTTAATCAAACTTATAAATAAACCTAACTATACTTGACTTAAAATTTCAAAAGCCAAAAAGAACTAACACTCATTCAAACCTTTTTAGGTCTTTTGTGCCTTTGTTAAACTTAAACTTTTGTTAAAAGCAATGCACTCACTTTGAAATTGTCACCACGAACTACGAGGTTTTGATCCCTCATTTTTATGTTGGTACGTACGCACAAGTCTGAAGGTATTGTCAAATACAAAAAATATAATTTATGAATTCTTTTCTCATCCCTCCATTCTATTTATTGCAAACATCATTTGTACAAAAACACATATGCACACAAAAAGGGCTCCCTAGGAGTACCTAGGACACTTTGGGTGCTAACACTTTCCCTTTGTGTAACCAACCCCCTTACCTGTAATCTCTGGCATTTTATTAGTTTTGATTTGAAAACTTTTTATCTTTTGCGTTTTGTTCGTACTTTTCCGTTTTCTCTTAGAAAGAATAAAAGTGCGGTGGCGACTCTGGTTTTGTTGACGTCTAGGTTATCCATAGCTTGATGGTCATGAATTTACCGCTACACATACCTCTGGTTTTCACTTCATCTTCTTCAACTTCATCACCTTCAAATTTCAACAAGTTCCAAGACAGTCCTCCATCTTACAGGTCGGTGAATTTCCATCCTTGCTTATTTGCTGAAATTTTGACACCACATTTTAGCTTGTGTAATGGAGAAACAAAACCCCAAGGTTTGGTGGTTTGATTCTCCTCCATCTCCATTTAATTTTAGATTTTGTGCTTAGGGTTATTGACTTTAATGACTCAATTTCTAGAATTGATTAACTTCTAGTTATAATGGATGAGGGATTAGGATAGAAGAGGTTGAGAGGAGTAAGAAAGTGGTGCTTTTTCTTGATTCCGGCCAACTCCGTCGCCTCCGGCGCGGTGGTGCTGGAACTCCGGTGATGGTTCTATTTTGACATGCGAATTGGAAGATGATGTGTAGAGAAGAGAGTGAGTGCTGGATTTTTCACATGCCCATTCGCAAACTCTGTTGGGCTTAGCCATTAAGCCCATTACTTTGCTTTCTACACCCCTGTTTTGCTTAGCAACATACTTGCTGAATCGAACTACACTTCTTGGTATTTGGGCTTATTCTATTGGGCCCAAAGCCCCTAGTGCTGAATTCTGCATTCTATATTCAAAGCCTGCAACCCCCTTGGTCCAACATTTTAATTACCATTTAAATTACCTTTAATTCCATTTTATTGTGTTGATATTTTTGGTAATTGTTTTTTTAGCATTTTAATTTAGATTTAGTTAGATTTACATTGTAATTAGAATTTTAGGGATTAAATAGTTGTTAGGATAATTTTTAATTAGAATTTTAATATAGTTTAATTAGATTAGAAATTAGAAAATAATTAGATTTTAGTTAATTTTAGAATTTAGTTAATTCTTGAACATTAGGTTAAAATAGATCTTAGGGTTTAATAAATTTATAGATTCTGATTAGACTTTAATTATAAATAAATTTATGTTAATGATTGGATATTTTTGTGAATTGACCATTTTACCCCTTAGGGGTTATTTTGTCATTTTGACCATTTAATTGCTTGTTCCCTTAGGAACTTTTTTGACATAGATTTTTAACCAAGTCTTGACTAACTATAACATGATCCCTTAGATTAGTTTGATTAATTCTAACCATTAGAAAAGGTTCAAACCAAGTTTTCCAATCAAATCAAACCCATGATTCAAATTGATCAAAAGTAATTTTGATCAATTAAATCCTTTGAACTTGTATAATCCAACTGTCTGAATTAAGTGACCAAAAGACCCTTTGTCACTTGATAAGACTTTTTCTCTAAGCTGCGGAGCTTGAAGCCTCAAGTCAGATTCTCGATCAAGGCATCCTTATTCATACTAAGTAGTGGATAATACTATCACATCTAAGGCGGCATCTTCAAGAACTTGTCAAATCAAAGTTAGAATTGTGTGGCATGAACCTTAAGTAATAGAGAAGGAATGAGACTGGAGAATCCCTACCCCCATTCTGAATATCTTTGGGTATGGGACGAATGACCCAATGATCATCGTATTCACCTCTATTCATAGACTTTAGCACCATTTAAATCACATGATTGTCGAGTCTCCTTCTACAGTAAATGACACAACATCAATAGGATCAACATAAAGGACCTCCTGTCAGAAACTTGTTAATTTTGATTCGAGTTGCACGCTATACACCTTAAGAAATAAATAATGATGAGAGTGTAGAATTCATATCCTTGTCTAGAACATTCTTGGGTACGGGATGAATGACTCAGTTGCTCGAGATGTTCGCCTTTGTTCATATACTTTAGTGCAATTTGAATCACTCAATTGGAAAGTATTCTTCTTCAAGCAAACCTCAATCATTCAACACTTCAATAATGAAGCACCATTGCACATTAATCATTTCTTCCTCAGTGGATCATCAATCGTACTCCCATTGACATTCAGATATCCATTGGATCAGTCCCTTTGTAATCAAGTCTTTGAATCCTAATCAATCAACTCAATCATTATTTGCCTTGTCAGTCCTCTTGTGCTTTGGAAAACCCCTATATCTGTGAGCCTTATCAGTCTTCTTGTGCTTAGGCCCACTCCATTCAATCATTTGTTTGCCTTATAAGTCCTCTTGTTCTTTAGCAACCCCCCCTAATCAGTGTTCGTCTTATAATACCTCTCGTTCTTAGATGAATCTCTTACCTGACAAGTTCCTTCTTGTTAAGCAATCCGCCTCCTGACAATCCAATCAATCTCGCACCCTTTGTCTTCAGCCGTAGTAGGGTGAACTACGATTGCTCTTATTTTCTCATTGCACGATGAGAATACGTAGGCACGAGGGTTTGAATCCTCCACAAGCATACTTATTTATTATTCCCGCCTTAGGGCATTCCTTCCATTCATCTCCATGGAACATTAATCACGACCTACATTCATATACTACCTTCCTTCACGTCATGTGATATACCTTATCCTTTGAGCCAAATACAATATACCTTTGAGCTCCATATTGCATCTCTTTACGAACCAATAGCCGATTTGTTTATCTTGTTAGTCCTCTCGTTGCTTAGACGAACACCTCCTTACTTACTTTACAGCCGCATTCAAGCGACCCTTCCTTTTTGGTTGTTCCAATACAGTGTTGTAGGCCCTCACTTGTTGGTTCATGCCAGTTTACTCTTGGGTTCGTATTTCACCCCTTTTTTGGAGTTCAAACAACATTATTCTTTGGTTCAGACCATACTTTTATCACAATTCTTTTCATCTCCCACCACTAGTTCTTTGAACTACCTAACTCTGAATTCCTTATTGCACTATAAGGATATGTTGGCATGAGGGCCCTAATCCTCACCAAGCATTTTATCTATTTCTTTCCTTTTCCCATTCTTTTGCGAGTAATCTTTAGATATAATCAAAATGGTTCCTATGGAGTGCCATGGATGTTAGGGGTGTAATACCTTCCCCTTGCATAACCGACTTCCTTACCCGGCATATCTCTTTCCCCCGGGTTTTATCGATGTTTTCCCTTTCCTTCAGGAATGAATAAAGTTAGATGGCGACTTTGTTGTATGTTCGAGCATGCGATGCGTTTGGGTATATTTCTGCTAGCTTCAGGCTGATGTTTATCAATACTTGAGTTAGAAGCATACAAAGAAAGGAGTAATGGTTGCTTGTTGTACTCCTCTTTTGTATCAGTGGCTCTTAAACCATCTTCCAAATAAAGGACCTTTTAAGGAGCAAGAAAATGCAAGTTGGCCTCAGAAGATGGGATCACTCTAATCTAGTGATATTTCTTAGTACTCTAGAGAATATGTTGATATAGATCATATACAGCTGTGGGAACTTCCCTAACTTACCACCCATTGGGACTAAAGGATATGTCAATTCCAATCCAGTTTTATCTATATGACAGTTTGGGTTCCCAATGGATGGTCCTACTAAGAGAGATCATTGGAAGCCTTTATGTTATATGACTTAGGGGTTGGGAATTCTATCTTATTCAAAAGGGTTAAAGAAGTTTGGAAGAGTGTCAACAGAAAAGGGAAAGTTGACTTAGGAAGAATGAATGGTATCACAAGGAACCTTACTTCCAATGGATAAGGGAAGGTTGGAGTTGATCAAGATGTCGTTCAACATTAAGATGCATGTTACACTTCTAGATCCTAAGCCTAATCACATCCTTATTGAGGAGGAAGAAGAACTCCGAGCCACCATTGCTAAGGTTACCAAGGAGAATGAAGAACTTCACCAAAAGTTGTGCGAGGCTGCTACAGATAAAGATAAGTTCAAGTATCGTCTTGGGAAAAGAAACAAAGAACTTAATGAGAGCTATGGGAACACTTTTAAGGAAAAAGAAAGAAGCATAAGATTATGGATGGTCTAGAATCTTTGAGTATTGAGATCGGCCAAAGAAATGAGCAGCTCCGAGAGGCCAACAGAGCTAAAAAAGAATGGAAAGAAAGGTGGGATAAAGCTTCTAAACAAAGGAAGTTAAGGGATGAGGTCTTTGAAGCCAGGATTTAACACCTTTCCCATTGTCATACCCCAAAATTCACCCTACCCCTATACAACTTTCTTTCGATCCATCACCCTACTCCCGTACAACCTTCATCTGATTCGTGTCCCTATTACCCCTACATACATTCATCATTTCATCACCATACTTGCATTAGCATCCAAAACCAAAGGCATGTTGCACAGGCTCAAGGCATGGTGTTCATACTTGAGAAAACACCACCAAAACAACGAAAATTTAATTTTTGGACAATGTAATCGATTACACCAACCTTGGTTATCGGTTACTGGGCAAAAATCAGGTTTCCATGCCATTTTTGGTGCCTGTAATCGATTACAGCAATCAGGGTAATCGATTATTGGGCAAAAATCAGGTTTCCATGCCATTTTTGGTGCATGTAATCAATTACACCAATCAGGGTAATCGATTACTGGGCACAAATCAAGCTCCGAGACCATTTTTGGTGCCTGTAATCGATTACACCAATCAGGGTAATCGATTACACTTGCGAGGACATCGGCAATAACTCTATTTTTTTACACAAAGTACTTTTTGGTCCACCCCCTTTTCCACTTAATTTCCCTATAAATAGAGATACTATTTCCCCTCATTTTTCATGCTTCCTAGCCCCAAAAGTTCTTTCCAAGTACCATTCACTCTCCTCTCTAAACCTAGGTCAAAACAAAATAATCTTTCTCACTAAAAAAAGTCACCCACCAACTTTTTTGTCCTCTTTCACATTTTTTTCCAAAACTTCTCACTCTCTAACACTCATAACTCAGCCCCTTCACTAAACTTCCACCATAAACACTTTCATCCCAAACCCCTTGCTTCATATCCAAGCTCAACACCATTTCAACCTACCCTTTTTCAACATTTTTGGGTAATGATTTTAGCTTAAACTTTGTTAACTTTTTGGTTCTGTTTTTGTGTTGAAAATGGTTGTTTGTTCTTGGGTGATCTTTTGAGAGGGTTTAGACTCAAGCTTGTAAAAAAATGATTAACTTTTGTTTACACACTTTCTTTTGAGATTTCTTACTCTTACTACCTTTTTTTCACCTTCTTTAGTGTTGCTTTGTTTTGTTATCATTTAATATTTATTGTTGACTTGTTGTTACATTTATTTGGTTGATGAGTTCTATTATATCATGACCATGGTTGTTTAGAGTTGATTAAATCTTCAATATTTCAAACCTATTAATGGTTAATCAATAGATCATTCATGATACTTTGAGGCATTGATAGATTGCCTTTATTTCAACCATATTTGAGTCATTTGATACATAGATGAAACCATGTCTTTACATTAACTTGCTAATCCATTTGCTTATTGTTACTAACTACTAACTACTAACTCCTAACATTTATATTATTGCACTTTAATTCCTTACAATTTATTTTATTGTTCATTTTTATTTACTTTATGTTTATGTTCACTAACTACTAACTTTTAACGTTTATATTATTTCACTTTATTTTCTTGCAATCTATTTTGTTGTTCACTTTATTTCAAGTATTTTATGTTTATGTTAATTGTTTATCTAACCATATCATTTACATTATGCTAATTTACTTTCTCTCTTACCATCTTGCTAAATAAAAGAAGAATAAAAACAAAAGAAAGAGAACAAATCACTATTTTTTTTAAATATTAATAGATGGACTTAAGGTTGCATAACTTTCTTTGTTACAAATCTATTGTTAGTTTATTTTTTAATCATCTTCAATACTTTGCATCAATGATAAGCTATCCCTTAATGTGTCATATTTTAATTTTTTTTGGCCTAGGAAATAGTCTTAAAAAATGTTCATTTTGTACATATTACTAACCACTAATTATACTTCACTAATTTTGTTTATCATTAACCATTATTATTGTGATATTGTCATTTTTTATCTTGTAATTTACTTTTATGTTATTACCTTGTAATTTACATTTAAGTACTTATTATCATCATCATTGTACAAACTCATCATGCACATTTTCTTTACTTGTTATTTAATTTATTGTCATCATACAATAAAAACAACAAAAACATGATAAAATGATAAGACCAAAAGTATTCATTTCACTCTTAATCAGCTTGGACTTAGAGGATTTCATGTTAGGACCTTTGCTTGGAGGCCTTGCTTTACTCTTTTGTGATACTTTGTAAATGTTGGATTTTCATCCGTAACTGTTCATGTTGTAAGAATGGCATCATGGCACCACCTTAGGGGGACATGTTTGTAAGACCATTATCCTTTGTTTAGCTTAGGCCACTTTTGCACACACGAGGCTTTCTCTTGGGCTACCTTACAATGAGACCCTTTAATTTCTTGTTGGTTACTTTGAATTCATGTTGCATAAGTCAAATTTTATAATCAAATAAAACAAACCCTTACTTCAACGTCAAGTAACATTTTCATAATCAAATTCAAAACACTTAATAATTACGATTGTTATTGTGCGCCACGAGCCTTAAGTGGTGGAAAATGAGTAAGAATGGAGCATTCCTACCCTTACTCTGATTATTTTGGACACAAGACGCTTGGATTGTTGTCTAGAATAATCTCCTCCGCCCATAGACTTTAGTGCAATATAATCACAAGCATTCATTTCATATTACCCTTATTCAAGGTACAAATAATGCAACCCATCAAACTCATTTTTGTGCCTCAGGGCATCACCCCGAGAACCCTTTTCTCAAAGGTAAAATCAACCAACATACAAATATTTTCTACTCCGAACTACGGATCTCTGATTCCTCATCCCCGAATGAGTGATACGTAGACACAAGGGCCACAATCCTTGGCGAGCACTACAATAACAAAAACACCCCCTCTTTCACACACATTCTTTTGAAAATAAAACAATGATAGATAAATCCCACGTATGTAAAACAACCCAAATGGTTCCCATGGAGTACCATGGACGTAAGGGGTGCTAATACCTTCCCCTTGCGTAACTGACTTCTGAACCCAAATCTCGGTTGCGAGACCGATTCCTTATTCTCTTTTAGCGCTTCCCGTTCGCGTCTCTTTTCTGAGGGTTTTATCGACTATTTTCCCTCTCCTCTCCGATAGAGGCATCCAAATAAAATTTGATGGCGACTCTTCTAATTTTTCCTCTCTTTGGCATCTCTTTAATACCGGTAGCGACAGCTGGCAACTCTGTTGGGGACATGCAGTTTTTCCCTAAGCAGGTCTAGCCTAGTTAGGGTTATTCCTCTTTTATGCACGTGAAGATTTATCTATTATCTATATTTTTCTATATATATTGCTTTTGTTGATAACATGTATATATTTTCTTTGTTTACTTGTTGGTCCGAAACTTTGGCTCTATGACGAAGAATTTTCTTTGTTTACTTGTTGGTCCGCGAGGTGCCTTCCTCGTCAGGGTCGTACGATAACCTCACTTAGTGGTAGATTCTCTTAAAGGGATTGATGACCGTCGTGCTTTCGGCGTAAGCATATTTTCTTTTATTAGAATCAATGACCCTAAGACCCCTTTTAGAACCTTTAAACTATGGCTAACCTAGATCGATGATCGCGTAGTATAGGCCACCGAGGTGCCTTCCTTGTAAGGGTCGATATGAATATCTCACTTAGAGTAGATGACTTTGATGGAGCAGTCGTCTGGCAAGTAAATTGACATAAGCAGCTGACAGTCAAGGAAGTCCATGACTCTAGGGGCAGTGTCTTACACCCAATTTCCCCAAAGCCTTAGATCACACAAAGCGAGAACCTTGGTTTACTAAGCAGTCATTATTGAATCCATGCCTCATCACGATGGTCCAAAACCATGAACCCATGCCTAAAATTCTGTGGTAATAATAAACCAATCATTCATTCATACATTCATTCATCATCAAAATAATAAGCAAAGCTCTTAAAATTTCTGTTTGTTTGAATGCAAAATTACAAGACTATTTTCCAACACAATCATGGATACTTCAGCAAGAAAAAGCACCTCTACTTTCCACTTCAAGAGTCCCGACATCAGTTCAATAAAGGTCCTCTGCTCAAAGGTCGTAGCTCTCAAGGACAATAAGTTTAGAGTCAATTTTAGGAACATCGTAGATCTTCTAACCGAGAAGGTTGACTATGGCGCTATCACTAAAATGTCCCAATACTATGACATCCCTTTAAGATGCTTCACTTTCCCCGACTTCCAAATCTCTCCAACCTTGGAAGACCTCGAGAGACTCCTCAATCGATTGATCCAATAATATAACCCTTTCCCGAAGTTGGAAGAAGGCTTCTGTTTGAACGAGCTCTCACTCACCTTGGGTATTAACGCCAACAAGCTAGTGGACAATTGAGGCGTTAAAGGATCTCGCGACTTTATGAGTCTATTGGGGTATTAACTGCAAGTGCACAGTCTAATCGCGTAGTAATAAAAGATATCGATCCCACAGGGACTTATGAATCGATATACCATTTTCTAAGGTTACTTCGTAAAGCTAAGGCGGATGATACTTTGTTGATTAAGGGGAAAAAAATAAAACTAAAATAAGATCTAGATTAAATATCAAATAAGCGGATATCGGTATGTAGTTCGTCGTAATTAGGGAATCAAATCTTCGTTGGTTTCGTAGTTTTAAAATAAATCTTTTCAGTAGATACTATTGATTTAAAAGCCTTTTCTCAAACTCTCGCTCTGTTGAATAGACTATGACTTTATATTAACGTGCGCTGTCACTAATTAGTTAAGTCCAAAATCACTTTTTGAAAACAATAGAATCTATAGAAACTCTTTTTAAGAAAACACTAACCATTTAAACACCCTTGTCTCAAACTCTCGCTCTGTTGACTTAGATTATATAATTAAACTTAGATGCTTAAGTCTCGTCCTCACATTTAACCTTTAAAAATACTTTTTGAGAATGATTAGAATTTAATTAACTCTAAAAATTGCTTTCGCCCTGATTTAAAATTAATGTCCAATTTACACTGTCCAGTTAAAAGCTCAAACTTTCGTTCTATTGACTTTAACTTCTTTATGTCTTTTACTCTCGTACAAAAAATTTGGTGTTAATTCTGTAAATTGAGACCATAAAAAGAGTGATTGTATTTTTAAATAAATTTAAACCAACTTAGTTTCGGTTCCTTCATTCCGCTTACTTTACATACCGATATCTAAGTTTATTTAGCCAGACATGCTAAATAAGCCTAAACAATAATTATGCTTACATACAGCCATATCAGACAGACATTATAAATAAATAACAGTGCAGAGCATATAAAATTAAAACAATAAATTAAGGAACCTGTAAAATTAATTGAAATCTTGATTGTTCTCTAACTTCGATGTTTGAACACTCCACCACAAGCCGGTTGGATTTGTTCTTCACACTCTTTGATCAGACAATAAAATAAAGGCGAAGGAATAAAATACTATGATCTAACGTAAGGTTAGACCCAGTATAAATTACACAATAGTTTCCGGTGTAGAAACTATTGTGAGAAAATTAATTGAATGCTTGAAAGATTGACTGGAAAAGTAAAGAAATAAAAATTGCTAGGAAAGTAAAGTGCTGAAAAAATTAAAAAGGCAGTAAAATAAATGTAGTGCCGAAAACTGGAAAAATTGAGAGAGAGCGAGAGAGCTGCAGGGTTGGATCTATTTATATTACTCCAATTTGTAACCGTTTCCCACAAATTCCTTCAGTAAGTAACCTTCACGCTTCAACGAGTCAAACGGAAGAATAGGCTCAACGTGCCTATGTTGCGCGTCAAAAGCCAAAAATATAGGAGTGGAGTATGACGTTCGTCACACCATGTGTTACGCTCGTAACACAAGGTAGCGGGGCGTGACGCTCGTCACACCATGCGTGGCGCTCGTCACAGCTTCAGCGCTTAGGCAATTTTGGGCTGGGCTTTAGTGGAATTTCTTCTCATCCTCTTTTTGCACCCCCTTTTCTTCCTTTTTCACTTATGCTTCAAATAAGTTACCTGAGATAAATAGAAGGGAAAATACCAAGTAATATCGAATAATATGAAATAAATCGAAACAAATAATAATATAATTTAATTAAATCAAGTCCAAAAATGTGATATTATTTCATGTTATCAAACTCCCCCATACTTAGATCTTTGCTTGTCCTCAAGCAATATACAGTATAGAAATCAGTTTAAAGTATTAGCCAGATGAAATTTTCAAACACACATCAAGTCGTAATAGGTTGCAAGTAAATCTAGTTTAGAAATAACCTGAGCTTAATCTTAACATGAACAACTACCGTTACAACCTCAGATAACCCCACCTTATGCAAACCGGATCGAGGGCACACTATTATAGTCAGCCTAGTTCTTTTACTCTTATTTCACCCGTTTTCATTCTAGCAAAATCACATTAAGCCCTTTATCTTTTCGCGCACATAATGGAGCAACCGGTTAGCAATTCTGATTCCCTTTTTAGCTTGAAATTCTGGTACATAAGTTGGATAACTTCTTTATTTAGTCCATTGCAAATTGCGGGGGATCGGACCGTAGTCCTCCCTACCAAGTTCAGCACCAGAAACCGCTGAACCAACTCATAATGGATCGTTCACACAATGTTTTTGTAGGATTCACAACCTTTAGATTAAATGATCGGGTAAGGATCACCTAACTTAATTAGTGCATTTCCTGATTTTCTTTTCTTTTTCTAATATATTGTCTTGGGAATCATTCACTTATATTCATCGGCTCTCCGCGTAGTTTGCTATTAGGATGGTGCCAACTTCTCGTATAAACTACTCGGGGTTACTGTAAAACTAAAAGTTCAAGGGATTTGTATAATAGGTACTTAGCCTGATCTAACATGTTGAAGTTTTTAGAGTGTTGAGGCGGTGATGATTTTTGTCTAAATTTTCTCAAGTTTGATAAAATAAGCAACCTTTATACTTATTGAGTGTGTTGAATTTTTGTTATGGCTCAAGAAAGTTGAGGGGAATAGATAATAGAAAATTTTCACACTAGGGACTCAACTTATAATATATATTATAATTTTTTTTTTAATATATATTGATAACAGAAAGGGAAATAACAATGAAAAGGGAAATACATACTTGAAAGATGAATGTTGAAAGAGATAACTGAAACAACGTTTTTCCCCCCCAAACTTAAATGAAACATTGTCCCCAATGTTTTTAGAGAAAAGCGAAAAGAAAGGAAATAAAAAGATAAATATGCTTAATTTTGCCGACGTCCTCTTGTTCTCGGCCCCGGTGATCGTTGACGAACCTCTAAGTCATCAAACCTGCTGAGCAAATCGGTGAACCGCCGGTCGGTTATTGCATTCCTCGCTTCCTGTTGCTATTGCATCTGGCGCATTAGTTGCATCACTTCGGTATTTTGTGCATGCATGGCATCAATAGCATCCATGACGTCATCATTAGTTACTGGCCTTCTTCTTCGACGATGTCGGGAGGATGGACCAGTTGCATTATCAGAAGGGTTAAGCGGGGCAGACTGTTGTTCAAGACCTTGATCACCTTGCTCCATTTCTTCAAACTCGTTCAGTGCCGGGTTTGCTTGTGTAGGCTCGGTAGCTTCGGGGGCATTAAGGTCGTAGATGAATCGGTCGGGGTTGGTGACATCAGTGAGGGCAATGTTGGGTAAAACAACGCTTGGGACTTCTTGGTTATTCACCATAAGATAATACCTTCCGCCTACCCTATTTTTGATTAGGCGGCTGGAGCGACAATAGCTTATATCCATAAATAGGGGTGGGAGAGCTTGTAAATTTTGAAGTCGGTCCCCTAGATTCAAACCAAGTGTTATGGAGGTTATTAATCCTCCAATCACGAAAGGTTGGCGGCCTCTAGCACATAGGGTGCGAATATGGTGAAATAAGAAAGAAGCGGCGTTTACCTTAGTATCCATTGCAAAGACGCAGTGGAGGAAGAATAATTCCTTGGCATTGACTTTGCTGTTGTTGGGTTGGCCAAAAATTGTGTTTTGCAGGATGCGGATAAAATACCGGATGGTTGGGTTGTGTATGTAGGAAGCAAGTAGTACATCCCAATTATCGGTTTCCACACCGGATATTTTTCTAAAGAGGTCGAAGGCGTTTATGGGCCAATGTGAGTTCGGGGGGATTCTTGGGTGGACTTGGTCTCCTACAGGGAATTGTAGCATGGTACTCAACTGATCCTAGGATAGTGAGTACTCGGTGTTGAACATGCGGAAAGTTACGGTACCGGTTAAGTACTCGTCTTCACCGGTTGGAGTATTGTAAGAATAAGAACTTAAAAATTCTAAGGTGAGGGATGGGTAGGTAGGTTGATTGTGTGTGCAAAGAAAGGTTAAAGAAGCAAGCCTAAGCATCCATTGTACACTTTGAAGTAATCCTAATTCTTGTAAACAATTTAAATCAGGGTACCTGGTAGAGACGACACCTCGTTGTTGAAATCGTTCGAACTGCTCGCATTGGAAGTTATCGTCTTCGGATCGGAAGATGATATTTCCAAATTGTTGGTTTTCTGCCATATCGATAGGTGGGTGAAAGAATGAAAGAGGGTGAAAATGTATTTGTATAGAGTGGTTTGTTGGAAAGGTGTGGATGAAGTTGATAGGGGAGTGGGTGAGAGAAAAATAAATGTGGGTGAATGTGAGTAAATGGGTGAATGAATGGGGAAGGTAAAAAGTGGGGTGGTGTAACGGTCGTGTCCCCAACGGTTACTAAGTTCACCTATTCTGAAGCTGTCACGCTCGTGACAGAAGGTGTTACGGGCGTCACAGGCACTTGGTGTGACGACCGTGATGGCGTGTGTGACGCTCGTCACACAGTCAGCTTGCAACGGTCACTGCTTGCGTGGGTGCTTCATAATATGTTTTAATTATTTTATTACTTTTATTTTGTTTTGTTTATGTTTAGTTTATTTTGCTATTGATATATTTTAGAAATACCATGCATGCTACTCTATTACACCATAGTGTAAATATATTTTTCTCTAATAGGCTATGTAAGCAGCATACAGTAAATATCATTATTGATAATTGTAGATATTGCATAGAACAAAATAAAATAAAATAAACCAATAATGCAATAGCTTCATAAAATAACCATAAAGGCAAACATGCGGAAAAAAAACAAATACTAAGATTAAAATAATGTTAAATGAAACTATAGATTCCCTAAAACTAAAACTAATGAACTAAAAACTTCTAGCCACTTGTAGGATCTTTGGCTGGAGGAGTAAAGGAGTTAACACGGTTTAGCAACTCGTGGAATTGATTTGTCATACTGCTCATATATCCCAAAAATTCATGTCCGATATTAGTTAACTCTTTTCTGATGGCTTCTTGTTCTGACATCAAGGCTTGAATGACGGTGTTATAATCAGTTCCGGGCATGTGATGTCTAAGATCCGGTATAGCCGACTCTGCGGTCGGGATAGGATGAGGTGGAGTGGCAACATCATAATAACCAGATGGTGTCTGAGGGTCAGATTCAGCATAAGGAATCTGGTCGTCACAAATCTCATAGTCTTGGATGGATTCAGTAGATCTAATAGGGGAGGGTGTTCCGTTCAGGTTGTAGAGCCAGTTATTTCGGTTATGAACACTAGTCCTCGGGCTAGGCAAGGTGAATAGGCAAAGAACTTGGTTGTTAACTATTAATTCAAACTCTTCAGGTCCTAGGTTTCCTATAAACATAGTGTTGAAGAGGAAGGGTATACTCATAGGCGCAATGCCACAAAAAGGGCTCAAGTCAAGCATGGGTTGGCGTAATCCGATGGCATTACCAATCATGGTTATCAATCCGCTTATTTGAATTGGTGCTCTGTCATCTTGAATAAGGCGGTCAAAATTCGCCAACATATAAGTGGCACCATTCACTGGATGGTTCTGGGAAGCATAAAATATGATGAAGAGTTCATCACGTGAGACTGTGGTAATGTTTGATTTCTTCTTAAAAAGAGTGTGTGCTAGGATTTTATGGAAATAACGAAAGGCTGGGTTATGTATGTTTCTAGAAAGAAACTCATGCTCCTCAGGGTCGTCATTTCCCGTTAAACTTCCCCAAAAATGTTCAAGTTCTCTATATTCAAAAAGGTCTTCTTGGCTCATGGTGAATGTATCAAAAGAGGTAGGGGACCCTAAAAGGTTAGTAAAGTCTTGAATGTTAAATTGATACTCCATGTTGAACATCCTGAACTGAATGAAACCTCTGCTTATTCCTTTTCCATGGCTGGGTAGATAGATCAGGGAGCTAAGGAATTCTAGAGTTAGCCTCCTGTAAGTGACAAATTATCTTCGAATAGGAATGGTTTCCCATCCTATTTGACTCAGCAGATACATGACACTCTCTATTAGTCCAAGGGCAGTCATTGCCCAATCATCAGCATAGAAACTAGGTAGCATCTCTCTCTCTGCTAGTTCTTCAAACTTTTGTTTCTGAGCTTTCCCTCTGAATTTGATACCCATACGATCAATTTGTCCCATCAGGTTAGTGTTAACTAAAGAAAAGAAAAACAAGAGTTTTAGTCAGGATTTGGCCAAATGCCGAAAGAAAAGAAGAAATATTTAATTAAAATAAAGAATACGAAGAATGAGAACTAAATAAAATTTTAAAAGAATAATCAAAGAAGAAATAAAAATAAAAGTTTGTGGGTTGCCTCCCACGAAGCGCTTTGTTTAATGTCGCAAGCTCGACATAAAACTATCAAATATTAGTCTATAGATTTTGGAGACAGTACGTCTAAGTGCAGGACTTGCGAGTTTTCATAGTTTTCATCATAGTGATAATGTTTCAGACGCTGCCCGTTTACGATAAATGCTTCCATAGATTTGCCTTTAATTTCCACAGCTCCACTAGGGAAAACATTAGTAACTTGGAAAGGGCCTGACCATCTAGAGCGTAGTTTTCCTGGGAATAACTTAAGTCTAGAGTTAAACAATAGGACTACGTCGCCTTGTTTGAAGGTTTTCCTTGATATGCGCTTATCATGCCATTTTTTCGTTCTTTCCTTGTAGATTCTGGCATTTTCGTAAGCGTCTCGTCTAAGTTCCTCTAATTCGTTTATATCAAGGATTCGCTTTTCACCGGCGGCCTTATAATTTAAATTTAAATTTTTGATAGCCCAATAGGCCTTATGTTCTAATTCTACCGGGAGGTGGCAAGGTTTACCATAAATAAGCTTAAATGGGGTTGTTCCTATGGGAGTTTTGTAAGCAGTTCGATATGCCCATAAAGCTTTGAGTAATTTTGCTGACCAGTCTTTTCTTGACGTGGCGACTGTTTTTTCCAATATTTGTTTAATTTCTCTATTGGACACTTCCACTTGTCCACTAGTTTGAGGATGGTAAGGTGTTGCTACTCTATGCTTTACACCATACTTAAACAATAGTTTTTCGAGTATCTTAGATATGAAATGTGATCCTCCGTCACTGACGAATATTCTTCGGAAAATTATATTCTTAAAGAGTCTAGTTACTACTCGTGTGTCGTTTGTTGGAGAAGCTATAGCTTCAATCCACTTTGATACGTAGTCAACCGCTACGAGTATGTACTTGTTACCAAAAGAAGGTGGAAAAGGTCCCATGAAATCTATTCCCCACACGTCGAAAATCTCTACTTCCAAAATACTCTTTTGTGGCATCTCGTCACGTCTAGATATGTTTCCCGTGCGTTGGCATCTATCACATTTCTTGACAGTAGCATGTACATCCTTCCATATGTTTGGCCAATAAAGACCGACTTGTAGGATTTTAGAGCAGGTCTTGGATGTACTTGCGTGTCCACCATAAGGAGCGGAATGACAATGTCGGATTATATTTTCTATCTCTTCTTCAGGTATACACCGACGGAAAATACCATCGGGGCCTCTTTTGAAAAGTAAAGGGTCGTCCCAGTAATAATGTTTCAAGTCATGGAAGAATCGTTTCTTTTGCTGGTAGGATAAATTAAGTGGAACTATTCCGGCGGCTAAATAATTGACAAAGTCGGCGTACCATGGTGTAACGCATACAGCCAAGGCGGCCTCTACCTGTTCATCAGCTCTATTTTCTTCCAAATTAGCTATAAGTTTATCGTACGAGAAGTCATCATTGATCGATGTTCTTTCCGGTTCCAGATTTTCAAGTCTAGAAAGGTGATCTGCCACTATGTTTTCAGTTCCTTTCTTATCTTTGATTTCCAAATCAAACTCTTGTAATAACAAGATCCACCTTAGGAGTCTAGGTTTAGCGTCCTTTTTTGTTAGGAGGTACTTAATGGCAGCGTGGTTAGTGTAAATGATTATTTTAGCTCCGACCAAGTAAGAACGAAATTTATCTAGTGCAAATACTACTTCTAGAAGTTCTTTCTCGGTCGTGGCGTAATTCATTTGTGCTTCATCTAGAGTTCTACTTGCATAATATATGACGTGAAGTTTTTTATCTTTTCGTTGTCCTAAAACAGCGCCTATGGTGTAGTCACTTGCGTCACACATTATTTCGAATGGTTCATTCCAATCCGGGGTCTGCATTATGGGTGTGGAGATCAATGCTTGTTTAAGCATTTGAAATGCTTCTAAACATTTATTGTCGAAGATGAATTCAACATCTTTCATTAATAATCCAGTTAGAGGCTTAGTTATTTTAGAGAAATCTTTAATAAATCGTCGATAAAAACTGGCATGTCCTAAGAAGCTTCGTACTTCTCTCACAGTTTTCGGAGGTTGAAGGTTTTCGATTACTTCTATTTTGGCTTTGTCTACTTTAATTCCTCTATTTGATATGATGTGTCCTAAAACAATTCCTTCTTGTACCATAAAGTGACATTTTTCCAAATTAAGTACTAGGTTTACTTTTACACATCGCTCTAGAACTCTTTCTAGGTTTTCAAGACATTCTTCGAAACTTTGTCCGCATACGGAAAAGTCATCCATAAAGACTTCCATGATGTTTTCGAGAAAATCGGCGAATATTGCCATCATGCACCTTTGGAAAGTTGCAGGAGCATTGCACAAGCCAAACGGCATTCGTCGGTAAGCGAAGGTACCAAAAGGACATGTGAACGTTGTCTTTTCTTGGTCATCAGGATGAATTGGTATTTGAAAGAAACCTGAGTAACCGTCTAGATAACAGAAATGAGAATGTTTGGCTAATCGTTCTAACATCTGGTCTATGAATGGTAAAGGAAAATGATCTTTTCGGGTTGCTTTGTTTAGTTTCCTATAGTCAATGCACATTCTCCATCCCGATTCGATTCGTTTGGTTATAGTTTCTCCTTTTTCATTTTCGATAACGGTTATACCTCCTTTCTTTGGTACTACGTGTACAGGCCTAACCCATAATCTATCGGATATAGGATATATGATACCTGCCTCTAATAACTTCGTTACTTCCTTTTTCACTACCTCACTCAGGATCGGGTTTAGTCTCCTCTGATGTTCCCTAGAAGTTTTACAGTCTTCTTCTAGCATGATGCGATGCATATAAATAGAAGGACTTATCCCTTTAAGATCGGTGATGTTGTATCCTAGTGAGGTTGGATATTTTCTTAAGATATGTAGGAGTTTTTCGGTTTCGAGTTTTCCTAGGTCTGCATTAACTATCACTGGTCGTTCAAGTTCTAAGTCTAGGAATTCATATCTCAGATTTTTGGGAAGTGTTTTCAGGTCGAGGTTTGGTTTCTTAAGGCATTGCGTAGGATCTGGTGTTATTGTTAAACAATGATTCAGTCCGTCTTCTACACGATAGTCAGACAATTTGTCATTTTCTAATTCTGTTTCTTTTATGCATTCATTGATGATATCCATGAAGTAACATGTGTCATCTATTGCAGGTGCTTTCAAAAATTGGGAAAGAATGAACTCAATTTTCTCTTCTCCTACTTCGAAAGTGAGTCGTCCTCGTTTTACGTCTATGATAGCACCGTCGGTTGCTAAGAATGGTCTTCCCTATATAATGGGGGTAACTTCATCTTCTCTTATGTCCATAATTATAAAATTGGCTGGGATGTGTAGCGGTGTATTCGTCGCTATATGATTTATTGATTAAACCATAAGCAATGTATACAATGAATCGAGTCGCCACCGCACTTTTATTTATCCTAAGGACTGGTTAAAAAGCGAACAAAAACCTAAGAAGTTTTACACGTAGTAAACCAATAAAAGATCAGAGAATCTGGGTAAGGGGTAAATTACGCAATGGAAAGGTGTTAGGCACCCATCACGTCCTAGGTACTCCTAGGGAGCCCTTTTCACACTTGTTGTATAAAAATGTTTATTTGTTTATGACATATTGTGCAAACATGAATGGGAAGATGAGAAAAGAATGTACATTTTTATTATTTTTGTGTTCGAACGGATGAACCTGTTGCCTACGTACCTTCCATCAAAGGTAAGGATCAAAACGCCGTAGTTCGGCTAAAAGATTTCCAAAAATTAGTGAGTTCATTTTAAAACAAGAGCACTAAGGCTTTTCATTACCAATGGGAGAAAACTCAACCTGAATCAACAATCCACCATGCGAGGACGGCTTCAACATACTAGTGAGGGGTTAACCCTATAATAAGTATGGAAGACTTACAATCAACTCACTAAGGATAAGGTAAGATTTACATCAACCACTATGGTAATTAAAACCTAAGGCTAATGCATGAAAACATATTAACAATGGACAAAGCCAAAACAATTGAATGGGTGAAGTTAATTGATTATGATTATTCACAAAATATGGTCAAGGTATGATTAAGATTGATTCAAAGAAGTGTTATGAAAAGTGAAGTTTGAAAAATCAAGGACTTATGGTCCAAGTTTCTAATTTGAAAAGAGATGAGAATGTTTGCACAACAAGTCAAAGTTTTTTGAAAGCAAAGTGTGAAAAGGTTTATGACAAAGAGGGTATGGATGATGGAATGTAAGACTTCTTAAAAAGGTTCACCTCTTGAAAATCATATAGAAGATGATTCAAGTGTGTCCTTAGGAATAGGCAACAATGCAAGTAAAAAATAAAGCAAGGTGATACCGGATGCCATCAATGGTCTTATACCAATCTCACAAACAAAAGCGGATACCGGATACCAATAAATGGGTTTACACCAATCTCCTAAAACAAAACAATGATACCGGATGCCATCAATGGTCTTATACCAATCTCACAAAGCAAAAGCGGATATCGGATACCAGTAAATGGATTTACACCAATCTCCTAAAGTAAAACAAGACTTGGATGTCAGATGCCAATCTATCTGGACTTATACCAACCTCCAAAGGATGATCATAGGAATACAAATGCCAACAACATGGTCTTACAATTGCATCCTCACATACAACAAACAAACAAGCAACTAAGCAATGGACATGAGTGACCAAGTGAAATGGTCTTACACTCTATCCCTTCCAAATCATAGGAATAATGGCCAATGAACATGGTCTTACAATTGTCCTCAATGGGTAAACTCAAACAAACCACAAGATATGCAATGATGATCATGCAATAATGAACAATCAATGATGATAAGTGCACAAAGGCAAGCAAGCATGTACAAATGCAACAAGCAATCAATCAGACAAAGTCATTTAGCACCCACTATAACCAAACAATTAGGCTCAATCAAAGGGTTAGACTTAAAAGTCAACTGGAATAGAGTAAATGGTGCTCTTAACCTTGACATTGAGAGCCAAGGTGAAGCAGATGAAAGGATATGAGGGGTGTGCCTCATCACTCTTATCCCTGGTCAGGGAGAGTATTGAATATCAGAAGGTGTGGGAGTTCAGAAAGATGGAACTCTCTCCACAAGTTAGACTCGATAGATCTTGGGTTTTTACTCACTATGCATCCACACATGTGGTGTGAGCAAGGTGAGAGACTCACAGAATAGTAGGAGATAGGTTACATATCTCTTTTGTCTACCAATTGCCTCATATGAGGTCTTTACCTGCTTGGGGACAAAGTTAAACAATCACAAACATTGCCTCTTAAGGAGGACTTCAGACAGTTGCCTGGCTAAATAACAAGCCAGGTCTTCCAGACTACATGGAGACAAGAGAGTCTACCTAAGTGCTTAAGCAAAGCAAAGCAATAGCAAGTTCTCAAAGGAACTAAAGCGACTATGGTACCTGAAATCAATCAAATATAATCAGTATCCCAACCACAAAGTCAAAACAGACAAGATAAGAACCAACAGACAACACAATCAATCACATGCAAAGCACAAACTCAAAGCAAATGAGTTAGCATCCTACAAAACAAAACAAGTTAGTTCATGATAATCAAATAAACCAAAATCAATCAACTTGAATTAATCTCCTTAAAGCAATTGCTTCTTTAACCTGAAAAAACAACTCAAATGTGAGAAGTGAACCCATAGGCCAAAGCCTAGGGTCAAAGGGGGGGAGAAAATTTAAAACAGCAAGTAAAAATTGATCAAAATCAAGATTTATCAAACAAGAATAGAATCCAATTGGTCTCACATCAAAACTATGCACCAAATCCATTTCATAAGCTAAACATGTCAAACTATGCATCTTGGAATCACATTGGAGCAAACAGAATGATCACAATCAAACCAATACCAAAATAGCTCAATAAATTCCCAGAAAATCCAAGCTTAAACAGAACACATTCAATGAGCAACATACCAAATTTCATGCTATTTGGATAATAGGAATTCAGTCAATGAAAATCAACAAATCAAAGCATGAAAAAACAAGCTTATACAAGGTATCAAATTGAACATCAAATTCAAGCAAGTGTAGAACAGAAATGGCATAAGGTAAATGAATGAGACCAAAGCCAAAATGAAGTTAAACATGTTAAGAACCAATCCACAAAATTTCAGCTTCATATGATAAGGCATGAGAATTTCACAAGTCATGTAAGTTGAACTTTCCACAAAAGTTCAAAAAATGACTAAACAACACAGAAAAATATCAAAGAAATTGAAAATGAATCAAAAAAATCTACAAAAGATCATGCTCATACTAGACATACAGAAGTAATCACATGCAAAAATTCAGAGCAATTGGCATAGCATAAGCATGGAAACAAAATTCAAGAAGTTGGATAAAGCCTAGTGTGACATACATTGTCACACTCATGAAGATCACATCATATCTCTCAATCTAGAAATTCAAAATTAGCAAACCATATACCAAAATCACCAGGAATGAGTCTAGATCATGTATATAAAATTTCAAGCATTTTGGAGCAAGCATCAAGATTTCATGAATGAAATGGCAAAACATATGCAAGAAACATACATGAACAAAGATATTAGGCCAAAATAAAAACCATCCGTGCAGAACTTGTATTATCATGCCTATAAAAAACTAGATGAAAAATGGAGATGGATGCAAAAGTCCCCACACAATTTTGATGATCCATGAATTATTTGTGATTTGTTGAAGTTTGAAATCAAAATGAAATAAACATTTAGAAATAATATGAAATTAAATGGATGCAGTGGCATTGTTGTAATTCAGGCGCTCACTAAATGAAACGCTGCGTTTCATTTAGTGAGGTGGCAGCGCGCGAATGGCTAGAGCACGCGGGAAACAGCAATTCGAAAACAAAGCCAGGCGGAAAAGATCTAACGCGAAGTCTGGAACGAAAAAGGGATGTTCATCGCGCGTTCTTGATATTCATCATCATCATGAACAAATTTTCACAAAAACTATCATGCCATATACCAATCGAAACGTCTCATCATGTAGAACATCAATCCAACAAGCATTTAACCTAAATCTACTCATGCTAAACAGGTCGAGCTAAATAAGTTTCACATTCAAATGTTCAGATCCACATAACTTCATCAATACCTAATGAAAATTCATGATCTAAGTTGCAGTGTAACCTATGTTCCACGATCTACCTAAGCCACATGTTAATTTCAAGAATCGAAGGTTTTGAAATCTCACCTTTTGAAGATGCAGTTCGTGTTCATGCGCTTTTCGAGCCTCCAATTGCCAAAACAGATGGCCTATGATGTTGTAGAAGATGAATGCAAGTAGTAGTTTAGCTCAGAAATGCTTGATGATGGAGAAACTTCAAGATTCCATGGATGAGCAAGATGTTTAGCAGCTGCGATTTTGCCAGGATCTTCCGCTGTTAGCTCCAAACAGATCTTCAATATTACCTATATATGATGATTAACACAAGAGAAAACAGAAAGAATCATGAAATTCGAAGGAGAAGTGAAAAAAAGTTTGAAGAATTTTGAGAGAATTGAGAGAATTTTGGTTTTGGATCTGAGAAAATGAATGTGGATCTGGATTTTCTGTTATGATTAAGCTTTTATACCCTCTGTTAATCCAGCTACTAAACATGATTAAGCCAAATTGGAAGTGATTAGTGGATGAAGCTTGTTATGTAATTTGGCAAAATTTCCCTTTCTCAATTTGAACCAATGGAACAGTACACAACCAGTTCAAGCAAGTCACTAATCATGTTTAAAAGCAATTTGAATTGGCTTGGCATGAAAATTCCATGTACTTTTGAAAATCACTATTTTTCCCACCAAAATTTAATTGGTTGACCTTTTTATGTGATGCTTTTTGATGAAATGTAATGATGCATTATGATAGTACATGTCAAATGGGGTTTGCTCAAAAAAGAATCACCCAAATTGGCCAAATGGTTTGAAAGTTATGCCACTTTGAAATTCCAAAATTCTTGAAAATGATTTGATCATAACTTGCCAACCATAAATGAGAAATAAGTGTTCTTGGAATTTTTGGAAAGGCAAGAGCAAGATCTTCAACTTTTATGTTGGACAAATTTTGATTTGAAGCTTGCTTGGACATGTAAATTTGAGGAGAATGACTTTCCATTTTTGGCAGCTGAAAATTACAGGTCATTACTATTTTGGGAAACTTTTTGTCTGACCTCCAATTCCTCAATGATGATGTTTGACATGTTATATGAGGCTTGTATGGACATGAATGAGACCTTTCCAACCATCTCACACCTTCAAATTCCTAATTAAATGCACAGTTGACCACAGTTGACTTTGCTAGGGTTTTGGTTGATTAAGCCATGCTTTGATGAATTTCAAGCCTCTTTCTCTTGAGGTCTTGATACCAAATGATACCATAATTCATATGAATCTCTTATGAATGATCATGGTGCCCAATTTCTTCAAGAATGGCCACCATCCATTGCTCAATGGCTGATTTGACTGTTTTGACCTAGTTTGCTTCATCTGCAAGAACCAAGGTTAGATGACAATATTTTTGTACTTTTGGGCTAGTAAACAAATGAAAAGCAATGATATACAAATGCAATACATGCTTGGTGATCAAGAACCACACTCACAAGGTAACCCACCCACAAGAAGGCAAGCAAATGTGCATAAAGATCCTTGAGGCAACGAATGATATGATATGATGTCATGAGGGATCTTAGGGCAAAAATTGGGGTCTTACAGATGCCCCTATTTAAGGTCATTCTAGCCGGAGAAGTGAAGTTTAGAATTCTTCATCTCGACGCGGTAGAATGGGCTTAAATAACAGTAATGAGACAAATTTTGGTCCCTAAGAGACCTCATGATGCAAATGTATGCAATGCAAAAGACACAAACTCTGTGGGGATATGGATTCTCACAGAAGAAAAGACGATCCATCGGAGTAGTACACTCACCAGGCACAGAGACTCTAACAGGACTCTCATTGGGATTCTTATTGGGGGATAGTAAAGAAAAAGAATGCGTGAGCAGGACACGACTCCGAGTTGGGGAAAACAAAACTGACATAACATGTGCAAGACACGACTCTTATTAGGGGATACCAGAAATCAGACTGGAGACCTCACTGTGGAAGCAAAGGACTCACACTGGGGATAAGAATCAATTCCAAAGGGAACACATCCATTGGAATGACTCAAGCTTACCCACAAAATGCACGTACTGGGGATAACACCAATACAACAACACGAATAGCAATACACTTCCGCTGGGGAAATCTAGACAAGACTTTCCAGGGGAAGCCAAGGATGAGATGTTACCGGTATAAGGGCAACAAACTCAGGAAGAATGAATATCTAAGACCGGTATAAGGGTGAGAGATATCAATCAATCCAAACATCTGAGAAAGACCTGAAAAAGGTACATCAACTCAGGCAAATCTGACTCCACAGGGGACCAAGGTCATAATAGGGAGCAGAAAGGAAGGAACACCAAGGATACCGAGGTATATAATAGGTGACCTACCGAAACGTGAATTGATATATATGCCAAGACACTCATCATCCGGAAGGAGGGATATTCGATTCCACAAGGAATACGAATCTTACTCTGCGGAGAAAACAATCAAAAGATTGATCCAAGAGTGCATGAGACATATTATTCATTACCGGCAGACCGTGAATAATATACTCGAAAAGGAAGAGACACCAGAGATACCAGAGTATATAATAGGTGACCTACCAAAGCGTGAATTGGTATGTATGCCAAGACACTCATCATCCGAAAGGAGGGCTTAAAAAAGAAAATCGACTTACAGGATGGACATTCGAATCCACAACAGGAAAACGAATCTTACTCGACTGGGGACACAAACCCAAAGAGTGCATGAGATACAATATCCATTACCGTCAGAACGTGGATAGAATACTCGCATGAGATATATCATCTATTACCGTCAGAACGTAGATAATAAACTCGCATGGTAAGAAACACCAGGGATACCGAAGTATATAATAGGTGATCTACCGAAAACGTGAATTGGTATATATGCCAAAACACTCATCATCCAAAACACAAACTGGTTAAAGGATGGATATTCGATTCTACAAAGAATACGAATCTTGCTCTACTGGGGAAGATCAACCAAGGATTCCAACCAAAGGACGCACGAGACATATTATTCATTACCGGCAGACCGTGAATAATATACTCGAAAGAAAAAGACACCAGAGATACCGAAGTATATAATAGGTGACTAACCAAAAAGAGAGACAATCGATACCAAGCATCCGGGCAAACGAAAGACAACTCAAAGGGGACAAATTGCAAGCATCCGACAATTATCCAAACAACAAAATATTCGACTCCACAAAGGGAATAACAAATCTTACTCGACTAGGGAAACACAAAAGGTTTCAACTGAAGAGTGCATGAGATATATTATCCATTACCGTCAAAACGTGGATAACACACTCGCATGAAAGATTATCCACAACCGGTTACTGGGTTAACAAAGGATAAATCGACCGAAAAGAAAGGCATCGGGATACCAAAACTAGGTATATAATGATGACCAATCAAAGGGAGCAACAATCATTACCGAGCAAACGGGTAAATGAAAGGTGATCCGCTGGGAATGAATTGCAAGCATCCGGCAATCATCCACAGGGACTGGCTGGGGATACATTGATAAACAATCAATGATCCGGGGAACAAATCACTAGCAAACGGTGAAAAGACCCATTGGCAACTTCAAAAGGGATAACATTGTGAGCATACGACAATGATCCAGAAGACAACTTGTTGGGGATAAATTGCTAGCATCCGGCAATTATCCACAAGCAAAGA
Source organism: Lathyrus oleraceus (assembly GCF_024323335.1). Classification (NCBI taxonomy): domain Eukaryota; kingdom Viridiplantae; phylum Streptophyta; class Magnoliopsida; order Fabales; family Fabaceae; genus Lathyrus; species Lathyrus oleraceus. The sequence goes on along the minus strand of NC_066585.1, from coordinate 402,601,601 downwards.
GGAATATCAATCATCGAACAACTAATGAAGATAACCACAAAGAGTAACCATCATCGGTTAGAATGAACAACAAGGTTAACTCTGCAAAGGGAGAAATTAGGGTTTACAACTACCGAATACGGGGTAGAATACCAAAAATCTGGCTGAGGAAACAAGAGGTTTACCACTACTGACTACTGGGTAGAAACCAACGACTCAGCTGAGATAAAAATTGCAAGCATCCGGCAATTATCCAACTGTACCACAAGGCACAAACTCCGCTGGGGAGAACAATCACAACATGGGATTTACAACTACCGAATACGGGGTAGAAGACCACAAACTCTACTGGGATAGGGTGAATGAAGGCCAAATACTGAGCACTTATTCAATTTATTCCACAGGGAAACGCAAACTCTGTTTGGGGATAAAACACCACAACAACAGAAAATCCACCATCAACTAGAACGAACCACAAAGGTTACCTCTGCTAGGGGAAAAGAGATAGGACTTACAACTACCGAATACGGGGTAGTAGCCATACTCTGGTGGGAGAACCACAAATTAGGGTTTACATCTACCGAATATTGGGTAGAAAACCGACAACTCCGCGTGGGGATGGAACGAATCACAAATCCGCACGGGAAACAAAATAGAGTTTATAACAAACCACAAACTGCTGGAGAGCAGGCAAATAGGATTTACGACTACCGACTACTGGGTAGAAGACCAACAACTCTTGCTCGAGGAATAGAAGGTATATAACCACAAATTCCGCCAAGAAGCAAGAACATAGGACTTACAACTACCGGTTACTGGGTAGAGGCCCAACAAAACTCCGCTGGGGATAAATGAATTGATGCCGGTTACTGGGCAAACCAATCATTTTTTCCACAAGGAAGCACAAGAATTAGCTGACACAACGCCAATTCGGGGTTGATCCGAAAAGACAGACTGAATCAAAACACGTCCTATGAGGGTATAACTCAATAGGAAAATCCATCCCAACATATGTGTTGGGAGGAAACGGAAGAAACCGTCTTTCACGAGGACACTCTCAGTGGGGAACTGCAGAAGGAAAAGACAGACACTTTCTGCTTATAGGCTGACTCTATATGGAGAGATTAACCACCCGACATCTGCTTGGGAAGACCTATAGGAGAGATCTATATCACCCAAAGCAGGAGACAACAAACAAAAGATATATGGCAAAAAATGCACTATGAATATCTGAATGTTTATAAATATGCATGAATATGCGTGATTTATGTTTGATGAATGCTGACAAAACAGACATATCTAACACAACCAGGCCCAGGAATCAAACGCCGGTACTATACTTCTAGGGGAAAAACCCACTGGAAAGCCAATTTGCTAGAGATCCACATGCTGTAAAGCAAAGATCTGCGGGTACTGCAGGGGATCAAGAGAATCCTGAGATATCTGCAGGGGATCCTAGCATCAACTGAGAAAAAAAAGTTCATGGCTCAACCAAGAACTGCTGCAAAAGCAACTCCAAACAACTCCGGGGAACAACCCATTGCAGGAGAATCATCCGAGTAGAATCTAACTGCACAAGCAACTCTACTGGGGAAAATCTATCAGCTATCCTTTCAGAGCACAAACCACTGAAGGAGAAGGCACCACACAAGTAGATTCTGCAACAAGTCACTCTACTCGGGGAGAACATACAGCCGACGGATCACACAAGTAGATTCTGCAAATAGCCACTCTACTGAGGATCAAAAGTAATCCAGGAAATCACTCCAATCTTTGGGATGCTAGGGCCACCAACCGACCCTACTGGGGATTGAGATAGCTTTCAACAGGCAGAAACTGCCACAACATCCATTCTGCAGACTAAGCTGGGAAAAATGGAAAGCAACCATGTTGAGGAGAAAAACAACAACTCTGCTGGCTACTGCACTGGGGAGAGACTACTGCTGGAAAATAATGCGAAGTCTTTAACAACATCTCTGCTTGCGACTATACTGGGGAACAACCCCACCAACAGCTCTGCTTGCGACAATGCTGAGGAAAGCGGTAAAGTACCGGGATATCAATCCACCAACCACTGAATCTACCACAAGGAGAACACCCATGCTGGGGAGATTACTGCTGGAGAAGAAACTGAGTCTTCAACAACCACCTCTGCTTGGGGAACAACCCCAACAACAAAGCGGGAGGGAGAGGATACAACCAAATGCCAGGAATATGAACTAATGTCTTACCTGTTGGGAATCATACCACCCTCGGGAGAGCACTGAGAAATTCCTGAGTATCCTTTCATCATTGTGAATATTCACTTTGTTTGAAAAAACAATTTGAAAAATTTATTTGTTTAAAACAATGACATTTTATCAATTAAAACATGCAAAACATTTGTTGAACGGAAACAAATAAGAGTGCAAATAATTGGATAAAAAGCTCAAATTTATTTGATGGAATGGTAGCCTGCAAATGGCAAGACTCCATAGATCTGTACAAATTTGAAATCAATGACATATATTGGAAGAGGGCTACATTGAACATAATAATCCTTTCTCTACCAATTTGAATCTCGATGTATGCGAAGCTTCAGTCGACGACGAATCGAGAATCCTCTGACGAAAAGACAACTGTGGACAGAAAGTCTTGTCAGGATGCAGTTACTTGCCAAATCCCTAATTTTTTTGCCTAGATTGCCCTAGGGTGAGGTACTCAATCTAGCGGGATGCAAATATGCTTCTTTTTTTTCAAGTCTCTAATTCTTGCCTAGATTACCCTTGCGGGTTTTCCACCGAGACGCTCATTTTTGCCTAAGCCGCCCTTTCGGGTTTTCAACTTAGCGAGCTATTCTGTTTTTCATTTGCATATACTCTTTTTTTTTAGGCAAAGTATTTCTTGACTGCATCTGAATTCACAGGACGAGTGAAATCCTCCCCATCCATTGTTGTAAGCATCAAAGCTCCGTCTGAAAAGGCTCTTTTGACAACATATGGACCCTCGTAGTTTGGAGTCCACTTTCCCCTGGAATCGGGCACGAAAGACAAGACTTTCTTGAGCACTAGGTCACCTTCCCGGAACACACGAGGCTTGACCTTCTTATCGAATGCTTTCTTCATTCTCTGCTGATATAACTGACCATGGCACATGGCAGTTAATCGCTTCTCTTCAATCAAATTCAACTGGTCATAACGACTCTGAATCCATTCAGCATCAGTCAACTTGGCTTCCATCAAGACTCTCATTGATGGGATCTCCACTTCTACTGGGAGAACAGCTTCCATGCCGTAAACAAGAGAGAAAGGGGTTGCCCCTGTTGAAGTGCGTACAGATGTACGATATCCATGCAAAGCAAATGGCAGCATCTCATGCCAATCTTTGTACGTAACTGTCACCTTCTGGATAATCTTCTTGATATTCTTATTAGCAGCTTCAACAACCCCATTCATCTTGGGTCTGTAGGGAGAGGAATTATGGTGTGCAATCTTGAATTCAGCGCACAACTCATCCATCATCTTATTATTCAGATTAGATCCATTATCAGTAATGATCTTATCTGGCACACCATAACGGCAAATCAGCTGGTTCTTGATAAATTTCACAACCACCTGTCTAGTCACATTCGCGTACGAAGCGGCCTCAACCCATTTGGTGAAGTAGTCAATTGCTACGAGAATAAACCTGTGTCCATTGGACGCTTTCGGTTCAATCATGCCGATCATGTCGATTCCCCACATAGAGAAAGGCCATGGTGATGAAATCACATTCAGGAGTGTCGGAGGGATATGAATCTTGTCCGCATAAATCTGACACTTGTGGCATTTCCTCACATATTTGCAGCAGTCAGACTCCATTGTCAGCCAATAGTAGCCTGCTCTCAACATCTTTCTAGCCATGGCACGTCCATTGGAATGAGTACCAAATGAACCCTCATGGACCTCAGTCATCAATAGGTTTGCTTCGTGTCTATCCACGCATCTGAGCAAAACCATGTCAAAATTTCTTTTATACAACACTTCACCACTGAGGTAGAAACTGCTTGACAACCTTCTCAAAGTTTTCCTATCTTTCACAGATGCCCCAGGCGGGTAGACCTGGTTCTGGAGGAAATTCTTGATATCAAAATACCAAGGCTTGTCATCATTGACTTCTTCGACTGCAAATACGTGAGTTGGTCTATCCAAGCGCATCACGGCAATGTTGGGAACTTCATTCCAATATTTGACAACAATCATGGAAGAGAGCGTAGCAAGAGCATCTGCCATCCGATTATCCTCTCGAGGAATATGATGAAAGTCAACTTCTGTAAAGAACGTTGAAATCCTTCTTGCATAATCTCTGTATGGAATGAGACTTGGCTGATTCGTCTCCCACTCACCCTTGATCTGATTGACAACTAGGGCTGAATCACCATACACATCAAGATGTTTGATTCTCAAATCAATACATTCTTCAAGTCCCATAATACAGGCCTCATACTCAGCCATATTATTCGTGCATTTGAAAATTAGCCTTGCCGTAAGCGGAATGTGCGTGCCATGCGGAGTAACAATTACTGCCCCAATACCATTTCCGTACTGATTTACAGCGCCATCAAACACCATCGTCCATCTGGAACCAGGTTCCGGACCTTCATCAAGTGTAGGCTCATCACAATCTTTCATTTTCAAATACAGAATTTCCTCGTCTGGGAAGTCATACTGAACTGACTGATGATCTTCAATCGGCTGGTGCGCTAGATGGTCAGCCAAGATACTACCTTTGATAGCTTTCTGAGCTCGATACTCGATATCATACTCAGACAACAGCATCTGCCAACGGGCAATTCTCCCAGTTAAAGCAGGCTTCTCGAAGATATACCTGATTGGATCCATTCTGGATATCAACCAAGTTGTATGATTTATCATGTACTGGCGTAAACGCTTAGCAGCCCAAGCTAAAGCACAACACGTCTTCTCAAGCATAGAGTACCGAGACTCACAATCAGTAAACTTCTTACTGAGATAGTATATAGCAGATTCTCTCTTCCCTGATTCATCTTGTTGACCGAGGACACAACCCATCGAGTCTTCAAGAACAGTCAAATACATGATCAGAGGTTTTCCTTCCACAGGCGGAGACAAGATCAGAGGTTCAGACAGATACTCCTTGATACTGTCGAAAGCTTTCTGGCAATCCTCGGTCCAATCATGAGATTGATCTTTCCGAAGGAGCTTGAATATCTGCGCACATGTGGCAGTCATGTGGGATATAAATCTGGAAATGTAATTCAAGCGGCCAAGAAAACCTCGGACTTGCTTTTCAGTTTTGGGTGCAGGAATCTCTTGTATTGCTTTGACCTTTGCAGGATCAACTTCAATACCTCTCTCGCTGACAACAAAACCCAAAAACTTGCCGGAACGGACTCGAAATGTACATTTGTTCGGATTCAGGCGAAGTCTAAACTTCCTCAGACGCTGAAAAAGCTTCAACAAATGCTCAATATGTTCATCTTCCGTTCGGGACTTGGCAATCATATCATGAACATAGACCTCTATCTCCTTGTGCATCATATCGTGAAACAAGGTAGTCATAGCTCGTTGATACGTGGCTCCGGCGTTCTTCAAACCGAAGGGCATCACTCGATAACAGAATGTTCCCCAAGGTGTGATGAATGTTGTCTTCTCCATATCTTCGGGTGCCATTTTGATTTGATTATACCCGGAAAATCCGTCCATAAAGGAAAAGACTCTGAATTTAGCTGTATTGTCTACCAACATATCAATGTGTGGCAGAGGAAAATCATCTTTCGGACTAGCCTTATTCAAATCTCTGTAATCAACGCACATACGGACTTTTCCGTCCTTCTTAGGAACAGGCACAATATTGGCCACCCATTGAGGATATGTAGAAGTCACCAGAAACCCCGCATCAATTTGCTTCTGAACTTCCTCTTTGATCTTCACTGCCATATCTGGATGAGTTCTTCTGAGCTTCTGCTTCACAGGCACGCACTCAGGCTTCAAAGGCAGGAAATGTTGCACAATATCTGTATCTAGACCCGACATGTCTTCATACGACCAAGCAAAGATATCGGAATATTCTCGTAGCAACTCAATCAAATCCTTCTTGACAGACTCTTCAAGAAGTGCCCCAATTTTCACCATACGAACACAATCTTCAGACCCCAAGTTGACTGTTTCCAGATCTTCAAGGTGTGGCTGAATGATCTTCTTCTCGTGCTCAAGGAGACGGGAAATTTCATCAGAAATCCCTTCAACGTCATCTTCCTCTGCCTCGAATACAGGGAATTCAAAATTGGGAGATGGCGTTGGATCATTATGTTCAATGGGTTTTACGATCAACCTGCATAATGATTTTGGTTAATGAAAAACTTTAGAATTTAAACAAGCAAATCATTATGCAGATGAAAAATGTTTGCTTTTATTCTTGTTTTTTATGGGTTTTTTGTGATCACTGATTTCATGCAAAAGCAAAAAGTGAAAACAAATGGAAAAACAAATGTTTAACAATGCATTAATTGAATGAAACATCATTGTATATATGCTTTGCCAACAATGTCATCACTTCTCCTTTTGGCATGGGAGAAGGGTTTTAAACAAAGTGAACAATTACTCTGATCCATGGATGACTGCAGGATCATCTACAACGACCCAATTGTGGCAGACACCGCCAGGTATGATGAAATTGTTCAAGTCCTCTGCATCCTCTTCTAAGATAGCAGCAACTTCTTCTTCAGGTTGATTGTCGTGGATGAATCCTCCACTTGTGAACAAACCTTGCTCATTAAATGCCCCAGAATAGTAGCCAATGCCAGCCCGGGATCTGTTGTCTTCAAGCTCAATCACCTTTCCTAAACCAGCAACTGCACCACATTTAATGCCCAGCTTCGCATCTTTATAGGAAGTGAATGAAGGAGACTTCTTCTCGATTGGTTCATCAATAGATAAAGCTTGGAACGGCGTTCCAACTTCATCCTCAGCGTCAATGTACGAGAAAGAAGACAGGTGGCTAACCAGGAGAGCCTTTTCTCCCCCTACCACAACCAGTTTCTTGTTCTTCACAAACTTCAGCTTCTGGTGTAGGGTGGATGTCACAGCACAAGCCTCGTGAATCCATGGTCTGCCTAAGAGACAGCTATAAGATGGGTGCATGTCCATTACCTGGAAGGTAACTTGGAAATCACTCGGTCCAATCTTGATTGGGAGATCAACCTCCCAAATCACAGTTTTGCGTGACCCATCGAATGCCTTCACAACAACCCCACTCTGCCTCATGGGAGGCCCTTGATATGACAACTTGGAGAGTGTGGTTTTTGGCAATACATTCAGAGATGATCCAGTGTCCACCAGTACGTTGGACATGGCATCAGATTTGCAATTCAGGGAGATGTGTAAAGCCATGTTGTGGTCTCTTCCCTCCTCAGGGAGATCAGCGTCACAAAAACTCAAAGTGTTGTAAGCGGTAATGTTTGCAACAATACTATCGAACTGCTCGATCGTGACGTCGTGATCAACATACGCTAAATCCAAGACTTTCTGCAGAGCCTCCCTATGGGGTTCTGAATTCAACAGCAGAGATAACACGGAAATCTTGGATGGCGTTTGTAGAAGCTGGTCTACAACGTTGTACTCACTCTTTTTGATGAGCCTCAGCATCTCATCAGATTCTTCATTCATAATGCCTCTCGGGCCAACTGAAGAAGTAGGAGCCTTTTGTACAGAGGAGGAGGGTTTGGCAACATCAAGTGCCGGATTCTGGATATTCACCGCCGTCCCAACCGGACGCTCAGCAGTATCAGAAGCAACAGGAGCCTTGGGAGGTGCGGAGAACACACGACCGCTACGGGTCATCCCGCTCACATCAGCAATGTTAGTTACAGAGGTTGAAGGCAAAGGCACTTCTACCCCATCTTGCACAGCAACAGGGTTATATCTGAATGGCACAGCTTTGTCTGAAGAGTAAGGCACCGGGCCTGCAGGCTTAATCACCAAAGACGGAGAAACCTTAGGCTTGCTGCTATCATAACGAATAACAACAGGCTCGGGTAATTTGAACACTGGTGAAATAACATTCACCTCCGGTTCATCCTCATCAACATTGCGATTCTGGAGGATCTCAATGGTTCCCTCATCCAGCAATTCTTGGAGTTCTCTACGCACCTGATTGCAACCCAGACGGTTGACTGAACAAATATGGCACTTGTCGTGGTCATGCTCCATGTGGCTGTACTGACACAGCAACCGATGTAATTCGACCAACGACTGTCTAATATGGCTTACATATTTAACTTTGTACTTCCCAGGGCACCCCTGGACCATATTAACAGATTTCCCATGCGCGGGCAATGGGTTCTTGGTGACATTCGGGCTCGAATCTTCAAAGCTCAAGATCCCACATCTCATAAGGTCTTGAACCTTAGACTTGAGTGGATAGAAATTCTCAATATTATGACCCGGAGCACCGGAGTGATAAACGCAGTGCTGGTCTGGTTTATACCACCATTGGGGATTTGCAGGCACGGCAGGAGGATCCCTGGGAGAAACCAACTTCCTTTCCAACAAGGAAGGATAAAGTTCTGCATATGACATAGGAATCGGATCGAAGCTGATCTTCTTCCTATCATAATTCAAATTAGCTTGGTTGGTTGTACTTCCACGAGGCTGGTAAGCCTGTTGCTGTGGACGCTGTTGCTGATACTGAGGCTGTTGTTGATGCTGTAAAGGTTGCTGGTATTGAGCACTGTCTCTGAATACAGGTGTTATATGAGCCACCTGGTGCTGATTGTTGTTGCGCCGCGCGGGCTTCCTCTGAACAGAGGGTCTTCTTGGCTTGGTATGGGATTGCACAGCATGTGCTTCCCCATCCTTCTTCTTAAACGCCCCATACCGTTTAGAAGAAGAGCTCTCATCTTTTGCCAAACGTCCTTCGCGGACACCTTCTTCAAGTCGCATCCCCATGTTCACCATCTCGGTGAAATCAGAGGGAGCGCTTGCTACCATCCGCTCGTAATAAAATGAGCTAAGAGTCTTCAAGAAGATCTTAGTCATCTCTTTCTCCTCCAGCGGTGGAGTAATCTGAGCAGCCAGCTCTCGCCACCTCTGGGCGTACTCCTTGAAAGTTTCCTTGTCTTTCTGGGACATGGCCCTGAGCTGATCACGGTCAGGCGCCATATCAACATTATATTTATATTGCTTGACGAAGGCTTCGCCAAGATCATTGAAGGATCAGATATTAGCACTGTCCAAACTCATGTACCATCTGAGCGCAGCACCGGACAGACTGTCCTGAAAATAATGGATCAACAACTGATCATTATCAGTTTGGGTTGACATCTTCCTGGCGTACATGACCAGGTGAGCAAGTGGACAGGTGTTCCCCTTGTATTTTTCAAAGTCAGGTACTTTGAATTTAATCGGTATCTTGACACCGGGAACAAGGCACAACTCGGCAGCAGACTTGCCGAAAAGATCTATACCTCTGAGGGTCTTCAATTCCTTCCTCAGCTCAAGGAATTGGCCATTCATGGCGTCCATCTTCTCATTAACATCCGGGCCCTCAGACGGCTCGGAATGATAGATGGTATCGTCTACCCTAGGCATGGTATGCACGACAGGAGGAGCAGCAACAGGGACCGGGCTAGATGTCGGCATATGAGCAAAGGTTGGGGCAGGAATGTCAGGCATGAAACCTGGAGGCATACCCCAAGGGAATCCGGCTGGCATGGCGTGAGACGCGAAATGAGCACTGGCGGCTGGCACAGTCGGAACCACAATCTCAGAAATAGCTGTCCTCTGGACAGGAGTTGCAGGCGGTTGAGCAGGTTGATTCTGAGCAGCAAGGAGTTGCTCCATCAAAGCGCCAAGTCTGGCGACCTCTTCTCTCAGTTCTCGATTCTCTTGCTCTAGCTGATCCATGACTCTTGCAGAATTGGCTCGAGTATAGTACCGGTGAGTCAGCTTGTCTCCAAAATAAATGAAGAACACAGAGTCAGAACAAGAAGACCGGAAACAAGGTACCTGCTTATGCAAAATGATGCATGAAGTGCTAATGCATATGCTTTGTTTTATTTTCAAGGAACCCTTAGGGTATTATTCGCAAATTTTGAATTTTTAAAGCATTTATTATCATCATGGAAAATATCTCATTCAATATAATCGAGACCAAGAAGTACAGCGTTTTGATTCAATTACAAGGAGAAAAGGAAAATAACATCCTATGGATCCCTAATAGCTCGGGATGCTGGAAGACGAGAAACACACAGCTTCTTGATCTCTCTCTCATAGGCAGCTTCCATATCCGCTTTCTCCTTAGCAAGCTGATCATACTTCCTCTTCCAGAATTTGGAAGACTGAGGAAGCAGAGAAGTCCACGTGTCGTTGGGATCGTCAATCACCCGATGCTCGAGGATTTCAATCAGAGCGTCCTTCTCCTTGAGCTGCTGCAGCAATTCCTCTCTTTCACGGATCCAAGCACGTGAAAGGTCTTCTTCTCTCAACTCCTCTACACGTTGGGCAGGGAGGGTTGAAGGCCCAGCCACATCCAACGGTGTAGGTCTCGGATGGTCGTATGGCATCAAGTACACGGCAGCTCTCTGTCTGACCCAAGAGGTATAGGGCTCCAAAGCAATGCAATTCTTCGGACCCAATTCGTTCCTACTCTTCTTGCAGATCTTGCGCCAAGCACGGACAAATCTGGCTTTCAGGCCTTGGGGATCTTTACCCTCCTGAAAGAATACACCTTCTAACAGAATGTTATGAGGTTTATCCTTTAGGGGGAACCCAAGCTGACGTCGTGCGAGAATAGGGTTGTAGCTGATCCCACCACATGTACCAAGAAGAGGCACATTAGGGAATTCACCACAATAGTCAATGATCTGGACAGTATCATACACGCGATCATACCAAGAGATATCATCATTAGTGAGAGACATGAGTCTCTGAGACCACCGTAGACATCCCTTGTTCTCCTTGAAGGCAAGAGTCTGCGGCAAGTGCGAAATAAACCACTTATATAGCAGAGGCAGACAACAGACAATAACTCCTCCACCCTTTGCATTCCTCATATGCAAAGAGACATAGGCATCACCCAACAAGGTCGGAACGGGATTAAGAACCGAGAAGATCCTAATGGCGTTCATGTCCACAAATTTGTCAAAGTTGGGGAATAAGACCAACCCATAGATGAGCAGCACAAACAAAGCCTCAAAGGCATCCTCACTCATGGCCTTCCCATAGATGGTAGCTTGAGCGACGAGGAATTCGGAAGGAAAACCCTGAATTCCGCCTTTGGTAGTCAGATTAGCTTTAATCAAAGCTTCATCTATGTGCAACAAATCTGCAATCTCTCGAGCAGTCAGAATACTCTCTAAGCCACTGAACGGCACCTGATCCAGAATCGGGATCCCAATAAGGTGGGAATACTCCTCCAAAGTAGGCAGCAACTGGAAGTCCGGGAATGAGAAGCAGTGATACAGAGGATCGTAAAACTGAGCTAGAGTACTCATCAATCCCTCATCAACCTGAGTAGTCAACAGAGGCAGAAGCTTCCCATAACGAGCTTTGAAACCCAAGGGATCTAATACATAAGATGTCAGATTCCTTAACTCTTTCACATCAGGCTGTCTAAAGCTGTACATCTTTGTATGCCTTTTTGGTCTTCCCATGTCTGAAAATTTTGCAAATAAACCCTTTAAGTTCCTTGAAAATTTTCTTTTTTTTGTTTGATGACATGAAGTGCAGATGAATGCATGAATGCATGAATGCATGAATGCAACAATCACACTCAAGGATCAAGCAAGTCACACCAAACAAAGGTCATGGGAAAGCTCAATGTATCCCCTAATATCAATCATCCATTTTGGTGGATTTAGGTTTTCACCTTATCGACACCCAAGTTCCATTGATATTAACGGTACATGAACCGGCTCTAACATCCTTAATATCAATCATCCATTTTGGCGAATTATGGTTTTCACCTTATCGACGCCCAAGTTCCATTGATATTAACGATGTTTGAACGACTCAACCACGAATCACGGGTTTGCTGAGAGTCACGAGCATGGAGTCTTGTTAAGAACCACCCAAAGGGAGTGTACTAGGGTTTAAACCTGCCAGACATGTTCTACCAGAGGTTCCCATAATCATCGTCCCATCTCTCGGATATTATCGGAGGAACGAATACTCGTATTCCAAAAATATTCTCAAGAGAGACTCTTATGAGTGTAGTATCGCATAACAATCGCATCAGATCTTACACCTGAACGACCTCCGCACTACGTCCTAAAAATAGGCCAAGATGGGTTTGGTAAACTACAGTCCTTGGCTTCTAAGGCACATGATTGAATGAATAATGCCTAACCACAAATGACTTGTGTGACATTATTAATCCAACATGACCTCCACCAAGTGAATGGACTCGCAAGTCAACTGGCTAAGGAATACTCCACACCAGTCAACAAGACTACGCCATTCTCCTATCCTAGAGTGCACTCGAGTTCGGGTATAGAACTCATCTCACAGAGATCACCAAAGCAAACAACAATTATATATCAAGCAATTCAAGCATTACAATCAATACAGTTATCCCAAATTATACAAAAACATGTCAAATAATACATAAACAAATATCATACAACAAGGGTGAAAAGTAGGCAATACCACCAGGGAAGGTCTAATGCTTTCCCCAGCAGAGTCGCCACTTTTCTGTAGCGGTGTATTCGTCGCTATATGATTTATTGATTAAACCATAAGCAATGTATAAAATGAATCGAGTCGCCACCGCACTTTTATTTATCCTAAGGACTGGTTAAAAAGCGAACAAAAACCTAAGAAGTTTTACACGTAGAAAACCAATAAAAGATCAGAGAATCTGGGTAAGGGGTAAATTACGCAATGGGAAGGTGTTAGGCACCCATCACGTCCTAGGTACTCCTAGGGAGCCCTTTTCACACTTGTTGTATAAAAATGTTTATTTGTTTATGACATATTGTGCAAACATGAATGGGAAGATGAGAAAAGAATCTACATTTTTATTATTTTTGTGTTCGAACGGATGAACCTGTTGCCTACGTACCTTCCATCAAAGGTAAGGATCAAAACGCCGTAGTTCGGCTAAAAGATTTCCAAAAATTAGTGAGTTCATTTTAAAACAAGAGCACTAAGGCTTTTCATTACCAATGGGAGAAAACTCAACCTGAATCAACAATCCACCATGCGAGGACGGCTTCAACATACTAGTGAGGGGTTAACCCTATAATAAGTATGGAAGACTTACAATCAACTCACTAAGGATAAGGTAAGATTTACATCAACCACTATGGTAATTAAAACCTAAGGCTAATGCATGAAAACATATTAACAATGGACAAAGCCAAAACAATTGAATGGGTAAAGTTAATTGATTATGATTATTCACAAAATATGGTCAAGGTATGATTAAGATTGATTCAAAGAAGTGTTATGAAAAGTGAAGTTTGAAAAATCAAGGACTTATGGTCCAAGTTTCTAATTTGAAAAGAGATGAGAATGTTTGCACAACAAGTCAAAGTTTTTGAAAGCAAAGTGTGAAAAGGTTTATGACAAAGAGGGTATGGATGATGGAATGTAAGACTTCTTAAAAAGGTTCACCTCTTGAAAATCATATAGAAGATGATTCAAGTGTGTCCTTAGGAATAGGCAACAATGCAAGTAAAAAATAAAGCAAGGTGATACCGGATGCCATCAATGGTCTTATACCAATCTCATAAACAAAAGCGGATACCGGATACCAATAAATGGGTTTACACCAATCTCCTAAAACAAAACAATGATACCGGATGCCATCAATGGTCTTATACCAATCTCACAAAGCAAAAGCGGATATCGGATACCAGTAAATGGATTTACACCAATCTCCTAAAGTAAAACAAGACTTGGATGTCAGATGCCAATCTATCTGGACTTATACCAACCTCCAAAGGATGATCATAGGAATACAAATGCCAACAACATGGTCTTACAATTGCATCCTCACATACAACAAACAAACAAGCAACTAAGCAATGGACATGAGTGACCAAGTGAAATGGTCTTACACTCTATCCCTTCCAAATCATAGGAACAATGGCCAATGAACATGGTCTTACAATTGTCCTCAATGGGTAAACTCAAACAAACCACAAGATATGCAATGATGATCATGCAATAATGAACAATCAATGATGATAAGTGCACAAAGGCAAGCAAGCATGTACAAATGCAACAAGCAATCAATCAGACAAAGTCATTTAGCACCCACTATAACCAAACAATTAGGCTCAATCAAAGGGTTAGACTTAAAAGTCAACTGGAATAGAGTAAATGGTGCTCTTAACCTTGACATTGAGAGCCAAGGTGAAGCAGATGAAAGGATATGAGGGGTGTGCCTCATCACTCTTATCCCTGGTCAGGGAGAGTATTGAATATCAGAAGGTGTGGGAGTTCAGAAAGATGGAACTCTCTCCACAAGTTAGACTCGATAGATCTTGGGTTTTTACTCACTATGCATCAACACATGTGGTGTGAGCAAGGTGAGAGACTCACAGAATAGTAGGAGATAGGTTACATATCTCTTTTGTCTACCAATTGCCTCATATGAGGTCTTTACCTGCTTGGGGACAAAGTTAAATAATCACAAACATTGCCTCTTAAGGAGGACTTCAGACAGTTGCCTGGCTAAATAACAAGCCAGGTCTTCCAGACTACATGGAGACAAGAGAGTCTACCTCAGTGCTTAAGCAAAGCAAAGCAATAGCAAGTTCTCAAAGGAACTAAAGCGACTATGGTACCTGAAATCAATCAAATATAATCAGTATCCCAATCACAAAGTCAAAACAGACAAGATAAGAACCAACAGACAACACAATCAATCACATGCAAAGCACAAACTCAAAGCAAATGAGTTAGCATCCTACAAATAAAAACAAGTTAGTTCATGATAATCAAATAAACCAAAATCAATCAACTTGAATTAATCTCCTTAAAGCAATTGCTTCTTTAACCTGAAAAAACAACTCAAATGTGAGAAGTGAACCCTTAGGCCAAAGCCTAGGGTCAAAGGGGGGGAGAAAATTTAAAACAGCAAGTAAAAATTGATCAAAATCAAGATTTATCAAACAAGAATAGAATCCAATTGGTCTCACATCAAAACTATGCACCAAATCCATTTCATAAGCTAAACATGTCAAACTATGCATCTTGGAATCACATTGGAGCAAACAGAATGATCACAATCAAACTAATACCAAAATAGCTCAATAAATTCCCAGAAAATTCAAGCTTAAACAGAACACATTCAATGAGCGACATACCAAATTTCATGCTATTTGGATAATAGGAAGTCAGTCAATGAAAATCAACAACTCAAAGCATGAAAAAACAAGCTTATACAAGGTATCAAATTGAACATCAACTTCAAGCAAGTGTAGAACAGAAATGGCATAAGGTAAATGAATGAGACCAAAGCCAAAATGAAGTTAAACATGTTAAGAACCAATCCACAAAATTTCAGCTTCATATGATAAGGAATGAGAATTTCACAAGTCATGTAAGTTGAACACTCCACAAAAGTTCAAAAAATGACTAAATAGCAAAGAAAAATATTAAACAAATTGAAAATGAATCTAAAAAATCTACAAAAAATCATGCTCATACTAGACATACAGAAGTAATCACATGCAAAAATGCAGAGCAATTGGCATAGCATAAGCATGGAAACAAAATTCAAGAAGTTGGATAAAACCTAGTGTGACATACATTGTCACACTCATGAAGATCACATCATATCTCTCAATCCAGAAATGCAAAATTAGTCAACCATATTCCAAAATCACCAGGAATGAGTCTAGATCATGTATATAAAATTTCAAGCATTTTGGAGCAAGCATCAAGATTTCATGAATGAAATGGCAAAACATATGCAAGAAACATACATGAACAAAGATATTAGGCCAAAATAAAAACCATCCGTGCACAACTTGTATTATCATGCCTATAAAAAACTAGATGAAAAATGGAGATGGATGCAAAAATCCCCACACAATTTGGATGATCCATGAATTATTTGTGATTTTTTGAAGTTTGAAATCAAAATGAAATACATTTAGAAATAATATGAAATTAAATGGATGCAGTGGCATTGTTGTAATTCAGGCGCTCACTAAATGAAACGCTGCTTTCATTTAGTGAGGTGGCAGCGTGCGAATGGCTAGAGCACACGGGAAACAACAATTCGAAAACAAAGCCAGGCGGAAAAGATCTAACGCGAAGTCTGGAACGAAAAAGGGATGTTCATCGCGCGTTCTTGATATTCATCATCATCATGAACAAATTTTCACAAAAACTATCATGCCATATACCAATCGAAACGTCTCATTATGTAGAATATCAATCCAGCAAGCATTTAACCTAAATCTACTCATGCTAAACAGATCGAGCTAAATAAGTTTCACATTCAAATGTTCAGATCCACATAACTTCATCAATACCTAATGAAAATTCATGATCTAAGTTGCAGTGTAACCTATGTTCCACGATCTACCTAAGCCACATGTTAATTTCAAGAATCAAAGGTTTTGAAATCTCACCTTTTGAAGATGCAGTTCGTGTTCATGCGCTTTTCGAGCCTCCAATTGCCAAAACAGATGGCCTATGATGTTGTAGAAGATGAATGCAAGTAGTAGTTTAGCTCAGAAATGCTTGATGATGGAGAAACTTCAAGATGCCATGGATGAGCAAGATGTTTAGCAGCTGCGATTTTGCCAGGATCTTCCGCTGTTAGCTCCAAACAGATCTTCAATATTACCTATATATGATGATTAACACAAGAGAAAACAGAAAGAATCATGAAATTCGAAGGAGAAGTGAAAAAAAGTTTGAAGAATTTTGAGAGAATTGAGAGAATTTTGGTTTTGGATCTGAGAAAATGAATGTGGATCTGGATTTTCTGTTATGATTAAGCTCTTATACCCTCTGTTAATCCAGCTACTAAACATGATTAAGCCATATTGGAAGTGATTAGTGGATGAAGCTTGTTATGTAATTTGGCAAAATTGCCCTTTCTCAATTTGAACCAATGGAACAGTACACAACCAGTTCAAGCAAGTCACTAATCATGTTTAAAAGCAATTTGAATTGGCTTGGCATGAAAATTCCATGTACTTTTGAAAATCACTATTTTTCCCACCAAAATTTAATTGGTTCACTTGAAAAATGACCTTTTTATGTGATGCTTTTTGATGAAATGTAATGATGCATTATGATAGTACATGTCAAATGGGGTTTGCTCAAAAAAGAATCACCCAAATTGGCCAAATGGTTTGAAAGTTATGCCACTTTGAAATTCCAAAATTCTTGAAAATGATTTGATCATAACTTGCCAACCATAAATGAGAAATGAGTGTTCTTGGACTTTTTGGAAAGGCAAGAGCAAGATCTTCAACTTTCATGTTGGACAAATTTTGATTTGAAGCTTTCTTGGACATGTAAATTTGAGGAGAATGACTTTCCATTTTTGGCAGCTGAAAATTACAGGTCATTACTATTTTGGGAAACTTTTTGTCTGACCTCCAATTCCTCAATGATGATGTTTGACATGTTATATGAGGCTTGTATGGACATGAATGAGACCTTTCCAACCATCTCACACCTTCAAATTCCTGATTAAATGCACAGTTGACCACAGTTGACTTTGCTAGGGTTTTGGTTGACTGAGCCATGCTTTGATGAATTTCAAGCCTCTTTCTCTTGAGGTCTTGATACCAAATGATACCATAACTCATATGAATCTTTTATGAATGATCATGGTGCCCAAATTCTTCAAGAATGGCCACCATCCATTGCTCAATGGCTGATTTGACTGTTTTGACCTAGTTTGCTTCATCTGCAAGAAACAAGGTTAGATGACAATATTTTTGTACTTTTGGGCTAGTAAACAAATGAAAAGCAATGATATACAAATGCAATACATGCTTGGTGATCAAGAACCACACTCACAAGGTAACCCACCCACAAGAAGGCAAGCAAAGGTGCACAAAGATCCTTGAGGCAACGAATGATATGATATGATGTCATGAGGGATCTTAGGGCAAAAATTGGGGTCTTACAGGATGTAGAATTGACCTATGCGCACGGGAACGTTTTCAAGAATTCCTACGGGATATCTAACGGAACGATCTGCTAATTGCACAGACATTTTAGTTGGTCTTAATTCTCCCATTTCCAGTTTCTTGCATATGGACAAGGGCATAACACTGATACCGACTCCTAAATCGCATAAAGCTTTGTCTATGACAAATTTTCCTATGTGATAGGGTATAGAGAAACTACCAGGATCTTTAAGCTTAGGAGGCATATTTTGGATTATCGCGCTGCACTCAGCAGTGAGTGTAATGGTTTTGCTATCTTCAAGTTTCCTTTTATTAGAAAGAATTTCTTTTAAGAACTTAGCATATGAGGGCATCTGTGTAATAGCTTCTGTAAACGGAATGGTGACGTTTAATTGTTTCAGTAGGTCAACAAACTTTTTAAATTGGCCCTGGTCTTTAGTTTTAATTAGCCTTTGAGGATAAGGGATAGGTGGTTTATAAGGCGGTGGAGGTATATAAGGTTCTTTCTTTTCTACAGTTTCCTTATTACTCTCTTCCTTTTCCTTAGGGTTACTTTCTTCCTCAGTTGACTTTTTAGAGTTTTGGTTTTCAATTCTTGGATCAGATGGTCCTTCTACCTCTGTTCCACTTCTTGATATAATTGCATGACCGTGGCTTTTCGGGTTAGGTTGGGCTTGTCCTGGAAACGTACCAGTTGGGGCAGCAGTAGGCGCTTGTTGTTGAGCTACTTGTGATATTTGTCTTTCCAGCATTTTGTTATGGGTAGCCAGGGAATCTACTTTACTTGCTAGTTGTTTAATTTGTTCGTTAGTATGTACATTCTGGTTTAAGAAATCTTTATTGGTTTGCTGTTGAGAAGCTATGAAGTTCTCCATCATGACTTCCAAGTTGGATTTCCTAGGAACGTTATTGTTAGGTGTAGATGGGGTCGGCTTTTGATATCCAGGAGGTATAGCTGGGGCTTGACTGGGAGCTTGTCCTGGTGCGTATAAAGCATTATTACTCTTATATGAGAAATTAGGATGGTTCTTCCAGTTTGAGTTATAGGTATGCGAGTAGGGATTTCCTTGTGCATAGTTTACCTGCTCTGCTTGGATTCCTGTTAGGAGTTGACAATCTGTAGGAGTGTGACCTTGGATTCCACAGACTTCGCAATTTTGAGTCACGGCAACCATGGTGGTTGGAGGTGATACATTTAAACTTTCAATTTTCTGGGCAAGAGCATCCACTTTTGCATTAACATGATCAAGCTACTTATCTCGTACATGCCACTTTTCGTTTGAGGTTTTTCTACCATTGTTCGGCCGCTTCCCCACTGATAATGGTTTTGGGCCATGCTCTCAATAAGTTGATAAGCATCAGCGTAAGGTTTATCCATAAGCGCACCACCTGCGGCGGCGTCTATGGTTAACCTTGTGTTGTACAAGAGACCATTATAGAAGGTATGAAAATTACTAACCAGTCCTCTAAACCATGGTGTGGACAAAGTCTCATCATGTCTTTGTATCTTTCCCATGCTTCGAAGAGAGACTCGTTATCTTTCTGTTTAAATCCATTTATCTGGGCTCTTAGCATAGCTGTTTTGCTTGGAGGAAAATATCGGGCAAGAAAGACTTTCTTCAACTCATTCCATGTGGTGACTGAGTTGGAAGGAAGAGACTGAAGCCATCTTCTAGCTTTATCTCTTAACGAGAAAGGAAAAAGACGAAGTCGAATTGCCTCTGAAGTGACACCATTAGCTTTAACAGTATCGGCGTATTGGACAAATACGGATAAATGAAGGTTTGGATCCTCGGTAGGATTTCCAAAGAATTGATTCTGTTGCACTGCTTGTAACAGCGAAGGTTTAAGTTCGAAGTTGTTTGCTTCAATTGCGGGTGGAGCAATACTCGAATGCGGCTCATCTTGCGATGGAGCTGCGTAATCTCGAAGAGCACGAGCTGGTTCTACCATCTCGGGTATCGGCGAAGGAAGAAGATTTTTAAGATCAACAATTTCGATTTGAGGGAGATTGTTTGCAGTACGATACTTTCGAATTCGTCGTAAGATTCGGAGATATCGTTCAACGTCGTTGATTCGTAAGTAATACGGTTCGCCTTGTGAGCGAGTGTGTGGCATACAAATCAACGAAAGACAAAAGGGAAAAATAAAAACTGCCTTAGTCTCTACAGCGTAACGGAAGAGTTACGATATCGACTAAATAAAAGTCCCCGGCAACAGCGCCAAAAACTTGATCGCGACTTTATGAGTCTATTGGGGTATTAACTGCAAGTGCACGGTGTAATCGCGTAGTAATAAAAGATATCGATCCCACAGGGACTTATGAATCGATATACCGTTTTCTAAGGTTACTTCGTAAAGCTAAGGCGGATGATACTTTGTTGATTAAGGGGAAAAAAATAAAACTAAAATAAGATCTAGATTAAATATCAAATAAGCGGATATCGGTATGTAGTTCATCGTAATTAGGGAATCAAATCTTCGTTGGTTTCGTAGTTTTAAAATAAATCGTTTCAGTAGACACTATTGATTTAAAAGCCTTTTCTCAATCTCTCGCTCTGTTGAATAGACTATGACTTTATATTAACGTGCGCTGTCACTAATTAGTTAAGTCCAAAATCACTTTTTGAAAACAATAGAATATATAGAAAGTCTTTTTAAGAAAACACTAACCATTTAAATACCCTTGTCTCAAACTCTCGCTCTGTTGACTTAGATTATATAATTAAACTTAGATGCTTAACTCTCGTCCTCACATTTAACCTTTAAAAATACTTTTTGAAAATGATTAGAATTTAATTAACTCTAAAAATTGCTTTCGCCCTGATTTAAAATTAATGTCCAATTTACACTGTCCAGTTAAAAGCTCAAACTTTCGTTCTATTGACTTTAACTTCTTTATGTCTTTTACTCTCGTACAAAAACTTTGGTTTTAATTCTGTAAATTGAGACCATAAAAAGAGTGATTGTATTTTTAAATAAATTTAAACCAACTTAGGTTCGGTTCCTTCATTCCGCTTACTTTACATACCGATATCTAAGTTTATTTAGCCAGACATGCTAAATAAGCCTAAACAATAATTATGCTTACAAACAGCCATATCAGACAGACAGTATAAATAAATAACAGTGCAGAGCATATATAAATTAAAATAATAAATTAAGGAACCTGTAAAATTAATAGAAATTTTGATTGTTCTCTAACTTCGATGTTTGAACACTCCACCACAAGCCGGTTGGATTTGTTCTTTACACTCTTCGATCAGACAATAAAATAAAGGCGAAGGAATAAAATACTATGATCTAACGTAACGTTAGACCCAGTAAAAATTACACAATAGTTTCCGGTGTAGAAACTATTGTGAGAAAATTAATTGAATGCTTGAAAGATTGACTGGAAAAGAAAAGAAATAAAAATTGCTAGGAAAGTAAAGTGCTGAAAAAATTAAAAAGGCAGTAAAATAAATGTAGTGCCGAAAACTGGAAAAATTGAGAGAGAGCGAGAGAGCTGCAATGTTGGATCTATTTATATTACTCCAATTTGTAACCGTTTCCCACAAATTCCTTCAGTAAGTAACCTTCACGCTTCAACGAGTCAAACGAAAGAATAGGCTCAACGTGCCTCTGTTGCGCGTCAAAAGCAAAAAATATAGGAGTGGAGTGTGACGTTCGTCACGCCATGTGTTACGCTCGTAACACAAGGTAGCGGGGCGTGACGCTCGTCACACCATGCGTGGCGCTCGTCACAGCTTCAGCGCTTAGGCATTTTTGGGCTGGGCTTTAGTGGAATTTCTTCTCATCCTCTTTTTGCACCCCCTTTTCTTCCTTTTTCACTTATGCTTCAAATAAGTAACCTGAGATAAATAGAAGGGAAAATACCAAGTAATATAGAATAATATGAAATAAATCGAAACAAATAATAATATAATTTAATTAAATCGAGTCCAAAAATGTGATATTATTTCATGTTATCAATCCATCAAAGGTTTGACCCAAAACTTCCTAGAAGCCCATGCTTGGGAAATGATTAAAAAAGGAAGACTCGACTTCTGCTGTGCAACCTTGGCACTTTTGATTCATGGAATCATCCTCTTCCCAAATATGGACAAGTTCGTGGATCAGTTAGCAGTTGACGTCTTTTTAACAAAGAATTCGATGCCCTTTTTACTTGTCGATTTCTACCATACCTTCTATATAAGGCATGAGAAGAAAGGAGGTATTTTCCTCTGTTGTGCTCCTATGCTACATCTTTGGATGAGGGCCCGCATGCCTCAAAGTGGACCTTTTGCTGAAAACAAACTGACATGACCGCAAAGGTTCGCATCTCTCTCCGCCAACACAATTATATGGTACAAAAGGGAATGGGATACAAAGTACGTCATCGCAAGATGTGGAGAGTTCTCTAATGTACCCTTAATAGGAACACAAGGTTGCATCAACTACAACCCTACTATACTCAAGAGGCAACTAGGGTACGCCATGATGAGTCCTCCCGAAGAAAGAGATTTCATTCCATTTGTCATCAATATCGTGGATCTGCTTTATTCAAATATGAAAAGAGTGCGAAAAGCTTGGACAAGCATAGTCCGTATTGACCAAGAATGAGGTAAGAAAAACATCCTAGCCAAGGAACCCTACTATGTATGGGTAAAAGAGGACATGGACAAACTTACCAGCCAAATCAAAGAGCTCGAGTTGGAAAACACTCAACTACGAGTCCAACTCAATTGTGCCAAGGAACATAACCATGTCTTGGAGGATAAGGGTAAGCATGTCTATGAAAAAATTGAAGATAGAAAGAAGAGGATCCAATTAGCCGAGGGACAAAGAGTTTGGGTTGGTGGAGCTCTACAAGGAGCTAATTCTGAGCTACACTTTCGCAACAAAGAGTTGGATCGATCGTCCCGAATCATCAAGGACCTTGAAAATACTGTCAAGAGGTCTACGGGAACCTCTTGTAGAACATGATCGTGACTTGCAACAAACCCTTGATTCATGGTTGATCCGTTCTTGTGTATCCTTAATATCAATGGAACTTGGGTGTTGATAAGGTGTAAATAATAATCCACCAAAATGGATGATTGATATTAAGGATGAATTGATCCATCCCATGGCCTTTGTGTGGTGTGATTTGCTTGATCCTTGAGTGTGATTGTTGTATCCATGCATTCGTACACATCCATATCATCAACAATGAGAAATTTTTTCAAGGAACTTAAGGGGTCTATTTGCAAATTTTCAGATATGGATAAGCAAAGAAGGAATACGAAGAAGTACAGTTTCAAACAACCTGACTTGAAAGAGTTAAGGAGTTTGACATCCTATGTATTAGATCCCTTGGAGTTCAAGGCTCGTCATGGGAAGCTCCTGTCTATTCTTGCTACTCAGGTGGATGAAGGTCTGATGAGTGTGTTGGTGCAGTTCTATGATCCCTTGTACCGTTGCTTCACTTTTCTGAATTTCCAGCTTTTGCCTACGCTTGAGGAGTATGCCTATCTTGTGGGTATACCTATTCTAGATTAGTTGCCGTTCAGTGGCTTGGAGAGAGTTCCTTCTTCTCAAGAGATTGTTGATCTGTTGCATATAGATGAATCTATTGTTGGTGCTCATATGACTTCCAAAGGTGGAATTCAAGGTCTCCCATATGATTTCCTCATTGCTCAAGCTACTATGTTTGGGAATGCCATGAGTGAGGACGCCTTTGAGGCCATATTTGTACTTCTCATCTATGGGCTAGTGTTATTCCCAAACATCGACAATTTTGTGGATGTGAACATCATTAGGATTTTCTCTACTCTTAATCTCGTTCTGACTCTGTTGGGTGACACTTAATTATCTTTGCATATGAGGAATGCAAAGGGTGGTGGTACCTTTGTGTGCAGTTTGCCTCTGTTGTACAAGTGGTTTATTTCGCACTTGCCATAGACGCTCGCCTTCAAGGAGAAGAAAGGATGTCTACGGTGGTTCATGAAACTTATGTCTCTCACTAATGATGATATCTCTTGGTATACCCGTGTATATGATGGCGTTCAAATTATTGATTCTTGTGGTGAATTCTCCAATGTGCCTCTTCTTGGTACATGTGGTGGAATTAACTACAACCCTGTTTTGGCTCGCCGTCAGCTTGGGTTCCCCTTAAAGGATAAACCTAACAACATTTTCTTAGAAGGAGTGTTATTTTAAGAGGGTAAAGATCCCGAAAACTTGAAGGACATGATGGTCCGCGCTTGGCACAAGATTCATAGGAAGGGAAGGAAAGAGCTTGGTTTGAAGGTCTGTATCGCTTTGGAACCATATACCTTGTGGGTTAGGAGGAGAGCTTCTGAGTACCGTATGCCCTATGATTACCCGAGACCTACACCTATGGTTGTGGTTGGGCCTTCAACCCTCCCTGACCAAGGTGTAGAGGAGTTGAAAGATGAAGACCGTTCGCGTGCTTGGGTCCGTGAGCGAGAGGAGTTACTTTAGCAGCTTAGATATAAGGATGCTTTGATAGAGTTTCTGGAGCATCAGGTTATCGACAAGCTTGATGATGTGGTGACTTCTCTTCTTCCTCAGTCTTCCAGGTTTTGGAAGAGGAAGTACGATCAACTCGCCAAGGAGAAGGCGAACATGGAGGCAGCCTATGAGAGAGAGGTGAAGAGGCTTCGTGCAACTTATCTTCTGGTCTCGAGAGTTTTGGACGATTGTTTCTAGGGTTCCATAGGATATTCATTTTCCTTCTCTCTTATATTATATTTGGTTACCAAGACTGTACTTCTTTGGTGTAAATTTTTTTCCAGATATTGTTGATATGATATTTCCATATATGTCTAAGTGATTAATATTTCCAAATATTTGCAAATAGATCTCTAAAAAGTCCCTCTGACTAAAAATAAATTATATGCACAAGCATTGCATGCACCATGCGTATAAGCAGGTTTTGTTCTAGGGCTTCTTGTTCAGTGGTCTAACTCTGTGTTCTTCGTTTATTTTGAAGACAAGCTGACGCACCGGTACTACACCAGAGCCAACTCATCAAAGCTAATGGATCACCTCGAGCAAGAGAACAGAGAACTCAAGGAGGAAGTGGCAAGATTGACTGCCCTGATGGAGTCATTCTTGGCCGTCCAAAGCCAGTCTTCTCCAACGCCTTCAACTCCTCCCCAGAGGACGGTCATTTCAGAGGTTGCTTCCTCTACCATGCCTGCTGCCAGTGCCCACTTCGCTCCTACTGCTATGCCAACCGGGTTTCCCTGGGGGATGCCCGCTAACTTTTTGCCAGAGGGTCTCGCCCCTACTTTTGCTTCCTTGCCGGCATCTAGACCGGTCCTTGCTGTGCCACCTCCAGTCGTGCATACTTTGCCGAGAGTAGATGACACCATTTACCACTCTGAGCCATCTGAGGGCCCAGACGTGTACGAGAAAATGGACGCTATGAATGATCAATTCCTTGAGCTGCGCAAGGAACTTAAAACTCTCAGAGGGAAGGACCTCTTCGACAAATCTGCTGTTGAGCTATGTTTAGTGCCTAATGTCAAGATTCTTGTCAAATTCAAAGTGCCTGACTTTGAAAAGTACAAAGGAAACACTTGCCCGCTCAGCCATCTTGTGATGTACGCACGCAAGATGTCGACTCAGACCGACAACGATCAACTCCTGATCCACTACTTCCAAGATAGCCTGTCCGGTGCCGCTTTGAAATGGTACATGGGCCTGGATAGTGCGAACATCCGCTCCTTCAACGACCTTGGCGAAGCCTTCGTCAAGAAGTACAAATACAACGTTGATATGGCTCCTGATAGGGACCAGCTGGGGGCCATGTCCCAGAAGGAGAAAGAAACATTTAAGGAGTACGCCCAGAGGTGGCGTGAATTGGCTGCACAGATTGTGCCCCCGCTCGAAGAGAATGAAATGACGAAGATCTTTCTCAAGACTTTAAGCTCTTTCTACTACTAGAGGATGAATGCTAGCGCTCCTTCTG
Organism: Lathyrus oleraceus; assembly: GCF_024323335.1. Classification (NCBI taxonomy): domain Eukaryota; kingdom Viridiplantae; phylum Streptophyta; class Magnoliopsida; order Fabales; family Fabaceae; genus Lathyrus; species Lathyrus oleraceus. The sequence goes on along the minus strand of NC_066585.1, from coordinate 402,575,550 downwards.
ACTTCACCGAGATGGTGAACATGGGATGCGTCAGGAAGAAGGAGTCAAGGAAGGGCACCTGACCAGAGAAGAAGGCTCTTCTGCCAAACGTTATGGGGCGTTTGCCAAGAAGAAAGATGGCGAGGCACATGTTGTGACCTCCCATGTTAAATCAAGAAGACCCTCTGTGAAGAGGAAGATTGTGCGTCCCGCCAGTAACCAGCACCAGGTGGCTCATATAGCACCTGTTTTCAGAGAGAATCAACATTATCAGCATCAGAACCAGCAACAACAACACTAACAGTATCAGCAACAACAATATCGTCCGCAACAGCAGGCCTACCAGCCTCGAAACAACAATCAAACCAGCACTAACAATGATAGGAATAGGGTCACTTTTGATCCTATTCCAATTACCTACGCAGAGCTATATCCTTCATTGATTGAAAGGAAATTGATTACTCCACGTGACCCACTTGTTATACCTACCAACCCTCAGTGGTGGTATAAGCCCGAGCTTCACTGTGTTTATCATTCCGATGCTCCCGGACTTGATGTAGAGAACTGTTACCCTCTCAAGACCAAGGTTAAAGACCTTGTTATAAGTAATATTCTGTTTTTCGAGGACGTAGGTCCTAACGTCAAGAAGAACCCATTGCCCGAGCATGGGAAATCTGCTGGTAATATGGTTCAGGGTTGCCCTAGTAAATATAAGGTCAGATATGTCAGCCATATCAGACAATCTCTGGTCGAGATGCATAGACTGTTATATGGATATAATCACTATGAGCATGACCATGACAGCTGCCATGTATGCACTGTCAATGAGAGGGGATGTCATCAAGTCATAAAAGACATCCAAGAAATGCTGGATCAGGGTGTGATTGAGATACTTCAGAATCGTGACGAGGACGAAGTCAATGTGATATCCCTTGTGTTTAGGATACCTGAGTCTGTTGTTATCAGATATGATGGCAGCAAGCAGAAGGCCTCTCCTACTCTCATCATTAAGCCAACTGGCCCTGTTCCATACTCTTCTGACAAGGCTGTTCCCTATCGATATAATACAGTTGCATTAGAAGATGGGAAGGAGGTGCCCCTACCCTCCACTTTTGTTACCAATATTGCTGATGTTAGTGGTTTGACCCGTAGTGGTCGTGTTTTTTCGGCACCGCCGAAACCCCAGGCTGACACTAGAAGAGCTGATACTGCTGATAGTGCTACCCGTCTATTGGGGAATTCTTCTTCTTGTCCGAATCTGGCACTTGATGTTGACAGACCTGCCGTTGTTGCTAGAGCTTCTATCCCTGCTGGCCAGAATGACATGATTAGAGAGGACTGTGATGAGATGTTGAGGCTCATCAAGAGGAGAGAGTACAATGTTGTAGATCAACTGCTACAAACGCCTTCAAAGATATCAGTGTTGTCTTATTTGATGAACTCCGAGCCACACTGAGAAGCTTTGCAAAAGGTGTTGGACGTGGCGTACCTAGATCATGACATCACCATAGAACAGTTTGATAGCATTGTTGCAAGCATTACTGCTTGTAACAACCTGAGCTTCTGTGATGCTGATATCCCCGAGGAGGGAAAGGACCACAATTTGGCACTACACATCTCCATGAATTGCAAGGACGATGCCTTGTTTAATGTGTTGGTAGACACAAGATCATCGCTGAATGTGTTGCCAAAATCCACTTTGGCGAAACTTTCATACCAGGGGCCTCCCATGAGGCAGAGTGAAGTGGTCGTCAAAGCTTTTGATGGAACCCAAAAGACAGTGATTTGTGAGGTTGAGCTCCCAGTCAAGATAGGACCTAGTGATTTCCAGATCACTTTTCAGGTCATAGATATCCACCCATCATATAGTTGTTTGTTGGGCAGACCATGGATTCACGAGGCAGGCGCCGTGACATCCACCCTACGCCAAAAGTTGAAGTTCGTAAAGAACAAAAAGTTGGTGGTGGTAGGGGGAGAGAAGGCTCTCTTTATTAGCCATCAGTCTTCCTTTTCTTATATTGATGCTGAGGATGAGGTTGGAACATAGTTCCAAGCCTTGTCTATTGCTAAGCCTTCTAAGAAAGGAACTTCTTCATTCGCATCCTACAATGATGCGAAGTTGGCCATTGAGCATGGCGCAACTACTGGTTTAGGACAAATGATCAAGCTGGAAGACAATAAAACCCGGACTGGCATAGGGTATTCTTCAGGCACTTTCTACAAGCACGGTCTGTTTCAGAGTGGTGGTTTTATCCACACGGTTGAAGACCAAGAGGCTGCTGCTATTGTGGTGGATGATGTAGAGAAGGATTCTGGCAACTTTGTCATCCCTAGAGGAGTATGCAATAATTGGGTCGCTATTGATGTTCCAACAGTTGTCCATAAGTCCACGTAATGTTCAGTTTTGTTTAAAAACCCTTCTCCCGTGCCAAAAGGATAAGTGATGACATTGTTGGCCCATAAATACAATGATATTCATTGAATAAATTCATGTTAAATGTTTGTTTTTCCAAATTATTTTCACTTTTTGCTTTTTTGCATGAAATTGGTGATCACATAAAACCCTAAAAATAGAATAAAATCAATCTTTTCATCTGCTTAATGATTTGCTTTGTTTGAAATATGAAATCTCTTTTATCCAAAATCATTATGCAGGTTGATCAAATCCATTGAACATAATGATCCAACACCATCTCCCAACTTTGAGTTCCCTGTATTTGAGGCCGAAGAAGATGATGTTGAAGAGATTCCTGATGAGATTACCCGTCTGCTTGAGCATGAAGAGAAGATCATTCAGCCGCATCTTGAGAATCTGGAGACAGTCAACTTGGGGTCTGAGGATTGTGTTTGTGAAGTGAAGATCATGGCACTCCTTGAAGAATATGTAAAGAAGGGATTGATTGAGTTGCTACGAGAATATGTAGATGTCTTCGCCTGGTCATATGAAGACATGCCTGGTCTGGATACTGATATCGTGCAACATTTCCTACCTTTGAAGCCTGAGTGTGTGCCTGTGAAACAGAAGCTCAGAAGAACTCATCCTGACATGGAAGTGAAGATCAAAGGAGAAGTTCAAAAGCAAATTGATGCGGGGTTTCTAGTGACTTCTACATATCCTCAATGGGTGGCCAATATTGTGCCCGTGCCTAAGAAAGATGGAAAAGTCCGAATGTGTGTGGATTATAGAGACTTGAATAAAGCTAGTCCGAAAGATGATTTTCCACTACCATATATTGATATGTTGGTAAATAATACAACTAAATTCAATGTCTTCTCATTTATGGACGGATTTTCCGGATATAATCAGATCAAAATGGCACCCGAGGACATGGAGAAGACAACATTCATCACACCTTGGGGAACATTCTGTTATCGAGTGATGCCCTTCGGTTTGAAGAACGCCGGAGCCACGTATCAACGAGCTATGACTACCTTGTTTCATGATATGATGCACAAAGAGATCGAGGTATATGTTGATGATATGATTGCAAAGTCGAGAACGGAAGTTGAACATGTAGAGCACTTGTTGAAGCTTTTTCAGCGTTTGAGGAAGTACAAACTCCGCTTGAATCCTAACAAGTGTACATTTGGAGTCCGTTCCGGCAAGTTATTGGGATTTATTGTCAGTGAAAGAGGTATTGAAGTTGATCCTGCCAAGGTCAAAGCAATACAAGAGATGCCTGCGCCCAAAACTGAGAAGCAAGTCCGAGGTTTTCTTGGCCGCTTGAATTATATTTCCAGATTTATATCCCACATGACTGCCACCTGTGCGCCAATATTCAAGCTTCTCCGGAAAGATCAGCGTCATGATTGGACCGAGGATTTCCAAATGGCCTTTGTTAGTATCAAAGAGTATCTTTCTGAGCCTCCGATTCTGTCTCCGCCTGTGGAAGGGAGACCCTTGATTATGTACTTGATTATTCTTAAAGACTCTATGGGTTGTGTATTGGGTCAGTAAGATGAATCAGGGAAGAAAGAGTATGCCATCTACTATTTGAGTGAGAAGTTCACCGATTGTGAGTCTCGATACTGAATGCTTGAGAAAACATGTTGTGCTTTGGCTTGGGCTGCTAAGCGCTTATGCCAGTATATGTTAAATCATACGAGTTGGTTGATATCCAAGATGGATCCAATCAAGTATACCTTTGAGAAACCTGCTTTAACTGGGAGGATTGCCCGTTGGCAGATGCTGTTGTCTGAGTATGATATTGAGTATCGAGCTCAGAAGGCTATTAAAGGTAGTATTTTGGATGACCACTTGGCACATCAACCAGTTCAGTACGACTTCCCTAATGAGGAGATTCTATATTGGAAAATTAAAGATTGCGATGAGCCTACGCTCGATGAAGGGCCAGAGCCTGGTTCCCGATGGAGCATGGTGTTTGATGGCGATGTAAATCAATATGGAAATGGTATTGGGGCAGTGATTATTACTCCTCAGGGCACACATTTTCCTTTTATAGCAAGGCTAACTTTCAAATGCATGAATAATATGGCGGAGTATGAGGCATGTATTATGGGATTAGAAGAGTGTATTGATCTTAGGATCAAGCATCTCGATGTTTATGGTGATTCGGCCCTTGTTGTTAATCAGATTAAGGGTGAATAGGAGACAAATCAGCCTAGCCTCATCCCATACAAAGATTATGCGAGGAGGATTTCAACGTTCTTTACTGAGGTTGACTTCCATCATATTCCTCTAGATGAGAATCATATGGCAGATGCTCTTGCTACGCTTGCTTCTATGATTGTGGTGAAATTCTGGAATGAAGTCCCCAATATCACTGTGATGCGCTTGGATAGACCAACTTATGTATTTGCAGTGGAAGAAGCGAAAGATGATAAGCCCTGGTATTACGATATCAAATGTTTTCTTCAGAGTCAGATTTACCCGCTTGGGGCATCTGTTAAAGATAAGAAGACTTTGAGGAGATTATCAGGCAGTTTCTACCTCAATGGCGATGTGCTTTATAAGAGGAATTTTGACATGGTTATGCTCAGATGCGTGGATAGACCCGAAGCAGACCTCTTGATGACTGAAGTCCATGAGGGTTCATTTGGTACTCACTCCAATGGACATTCCATGGCAAAGAAGATGTTGAGAGCAGGCTACTTCTGAATGTACGTGAAGAAATTCCACAAGTGTCAGATTTATGCGGATAAGATTCATATTCCCCCGACACTTCTGAATGTGATTTCATCACCATGGCCTTTCTCTATGTGGGGAATTGACATGATTGGCATGATAGAGCCAAAAGCGTCCAAAGGTCACAGATTTATACTCGTAGCAATTGATTACTTCACCAAGTGGGTTGAAGCGGCATCGTATGCAAACGTGACCAGGCAGGTGGTTGTGAAGTTTATCAAGAATCAACTCATATTCCGTTATGGTGTGCCAGACAAGATCATTACTGATAATGGATCTAACTTGAACAATAACATGATGAAAGAGCTGTGTAGTGAGTTCAAGATCGCACATCATAATTCTTCTCCTTATAGACCCAAGATGAATGGGGCTGTTGAAACTGCTAATAAGAACATCAAGAAGGTTATCCTGAAGATGGTTGTTACATACAAAGATTGGCATGAGATGCTGCCATTTGCTTTGCATGGATATCGTACATCTGTCCGCACTTCAATAGGGGAACCCCTTTCTCCCTTGTATATGGCATGGAGGTTGTGCTACCAGTGGAAGTTGAGATCCCATCAACGAGAGTCTTGATGGAAGCCAAGTTGACTGAGGTTGAATGGGTTTAGAGTCGTTATGACTAGCTGAATCTGATTGAAGAGAAGAGATTGACTGCCATGTGTCATGGTCAGTTATATCAGCAGAGGATGAAGAAAGCTTTTGATAAGAAGGTCAAGCCTCGTGTGTTCCGAGAAGGTGACCTTGTGCTCAAGAAAGTTTTATCTTTCGCGCCCAATTCCAGGGGGAAGTGGACTCCAAACTATGAAGGTTCATATGTTGTTAAGAGAGCCTTTTCAGGCGGTGCTTTGATACTTACAACTATGGATGGGGAGGATTTCACTCTTCCTGTGAATTCAGATGCAGTCAAGAAATACTTCGCCTAAAATAAAAATAGAATATCTCGCTAAGTTGAAAACCCGAAAGGGCGACTTAGGCAAAAACGAGCGTCTCGGTGGACTGAAAACCCGAAAGGGCGATCCAGGAAAAAGTTAGAGACATAAAAAAATGAATATACATATCCCGCTAGATTGAGTACGTCACTCTGGGGAAATCGAGGCAAAAATCAGGGATTTGGCAAGTAACTGCGTCCTGACAAGACTTTGTTTTTCAACCATCTTCTATCAAAGAATTTCGCTCAGTCATCGTCAACTGAAGCTTCAAATACATTGGATTCGGAGTTGGTGGTGAAATGGTCATTATGTTCAATGTAGCATTTTTCCAATATATATCACCAATTTCAAATTTGTAAAGATCCATGGAGTCTTGCCATTTGCAGACTACCATTCCATCAAATAAATTTGAGCCTTTATCCAATTCTTTGCACTCTTATTTGTTTCTGTTCAACAAATGTTTGCATGTTTTAATTGATAAATATCATTGTTTTAAATAAAGTTTTTATAAACTATTTTTAAACAAAGTGAACATTCACAAAAGACTGAAAAGGATATTTCAGACATCTTTAGTGCTCTCCCAAGGATAGTATGATCTCCAAAAGGGTAAGACATTTGTTCATGTTCCTAGCATATTTGTATCCTCTTCATCATCTCTCAGGTTGTCTCCTTAGTGAGCACATAAAAAGTGATACACCACCCAGATCCCCTGAGAGTTTGGATTTTGGTCCTAATCTTCTAGCTCCCCAGTGAGGCTCGATCTAGCATCCGTGTTATCAATTATATGGTTGTCATCCCTTGTGTGGATTACCTAAAATCCCTTATAGATTGATAAATTGGCATGCTATCTTTTTTGAGGAAGTCGGTTTGTAGCTTATCCTCTGTGGATTCGCCTACATTAATCTCTAGCAGGTTCGCCTAGATTAATCTCCAGCAGGTTGCCTTTTGTTCATCCTCAGCATAATTGCTCACATTAGACTTCCCCAGTTTGGCCACCAACAGGTTATTTCCAGCTGATCGCCTACAGGTTGTTCCTGGTTCAGTCCTCAGCAGTTGTTCCCTAGTGGAGTTGCCTAATCGGAGTTCTGATTGTTGTTGCTTCCTCCTTCTCGGATAATTTTCCTCCTAGTAGAGCGGGTGATGAAAATGTTTATTTTCCTATCCCTAGCGGAACGGTGTTTCTCTTCTCCTTGGAAGAGTTTGTTCTCTAGCAGTATGAGGAATTGTGTTGTTATTAGAACTCTTGTTCGGTGGTTATTCCCCGAAGAGTTTCTCATCTTTCCTTAGCTCTTACCCAGTAGAGTTACTTCTACAGTGGATCTTACCTGTGTTAAGCTCCCTAGTGGTGATGGAGTAGCTTCCCCAGCTAAGGCTTTACCTAATTTTAGTTTGGCGTTGGAGCTTCTGAGGAGGATGCGTTGTTTTCTTCCCCAGCGGAGTGACTAGTTCTCCTTCTCCATAGCAGAGATATTTCCTTCCATGATTAGATGTGAGTGTTGTTTGATGTGCTTCTATTTAGTGGTTGTCCCCCACATAATTCCATATCATCCTCTGATAAGATTCCTAGTAGAGTTCTTTTCTGACTGATCTTATCCGTGTCTCTGCGTATTGTTGGAAGATCCCCAACTTTGGTGATTGTGATCTCTTTCTCATTCCCGACAGCGGTCTCTGATCCCCGTTGATCCTCTGCTTGTTCCCCTAGCAGTAGTCTTTGTTCCTTGCAGTGACTCTGCTTGATCCTTATCCCCTGCAGAGATCGGTGTTTTCTGGTATTTTGTTGCCCCCACCAATTTGGATTTCTCCTGTGGGCCTGGTTTTCTCTTTTGAGAAGTAGTACCGAATGGCTGTCCATTGATCCTTGGACCTGTTTGTGTTAGATATGTATGTTTGTCAGCATTAATAATACATAAACCACACATATACATGCATAATTATAACATTCACATATTCATGTTGCATCCTTTGTCATATATCTTCGTTTGTTATCTCCTGCTATTTGGTGATAATATTTCCCCAAGCAGATGTTGGTGTCTGATCTCTCCATATAGAGTCATCACCATAAGCAGAAAATGTCTATCCTTTCTTCCATATTCCCCACTGAGTTAGGTCCTCGTGGATGATTATTACTTATGTTCCCTCCCAAAATATGTATTGGGACGGAATTACTCCCTTGAGTTATATCCTCATTAGGTTGAGTCTTGTTTCATTGTGCCTCTCTAGTTTGTTCCTAGATTGACTACTCTTGTTATTTCCCCTGCACTTCCCCGTAGTTTAGATGAATGATTGCTCAGTAACCAGTAATTGTCCATCTTTTCCCCGACGGAGTTTCTGTGGCCTTCTACCCAGTAACCGGTAGTTGAAAGTCCTATTTCTGTGGTTTACTATCCAGTAACCGGTAGTTGTAAACCCCATTCTCTCCCCTTGCAGAGTTAACCCTTGATTATTGTTCATCCTAACCGATGACAGTTACTCTCTTCTTTGGTTTTCTACTCAGTAACCGGTAGATGTAATCTCCTCCTTGCTGGTTATCTTTATCCAATATTTGGTATTGATATTCCTTTAATTTTGAGTGTATCTCCCAGTAACTAGTGATATATCTCCTGGATCATTGCTTCTTGTCAATGTATCCCCAGCGAGTCATCTTTCATTTACCCTTGTTCGGTAATGATTGTTTCTCCCTTTGATTGGTCATCATTTTATACCCAGTAGCCGGTATCCGGATGTCCTTTCTATTCAGTTAATTTATCCTTTATTAACCCAATAACTGGTTGTGGATAATCTTCCATGCGAGTATGTTATCTATGTTCTGACGGTAATAGATAATATATCTCATGCGCTCTTCAGTCGAAGTGTTTTTCTTCCCCAGTTGAGTAAGATTCGTATTTCCTTACTGAATCGAATGTCCATCCTGTAATCGAGTCTACTTTTTCAGCCCTCTGTTCGGATGATGAGTGTCTTGGAAATATTCCCCAATTCACGCCTGGTTGGTCACCTATTATATGCCCAGTAACCGGTATCCCTGGTGTTCCTTCCTTTCTGCTCCCTATTATGACTTTTTGTCCCCTGTGGAGTCAGATTTTTCTGAGTTGAAACATACCTTTTTAGGTTTTCCTCAGATGTTTTGGATGATTGATATCTCTCACCCTTATACCGGTCTTAGATATTCATTCTCCCCGAGCGTGTTGATTCTCTCACCCTTATACCGGTGTTTTGATCACATGTCTCTTTGAGCTTATTACCCAGTAACCGGTAATACCTCATTTGTTTCTTCCTCAGCTGTGTCCTTTGTGGATGTTCCCAGCCTGAGTCCCTTAGTGGATCCTCCCCATTCGGGTTCGGATTTTTATCCGAAGTATCCTTCGTGGATAGTTTTCTGTATTGGCATATTCCCCAATACATGCATATTTGTGTTAGCTCGAGTCTTTCCATTGATTTATTTTCATGGAATCTCTTCGTGTCTCTCAGCAAAATTTTAAGTCGTGACCTGATCACGCATTTTATCCATTTTCATTCCCCGGTAAAATCCCCAGAGTCTCTGTCCCATTTATGAGTGTATTACTCATATGGATTTTTCAGTTTCTCCTGATTTCGTTTTTTTGTGGACATATATCCCCACAGAGTATTAACTTTTGCATACATACATTTGCATCATGAGGTCTCTTAGGGACCAAAATTCGTCTCTTTGTTATTATTTAAGCCCATTCTACCTCGTCGAGATGAAGATTTTAACCTTCACTTCTCCAGCTAGAATAACCTTAAATAGGGGCATCTGTAAGACCCTAATTTTGACCTTAAGATCCCTCATGGCATCATATCATTGCACTTTGCGTTTGCCTCAAAGATCATAGCATCTTGGCTCCTTAACCCTTGGGTTGGGACTTGTGTGAGTTGGTTTGAGACCACCAAGCATGCTTGAATTTTATATTATTTCTTTTCTTATTTTGTTTACTAACCAAAAGCACAAAAATATGTCACTAACTTGTTTTGTTTTGAAGCTTGAGCAATCATGTGGCCCAAAGCTCCTAGGAGGCCCCTATGCACATTGAAGTGGCCAATTGAAGTTGAAAGCAAGCATGAAAATGGTTCCCAAATCTCTCAATCATCATATATGCCTCCCAAGTATCTCAATTTGTCAATTTGATCAAGATAAACCAAAGGGTTTGAGGATTGTTTCCCAAGGAAACCTTAATTCAACTATGCATTGACTGTGCCTTGCTCATGAAGCAACCTCAACCCATGATCAAATAAAATCAAGGGAAGTTCTTTCATTCATCATTTTATGCATATTTGAGCTTATGTGAGTGTCCACAATCATTCATTCATCAATATTTGATGTTTGGACTTGAGAAGTTGATTGGTCAATTCATCTGACTATTTTGAAATCCACTTAGACCTGACTTTTGATGTGTTTGTCAAATGAAGATGACCCCAAGATCAAAAATGTTCTTAAGAACCACATAAACCACTTTCATGTTCATTAAAAATTCATTTAAAACTTGGAAGGTCATCATTCATTTCAAAACATTATAGGTCATTTTGGCTGAAACCCTAATTTTAGGTTAACTTCCCAAGGACCTAACTCCCTCATTTTTTATGATTCTGAGGTGGGATCAAATGAATTGGAAACTTTAAGATGTCTTATTCATTTTTTATGTTGAAAAAATATTCATAATCCTAAAAGAAACACATGTGATAATACAAAACATTATAGGTCCTTTGGACCAAAGTCATTGAAATGTGAAAAAGTCCAACTTCAAGTGCCCATAACTTTCTCATAAAAAATCGAAATGATGCAAACTTTAAGTCCAAATTGATTGTCTTGAAAAGATATACAACTTTGATGTTGAAGGTTTTGTCATTTGAGGCTTGCATCATTGAAACAGAAGGTCTTGAAGTTGGTCCATTTTGGCAAAATTCTCATACACATGTTTTGCACATTGAACTTCATGGTCTGTTTTCATAAATTTCCCAACTCCAAATGGATTTTTGTTCAACATAACATTTGTTCCTTATGTCAAGACCTTTCCAACCATTACCCACAAGTCTATGTTTCATTTTAGAAAAGGGCATTTCCGAAGAGGATAAGTTTTGGTTCGAATTATGCATAACATGATTAAATTACTTGCACACCACATTGCCTTGCCATGTACATGTCCAATTTCATTTGTTTCATCATCAGCATGCAAAACCAATCATGTTTGGGCCTCCCATGCGCCTGTACAGGCCCATGCATGGAGGATCCAACTTCACATGCACATGAGTATTTCATTGCTTGCATCATGCCTGGCTATAAATAGCAGCTCCATTCCTCTTCAAAATCCAACCTCAAGGCGCCTGAACTGCTACAGAAGTGAAATCCCTACCTCCATTAAAAGGAATTTTGCTTTTCTCTTTCAATTTTCAAGTTCAATTTTCAACTTCATTGGTTGATCTTTGAACTTCAATTCCTAAACTGTGCTTCCTTGCAACCTCAAGAACACACTGCATCAAAGAATTGGAGTGGATCAAGTCTTGTAAAGCTTCACTTCAAAGGTTGTTGTTCAAACTTTTTTGATTCGAAACTCCTTGGATACTGATCATTTCTTGTGTTTGTTGGTACCTCTGAAGTCCTCATGTGAGAGGCAATTGATCTGTGCATTTAATTTCATGAATTGAGCAAGTTCAGTATGAACACCATAAATTTCTATCTCAGATTTCTCTCTCTATAGAGATCTTGAGTGGAAACCAATGGCACAGGGGTGATGTACATCACCCCAGCTTTCTAAAGATATATAGATCGTGCATTTTGGTGAAGTTTTTAAAACCTGCAAGTTTTGGCCGGAACAGTAAATCTCGCCAGAGAAGAGGGTGATGTACACCACCGTCCAACGTGGATGAGCTCTGGACCATTGGATGTTGTTTCCGGATTTAATCCCAGCCTTTGAATGTTATGACTTTCATTAATGCCATGTGTGATGCTGTTGACTCAAGTACACCATGCGCGCGCGTTTCCCTGCCCTCAGACGCGCCACGTCAATTAATGAATCCAGATCTGACGCCTCTGGATTTTTTGTCATTTTTAATTTCTAATTTTATTTTCTTTTATTTCAATTATTTTCAAAAATTCATAACTTCTTCATTTTTAATCCAAAAAATATGGGACTAATTGCATTATTTTCCTTTTTAATTCTAGTTTCTGAAAATGATTTTTAATATTTTTTATGAATCCATTTAATATTTTTTGTGAATTTTCTCTTTTCTGGTTATTTTTAATTCATTTAAAATACTTTCCAATATTCAAAAATGCCAAAAATATTTTCTTAACATCTTTGAATGATGATGAATCTATGAAAAATATTCTCATCATTTTCTTAACTGATTTGAGATTTATTTGAGATTTTAGTTCAATTATGTTATTTTTCTTCATTTTTAATTGTTAAAAATTAGTTTCTGTTTTCAAAAAATGATGAATTTTTTTGTCAAACCTTGTTTGACCATGTTGAACTTATGATGATCCAAATTGGACTTTTCCAAGTTGATTTGAATTGGATTTGAAGTTTGACCTTTATTTGTTTATTTTAATTCAAGTATTATTTTAATTCCAAAAAATACCAAACATATTTTTATTGTTTCTTGACTTTTAAGCTTTTTCTGACTTCTGTTTACCATTGGTTGATGTTGATTAATTTCATATTTGGTCAATGTATTTTGCTTATGTCGATTGAATTTCAATTATGTACATTCCATTTCTTCTTCTTCTTCTTCCTTTTTCTTTTTGATCAATAAGTTAATGATTGGTGGTTAGCCTTGACATATGAGGGGCTTAACCTTCTTTGATCCAAATCAAATTCATCTTGATCAAAGATCAAGTGAATTGCTTTGCATTAGAGATAGGTTGCTTCTTGGTCAAGCAAAAAACCTAAATCCATACAAGATCATTCTTCTTGGTCAAGCAAAAAACCTCTGTAACCTTGGATCTTCCTCAATGTCAAGGCCATATCCACATTATATTTATATTGCTTGACGAAGGCCTCGCCAAGATCGTTGAAAGAGCCGATGTTCGCACTATCAAGCCCCATGTACCACCGGAGCGCAGCACCAGATAAACTATCCTGGAAGTAGTGGATAAGCAGTTGATCATTATCTGTTTATGTAGACATCTTGCGTGCATACATCACAAGATGGCTGAGCGGGCATGTGTTTCCCTTGTATTTCTCAAAGTCGGGTACTTTGAATTTTACAGGGATCTTCACGTTGGGCACAAGGCACAACTCAGCAGCACTCTTACCAAAGAGGTCCTTACCCCTCAGAGTCTTCAGTTCCTTGCGCAACTCAAGGAATTGGTCTTTCATTTCATCCATCTTTTCATAAACATCTGGGCTCTCAGATGACTCAGAATGATAGATGGTGTCCTTAACTCGAGGTAAGGTGTGCACAACAGGAGGTGGCACAGAAAGGACCGGGCTAGATGCCGGAAGAGAAGCGAGGGTATGACCAAAACCCTCAGGCACAAAATTGGCAGGCATCCCCCAGGGGAACCCAGCTGGCATAGAAGGCGCAAAATGGGTTGTTGCAGCATGCACAATTGAAGCAGCTATCTCTGAAATAACCGTCCTTGCGGGAGGAGTTGCAGGAGTTGGCGGCGATTGGCTCTGGGTAGCCAGCACTGACTCCATCATGGCAGTCAGTCTAGCTATCTCTTCTTTCAGCTCTCTGTTCTCTTGCTCGAGATGCTCCATGATCTTTGGATGATTGGCCCTTGTATTATACCGGTGCGTCAGCTTGTCTTCAAAATAAATGAAGAGCAAAGAGTTAGACCACTGATTAGAGCTTAGAATAAAACCTGCTTATGCATATGATGCATGCAATTTTTATGCATATGATGATTTTTTATCAGAGGAACTTTATAGAGATCTATTTGCAAATATTTGAAAATATTAATCTTTTAAGACATATATGGAATACTCATAGCAATAATATTTGAAATTTTTTTTACACCAAAGAAGTAGTACAGCTTTTGTAACCAAATACAATACAAGAGGAAAGGAGAATTAACATCCTATGGAGCCCTAGAAACAATCGTCCAAAGCTCTCGAGATTGGAAGATAAGCTGCACGAAGCCTCTTCACCTCCCTCTCATAAGCTGCTTCCATGTCGGCCTTCTCCTTAGCGAGCCGATCATACTTCCTCTTCCAAAACCTTGATGACTGAGGAAGAAGAGAAGTAACCCCATCATCAGACTCATCAATAACCTGATGCTCCAGAAACTCTATCACTGCATCTTTATCTCTAAGTTGCTGAAGAAGTTCCTCTCGCTCACGAACCCATGCACGCGACCGATCTTCATCTCTACTCCTTGGTTAGGGAGTGTTGGAGGCCCAACCATAACCATAGGGGTAGGTCTCGGATAATCATAAGGCATACGATACTCAAGCGCTCTCTTCCTCACCCAAGTGGTGTAGGGTTCCAAAGCAATGCAATTCGTCGGACCAAGCTCCTTCCTTCCCTACCTATGAACCTTGCACCAGGCGCAAACCATTCTTCCCTTCAAGTTCTGGGGATCTTTACCCTCTTGAAAGAATACACCTTCCAACAGAATATTTTTAGGTTTATCTTTTAAGGGGAACCCAAGCTGACGACGAGCCAAAACAGGGTTGTAGTTAATTCCACCACATGTACCAAGAAGAGGCACATTGGAGAATTCACCACAAGAGTCAATAATCTGGAAACCATCATACACACGATTATACCAAAAGATATCATCATTAGTGGGAGACATAAGTCTCGTAGACCACCGTAGACATCCCTTGTTCTCCTTGAAGGCGGGCGTCTGAGGCAAGTGCGAAATAAACCACTTGTACAACAGAGGCATACAACACATAATGGATCCACCACCCTTTGCATTCCTCATATGCAAAGAGAAATAAGTCTCACCCAACAGAGTCGGAACGAGATTAAGAGTAGAAAAAATCCTAATAGCATTCACATCCACAAAATTGTCGATGTTGGGAAATAACACTAGCCCATAGATGAGAAGTACAAATATGGCTTCAAAGGCGTCCTCACTCATGGCCTTCCTAAACAAAGTAGCTTTAGCAATGAGAAAATCAGATGGGAGACCTTGAATTCCACCTTTGGTAGTCATATGAGCAACAACATCAGATACATCTATGTGAAGCATGTCAGCAATCTCTTGGGAAGAAGGAACCCTCTCCAAACCATTGGACGACAACTGACCCAAGATAGGTATACTCATAAGATAGGCATACTCCTCAAGTGTAGGCAACAACTGGAAATCCGGAAAAGTGAAGCACCGATACAGAGGATCGTAGAACTGCACCAACACACTCATCAGACCTTCATCCACCTGAGTAGAAAGAATAGACAGAAGCTTCCCATGGCGAGCTTTGAACTCCAAAGGCTCTAATACATAAGATGTCAAACTCCTTAACTCTTTCAAGTCAGGTTGTCTGAAATTGTACTTCTTCGTATTCCTTCTTTGCTTATCCATGTCTGAAATTTTGCAAATAAACCTCTTAAGTTCCTTGAAAATTTCATTGTTGATGATATGGATGCGTATGAATGCATGAATGCATGAATGCATGGATGCAACAATCAAACTCAAGTATCAAGCAAGTCACGCCACACAAAGGTCACGGGATGGCTCAAGTCATCCTCAATATCAATCATCCATTTTAGTGGGATATGGTTTACACCTTATCAACACCCAAGTTCCATTGATATTAAGGATATACGAGAATGGGTCAACCGCGAATCAAGGGTTTGTTGTAAGTCACGAGCATGGAGTCTCGGTTAAGAACCACCCAATGGGAGTGTACTATGGTTAAACCTAACAATCATGTTCTAAAAGAGGTTCCCATAGTCATCATCTCATCTTTCGGATATTATCGGATAGAACGACCCTACTCGTATTCCAAAAATATTCTGAAGAGAGACTCTTATGAGTGTAGTATCGCGTAAAAATCGTATCAAATCTTACACTTGAACGACCTTCGCGCTACATCCTAAAATAGGCCAAGATGGGATAGGTCATCTAAGGTTTACATTGGAAAGAGTAATGCGTAACCACGACTACTCGTGTGACATTATTAATCCCAACAAGACCTCCACCAAGTGAATGGGCTTGCAAGTCAACTTGCTAAGGAATAACTCCACACAAGTCAACAAGACTATACCATTCTCCTATCATAAGTGCACTCGAGTTCGGGTATAGAACTCATCTCACAAGGAACCACCAAGCACACAAGCAATTGATATATCCAGCAATTCATACATTACAAACAATACAATCATCCCAAATTTGCACAAAAATATGTCACAAATAAATATACACATACAATACAACAAGCAAAAAGTAGGCTAAACCCACTAGGAAAGATATGTCCCTAGCAGAGTCGCCACTTTTTTGTAGTGGGGTATTTGTTACCTTATGATTTATTGACTAAATCAAAAGTAAACATACAATTCGAGTCGCCACCGCACTTTTATTTATCCAAAGGAAAGGTTAAAAAGCGAACAAAAACCAAGTAAGAAGTTTTATCAAATCAAAAACTAATAAAAATGTCAGAGATCTAGGTAAGGGGGTCGGTTATGAAATGGGAAGGTTTTAAGCACCCAAAACATCCTTAGTACTCTAAGGGAGCCCTTTTTGCAAATGTGTGTTGTAGGTTGGTATTTGTGAAAATATGTGCAAAAGATTGGGGAGATGAGAAGAGAATAGATTATATTTATAATTGTGTTGTTTGAATGGATAAACTCATTGCCTACGTACCATCACAAAGGTAGGATCAAAACCTCGTAGTTCGAGGTAAAAATCACAAAAGATTGGTGAATTGATTTGATCAAAAGCCTTAAGGTCTTTTGTTATCAAAGGGAGAAAACTCAACCTAAACCAACAATCCACCATGTGGGGATAGCTTCAACATACTAGTGAGGGGTTAACCCTATAATAAGTATGGAAGACTTATAGTCCAATGACTAAGGATGAGGTGAGGTTTACATCAACCACTATGATAACTCAAACCTATGGCTAATGTTTATGAAAAAAGTTTTAACAAAGGTGGCCATTGGAACCACCAAAATCAACTTGAAATGAGTTGTATTTACAAGTTAAGTGTATTTACAAAAATGAAGTCAAAGTTGAACTAAGGTTCATTCACAATGAGTATTAATGAAAAAAGTTTGAAAAAATCAAAGGCATAAGGCCTAGGTTTCTAATTTGAACATAATGTCAAAGTTTGCATAAAAGAGTTTGGCTTGGGTTAGAGTGGAGAGAAGAAGAGAAAGGCTAGTCCTAAAGCATACACAGATAAAAGAAGAGATAAAACCCTTGGAGTTCCTTTTCTTGAAATCATAGAGATGATTCAAGATGCTCCTTTCCTTTGGACTTAGCAAGCAACAAGCAATCAAAAAAAATATACATTCAAGCTCCTAGGATCTCCATTTGGCTTGTCTCTCTTAACTTGGCTACTCATGACAATGGTCCTTCTTACTATCTCAAGATGGAATCCCTATCACACAAGAGCAAACATCAAAAAGTTCAGAACAAAATAAGAGGAATGGATAAAGAATGAGTTTAAATTAGGGGTCCTTTGAAGTCAACTTTCAAATTTAGCATTCTAAAGGCATGAGGCCTAGTTGCTCTTCAACAAGTTTAGCATTCTAAAGGCATGAGGCCTAGTTTCTCTTGAACTCCTTTAAGCATAGGTAAGGTCCTAATTCTAAGTCCTTTCTCCTTTTTGGATTGGGTTCACACAAACAAAGACAAAACAAACACAAAGCAACAATATATTTATATACAATAATGAGCTCAAATGAGCAAAAGGAAAATGGCATAAACATAAAATATGTGCTCAAGTGAGCAAAGTAAAAAGAAATATGAATAAATGAGCAAGAAATAAAGTGCATTAAAGTAAATTGCAAGAAATTAAATGCTCAAATTAAAGTTAGTAGTTAGTGGTTATGTTAGTGTGTCATAAGACAATTTAGCGCTATGTTAAGCAATCGTAAGTGGACTAATGTAGTAGTCACACCTATCTGAGACCACTCAATAAAACTATAGGCAAATAAACACAAGTTAGAGATCATGACTAGTAAGCCAAGCTCCTACAACTTGCCATGCCAAAAGAAAAGAAGAAATGCCTTGTATGGACTTTAGGCTTTTTGCTTGACCAAGAAGCAACCTATCTTGGACACAAAGCAACTCACTTGATCTTGGATCAAGTTGAGTTTGATTTGGATCAAAGAAGGTTAAGCCTCTCATTTGTCAAGACTAACCATAAGACATTAACTCATTGGCCAAAAATAAGAAGAAATGAAGATGGAGATGAAAATGAAATGGATAAAAAGAGAAATCAAATATCAAATACAATTGGTCAAAAGTGAATCAAATCAACATCAAACATTATTAAACATAAGAGAAATGAAGATTAGAAGTCAACAAGTCAAACATATTTTTTTTGGTATTTTTGGAATTAAAATAAATGCAAAATTAAAATGGACAAAATATGGTCAAACCTCAAATTCAATTCAAATCAACTTAGACAAGTCCAATTAAATTCTCATAGGTCTAACATGGTCAAACAAGGTGTGACAAATTTTCTCAACAATTTTTGAAATCAGAAACTATTTAAAATCAATTAAAAACAATGAAAAATAACACAAATGAATTAAAATCTCAAATAAATCTCAAATCAATTAAGAAATTGATGAGACTATTTTTCATAGACTTATCATGATCCATATGTGTTAAGAAAATATTTTTGGAATTTTCATATATAAAAAATTATTTAAAATGAATTAAAAACTATTAAAAACAAAATAATTCACAAAAAATATTAAATGAAGTCACAAAAATAATTAAAAATCAAAATATGAAACTAGATTTTTCAAGAAAATTTTTGGTGTTGGTCTCATATTTTTGTGACTTCAAATAAAATATTTATGAATTTTTGAAAATAAAAGGAATTAAAAGAAATTAAAACAGAAAATAGAAAAATAGAAAAAATGCGCTGCCATTGGATCCGTCTCATTAATTGACGTGGCAACATCACACGGTCCAGAGGCGCTGATGCACGATGCTCCTTGGTCAAGCGCGCAACATATCTATTTAAAATAAGTCAGCTAAATGAAGAGACATGATTATAACATTTAAATGAGATCCAAAGGCTCAGATGCATCCACGTGGGGATGGTGGTGGAAACCACCATCTTCTCCGGCCAGAGAACCAACTCCGGCCACCACGCGCTGGTTTTTGAAACTTAATGAAAATAAACAAGTAGGTTATCAAAATGAAGCTGGGGTGATGTACATCACCCATGTAACCTTGGATCTTCCTCAAAGTTTCTATTTAATGAGAAATCAGAGCTTGAGGATCAAGGTGCACAAACTGAAATGGCACGATTCATGAAATTAAGACCACCACTGGCCTGCCTCTTGCTCGAGGACTTTAGAAAACAGTTCAAACTCAAGCAATTCACATTGTTTAGCAAGATCCAGATCAAAACTGTTCAGTGATATACCTCTGAAATGCAGCTTTGAACAACACGATCTCTTTAAGCTTTGTATCCCAATTTGATTTGGAGATGTAATAATGATGCAAGGCTAAGGAATTAAGACTTGAAGATCAACTAAGGATGTTGAAATTCAAGCTTGAAATTGAGAAATGAAAACTGGAATTCCTTTGAGTGAGGGTGAGGTTTCAATTCAGCAGAGTTTCAGATCTCCTCCAGGTTGGTTTTTGAATGAGCAAGCACATGTATTTATAGCTGAGCCTGATGCAAGGAGGTGTAATGCTCGTGTGCATGAATTTTGGATCCTCCATGCATGGGCCTGTACAGGCGCATGTAAGGCCCAAAATTGAATGGAATTGCATGCTGAGATCATTTTGGAGTGAATTGGACGTGCACAAGGCCTGCATTTGCTTGCACTTCAAGTTATGATGTGAATTCCCAAAATGCACATAAACATTCATCTCTTTGAAAGTCCCACATGAGGAATCCCAAAATGGTCATGTGAGTAATGGTTGGAAAGATCTTGACATAAGGAATAAAAGTTATGTTCGGCAAAAATCCATTTGGAGTTTGGAATTTTAAGAAAACTGACTTTGAAGTTTGAGGTACAAAACATGTCTAGGTTCCCTTTGAATTTTTTTGCCAAAAGTGATCAACTTCAATCCCTTCTGGTTCAGTGATGAAAGCCTCAAATGGAAAAACCTCCAACATCAAAGTTGTAGATATTTTAATGGTGATAAATTTAGACTTAAATTTTGAATCATTTGGATTTTTTATGAGAAACTTATGGGCACTTGAAGTTGGACTTTTTTCAAAATCAATGGTTTTGGTCCAAAGTGACCTATAATGTTTTGTATTATCACATGTGTTTCTTTTAGGATTATGAAATTTTGTCCAACATAACATATCAATTAGGAATCTTGATCTTTCCAATGCAATTGGTCTCACATCAAAATCATAAAAATTAAGGAAGTTAGGTCCTTGGGAAGTTGACCCAAAATTAGGGTTTCAGTCAAAATGACCTATAATATTTTGAAATGAATGATGACTTTCCAAGTTTCAAATAGATTTTTTATGAACATGGAAGTTGTTCATATGGTTACTAAGAACATGTTTTCTCTTGGGGTCATATTCATTTGACAAACACATCACAAGTTGTGTCTCAGTGGATCTCAGTTTGGTCAGATGACTTGACTGGTCAACTTCTCAGGGCCAAACTTCAAATCTTGATGAATGAATGATTGAGGATACTCACATAGGCTCATATATGCATAAAATAATGAATGAAAGAACTTACCTTGGGAAATAATCCTCAAGCCCTTTTGGGTTATCTTGATCAAATTTATAAATTTAGATACTTGGGAGACTTATATGATGATTAGGAGCTTTATGGACCATTGTCATGCTTGTTCTCATCTTCTTCTAGCCACTTCATTGAGCATATGAGCCTCATAGGAGCAGGGGATCTCATGACTACTTGAGCTTCAAAACAAAAAGAGTTAGTGACATATTTTTGTGCTTTTGGTTAGTAAAAAAATAAAATAAAAGCAATAATATACAATACAAGCATACTTGGTGGTCTCAAACCACTCACACAAGTCCCACCCTAGGGTTAAGGAGCCACACATGCTATGATCCTTGAGGCAATGCATTAAGCAAATAGTATGATGCCATGAGGGATCTTAGGGTCAAAATTAGGGTCTTACAAGTACCAAAGGAACCTTCATGCACTTCGGTCATCAACAAGTCTGCTTCGTGTCTATCCACGCATCTTAGCAAAACCATGTCGACGTTCCTCTTGTATAATACATCACCATTCAAGTAGAAATTACCGGCTAATCTTCTCAAAGTCTTCTTATCTTTCAAAGATGCCCAAGTGAGTAAATATGACTTTGGAGGAAACATTTGATGTCGTAATACCACGACTTCTCGTCTTTGATCTCTTCAACAACAAACACATGAGCTGGCCTATCAAGACGCATTACGGACAACTTGGGAACTTCATTCCAATACTTCACTATAATCATTGATGCCAACGTTGCAAGAGCGTCTGCCATCCAGTTTTCATCTTGAGGGATGTGATAAAACTCAACCTTTGTAAAGAAGGTTGAAATCCTCCTCGCATAATCTCTATATGGTATTAAACTGGGTTGATTTGTCTCTCATTCTCCTTTGATCTGATTCACTACCAAAGATGAATCACCGAAGACATCCAAATACTTGATTCTGAGATTCATGGCCTCTTCAAGCCCAATAATGCAAGCTTCATATTCTGCCGTGTTGTTTGTACACTTGAAAGTTAATCTAGTTGTGAACGGTAGATGCGTGCCTTGAGGAGTAATAATCACTGCCCCAATGCCATTTCCACATTGATTAACAGCTCCATCAAATACCATGCCCCAACGGGAACCAGGTTCTGGCCCTTCTTCTAGAAATGGTTCATCATAATCTTTCATTTTCAAGTACAAAATATTTTCATCAAGAAAATCATACTGTACTGACTGGTAATCCTCAGTTGGTTGGTGAGCCAAATTGTCAGCCAAGATACTACCTTTGATCATTTTCTGAGATTGGTATTCAATATCATGCTCTGATAACAACATTTGCCAACGGGAAATTCTCCCAGTTAAAGCAGGCTTCTCAAATATATACTTGATTGGATCCATTTTGGATATCAACCAAGTGGTATGATTTAGCATATACTGACGCAAACGCTTAGCAGCCCAAGCCAATGCGCAACAAGTTTTCTCGCATTGAATATTGAGTCTCACAATCGGTGAATTTCTTACTGAAGTAGTAAATTGAAAATTCTTTCTTCCCAGTCTCATCTTGTTGACCAAGAACATAACCCATGCTATCATCTAGCACAGTCAAATACATGATCAATGGTCTTCCTTCAACAGGTGGAGACAAAATAGGAGGCTCAAGCAAATACTCCTTGATACTATCAAATGCTTTCTAGTAGTCTTCGGTCCAATCACAATACTGATCTTTCTGAAGAAGCTCGAATATAAGTGCACATGTGGCAGTCATGTGGGAAATGAATCTGGAAATATAGTTCAAGTGGCCGAGAAAACCTCTGACTTGCTTCTCAGTTTTGGGCGCAGGCATCTCTTGTATTGCTTTGACCTTGGTAGGATCAACTTCAATACTCTTCTACTGACAATAAAGCCCAACAACTTACTAGAATGAACACCAAAAGTACACTTATTGGGATTCAAGCGGAGTTTATACTTCCTCAAACGCTGGAATAGCTTCAACAAATGCTCAACATGTTACTCTTCATCAATTGATTTAGCAATCATGTCATCGACAAAAACTTCAATCTCTTTATGCATCATATCATGAAAAAGAGTAGTCATTTCTCTCTAGTAAGTAGCACCAACATTCCTTAGACCGAAAGACATCACTCTATAACAGAATGTTCCCTAGGGTGTAATGAATATGGTCTTCTCCATATCCTCGGGTGCCATTTTAATCTGATTATATCTAGAAAATCCATCGATAAACGAAAAGACTTTGAATTTAGCAGTATTTTCTACCAACATATCAATGTGTGGCAGAGGGAAATCATCTTTCAGACTGGCTTTATTCAAATCTCTATAGTCAACACACATGCAGACTTTTCCATCTTTCTTTGGCACAGGCACAATGTTGGCCACCCATTGCGGATACTCAGCAGTCACAAGGAAACCGACATCAATCTGCTTCTGAACTTCCTCTTTGATCTTCACAGCCATATCAGGATGCGTTCTTCTCAACTTCTGCTTGACTGGAAGGAATTCTAGCTTCAACGACACTCTATGCTCTACAATATCATAATCCAACCTAGGCATTTCCTGATAGGACCAAGAAAACACATCTGAATACTCTCGAAGAAGATCAATCAACCCCTTCTTAGCATTTGGACACAATCGAGACCCAATCTTGACTTCCTTCACATCATCTTCGGAACCCAAGTTGACTAGCTCAATCTTCTCTTCAAACGGCTGAATAATCTTTTCATCTTGCTCAAGAAGACAAGACAATTCATCACTCACTTCTATATCACTTTCCTCCTCGACCTCAAACACAGGGAATTCAAAATTTGGAGAAGGAGAAGGATCATTGTATTCAATGGAGTTAGGAACCAACCTGCATAATGATTTGATATTTGATTTTAGAGAAGTGAATTTGTGACCAAATATTATGCAGTTGGACAATTATATTGTTTATTTATGTTTTTTGTGATTACCATTTTCAGAAATAAGCAAAAAGTAAAAATAAAACATCAAAGATGTGGATGAATAAAATTAATTTTATTGATGATCAATTTAAAATGCCCAACAATGTTCACTTCTCCCTTAGGCATAGGAGAAGGATTTTAAAATATAAAAAGAAATTACTTAGATCGATGCAAAATAACAGGAATATCAACAGCAGTCCAATTGTTGCATGTCTGTCCATGCGTCACAAAGTTGGTGCAGTCTTCCTCTTCATTGTCCTCTAGCACAACAGCTAAGTGTTGTTCATTCCCAGAAATGAACCCTCCACCCTCCGCTACGGAAACTGAGTTGCATCTCTTCAGATCTAGGAGTTGACGAGCCCTTTTAGAACCCCAAACCAGTTCTTCCTTTGTTCTCAGTGACCTCTACCACGCGCCCCCACTGATCAATAGGACCTTCTTCCACAATCTTCTGCGCATCTTTCAGAGAGGACATAAGTGCCCCAACTCTCTTCTCAGCAGCAACAGATAAGGCTTGGAACGGAGTCCCAACCTCATCCTCAGCTTCTACATATGAAAAAGATGACAGATGGCTGACCAACAGTGCTTTCTCACCTCCCACAATCACCAACTTTCCATTTCTGACAACTTTGAGCTTCTGATGCAGAGTGGAAGTAACAGCTCCTGCTTCATGAATCCATGGCCTTCCCAATAAACAGCTATAGGCTGGGTGAATATCCATTACCTGGAATGTAATATGAAAATCACTCGGACCTATCTTGACTGGAAGGTCCACTTCACCAATGCCCGTCTTGCGCGAGCCATCAAAGGCTTTGACAATTACTCCACTATACCTCATGGGAGCTCCTTAATAAGATAACTTTGACAATGTTGATTTTGGAAGCCCATTGAGTGACGACCCAGTGTCAACTAGTATGTTTGACAAAGCATCTCCTTGTAATTCATTGAGATGTGGAAAGCCAGATTGTGATTTCTTCCCTCCTCAGGGAGTTCTTCATTGCAAAAGCTCAAATTGTTGCATGAAGTGATGTTGGCTACAATATGATCAAATTGAGCCACAGTAACATCTCGCTCCATGTATGCATGTTCAAGAACTCTCTGGAGTGCTTCTCTGTGCGCTTCAGAATTCAAAAGTACAGACAACATGAAAATCTTTGAGGGAGTCTGGAGCAACTGCTCAACCACATTAAATTCACTCCTTTTGATCAGTCGGAGTACCTCATCATCATTACTATTGGATTTCAAATTGCTGGATTCACCAGACTTATCTCTTGAACAACCAACAAGGTCTGCACTAGGCACCTCCGCCTTCTTACTAACAATCAAATTTTCTTTATTCTCCTGGATCACCGGTCCAAAAACTCGACCACTGCGGGTCACCTTCGTAACATCTATAATGCTCACTACTGAGCTGGTCGTAGGCAACGGGACCTCTTGACCTTTCTCTATCATTGTAGCATTGTATTGATACGGTACAACCTTATTAGATGCATACGGGATTGGGCCTGCCAACCGTATAACCAACGGTTAAACTGATCTATTGCTGATGTTCGGGCTATTGCTGCTATCATACTGAATCACCAACTGCTATGGTTGCTTGAATACAGGAACAATTACATTAACATCGTCATCTACATGATGGGATTGAACAATCTGGATCATGCCTTAATCCATCAGGCGCTGTATGTCCCTTTTCACTACAACACACCCCCTTGGGTTCACACTACAAATATCACAACCTTCGTGATCATGTTCACAGTCACTCACCAAGCAGATATCTTTATGCATCTGCACCAAAGACCTTCGGATAAACCAGACATCAAAAACTTTGAATTCACCTGGACAGCCGTCCACCATGTTCACTGAAGAATTCCCATGAGCGGGCAACGGATTAGCTTTCATATTAGGCGCGTGGTCTTCAAAAGACACCATGCCACTCTTCATAAGCTTTTGCACCTCATATTTCAGTGGATAACAGTTCTCAATATCATGCCCAGGTGCACCCTGGTGAAAAGCACAGCGAAGTTCGGGTTTATACCACCAAGGAAGTGGTTCTGGTATCTGTGGTGGATTCCTCGGTTGAATCAAATTCTTGAGGACCAAAGATGGGTACAGTTCGGCATATAACATAGGAATCAGGTCGAACAAGACCTTCTTCCTCTCGAAGTTCTGTTGCTGGTGATGATTGTTGTTGGAATTGTGGTTGTTATAGGTGTTCGTTCTTTGTTGCGGTTGTTGTTGTTGACGTTGATTTTGATATTGATGTTGTTGTTGTTGTTGAATTGGTGTTGTTTGCTGATTAGAAAAGACTGGAATGACAGATGATACTTGATGATGATGATGTTGACAGGGTGGTGGATTTCTTCATGTTTGAGGCCTCCTCTGCCTCCCACTGCTTATTGCATTTGTTTCACTATCCTTCCTCTTGCTAAAATTGCTCCCATATTTCTTGCTAGTTGGCGCCTCCTCTTTCGACAATCGTCCTTCACGGACCCCTTCTTCAAGTCTCATCCCCATAGTTACCATTTCGGTAAAATCACTGGGGGCATTAGCAATCATACGTTCATAATAGAATGAACTCAGGGTTTTGAGAAACATTTTCCTCGTCTCCTTCTCCTCCAAAGGAGGAGTGATCTGGGCAGCCAACTACCTCCAACGCTGGGCATACTCCTTGAATGTCTCCTTATCTTTCTGAGACATGGACCTCAGTTGGTCCCTATCCGACGCCATATCCACGTTGTACTTGTAATGTTTCACGAAAGCCTCTCATAGATCATTGAATGTGCAGATGCTTGCACTATCTAACCCCATATACCATCGAAGCATAGCACCAGTCAGGCTATCCTGGAAATAGTGAATCCGTAGTTGATCATTATCTGTCTGGGTTGACATCTTGCGGGCATACATCAATAGATGACTGAGTGGACACGAGTTTCCCTTATACTTCTCAAAGTCAGGCACTTTGAATTTCACTGGGATTTTCACATTGGGCACTAAGTAGAGTTCAACATCACTCTTCCCAAACAAATCTTTGCCTCTCAGCGTTTTCAGTTCCTTATGCAGCTCAAGAAATTGCTCCTTCATCTCATCCATATTCTCATAGACATCCGGGCCCTCAGATGGCTCGGAGTGATAGATGGTGTCTTCTACACGGTGCAAAGTGTGCATAATGGGAGGTGGCACACACATGACCGGGCTAGATGCCAGCATGGAAGCAAAAGTGGGAGCGAAACCCTCTGGCAAAAAATTAGGTGGCATTCCCCAAGGGAATCTAGCAGGCAAATTCGGAGCAAAGTGGGCGGTGGCAGCAGGCACAATAGAGGTAACTAATTCGGAAAAGACAGTCCTCGCGGGAGGAGTTGCAGGAGTTGGAGAAGCTTGGCTCTGGGCAGCAAGAACTGACTCCATCATGGCAGTCAGTCGGGCAATCTCCTCCTTCAAATCTCGGTTCTCTTGCTCAAGGTGTTCCATGATCTTTGGACGATTGGCTCGAGTGTTGTATCGGTGAGTCAGCTTGGCCAAAGCATAGAAGAACACCAATCAGACACCTGGAAAAAACCTGCTTATGCAAATGATGTTGAAATGCAATGCTTGATTTATTTTTATTTTCCAAGGAACTTACTATATCATTTGAAAATATATAAAAATTGAAATGGTAATTGCAATAATTTGATATGACCAAAAATCTCTTTTTATTTATATAAATTAGAAGGATTAAACTGAGTACAATTTCAGAAACCAAAATAAAAAATACAAGAGAAAAGGAGACTAGTCATCCTAAGGATCCCTAACAACAGTGTTAGCAGATCTGGCTGAAGGCGCGTACTTCCTTTGAATGCCACGAATCTCGGTCTCAAAAGAAGTCTTCATCTGAGTCTTCTCGAGGACAAGCTGGACAATAATCTTCTTCCAAGCAACGGAAGGCTGAGGCATGCTAGAAGATGGAACCTCTGGCTCTCTCTGTCTCTTCGTCACTCGGTCTTCAAGTAGCTCAATAAGTGCATATTTGTCCTTAGACTCCAACTGCAACTCTTCATGCTTCTTGCTCAAAGCATGGAAACGCTCTTCCCACATATCCTTCTCTTGCTTCGTCTTGATGAGCGCATCTTCCAACTCCTCTACATCTCGGTTAGGGAGAGTTAATGGCTCAACCACAACCATAGACATAGGTCTTTCACAAGGATAAGGCATCTTCAACTCCATAGCTCTCTTCTTCACCCAAAGAGTGTAAGCTCCCAAAGCTACACAATTGCACGGACCAAGCTCGGATCTTCCTTTCCTATGCACATTAGGCCAAGCGTGCATAATCTTCTGCTTCAAACGTTGGGGATCTTTACCCTCTTGATAGAAAAGACCTTCTAACAACATGTTATTAGGTTTGTCTCTCAAGGGGAACCCAAGTTGACGACGAGCCAAAGCAGGGTTGTAGCTAATTCCTTCTTGTGTACCAATGAGAGGCACATTAGAGAATTCACCACAACTATCAATAATCTCCAAACTGCTTAAGGACGGATCATACCAAACTATATCATCATTAGTGAGAAACATAAGTCTCTGAGACCACCTTAGACATTGTTTGTTCTCCACAAAAGCAGGCGTCTGAGGCAAGTGCGAAATAAACCACTTACACAGAAGAGGAATGCAATAGACAATAGTTCCACCACCCTTAGAATTCCTTAGATGCAAAGAGAAATACATATCACCCAACAGAGTAGGCACAGGATTCCTAATCAAGAAAAGTCTAATGGTGTTAACATCAACATAACCGTCAATGTTATGGAACAAAGCTAATCCATAGATGAGCAACACAAAGATAGCTTCAAAAGCATCCATACTACCAGCTTGAGCAAAAGTGGTAGCTTCCTTGATGAGGAAAATAGATGGCAATCCAAATAAACCTCCTTTCTTCACCCAATGAGCCTCTATCTCAGACTTCTTCAAGTGAAGAGCTTCAGCAATAATACTAGATCGGGGAATCTCCTCCAATCCATTAAAAGGTACTCTACTAGAAACAGGTATCCCCAAAATATGAGAATACTCCTCCAAGGTAGGCACAAGCTGAAAATCTGGAAAAGTGAAACAATGGTAGAGAGGATCATAGAACTGCACCAATACACTCAACAATCCTTCCACTACATCAGCAGACAAGATGGACAGAAGCCTCCCATGACGTTGTTTGAAGTCCAAGGGATCTAATACAAAATATGCTAGCTTCCTTAACTCTTTCAAGTCGGGACATCTGAAACTGTACTTCTTAGTGTTCCTTCGTCCACAATCCATGGTCTAAAAACATTTGCAAATGATACCTCAGTTCCTTGAAATTTTGTGTGATGAATGTTATGATGCGCATGAAATGCATGAATGCAACAATCACAAATAAGGGATCACACACAAGGCAAACAAAGGTCAAGGGATGAATCAAGTCATTGTTAAAATCAATCATCCATTTTGGTGGATTATGGTTTACACCTTATCAACACCCAAGTTCCATTGATATTGACAAGACTTGATTGGATCAACCAAGAATCAAGGGTTTGTTGTAAGTCACGGGCATGGAGTCTGGGTAAGAACCATCCTAAAGGAGTGAACTAAGGATAAAAACCTGTAGATCATGTTCTAAAAAGTTCCCAGAGTCTTAATTCCATCTATCGGACATTACAGGTTAAGATGACTGACTCATCGACCCATAATATTCTCAAGAGAAACTTGTCTGAGTGTAGTATCGTGTAACAACTGTTATCAAGTCTACACCTGAACAGTTTTTGCACTACGTCCTAAATAGGCCAAGATGGGTTAGGTGTTCTAAAGTCCTCAGCTTCTCAGACCTAATTAGAAATAGTAATGCCTAACCCTAAACACTTGTGTGACATTTCTAAATCCAAAGGAGTCTCCACTGAGTAGATGGGTCTTAAGCCAACTTGTTAAGGACTACTCCACACAAGTCGAACATGACTATACCATCCTCCTATCTTATTTGCACTCAAGTTCGGGTTAGAACTTATCTCACCACTAAGAGATCACCAAGCACAACAAGCAGATTATATCACACATACATATACACAAACATCACATATACAAACATATTCACACAAAAAGTAGGCTAAACCCATTGGAGACTACTCCCTAGCAGAGTCGCCACTTAATTTCTGTAGTGGGAAAATCATGATCATTAAGCTATTGACAAGCTAAAGATCAATTAACAAGATTCGCCACCGCGCTTTTATTGTTTCCAATGGAAAAGGGAAAAAGTACGAACAAAACCCAAATAGTAAGAAGTTTTCAAATAAAAACTAATAAAAATCAGAGATCACAGGTAAGGGGGTTGGTTACACAGAGGGAAGGTGTTAGCACCCAAAGTGTCCTAGGTACTCCTAGGGAGCCCTTTTTGTGTGCATATGTATTTTGTACAAAGTGATATTTACAAACAAATAGAATGGGGGGATGAGAAAAGAATTCATTAATTATATTTTTGTGTTTGACAAGACCTTCGGTCTTATGCCTACGTACCAACATAAAAATGAGGGATCAAAACCTCGTAATTCGTACTAGAAAATTTAAAATGAGTATGTTGGTTTTAACAAAAATTTTAAGCTTTATAGGCACAGAGGCCTAAAATGGTTTGAATGAGTTAGTTCTTTTTGGATTTTTTTGAAAGTTTAAGTCAAATATAGTTAAGTTTATTTACAAGTTTGATTTAAGAAAATAAGTTTGAAAATGCAATGGCATAAGGCCAAAGTTTCTACCTTTTTGTAAAAGTGATCAAAGTTTAGAACAAAAGTAGTTCATACAAAGAAAGTTTTAAAAAATGGAGGGAGAGATTTTGAAATTAAAGAAATGGGGAGAAGATGAAGAGACTACCCTATGCACAAAAATTAAAAGTTTAAAGTTGAAAAGATCTGACCAAATGAGAGAAATCCAATAGACAAGTATGTCAACAAAAACCCAGAATTCCCTTGGACTTTTAGAATCAAGCAACACACAAATGCACAATTATATCAATCTTGAAGAGCAAAGGCATCAAAAAAAGATGGCCTCATCCGAGCTTATCCACTTCATGATCTTCTTCAAAATAACCTATGTAGCAGTTGAATCCCACCTGTCACAGGTTCAACATAACAGCTTAACAATGATCAATGTTGCAGATGAATCTGGAGAGATCTTGAATGATGTATCAGATGAATTCAAACTTTCAAGATCTTGGTTCTTCAACAAATTGGCATTGGCCAAGTCCATTAGCAAAGGAATGTTGCCTAAGTTCTAAGTCCAATTGGGCAAAAACCAAACCAACAGTCCACTCAAGTGTCTTTTAGGGTTTTTGTTATTATTATATGCATTAATGGTCCAAGACCAATCAAACAAACAAGGCAACAAAGTATATCACACAATATGGTCCAAGTGGACAAAGTGAAAATTGCATAAACATAAACAGTTAGAATGATATGTATAATGACAAATGATAATAGAACAATACAAATAAATTGCATTAAAAGTAAAAGCTTGAAAGTAAAAGTTAATGGTTAATAAGTTAGTAGTTAGTTTTCTTTTTCTTTTTTGATGTCAAGACATTCTTTGGAGAACACTCAACCCACTTTGCAAAAGCATGGATCCTTGAACCAAAACATCTTCCAAAGGAAGGAAAGAAGGCCAAGTTTCCATACAATACCATGGAAGAGGGGAGACTTACAATCTGACTAACTAGAATGCTTATGCCTTTCATGTCACAAATTTAGCGCTATGTTAAGCAATCGTAATTGGACTTATGTAGAAGTCACAACTATTTGAGGCCGAGCAATAAATTTTTGGTGTTAATGCATGTTGGAGACATAGTATTAAGAACTATGCTCATTAAACATACCACACACAAAAATATGCAAAAGGCGTGGCCTAATCTCATCCATACTCATGTTAATCTTTCAATCAACTAGCATTAGGATTTTGAGATGTCATTGGCCAATTGAAAATGAATGGATGAAGAAGGTGAATTAGATGAAGAGGGAAAGGGATGAATGAGATCACAAATTGGTCAAAGGAGGACTTTTACCAAATTAATGTTATTCATTCATTTTGGGAGATGGAATGTACATTCCATCAATCCCCTAAATCCAATAATATTAACTTGACAAAGTCAAATCAACCTTGACCAAGGCCCAACAACAAATGAGAAACTCAAATAAGTCAATCCAAATGGTCAACACAATTAAAATGGCATTTATTCAATTAAAAATATTAAAATAATGCATTAAATTCAAATATGTTTTGTCCAAACCCTAAAATCACATTAAAACACCAAATAAATGGGATGTGATTTATCATAGGTCAAACAAGGTCAAAGGACCTTGGATAAAAAATTTCATAATTTTTGGACACTTCAAAATATTTTTAAACAATTAAAAACAAATGAAAAATCAATTAATTCATGAAAAATATTAATAATGATCCAAAAAATAATTTTAATTTAGAATATGAAAGAGAAAAATATTTGAAATTTTTTGGTGAAAGTCCCAT
Organism: Lathyrus oleraceus; assembly: GCF_024323335.1. Lineage (NCBI taxonomy): Eukaryota > Viridiplantae > Streptophyta > Magnoliopsida > Fabales > Fabaceae > Lathyrus > Lathyrus oleraceus. Next base: position 402,543,252 of record NC_066585.1, on the reverse strand, counting down.
ATTTTTTGGATCAATATTAAATTTATTATGAATTATTGAAGAAAATGGAATTTCAGAAAATGCTAAAATACGTGGACCATCAGATCTCCCTCATTAATTGAGGTGCCAGATCTGATGATCCACAACACGGGTTCCACCAACACCTTAGTCAAGTGCGTTGTAACATGAGTAATCAAAAGGAATGGCTGAGATTAAAACATGAGAATTAGATCACACGGTTTAGACCAAAGACACATCATCATCGGAGCCAGAGCTCCGGTTGTCTTCTTCGGCGAGCTTCGCCGGACTGGTCATCATGAACCATCACCAAAATTTCAAACAGAGACATGATTTTAAAGAGAAAACATCACTGAGCATGAATATCACCTCCATTTCTTCCAATTCCAACTATATTGAGAGATATGTGGAATTGGAAAATGAGGTTCATGATCTGAGTTGCTTCGATTTAACCTCAGAGCAACTCAAACACCTTGCCTACATTGGTAGGACTTCAGACAACACAAGAATCAGTGGAATTGACCAAGAAACAAGGAGAATCGAAGAGATCAATTTTTTTGCAAATTACCTTTAATGGAGGTCTGAGCTTGCTAGATCTTGATCTGAATCGTGCTTTGCTTCACTTCAATTGCTTGCAGAAGAGGAATGGAAAGGCTTAGAATCAATGGACTCCTGGAGAATTGAATTCCAAAATAGTGGAGATTCAAGCTCAAATTCAAATGAATTTATCAGGGTTATCCTCTTAATATGGAGGGTTTGCAATGGGGATTCAAAGTTGGCACAATGTGTGTGTTAATTCTGAGCATAAGCAACTATATTTATAGGGGAATTGGATGATATTTGCACACTCACTTTCACTTTCCAAAATTGGCAAATGATTAAAGGATGGTGCATGGGTGCGCATAGGCCCATGAAATGATTGTTTGGAAGTCCAAAATAAAGTTCAGATGCTTTGGAGATGGATTTGATTGCAAGGCAATTGAGCATTGTCATTTGCAGTTTGATCCATGCCACATGATACCAGCCTATTTAAGCCATGCGCAGCCTATGCATTTCTCATCCAAAATTCATGAATTTTAGCTCTTTGGAAAGGTGACATAAAGAGGAACACGTTTGATGTTGAACACTTTTTCATTTGGAGCTTGGAACTTGGAGATATTTGAGGTGGAAGTTTGGAAAAATTTGACATATCAAAAATTTTCTAAGTGTCAAGCCATATGTCTCAATATTCCACCTTGCTTAACTTTTATGGGAGCTTCAAATGAGAAAATTGTCTTCATCAAAGTTGTAGCTCTCTCAAAGACCTTCAAAATGGTCACCAATTTCATGTTGTTTGGATTTTAAATGATAGAGTTATGCATTTTTGAAGTTTGGAAAAATCACTTGATCAATGGTATAGGTCAAAAGTGACCTATAATGTAGCCTCATATCACATGCTAAAAAAAGTTGAATTAGGTCCCACTCCAAACATCAAAGTTGAAGTAGACACATTGAATTTGATTTTTCAACTTGGAAATCTTTCATCTCATAAAAATTGAGCAAGTTATGGCATTGGGAAGTTGAATTTCAAATTAGGGTTTAGACAAAATGACCTATAATGTTTCAACATAGAAAATGATTTTCCAAGAAAAACCAGCTCTAGGTCTTAACATTAAAGTTGTTTATAATGTCATTTAGAGTAAGTTTGATCTTCGAATCATTTTTCATATGGTGAAAATTGTAGGAGATAGGGTCTAGGGAGACCTAGTTTTGATCAGATGAATTCATCTGGCCAACCACCATCAACCAACTTGCTAACTTCCAATTCTCTTGAATTTCTTGGCTCATGGTAGATCATATATGCATAAGATGATGAAATTTGATCAATTGGTGAGATAGCTTGTTGGAGAAGTTACTAAAGATACCCAGTCAAACTAGGGTTTCCAAGGCAAATCACCCTCAAACTCTTGAAGAAAACTTGATCAATATAACATTTAGAGGACATTGGGACTCATATTTTATGCTCATAACCATTCTTGGGTCAATTCTTTATTGTGCTCTTTGTTCATGAGGGTCTCAAACCCTAGATGTGATCAATGAATCAAGGAGATAATGCCCCTACCTACAAAAAAGGTTAGATAGATACAAAGACATATTTTTGGTTTTTTGGTTAGTGAAATGATAAAATACAAGTATGATATAATCACAAAGTTCTTGGTGATCTCTCTTAAAACAAACCCAATGAAGGAGGGGTAAGGAGGATGCCAAGGTATGATCCTAATGCTAATGCTTATGATGAAATTGCGTGAGGGATCTTAGGGTCAAAATTGGGATCTTACACATGGATGCATGGGCAATGATTTGGGCCTAAAGAATGATGTAATCTCACTCCAATTCGTGCATAATGGATCATGTAACAAATACATGTAAGCATGCAAAAGGAAATGAACAATTGGATTCAAATCTTGCCACAACAAACCTATGAAAGGAACCATGTAAAAGTCCCTCTAAACTTGTCCAAATGAAGTGAAATTAGACTTTTTGGAAAGCTAGAATCAAGGGGAACACGATTGATGTTGAACAATTTTCTATTTGAAGCTTGGACAATGATTAATTTTGAGGTGGAAGTTTGAGAAATCGAACATAATTGAAATTTTTCTAAGTACCAAGTAAAATGAACACTTCTACCACCTTGAATAACTTTTGCTATGAGCTTGAAATGGAAATCGCTCCTTCATCAAAATTGCAGATATTTCATCCCTCTTCAATTTGGTCATAAATTTGACCATATTTGGATTTGGCATGAAGGAGTTATTCATTTTAGAAGTTGAGGAAAATTGTTTGTTCAATGGTAATGTCCCAAAATGACGTATAGTGTTTCCTCTTGGCACATGCCCTTGCAAGTTGAATTTTGTAACACCCTTCTAAAATACCCCAAATAATTAATTAAAACAACAAATATATACATCAGAGTAAAGGTGCAATTAAGGGTGTCACACAAATACTTCACACCATTCACCATAATATTTAGTCATGCTCATTATTTAATTCAAAACATAAAGCATTGCACAATACGCAGCGGATAGAGATCAAATCCATCATTCGAAACATGTAGCATATTACATGTAAACTGGTTCACAACCAACAATAAAACATTTAAAACATCCCATCCCGATGTTACATCTACAAGAGCATGACCCACTAAGGAACTACACTAGACTTCAAGCACTAGCTCCTACTCAATCACTGCTCGTTACCTGAAAAATAGTTGTAAGGGTGAGTTCCTCAATCGATATAAAAAGCATTATAAAATGTCATGTAATGCTAAGTAAATAACACATTAATCACCCTAATTACATCACACATTCAGTAACGGCAACACCAACTCATACTCATAATCCTACTCAACATAAACATCAAAACACACGTATAATATTGGAACACATCCATTCATATTATACATAATACATACATTATGCAATGAGACTCCATGCATGCGGTACCGACTATTCGTGAACATATAGTTCAACTTCACCGACCAAATCCAGGTACGGCTACCAAGCTCACTAGTCCCACTAATTTGAGACCTAGTGACTCACATCACTAATTCCTCACCATGGGAATTAGCTACCACCCCAAGGGCCATGCTATGCACGCTAATCACCTAGCATGCAAACATCAACAACAGTCCAAAATGACTAACATCACTAATTCCTCACCATGGGAATTAGCTACCACCATAAAGGCCACATTATGCTATGCCAAATCACCTAGCATGCAACATCAACAACAATCCACAATGGACATATGCTCACACTCTAAGCCATAAAATAGTCCATCAACAATTATATACATAATATATACATTCACAACATTATGCATATTTTCACACATCATCAACATATTTATCACATAATCATATTATGTCATGCCAAATAATTCAGTCACAGTATTAGCACACTCTACTAACACCTATCCTACTCAAAACAACGGGAAATAATCCCTACTATATCACACACCGATATAGGCCAATCACCAATTATGTTCACAACATTAAAATACCAATTTTCCCACTTTTCAAAAGTGTTAACCGGTTAACGCCCTGGGTTAACCGGTTAACGCAGACCAAAACACGCTTCCTGGCCAAATTTAACAGTGTTAACCGGTTAACGCCCTGGGTTAACCGGTTAACGCACACAGAACAACAATTATCACAAATCACGACAGTGTTAACCGGTTAACGCCCTGGGTTAACCGGTTAACGCAAGCAAAACAGCAATACTTCCCAATTCCTAACAGTGTTAACCGGTTAACACCCTGGGTTAACCGATTAACGCAAGACAGAAAGCTGTTCCTGCGCTAACACGAAGCAGAATGCAGAATTCTCCGCATTTTCCGCCGTTGGAGGACTTCCGGACCTCCGATTCCGATTCCGTAAAAAGCTATACGTTCGAAAAATCACTACCCATCCAATTACAGATTCAATTACGGCTTTAACACAGTTTATTCATCACAATTTTTCAGCATTCGACATCCCAATTAGGGGCAATTCAACGGTTTATCACTACCCATTACATGTTAACCCATAATACCCATTAAACAACGATAAACCCGCCTTACCTAAGTTAATCCGGCGAATCTTTAAGCTTCAAGCTTTTCTCTTCTCCAACCTTCGTTCTCTTGCTCTTCCTCTTTGCCCTTTCTCCACTTCTCTGCCGCTTCTCTGTTTTCACGTGAAAACCTTTTATTTACCAAATGGACTCTTTTTCCTTATTTCCAATTTATATATATTTTCCAATAATTATTACTCCATTAATAATAATAATAATCCAATAATTCCAATTATTTAATTAAATTAATAAATATAATATTAACTTAAATTAAATAATTATCTTATTTTTATCGGGGTGTTACAAATTTGACATTTCTCAAAGAAATAAAGTTTGATATGACATCTTGACATTGATCATGGAACTTGGATGGCCTTCATCGCATGCAAATTGAGCAAGTTATGGTCCTTGGAAGTTGACATCCTAACTAGGGCATAGACAAAATGACCTATAATCTATCACCATAAAAAATGACTTTCCAAGAAAAAATTGACCTTGATGTCAACATGAATGTTTTTTGGAATGTCATAAGGAATAACATTTCCCTTGAAATCATTTTCATATGACAAAAATTGTAGGAGATAGGGTCTAGTGAACCCTGGTTTTGACAAGTTGATTTTCTCTGGTCAACCTCTTTAAACCAACTTGAAAACTTGGAGTTCTCTTGATATTTTGGACTCATGGAGGATCATATATGCATAATATGATGTAATATTAAGTATCCCTTGAAACATTTGATCAATTGTTGAAGAAACTTGCTTAGGAAGTCACACAAGATACCTAGATGAATTAGGGCTTCCAGGGCAAACAAGCTTCGAACTCTTGGTGAACTCAACCAACGATAAGTAACTATCTCAATTATCTCCCTGCTCAAAAACACAAGCTCTTAGAAAATCCTCCAAAGACTGGATAGTGCTCTCTGTTTGACTGTCTGTTTACAGATGATAAGTATAACTCAACTCCACCTTAATACCCATGGCTTCTTGCAAAATGCCCCAGAATCTCGATCTGAGTCTCAGATCTCTATCAGAAACAATGCTCGAAGGAGTATCATGTAATCTAACAACCTTCTCAATATACACTTCAGCCAACTCCTGCAATGAATAATTGATCTTAATTGGAATGAAATGAGCTTATTTAGTCAATCTATCCACTATAACCCAAAATAAATCATTCCCCTTAGATGTCTTAGGCAAACTCGTCACAAAATACATAGAAATATCATCCAACTTACATTCAGTAATATCCAATGGTTGCATCAAACCCAATGGTTTCTGATGTTCAATCTTCAACTTCTGGCAAGTCAAATACGCATAAACGAACTAAGCTTATCCTTCTTCATTCCTGGAAACCAAAACATTTTCTTCAGATCTTGATACATTTTAGTAGCACTAGGATGAATACTAAGACAACTTTTGTGACCTTCCTCAAGAATAATCTTCTTAAGCTCTGGTATATCAGGTAAACAAACTCTATCATGGAAACACATAACCCCATTCTTGTCTAATCTGAAATCACCTCCTTTACCTTGATTAATTAGCACAAGCAGATCAATCAATCCTAAAACAACCTCTGATTTCTTCTAGAATACCACTAGTCAGCTTCAATACACCCAACTTTAAACTATTATAATTCATTTCACACAATAGACGCATATCTCTGAATTACTTTATTAACTCCAATTCTCGAACCATAAGCATCTACATATGCAACGACTTTCTGCTCAAAGCATCAGCTACGACCTTAGCTTTACCAGGATGGTAACTCAAACTAAAATCATAATCCTTCAAAAATTCGAGCCATCTCCTCTGCCTAATATTCAAATCTTTCTGATCAACCAAGTACTTGAAACTCTTATGGTCGTTAAACACTTCAAATCTAGAACCAAACAAATAATGCCTCCAAACTTTTAACACAAAAACCATGGTTTCCAACTCTAGATCATGCTTAAGATAATTCCTCTCATAAAATTTCAAACGTCTAAAAGTATAAGCCATAACCTTGCCATTATGTATCAATACACCACCTAGACCCATCTTTGAAACATCACAATACACAACAAAGGATTCACTTGGACTTGGCAAAATTAAAACCGGAGTTAATGTCAGTTTCTTCTTGAGTTCTTGAAAACTCTCTTCACACTGAACACTCTGTAGCGGGGTATTCATTACCATTAGAGATATTGACTAAATCCAAGGTAAATCATACAAGTCGAGTCGCCACCGCACTTCTATTTATCCAAAGGAATGGTTAGAAAGCGAACAAAAATCTAAAAGTTTTATCGAATCAAAAACTAGTAAAAATGTCAGAGATCTGGGTAAGGGGGTTGGTTATGCAATGGGAAGGTATTAGGCACCCAAAGCATCCTAGGTACTCCTAGAGAGCCCTTTTCACATTTGTTGCAAAGGTTGTTGTTTTTTGTGAAAAATTTATTTGTGAAAACATGATTGAAGGAATGGGAAAAGTGTGTATGTTTATCTAATGTACTACTTACTAAAAGAAGGGTCAAAAGAAAATGACTCGCACGGACGTCGCATCCACTACATACGTATCTCATCTGAATCTGAGAATCAGAGTCTCCATAGCTCGGATACCTATGGGTTAAAGAGGAGTGTGCTCGCTAAGACATCGCGTCTTATGCCTACGTATCTCATCTGGGATGAAAATCAGAGCAAAACGTAGTTCAACCACCTATGGGGTAAGGGTTGTGTATTGGGGTGAACGAAGTTACTACGCAATCTACCGGATGCTCGACCTTTGGAGACTTACTCGCCTGTAGTAGAAGGAGATAACGTGTTCTTAGGAGAAGAAAAATCAATGAGTTTGGGGTGTTTAGGGATGCTCATGCAAAAAGGCAGTCCTAGATGAAGGAACCGCGCTACCTTAATTGACATGCCACGAGGCTATACGAAACCTAAGAAATCGGTAACATGCGGGAAAAGTAAAGGGATCGAGAGATCTACCGTACGGGTAAAGATCCGAAGTAACAACAATTAAAGAGATAAGAAACCCAGAGATCTCTCAAGTTAACACCATCAAAGAAAGTGAGTCAGTACAGGTAATCGGAATAAACCTCCAGGTGGTATCCCACAAATAAAGTGGAACACCAGGCAAGCCATCTCTACAAGAGTCATATGAGCCCTCATAAAACAAAACTCAACAAACAGGTTAGAGAAACAAGATAGGATAATCAAGAGATGCCCCCAAATCAAAATGTAACCACATGAATCATGCCATTAAAATTCACAAAAAGCAACTGAGGGTAGGAGGCCTAAACCTCTTGTCAAACACATGCATCAAAAGGGTATCAAAGTCACCCATAATACCTCATACATTCAGAGCATTCAAATTAAAAGCATAAAGTAATGGGAATAAGGAAAACCTGACTGGAGAGATCGAATGAAATTGAATTGCCCGGTTAGGTTTGCAAAGCACTCTTAGGGTTTATATGAGAGGGAATTTGTTCTTTGCAGATGAGTTCCCTTCAGTCTCTGGAGGTTGCTCTGAACTTTGTTAGCTCTTCTCTCACCATCTTTTTCCTGCCAGGGTAATAGGAATAGAATGGAATTTTGTTTCACTGAAACTCTGAATTTATAACCTGATTTTTGTGGACTTGTGGGCTCAAATGAGAGAGGCCCAAGTCCAAAAATTTTCTGTTATATTTTATTTATTTATTTATTTATTTATTATTATTATTATTATTTTATTTTATTTTATTTTATTTTTTCGTTTTTCGTTTTTTTTTTAACACGTGGGCTTCGCATAGCGAGCATGACAGTTCAAGAAATTCCTCTGAGCGTAGGTGATTCTGGTGGCTTTTCTTGGGACTCGCTAAGCGACCCATTCTGCTCGCCTAGCGAGCATGACAACTCATGAACAAACTTTTGCTCCTTCAAGATTAATGTTTTGATTGACGAATAGACCCCATTTGAACCTGTTGGAAGTATCTCAAGCCATTCCCTTGTGTTGACTGATCATCTAAATAGAACCCACAAAGTATCTTGGATGATACTCAAGCTTCAAACAAAAGATGTTAGTGACACATTTTTGTGCTTTTGGTTAGTAAACAAAAGTAAGAGAAACAATGATGTATAATTCAAGCATGCTTGGTGATCTCAAACCAATCACAAGGAGTCCCACCCAAAGGCAAAGGGAACCAAGATGCTAAAGATCCTTGAGGCAATGCAAATGCAATGTTATGATGCCATGAGGGATCTTAGGGTCAAAATTGGGGTCTTACACACTCCATACATAAGTTTAGCCTTTTCAGGTCAACTGAGTCAAAGGTAATGCCAACTTTGAAAAGCCTTCGATAAACCTTCTATGATAACCAGCCAAACCAATAAAACTTCTTATATCAGTAACACACTTCGGAGTTTTCCATTGCAACACTGCATCTATATTTGATGGATCCACTATGATACCACCACCGGATATCATATGACCAAGGCAAATCACTTTTTTCAACTAGAACTCACACTTAGATAACCTTGCATGTAACTTCTTTTCTTTCAAAGTCTACAAGACAACCTTTAGATGCTCTGTATCTCTTTGTTAGACTTAGAATATATCAAAATATCGTCGATTAACACAACCACAAATTGATCTAGATACATATGGAAAATCCTATTCATATATTCCATAAACACACCTGGTGCATTAGGCACACCAAAAGACATCACATCATACTCATAGTGACCATATCTTGTTTTGAATGAAATCTTTGGAATATCATTTGACTTCACACGAATCTGATGATAACTAACGCAACTCAATCTTACTTAATATGCAAGCACCAACTAACTGATCCATCAAATTGTTAATTCTCTAAAGAGGATACTTATTCTTGATGGTAACCATGTTCATCTGTCGATAGTCAACACACAAACTCATGCTACCATCTTTCTTTCTACCTAACATCATCGACACTTCCCACGGTAAAACACTCAGTCGAACAAACTTCTTCTTAAGTAGATCCTATAACTATTTCTTCAGCTCACTCATCTCATAAGAAAACATTTTGTACGACACCATTGATACAAGACTAGTACCAGGTACTAAGTCTATAGTGAACTCAACTTCGTGCTCTGACGGAAAATCACTAATGTCATCTGGGAACACTTCAGTAAACTCACACACAAAAGTTAGATCCATAATCATTATCTCGTTTCCCTCTCTCAAGAACACAAACAACATGAACAATTGGGCACTCTCTCTCAAGAACATCCCTACTTGTCTCACGGTCATGAAACTCGACTTCGTGCTCTCCTCGGATTCAAGAAACTTCATTGATTTATCAAAATAATTGATATTCACGTGGTTGAACTCCAACCAATTCATTCCCAGAATAACAATGAGTTGACTTAGAGGAAAACAAAATAAGCCAGTCCCAAAATCTCTACCGTAAATTGTCAAAGGACAACTCAAACACACCAACAAAGTAGTCACTGGACTATTAGTGGGGGTATCAATAACCATGCTACCATTCATAGCAGACACTTCTATATTGAATCTTTTCACAAACTTAGCATATATAAATGAATATGTCACTCCCATATCAATATTAGTAATCAAAGGAATACTATTAATAAAACATGTACCTCGAATAAAGTTATCAGATGCAATAGTCTCTACTCTAGACAAAGCAAAAATTGTCCGTCTAGACTGAACCTTCTTTGGTTTCTGACACCGAGTACTCATGTGGCCCCGCAATCCACAGTTATACTACCTTTGTCCCTAATTATAAGATCCCGTTGAGATTTTTCCCCTTTTTATAAGACCCTCTTCAACTTTCAAAGTGCATTAATTATTCTTTTCCAAACATACCATTAAATATATTAAATTTTTTCTGCACTCTATAATAAATACAATTACGTACACATTAACTATTTCTCTCTCATAAGGATACACTTATAAAATTATACAAAATAGTCAATAAATTTAATAATCTAACCAACTTTCTTAATTCCTATAATTTTCTCAATGAAGCCTTATATTTTGGGACATATGTAGGAATAAGTCAGACTATTACTCTTACATTCAGTAGCTCGTTGACTTGGCTTTCTACACTTGAAGAAATTCACAAATGTTCTCTTGCACTCAAAAATATGATGTCCAAACTCACTACATTTGAAACATCTTACAAAAGCAGGAGTTTGTCCCTCATTTCACTCTTTCTCACTTGCATCCTCCTACATACCCTTATCGAATCGATTCCTATAAGGTTTCCCAAAATTATGACCATTCACTTTATTCTCACTAAGACTCTTATAGTGAGCATATCAGGCTCTCCTATCCTTATCATATATCCCACACTTATTCACCAGCACAGAAAACCAACGAATCTCTTGATACCCAGTACCTTGCTTGATCTCGGGATGCAAGCCACTTTCGTACTTGATACTGCTAGACGAGGGTAACTGATCTTGAAGGGGGGGGGGTGAATAGTTCCCCAATTAAAAATTCAGTTTTAAAAATATTTTCTATGGTTATGTGAAAGCAATTCTGGATCAAAAACTCGTCTATCTGAACCAGTTATCGAAAGGACCGAATATGCATCTAAACCGTAATTTGTAAAATTTAATACAATGCCAAGATGAGAATTAGAATCAATATGATTTTCTAAATAAACTTTCGAAATTTGTAACACTTTGTTAAGCTATTTCCAATGAAACAAGTTGACAAAATTAACTTGAGCAATTTGTCAAACACATGGTGTGCAATGATTACCAAGAAAAATTTCTCTATGTGTGATAATGGTGGAATCTAATTGCAATTGTTAGATTGTAATTCTTTTCACAAAAATAAGTTGAAAAATAGTCCAAGACTTAGAAATTTTCTATAATTAACTATCGCAACTTAATTCAAAATAGTACCAAATATAAAGTAGAGAGAAAGAGAGAAAGAGAGAGTGGCACAAGATTTGGTTAGGCAGTTTCCCAATTGACCTCACTATGGGTACGTCTACCCCAATTCCAAACGGAAATTGAGATAATTTCTTTAACCTTTTGCAAAATGTTATATAAGAGAATAAATATCTATGCAAACCGTCAAATTTAGTATTTGATGTTGATCCTATCTTTTTCTCTCCCCTTGATCTTAAGCTATATCAAGTGACCCAAGAACTTCGAATGATTCTCCGGTTACTGCTAGTCCCTTTATAAACACCACCTTTCTTTAATGCTTTCAATCAGTTGAATCCAATTGCAAGTTTCTTATAAAAAAAACCAAATCTATCCTGATCTTGGAGGGAAAACCCCAAGAATTCTCAATCCAATTTAGATTTAAAAATTCTAACTTAGACGTTATCACTCTCAATCTAGATCACTCAACAAGAATTATTATGCGTAATATTGAATAAATGATATGAAGAAGAATGAAGATGAAGAGCAATCTTAGTATCTTTAAGGTTTTAATGCTTTGAAATGAGATGTTTGAATGTATTTATCTTTGTGTGAGGAAGAGGAAATGTAACCAAAAATTCGTGCAAATAATAACAACATTTTCAGTTAAAATGAGCTATGGGTCGACTCAGAAAATCCATGAGTCGGTGCATGAAGGACAGTGATCAAATAAGTTGTGAAAGCACAACTTATGCATCGACCTGTAGAGTTATGCGTCAACTCATAAAAGAAAAATTTCTTCTTTGCATCGACCTTTAATAGCTATGAGTCGACTCATACTATCCGATGAGCATTCTTTGAAAATTTGAGTCTTTATGCATCAACCTATAGTAGCTATGAGTCGATGCATATTGGATGAAAGGTTTTTATGCACTAACCTGTAGCAAATATGAGTTGATGCATGCTGAGTGAAAATGATTTCATGAACCGACTTGTTGCTAATATGAGTTGATGCATACTGAGTGAAAATAATTTCCCACATTATTTATGCAGTATGAGTTGACCTGTAGAATCAATGACTTGATGCATAAAATTCATTTTGATATAAAAACCTTATTTTTGACTTAGTAAATGACTATAAACTTATAAGGATGATGCACTCCTAGTTATGAAAATGCACGCCTAGATTAAGAGGATACCGTCCAAGGTAAACAAATACTAAGTGACCTAGTTTTGACATCAATAAAAACATACTACTAGAAGGGAAATAAACTCACATATTAACTTCAACCCTTCAGTTTCCGCACTATTAAAGTGTGGATAAAACTTCACAATCTCGTCAAACTTAGCAGCATACTCAGCAATTATCGAATTCCCGTTGTTTCAGCTCAAGGAACTCGATCTTTTTCTTATTACACACGTCCTTTAGAAAGTAATTCTCTAGAAAATTAGTTTTGAACACAAGCCAAGTAACCTCAGTACCTTCATCTCCCATTCTCTGATGCACGTTGTCCCACTAGTCTTCATCCTGGACCGATAACAAATAAGTACCAAATAACACTTGTTGTTCCTTAATGCAAGCCATCACTCAGAAAATCTTCTTAATCTCTCTGAGCCATGTTTGAGCACCTTCCGGATCATATCCACCCTTGTAGGTAGGCGAATTGTTCCTTTGAAACTTCCTTAATTCACAAAATTCATCGTCCAACAATATTTTTCTACACCAGTAAACAACTATTAGAATAAATAAGAATTGAAAGTGTTTGTACACATGTTGCATATTAGGGAACAAAAACAAGGAAAAAACCTTGTCGGATGGACCAACTTGCTATTGATAAAACCCCTAAAAGAAAGGATACAATATGGTCATCGCAACCAATATCAGGGTTCGGGAGTCAGTTACGCAAGAGGAAGGTATTAGAACCCGTCATGTCCGTTGTACTCAATGAGAACCATTTAGTTAGCTTTGAATTGAATGTTAACTTATACTAGTTTGCGATCTTCTACTAACTTGGGATATAAAAAAGAGAGAAGATAATTGTTTTGAACTTGTATTAATGAGAAAGGACCTGAAAATGTTTTTATTGTTAGGGGGAAGAAAGGAACTAATCCTAATTTTTTTATTAATGGGCCTGACAAGATTTAGAAATCCTGCTCCTACATATCTCCAGGTGCAATAAAGAACTCAAGGCTTACATAGTTATGGGTAGAAAGATGTTTTGTTTGTTGGTCGATTTTAGCGAAAGCTATCTTTTATTAATCGACGCAGAATATTGTTTTACCCAAAACAGTTGATGAGCTGACGTTTTCATCACATCAGATGGATTTATATATCAACATTCGGGAAAACGTCACTTATATCAACTTAATAATTATGGATGAAGCCTTAATTTACATCATCTTAAGACAAGATGCCTTTCGTTTATAAAAAAGGTTTGATGATCACACGGCGACGAGAAAAAAAGAAGTTTGATTGGTTGAATGTATTTTATAGGTGAATGATGAATGTTTGATGAGAATGATACCTAAGCCTCGGGATCAATCATTTAGTGTTCCACTAGAATGCTAGATTCCAACTGTCATATTTCATTCAAATTAATTGAGAAAATTGTTTGATGGACAACGAATATTTGATAATAATCAATTGTTAAAAGAGTTACGCCAGAATGATGGATCCCAATGACCCTTATTTGTACAAGTTGATTTAAGTGTTTTAAGGACAAAAGAAAGGAATGAGAAGTTAAACTAAAACGCGTGGCTCGGGACCAATCATTCGAGGGTTTTGTTGGAATGCTAAATTCCACCAATCCTTTTCTTTCACGTTTATTTAGAAAAAGAATTTAATTATGTTTGATGTAGAAAATAGTATGTGATGAAAGAGATGTTAGTGAAATCAAATTTGTAGGAAATATCAGGTGCAATTATTTACGTGTACGATAATATGGGCATGGATTAAAAGAGAAATTACCTAAGTAAATGACTTTTCAAAATAAGATTGATTAGAAAATCATCATGTAATCCATTTAACAATTAAAAGTAAATAATCACTTAAAATTTAATGAAATAAAAATTAATCGATTATCTACTATTAATCTCAAATAATTAATTAATTAAGAAAATAAAATAAAAATATAATAAAAACATGAAAAAGGGTGTCGATAAGAATGTGCATGGGGTGCAAGAATCACCATGGGCTTAAAGCCCAATCCAATAAATAAATAAAATAGTTAAATATAATAAAAATAAATAATAATAAAAAAACAAAAAATGGGAAGAAGTATGATCATGTGAGGGAGGAGGACTCCTGCTCACTTATGTGTTTGATTTTTAAAAAAAAATTCAAATGTAACAAACCACCCATCACTGAAGGCACAAGTCGTGGCTTTTTTTAAACAACAAAAAATAATAAAAAACAAATCAAACACAATAACAACTATGTTCTCTCCCTCACTTGTTGCTTCCTTCCTCATAACTCAAGAAAACACATTCTTCTTCCTCTCAATCCTTATCACCCTCATCGATCATATTCAAGTTATATAGCAAATTCAATTTTAAATCTTGTATTAAAGAACCATAAAAATACAAAAAGTTACCGATGACATTTACAGTATTAGGAACGTCATTCGACGGAGGTTGGTGGTGAGCTCCTTCGTTAGGTCTGATTTGTGATGGTAGTGACAAAGGTAGGAGTAGGAATATGTCTTTAACAGTTGTTGGGTTGCTTGTTGTTTTAACGGCGGATATACGGTGGTTGTGAAGCAATGGTATCATATTTATTGTGGTTTGCAAGTGGGTGTCACAACGCGAAAAACAACCGGCGGGAAAACAAACAAACAAAGCCGCCACCGTGCGTTATTTATCCCAAAGAAGGGAAAGGAAACGCTCGAAGTAAACCTGGAAAGGAATGGTCTTATGACCGGAGATTGCAAGGATCGGGAGTCGGTTACGCAAGGGGAAGGTATTAGCACCCCTCACGTCCGTCGTACTCGACGGGATCCACGCGCAAAAGAATAGAATAAGGCTGCTGAATAACTGCTCAAAGAATGCACACACACTGGAATAGAACACAGATGAAAGAAGACGGAGGAAGGTGACTCGGCAGAATGTCGCATCCTGGGCCTACGTAGTTTGTCAGACACAAACATCAGAGTCGACGTAGTTCGGGGAAGCGGGAAAAGGGCTCGCTAGGATATCGCATCCTATGCCTACGTATCTCATCTGGAATGAGAATTAGAGCTACCGTAGTTCGGCTAACGCACGCCGAAACAAAACACACACAAAGACGCTGAAACATCAGAGCAAACACACAACTGGAAACTAGAAACGGAATGCCAATCGTTGGGCTTACATCCGACTCCACAAAAGAAATGCAAACAGGAAACTGACTGCCAATCGTTGGACTTACGTCAGACTCCAAACAAGCAAACACAGACAGGAAACCGACTGCCAATCGCTGGACTTACGTCAGACTCTGTAGCACCTCAAATTTGCACCTCCCTTTTGTATATACATTTCATTTTTAGGTCATTAACATTGCATTCACATTGCAGAGTCCATTACATCTCATCAGTCAAGACTGGTCAGGAGATTCAACTCTGCAAGAGAGCAAGAGCATTTTCCATGAGATGAAATCCCTATGGTGGTTCCAATGAGCTTACATGACCCAAGGATCATTTTGAAGCAGCTTGGCCAAGTGTTGAAGGCTTAGATTCATCAGTGCATGCCCAAGTTATCTGAGGCCCATAAAAGTCAAACTGCCAAGTCAACTGTGGATTTGGAGGTGGGAAGTGATTAGAGATACTTCATTCATGTTCAAACAAGTCTCATTTGACATTTCAAACACTCACATTGAAGAATTTGAAGTCAAGTCAAGAATTTCCCAAAATAGAAAGTGACCCATAATTTGAAATTTCCAAAAATGGAAAGGTTTTGGACCAACTTCAACTCAATTTTACATCATCAAGAAAGCTTCAAATGAAATGTTTTTGAACATGAAAGTTGAAGATCTTTCTCTACCATTTCCAAAAAGTCCAAGATCATGGATTTATGATGTGTGTTTGAGGAGATATGATCCAATCATGGTAAAGTGTGCTTAAAAATTCAAATGGCCATAACTTTTGAACAAGACTCCAATTTTGGTGGTTCTTTTTGCATTTTGTTCCTCATGACATGCACTTTCCAAATATCTCATTACATGGCATGGAATTGCTTTGCATGATCATATGCTCATTCATGAAGTTTTTGAAGGAAAATTATTAAAATCAATTTGGTTGATCATATGCATGAAATACCAACTCCAAAGTGTGCATGGGCTATTTTTAAGTGGATTTGGGCCAGCTTTGGGTACTGTTCACGCATGCATCTCATGCATGAGGTGAAAACATAAATTTGTGATACACCTTGTAACTTGCTAATCCCATTTAGTTTTGGCTTAAGCATGTTTTCAGAATTATTAACAAAGCATATATAAGGATAATTGCAATTGCATTTGGGATTAACAACACTTTCAGATCTAGATTTTGAAAATTGATCAAAAATTTCTCTCAACAAGAACTTTCAATTTTCTCACACAAAGACCATTTCTCTGGTTGGAATCATGATCATGAAGTGTTTCTAAGGAAGATTGGACGTGGATTTGGAGGAATTCGTGCCATACTTGACCATACATGAAGCTTGAAGCATTAATGGAATTTTCAAAATCAACTGGATTCATGCGTGTTTGAGCTTCAATCTCTCCATCAATCATCTCAACAAGCATTGTAGAAGAGTTTTGGACCATTGTTGAGCCTTGTAGCACGAGTTTCCACTTGTTGTTCTTCAAGAGGTCAAGTTTCGATCTCACTAATTCTTAAATTCATTGTTATATTTGTGTAGATCTTGTGTTGGTGATGATTCTGAGCAAAAAATCAAGTGAAATGGTGCATTATTCATGAAGTTATGTGTGTTTGAAGTTTTGATGTCAATTTTTATTTTCTTCGATCTGAACAATATATGAGGTTTTAGCATGATTTGTGTTTTGATCTTTAATGTACATGAGACAAGGATTCATTTGGTATGAATTTTTTTGATTTCTAGAATTTTTCTGGAATTTCTGGAATTTGCTCATGAAGTTCATGCAATCTTCATCTTCAACCTCATGAAGAGGATGAAGATCATCATCGTTTCCAGAATAGCCACAAATTTGCTACGAAACCTTCATCATTTGCTACGAATTTCTGGAATTCATTTCCAGGCTTAGGGTTTTGTACAAAACGCTGCCGTTTTGGAAGCGCGCTCAAATTCAAATCTGGCCAAGGTTCGATTCTGGCCGAGCGCATTTATTTGAATTGGTCATTATTTTCACATGTTCCCTCCATTTTGCCATGCTTGTTCATTTTTAAATTCCAAATGTTCTCCCAACTTCATAAAATCATATCAAATTGAAAAATCATCCAAATCAATCCCAATTTTTTGCAAAATGCTCCTTAGAATGTCTAGTTTTTTATGATCATGATTTCCTAAACTGTGCATGGCTGGATTTTATTTGGTGCTAGGTTATATGATCATGTATCCATTTGTGACCCTGCCTTACTCTTTCCTTTGTGAAATTCTTGATTTTAATCCAATGAACTTGAAATTTTACATGCTGATTCTAGAGACATTGATGGACATTTTGGTTTTTGTTTGACATTTTTCCCATGCTCCATTTTTGTTTTATGCTTGTGTTAACATGGTGTGACAATTTGTGTCACACATTTGGTTGTCTAACTTGTACAATGTGATTCCCATGCCAAATGATCTCCAATGGTTCTGATATTTTGTGTGATGGATGTTGTGGATGTCTTGATTTCTCATGAATTTTTCCAGAATTATTTGAATCATTTCTGTTTTGATTGAGAATTTTCATTCATGATGATCATTTGGGTGCCTTGAATTGGTCTTTGACTTCACATGCCTATTACATGAACTTGCATAATGATTTTGCTTTGGTCCTCTTTAGGACTTGTTCTTGAGTGGATAAACATGCTTTGTGTTGAGTTTGAGGTTCTGTTTTGGATTTTTGATCCTCTTTTGACCCTAGGCTTTGACCTAGTGGTTTGTTACTTACCATTTGAGTTGTGATTTCAGGTTCAAGTATACATTTCCATGGTTGAGGTTGCTCATTCATTTGAGCTTGATCATATGTTGTTATTGGATAACATTGGTTTGTTTTGTAGGCTTTGAGGACAATTTACTTGTGTTTATGGCTTGCTCATTGTTGTTTGATTGGTTTTGTCTGTCTGTCTGATATTGACTATTGACTGTTTATCTGGGTGTACTGATTGGTTTAGCTGTTTCCACAAGTACCTAAGTTGCTTTAAGTTCATTTGAACTTTGCTTTGCTTGCTTGTGGTTTGCATACCACTGAGGTATAATCTCTTGATCTTCATGTAGTCTGGAAGACCTACTGTTATTGGTAGGCACCTGTCTGAAGCCCTCCTTAAGAGGCAATGTTTGTGGATGTTTAATGTTGTGCCAAACAGGTAAAGTCCTCTTAAGAGGCAATTGGCAGATAAAAGGGATGTGCAATCCATCCCCTGCTATTCAGTTGTGTCATTCACTTTGCTCACACCCCATGTGTTGATGCATTGTGAATAAGAACCCAAGATCTTGTTGTGTCAGTCATATGTGGAGAAGAGTTCCTACCTTCTGAACTCCCACACTTTCTATTTTGAGTCAAGCTCTCCCAGGCCAGGGATAAGAGCTGTGAGGTCTTACCCTCACTTCCCATTTCATCTGCTTCACCCTAACTCTCGATGTTAGGTTAAGAGCTAAAAACACCCCATTCCAGTTGGCTTGTTTCTGCAGCCTAGCCTTGTATGAGCCCAATTGTTTGCATATAGTGTGTGTGCTTGCTTTATTATGCTTGTACTTGTTTGATTGTGCTGTTTAGGATAGCTTGCTTCCTGTGCAAGTTAGGATAGAAACCTCAACCTAGGACCATTGCGGATTACATGATAACTATTAGGCTCGAGTCAGTCTCCCTTCTAGTTTGTCATTTCCCAGTCTCTGGTTAGGTTAGAAGTTCTTTCCCTGTTAAGGGGAACTACGTCGCCCTGATCCTCATACCAGATGAGGTACGTAGGCAGGAGATGAGCTGATCTCTCCGGGCGCCCTTTTTCTTTTTCAACCCCTTTGTGTGTGTCCGGAGTCTGACGTAAGTCCAGCGATTGGCAGTTGGTTTCCTGTGTCCTGTTTGCTTGTTGGAGTCTGACGTAAGTCCAGCGATTGGCAGTTGGCTTCCTGTGTACGTTTGTTGGTTCGTAGTCTGATGTAAGTCCAGCGATTGGCATTCGGCTACCATGTTTGCCTATTTGTGTGGAGTCTGACGTAAGTCCAGCGATTGGCAGTCGGTTTCCTGTTTGTGTTTGTGTTTTGTGTGGCGTGCGTTATCCGAGCTACGAGTGCTCTGATTCTTCTCTGGTTAGAGAAGATACGTATGCATAGGATGCGACATCCTAGCGAGCACGTTTCCCCCGTTCCCGAACTACGTCGACTCTGATGTCTGTGTATGACAGGCTACGTAGGCCCAGGACGCGATATCCTGCCGAGTACCGTTTCTTTTGTCTTTCTGTGTTTGTTTCCAGCCTTGTGCAGTGTTTGAGCAGTTTTTAGCAACCTTTCTTTCTATCCTTTCCGAGCGTGGATTCCGTCGAGTACGACGGATGCGTAGGGGTGCTAATACCTTCCCTTCGCATAACTGAATCCCGATCCCATCTCTCTCTGGTCGCGAGACCACGTCTTTTCCAGGTTTACTTCGAGCGTTTCCTTTCCCTCATTTGGGATAAATAACGCACGGTGGCGGCTCTGTGTCTTTTCCCGCCGGTTTTTCGCATAATGCGACAGCTGGCGACTCTGCTGGGGATCTACAGAGAAGTTGACCTCCTGCTGGTCCATCTTCCCTAAGCGAGTCACTCCTAGTGCTCTTTAGGATAGGGTTTGGTTGCTTTTACTGTTTCATTTATTGCATTTATTTGTGTATGTTTGCATTTATGTTTGCATGCATCATATTTTCATCCGTGCTGGCTGTGTGTTTGTCTCTCTGTGGGGTGGGAGTTCCAAGAGGTAAAAGGCCCAATACCTAGGCTATGAGTGAACTTTAGGACACCTAGGAATATAGTGATTCTTGGGAAGCGGATGGTATTGCGCCACTTAGCGGAACATGATATCACGAGCAGTTCAGATCTTGATGGGTCATTATCGGTGCATACATCTGGTGTGTACATGATGATATTCTATGAAAGGGTTGTTTATCCTGCGTTTCTCTTGACCTTACCATGGCCTAGATGACACCTGTGAGTGGGGAGGGAATGAATCATTACAGATACCATTGGTGACTTGTTGGTGACTATTGATCTGTCGGTGACTCTTGGTTCCTGTTGGTGACTTGGTTCAGAGATATATGTGTTCCAATTGATTTTGGGTCTCAGATGACTTTGTGGTTCCGAATTCAGGCCGAAGCTTTGAACCTGTGCTCCGTAATACACAGCCAACCAGTCGTGTTTGCATCATTTGCATCATAGCATGTTTATTTTCAAAAAAAATAATGCAAAAAAAAAGAAATGAAAAAGAAAAGAGAAAAGAAAAAAGCTAATCTCCTCATGCATATCATTTCTCAGGTTCATTCAGAAGTCTATTCACTGTGAGAGATGGCAGCCGTTCCAGAGTTGAAGAGGAAGACTTGCACCTACAGTTTTCATCGTGAGCCCTTGACATCTTTGGTAGAGTTGAGCAATCTTGTGACCGGCGGTAATCAGAAGGTGTTTGTTGATCAGTATGGGGATTTGTTGACACTGTTGAAGATGGTGGTAGATCCAGTACCGTTGCAGACTCTTCTACAGTTTTATGACCCAGAGCTCCAATGTTTCACCTTCCAAGATTATCAGTTAGCGCCCACTCTTGAGGAGTACTCCATTCTGATGAATGTCCCGATCAGATATCAGGTTCCCTTCTTAGATGTGCCAAAGGAGGTTGATTTCAGAGTCATTGCCAGAGCTCTTTATTTGAGTATCAAAGAAGTGAGTGACAATTGAAAGTCAAGTGGGTGTGGGTTTGCCTTTGAAGTACCTGGTGAGGATGGCTAAAGAGGAAGCAAAGAAAGGAAATTGGGAAGCGTTCAACGCTCAGTTGGCTATCATGATCTATGGGATTGTGTTGTTTCCAAGTATGCCTAATTTTGTGGATCTTGCTGCTATCATTATTTTCCTTGGAGGAAACTCGGTTCCTACCCTGTTAGCTGACACTTACTATGCTATACACAGCAGGCATAGTAAGGGTGGAGCTAGCAGATGCTGTCTCCCATTATGGCTCAGGTGGTTCTTGTCTCTTCTGCCAACCAGTGGACCGTTTGTGGATACTCAGAGCACTCATAAGTGGACTCAGAGGATTATGTCTCTTACCTCCTATGATATCAGGTGGCAATCTTACCGGATGGATGTGCGTAATGTCATCATGAGTTGTGGAGAGTTTCGTAATGTGCCACTCATAGGGACTAAGGGTTGCATCAATTACAACCCGGTTCTTTCTCTTCGCCAGTTGGGGTTTGTGATGAATTGAAGACCACTAGATGCTGAGATAGCTGAGAGTGTGTATTTTGAGAAGCGGAGTGACCCTGCTAGGTTGGAGCAAGTGGGAAGGGCTTGGAAGAGTATTGGTGTCAAGGATGGAGCTGTGCTAGGGAAGAAGTTTGCAGTTGCTATGCCTGATTACATTGATTAGGTCAGGAATAGAGTTGTGACTTTGTTGTTGCCCTATGATAGGATGGAGTCATTGCAAGAGTAACCACCTCTGATCCTTGCTGAGAATGTGTCTGTTGAGCACTACAAACAAGCCTTGATGGAGAACCGTCGGTTGAAAGAAAAGGAACAAGATACCCAGATGGAGCTTTACAAAGCCAAAGCTGATAAGTTGAACTTGGCCCACAAGCTCAAAGGAGTGCAAGGTGAAGATGCTAGCAGATTGAAGAGAAAGAAGAGGTCTTATGAGGAGATAGAAGCAATGTTGGATGGAGAACACCGTGAGCGTCTAAGGTTGCAAAGAGCGGAAGCCAATTACCATAAGAAGATACGAGACTTGGAAAGGCAGCTTAAAGACAAGGATATTCAGTTGAAGAAGGAGGTAGACCTAAGACTTGCATCAGAGAACCAGCTTGGAGAAGAAGTAGTGGAGCTCCGAAGACAACTGAAGGAGAAGATCACTCCTCTGCCTGAGTGTTCAGAATGCAACCTGTTGATAGACCAGTGCCAGTATCTGAAGACTCTCATTCCTGGAGGACATCTTTCTTAGCTTGTATCTGTTGTTTATATTGAGAATCACCTCCAGGGTTGTTGGATGGGATTCCTTGTACTCTTATCATTTGGATCTTTGCTTGAATATTGTTGTATGATCCTTGTGCTCACATCTATAGATGAGGTTGTTGATGTTTCACCTTGTGCTTATTATCCTGTGTAGTCTGCTTCTGTGTTGTTCATTGTTGCAGGTTGCCATCTTTTAAAAGATGAATTAGGCTTTTGAATGCCTGAGAAATGAACATATCATGTGCATCATACGCATCATTAGCATCATACACACATCATTCTTGCATTACAGGTGTTCTTGAATAAGACTTCTCATTCTGGTTCCTGTTTCAGGCAGGATTGTTGATCAACGTCTGCACCGCTACTCTACGAGGTTGAATCAACAGAGGAATATGGATCAAGTGCAAGCTGAGTTAGCAGAGATGAGGGCTAACATGGCCAAGTTCATGCATATGATGCAAGGGGTTGCGCAAGGTCAAGAAGAACTTCGAGCCCTAGTCCAGAGACAAAAAGCTGCAATTCCACCGGTCAACCATGCTTTGCCAGAGGGAGGCCCAATCAATGACCCTGCTACTGCTGTTATTCCCATCAACAACTATGCCGTGGGTGATGAGTTGAGGGGTATCAGAATCAACGGTCAACCTATTGCTCCAGAGACAGTTAATGCCAGAGTGACTCGTGCTCCAGTCCGTAATCGTGCTCCATTGGTTGATAGGCAGGAGGATATGTTTACTCTCCTCAGTGAGGATGATGAAGTTGTAGGAAGAACTGACGAAAGGGATAGGAGGGTTGATGCCCTAGCTGAGAAAATCAGAGCCATAGAGTGTCAAAACTCTCTGGGGTTTGACGTGACGAATATGGGCTTGGTTGATGGATTGAGGATTCCTTATAAGTTCAAAGCGCCTTCTTTTGATAAATATAATGGCACTTCTTGTCCTCGCACCCATGTGCAGGCCTACTACAGGAAGATCTCTGCCTACACAGATGATGAGAAGATGTGGATGTATTTTTTCCAGGACAGCTTGTCTGGAGCTTCCTTGGACTGGTACATGGAGCTGAAAAGAGAATCCATCAGAAGTTGGAGAGATTTGGGGGAAGCCTTTTTGAGGCAATACAAACACAATATGGATATGGCGCCGAGCCGAACTCAGTTGCAAAGCTTATGTCAGAAATCAGGCGAGAGTTTCAAGGAGTACGCCCAGAGATGGCGGGAATTAGCTGCAAGGGTGCAATCTCCGATGCTGGAGAGGGAGTTGACCGATATGTTCATCGGGACCTTACAAGGAGTATTTATGGACCGGATGGGAAGCTACCCGTTCGGTAATTTTTCTGACGTTGTGATTTGTGGAGAGAGGACAGAAAGCCTTATTAAAGCTGGAAAGATTCAGGATGCTGGTTCTTCGTCTTCAAAGAAGCCATTTTCTGGGGCACCTAGAAGAAGAGAGGGTGAGACTAATGATGTGCAACACAGAAGAAATATGAATAGCGGACATTATCGTCAGGTTGCTGCTGTAACCATCCCAGCACCTCAACAACGTCAACCTCAACAACAAAGAGCACCACAACAACAACAACAACAACAACAACAACAACAGCAACGTCCGTTTCAGCCGAGACAGAGAATGCCGGATTGTTGCTTCGACCCGTTACCTATGACATATGCTGAGTTGCTGCCCGAATTGCTCAGGTTGGGATTTGTTGAGCTACGCACTATGGGTCCGGTGACGAAGATACCTGCTGGGTATGATGCCAACGTTCGTTGTGACTTCCATTCTGGTGCACCAGGGCACCATATTGAGAACTTTCGGGCTTTTCATCATAAGGTCCAGGATTTGATTGACGCCAAAACAATCAATTTTGCTCCTGTTCCGAATGTTGTGAACAACCCTATGCCTCAACATGGCGGTCCCAGGGTGAATAATGTGGAAGGTGAGGAGGCCTTGAATTTGGTGGTTGATGTTGAAGATATTCAGACGTCGCTGTTGGTTGTGAAAGAGCGTTTGTTGGATGGGGGAGTGTTCCCGGGTTGTGATAAGGGCTGTTCAGACTGTGAGAATTCAGAGAATGGTTGTATGCAGTTGAAGAATGGTATCCAAGGTTTGATGGATGAGGGATGTTTGCAGTTTGCTAGGGCCGTGAAAGAATGTGGAGTGGTGTCAACTGTCACCATTTATTTCAAACCGTCCGAAGGTCCTGGACGTGTGCCAAGAATTGTCAATGCACCTACAACTATTGGTACTCCTGTGACTATATCTGCTCCGGTAACTGTCAGTGCTCCCGCTACTATTGTGGCTTCTGATAGAAGATCTGTTGATAATAGTAGGGAGGTCCCGTGGAAGTATGATAATGCTTATCGCAGCAACCGAAGGTCAGAAAGTCAGACCAGACCAGTTAATCAGACTCCTGTAACTATTGGCATGCCAATCAGAGCTCCAGTAACTATTGGTCCGGTTGTGGACAATGTGGGGGGGACCAGGAGGCTTCACTAGAAGCGGTCGTCTGTTTGCACTGCAGCCTTTGAGAGACAACAATGTTGAGGCTCTTGCCAAAGCCAAGGGTAAACAAGTTGTGGTTGAGGAAGAACCTGTTCAGAAGGAGGCGCCTGAGGGCTCGTTTGAGAAAGATGTGAAGGAGTTCATGAAGATAATAAAGAAGAGTGACTACAAGATTGTAGATCAGCTGAATCAAACTCCGCCCAAGATTTCTATCCTCTCACTGTTATTGTGTTCTGAGGCACACCGTAATGCCTTGCTGAAAATGTTGAATCTGGCTTACGTGCCTCAGGAAATCTCTGTCAACCAGTTGGAGGGTGTTATTGCCAATCTGAGCACGAGGCATGGTTTGGGGTTCACAGATTTGGATCTGACACCTGAAGGTCGTAACCATAATAAAGCCTTGCATATCACCATGGAGTGCATAGGCGCCGTGTTGTCACATGTATTGGTAGATACTAGCTCTTCGTTGAACGTGTTGCCCAAGAAGACTTTGAGCAAGATAGATGTGGAAGGGGTTGTCCTCACTCCCAGCGATCTTATTGTTCGTGCTTTTGATGGATCCAAACGGTCTATTTTTGTTGAAGTCACATTGCCTGTGAAGATTGGCCCGGAGGTGTTCAGTATTGTCTTCTATGTGATGGATATCCAACCAGCATATAGTTGTTTATTGGGGCGTCCCTGGATACATGGGGCTGGGGCAGTTTCGTCAACGCTCCACCAGAAGCTGAAGTATGTTTGGAACGGTCAGATTGTAACCGTGTGCGACGAGGAGGACATTCTGGTGAGTCACTTATCCTCTTTCAAGTATGTGGAGGTGGATGGCGAGATCCATGAAACTCTATGCCAAGCGTTTGAGACCGTTGCTCTTGAGAGGGTGGCTTTTACTGAGCAGAAGAAGCCAGGTGCCTCAATTGCATCCTACAAGCAGGCTGTGGAGGTTGTCAACTCAGGCAATGCAGAAGGCTGGGGCAAGATGGTGGACCTGCTCGTCAAAGAAGACAAGTTCGGTATTGGTTATCAACCTCTGCAGGAGGAGCAGGGTGAGCAAAAAGGGCCGAGTACCTTCACCAGCGCTGGGCTGATGAATCATGGAGACGTCTTTGCAACCGGTAGTGAAGACGGGGATAGTGACTGTGATCTGGACAACTGGGTTAGACCGTGTGCTCCAGGGGAGTCGATCAACAATTGGACAGCTGAAGAAGTGGTCCAAGTTACTCTTCAAACAGAGTAATTTTCTTTTGTTTTTCATTTTGCACAAAACCCTACGTTCTGCCCAAGGCGTAGTGGTTCATTGTAGGGCCTCAACATGTTTTTCAATGATATCATTAATAAAGGACGTTTTGCAAACAATTTTGTGATCCCTGTCTTTCTGTTTATTTTTCATTTTCAGAACAATAAAAATGGCAATGTTTTTGTTTTTGTGACTTTTTTTGAACTCTTTTTCTAAAAATAAAGCATTAAACATGCAAAATTGATCTTACGGACTCCACTATAAACGGTTATGTTATGGCTCAGTATGATTTCAATAATCCCATCTACCAAGCTGAAGAGGAGAGTGAGGAATATTATGAACTCCCTAAAGAACTTGTCAGATTATTGAAGCAGGAGGAAAGGGTCATCCAACCTCACCAGGAGGAGTTGGAAATCATTAATCTTGGTACTGAGGACGCCAGAAGAGAGATCAAGATCGGGGCTGCTTTGAAGGAAGATGTCAAGAGAAGGCTGATTGAAATGCTGAGAGAATATGTGGAGATATTCGCCTAGTCGTATCAAGATATGCCTGGATTGGATACAGATATTGTGGTGCATAGGCTACCTCTAAGGAAAGATTGTCCTTCAGCCAAGCAGAAGCTTCGGAGAACTAGTCCTGATATGGCTGTCAAAATCAAGGAAGAGGTTCAGAAGTAGTTGGATGCGGGTTTTCTGTCAGTTACTACTTATCCCCCGTGGGTGGCCAACATCGTTCCTGTGCCGAAGAAGGACGGTAAAGTCAGGATGTGTGTCGATTACCGGGATTTAAACAGAGCCAGTCCGAAAGATGACTTCCCATTACCTCACATCGATGTATTGGTGGATAACACTGCTCAATCCTCAGTTTTTTCTTTCATGGACGGTTTCTCTGGTTATAATCAGATCAAGATGGCGCCAGAGGACATGGAAAAGACGAAATTCATTACACCTTGTGGCACGTTTTGCTATAAGGTGATGCCATTTGGGCTGATGAATGCCGGTGTTACCTATCAGAGGGCTATGACGACTCTCTTACATGACATGATGCACAAAGAGATTGAAGTGTACGTGGATGATATGATTGCGAAGTCTCAAACGGAAGAGGAGCACCTGGTGAATTTGCAGAAATTGTTTGAAAGGCTGAGAAAATTCAAACTGAGGCTGAATCCAAACAAGTGTATGTTTGGTGTGAGATCCGGTAAGCTGTTGGGTTTCATTGTCAGTGAGAAAGGGATTGAGGTTGATCCAACAAAAGTCAAAGCTATTCAAGAAATGCCTGAACCGAAAACAGAAAAGTAGGTTCGTGGGTTTTTAGGGAGATTGAACTACATTGCACGGTTTGTATCTCACCTAACTGCCACGTGTGAACCGATATTCAAGTTGCTAAGAAAGAATCAAGCAATCAGGTAGAATGATGATTGTCGAAAAGCTTTTGATAAGATAAAAGAGTATTTGCAGAAACCTCCAATCCTTATACCTCTAGTTCTTGGGAGGCCTCTGATAATGTACCTGTCAGTGACCGAGAACTCGATGGGGTGTGTATTGGGACAACATGACGAGTCTGGTCGAAAAGAACATGCCACATACTACCTTAGCAAAAAGTTTACCGACTGTGAAATAAAATATTCTCAGCTCGAGAAAACTTGCTGTGCTTTGGCCTGGGCTGCTCGCCGACTAAGACAGTACATGTTGAACCATACTACCTTGTTGATTTCTAAGATGGATCCAGTGAAGTACATCTTTGAGAAGCCGGCTCTCACCGGGCGTGTTGCTCGTTGGCAGATGATTTTAGCAGAGTATGATATCCAATATACGTTGCAGAAGGCCATCAAAGGTAGTATTCTGTCAGACTACCTTGCCGAGCAACCTATCGATGATTATCAGCCGATGATATTTGAATTCCCTGATGAAGACATCATGTATCTTAAGATGAAAGATTGTGAAGAGCCCCTTGTCGAGGAAGGACCGGCTCCTGATGACAAATGGACATTGATGTTTGATGGGGCTGTGAATGTGAATGGCAATGGTGTTGGGGCAGTGCTTATCAATCCTAAAGGGGCTCACATACCTTTTTCTGCCAGATTGACTTTTGATGTAACCAACAACGAAGCTGAGTATGAGGCTTGTATCATGGGGATAGAAGAAGCCATCGATCTAAGAATCAAAACTCTGGACATTTATGGAGATTCTGCTCTAGTGATTAACCAGGTCAATGGATATTGGAATACTCATCAGCCGCATTTGATTCCTTATCGAGACCATACCAGAAGGATCCTGACTTTCTTCAAAAAGGTGAAGTTGTATCATGTCCCCCGAGATGAAAATCAGATGGCTGATGCCTTGGCTACTTTATCTTCTATGATCAAAGTTCATTGGTGGAATCATGTGCCACATGTTGCGGTGAATCGACTCGAGAGGCCTGCGTATGTGTTTGCAGCCGAGTCTGTTGTTGATGAGAAGCCGTGGTACTATGATATCAAGAATTTCCTCAAGAGCCAGGAATATCCTGAAGGCGCGTCAAAGAATAATAAGAAAACCCTGAGAAGGCTAGCTGGAAGCTTTTATTTGAATCAGGATGACGTGTTATACAAGAGAAACTTTGACATGGTGCTGCTCAGATGCGTGGATAGACACGAAGCAGACATGTTGATGCAAGAAGTGCATGAAGGATCTTTTGGTACCCATGCGTGGAGAGATGAAGAAGAAGGGCTAAGTCCTAAGGAAAGTAAAAGGTGAGGGATAAGAGATCAAAACCACACTAGGAGTTCCTTTCTTGAGATCATATTGATGATCCATGTAGCTCCCATCCTTTGGAATAAGCAACCACAAAAGTATAAGCAATCTGACAAGTCTCAAAAGAGATCCTCAATGCATCTTGTTTCTTCCACTTAGATGAACATGGCAATGGTCCTCCAATTAAGCTCAAATGGAAACCCCTAGCACAAGAGCACACACATCAAAAGTTCCATGAAGTAAAACAAGAATGGACAAGAGAGAGTTTAGAAATTTGGTCCTTCTAATTCCATTTTTCATCATTTAAGATCATTTTACTCCAATTTTGCATAAGGAAGGTCCTAGAGTCTAAGTCCAATTCTCCATTTCTTTGCATAGGGAAAGTCCTAGAAACTAAGTCCATATTGTCCAATTCTTGGTATGTGGTTCACAACAAACAGACAAACACAAGCACAAAAGATATATACACAATTATAAACCCAAGTGGGTAAAAAGCAAATGGCATTAACATAAACATGTGCTCCAATGAACAAAGGAAAAAGCAAATGAATAATATGTGCAAGAATTGTAAATTGCATAAAAGTAAATTGCATAAAGTAAAAGTTAGTTGTTACTAGTTAATAGTTAGTATGCCATAAGGCAAAATTTAGCGCTATGTTAAGCAATCGTAATTGGACTTATGTAGAAGTCACAACTATCTGAGGCCGGTCAATAATAATGTAGGCAACAAACACAAGTTAGGAGTCTTGATTAGTAAACCAAGTCCCAACAACTTGCCATGCCAAAAAGAGGAAGAAAATGATCTTGTATTGGTTTAAGCCATTTGCATGATTTAGAAGACAACATATCCTTAATGCAAAGCCATTCACTTGATCAATTGATCAAGATGAATTAGATTTGAATCAAGGAATGTTAAGTCTCCCTAATCAATGCTAACTTATCAACCTTCAACTCATTGATCAAAAAGAAAAGAAGAAGAAGAAGGCGGAGATGAATGAAAGAAAATGGAAATGACAAAATAAAATGCATTAAATGGAAGGTCATGTACCAATCCTCATATGTTGACCAATAACATTGAAAGTCAAGGTCAAACAACCAAAAACAGAAGTGGGATGAAGATTGGAAGTCAAGAAATGAATAAACTATTTTTGGCATTTTTTTAATATTCAAAATAAAATTGAATTAAAATAAAATGGAAAGGTCAAACTTCAAAATCACTTCAAATCAACCTTGAAAGGTCCAAGTGATTTATCCCAAGTCCAACAAGGTCAAACAAAGTTTGACAAAAAATTTCAGCATTTTTAAAAGTCAGAAACTATTTTTAATCAATTAAAAATGAATAAAAATAACCTAATTGAACTAAAATCTTAAATAAATCTCAAATCAATTCAAAAGTTGATGAGAATATTTTTCATAGATCCATCATCATTCAAATAAGTTAGGAAAATATTTTTATATTTTTTGAATTTCAAAAACTATTTGAAATGAATTAAAAATAACCAGAAAAGAGAAAATTCACAAAAAAATATCAAATGACAAAATAAAAAATATTAAAAATCAGAAATAGAAACTAGAAATTGTTTGGGAAATAATGAAATTGGTCCCATAATTTTTGGATTAAAAATGAGAGAGATATGATTTTTTGAAATAAAAGGAATTAAACAAAATAAAAAGAAAATTCAGAAAATGCAAAAAAACGAGAGCCCTTGGATCTGAGCTCATTAATTGAGCTGGCAAATCCAAGGATCCAGAGGCGCGCGCTCATGAAACACCAGAGTCAATGCGTGCACACGTGAAGAAATTAAAGGTCATAACAAGCAACGCTCCTGATTGCATCTGGAAATCAGATCAAGCGGTCCAGATTCAAATTGGACACGATGAAGCCACTAGAAACTTCATCTTCTCCGATGAGCTTCCCAGATTCCGGCCATGTTCAAAAAATGCAGAAACGCAAATGGCCATCAAATGAGGCGATCTATATATCAATCGAAAGAGGAAGTGATGTACATCACTCCTATACCATGCACTTCCACTCTAGATCCCTATAAATGGAGAAATCAGAGCTGGAAGTATGATGGTGTTCATCATGAACTTTATGTTTTTGCAAAATTGAAAGCACAAATCAAATGCCTCTATTGAGAGGACTTTAGCCAACATTAGATCCAAGCAAAAAAGTCCATGGATGAAGAGAATCGAGGAAATTACCAGTTGGAGTGCAAGCTTGAGTTCTGGTGAATTGAGCACGAAACCTTGCTTGCTTTATCAAAATAGAAGTCCAATGGATCAAGGTGAAGAGGTCTAGGAACTTTTAGATCAAAGAAAACAGTCGAGGAAACTGAATTCTGGATCTGAATTTTTTTAGAGAAAAGAGAGAGTTCCTTTGAGTGTGGTTGAGGATTCAATTCAGCAGAGGTTCAGGCGCCTTCAGGTTAGTGAAATGAAGCTCATATGCAATGCATTTATAGGCAAGGCAATGCTGAATGCATGATTTCAAATTTGCATGAATGGAGAGGGCCTCCATGCATGGGCCTGTAGAGGCGCATGGAGGGCCCAATTCCACTTGGTTTTGGCAGCTGATCATCATCATGTACAAATTGGACGTGCAGATTGTGTATTAACGGATCATGCATGGCAATTGAAATGATTTTCACAAAATGCACTATTACATTGAAGCCTTCGAAAATGCCATGTCCAAAATAAAAATGCAAGCTTATGAGTAATGGTTGGAAAGCTTATTGCATAAGGAACAAATGTCATGTTGATCAAAATTTCATTTGGGCCTTGGAAATTAGTGAAATTTGAGCTTGAAGGGTGATGTGCAAAACATGTCAAGGCAAAATTTCTAAAATTGGCCAACTTTCAAGCCCTTCTGTTTTGATTATGGAAGCTCCAAATGGAAAAACCTCCTACAATCAAGTTGTAGATCTTCTTAAGAAACTCAAAATGGACTTAAACTTTGCATCATTTGCATTTTTTATGAAGAAGTTATGGGCACTTTAAGTTGGACTTTTTTGACTTTTAATGCCTTTGGTCAAAAAGGACCTATAATGTCTTGCATTATAACATGTATTTCCTTTAAAATTTTGAAATTTTGTTCAACATAACATTTGAAATATACATCTCAAGCTTTCCAATTCATTTGATCTCACCTCAAAATCATAAAAAATGAGTGAGTTATGTTCTTGGGAAGTTGACCCAAAATTAGGGTTTTAGTCAAAATGACCTATAATGTATGGGAAAGGCAGATGGTCTTAAAAGCTTCAAATCATATTTTTATGAACATAAAAGTTGTCAATATTGTTCTTAAGAAGGTTTTTTCATTTGGAACCATCTCCATTTGACCAACACATAAAAAGTTAGGTCTCAGTGCATTTCAAAATAGTCAGATGAATTGACTAATCAACTTCTCAAGTCCATGACTCATACCTTGATGAATTGATGATTGAGGATACTCAAATAAGTTCAAATATGCATGAAATGATGAATTAAGGAACTTCCCTTGATTGTATCTGGCCATGGGCTGAGGTTGCTTCATGAGCAAGGCATTGTGATGCATAGATGAATTAGGGCTTCTCTAGGGAACAAACCTCAAATCCTTTGACTTGCCTTTATCAGAAATGATGAATTGAAACACTAGGGGGGAATATTTGATATATGAAAGCTTTGGGAACCATTACCATGCTTGCTTCCACCTCCTCTTGACCAATGTCTTTGTACCAATGACCTCCTTGAAGTTTTTGATCTTGTGATTGCTCAAGTTATAACCAAAAGATGTTAGTGACATATTTTTGTGCTTTTGGTTGGCAAACAAAGTGAGAAAAGAAATTATATATAATTCAAGCATGCTTGGTGATCTCAAACCACTCACAAGGAGTCCCACCCAAAGGCAAAGGGAACCAAGATGCTCAATGATCCTTGAGGCTATGCAATGCAATGTTATGATGCCATGAGGGATCTTAGGGGCAAAATTAGGGTCTTACACATATGAAAATGATTTCAAGTGTAACGTTACTCTTTATTACATTCCAAAAAACTTTCATGTTGACATAAAGAGCTAGTTTTGCTTGGAAAGTCATTTTTATGGTGAAAGATTATAAGTCATTTTGTTTGTGCCCTAGTTAGGAGGTCAACTTCCAAGGACCAGAACTTGCTAAATTTTTATGAGATGAAGGACATCCAAGTTTCATAATCAATTTAAAGATGTCTTCTCCAACCTTTATTCTTTGATAAATGTCAAAATCAACTTGCAAGGGTATGTTCCAAGAGGAAACATTATAGGTCATTTTGGGCCATTACCATTGAACAAGTTATTTTCCTCAACTTCTAAAACGCATAACTCCTTCATTCCAAATCTAAATGATGTCAAATTTGTGACCATATTTAATAGGATTTAAAAATATACAACTTTTATGAAGTAACCTTTTTCATTTGAAGCTCATAGCAAAAGCTATTCAAGGTGGAAGAAGTGGATATTTGACTTGGTACTTAAAAATATTTCAATTATGTTTGATTTCTCAAACTTCGACCTTAAAATTCATCATGATCCAAGATTCAAATGGAAAAGTGTTTAACGTTAAAGTTGGTTCCCAAGACTTCACCTTTCCAAAACGTCCAACATCACCTAATTTAGATAAGATTTGAATGACTTGCGCATGGTTACTCTTCATGGTCCCATTTGGATGAATCACATGATCATTTCTCAAGTAAAATTGCATGGCCTCATGTTAAGATTTCAACATCATTCATTATTATTTGTGGACCTATTCCAATCATCTCATGGGCCTATCACACGCCCATGCAAGCATGCACTAACCTGTCCAATTTTGGCCAAATTTTCAAGTGTGTGAAAAGCAATGCAAAATCCTATAAATACATGACATTGGTGATCAGAATGAGGACCCTACTTGCCCATGCTTTGAACCATTGCTTCCTTAACCTCCATTAAAGGATAAACTTGACGATTTCACCTGAAATCAAGTTTCAAATCTCCTTCTGTTTTGAGATTGAAACTCCAAGAATCCAAGCCTCTCTTTGATCAATTTCACTTCCTGCAAGCTTTTAGAGTCATGCCCAGCCAAATTGGAAGCAAGATCAATCTGATTTGAAGCTCCCCGAAGGTGAGATTTCAGAAACTTCTCTTTTTCGATTCTCCCTCATTTCTCATCTATTTTGATTGATTGTTGGTTTGTTGAAGTCCTATAAATGTAGGCAACAAGATTGAGTTTCTTTGAGGTCAAATTGAAGCAACTCATTTCATGAGCCTAAAAATTCAAATCCATGTATCTTTTAATATACTTGGAGTTGGAGGAAATTGAGGTCAGATTCGAGCTCCTGAGCATTTTTCCTTTAAAATCATGTCCTTGTTTTTCATTTTGGTGATGGTTGGTGGTCATCCAATCCGGTGAGGTCCATCGGAGAAGATGACCGGAGCCCTAGCTCCGGTGGTGTGTTGGTATGTTCCCAACCCTTTGATTCATTCAAAATGTTTTAATCCTGGCCCTCCTTCTTGATTACCACACGTGTACACGCGTTGACTGCAGAACATGATGGAAGCGCACGGTTGGCCATCAGATCTGCCACCTCAATTAATGAGGGAGATCTGATAGCCCCTGATTTTTGATATTTTCTGATTTTCTTTTAATTGCTCTTATTTTATTTAATTCGTAATAAATCCACTTTTAATCCCAAAAATATGGGACTTTCACCAAAAATCTTGAAATATTTTTATATTCCATATTCCTAATTGACATTATTTTTTGGATTAATTTTGGTATTTTTCATGAATTAAATGTTTTTGTGCATGTTTTTAATTGTTTAAAAATACTTCTGACTTTTTAAAAATCATGGAATTTTTTGTCTAAGGTCCTTTGACCTTGTTTGTAATAGGATAAATCCCTTGGCCATTTATTTGGTGTTTTAAAGGGATTTGAGGTTTTGACCAAATTAAAATGTATTTTAATTCATTTTTAAATTGATTTTTAATTGATTAAATGTTTGAAAATTACGTTGAGCCATTTTTATGTTCTTGTGATGTTTGACTTTCTGTTTGGGTCTTGGTCATGATTGATTTGACTTTTATTGGATCAAAACCATTGGACTTAGGGGATTGATGAAATGTACATTTCATCTTCCAAAACGAATGGATGATTTTGATAAGATGAAACTCCTCTCATGATCAATTTGTGTTTCTATCTCCCCCTTCTTTTTTCATCTTCATCCCTATTCTTCCCCATTGCCTCATTTGACTAATGAAATCTCTAATGTCAAAAGGCTAATTGATTAATCAATGACCTTGTGTCAGATGAATTATTACAAGTATGACTGAGATATGTCCCTCCCATTTTCTTTTAGTGTGTGGTAAGTTTTAGGAGTTTTGTACTTGGTACCAAATCTCTAACATACATTAACACCTATATTTTTATTGCCCGACCTCAGATAATTGTGACTTCTACGTAAGTCCAATTACGATTGCTTCACATAGATCTAAATTTGACCCTCAAGGCATAACATTCTAGTAAGTGAGATTGTAAGTCTCCCATTCTTCATGGCATTGTATGGAGACTTGACCTTTTACCTTTCATGAGTGCTAGTGGCATACTTGTTAAATTATCCAAGTTAGAGCCTTTCTCATGGATGATGTCTTGGTTTAAGGACCCATACTTGTGGATGAATGGTTGAGTGTTCTCCAAATAATGGCTTAATCAATTAGTACTCAACACTAATATTTGACTAACCATTGAATAACTCTTATTCATTATGCTTTTATCTTTCAAGTCATTTACTTTATGCAATTTAAATTTCAGTTATTTATCATTCATTGCCATTTACATTTCATATAACTTGTTTATGTTCAAGTCTTTTTTCACTTTGCTCACTTGAGACATATCTTGTGATTGTATATATTGTTTGTGTGTTTTGATCTTGTTTGTGGTCTTAGGACCTTAAAACACCTAATAACAACAAAAAACCTAAAAAACATTTGGTGGACTGTTGGAACTTGATCTGAACTTTTGGACTTGGAATTAGGCAACATTCCCTATTCTAAAGGACTTGGCCTATGCCAACATTTTGAGACTGAGCTATCTTTGACAATGTCTTTCATCTGATGCAAGACTTGAGGATTTCTTTGATTCATCTACTATCCCATCTTTATGCTTAATTGTTATTTGTAATGATCTTTGTCTGATGTTTTGTTTTGAGTTGATCAAGGAATATTTCATCTGATACATTGGGAAAATAATGAAGACTTCTAGCTATTGGAGTGCTTGCTTGGATATGGCTCTCTTTATTTTATGCCTTGATCTTCTTGATGTTTGGATATTGCTCATTTCTCATTGCATGATCAAAGTCCAAAGGAAAACGAGTTTATATATGACATTCTTGTCTGTTGGATTGCATCCCATTGTTCAGATCTTTTCATCTCCTCCCACTTCTTTAATTTCAAAAATCTTTCTCCCTCTTTTCAAAAACCTTCTTTGTTTGTAATTTCAACTGAGACATGTTTTAATGATTAGAAACTTTGGCCTTATGCCAATGAATTTTTAAACTCTTTTCTTAATCAAATTTGTAAATAAACTTAACCATATTGACTTTAATTTCAAAAAGACAAAAAATGACTAACAACCCCA
This sequence comes from Lathyrus oleraceus, assembly GCF_024323335.1. NCBI lineage: Eukaryota > Viridiplantae > Streptophyta > Magnoliopsida > Fabales > Fabaceae > Lathyrus > Lathyrus oleraceus. The sequence continues at coordinate 402,506,423 of NC_066585.1, read as the reverse complement.
TTTAAACTTTGGCTTCATGTGCCCTCTTTTTAAATATTTATTAAAACCAACTCACCAACTCATTTGAAATTTTTAACACGAACTACGAGGTTTTGATCCCTAATTTTATGTTGGTACGTAGGCACAAGACCGAAGGTCTTGTCAAACACAAAAGTATAATCAATTAATTCTTTTCTCATCCCCACACTCTATTTTATCAAATATCTTTTATACCAAAAACATATGCACACATAAAAAGGGCCCCCTAGGAGTACCTAGGACACTTTGGATGCTAACACCTTCCCTTTGTGTAACCAACCCCCTTACATGTAATCTCTGGCATTTTATTAGTTTTGATTTGAAAACTTCTTATCTTTGGGTTTTGTTCGAACTTTTCCTTTTTCCTTTGGAAACAATAAAAGCGCGGTGGCGACTCTGGTTTTATTGATGTTAAGCTCATCGATAGCTTTATGGTCATGAATTTACCGCTACAAAAATTAAGTGGCGACTCTGCTGGGGAGTAGTCCTCAGTGGGTTTAGCCTAATTTTTTATGTGTATATTTGATATTTGTATATTTTTTTGTGTGATATGATCTGTCTATGGTGATTGGTGATTTCTGTGTGGTGAGAAAAGTTCTAACACGAACTTGACTTCAATTAAGATAAGAGGATGGTATAGTCATGTTCAACTTGTGTGAAGTAGTCCTTAACAAGTTGGCTTGAGATCCATCTACTCAGTGGAGACCTCTTTAGAGTTACTGATGTCACATAAGTTATTTATAGATAGGCATTACTTTCTCTAAATCCGTAATGGTCGTGCTTTTGGGTCGGTGTTCCCAAAGGGTGTAGAAGATATATCTGCCAGTAAGAAGGTGGAAGTGCCTGCAGTGGATCCAATTAGCACTCCAAAGTTCCAATCTGGTGAATCCAGCGGTTTGAAGCCTAATGATGATGATGAGGTCCTCTGGTTGATTAAGAAGAGTGAGTTTAATGTGGTGGAGTAGTTTCTCCAAACTCCTTCCAAGATTTCAGTGTTATCTCTACTTATGAACTCTGAAGCGCACAGAGAAGCATTGCAAAAGGTGTTAGAGAAAGTTTATGTAGAGCACGACGTTATGGTGGATCAGTTTGATCATATTGTGGCTAACATCACTTCCTGCAACAACTTGAGCTTCTATGATGAGGAACTCCCTGAGGAGGGTAGGAATCACAATTTGGCATTGCATATTTCAATGAATTGCAAGGAGGATGCACTGTCAAATGTGTTGGTTGATACTGGTTCGTCTTCGAATGTACTTCCCATGTCGACTCTTTCTAGATTATCGTATCTGGGAGCTCCGATGAGATATAGTGGCGTGATCGTCAAGGCATTTGATGGTTCACGCAAGACTGTGATTGGTGAGATGTACCTTCCTGTAAAGATAGGTCCGAGTGATTTCCATATTACTTTCAAAGTAATGGATATCCACCCGACCTATAGCTGCTTGTTAGGAAGGCCATGGATACATGAGGCAGGAGCCGTTACGTCAATGTTGCATCAGAAATTAAAGTTTGTCAAGAATGGAAAACTTGTTATTATCGGTGGGGAGAAGACTTTATTGGTAAGCCACATGTTGTCTTTCTCTTATGTAGAAGTTGAGGATGAGGTTGGAACTCCGTTCCAAGCGCTATCTATTGCTGAGGAAAAGAGAGTTGGGGCACCTATGTCATCCTTTAAAGACGCCCAGAAGATTGTCGAAGACAGTATTTCTGATCAGTGGGGACAAATGATAGAAGTCACCAAGAACAAGAGCAGAGCTGGTTTGGGGTTCCAACGAGGTTCATCTGAAAATAAAGCTGAATATGTGCAACCCAGTTTCCGTAGCGGAGGGTTCATTCATGGTAATGAACAACACTAAGCTATCGTGATCGATTGTGATGAAGATGAAAACTGCACCAATTTTGTGACACACGGCAAAGCTTGCAACAATTGGACTGCTGTTGATGTTCCTGTTATTATGCATCATTCCAAGTAATTGCTTTTATTCTTTTTGAAAATCCTTCTCCTATGCCTAAGGGAGAAGTGAACATTGTTTGGCATTTTAAAACTTGATCATTAATAAAATTCAATTCTATTCATCCATATCTATGATGTTTATTTTTACTTTTTTCTTTTTTCTGGAAAATGGTAATCACAAAAAAACATAATTAAAATATACTTTGTCCATCTGCATAATATTTGGCCACAAATCACTTCTCTAAAATCAAAATATCAAATCATTATGCATGTTAGTTTCTAAACCCATTGAATACAATGATCCTACTCCTTCGTAAAATTTTGAATTCCCTGTGTTTGAGACTGAGGAAGGAAGTTATGAAGAAGTATCTGATGAATTGTCTCGTCTACTTGAGAACGAAAGATGATTTCCCTCTGCCACACGTTCATATGTTGGTAGACAATACATCTAAATTCAAAGTCTTTTCGTTTATGGATAGATTTTCCGGATACAATCAGATTAAGATGGCACCCGAGGATATGGAGAAGACCACATTCATTACACCCTAGGGAACGTTCTGTTATAGAGTGATTCCTTTCGGTCTAAAGAATGCTGGTGAAATTTACCAGAGAGCAATGACTACTCTTCCATGATATGATGGATAAAGAGATCGAAGTCTATGTTGATGATATGATTGCCAAATCCATTGATGAAGAAGAACATGTCGAGCATTTGTTGAAGCTATTCCAGCATTTAAGGAAGTACAAACTCCGCTTGAATCCCAATAAGTGTACTTTTGGTGTTCGTTCTGGGAAGTTGTTGGGCTTTATTTTCAGCGAGAAGGGTATTGAAGTTAATCCTACCAAGGTCAAAGCAATACAAGAGATGCATGCGCCTAAGACTGAGAAGCAAGTCAGAGGTTTTCTCGTCCGCTTGAATTATATCTCAAGATTCATTTCACACATGACTTCCACATGTGCGCCTATATTCAAGCTTCTTTGGAAAGATCAGTCTTGTGATTGGACCGAAGATTGCCAGAAAGCTTTTGGTAGTATTAAAGAGTATCTGCTTGAGCCCCCGTCTATTGAAGGAAGACCATTGATCATGTATTTGACTGTGCTTGAAGAGAGTATGGGTTGTATTCTTGGTCAGCAAGATGAGACTGGAAAGAAAGAATATGCTATTTACTACCTCAGTAAGAAGTTCACCGAATTTGAGACTCGGTATTCTATGCTTGAGAAGACTTGTTGCGCATTAGCTTGGGCTGCTAAGCGTCTGCGTGAATATATGCTGAATCATACCACTTGGTTGATATCCAAAATGGATCCAATCAAGTATATTTTTGAGAAGCCTCCTTTAACTGGGAGGATTTCCCGTTGGCAGATGCTATTATCAGAGTATGATATTAAATATCAATCTAAGAAAGCCATTAAAGGTAATGTCTTGGCTAACCATTTGGCTCACCAACCGATTGAAGATTACCAGTCAGTACAGTATGACTTTCCTGATGAAGAGATCTTGTACTTGAAAATGAAATATTGTGATGAACCATGGCTTGAAGAAGGGCCAGAACCTGGTTCCCGTTGGGGGATGGTAGTTGATAGAGCTGTTAATCAGTATGGAAATGGCATTGGGGAAGTAACCATTACTCCTCAAGGCACGTATTTCCATTCACATCTAGATTGACTTTAAAGTGTACAAATAATATGACTGAGTATGAAGATTGCATTATGGGGCTAGAAGAGGCCATTGATCTCAGAATCAAGTATCTCAACGTCTATGGAGATTCAACTTTGGTTGTGAATCAAATCAAAGGTGAATGGGAGACGAATCAACCTGGTTTGATACCATATATAGATTATGTGAGGAGGATTTTAACTTTCTTTAGACAAATTGAGTTTCATCATATCGCTCGAGACGAAAACCGGATGCCAGATGCTCTTGCAACGTTGGCTTCAATGATTGTGGTGAAGTATTGGATTGAAGTTCCCAATCTGACTATGATGCGTCTTGATAGGCCAGCTGATGTGTTTGCTGTTGAAGAAGCCGAAGATGAAAAGTCGTGGTATTTTGATATCAAATGTTTCCTCCAAAGTCAGATTTACCCGCCTGGGGCATCTTCAAAAGATAAGAAGACTTTGAGAAGATTAGCCGACAATTTCTACCTGAATGGTGATATATTGTACAAGAGAAACTTCGATATGGTTTTAATCAGATGTGTGGATAGACACGAAGTAGACCTATTGATGACTGAAGTCTATGAAGGTTCCTTTGGTACTCATTCCAATGGACATGCTATGGAAAAGAAGATGTTGAGAGCAGGTTACTATTGGCTGACAATGGAATCTGATATGATTGGGATGATTGAGCCCAAAGCTTCGAATGGACATCATTTCATTTTGGTGGCTATTGACTATTTGACAAAGCGGGTTGAAGCGGCATCATATGCGAATATAACCAAGCAAGTTGTTGTAAGGTTCATCAAGAATCAGATTATATTCCGTTATGGTGTTCCAAGTAAGATCATTACTAATAATGGATCTAACTTGAATAATAATATGGTGGAAGCTCGTTGCAAAGACTTCAAGATTGCACATCATAATTCTTCTCCCTACAGACCTAAGATGAATGGGGTTGTTGAAGCCGCAAAGAAGAATATCAAGAAGATTATCCAGAAGATGGTTGTAACGTACAAATATTGGCATGAGATGTTCCCATTTGCTTTTTACGGGTATCGTACATCTATCCGCACCTCAACAGGGGCAACCCCTTTCTCACTTGTTTATGGCATGGAAGTTGTACTCCCAGTAAAGGTAGAGATCCCCTCATTGCGTGCTTTGATGGAAGCCAAGTTGACTGAGGCTAAATGGTGTCAGACCAGGTTTGACCAGCTGAACTTGATAGAAGAGAAGAGATTGACTGCCATGTCCCATGGTCAGTTGTATCAGCAGAGAATGAAGGAGGCTTTTGATAAAAAGGTCAAGCCTCGTGTATTTATAGAAGGGGACCTTGTGCTCAAGAAGATTCTGTCTTTCATGCCAGATTCTAGGGGCACTTGGACTCCTAATTATGAAGGTCCATATGTTGTTAAGAGAGCCTTTTTAGGCGGTGCTTTAATTCTTATGACTATGTATGGTGAGGAGTTCACTCGTCCTTTGAATTTCGATGCAATCAAGAAATATTTCGCCTAAAAAGAAAAGAACAACTCGCTAAGTTGAAAACCTTAAAGGGCGGCTTAGGCAAAAATGAGCGTCTCGGTGGATTGAAACCCGAAAGGGCGATCCAAGAAAAAATTAGAGACATAAAAATAGAAGAGTTTATCCCGAAAAACTGAGTACCCCACCTTGGGGAAATTTATGAAAAAATAGGGATTATGGAAAGTAACTGCATCTTGCTGATCTTCAGTTTTGAAGACTTTCTTGAGCAAATAAGGTCAATTTTGATTCATCATCTCCGGCCGACACCAGGAGCACAATGAACATCAAAAGTTGGTAGAAGGATTAGTGATAATTGTATTCAATGTAGCACTTTTCCATTTAAATTACTATTTTTCAACTTTTATAAAAGATCTATGGAGTCTTGTCATTTACTGACTACCATTCCATTAAATAAAGTTGAAATTTTTATCCAATGTTTCTACTCTTGTTTAATTCTTCCAAATAGATTTAAATTTTATTACGATCATTTTTAAAATTAAATTTTTAAATTAAAATCATATTTTCTTAAATATATAAAAGCAGTTATTTTAAGCAATCAATATCATTTAAAAAGGAATATCAACAGCAGTTTGAAAAGCGGTAAACCCAAAAATACAGAGCATTATTGGTTCTCCCCAAGTAGTGGGTGTAATCCCTATTTCATCCTCGGCAACATTTTAGTAGCCGAGTTCTATTGGTTTCTCCAGCTGAGTTTGTTGGCCTCCCTTGAGTTGTAGGTGTGTTATTTCGGCAGTTTGCACGGTTTCCGCAAATCGTCCGAGTTACTCCTGATTTTGAGCAGCTATTGTGTTTGTCCCCTGCATGGTTGTCTCCCATTTGATATCGTGTTGACCTAAAATTCCCCGTAGAGAATGTAGCGATTTCCTCAGCAGATCCCTCTGCTTGTGCTTTACCCAGTCAGGATTGAGCCTTCAAGACGTTTGTTTGTTTTTCTCCAGTAGTTGTTTCCCTCCCGTGAGGATTGGCTAGGGGCTGTATCGATGATTCAAATTAGTGACACTTGTATCCTTTGTGATCGTCTTGTCAGCATAATCATCATATATACATATACATATACATATACATATACATATACATATACATATACATATACATATACATATACATATACATATACATATACATATACATATACATATACATATACATTCATATAATTTCATTATTGCATTGTTGCACTTCGTGATTCATTGTTTTTGTTGATCCTCTGCTATGGCAATATACCTTTTTTCCCATGCAGATTTGGTCTGTCTGTCATCTTTCAATTGTAGAGTGTCAACCTATTAAGCAGAAAGACTTTAACCTTTCTCCTTTCCCCACTGAGTTATTTCCTCGTGGATGATTATTCTTTCAGCTTCCCCCCCAGTTGATTATCTGGATGGAACCATTCCCCTTGAGTTATATCCTCATTGGGTTAAGTCCTTTGATTGACCTTTTCTTTCTAGATCTTACCTAGATAGAAGCTTTTGGTCCCCTGAGAGCCTATTAACCAGTAACTGGTAATATTCTTCTCATGTTTGTCACTTTTTCCCAATACCCGGCAAAGGTAACCTTGTTCCCCCAGCGGATTTTTTTTCACGCCTCTCAAGAAGTATATCCTTGATATGTTCATCCTAACCGATGACAAATATCTTCTTCCCCTTGTTTGAGTCTATCCTTGATATGTTCATCCTACCCGGTGACGGATATTCTCTCCTTTTGGTATTCTACCCAGTAACCGGTAGTTGTAATCCCTATTTTTGTTCCCCATAGAGTTAATCCTTGGTATGTTCATCCTAACCGGTGAGAGATTTCCTTCTTTTTGCGGTTTTCTACCCAGTAACCGGTAGTTGTAAATCCTGCTTTTCTCCCTTTTGTAGAGTTTATCCTTGATATTTTCATCCTAACCGATGTCAGATACTCTCTTTTTGGTATTCTATCCAGTAACTGATAGATGTAATTCCTATTTCCCCCCCTGAGTCTATCCTTGATATGTTCATCCTAACCGATGACAGATATTCTCTTTTCGGTATTCTATCCAACATTCGATAGATGTAATTCCTATATTTTCAGGCAGTTTATCCTTGATATGTTCATCTTAACTAGTGACAGATATCCTCCCTAGATTTCCCCAGGCAAGTCTATCCTTGATATGTTCATCCTAACCGGTGACGAATTTTCTTTCCTTTTTGAGTCTATCCTTGATATGTTCACTTTAACTAGTGAGAAATATTCTCTCTCTGTGGTCTTCTTCCCAGTAACTGGTAGTTGTAAATCTTATTTTGGCTTTTCCCCAACAGTTTATTCTTACCCAGTAACCGGTAATGAATACACCTCCTAGTTGCCTTCAGCGAGTCATCCTTGATATGTTTACCCTAACCAGTAACGGATGTCCTCCCTGCCAGATTTTTGTTATCCCTTTACCCAGTAACCGGTAATGGATAATAGATTTCTGCTCCTCCTGTGTTGAAGATCTTTTCTTCCCCCAGTTGAGTTTGAGTGTGCATTTCCTTAGTGAAATCGTTGTTTCCTGTTTGGTTCGAGTATTTCAACTTTGTTCTAATTTACCAGTTTCCCCTGCAGATGTTCCTTTTGTTTCTCGGCTGAGTCTTTCCATTGTTTCATTTTATGGAATCCTTCGAGTTCCCCAGTTGTTCTTAAGTCGTAGCCTGTCCTACGCAAAACCCGTTTCCCCTAAAGTCTTTGTCTCCCTAGTGAGTTTTCCTTATGGAATGCATTATACTCCTGTGGACTTTTAGTCTCTCCGGATTCTTTTCCTTTATGGCGATATTCCCCATAAAGATTATTTTAACATTCATATCATATGCATCATGAGGTCTCTTAGGGACCAAAATTTGTTTCTATATGTTGTTATTTAAGTCCATTCTACTGAGTCGATGCGAAGATTTTAACCTTCATCTCCTCAGCTAGAACGTCCTTAAATAGGGGCAGCTGTAAGACCCTAATTTTGACCCTAAGATCCCTCATGCTATCTCATCATATGCATTGGGATCACACCCTAGCACCTTCCTTACCCCTCATTCATTGGGTTTGCATTGGGAAAGATCACCAAACATCATGTGATTGTATCATACTTTGTATTTTATCATTTTTTTCTAACCAAAATACCAAAAATATGTCTTTGTATAATCTAACTCTTTTGTAGGTAGAGCATGTGCTCACCTTTGATCTATCAAGCTCACATCTAGGGTTTAAGACTCTCAATTCCAGGAGTTCAATCAAGATTTGGTTTACTATGGCTCTAAGCATCATATATGAACCCCTATTATCTTCACATATTATTTTGATCAAGAAATCATCAAGAGTTTGGAGTTGGTTTGCCTTGGAAACGCTAATTCATCTAGGTGTCTTGTGTAACTTCTTCAACAAGTTTCTTCCCCAATTGGTCAAATATTTCAATTTATACTTCAAATTTCATCATCTTATGCATATATGATCCTCCATGAGTCCCAAAAGTCAATAGAATGGCAAGCTAGCAAGATGGCTCATGGTGGTTGACCAGAGGATTTCATCTGATCAAAACTGGGGTTCCATAGACCCTATCTCCTACAATATTTGTCATATGAAAATGATTACAAGATCAAAGTTACTCTAAATTACATTTAAAACATGTTTCTTGTTGAGGTATAGAGCTCGTTTTACTTGTAAATTCATTTTTTATGGTGAAAGATTATAGGTCATTTTGTCTAAACCCTAATTTGGAGGTCAACTTTCCAAGGACATAACTTGCTCAATTTTTATGAGATAAAATATTTCTAAGTTGCACAATTAAATTCAAGATGTCTACTTCAAATTTGATGTTTGGAGGATGAGCAAATTCAACTTTTATATGCATGTGATATAAGGATACATTATAGGTCATTTTGGACCAATGCCATTGAACAAGTGATATTCCCCAACTTCAAAAATGCATAACTCCTTCATATTAAATCCAAATTAGGTCACATTGGTAACCATTTTAAAGTACTTTGAGAGAGATACAACTTTCATGAAGGAACTTTTCTCATTTGAAGCTCACATAAAAAGTTAGCCAAGGTAGAATAAGTGAACATATGGCTTGACACTTATAAATTTTTTGACATGTTTGATTTTCCGAACTTCCACCTTAAAATTCATCATGATCTATGCTTCAAACGAAAACATGTTCAACATGAAAGTTGTTCCTCTTGATTTAAACTTTCCAAAAAGTCTAATTTCATCCCATTTAGACAAGATATGAATGGCCTATGCATGGCTTGAACATTGGATCATCATTTGGCATAAGTGAACTTGAACCTTTCATACACAAATGCATAGCTTCCAACATGACTTCAGCAATGTTTGTACTCAATTATGGACCAGAAGGAGTGCTTACATGGGCCTATCACACGCCCATGCACCCACGCGATGTACATTTCTATTTTAGATCTTCATTTTAAGTGTGCAAATATCAATCCATATGGCTATAAAAAGAACCCCTTGCCATCAGAATTAAGGACCCTGCACGCCAGCTTTGAACCCCAACCTCCAAAACCCTCCCATTCAAAGGATAACCTTGAGAATTTCCATTGTAAATTGAGTTTGAATTTCACTGTTTTAAGATTCAAATCTCCAAGGGTCCTGTGCCTTTTGTTCATCCAATTCCAATCCATCAAGTGTCCTGAGCAAGATCAATAGCAAGCAAGAGCAAGATCGATTGAATACAGACCTGCATTGAAGGTATTTTCCAGAAATTTTCATCTCTTTGATTCTCACTCAATTCTCCATAATTCTTCTTGATCTTTGGTTGTCTGAAGTCCTACCAATGTAGGCAACAAGATTGAGTTTCTTTGAGGTCAAATCGAAGCAACTCAGATCATACACCTCAAAATTCAACTCCCTGTATCTTTCAATACTTAGAGTTAGGAAAAATTGAGGCCATATTCGAGCTCCTGAGCAGTTTTACTTTAAATTCATGTCCTTCTTTTTAATTTTGGTGATGGTTGTGAGTGAACCAGTTCGGTGAAGCTCACCGGAGAAGGAGACCGGAGCTTTGGCTCCGCTAGTGTGTTGGCATTCATCTGGAACACGCGCTAGCAGCCACTTGATCTGTCACCTCAATTAATGAGAGAGATCAAGTGGTCCACGTTTTTTACTATTTTCTGATTTTCATTTTATTTGGTTTATTTTCATTAATTCATATTAATTTTAATATTGATCCAAAAAATATGAGAATTTCACCAAAAAAATTTAAATAAATTCCTCTTTCATTTTCTGAATTAAAATTATTTTTTGGGTCATTATTAATATTTTTTATGATTTAATTGTTTTTGTGAATATTTTTAATTGTTTAAAAATAGTTTTAAGTTTCCAAAATTAATGAAAAATTTTCTCTAAGGTCCTTTGACCTTGTTTGACCTATGATAAATCTCATGGCCGTTTATTTGGTGTTTTGATGAGGTTTTAGGATTTTGACCAACCATAATTTAATTTATTTTAATGCATTATTTAATTTATTTTAATTGTTTAAATGCAAAATAAATTGTGTTGAGCTTTTGATATGGACTTGTCGAGTTTGACTTATGTTGTTGGGCCTTGGTCAAGGTTGATTTGACTTTGTTGAGTTAAAATCATTGAATTTAGAGGATTGATGAAACATATATTTCATCTCCCAAAATGAATGAGTGATTTTAATTTATATAAAAGTCCTCCTTTGACCAATTTGTGTTGATTCCATTTCCTCTCCCTCTTCATCTTAATCCCATTCTCTTCTCATTCATTTCATGGACCTATGGCATCTTTATATACTAAGGCTAGTTGATTGCAAAATCAACATAAGTGTGGATGAGATTATGTCAACCCCTTTTGCATATTCTTTTAAGTGTGGTATGTTTTAGGAGTATGGTTCATAATTCCATATCTCTAACATGCATTAACACTAAAATTTCTATTGTCCGACCTCAAATAGTTATGACTTCTACATAAGTCCAATTACGATTGCTTAACATAACGCTAAATTGTTGACATAAAAGGCATATCATTCTAGTAAGTGAGATTGTAAATCTCCCCTCTTTCATGATATTGTGTGGAAACTTGGCCTTTTTTTCTTCCTTTGGAAGATGTCTTGGTTCAAGGATCCATGCTTGTGAATAGTGGGTTGAGTGTTCTCCAAAGAATGACTTAAACAAAACAAAGCAAAGGCAATACTAACTCCTAATCAACTAACAACTAACATTTGATTTCAAGTCATTTATTTTTATGCACTTTAATTTTTTAGTCTTTATTCATTTGTCATTATTCATACCATTCAACTTGTTTACTTTAATGTCATTTTCACTTTTCTCATTTGAGCCTTATTTTGTGATTATATTGGGATTATGTATACTTGTTTTTGTTTGTGGTCTTTTGACCTTAATGTACATAATAACAACAAAAAACCCTAAAAGATATTTTGTGTGGACTGTTGGATTTGCTCTAAGACGTTGGACTTAGAATTTGGCAACACTCCCTATGCAAAAGGACTTGGCCAATGCCAACTTTCATGAAACCAAGTGCTTGTGATTTGAAACTTCATCTGAAGCAAGTATTGTGATCCCATCTAAGTTCATCTGCTATATGATCTTATTGAAAATGTTACTTTGAACCTGTGTCTGGTGCTTATCTTTGAATTCGTCTGATGCATGGGAATTTGTGAAGAAGATCATGGAATTTCTTAGCTTGGATGTGGATATCTTTATTTGATTCCTTGCTCTTGATCTTGCAATTTGGGTATGGATATTGCTTGATCCTAAAGTCCAAGGGAAATTTGGGTTTCTATATGACATTCTTGTCTATTGGATTGCAGCCCATTGGCCAGATCTTTTCAACTCTTAAGTTTTAAATTTTTGCTTAGGATTAGTCTCTTCATCTCTTCCCCACTTCTTAAATTTCAAATCTCTCCCTCGTTTTAAAATCTTCTTTGCTTGTGATTTCTAAACTTAGACTATATTTCCAATTTGAAACTTTGCCCTTATGCCATTGCATTTTTTAAAATATTTTGTTAATCAAACTTGTAAATGAACCTGACTATACCTGAGTTAAAATTTCAAAAAACAAAAAGAACTAACACTCATTCAAACCTTTCTAGGCCTTTTGTGCCTTTGATAAACCTAAATTTTTGTTAAAAACAATGCATCCACTTTGAAATTATTACCACGAACTACGAGGTTTTGATCCCTCATCTTTATGTTGGTAAGTAGGCACAAGTCCGAAGGTCTTGTCAAACACAAAAATATAATTAATGAATTCTTTTCTCATCCCTCCACTCTATTTATTGCAAACATCATTTTGTACAAAAACACATATGCACACAAGAAAGGGCTCCCTAGGAGTACCTAGGACACTTTGGGTGCTAACACCTTCCCTCTGTGTAACCAACCCCCTTACTTGTAATCTTTGGATTTTTATTAGTTTTGATTTGAAAACTTCTTATCTTTGGGTTTTGTTCGTACTTTTCCCTTAGAAACAATAAAAGCGCGGTGGCGACTCTGGTTTAATTGACGACTAGCTTATCCATAGCTTGATGGTCATGAATTTACCGCTACAGGTTCTTATGCCAGATGTCTTATCAGTTCTTTTTTTGTGCATTAGCCAAGGTGACTCACCGTTTTAATACTCGTGCTAATCAACCGAAGATAATGGAGCATCTAGAGCAAGAGAACAGAGAGATGAAGGATGAGATCGCGAGACTGACGACACTAATGGAATATGTGGTTGCTGCTCAGAATCAGTCGTCACCATCTCCTGCAAACTCCTCCTCCTTAGAGGACTGTTATTTCTGAGATTCCTTCTTCAACTATTCCTGTTGTTACTGCAAATCAACCCATTCCTTCTATGCTTGCTGGATTCCCTTAGGGAATGCCACCAAATTTTATGCCATAAGGCTATGAGCCCACATTTGTTTCTCTACCCGCATCTAGCCCAATCATGTATGTGCTACCTCCTGTTGTTCACTCTCTTACTCGTGTTGAGGACACTATCTACCACTATGAGCCGTATGAAGGTTCGGATGTCTATGAGAAAATGGATGAAATGAAAGATCAATTCCTTGAGTTGCGCAATGATTTGAAGACTCTGAGAGGAAAAGATTTGTTTGGGAATAGTGTTGCTGAACTCTGCTTAGTCCCTAATGTCAAGATCCCGGTGAAATTCAAGGCCCGAGACTTTGAAAAGTACAAAGGGAATACTTACCCGCTGAGCCATCTTGTTATGTATGTTAGGAAAATGTCTACTCAAACTGATAATGATCAGCTTTTGTTTCACTATTTCTAAGATAATTTAACTGGAGCTTCCTTGAGATAGTATTGGGCCTGGACAGTGCAAGCATCCGTACTTTCAACAACTTGGGTGAAGCCTTTGTCAAGTAGTACAAGTATAATATTGATATGGCGCCAGATAGAGACCAGTTAAGGTCAAACTCTCAGAAGATAAAGAGACATTTAAAGACTATGCCCAGAGATGGAGAGAATTGGCTACTTAGATAAGTCCACCTCTTGAGGACAAGGAGATGACAAAGATTTTCTTGAAGACGTTGAGTTTGTGTTACTATGAACATATGATTGCAAGTGCCCCTAATGATTTTACCGAAATGGTAAACATGGGGATGAGGCTAGAAGAAGGAGTTTGTGAAGGACATGTGTCTAAAGAAGAGGCGTCAGCTAGCAAGAAGTATGGTGGGAGTTTCTCTAAGAGGAAGGAGGGAGAAACTAATTTAATATCAGTGGGGAGGAAAATGAGGACTCATGTCAGGAAAAGTTCTCAACCCCGTCAACATCAGCACCATGTTTCTTCAGTAATTCCAGTTTTTTCCAACAATTCTAATAATCAATAAGTTCCAATTCTGCAATAACAACATCAACAACCGCAACAAAGAACCAACTACACCAACAACAACAATCATCACCAACAAATTTTTTAGATGAAGAAGGTATCCTTTGACCCTATTCCTATGATGTATGCATAACTATACCCGTCCTTGGTACTCAAAAATCTGATCTAACCAAGAAACCCACCGCAAATCCCTGAGCCACTACCATGGTGGTTCAAGCCTGATCTTTGTTGTGCTTTTTACCAGGGAGCCCCTGGTCATGATATAGAGAATTGTTATCCGCTGAAGTACGAAGTTCAGAACCTTGGGAAAAGTGGTATGGTGTCCTTTGAGGATAGAGCGCCAATTGTAAAAGCCAATTCGTTGTCTGCTCATGGTAACGCTTATGTCAATACGGTGGACGACTATCCAGGGAATTTTAGAGTTTTTGATGTTCGACATATTCTAAGATCTCTGGTGGAGATGCATAAAACTTTATGTTTGATTAGTGACTATGAACATGACCATGATGGTTATGCTATTTGCAGCGTGAACCCCCGTGGGTGTATGATTGTCAGAAGAGATATCCAGATGTTGATGGATTAGAATGTAATCCAGATTCAATAGTCGAAGGATATGGGGATGATGTGAATGTCATTATGCTGGTGTTCAAGACCCCTGGGCGGGTAGTCATTCAGTTTGATAGTAGTAGCAGTAATAATGTCAATAGATCGGTATCGTCGTTGGTTATACGGTTAGCGGGTCCTGTCCCTTATGCATCCAATAAAGCTGTGTCATATAAGTACAGTGCCACTATGATAAAGAATGGTTAAGAGGTTCATCTACTAGTTGCAGACTCAATGGTAAAAATTATAGATATTGCGAAGGTGACCCGTAGTGGTCGTGTGTTCAGTCTGGTTTTTCCTAAGAGTGTGGAAGATGTACCTGTAGGGAAGAAGACAAAAGTTCATGTAGTGAATCCGGTTAGTGCTCCAATGTATCAGTCTAGTGAATCTAGAAAATTGAAGACTACTGATGATGATGGCATGTCAAGGTTAATCAAGAGATGTGAATTCAACATTATGGAGCAGTTGCTCCAAACATCGTCAAAACATTTTGTGCTATCATTGCTAATAAATTCAGAAGCGCACAGAGAAGAATTGAAGAGAGTGTTGGAACATGCTTATGTTGAACATGACGTTACTATGGATCAGTTTGACCATATTGTTGCCAACATCACTTCTTGTAACAATTTGAGTTTTTGTGATGAAGAGCTTCCCGAGGAAGGCAGAAATCACAATTTGTCATTGCATATTTCAATTAATTGCAAGGAGGAAGCTTTGTCCAATGTGTTGGTTGACACTGGGTCATCATTGAATGTGTTGCCGAAGTCAACTTTGTCAAGACTCTCCTACCAAGGCGCCCCGATGAGGTACAGTGGTGTAGTTGTCAAAGCGTTTGACGGTTCTTGTAAAATTGTCATTGGAGAAGTGGACCTTCCAGTGAAGATAGGTCAGAGTGATTTATAAATTACTTTCCAGGTAATGGATATCCACACGGTATATACCTGCTTGTTGGGAAGGCCATGGATTCATGAAGTTGGAACTGTGATGTCTACTCTTCACCAAAAGCTGAAATTTGTGAAGAACGGCAAGATTTTCGTTGTTGTTGGAGAGAAGGCATTATTGGTGAGCCATTTGTCGTCTTTCACTTATGTTGATGCTGAGGAGGAAGTTGGAACTCCATTCCAAGATTTTTCCATCGTTGATGAATTGAATAAAGCTGGGGCACCCATGTCTTCTTTGAAATATGCACAAGAGGCTATTCGGGCTGGCAGTATTGATAAGTGGGGCCGTGTTATAGAATTTATTGAGAACAAGGATATGGAAAGGCTAGGATTTCAACCAAGGTCATTCAACACCAATGTCAAGGTTTTGTAATCAGTATTCCACAGTGGAGGGTTCATTCATGGGAATGATCAACACTCAGCTGCCATTATTAAAGACAATGTTGACGAAGATGAAGCTTGCGCCAACTTTGTGACACATGGACAGACTTGTAACAATTGGGTTGTTGTTGATGTTCCTTCTGTCATTCACCGTTCTAAGTATTTTTTTTTATTATTTTAAGAAAAATCCTTTTCCTATGCCTAAGGGAGAAGTGAACATTGTTGGGCATTTTCCTTATTATCATCAATGAAATACAATTTTATTCATCCACATCTATGATGTTTTATTTTTACTTTTTGCTTTTCTGAAAATTGTAATCACAAAAAACATAAATAAATAATAATCTACTCATCTACATAATATTTGTTTGCACTCCACTTCTCTAAAATCAAAATATCAAATCATTATGCAGGTTGGTTCTCAAACCCATTGAGTATAATGATCCTACTCCCTCTCCAAACTTTGGTTTCCCTATGTTTGAAGTTGAGGAAGAGATTGATGATGAAGAAGTATCTGATGAGTTATCCTGTTTGCTTGAGTACGAGGAAAACCGTTCAGCCGTTTGAAGAGCAGATTGAATTAGTCAACTTGGGTTCCGAGGATAATGTGAAGGAAGTCAAGATTGGGTCTCAACTGTGTCCGGAAGCTAAGAAGGGGTTGATTGATCTTCTTCGAGATTATTCTAATGTGTTTGCTTGGTCCTATCAATACATGTCTGGTTTAGATTCTGAGATTGTGGAACATTAATTGCCGTTGAAGCCAAATTGCCTTCCGGTCAAGCAAAAATTGAGAAGAACTCATCCTTACATGGCAGTGAAGATTAAAGAGGAAGTGCAGAAGCAGATTGACGTTGGCTTTTTTGTTACCTCCGAGTATCCGTAGTGGGTGGCCAATATTGTGCCTGTTCCAAAGAAAGATGCAAAAGTCCGCATGTGTGTTGATTAAAAAGATTTGAATAAAGCCAGTCTGAAAGATGAGTTTCCTCTGCCACACATTGATATGTTGGTAGACAATACAACTAAGTTCAACATCTTTTCGTTTATGGAAGGATTTTCCAGTTATAATCAAATCAAGACGGCACCTGAAGTATGGATAAGACCACATTCATTACACCCTGGGGAACATTCTGTTATAGAGTGATGCCTTTCAGTTTAAAGAATGTTGGTGCAATGTACCAGAGAGCTATGACCACTCTTTTTCATGATATGATGCATAAGGAGATTAAAGTTTATGTTATTTACATGATTGCTAAATCAAGTGATGAAGAAGAGCATATTGAGCATTTGTTGAAGTTGTTCAAGTGGTTAATGAAGTATAAACTCCGCTTGAATACCATTAAGTGTAATTTTGGTGTTCGTTCTGTTAAGTTGTTGGGCTTCATTATCAGAAAAAAGGGTTTTGAAGTTGATCCTACAAAGGTAAAAGCAATACAAGAGATGCTTGCACCCAAAACTGAGAAGCAAGTTAGAGGTTTTCTCGGTTGCTTGAAATATATCTCAAGATTTATATCGCATGTGACTGCCACATGTGTGCTGTAACACCCTTCTAAAATACCCCAACAAATAATTAAAACAACCAAACATAAATCAGAGTAGATATGCAATTTAAGGGTGTCACACTTGACACTTCACACCATGTTCCAAATTAACTCGTCATGCTCATTTATTCATCAAAATAAACCTTTGCATAATTCGCAGCGGATAGAAATCTAATCAACATGCAAAACATGTAACACATTACATGTAAACTGTTCAACCACAATCAAATAAAACAAGGTAAAACATCCCGTCCCGATGTTACATCTACCAGAGCATGACCCACTAAGGAACTACACTAGACTCCAAGCACTAGCTTCTACTCAATCACTGCTCGTTACCTGAAACATAGTTGTAAGGGTGAGTTCCTCAATCGATATAATAAGCATTATAAAATATCATGTAATGCTAAGTAAATGAACACATCTCATCACCCTAATCATATCACACATTCAGTAACGGCAACATCAACTCATACTCATAATCATGCTCAACATAAACATCAAAACACACATATAATATTGGAACACATCCATTCATATTATACACAATACATACATTATGCAATGAGACTCCATGCATGCGGTACCGACTATTCGTGAACATATAGTTCAACCTCACCGATCAAATCCAGATACGGCTACCAAGCTCACTAGTCCCACTCATTTGAGACCTAGTGACTCACATCACTAATTCCTCACCATGGGAATTAGCTACCACCCCAAGGGGTATGCTATGCACGCTAAATCACCTAGCATGCAAACATCAACAACAATCCACAATAATTCACTCACTAATTCCTCACCATGGGAATTAGCTACCACCATAAAGGCCACAGTATGCAAGCTAAATCACTTAGTCATGCAACATCAACAATCATCCACAATGGACATATGCTCACACTCTAAGCCATAAACAGTCCATTCACAATTGCATACATAATAGATACATCCACAGCATTATGCATACAACCATACATCATCCACATATTTATCACATAATCATATCATGCCACATCATCAATCACAGTATTAGCACGCTCTACTAATACCCCTACCGCTCAAAACAACGGGAAATGATCCCTATTATATCATACGCCAATATAGGCCAAACATCAAACATGCACACCACATTTAAATATAAAATTTTCACTTTTCACACAGTGTTAACCGTTTAACGCCCTGGGTTAACCGGTTAACGCAACACAGAACACGCTTCCTGGCAATTCACAACAGTGTTAACCGGTTAACACCCTGGGTTAACCGGTTAACGCAAGACAGAAAGCTGTTCCTGCGCTAACACGAAGCAGAATGCAGAATTCTCTGCATTTTCCGCCGTTGGAGGACTTCCGGACCTCCGATTCCAATTCCGTAAAAAGCTACACTTTCGGAAAATCAAGACTCATCCAATTACATATTCAATTACAGCTTTAACATAACTTATTCATCTCAATTTTTCAGCATTCAACATCCCAATTAGGGTCAAATCAATGGCTTATCACTACCCATTACATGTTAACCCATAATACCCATTAAACGACGATAAACCCCCCTTACCTGAGTTAATCCGGCAAATCCTTTAGCTTCAAGCTCTTCCTTTTTGCCCTTTTCTCACTTTTTGTCGCTTCTCTGGTAACACGAAGAAACACATAAATCGAGGTGTCAACTTCTTCGACTTCAAAGCTCGACCAACCCCAGTTATCGGAGTAACACGAAGAAACACATGATCTCCCTCTTGAAACTCAAGTGACTTCCTCCTCTTGTCGTGATAACTCTTCTGACGACTCTGAGCAATCCTCATCTTCTCCTGAATCATCTTAATCTTTTCCGTAGTTTGTTGAACAATCTCCGGTCCAACCACAACACTCTCACCGGACTCATACCAACATAAAGGTGTCCGACATCTCCTACCATACAAAGCTTCAAACGGTGCCATACCAATGCTCGAATGAAAACTATTGTTGTAGGTAAACTCAATCAAAGGTAAATAACAATCCCAAGCACCTCCCTTTTCCAAAACACAAGCCCTCAAAAGATCCTCCAGTGACTGAATCGTCCTCTCAGTCTGACCATCAGTCTGTGGATGATATGCAGAACTCAATCTCAGCTTAGTTCCCAAAGCCCTCTGCAAACCTTCCCAGAACTTCGATGTAAATCTAGGATCTCTGTCCGAAACAATACTCGACGGAATACCATGCAAACTTACAATTTTCTCAATATACAACTCAGCTAATCTCCCTAACGGATAATCCATTCTGATCGGAATGAAATGAGCCGATTTTGTCAATCTGTCAACAATCACCCAAATAGTTTCAAAATTCTTAATTGTCCTCGGTAAACCAGAAACAAAATCCATACTGATACTATCCCACTTCCACTCTGGAATAGCCAACGGTTGCATTAGCCCAGACGGCTTCTGATGCTCAATCTTCGACTTCTGACAAGTCAAACAAGAATAAACAAAACTCGCAATTTCTCTTTTCATTCCCGGCCACAAAAATAACTTTTTCAAATCATGATACATCTTCGTAGCCCCAGGATGAATACTCAGGCCACTACGATGTCTTCCTCAAGAATACTCTTCTTAAGTTCGGTAACATCCGGAATACACACCCGATTACCAAATTTCAAAACACCATTCTCATCAACTCTGAATTCACCACCTTGACCTTGATTCACTAGACTCAACTTATCAACCAAAAGCACATCGGATTTCTGACCCTCTCTAATCTCATCCAGAATACCACTCGTTAACTTCAACATTCCCAATTTAACACTATTGTGAGTACTCTCACACACCAAACTCAAGTCTCTAAACTGCTCAATTAAATCCAATTCCTTAACCATTAACATAGACATATGCAATGATTTCCGACTCAATGCATCAGCCACTACGTTTGCTTTACCCGGATGGTAATTCAAACCAAAGTCATAATCCTTCAGAAACTCTAACCATCTCCTCTGTCTCATATTCAGCTCTTTCTGATCAAACAAATACTTTAAACTTTTATGGTCACTGAAAACCTCAAATCTTGACCCGTACAAGTAATGCCTCCATAACTTCAGAACAAATACCACAGCTGCCAACTCTAAATCGTGTGTCGGATAGTTCCTCTCATGAACCTTCAGTTGTCTCGAAGCATAAGCTACAACCTGCTTATTCTGCATCAAAACACCACCCAAACCCAACAATGAAGCATCACAGTAAACCTCAAATGGTTCTGACGGACTTGGTAATATCAAAATAGGAGCAGTAGTTAACCTTCTCTTTAACTCTTGGAAACCTTCTTCACACTTTGAGTCCCAAACAAACGCTTGCCCCTTTCTAGTCAACATCGTCAACGGTAACGCCAACTTAGAAAGTCCCTCAATGAATTTCCTATAATAACCTGCAAGTCCAAGAAAACTCCTTATCTCAGAAACTGACTTCGGAGCTTCCCACTTAGATACCGCTTCTATCTTAGAAGGATCAACAGCAACACCACCTCTTGAAACCACATGACCAAGAAAACTAACCTCTTCTAACCAAAATTCACACTTAGATAGTTTAGCAAATAACTTCTTTTCTCGTAGAACTCCTAAAACCACTCTCAAATGTTCAGCGTGCTCTTCTTCAGATTTCGAATACACCAAAATATCGTCAATAAACACCACAACAAACTTGTCCAGGTACGGATGGAAAATCCTATTCATATACTCCATAAATACCCCAGGCGCATTAGTCACACCAAAAGGCATTACAGAATACTCATAATGTCCATACCTTGTTCTGAAAGCAGTCTTCTGAATATCCTCAGTTTTCACACGTATCTGATGATACCCCGATCTCAAATCTATTTTGTTGAACACACTCGCACCAACCAACTGATCCATCAAATCATCAATCCTCGGCAAAGGATACCGATTCTTGATCGTCACTTTATTCAATTGCCTGTAGTCCACACAAAACCTCATAGTACCTTCTTTCTTCTTAACCAATAACACTGGTGCACCCCACGGCGATACATCGGACGAATGAATTTCTTATCCAACAGATCTTCCAACTGACTCTTCAATTCAGTTAACTCAACAGCAGACATACGGTACGGAGCCATCGACACCGACCTAGTATCAGGTACCAAATCAATCGAGAACTCAACTTCACGCTCTGGCGGTAATTCATGCACTTCTTCAGGAAACACATCAGGAAAATCACACACCACGGCTAGATCGCAAATCGCCAGTTTATCTTTAGCCTCTAAAGTCGCTAACAGCATAAACAACTCTGCCCCATCTACTACTGCCTCATTCACCTGCCTTGCTGATAGAAACAAACCCTTTCCTTCCTCAATCTCAGGAAAGACTACAGTCTTATCAAAACAGTTGATATAAACTCGGTTAAACACCAACCAGTTCATACCCAAGATAACATCAATCTGCACTAGTGGAAGACACATGAGGTCTATCCCAAAGTCTCTACCAAAAATACTCAAAGGACAATCTAAACAAACTGAAGTAGTAGTCACTGAACCCTTCGCAGGAGTATCAATCACCATACCCCCATGCATCTCAGATATCTCTAATTTAAGTTTCACAGCACAATCCAAAGATATAAAGGAATGAGTCGCACCTGTGTCAATAATAGCTACAAGAGGAAAGCCATTAATATAACACGTACCTCGGATCAAACGATCATCTGCAGAAGTCTCAGAACCCGATAAAGCAAAGACCTTGCCTCCCGACTGGTTCTCTTTCTTCGGCTTAGGACACTGTGGGCTAATGTGACCCACCTCTCCACAGTTGAAACAAGTCATAGTCTTCAACCGGCACTCTGCAGCCAAGTGACCACCTTTTCCACACTTGAAACACTTCTTCTCATTACTGGTACACTCATGGAAACGATGTCCAGCCTGACCACATCTGTAACACTTAGCAGGGGCACTGGAGTCTCCCCCACTAGGTCTCCTCATCCCACTCTGTCTCTGGAAACCTTTGCCAGCTGCATACGGTTTCCCACAATCATTCTGATTCTTGCCTTTCCTATCAACCCTCTGCTGATAGCTCTCCGTTCTGGCCTTGTTATCCTGTTCAAAGATCCTGCAACAGTCAACCAAGTCAGAAAACACTCTGATCCGCTGATACCCAATAGCCTGCTTGA
The DNA here is from genome assembly GCF_024323335.1 of Lathyrus oleraceus. Classification (NCBI taxonomy): domain Eukaryota; kingdom Viridiplantae; phylum Streptophyta; class Magnoliopsida; order Fabales; family Fabaceae; genus Lathyrus; species Lathyrus oleraceus. The sequence goes on along the minus strand of NC_066585.1, from coordinate 402,483,827 downwards.
TCTCGGGACGTAACCCGTTCTCAAACTTCACACATTTTGAAAATTCCCCAGTAGCCTCATCATAGGGAGTGTAATACTTCGACAACTCTGTGAACTTAGCAGCATACTCCGTAACAGACCGGTTGCCCTGCTTCAATTCTAAGAACTCTATCTCTTTCTTTCCTCTGACATCCTCTGGAAAGTACTTCCTCAGGAATCTCTCTCTGAACACCGCCCAAGTGATCTCAGCATTCCCAGCAGCTTCCAACTCAGTGCGGGTAGCAACCCACCAATCATCTGCTTCCTCTGACAGCATATGCGTACCGAACCTGACCTTCTGGTTATCGGCACACTCAGTCACTCGGAAGATCCTCTCGATCTCTTTCAACCACTTCTGAGCACCATCTGGATCGTATGCTCCCTTGAACAATGGAGGATTGTTCTTCTGGAACTCACTCAGTTGACGAGCAGCTCCCAGTCCCACAACATTCGGATTTCCTCCAAGTACTCCAGCTAGCATACCCAGAGCCTCAGCAATCGCAGCATCATCTCTACCTCTTCCAGCCATCTCTATTCTGAAAACCCAACAAGCTAAAACAATAAGTACTGATAGGGTTACACAACACCTATCACGTACAGGGAAACATAATAATTACGACTCGACTCGACCGACTATGCTCTAAGACCACTAATGTAACACCCTTCTAAAATACCCCAACAAATAATTAAAACAACCAAACATAAATCAGAGTAGATATGCAATTTAAGGGTGTCACACTTGACACTTCACACCATGTTCCAAATTAACTCGTCATGCTCATTTATTCATCAAAATAAACCTTTGCATAATTCGCAGCGGATAGAAATCTAATCAACATGCAAAATATGTAACACATTACATGTAAACTGTTCAACCACAATCAAATAAAACAAGGTAAAACATCCCGTCCCGATGTTACATCTACCAGAGCATGACCCACTAAGGAACTACACTAGACTCCAAGCACTAGCTTCTACTCAATCACTGCTCGTTACCTGAAACATAGTTGTAAGGGTGAGTTCCCCAATCGATATAATAAGCATTATAAAATATCATGTAATGCTAAGTAAATGAACACATCTCATCACCCTAATCATATCACACATTCAGTAACGGCAACATCAACTCATACTCATAATCATGCTCAACATAAACATCAAAACACACATATAATATTGGAACACATCCATTCATATTATACACAATACATACATTATGCAATGAGACTCCATGCATGCGGTACCGACTATTCGTGAACATATAGTTCAACCTCACCGATCGAATCCAGATACGGCTACCAAGCTCACTAGTCCCACTCATTTGAGACCTAGTGACTCACATCACTAATTCCTCACCATGGGAATTAGCTACCACCCCAAGGGCTATGCTATGCACGCTAAATCACCTAGCATGCAAACATCAACAATAATCCACAATAATTCACTCACTAATTCCTCACCATGGGAATTAGCTACCACCATAAAGGCCACAGTATGCAAGCTAAATCACTTAGTCATGCAACATCAACAATCATCCACAATGGACATATGCTCACACTCTAAGCCATAAACAGTCCATTCATAATTGCATACATAATAGATACATCCACAGCATTATGCATACAACCATACATCATCCACATATTTATCACATAATCATATCATGCCACATCATCAATCACAGTATTAGCACGCTCTACTAATACCCCTACCGCTCAAAACAACGGGAAATGATCCCTATTATATCATACGCCAATATAGGCCAAACATCAAACATGCACACCACATTTAAATATAAATTTTTCACTTTTCACACAGTGTTAACCGGTTAACACCCTGGGTTAACCGGTTAACGCAACACAGAACACGCTTCCTGGCAATTCACAACAGTGTTAACCGGTTAACACCCTGGGTTAACCGGTTAACGCAAGACAGACATCAATATTTCACAATTCATAACAGTGTTAACCGGTTAACACCCTGGGTTAACCGGTTAACGCAAGACAGAAAGCTGTTCCTGCGCTAACACGAAGCAGAATGCAGAATTCTCTGCATTTTCCGCCGTTGGAGGACTTCCGGACCTCCGATTCCAATTCCGTAAAAAGCTACACTTTCGGAAAATCAAGACTCATCCAATTACATATTCAATTACAGCTTTAACATAACTTATTCATCTCAATTTTTCAGCATTCAACATCCCAATTAGGGTCAAATCAATGGCTTATCACTACCCATTACATGTTAACCCATAATACCCATTAAACGACGATAAACCCCCCTTACCTGAGTTAATCCGGCAAATCCTTTAGCTTCAAGCTCTTCCTTTTTGCCCTTTTCTCACTTTCTGTCGCTTCTCTGGTTTTCACGTGAAAACCCTTCTTTTCCAAATGAGACTCTTTTCTGATTCCAACCTTATATTCCAATTTATATTATTCCAATAGTAATAATAATTCCAATAATATTCCAATTATTTAATTAAATTAATAAATATATTATTAAATTTAATTTAAATAATTATCATATTTTATCGGGGTGTTACATGTGCCAATATTGAAGCTTCTTCGGAAAGATTAGTCTTGTGATTGAACCAAGGATTGCCAGAAAGAGTATCTGCTTGAGCCTTCGATTCTGTCTCCACCTGTTGAAGTAAGATCGTTGATCATGTATTTGACTGTGGTTGAAGAGAGTATGGGTTGTGTTCTGGGTCAGCAAGATGAATCTGGAAAGAAAGAATATGCAATTTACTATCTAAGTAAGAAGTTCACAGACTGTGAGACTCGATATTCTATGTTTGAGAAGACGTGTTGTGCAATGGCTTAGGCTGCTAAGCGTCTGCGCCAATATATTTTAAATCATATTAATTTGTTGATATCCAAAATGGATCCAATCAAGTACAATTTTGAGAAGCCTGCTCTAACTAGGAGGATTGCCCGTTGGCAGATGTTGTTATCCGAGTATGATATTGAATACCGATCTTAGAAAGTAATTAAAGGTAGTGTCTTGGCTGACCATTTGGCTCACCAGCCTATTGAAGATTATCAGTCAGTGCAATATGATTTTCCTGACGAAGAGATTTTGTACTTGAAGATGAAAGATTGTGATGAACCATTGCTTGAAGAAGGGCTAGAGCCTGGTTCCCGTTGGGGCATCATATTTGATGGAGCTGTTAATTATTATTGTAATGGCATTGGGGCAGTGATTATTACTCCTCATAGAACGCATTTTCCGTTTACATCTAGATTGACCTTCAAGTGTACAAACAATATGGTTGAGTATCAAGCTTGTATTATGGGGCTTGAAGATGCCATTGATCTCAGAATTAAATATCTTGACGTCTATGGAGATTCGACTTTTGTTGTGAATCATATCAAAGGTGAATGGGAGACAAATCAACCCGTTTTGATACCATACAGAGATTATGCGAGGAGGATATGAACTTTCTTCACAAAATTTGAGTTTCATCGTATCCCTCGAGATGAAAACCGAATGGCATATGCTCTTGCAAATTTGTCTTCTATGATTGTGGTGAATTTCTGGAATGAAGTTCCTAATTTTATTGTGACGCGTATTGATAGGCCATATCATGTATTTACTATTGAATAAGTCAAAGATGAAAAGCCATGATATTTTGATATCAAATGTTTCCTCCAAAGTCAGATTTACCCACCTCGGGCATCTTTAAAAGATAAGAAGACTTTGAGAAGATTAGCTGGCAACTTCTACCTGAATGGTTTTGAGAAGATTAGCTGGCAACTTCTACCATGTGTGATGTGCTTTATAAGAGAAACTTCGATATGGTTTTGCTCAGATGTGTGGATAGACACGAAGCAGACTTGTTGATGACTGAAGTCTATGAAGGTTCATTTGGTACACATTCCAATGGACATGCTATGACAAAGAAGATGTTGAGAACAGGTTACTATTGACTGACAATAGAATCTAACTGTTGCAAGTTTGTGAAGAAATGCCACAAATGTCAAATTTATGCATATAAGATTCATGTTCCTTTGACACTATTGAACGTCATTTCCTCCCCATGGTTTTTCTCCATGTGGGGAATTGATATGATTGGCATGATTGAGCCCAGATCATCAAACGGACATCATTTCATTTTGGTGGCCATTGATTACTTCATAAAGTGGGTTGAAGCGGCATCGTATGCAAATGTGACCAAGCAGGTGGTGGTCCGATTTATCAAAAATCATATTATATGTCATTATGGTGTGCCGAGTAAGATCATTACTGATAATGGATCAAACTTGAACAATAATATGGTGGAAGTTCTTTGCAAAGACTTCAAGATTGCACATCATAATTCCTCTCCCTACAAACCTAAGATGAATGGGGTTGTTGAAGCTGCAAATAAGAACATTAAGAAGATCATTCAGAAGATGGTTGTGACATATAAAGATTGGCATGAGATGATCCCATTTGCTTTACATGGGTACCGTACATCCATCCGCACTTCAACAGGGGCAACCCCTTTCTCTCTCGTTTATGGAATGGAAGTTATGCTCCCCATGGAGGTTGAGATCCCATCATTGCACGTTTTTATGGAAGCCAAGTTAACTGAAACTGAATGGTGTCAGACCAGATATGACCAATTGAATTTGATTGAAGAGAAGAGATGGACAGCCATGTGTCATGGTCAGTTATATCAGTAAAGAATGAAGAAAGCTTTTGATAAGAAGGTCAAGCCTCGTTTGTTCAGAGAAGGTGACATCGTGCTCAAGAAGATTTTATCTTTCAAACCTGATGCCAGGGTCAAATGTACTCCTAATTATGAAGGACCATATGTTGTCAAGAGAGACTTTTTAGGTGGTGCTTTGTGTAGCGGTGAATTCATGACCATTAAGCTATGGATAAACTTAACGTCAATTAAACAAGAGTCGCCACTGCGCTTTTATTGTTTCCAAAGGAAAAGGGAAAAGTACGAAAAAAACCCAAAGATAAGAAGTTTTTAAATCAAAACTAATAAAATGCCAGATATTACAGGTAAGGGGGTTGGTTACATGGAGGGAAGGTGTTAGCATCCAAAGTGTCCTAGGTACTCCTAGGGAGCCCTTTTTTATGTGTGTATGTGTTTTAGTATAAAATGATGTTTGCAATAAATAGAGTGCGGGGATGAGAAAAGTATTCATTAATTATATTTTTGTGTTTGACAAGACCTTCGGACTTGTGCCTACGTACCAACATAAAATGAGGGATCAAAACCTCGTAGTTCATGGTATCAATTTCAAAGTGAGTGAATTTCTTTTAACAAAAAAAAATTAAGTTTAAAAGAGGCACAAAAGGCCTAAAAGAGTTTGAATGGGTGTTAGTTCTTTTTGTCTTTTGAAATTTTAAGTCAAGTATGGTTAAGTTCATTTACAAGTTTGATTAAGAAAAAGAAGTTCAAAAAATGCAATGGCATAAGGCCAAAGTTTCTAATTTGCAATAAAGTCAGAGTTAAAAAAATCACAAGCAAAGTAGATTTTGAAAGAGGGGGGAGATTTGAAATTTAAGAAGCGGGAGGAGATGAAGAGACTAATCCTAAGAAGAAATTTAAAAGTTAAGAGTTGAAAAGATCTGACCAGTGGGATGCAATCAAATAGACAAGAGTGTCATATAGAAACCCACTTTTCCTTTTGACTTTGAAGTCAAGTAATATCAGTACGCAAGTAGCAAGATGAAGAGGAAGGCATCAAATAAAGATATCCACATCCAAGATAGCAACTTCATAGTCTTCTTCATAATCTCTCATGCATCAGATGACATACTTCTTGAGTGGCTCAGAAATAGGCATTAGACACAGGTTCAAAGTAACATTTGCATCAAGACCATGTAGCAGATGAACTCAAAAGGGATCTCAATACTTGCACTAGATGAAAGTTCAATTCATAATGACTTGGCTTCAGAAAAAGTTGGCATTGGCCAAGTCCTTTTGCATGGGGAGTGTTGCCTATTTCTAAGTCTGAGTCTCAGATCAAATCCAATAGTCCACACAAACATTTATTAGGGTTTTTGTTGTTATTAGGTATTTTGGGGGTCCTAAGACCACAAACACAAACAAGATACACAAACAAATATATAAAATCACAATATATGGCTCAAGTGAGCGAAGTGAAAAAATGGCATAACATAAATAGGTTAAATGATATGTAAATGGAAAAATGATAAATGAATTGAATTCTAAATGACATGAAGTAAATGACTTGAAATTAAAAACAAAGTAGAATAAAGGTTAGTTAAATGTTAGTTGATTAGATGTTAGTATTATTTTTGCTTTTCAATTGTTTAGGTCATTCTTTGGAGAACACTTAACTCTCTATTCACAAGCATGGATCCTTGAACCAAGACATCTTCCAAAGGAAGGAAAAAAGGCCAAGTTTCCACACAATACCATTAAAGGGGGGAGACTTACAATCTCACTTACTAGAATGCTATGCTTTTGGTCAAAATTTAGCGCTATGTTAAGCAATCTTAATTGAACTTATGTAGAACTCACAACTATCTAAGGTCGGGCAACAGAAATTTTAGTGTTAATGCATGTTAGAAATATGGTATAATGAACCATAGTCCTAAAACATACCACACATAAAAGAAAATGGCAAAAGGTGGACCTAATCTCATTCATACTTGTAATGGTTTATGAACTAGTTAGCCTTAGGATATAGAGATATCATTGGTCAATGGAATGGATGGGATAGAATCGGGTTGAAGATGAAGAGGGAGGGGAAATGAGACAAACACAAATTGGTCATCGGAGGAATTTCATCAAATTAAAATCATTCATTCATTTTGGAAGATGAAATGTACATTTCATCAATCCCTTAAATCCAATGATTTTAATCCAACAAAGTCAAATCTACCTTGACCAAGGCCCAAACACAATAATACAACTTCACAAGTCAATAAAAATATCTCAAACAATTTGTTCACAATTAAAAAATTAAAAATGCACTAAATCAAATTTTGTTCGATCAAAACCTAAAACCTCTTCAAAACACCAAATAAATGGCCAAGATATTTATCCTAGGTCAATGAAGGTCAAAGGACCTTAGACAAAAAAAATCATAATTTTTGGAAAGTCAAAAGTATTTTTAAACAATTAAAATAATGCACAAAAACAATTAAATCATGAAAAATATTACTATTGATCCAAAAAATAATTTTAATTCAGAAAATGAAAGAGAAAAATATTTGAAAATTTATGGTGAAAGTCCCCTATTTTTTGGACCATCTGATCTCCCTCATTAATTGAGGTGGCAGATCAAATGGTCAAAAACGCGTGTTCCTTGTGGTCATCAGCCAACTGCCCAGCACGCATGGTAATCACAACCAACGCTCAAGATTAAAACATTTTGAATGGATCATGTGGTTCAGAGACTTGCCAACACATCGCCAGAGCCAGAGCTCCGGTCTTCTTCTCTGGTGGACCTCACTGGACTGGTCCACCTTCAACCAACACCAAAATGAAAAAGCAAGACATAGATTTAAAGAAAAAATGCTCAGGAGCTCGAACCTGGCCTCAACTTTGTCTAACTCCAAGTATATAGGAAGATACAGGGAGTTGAATTTTGAGGATCATGATCTGAGTTACTTCGATTTGACGTCTAAGCAACTCAATCTTGTCGCCTACATTGGTAGGAATTTAGACAACCAAAAATCAACAAGAATAATGGAGAAATAAGAGAGAATTGAAGAGTGGAAAAATCTAAAAAATCACCTTCAATGGAGCTTCAGATTGGCACGATCTTGCTCTCAATTATGCTTGGCCTTGCTTCAGATGCTTGATGGAATAGAAATGGATCAAGGAAAGGGATGGACTCTTAGAGTTTCAATCTCAAAACAATTAGAGATTTGAAACTCGATTTTCAAAGAAAATCTTCAAGCTTACCCTTTAATGGTGTGGGTTTCGGGTTGTTGAATCAAAGTTTGCGCATGAGTTCCTTATTTCTGAGCAAGAGAGCTTCTATTTATAGGCCAATGGGACTGATATTTGCACACTTTCATTTTTGGCAAAATTTGAAAATATCTCTTGCATGCTTGCATGGGTGTGTGATAGGCCCATCAAGTGATGCACTTAGGTCCGAAATTAAGTGTAAGCCATGCTGAAATCATGTTGTCAAGCCATGCATTCGTGTATGGAAAGTGGAACCTGAAATTATCCAAATGGTCCTTCAAATTTAACCCATGCGCAAGTCATTAATCCTTTGTTCAAATGATATGATTTTGGACTTTTTGGAAAGGTTTGATCAAGAGGAACAACTTTCATGTTGAACACGTTTTCATTTAGAGCTTGGATCATGATGAATTTTAAGGTGGAAGTTTGGAAAATCAAACATATCAAAAAAAAAAACTAAGTACCAAGCCATAGGTTCACTTCTTCCATCTTGAATAACTTTTTCTATGGGCTTCAAATGAGAAAAGTTCATGTATCAAAGTTGTAGCTATTTCAAATCCCTTGAATTGTGTAACAAATTTTACCTTGTTTGGATTTGGGATGAAGGAGTTATGCATTTTAGAAGTTGAGGAAAATCACTTGTTCAATGGTATTGGCCCAAAATGACCTATAATGTTTCCTCTTGGCACATCCATTTGCAAGTTGAATTTTCACTTCCTACAAACATAAAAGTTTCAGTACACATCTTGAATATGATCATTAAAATTTAATGGCTTTCATCTCATACAAAATGAGCAAGTTATGATCTTGGGATGAAGACCTCCAAATTAGGGTTTAAACAAAATGACCTATAATCTTTCACCATAAAAAATGACTTTCAAAGCAAAACTAGCTCTTGACCTCAACATGAGAGTTATTTGTAATGTAATTTCGAGTAAATTTTATCTTGGAATCATTTTCATATGATAAAATTTGTAGGAGAAAGGGTCTAGGGAACCCCAATTTTGACCAGTTGAATTCCTTTGGTCAACTACCATGAACCAACTTGCTAGCTTGATATTCTCTTGACTTTTGGGACTCATGGAGGATCGTATATGCATAAGATGATTAAATGTGAAGTATCCCTTGAAAGAGTTGACCAATTGGTGAAGAAACTTGTTGAAGAAGTCACACAAGATACCCAGAAGAATTAGGGCTTCCAAGGCAAACAAGCTTCAAACTCTTGATGATTTCTTGGTCAAAATAACATGTGAAGATCACGGGGATCCATATATGATACTTAGATCCATATAAAACCATTTCTTAATTGAGCTCCTTGCATTAAGGGTCTTGAACCCTATATATGAGCTTGATAGATCAAAGGTGAGCATACACACTACCTACAAAAGCAGTTAAACTATATAATGACATATTTTTGGTATTTTGATTAGTAAATAAAGAAAAATAAAGTATGATACAATCAAATGTGCTTGGTGATCTCTCCCAGTGCAAACCCAATGAATGAGGGGTAAGGAGGATGCCAAGGTGTGATCCCAATGTTAATGCATATGATGAGAATAGTATGAGGGATATTAGGGTCAAAATTGGGGGTCTTACAACTGCCCCTATTTAAGGACGTTCTAACTAAGGAGGTGAAGGTTAAAATCTTCGCATCGACTCATTAGAATGGACTTAAATAATAACATCTAGAAACAAATTTTAGTCCCTAAGAGACCTTATGATGCATATGATATGAATGTAAAAGTAATCTTTGTGGGGGAAATGTTTCCACAAAGGAAAAGAATCTAGAGAGACCGAAAGTCTTCAGGAGTATAATGCATTTTGTAAGGAAAACTCACTGGGGAGATAGAGACTCTTGGGAATAAAAAGGTTGTGCGTAGGCCAGGCTACGACTTTAAAACTGTTGGGGGACTCGAGGGATTCCACGAAAATAAATCAATGGAAAGACTCAGCTGGGGAATAAAAGGAACATATGCATGGGAAACGGGTAGATCATGTCAAAGCTGAAATACTCAAACCAAACAGGAAAAGGCAATCTCACTGAGGAAATACGCTCTCAGACTCAACTGGGGAAGAAACGATCTTCAACACAGGAGTAACAGAAGTATATCATCCACTACCGGTTACTAGGTAAAGGGATAACATAATCTGTCATAGATGATATTTGTTACCGATTACGGTAAACATATCAAGGATGACCCGCTAAGGAAAGAACCAAATAGGATATATAACTACCGGTTACTGCGTAGGAGACAAAAAAGAAAGAGAATATCCATCACCGACTAAGGTGAACATATCAAGGATAGACTCAAAGGGAAGAATATTCGTCATTGATTAAGATGAACATATCAAGGATAGATTCACCTGGGGACATTGTGAAGAATATCTGTTACCGGTTAGGGTAAACATATCAAGGATAAACTTCCTGAAAAAGTAGGAATTATATTTATCGCCTACTGGATAGAATACCGGAAAGAGAATATCCATCATCAGTTAAGTTTAACATATCAAGGATAGACTCCGAGGGGAGAAATAGGAATTACGCCTATCAGTTACTGGATAGAATACCGAAAAGAGAATATCCGTCATCGGTTAAGATGAACATATCAAGGATAGACTCCACGAAAGGGGAAGCATGATTTACGACTCTAGTTACTGGGAAGAAGACCTCAAAGAAGAGGAAATTCGTCACCGGTTAGGATGAACATATCAAGGATTAACCTTCTAGGGAACAAGATAGGGATTACAACTACCTTTTTACTAGGTAGAATACCAAAAGGAGAATATCTGTCATCGGTCAAGATGAACATATCAAGGATAAACTCAAAAGGGAAAGAGTATCTGTCATCAATTAAGATGAACATATGAAGGATAAACTTCCCGGGAGACGTGAAAACGAATCTGCTGGGGAGAAAAAGGTTACTTTTGCCGGGTATTGGGGAAGAAATGAAATACTTGTAAATTGAGAAGAATATTACCAGTTACTAGGTAATAGACTCTCAGGGGACCAAAGCATCTATCTAGGTAAGGTCTAGAAAGAAATGGTCAATCAAAGATTCAACCCAATGAGGACATAACTCAGGTGGAGTGACTCCATCCAGACGATCAACTGGGGAGGAAACTGAAATAATGATCATCCACAAGGAAGTAACTCAGTGGGGAATGAGAAAGGTTAAATTCTTTCTGCTTAAGGGGATGGCACTCTATAATTGAAAGAGGACAGACACAACAAATCTGCGTGGGGGGGGGGAGGATACCACCTTAGCAGAGGATAAGAGAAATAGTGAATTACAAAGTGCATTATTAATGCAATGATGAAATCTATGAATGTATATGTATATGTATATATGATGATTATGCTGATAAAACGATCACAAAGGATACAAATGCCACTGGTCTGCATCACCAATACAATACTCATCCAATCCTCATAGGAGGGAAGCATCTGCTAGAGAGAAAGGGTTGTGAAGGATGAACGGGAATAATCTATCTCAAAGGCTCAACCCTGGATAGGGAAAAGGAAAAGGTTTGTCAAAAATCTACACCATCAACTCTGCGGGGAATTTCATGTCAATACCACATTAAATGGGAGACAACCTCGTAGAGGATTCAAAATACTGCACAAGAATCAGGGATAACCAGAGTCAGGGACAACTCCGCAGGAAACTTGAGGGGACACAAAATTTGCTAAATCTATGCAACATGTTACGATAATGCGCCTACAACTTGAGGGAGGCAATTACGAACTCAGTTGGGGAACCCAACAAAACATGGCTGGAGATGTTGAAGTGTTGCTGGGAAAAAAACAGAGATCGCACCAACTGCTTGGGGATAAAACCAACAATGCTTTGCATTTTAGGGCTTACCTGTTATCTGACCGCTATAGACATCCCTTAAATGAAATCGATTTTTCTTTAAAAAGTAATTGCTTTTATTATTTAAGAAAACATGATTTTTATTTTACAACTTTAATTTCAAAATAATCACAATAAAATTTAATTCCATTTAATTTAGCTGAATAAATAAGAGTATAAACAATTGGATAAAAAGCTCAACTTTCTTTAATAGGATGGTAGTCTGTAAATGACAAGACTCCATAGATCTTTACAAAAGTTGAAAAATTGTAATTTACATGGAAAAAGGCTACATTGAATACAATTATCTCTAATCCTTCTACCGCTTTCAATATCCATTGTGCTCTTGGCTTTGGCTGAAGATGAATCAGAACCAAACATTGTGCTCAAGAAAGACTAAAGATCAACAGGATGCAGTTACTTGCCATAATCCCTAATATTTGCATAAATTTCCCCAAGGTGGGGTACTCAATTTATCGGGATAATTCTTCTATTTTATGTCTCTAACTTTTGCCTGGATCTCACTTTCGGGTTTTCAATCCACCGAGACACTCACTTTTTGCCTAAGCCTCCCTTTCGGTTTTCAACTTAGCGAGATATTCTTTTCTTTTTAGGCGAAGTATTTCTTGACTGCATCGACATTCACAGGACGCGTGAACTCTTCACCATACATAGTTGTGTGAATTAAAGCACCGCCTAAAAAGGCTCTCTTAACAACATATGAGCCTTCATAATTAGGAAATCATTTGCCCCTAGAATCTGGTTTGAAAAATAGAATCTTGTTGAGCACAAGGTCACCTTCTCTGAATACACGAGGCATGACCTTCTTGTCAAAAGCTTTCTTCATTCTCTGCTGATATAACTGACGATGACACATAGCAGTTAGCCTCTACTCTTTAATCAAATTTAGCTGGTCATACCTGGTCTGACACCATTCGGCTTCTGGCAACTTGGCTTCTATCAATACACGCAATGATGGGATCTCAACCTCTACCGGGAGCATAACTTCAATGCCATAAAAAAGTGAGAAAGGGGTTGCCCCTGTTGAAGTACGGATGGATGTACGATACCCATGCAAAGCAAATGGGAGCATCTCATGCCAATCTCTGTACATAACAACCATCTTCTTGATGTTCTTATTTACAGCTTCAACAACCCCATTCATCTTAGGTCTGTAGGGAGAAGAATTATGGTGTGCAATCTTGAAGTCTTTGCAAAGAGCTTCCACCATATTATTATTCAAGTTAGATCCATTATCAGTAATGATCTTACTTAGTACACCATACCGACATATAATTTGATTCTTGATAAACCTTATAATAACTTGCTTGGTTACATTTGCATACGATGCCTCTTCAACCCACTTTTTGAAGTAGTCAATAGACACCAAAATGAAATGATGTCCGTTCGAAGCTTTTGGCTCAATCGTGCCAATCATATCGATTCCCCACATGGAGAAGGGCCATGGAGAGGAAATGATGCTCAACAGTGTCGGAGGAACATGAATCTTATCTGCATAGATTTGACACTTATGGCATTTCTTCACAAACTTGCAACAGTCAGATTCCATCGTCAGCCAATAGTAACATGCTCTCAACATCTTCTTAGCCATAATGTGTCCATTGGAATGAGTACCAAAGGAACATTCATGGACTTCTGTCATCAATAAGTTTTCTTCGCGTCTATCCACACATCTGAGTAGAACCATATTGAAGTTTCTCTTATAAAGCACATCACCATTCAGGTAGGAATTACTAGCTAATCTCCTCAAAGTCTTCTGATCTTTCAGAGATGCCCCAGGCGGGTAAATATGACTTTGGAGGAAACACTTGATATCAAATTACCATGGCTTTTCATCTTTGATCTCTTCAACAGCAAACACAAGCACTGGCCTATCAAGATGCATCTCAATCAGATTGGGAACTTCATTCCAATACTTCACCACAATCATTGAAGCCAACGTTGCCAGAGCATCTACCATCCAGTTTTAATCTCGAGGGATATGATGAAATTCAACATTTGTAAAGAAAGTTTAAATCCTCCTCGCATAGTCTCTATATGGTATCAAACCGGGTTAATCCGTATCCCATTGACCTTTGATCTGATTCATATCCAAAGCTGAATATCCATAGATGTCTAAAAACTTGATTCTGAGATCAATGGCCTCTTCGAGCCCCATAATGAAAGCTTCATACTCATCCATATTGTTTGTACACTTGAAATTTAATTTAGCTGTAAACGGAAAATGAGTGCCATGAGGAGTAATAATCGTTGCCCCAATGTCATTACCATACTGATTAACAGCTCCATCAAATACCATACCCCAATGGGAACCAGGATATGGCCCTTCTTCAAGCAATGGTTCATTGTAGCACCTCAAATTTGCACCCCCCCAATTCATGCATTCATTTCATTTTTAGGTCATTGACATTACATTAACATTGCATAGTACATGGCATATCATCAGTCAAGACTGGCATCAGAGATTCATTTGTGCAAGAGACCAAGCATTTCATTAAGATGAAAGCCACATGAGTATTCTAGAGAGCTTACATGAATCCAGGTTCATTTTGAAACATCTTTGCCAAGTGTTGAAGGCTCAAAGTCCACAGTGCAGTTTCAGGTCATCCGGGGCCCATAAAAGTCAACTACAAAGTCAACTGAGGGCTAGGAGATGGAGAAATGGTTTGAGACACTTCATTCATGTCCAAAAGAGGTTTATTCATCATGTCAAACATTTATCTTGAAGGATTTGAAGCCGGATCAAAATGTTCCAAAAATGGAAAATGACCTGTAATTTCAAGTTTCCAAAAATGGCAAGTTTTTGGACCAACTTCAACTCAACTTTCCAACATCAAAGAAGCTTCGAATGAAATTTTGTCCAACATGAAAGTTGAAAATATTTCTCTCCTATTTCCAAAAAGTCCAAGATCATGAATTTATGATGAATGGTTAAGGAGTTATGATCAAATCATTGCCAAGTGTGCTTGAAACTTCAAAATGCCATATCTTTTGAACCAAGACTCCAATTTGGGTTCCTCTTTTTGCATTGTGCTCCTCATGAAATATATTTTAAATATAATTCATTACATGGCATGAAATTCATTCACACAACCATTTGCTCATGCATGCTATTTTTGAAGGGAAATTGCCAAAATCAAAATTGGTTGATCACATGAATTTAATTCCATTTCCAATGTGTGCATGGGCTGATTTTGAGTGAATTTGGGCCTTCATTGTGCACTGTTCACGTAGGACTTCCATGCATGAGGTGAAAATGGAAATTTGTGCATACACCTCATATCTTTCTAATCTCCATTAGCCTTGGCCTAATCATGTTTTCAGATTAATTAACAGGAGGTATATAAGGTTAATTGCAACAGTTTGGCTCAGAAGAGAGTATTCTAGATCTAGAATTTGGGTTTTCTTCCAAAATTTCTCTCACAAAAAACATCAAAGTTCTCCACATAAACACCATTTTTCTTGGTAGATTGTTGATCCTGGTGGAGTTTAGAGCAAGAATCAACAGTTGCTTTGTCCAATTCGTGCCAGAATCATGTACATACTAAGCTTGAAGATGAACATGGAACATGGAGTTTGAGCTGGATTCAAGTGGGTTCAAGCATCCATACACACACAAAGCTTCATATCAGAGTTGGTAGGGTGGATTTGGACGTGACTGGAGCCCTGAACATACTGTTTCCTCACACTGTTCTTCAAGAAGGTGAAATTTCGAATCTCACTATTCTCCATTCTTTTGCCATGTTTATGTAGAGCTTCTCTCCCTAATCACGCTGATATGCACATTATTAAAAATGGTGCAATATTCATTGAGTTATGCTGTTTTCAAGTTTGAATGTCAAAAAATATTTCCCTTCGATTCTCTTGATTTAGGATGAATTAGACTGAAATAATGGTGGATTTGTGTTGTGCTTGGTGTAAGCTTTCGAATGGTGTACGTTTTATTAATTTCTGGAAAAAAAATCATGGGAAGCTACTGTTCCACTACCGTCTCAACGAAGGAGACGGTGGTTTCCGCCCATGGCCGCCGTCTGGTTATTTTTATTAGGGTTTGTACAGTTGGATGCCACGCGTGCGTGCATGTTGGCCATTTGATTGGCCCAGGCTTCGTTGACTGTGTCCACGCAACCTTGGACTTGCTGACCAGGCGCCAACTCATTTAATGAGGGCGACGCCGTTTTGACCATGACCAGGTTTCGATTCCTAGCGATAGCTCTTTCCCAGTTTTCTTTTTCTGTTTTCTTTTATTGCAAAACGCTGGCGTTTTGACCTTACCAAGGATCGATTCCCACCTGCAGCACTCTTTCCATTTTCTTTTTTTATACCATTTCCAATTAATTCAACTTTATTTCAATTATTTTCTTCCAAATTCAAAAATTCATAACTAATTGAATAATGATCCAATTAATCTCCAACTTTTTCTACTTGATCCTTGTGATGTCTAGTATTTTTTGGTGTGATTTTCTGATTTTTTCCATGACTGGATTTTTTGAATGTGTTGGATTGATTGAACATGATGCAAAATGTGATATGTTATGCCATTTGATTTGTGAAATGCACATACTTACTCCAAATACCATGAAATTTTACATGATAATTCACAACGTGATGCATGATTTGTGAAATTTTGTTTGGCATTTTTTGCAATTTCCTCCCCTGTTTTAGACACATGGACTTTAGGTGTGACAATATGTGTCACACATTTGGATTTTGATCTTATTCATTTTT
The DNA here is from genome assembly GCF_024323335.1 of Lathyrus oleraceus. Lineage (NCBI taxonomy): Eukaryota > Viridiplantae > Streptophyta > Magnoliopsida > Fabales > Fabaceae > Lathyrus > Lathyrus oleraceus. Next base: position 402,467,321 of record NC_066585.1, on the reverse strand, counting down.
ATTGCCTTGCCAAACGAGCTCTTCTGGTTCTAATTTTTTACACCATGCTTGTGTTCAATACGTTGAGCTTGTGTATAAAATTTCATGATCACTGGATGTGTTTCTGATTTAATGTGCATTTTCTCACTTGTATGTCCAATTGATGATCATGTTGTGTGTCTTTGCCATATTTTGTTCACCACATGACTTTGCTTGATGATTTTGATTTGGTCTTTTTTAGGACTTAATCTTACTTGATTAAATGTGATTCGTATTGAGTTTTAGCTTCTGTTTTGACTTTTTGCCCCACCTTTGACCCTAGCCTTTGAGCTAGTGGTTTGTACTCACTGTTTTGGACTTTGTATTTCAGGTTTCAAGCAATTAGCCACATTGGTTGATATGATCTCATCAATTGAGATACAAGTTATTTTGGTTGACTAACCTTGCTGTTTTGTAGTTCTTGTGGATGATGAATCAATTTAGTTTGCTTGCATCTTATGCCTTTGATTGATGTTGTCTGATGATTGGTTGTCTCACTGTTGGACTTTCTGTTTGATTTATCTGAATACTATACTGGTTGTTTGGTTGTTTATACAGGTACTTTAGTAGCTTTAACTCACTGCTTGAGTTGCTTGGCTTTGCTTGTTGTTGGCATACCACCTAGGTAACCATCCTATTCTTCATATAGTCTGGAAGACCTGCTATCTTTGGTAGGCACCTGTCTGAAGCCCTCCTTAAGAGGCAATGTTTGTGCTTGTTTATCTTTGTGCCTTGAATTTCAAGTCCTCCTAAGTGAAGAGGCAATTGGTAGATAGAAGGGATGTGCAATCCATCCCCTGCTATTCAGTTGAGTCATTCATCTTGCTCGCCCTACGTGCTGACGCATTTTGAATAAACACCCAAGATCATTGTCCAGAGTCAGTCATGTGGAGTAGGGTCCCTCATTCTGGATCCCCACACTTTCATTGAGTCAAGCTCACCCAGGCCCGGGTTAAGAGCTATGAGGTCTTACCCTCATTACCTTTTCATCTGCTCACCCTGACGGTCAATGTCAGTGGTTAAGAGCCTCAGACACCCTTTCCAGTTGGCTTGTTTGTCGAGGTTGACATGACCCCTTGACTAAAGCCCAGCCTTGTTTGAGCCACTTGTTTGCATATAGCGTGTGATACCTGTTCACCTGTGCTTGTGCTTGCTTATTTGCTATTTAGGCTAGCTTGCTTCCTGTGCGAGTTAGGATCTGATTAGAGACCTCAACATAGGGATCGTTTGCATGACAACTTCTAGGCTCGAGTCGTAGTCTCCCTAGTAGTCTGTTATCTCCCTAGTCTTTGGTTAGGATAGAAGTTTTTTCCCTGTTAAGGGGAACTACGTCACCCTGATCCTCATACCAGATGAGGTACGTAGGCTGGAGATGAGCTGATCTCTCCGGGCGCCCCTTTTTGTTTTGTTGCGTGTGTTTTGTTTCGGCGTGCGTTAGCCGAACTACGGCAACTCTGATTCTCATGTCCAGATGAGATACGTAGGCACGAGATGCGATGTCTTGTCGAGTTTGACTAATAACTAACACAAATTCTTTTCTCTCGCCCTCGTTGCGATTGAGACCTTCCCATTCTCTTGCCCTAGTTGTAATCGAGACCCTTCTGTTTGCGTTTCTCTGCTTGGAGTCTGACGTATGTCCAGCGATTGGCAGTCGGTTTCTTGTGTGCGTTTGTTTGTTTGGAGTCTGATGTAAGACCAGCGGTTGGCCTTCGGTTTCTTGTGTTCTTTTGTGGAGTTGGATGTAAGCCTAGTGACTGGCATTCCGTTTCCAGTTTGTGTTATGTGTTTCGTTTAATGTCTCAGCTTCCCTATTTCAGTGTTTTGTTTCAGCGTCGTTAGCTGAGCTACAAGTGCTCTGATTCTTCTCTGGTTAGAGAAGATACGTATGCATAGGATGCGATATCCTAGCGAGCACGTTCCCCCTGTCCCCGAACTACGTTAACTCTGATGTTTCTCTCTGACAAACTACGTAGGCCCAGGATGCGACATCCTGCCGAGTCCGTTTATTTCGTCTTTCATCTGTGTTTTATGTCAGTCTTGTGCAGTGTTTGAGCAGTTTATTTAGCAACCTTTCTCCTATTCTTTCTGAGCGTGGATCCCGTCGAGTACGACGGATGCGTAGGGGTGCTAATACCTTCCCTTCGCATAACCGACTCCCAATCCCATAAATCTCCGGTCGCGAGACCATTTCCTTACCAGGTGTCGCATCTCGCGAAAAACCGGCGGGAAAATAAGACAACAGAGCCGCCACCGTGCGTTATTTATCCCAAAAGAGGGAAAGGAAACGCTCAGAGTAAACCTGGGAAAAGACATGGTCTCGCGACCAAAGAGAATGGGATCGGGAGTCGGTTATGCGAAGGGAAGGTATTAGCACCTCTACGCATCCGTCGTACTCGACGGGATCCACGCGCAATAGAAAGGAAAATGGTTGCTAAACACTGCTCACACACACACACACTGGCTGAAGGAGACACAAGAAAACAGACAAGACTAAAACTGACTCGGCAGGATATCGCATCCTGGGCCTACTTAGTATATCAGGCATAGACATCAGAGTCGAAGTAGTTCGGACTGGGGAAACGACACATGCTCGTTAGGGTATCGCACCCTATGCATACGTATCTTCTCGGACGAGAGGAGAATCAGAGCACTCGTAGCTCGGCTGACACGCACACAAACAAACACAGGCAAAGGCAAACGTGGAGCCCGAATGCCAATCACTGGACTTACATCAGCATCCGAACCAAAACACACCCACACTGGAACCCGAATGCCACTCGATGGACTTACATCAACTTCCAAGCACACAACAACACACACAGAGGGGTTGAAGACAAAAAGGTTGAAAAAGAAAAAGGGCGCCCGGAGAGATCAGCTCATCTCCTGCCTACGTACCTCATCTGGTATGAGGATCAGGGCGACGTAGTTCCCCTACGAAGGGATAAAGGACTAGCCTAACCAGATAACAGAGGGAGACACAACTAGGGAGACTACGACTCGAGCCTAGATGTTATCATGCAAAATCATCCCTAAGTTAAGGTTTCTAGCTAACTTGCACAGGAAGCAAGCCTATCCTAATCATGACTTGCACAGGAAGCAAGCCACACCTAACTTGCACAGGAAGCAAGCTAAAGCAAACACACAAGCACAAATAGCACACACTATATGCAATCAATGGGCTCAAACAAGGTCAGGTTTTAGTCGAGGGGTCATATCAACCTCAACAAACAAACCACTAGAACTGGGTAGTGTTAGCTCTTAACCTTGCCATTGAGGGGCTAAGGTGAAGCAAATGAAAGGTGAGTGAAGATAGGACTTCACAGCTCTTATCCCTGGCCTGGGAGAGCTTAAGACAAGAATGTGTGGGTTCAGAAAGTAGGAACCCTTCTACACATTTGAAACTGACTCAACTATACAACTGTACAAGATCTTGGGTTGGTACCTGCAATGCATCAACACAGTGGTGTGAGCAAAGCAGATGACACACAGAATAGCAGGGGATGGATTGCACATCCCTTGTGTCTGCCAATGCCTCTTCACTTAGGAGGTCTTTAAATATGTACAAGGACAAATTGTAAACAATCACAAACATTGCCTCTTAAGGAGGACTTCAGACAGTTGCCTGGCCGAGTAACAGGCCAGGTCTTCCAGACTACATGAAGTAAAGAAGTTATACCTCAATGCAAATTGCTTATCAAGCAAAGCAAAGCAAAGTTCACAAGGAACTAAAAAGCAACTAAAGTACCTGAAATCAGTCAAGCACAGTTAGTATGCCAGACACAAAGTTAAAACAAAACAGCATAAGTCAACAGACAACATAGTCAGTTAAATGTGCAATGCACAAGGCTCAAAGCATGTGAGCTAAGCAACCTACAAAACAAACAAGTTAGTCATGATAAATAAACAAGCATCAATCAATTTGTATTGATCTCCCTAAGGCAATTGCATCTTAACCTGAAAAAAATGAACTCAAACGTGAGCAACAGGACCACTAGGACAAGCCTAGGGTCAAAAGGGGATGAGAAAGTCAAAACAGCAAGTGGCAAGCATCCAAAATCAAGTTCAAACAATCAAGAAACAAGCTCAATTGGTTCCACAATCATATCATTCATCATCATCATTTTATAAGCAAAAGAAGTCAAAGCATGGCATATGGAAGCTCATAGAAGTCAACAGCAAGACTCAACTCAAAACCAATCATAAACAATTCCAAAAATTCTCAAATAACTCAAGATCAAACATAATCCATATCATGGTAAGCATGTCAAATTTCAACTCAATTGGACAAGTAGAAGGTGGTCAATGAAAATCAGAAAGGCAAAACAATTTTGAACATGCTCAAAGAAGTCAACCAAACATGTACCAACTTGAATAAATCATAAATCAGTGATAGCAAATGATAAATGAATGGGACTAACACCATGATAAACCTTAAGATGTCTACTAATCACATGTCAAATTTCATGTCCATCTAATAAAGTATGAGAATTTCACAAATGAAATGGGAACATGTATCACAAAAAGTCAACATATGACCAAACAGGGGAGAAAAATCTCAAACAATTAGGAAATGCCACAAATAATTCCAAGAAAAATCACATGTAAACTAGACATACTCAAGTACTTTCATGCAAAAATTCAATCCAATTTGAGGTCAAGAGGCATGGTATTGAAAATCATCAAGTTGCACATCATTGGTGTGACACAAATTGTCACACCCTAATTCACAAAATCATAACTCACAAACCGGCAATGATGAATTCACAAACTCTACACCAGAATCACCATGAATGTGTCTAGTTTAAGCACAAAAAATTTGGGAGCCATTGGATAAAGCATCATCATTTCACAATTGTTTTGGCAAAAGGTACAAAATATGGACACATGAACAAAACCCTAGCACCAATTAAAATCCAACCATCCAAAAATTCAGGAAAAATCATGATAAAATACTAGAGACCATGCTGAGCATTTAGCAAAAATTCCCATGAAATTTGGATCACAAATGAATGATCTATGAATTTTGCAAGTTGAGCATATCAAATGAAATAAAAATTGAGAAAATAAATGATTTAATTGAATTTAAAACCGGAAATGGCATTGTGGTAATTATTGGGGAATTTAAATGAAACGGTGTGCATTGGATAGCCTGCGTGTCACACGCTGATTGGTGACATGGCCCAGAAGTTTGGAGGAACATGCAATGTAAAGGCGAAACGTGTTTCTGGGCAGGAAACTAGGGTTTTCAGGCAACAGTAAGCTTCATCTTCATCAATCAAATTCGAAAAAATTATTTTTCCAGAAATTCGAATTGGAAGCATCATCGTGATCAGCAAACAATAAACATCAACATTCCAAAAGCCATTTTCTATAAATTAAGCTATCCAATGAGAAATAAGCAAAAACAAGTTTGAATGTGAAACTTAAAACCCAGATTTCTCACACATAGCTCAACCATTTAGCACGATTCAAAGCTTAATGAAACCAACAAACAAAGATCTATAAGAACCAAGCCATGGTTTAGCAAATAAGGAGATTCGAGTTCTTACTTAATTTTGAAGCAAATGATGAAACAGTGTTGGTTTGGTGAGGAAAGCTCGAAACAGGTACTCCAATAGCTTCCACAAGATGTATGGAGGAGGATCCTAGCTCAGCAAGGCATGAGATGATTCAAACAAAAATCTGCCATGGATGAATGCTTGAAGAAAACAGAGCTTGTAATGCGGTTACAGTTGGTTTTTTAAGCTTGAAAGGTGCTCAAAATGGTGGGTAGATGATGTAGTAAGCAAGGCAAGGTCGAGTGCTTCACAATTTTTCAAAGAAAAGTTCAAAATGCAAAATGTCCAACTTTGAGAGAATGAGATTTTTCTGTGTGTTCAGAGGCTGCTAGGGCTTCCTTCAGAAAGAAAATGATCTTATATACTGTTGTTTAGCATGCTAAGCATCATTAGTGAACTTGGTAATTGGCATTTGGTAATTTTAGTGTTTTTGCTAATTTGGCCATTTTTACTTAAGTGCATGGTGCAAGAGGCTGCAGCTCGAATTGGGCCTTCAAACAAGTTTCAAATACAATTTCTGGACTATTCCAAATGGCCAAAATGATTAAAAATGGTTATTTCAAAAAGTTAAATTTCAACCTCACTTGAAATTAATTCATGTAAGTTCAAAAATGCCATTTTGATCTATGATGTTTTGGTGAATGATGGTTGCATATTTGGAAAGAGGGGATCAAATGTGACTTGTTGCAAAAAACCCCATCCAATTTGGCCAAATGGTTTGAGAGATATGGCCTTTCGAAGTTCAAAAATTTTGGAGAATGAATTGATCATAACTTGCCAACCATACATGGGAATTGAGTGTTCTTGGACTTTTTGGAAATGGGAGAACAAGATCTTCAACTTTCATGTTGGGCAAAAATTCATTTTAAGCTTGTATCATGATGTAAGTTTGAGGATCAAGACTTTCCATTTTTGGCAAATTCCAATTACAGGTCAACTTTCTATTTCTGGAAATTTCTTGTCTGGCTTCAAATTCTTCCATGATGATGTTTGACATGTTATATTAAGACTATATGGACATGAATGAGACCTCTCAAACCAATTTCCACCATCAAATCACTGATTAAATGCACAGTTGACCAACGGTTGACTTTTTAGGGTTTCTGGTGAACTGAGCCATGACTGATGACTTCTGAACATCCAATCCTTGACCAAAACACTCCAAAAGGACCCCTAGGTCATGTGAACATGTTGGACCAACCCTAGGGCCTTGTCTCCTTGGAAATTGTACTTGCCTGCTTGACTGACTGATCTCCTGACCAGTTTGACCTAATCTGTCTGATGATCTTGCACTTGGGCAAAAGGACAATGCAATGCTATGCAGCGGACCATGTTATGTTATGACCTAATATGAAAATGTATGTACAAAATGTAAGGTGCAAATTTGAGGTGCTACACCAGGTTTACTTCGAGCGTTTCCTTTTCCTCCTTTGGGATAAATAACGCACGGTGGCGGCTCTGTGTCTTTTCCCGCCGGTTTTTTGCATAATGCGACAGCTGGCGACTCTGCTTGGGAACTATATAGAAGTTGACCTCTTGCTGGTCCATCTTCCCTAAGCTTGTCAATCCTAGCGCTCTTTAGGATAGGGTTTGATTGCTTTTACTGTTTGATTTATTGCATTCATTATTATGCCGTGATTGTATATGTTTGCATATATGTTTGCATCTATGTTTGCATGCATCATACTTTCATTGTGCTGGCTGTGTATCTGTCTCTCTGTGGGGTGGGAGTTACAAGAGGTAAAAGGCCCAATACCCAGGCTATGAGTGAACTTTAGGACACCTAGGAATAGAGTGATTCATGGGAAGCGGGTGGTATTGCGCCACTTAGCGGAACATGATATCACGAGCAGTTCAGATTCTGATGGAGTATTATCGTTACATACATCTGGTGTGTATATGATGATATTCTTGAAAGGGTTATTTATCATGCGTTTCTCTTGACCTTACCCTGGCCTAGATGACACCCGTAAGTGGAGCGGGATTGAATCATTTGCAGGTACTGATGGTGACTATGGATTAGTTGGATTTATGGAAGTTCATTTCTGAGACGCCGAAGCGCTGTCCGTGGTACTTATCAGCGGGTTCCGTTTATTTCGAATCCCTGGGTTGAGTTTGAAGGTACCTGTTCAGAGGATCCTGTTGTCATCCGTTCAGTGGATGTTCCTGTGATGTTGGTGATACATTATCTATTCCGTTTATTTCGGAACTCCCCAAGTCGGATTTATGGTTACTCGGGCCCTCAGATGATTGTAATCAGTTCAGAGACCGGTTCAGAGACTTGATGGGTGTTCAGATGACTTGGAGGATGCACAGTGACTTGCATTCATGCATCTGCATCATTCCCATTTTGCATTCATCCGCATCTAACCCATGTCTATCCTTACTCAGGGTACATTCTCGATTGAGATTCTGGTTGAGAGACATATTGATGTCAGAATGTTATTGTCAAATTATTATCCGTCTCGATGAAGCCAGAATCGAAGGACCGCATGTTCCTCGTATGGATAAACATTGCATGTGTGAGTCATATTAACCTGTTTTCTGTTTTGTAGGTGTCAGTATCTAACCAAGTGCACATAGCTCTTCCGCTCAGGTATCCTGCCAGACTCAACAAACCCAGAAGGATGAATCCATCCAACGCCGACATTCTCGAATTGAAAGAGATGATGAAGGGGTTGATCAACGTCGTGCAAGGACTCGCCTTGTGGCAGAAAGCAATTGATGAGAGGTTGGAGAGGATTGAAAACTAGCTGAAAATGGAGAAAATTCAGGGAAATGCTCCGTCGTCTGGAGTAAAGAAGCCCTATGGTAATGGTCAGCACAAGAAGGAGGTTGAATCAAGTGGTGTGCTTACCAGAAAGGAACATGGTAGAGACCGTTACCACCCGTATGCTGCTGCAGTGACTATTCCTACTGGTAATTCATCTGTACAACCACAACAACAACCACCTCAACAAAGAGCACAGAAAGATGGGTGCCAGGTGAAGAAGGGGACGACGGATCGCTAGTTTGATAAGCCACCCGTGACTTATGCCCTTCTATTTAAGAGGTTGAGGGATCTTGGATTAGTTCAGCCGAGGATATTGGTTCCTGTAGAACTACATCGGAGGCCTGCAAACTACGATGAGAACGCCAGGTGCGAGTTCCATTCTGGGGCACCCGGACATAACATTGAGGGTTGTAGAGCTTTTAAGCATACCGTCCAAGATTTGGTGGATTCTGAAGCCATCAGTTTGGCACCGACACCGGATGTTGATGCTAACCCCATGCCAATGCATGGTCCCGTGGGGGTAAAGGTGATGTCAAAGGACAAGAGAGGAATAGAGGTGACTGATGGGAATTAGTTTAAAACTCCAATGTTTGTAGTCCAGAGGCATCTGATGAAGAGTGGAGCTTTTCCTGTTTGTGATAATGGTTGTGCGGCTGTCGTTACCAACGGGTGTGTAATGATGAGGAAGCAACTCAGAGAATGACGGAGGTGGAAATGGACGATGAAAAATGTGAAACACCGAGTCAGGCAGTTGAAATCGTCAAGGTGGAGAAGGCCATATGTGCTGAGAAAGAGAAGAAGTTGTCCATTTCTTCTTACAAACAGGCCATGGAGATGGTGAAGAACGGAGAAGCCCTAGACTGGGGAAAGATCATAGACATTGTGGTAAAAGAAGATATGTTCGGGGTTGGCTATCAGCCAGACCAAAACTCGTCTGGGCAAAATAGAAGACGTCGTCAACCGTTCCCGTTCATCAGTGCTGGAATGTTGGATCCAGGTCACGCCTGTACAGTAGGTGGAGAGATTGACAGTGACTGCGAGCTGGACTCGTGGATAAAATCGTGCGTACTAGGGAACTGGAAGGCCTCAAAGATCACCACTGTCACTCATCCTGAAGAGTAATAGTTTCTGTTTTTCAATTCTGTTTGCATGAAAGCCATACGTTTTGCCCGTAACGTATTGGTCCATTGTAAGGGCCACCTCATGTGTTTCATTTTGCAACATTTTGCATCATTAATAAATGGATGTTTGTATTAAAAGCGGTGTTCCCTGTTTTTCATTTATTTTTGCAGTTTTAAAAAAAATAAAAATAAAAATGGCAATGTCTGCTTTCATTTTCCTTCCTTTTGATTTGTCCTGTTCCGACCTTAAAAGCAATGCATGAATCCGCATTCATGTAGATACGACTATTCTCCTGATCTCATTGACAACAATTCGGTTACACCTTTATATGACTTCGACAATTCGATCTATCATGCCGAAGAAGAAGGGAAGAAGATTGTGGTCTGCTGGAAGATTAGCCAGGTGGTTGAAATAAGAGGAGAAGGTGATTCAACCGCACGAGGAGCGAGCTAAGATCATTAATTTGGGTACCGTCGAGGTCAGAAAGAAGTGAAAGTTAGGGCCGCCTTGGAGGCGAGTGTCAAGAGCAGAGGTGACGTCATTCGGTCTCAAGAACGTCGGTGCCACGTATCAGAGGGCCATGGTGACTTTGTTTCATGATGTGATTCATCATGAAATTAATTGCTATGTTGATGGCGTGATAGCAAAGTCCCAAACAGAAGAGGGGCATCCGGTAGACTAGGCCAAACTGTTTGACCGTGAGACAATTCAAGCTGAGGTTGAATTCGAATAAGTGCACTTTCGGAGTGCGGTCCGGTCAGTTGCTGGGGCTTATTGTAAGCGGAAAGAGGAATCGAGGTTGATCCTGCTAAAAAAAAAATAAAAAAAATACAAGAAATGCCTAAACCGAGGACAGAAAGGGAGGTTCGTGGTTTCTTAGGTAGATTCAACTGCATTTCACGGTTCACATCTCATCTAACTGCCATGTGCGAACCGATATTCAAGCTGATGAAAAGAAAAGATCAAACGGTCAGGTGGAATAATGATTGCCAAGGGGCATTTGAAAAATAAGAATAAGTTGCAGGAGTCTCCTATTCTGATGCCTCCCTGTGGAGGGATGACCGTTAATTCCGTACTTGTCAGGCCCCGAGGAGTCTATGAGGTGTGTACTGGATCAGCATGACGAGTCTGGTCGAAAAGAGCATGCAATTTACCTTAGCAAAAAGTTTGCCGACTGTGAAACAAAATATTCACTGCTCGAGAGAACTTGTTGTACTTTGGCATAGGCTGCTCGCCGACTGAGACAGTATATGCTGGTTCATACCAATTCGTGGATTTCCAAGATGGATCCGATCAAGTATATGTTTGAAAGGCCAGCATTGACCGGACGGGTGGCAAGAAGGAAAATGATTTTGTATGATATTTATTATACCTCTCAGTAAGCAATAAAGGGGAGTGTATTGTCTGATTACCTCGCCCAGCAACCCATTGAGAATTATCAACCGATGATGTTTGAGTTCCCTGATGAGGACATCGCGGTTCTCAAATCGAAAGATTGTGAGGAACCAATCCCGGAGGAGGGGCCTGACCCCGAACCCGAACGGATTCTGACGTCTGATGGGGTCGTTAACGTGAATGGAAGCGGGATTGGTGTTGCTTTGGCTACGCCAAAGGGGAGCCCACGGTCCTTTTGCTGCCCGGATAACATTTGAATGCACCAACAACGGTGGCTGAACACGAAGCTTGTATCATGGGTGTCGAACCTTGGTGTGTACATCTACTGGGGCAAAACCTTTCTCGCTCGTATGAGATGGAAGCTATGCTACCAGTTGAGGTCCATATTCCGTCATTAAGAGTCCTGATGGACATGAAATTGAAAGAGACAGAGTGGTTAGGACTCGGTACGAAGAGTTAGGCCTAATTGAGAAAAGAGGCTTGCAACCGTTGTCATGTGCAGTTGTGCCAGCAGTGAACAAATCGTGTTGTTGACCGAAAAGTGCGGCCTCCTGTGCATCATGAGAGATATGGTGTTGAAAAGGATTCTTCCTCCTCAAAACGATCGTAGGGGCAAGTGGACACCCAATTCTGAACATCCATTCATGGTCAAGAAGGTTTTCTCTGACAGAGCCTTGTTGTTGATGACCACGGATGACGAGGATTTTCCATCCCCTGTAGATGCGGACGCAGTTAAAAGATACTTCGTAAAAAGAGACCCGCTGGACAAAAAGAATAAAAGAGTCCAGGCAAAAAAGGGCATCCCGACGAACCAATAAAAAAATAAAGAAAAAGGTTCGGGCAAAAGTTAGGGATAAATAATGAAAAGAATATGTACACCCGACAAGTCGAAAACCTCCACAAGGGCGGCTTGGGCAAAAAAAGGGTATCCCGGTGGACTGAAAACCCGAAAGGGCGGTTCAGGCAAAAGAGGGAATGAAACGAACAACTGCGTCTAGCATTATCGTTTGCTTTGGTTAAGGCACCTGGATAATCTCTGGCAAAGAACGATCAGAAGCGTCTTGTTCAGAAGGCAGAAAGCACGGAGAGTCTTGAGGACATATGGGGTGTAACCGAGTTGGAACTCGATGAGATCACGGTTTCACATTGCCATTAGGATAGATTTTTCCTTTTGTGCACAATTACCTCTTTTCAGGGATTGCTTCCTGTGGATTGCTCAGTTACGAGCCACCTTTTTTTTTTTTCAATCAATAAATGCATGTTCAGTCAAATAGTTGTGTTTTTGTTTGCATGACCGCTTTGATTGCAAAAACATCCGTTTATTTTGATGAAGAATCTTTGCATTTTAAAACATAGAGGTCCCTTCCGATGCATGTTTACGAGATTGAAGACGTGAAATCTTATTCGGAAGCCTGGGGGACCTAGGTTTTGAAATCTTGGCATGCCTGGGGCACGCTTTTATCTAACGATCTCTTTTACAGGTGCTGTTAGAAATTTTCTCTCACTTACAGGTGATGATGTGAAGCATTTTGACAAGAGTTCCCCGCAAAGTCCAATCAGGGGTGAGGGATTGAATAACGGTGAAAAACGGAGAAAGGATCGCGACGATCCTAAAGGGTAATCAAGAAGACTCTTCAAAGTCTACGGATTAGAGAGTTGGCTCATATCTGAGGAAATCGACTGTCACGAAGTAGAGAAAAGCCGAGAATACAAGGTGATGAATCAGAAGAGACTGGATGAGTCTAGGAGCTCTCAAGTGGAAAGTCAACATTGTGGTAGGATGGTGAACACCAGTGTTCGACGAGTCGACGGGCGGTCCGTGTCCAATAAGCCGTATCTTCTCAGCAGGTTCGAGGTTGTTATCTCTCCAACGGATTCGAGATCAGTGTTTCCTCGGCAAACAGGCTTGGGCTTGGTTATCTTCCCAAGCAGGGTTGAGAATGTAATCCCCAGCAGGGTCGAGAAGAGTATTTCCCCAGCAAGTCTGAAAGATTTGGTCTCCCCAACACGGAGTGGGTTGTTTCCCCCAGCGAAGTCCGCCAGCGGATTCGAGAGCGGTGTTTCCTCGGCAATCAGGCCTGAGAGTGGTTATCTTCCCCAGCAGGGTTGAGTTTGGAGTTTCCCCAGCAGGGTTAAGTTTGCAGTTTCCCCAGCAGGGTTGAGAATGTTTTTCCCAGCAAGTCTGAGTTTGCTGTCTCCCCAACGGAGTGGGTTGTTTTCCCCAGCGAAGTCCCCAAGCGGATCGAGTTCGGTGAAGGTCATCCCCAGTAAGGATTGTCCTTTCCCCAGCAGCAGTGCTATTCCCTAGCAGGGTGGAGATCGGAGTGATATTGAGTTCCTCGGCAGAGTTCCTCGAGCTCCCCAGTGTTGTCCCTGGAGGGGGACATTTTCATGCATTCATCATTTAGAAGAGCATAGCATATTGCATCATTAATTGCGTAGCATTTCCATGGTTATGGAGCATTACGCTAAAAAAACTCATGCATCAGCGTTGCAAACATAAGCTAGTCCCCAGCTATGGTTACCATACGAGAATGGGTTTTGCTGGTCGGTGGTGTTATTCTGAGAGCTTAGCATCGCGACGTTGGGTCATCGGGGTCAATGTCAGAGTTAGTTTCCCCAGCATGGTTGAGGGGTTGGTGTTTTCCCAACAGAGGACTCCCTGGTTGAGTGGGTCTATCTGTCGTTTCGAGAATGATAGATCAGCGAGCGTCCCCAGCAATGCTACTCCCCACAGAGGTGGAGGATCAAATCAGAATTGCGAGCTCAGCAAGGTGATCATTTGCTTTCCCAACAGGAGTTTTCCTCCCTTGCATCGTGCAAATTGGATCATATCCCCAGCAGAGGCGGATCATTGTTCAACATCCGTATGGCACGTTTGCGGCATTTGCTCTTGACAGCATTCAGGATTGGTAATCCCCGGAGAGGTTTATTTCCTCACCCGTCCGCGAAAGGAAAGCGTGACTCCCCAGTGTAGTCCCCGACAAGTATCTGTTTTGTCTTGACATGTGTAGATGTCATCCTTACGATACCAGTGGGTGTCGTGTTGATCCCCGTGTGGGTCTTCTTTTTGGTGTCAGTAGACATCATCTTTCGATGTCGGTAAACGTCGAGTTTTCTCCCATTCATCCGTTGATGTCTGGTCGAGTCTTCCCAGTCATCGGTAAATGTCTGGTCGATCCTTTGTTGGTGTCGGTAAACATCATCTTTCGATGTCGGTAAACGTCGAGTTTTCTCCCATTCATCTGTTGATGTCTTGTCGAGTCTTCCCAGTCATCGGTAAATGTCTGGTCGATCCTTTGTTGGTGTCGGTAAACATCATCTTTCGATGTCGATAAACGTCGAGTTTTTCCCATTCGTCCGTTGACGTCTGGTTGTGTACCTTTTTTCCAGTCATCAGTAAATGTCTGGTCGTCCTTCTTTTGGTGTCGGTAAACATCATCTTTCGATGTCGGTAAACGTCGAGTTTTTCCCATTCGTCCGTCGACGTCTGGTTGTGTATCTTTGTTCCAGTCATTAGTAAAAATCTGGTCGTGTATCTTTTCTTTGATAATAATCAAAATCACCAGTAGAGTCGTAGGTAAACGTCTTGTCTGGTTCCAGTTCTAAACATTTTGTTCCTCCCCAGTCGAAGCCGCCATCGGTAAATGGCCCCGCTTTCCTTGATATAAGTGTATATCAAGTCGACTGTTCCACCAGCCGCCATCAGTAAATGGCTCGCTTTCCTTGATATCAGTGTATATCAAGTCGACTGTTCCACCAGCCGCCATCGGTAAATGGCTCGCTTTCCATGATATCAGTGTATATCAAGTCGACTATTCCACCAGCCTCCATCGGAAAATGGCTCGCTTTCCTTGATATCAGTGTATATCAAGTCGACTATTCCACCAGCCGCCATCGGTAAATGGCTCGCTTTCCTTGATGTCAGTGTACATCAAGTCGACCGTTTCTTTGGTCATCCCCCGCAGAGTGCAAATTCTACGGTCCTTTTGGTATTCAATCCCTGATTACCTTGAAAGTATGACAGTCGTTGCTTTCATCCGTTTAGGTTCTCAGTTGATTGAATAGGGGAAGCTGTAGCACCTCAAATTTGCACCCCCCAATTCATGCATTCATTTAATTTTTAGGTCATTGACATTACATTAACATTACATTAGCATTGCATAGTACATGGCATATCATCAATCAAGACTGGCATCAGAGATTCATCTGTGCAAGAGACCAAGCATTTCATTGAGATGAAAGCCACATGAGTATTTTAGAGAGCTTACATGAATCAAGGTTCATTTTGAAGCAACTTTGCCAAGTGTTGAAGGCTCAAAGTCCACAGTGCAGTTTCAGGTCATCTAGGGCCCATAAAAGTCAACTGAGGGCTAGGAGATGGAGAAATGGTTTGAGACACTTCATTCATGTCCAAAAGAGGTTTATTCATCATGTCAAACATTTATCCTGAATGATTTGAAGCCGGATCAAAAGTTTCCAAAAATGGAAAATGACCTGTAATTTCAAGTTTCCAAAAATGGCTAGTTTTTGGACCAACTTCAACTCAACTTTCCAACATTAAATAAGCTTCAAATGAAATGTTGTCCAACATGAAAGTTGAATATATTTCTCTCCCATTTCCAAAAAGTCCAAGATCATGAGTTTATAATGAATGGTTAAGGAGTTATGATCAAATCATTGCCAAGTGTGCTTGAAACTTCAAAATGCCATATCTTTTGAACCAAGACTCCAATTTGGGTGCCTCTTTTTGCATTGTGCTCCTCATGAAATATATTTTCCAAATCATTCATTACATGGCATGAAATTCATTCACACAACCGTTTGCTCATGCATGCTATTTTTGAAGGGAAATTGCCAAAATCAAAATTGGGTGATCACATGAATTTAATTCCATTTCCAATGTGTGCATGGGCTGATTTTGAGTGAATTTGGGCCTTCATTGTGCACTGTTCACGTAGGACTTCCATGCATGAGGTGAAAATGGCAATTTGTGCATACACCTCATATCTTTCTAATCTCCATTACCCTTGGCCTAATCATGTTTTCAGATTAATTAACACGAGGTATATAAGGTTAATTGCAACAGTTTGGCTCAGAAGAGAGTATTCTAGATCTAGAATTTGGGTTTTCTTCCAAAATTTCTCTCACAAAAAACATCAAAGTTCTCCACATAAACACCATTTTTCTTGGTAGATTGTTGATCCTGGTGGAGTTTAGAGCAAGAATCAACAGTTGCTTTGTCCAATTCGTGCCAGAATCATGTACACACTAAGCTTGAAGATGAACATGGAACATGGAGTTTGAGCTGGATTCAAGTGGATTCAAGCATCCATACACACACAAAGCTTCATATCAGAGTTGGTAGGGTGGATTTGGACGTGACTGGAGCCCTGAACATACTGTTTCCTCACACTGTTCTTCAAGAAGGTGAAATTTCGAATCTCACTATTCTCCATTCTTTTTCCATGTTTATGTAGAGCTTCTCTCCCTGATCACGCTGATATGAACATTATTAAAAATGGTGCAATATTCATTGAGTTATGCTGTTTTCAAGTTTGAATGTCAAAAAATATTTCCCTTCGATTCTCTTGATTTAGGATGAATTAGACTGAAATAATGGTGGATTTGTGTTGTGCTTGGTGTAAGCTTTCGAATGGTGTACGTTTTATTAATTTCTGGAAAAAATATCATGGGAAGCTACTGTTCCACCACCGTCTCAACGAAGGAGACGGTGGTTTCCGCCCATGGCCGCCGTCTGGTTATTTTTATTAGGGTTTGTACAGTTGGATGCCACGCGTGCGTGCCTGTTTGCCATTTGATTGGCCCAGGCTTCGTTGACTGTGTCCACGCAACCTTCGACTTGCTGACCAGGCGCCAACTCATTTAATGAGGGCGACGCCGTTTTGACCATGACCAGGTTTCGGTTCCCAGCGACAGCTCTTTCCCAGTTTTCTTTTTCTATTTTCTTTTATTGCAAAACGCTAGCGTTTTGACCTTACCAAGGATCGATTCCCACCTGCAGCACTCTTTCCATTTCCTTTTTTTATACCATTTCCAATTAATTCAACTTTATTTCAATTATTTTCTTCCAAATTCAAAAATTCATAACTAATTGAATAATGATCCAATTAATCTCCAACTTTTTGCTACTTGAACCTTGTGATGTCTAGTATTTTTTGGTGTGATTTTCTGATTTTTGCTATGACTGGATTTTTGAATGTGTTGGATTGATTGAACATGATGCAAAATGTGATATGTTATGCCATTTGATTTGTGAAATGCACATACTTACTCCAAATGCCATGAAATTTTACATGATAATTCACAACATGATGCATGATTTGTGAGATTTTGTTTGGCATTTTTTGCAATTTCCTCCCCTGTTTTAGACACATGGACTTTAGGTGTGACAATATGTGTCACACGTTTGGATTTTGATCTTATTAATTTTTATTGCCTTGCCAAATGAGCTCTTCTGGTTCTAATTTTTTGCACCATGCGTGTGTTCAATATTTTGGGCTTGTGTATAAAATTTTATGATCACTAGATGTGTTTCTGATTTGATGTGCATTTTCTCACTTGTATGTCCAATTGATGATCATGTTGTGTGTCTTTGCCATATTTTGTTCACCACATGACTTTGCTTGATGATTTTGATTTGGTCCTTTTTAGGACTTGATCTTACTTGATTAAATGTGATTCATATTGAGTTTTAGCTTCTGTTTTGACTTTTTGCCCCACCTTTGACCCTAGCCTTTGAGCTAGTGGTTTGTACTCACTGTTTTGGACTTTGTATTTCAGGTTTCAAGCAATTAGCCACATTGGTTGATATGATCTCATCAATTGAGATACAAGTTATTTTTGTGGACTAACCTTGCTGTTTTGTAGGTCTTGTGGATGATGAATCAATTTAGTTTGCTTTCATCTTATGCCTTGCATTGATGTTGTCTGATGATTGGTTGTCTCACTGTTGGACTTTCTGTTTGATTTGTCTGAATACTATAGTGATTGTTTGGTTGTTTACACAGGTACTTTAGTAGCCTTAACTCACTGCTTGAGTTGCTTGGCTTTGCTTGTGGTTGGCATACCACCTAGGTAACCATCCTATTCTTCATGTAGTCTGGAAGACCTGCTATCTTTGGTAGGCACCTGTCTGAAGCCCTCCTTAAGAGGCAATATTTGTGCTTGTTTATCTTTGTGCCTTGCATTTCAAGTCCTCCTAAGTGAAGAGGCAATTGGCAGATAGAAGGGATGTGCAATCCATCCCCTGTTATTCAGCTGAGTCATTCATCTTGCTCGTACTACGTGCTGACGCATTTTGAATAAACACCCAAGATCATTGTCTAGAGTCAGTCATGTGGAGTAGGGTCCCTCATTCTGGATCCCCACACTTTCATTGAGTCAAGCTCACCCAGGCCCGGGTTAAGAGCTATGAGGTCTTACCCTCATTACCTTTTCATCTGCTCACCCTGACGGTCAATGTCAGTGGTTAAGAGCCTCAGACACCCTTTCCAGTTGGCTTGTTTGTCGAGGTTGACATGACCCCTTTGACTAAAGCCCAGCCTTGTTTGAGCCACTTGTTTGCATATAGCGTGTGATACCTGTTCACCTATGCTTGTGCTTGCTTATTTGCTGTTTAGGCTAGCTTGCTTCCTGTGCGAGTTAGGATCTGATTAGAGACCTCAACATAGGGATCGTTTGCATGAAAACTTCTAGGCTCGAGTCGTAGTCTCCCTAGTAGTCTGTTATCTCCCTAGTCTTTGGTTCGGATAGAAGTTTTTTCCCTGTTAAGGGGAACTACGTCGCCCTGATCCTCATACCAGATGAGGTACGTAGGTAGGAGATAAGCTGATCTCTTTGGGCGCCCCTTTTTATTTTGTTGCATGTGTTTTGTTTCGGCGTGCGTTAGCCGAACTACGGCAACTCTGATTCTCATGTCCAGATGAGATACGTAGGCACGAGATGCGATGTCTTGTCGAGTTTGACTAATAACTAACACTAATTCTTTTCTCTCGCCCCCGTTGCGATTGAGACCTTCCCTTTCTCTTGCCCTAGTTGCAATCGAGACCCTTCTGTTTGCGTTTCTCTGCTTGGAGTCTGATGTAAGTCCAGCGATTGGCAGTCGGTTTCTTGTGTGCGTTCGTTTGTTTGGAGTCTGATGTAAGACCAGCGGTTGGCCTTCGGTTTCTTGTGTTCTTTTGTGGAGTTGAATGTAAGCCCAGTGATTGGCATTCCATTTCCAGTTTATGTTGTGTGTTTCGTTTAACGTCTCAGCGTCCCTATTTCAGTGTTTTATTTTAGCGTGCGTTAGCTGAGCTACGAGTGCTCTGATTCTTCTCTGGTTAGAGAAGATACGTATGCATAGGATGCGATATCCTAGCGAGAACGTTCCCCCTGTCCCCGAACTACGTTAACTCTGATGTTTGTCTCTGACAAACTACGTAGGCCCAGGATGCGACATCCTGCCGAGTCCATTTCTTCCGTCTTTCATCTGTGTTTTGTGTCAGTCTTGTGCAGTGTTTGAGCTGTTTATTTAGCAACTTTTCTCCTATTCTTTCTGAGCGTGGATCCCGTCGAGTACGACGGATGCGTAGGGGTGCTAATACCTTCCCTTCGCATAACCGAATCCCGATCCCATAAATCTCTGGTCGCGAGACCATTTTCTTTCCAGGTTTACTTCGAGCGTTTCCTTTCCCTCCTTTAGGATAAATAACGCACGGTGGCGGCTCTGTGTCTTTTCCCGCCGGTTTTTCGTGTAATGCGACATTCATCACAATCCTTCATTTTCAAGTATAAGATCTCTTCATCAGGAAAATCATAATGCACTGACTAGTAATCGTCAATTCGTTGGTGAGCCAAGTGATCAACCAAGACACTACCTTTGATAGCTTTCTGAGAACGACATTCAATATCATACTCTGATAACAACATCTGCCAACGGGCAATCCTCCTAGTTAAAGCAGGCTTCTTAAAAATATACTTGATTGGATCCATTTTAGATATCAACCAAGTGGTATGATTCAACATATACTGACGCAGACGCTTTGGCAGCCCAAGCCAATGCGTAACAAGTCTTTTCCAGCATAGAATACCGAGTCTCACAGTCGGCGAACTTCTTACTCAGGTAGTAAATAACATATTACTTCTTTCCAGTTTGGTCTTGCTGACAGAGAACATAACCCGTGCTTTCCTCAAGCACAGTCAGATACATGATCAACGGTCTTGCTTCCACAGGTGGAGACAGAATTGGAGGCTCAAGCAAATACTCTTTGATACTACCAAAAGCTTTCTGGCAATCTTCGGTCCAATCACAGGACTGATCTTTCCATGGAAGCTTGAAAATAGGGGCACATGTGGCAGTCATATGCAATATGAATCTTGAGATATAATTCAAGCGGTCGAGAAAACCTCTGACTTGCTTCTCAGTTTTGAGCGCAGGCATCTCTTATATTACTTTCACCTTAGCAGGATCAACTTCAATACCCTTCTCACTTACAATAAAGCCCAACAACTTACCATAACGAACACCAAAAGTACACTTATTGGGATTCAAGCAGAGTTTATATTTCCTCAAACGTTGGAATAACTTCAACAAATGCTCGACATGCTCTTCCTCATCACTGGATTTAGCAATCATATCATCAACATAGACTTTGATCTCTTTATGCATCATATCATGAAAAAGAGTGGTCATTACCCTCTAGTAAGTTGTAGCGACATTCTTTAGACCGAAAGGCATCACTCTATAACAGAATGTTCCCCAGGGTGTAATGAATGTGGTCTTCTCCATATCCTCGGGTGCCATTTTAATCTGATTATAATGGAAAGTCCATCCATAAATTAAAAGACTTTGAATTTAGCTATATTGTCTACCAACATATCAATGTGTGGCAGCGGAAAATCGTCTTTCGGACTAGCTTTGTTCAAATATCTATAATCAACACACATACAAACTTTTACATCTTTCTTCAGAACATGCATAATGTTGGCCACCCATTGCGGATACTCAACAGTAACAAGGAAACCAGCATCAATCTGCTTTTGCACTTCTTCGTTGATCTTCACTGCCATATCGGGATGAGTTCTCCTCAATTTCTGCTTGACTGGCGGGCATTCTGGCTTCAACGGCAATCTATGCTCCACAATCTCAGAATCTAAACCAGGCATGTCTTGGTAAGACCAAGCAAACACATCCGAATAATGTTGAAGAAGATCAATAAACCCCTTCTTAACCTCTAGACACAGTTGCGACCCAATCTTAACTTCCTTTACATCATCTTCGGAAACCAAGTTGACTAACTCAATCTGCTCTTCGAACGGCTGAATGGATTTTTCCTCGTGCTCAAGTAGACGAGATAATTCATCAGACACTTCTTCATCACTTTCTTCCTCAGCCTCAAACACAGGGAATTCGAAGTTTAGAGAAGGAGTATGATCATTGTTTTCAATGGGTTTAGAAACCAACATGCATAATGATTTGATATTTTGATTTTAGAGAAGTGAATTATGACCAAATATCATGCAGATGGATAATTATTATTTATTTATTTATGTTTTTTGTGATTACCATTTTCAGAAAAGCAAAAAGTAAAAATAAAAACATCATAGATGTGGATGAATAGAATTGTATTTTATTAATGATCAAATTGAAATATGCCTGACAATGTTCACTTCTCCCTTAGGCATAGGAGAAGGATTTTCAAAAAATAATAAAATAATTACTTAGAGCAATGAAAAATAACATGAACATTGACAACGATCCAATTGTTGCAAGCTTTTCCATGCGTCACAAAATTGGTGCAGTCTTCATCTTTGTCATCCTTGATTATAGTAGCTAAGTGTTATTCATTACCATGGATGAATCCTCCGCTGCGGAAACTAGGTTGCACATCTTCAACTTTGATCACAGACGACCCTTACTCAAATCCTAAACCAGCACGATTCTTGTTCTCGGTGACCTCTACCATCCGGCCCCACTGATTAGAATTACCATCTTCAACAATCTTCTGAGCATCTTTAAAAGAGGACATAGGTGCCCCAACTCTCTTTTCTTCAACAATAGATAGAGCTTGGAACGGAGTTCCAATCTCATCCTCAGCTTCCACATATGAGAAAGACGACAGATGACTCACTAACAACGCTTTCTCCCTGCCCATAATGACGAGCTTACCATTCTTCACAAATTTCAATTTCTGATGCAGAGTGGATTTCATAGCTCCTGCCTCATGTATCCATGGCCTTCCTAACAAGAAGCTATAGGCCGAGTGGATATCCATTACCTGAAAAGTAATTTGGAAATCACTCGGACGTATCTTCACTAGAAGGTCCACCTCACCAATAATTGTCTTGCGAGAACCATCAAAAGCCTTGACAATCATACCAATATATCTCATCGGATCTCCTTGGTAGGATAATCTTGATAGAGTTGACTTGGGGAGTACATTCAACGAAGAACCGGTATCAACCAACACATTGGACAACGCATCCTACTTGCAGTTCATTGATATGTGCAATGCTAGGTTGTGATTCTTACCCTCCTCGGGGAGTTCTTCATCGCAGAAGCTCAGATTATTGCAGGAAGTAATGTTAGCCACAATATGGTCAAATTGATCCACTGTCACATCATGATCAACATAGGCTTGTTCCAACACCCTTTACAATTCTTCTATGTGCACTACAGAATTCATTAGGAGAGACAACAATGAAATCTTGGAAGGAGTCTAGAGCAGCTGCTCCAACATATTGAATTCACTCTTCTTTATCAAATGAAGCACATCATCATCATCGTTGGGCTTCAAACTGCTGGATTCACCAGACTGACACTTTGGAGCACTAACAGGATTTTCTACAGGTACCTCATCCTTCTTACCAACATCCTCTACATCCTTTGGGAAAACATGACCAAACACACGACCGCTACGGGTCACCTTCGCTATGTCGACAATGTTTATAACAGAATTAGTCGTAGGCAATGGGACCTCTTGACCATTCTCCACCATTGTTGATTTATACTGATAGGGAACATCTCTATCTGATGCATACGGGACTGGGCCCGCTAACCGTTTCACTAACGGTGATACCGATCTATTGATGTTGTTACTACTGCTGCTATCAAACTGAATTACCACCCGCTCAGGGGTCTTAAAGATAGGCACTATCACGTTGACATCATCTATGTCTCTTGATTGTTGAATCTGGATTACATTCTCATCCATCAACTTCTGGATATCTCTCTTGACGATTGAGCACCCACGGGGGTTCACACTGCAGATTGTACAACTGTCGTGGTCGTGTTCACAATCACTAATCGTACACAGGGTCTTGTGCATTTCTACCAAAGATCGACGAATACGTTGCACATCAAACACTCAGAAATTTCCCTGCCAACCATCTATCATATTAACAGAGGGATTACCATAAGCAGGCAATGGGTTAGCTTTTACATTCGGCGCACGGTCCTCAAAGGACACCATCCCATCTTTACTAGCTTCTGGACCTTGTATTTCAATGGGTAGAAATTCTCGATATCATGACCAGGAGCCCCTTGATGAAAGGCACAACGGAGTTCGGGCTTATACTACCATGGTAGTGGCTCTGGAATTTGTGGCGGATTTATTGGTTGGAGAAGGTTCTTGAGAACCAAATATGGATATAATTCAGCATATGACATAGGAATAGGGTCAAAAGAGACCTTCTTCCTCCCAAAGTTTTTTTGTTGTTGATTAATGGTTTGTTGTTGTAGTTATTTGTTCTTTGTTGTGGTTGTGGTTGACGTTGTTGTTGTTGAACTGACATAGATTGATTGTTGGAAAATACTGGAATAACTGTTGATACTTGATGATGGTGACGCGGTTGCGGATTTCTTTTGACATGAGGCTTCCTCTACCACCCTGTTGACACTACATTGGTTTCACCTTCCTTCTTCCTAGAGAATTTGTTACCATACTTCTTTCTTGAAGATACCTCTTCCTTAGACAAACGTCCCTCACAGACACCCTCTTCTAATCTCATCCCCATATTTACCATTTCGGTAAAATCACTGGGGCACTAGCAATCATTCGATCGTAATAAAATGAACTCAGGGTCTTAAGGAAAATCTTGGTCATCTATTTTTCTTCAATGGAGAGTTGATCTGAGCAGCAAGCTCTCTCCATCTCTGGGAGTACTCTTTGAATGTCTCTTTGTCCTTCTGAGACATCGACCTCAGGTGCTCCCTATCAGGCGCCATATCAACATTGTATTTGTAATGTTTCACAAAGGCTTCACCCAAATCATTGAACGTGCGAACACTTGCACTATCCAATCCCATGTACCACCTCGGAGCGGCACCAGTCAAACTGTCTTGAAAGTAGTGAATCAATAACTGATCATTATCAGTTTGCGTCGACATTTTCCTGGCATACATGACGAGATGGCTAAGCGGGCAAGTATTTCCCTTATACTATTCAAAGTCAGGGACTTTGAACTTCATCAGGATCTTGACGTTTGCCACTAAGCAAAGTTCCTCGACACTCTTATCGAACAGATCTTTTCCCCTCAAGGTTTTCAACTCCTTTCGCATCTTAAGGAATTGGTCTTTCATCTCATCCATCTTCTCATAAACATTTGGACCCTCAGACGGCTCGGAATGGTAGATGGTATCCTCAACATGAGGCAGAGTGTGAACAACTAGAGGCGGCACAGACATGATCGGGATAGATGCCGGCATGAAAGAAAAGGTAGGCGCAAAACCTTCGGCCACAAAGTTTGGCGGAATTCCCCATGGGAATCCAACAGGCATAGTTGGAGCAAACTGGGTAGCAGGCACAGTTGAGGTAGCAACCTCTGAAATGATAGTCCTCTAAGGAGGAGAAGGAGTTGCAGGCATTGGAGAAGATTGACTATGAGCAGCTAGAACAGACTCTATCATGGCAGTCAAGCGAGCAATCTCATCCTTCAACTCTCGGTTCTCTTGTTCCAAGTGTTCCATGATTCTCGTATGATTGGCACGAGTATTGTATCGATGAGTCAGCTTGGCTGAGGCACAGAAGAATAACCAATAAGACATATGGTGGAAGAAAAACCTGTTTATGCAAATGATGCATGAAATGCAATGCTTTGATTGTTTTTATTTTCAAGGAGCATACTATTTTATTTGCAAATATATAATAATAATAACAATTGTAATAATTTTATTGACCATACAAAATCTCTTTTATTCTTATAATTTGGAAGGATAACAATGAGTACAATTTTAGAAAGCAAAATACAAGTACAAGAGAAAAGGAGACTAATCATCCTAAGGATCCCCTAACAACGGTGTCAGATTATCTGGATGTAGGCGCGTACTTCCTTCGGATGCGTCGGATCTTGGACTCAAAAGAAGTCTTCATCTGAGCTTTCTCAAGGACAAGCTGATCTACAATCTTCTTCCAAGCACCAGAAGGCTGAGGCATACTAGAGGAAGATGGACCCTCTAGTTCTCTCTGTCTCTTTACTGCTTGGTCTTCAAGAAGTTCAATAAGCGCATCTATATCTTTAGACTCAAGTTGTAACTCCTCATGCTTTCGGCTCAAAACGTTGAATCGCTCTTCCCACATATCCTTCTCTTGCTTCATCTTGGAGAGTGCGTCTTCCAACTCCTCTACATCTTGGTTAGGGAGAGTTGATGGATCAACCACAACCATAGACATAGGTCTCTCACAAGCATAAGGCATCTTCAGTTCCAAAGCTCTCTTCTTCACCCATAGAGTGTAAGCTTCCAAAGCTACACAGTTGTGTGGACCAAGCTCGGATCTTCCTTTCATATGCACATTATGCCAAGTGTGAATCATCTTCTGCTTCAAAAGTTTGGGATCTTTACACTCTTGATAGAAAAGACCTTTTAACTGAGTGTTATTAGGTTTGTCTCTCAAGGGGAACCCAGGTTGACGACGAGCCAAAGCAGGGTTGTAGTTGATTCCTCCTTGTGTACCAATGAGAGGCACATTAGAGAATTCACCACAACTATCAATATCTCCAAGCTACCCAATAAAGAATCATACCAAACTATATCATCATTAGTGAGAGACATAAGTCTCTGAGACCACCGTAGACATTGTTTGTTCTACACAAAAGCAGGCGTCTCAGGAAGTGCGAAATAAACCACTTGTACAGAAGAGGAACACAACACACAATAGTTCCACCACCTTTAGAGTTCCTCAAATTCAAAGATAAGTAAATATCACCCAACAAAGTAGGCACAAGATTCCCAATCAAGAAGATTCTAATGGCATTAACATCAACAAAACCGTCAATGTTAGGGAACAAAGCTAAACCATAGATGAGCAATACAAACATGGCTTCAAAAGCATCCACACTACCGGCCTGAGCAAAGGCAATAGCTTTCCCAATAAGGAACTCAGAAGTCAACCCAAACATTCCTCCTTTCTTTATCCAATGAGCCTCAATCTTAGACTTCTTCAAGTGAAGAGCTTCAGCTATGATATGCGATCTGGGAATCTCCTTCAATCTACTAAAAGGCACCTTATCAGAAACAGGTATCCCCAAGAGATGGGCATACTCCTCCAACGTAGGCATAAGTTGATAATCAGGAAAAGTGAAGTAACGGTAGAGAGGATCATAAAACTGAACCAACACACTCAAAAGTCCTGCAACCACATCAGCAGATAACACAAATAGAAGCTTCCCATGGTTTTGCTTGAAGTACAAGGGATCTGATACAAAAGATGATTTCTTCCTTAACTCTTTCAAATTTTGACATCTGAAACTGTACTTCTTAGTGTTCCTTTGTCCATAATCCATGGTCTGAAAATATTTGCAAATAAAACCTCAGTTCCTTGAAGTTACATTTCGTGTGATGAATCTTATGATGCCCATGTATGCATGAATGCAACAATCAGAAGTAAGGGATCATACACAAGGCAAATAAACAAAGGTAAAGGGATGAATCAAGTCATTGTCAAGATCAATCATCCATTTAAGTGGATTACGGATTTTACCTTATCAACACCCAAGTTCCATTGATATTGACAAGACTTGATTGGATCAACCAAGAATCAAGGTTTTTTTGTCAGTCACGAGCATGGAGTCAGGTTAAGAACCATCCCAAATGAGTGTACTAAGGATAAAACCTGTAGATCATGTTCTAAAAAGTTCACAGAGTCTTAATTCCATCTATCGGATATTATAGGTTAGGATGACTGACTCATCAACCCATAATATTCTCAAGAGAAACTCGTCTGAGTGTAGTATCGCGTAACAACTGTTATCAAGTCTACACCTGAACAGTCTCCGCACTACGTCCTAAATAGTCCAAGTTGGGTTAAATGTTCTACCGTCCTAAGCTTCTCGGACCCCAAATCAGAGAAAGTAATGCCTAACCACAAATAACTTGTGTGACATCAATAGCTCCAAAAGGGTCTCCACTGAGTAGATGGGTCTCAAGCCAACTTGTTAAGGACTACTCCACACATGTCGAACATGACTATACCATCCTCCTATCGTAATTGCACTTAAGTTTGGGTTAGAACTTATCTCACCACTCAAAGATCACCAAGCACAACAAGCAGATTATATCATACAGACAAATAAACACACATCAAATACCTAAATATATACACATAAAAAAGTAGGCTAAACCCACTGAAGACTACTCCCCAGCAGAGTTGCCACTTAATTTCTGTAATGGTAAATTCATGACCATTAAGCAATGGATAAACTTAACGTCAATTAAACCAGAGTCGCCACCGCACTTTTATTATTTCCAAAGGAAAAGGGACAAGTACGAACAAAACCCAAAGATAAGAAGTTTTCAAATAAAAACTAATAAAATGCCAGAGATTACAGGTAAGGGGGTTGGTTACACAAAGGGAAGATGTTAGCACCCAAAATGTCCTAGATACTCCTAGGAAGCCCTTTTTATGTGTGTAGGTGTTTTGATATAAAATGATGTTTGCAATAAATAGAGTATGGGGATGAGAAAAGAAATCATTAATTATATTTTTGTATTTGACAAGACCTTCGGACTTGTGCCTACGTACCAACATAAAATGAGGGATCAAAACCTTGTAGTTTGTGGTATCAATTTCAAAGTGAGTGAATTCCTTTTAACAAACAAAATTAAGTTTAAAAGAGGCACAAAGGGCCTAAAAGAGTTTGAATGAGTGTTAGTTCTTTTTGTCTTTTGAAAATTTAAGTCAATTATGGTTAAGTTCATTTACAAGTTTGATTAAGAAAAAGAAGTTCAAAAAATGCAATGGCATAAGGCCAAAGTTTCTAATTTGCAATAAAGTCAGAGTTTAAAAAAAATCACAAGCAAAGACGATTTTGAAAGATGGGAGAGATTTGAAATTTAATAAGTGGGAAGATATGAAGAGACTAACCCTAAGTAGAAATTTAAAAGTTAAGAGTTGAAAACATCGGACCAGTGGGATGCAATCCAATAGACAAGAATGTCATATAGAAACCCACTTTTCCTTTGGACTTTGAAATCAAGCAACATCAATACACAAGTAGTAAGATGAAGAGCAGGGCATCAAATAAAGATAGCCACATCCAAGCTAGCACCTTCATAGTCTTCTTCATAATCTCCCATGCATCAGATGACATACTCCTTGAGTGGCTCAGAAATAAGCATTAAACACAGGTTCAAAGTAACATTTGCATTAAGACCATGTAGCAGATGAACTCAAAAGGGATCTCAATACTTGCACTAGATGAAATTTTAATTCACAATGACTTGGCTTCATAAAAAGTTGGCACTGGCCAAGTCCTTTTGCATAGGGAGTGTTTCCTAACTCTAAGTCCAAGTCTCAGATCAAATCCAACAGTACACACAAACATTTTTTAGGACTTTATTGTTATTATGTATTTTGGGGGTCCTAAGACCATAGACACAAACAAGATACACAAACAAATATATACAATCACAATATATGGCTCAAGTGAGCAAAGTGATACAATGGCGTAACATAAACAAGTTAAATGATATGTAAATGGAAAAATAATAAATGAATTGAATTCTAAATGACATAAAGTAAATGACTTGAAATTAAAAACAATGTAGAATAAAGGTTAGTTAAATGTTAGTTGATTAGATGTTAGTATTATTTTTGCTTTTCAATTGTTTAAGTCATTCTTTGGAGAACACTCTACCCTCTTTTCACAAGCATGGATCCTTGAACCAAGACATCTTCCAAAGGAAGGAAAAAAGGTCAAGCTTCCCACAATACCATGAATGGGGGGAGACTTACAATTTCACTTACTAGAATGATATGCTTTTGGGTCAAAATTTAACGCTATGTTAAGCAATCGTAATTGGACTTATGTAGAAGTCACAACTATCTGAGGCCGGGCAATATAAATTATAGTGTTAATGCATGTTAGAGATATGGTATAATGAACCATACTCCTAAAACATACCACACTTAAAAGAAAATGGCAAAAGGGTGGACCTAATCTCATCCATACTTGTATTGGTTTATGAACCAATTAGCCTTAGGATATAGAGATATCATTGCTCAATGGAATGGATGGGATAGAATGGGATTGAAGATGAAGAGGGAGGAGAAATGAGACAAACACAAATTGGTCAAAGGAGGAATTTCATCAAATTAAAATCATTCATTCATTTTGGGAGATAAAATGTACATTTCATCAATCCCCTAAATCCAATGATTTTAATCCAACAAAGTCAAATCAACCTTGACCAAGGCCCAAACACAATAGTCAAACTTCACAAGTCAATAAAAATAGATCAACACAATTTATTCACAATTAAACAATTAAAAACCAATTAAAAATGCCTTAAATTAAATTATGTTTGTTCAAAAACCTAAAACCTCTTCAAAACACCAAATAAATGGCCAAGAGATTTATCCTAGGTCAATGAAGGTCAAAGGACCTTAGACAAAAAAATTCATAATTTTTGGAAAGTCAAAAGTATTTTTAAACAATTAAAAATATGCACAAAAATAATTAAATCATGAAAAATATTAATATTGATCCGAAAAATAATTTTAATTCAGAAAATGAAAGAGAAAAATATTTTTTTTTTTTTGGTAATAGTCCCATATTTTTTGGATCAATATTAAAATTAATATGAATTAATGAAAATAAACAAATTAAAATGTAAATAAAAAAAACATGGATCATCTGATCTCCCTCATTAATTGAGGTGGCAGGTCAAATG
The DNA here is from genome assembly GCF_024323335.1 of Lathyrus oleraceus. NCBI lineage: Eukaryota > Viridiplantae > Streptophyta > Magnoliopsida > Fabales > Fabaceae > Lathyrus > Lathyrus oleraceus. The sequence goes on along the minus strand of NC_066585.1, from coordinate 402,437,281 downwards.
GTCCAAAGCGCGCGTTCCATGTTGTCATCATTCAACTGCGCAGCACGCGTGGTAATCATAACCAATGATCAAGATTAAAACATTTTGAGTGGATCATATGGTTCAGAGACTTGCCAACACATCGTCGGAGCCAGAGCTCTGGACTTCTTCTTCGGTGGACCTCACCGGACTGGTCCACCTTCAACCATCACCAAAATGAAAAAACAAGACATGGATTTAAAGAAAAAATGCCCAGGAGCTCGAATCTGACCTCAATTTTGTCTAACTCCAAGTATATAGGAAGATACATGGAGTTGAATTTAGAGGATCATGATCTGAGTTGCTTCAATTTGACCTCTAAGCAACTCAATCTTGTTACCTACATTGGTAGGACTTCACACAACCAAAAATGAACAAGAACAATGGAGAAATAAGAGAGAATCGGAGAGTGGAAAAATATGAAAAATCACCTTCAATGGAGCTTCAGATTGGCACGATCTTGCTCTCAATTATGCTTGGCCTGGCTTCAAATCTCAAAACAGTTGGAGATTTGAAACTTGATTTTTAAAGAAAATCTTCAAGCTTATCTTTTAATGGTGAGGGTTTAGGGTTGCTGAATCAAATCTTGCGCATGAGGTCCTTATTTTTGAGCAAGAGAGCTTCTATTTATAGGCCAATGGGACTGATATTTGCACACTTCCATTTTTGGAAAAAGTTTGAAAATCTCTCTTGCATGCTTGCACGGGCGTGTGATAGGCCCATCAAGTGATGCACTTAGGTCCGAAATTGAGTGTATGTCATGCTGAAATCATGTTGTCAAGCCATGCATTCATGTATGAAAAGTGGAACTTGAAATTATCCAAATGTTCCTTCAACTTTAACCCATGCACAAGTCATCCATCCTTTGTCTAAATGAGATTATTTTGGACTTTTTTGGAAAGGTTAGATCAAGAGGAACAACATTCATGTTTAACACTTTTCCATTAGAAGCTTGGATCATGATGAATCTTGAGGTGGAAGTTTGGAAAATCAAACATATCAAAAATATTTCTAAGTACCAGGCCATATGTTCACTTCTCCCACCTTGAATAACTTTTTCTATGGGCTTCAAATGAGAAATGTTCCTTCGTGAAAGTTGTATCTCTTTCAATCCCTTAAATTAGGTCACAAATTTGACCTCATTTGGATTTGGGATAAAGGAGTTATGCATTTTAGAAGTTGAGAAAAATCACTTGTTCAATGGTATTGGCCCAAAATGACCTATAATGTTTCCTCTTGGCACATGCACTTACAAGTTGAATTTTCACTTCCTCCAAACATAAATGTTGAAGTACACATCTTGAATTTGATCATGCAATTTGAATGATTTTCATCTCATACAAAATGAGCAAGTTAAGATCTTGGGAAGTTGACCTCCAAATTAGGGTTTAGACAAAATGACCTATAATCTTTCACCATAAATAAATGAATTTCCAAGAAAAAGTAGCTCTTGACCTCAACATGGAAGTTGTTTATAATGTTATTTAGAGTAACGTTTCTCTTGTAATCATTTTCATATGATAAAAAGTGTAGGAGATAGGGTCTAGGGAACCCCAGTTTTGACCAATTGAATTCCTTTGGTCAACCACCATGAACCAACTTGCTAGCTTGATATTATCTTGACTTTTGGGACTCATGGAGGATCATATGTGCATAAGATGATGAAATTTGAATTAACCCTTGAAATATTTGACCAATTGGTGAAGAAACTTGTTAAAGAAGTCACATAAGATACCCAAATGAATTAGGGCTTCCAAGGCAAACAAGCTTCAAACTCTTGATGATTTCTTGATCAAAATAACATATGAAGATCATGGGGGTCCATATATGATACTTAGAGCCATAGTAAACCATTTCTTGAATGAGCTCGTTGCATTGAGGGTCTTGAACCCTATATATGAGCTTGATAGATCAAAGGTGAGCATACACATTACCTACAAAAGCAGTTAAACTATACAATGACATATTTTTTGGCGTTCTGGTAAGTAAATAAAGAAAAATTAAGTATGATACAATCAAATGTGTTTGGTGATATCTCCCAATGCAAACCCAATGAATGAGGGGTAAGGAGGATGCCAACGTGTGATCCCAATGTTAATGCATGTGATGAGAATAGTATGAGGGATCTTGGGGTCAAAATTGAGGTCTTACACTTTGATCCCTACAACTATGGATGGTGAATAGTTCACGCGTCTTGTGAATGTTGATGCAGTCAAAACATACTTCGCCTAAAAAAAGAAAAGAACAACTTGCTAAGTAAAACCCCGAAAAGGGCGACTTAGGCAAAAATGAGCGTCTCGTTGGATTGAAAACCCGAAAGGGCGATCCAGGAAAAAGTTAGAGACATAAAAGAGAAAAAATTGTCCTGGTAGATTGAGTACTCTACCTCGGGGAAATCTAGCCAAAAATTAGGGATTATGGCAAGTAACTGCATCCGGCTGGTCCTGATCTTTGAGACAGTTTTGAGCAAGTCATTTGGTTCTGGTTCATCATTCTCAACCAAAGAGAAGAGCACATTGGATTTCAAAAGTTGGAAGGGAGAGTAGTGATCATTGTATTCAATGTAACCCTTTTCCATGTAAATTACCATTCTCAAACTTTGTAAAAGATCCATGGAGTCCCGTCATTTACGGACTACCATTCTATTAAATAAAGTTGACCTTTTATCTAATTATTTCTATTCTTATTTTCTTCTGCTAAATAAAATTGAATTTTTTATGATGATAATTTTGAAATAAATTAATGGATAATTATTTTTCTTAAAATAATAAAAAACAATCACTTTAAGAATAACCGATTTCAGTAAGGAATGTCAAGAGCAATCTGAGAACAAGTAAGTCCTGATGTGTGAATCATTGTTGGTGTTCCCCAAGCAGTTGGTTTGGTAACTATTTTCCTCCCCAATAATTCTTAATTTATCCCCTGCTTTGTTGATGAGTTTCTATCCGAGTAATTCATCATCCCCCGTAGAATTGGTGGGTCTCATCCCTAGTTGAGCTGATGATTGGTCCCCTTTGCAAATTCGTATTCCCCAGCCGAGGTCTGATTATCTTTGTCTTGAAATCGGTTTATTTCATAATTTCCAAGAAGAATTTGATCATTAACGAGTGTGACGGTCTTTGTCACAACATCCCCAGCCTTTGCTCGATTCCTCATTCAAAGTTTTATCTCTTGTATTCCCCTATGGATTTCATATTCCGATAAAAGATCCCTAGTTCCTGGAAGTGTTTGATTCTGAGCAGTATTTTGATTGTGTCCCCTGCAAGTTTGTCTCCCATTTAACATGGTGTTGACTTAAAATTCCCCGCAATGTTGATTTGTTTGAATCCTCAGCAGATCCTTCTCTATCCTCGGCATATTTGGTTGATCATCCTTTAGCAGTGCTCTCTTCCAGCAGAGTTTGTCGTGATTGATTGGAAGCATGTTCTCCATGTCTTTCCCCAGCCATAGTTGATTTATTCGGAGCTAGATGATTTATTTTCATCCCTAGCATTTTTCTCTAGTTGGTGTTTCCATCTTGTGGAGATTAGCCGAGTGTTGTAGTGATGGTTCAAATTTTTGTTATTTATATCCTTTATCTTGTTTTGTCAGCATAATCATAATCATATACATGCATATTCATGCATAAAACACATCATCCGATATTCTATTATGCGTCTTACCGCATTGGTTTTCCTTCTGATCCCCTGCTTTGGTGACATTATTTTCCCATGCAGATTTGGCGGGTCTGTCCTCCTTCAGTTGTAGAGTGTCGACCCCTTAAGCAGAGAGAGTTTAACCGTTCTCATTCCTCACTGAGTTTTTTTCTCGTGGATGACTGTTATTTTAGTTTCCTCTCTAGTTAGTTATCTGGATGGAACCATTCCCCTTGAGTTATATCCTTATTGGGTTGAGTCTTTACTTGACCATTTCTTTCTAGTTATTGCCTAGATAAATATTTTAGTCCCCCAAGAGTCTATTACCTAGTAATTGGTAAGATTCGTCTTGATGTTGAGTATATTACTTTAGCCTAATACCCGGTAAAATGTATTCTACTTCCTTTTTCTTCCCCAGTGGATTTGTTTTCACGTTTCCCTAGCAGTTTTTCCTTGATATGTTCAGCCTAACCGATGACGGATACTCTTCCTTTGAGTTTGTCCTTGATATGGTCACTTTAACTAGTGACAAATACTCTCTTTTTGGTTTTCTATCCAGTAAAAGTGTAGTTGTAATCCCTACTTTTATTCCCCAAAGAGTTAATCCTTGATATATTCACTCTAACCAGTGAAGGGTTCTCTCTATTTTGTGGTCATTTGCCTAGTTACCGATAGTTGTAAATCCCATTTCCTCTGCTGAGTTTATCCTTGATATGTTCATTCTAACCAATGATGGATATTCTCTATTTGTGGTCCTTTGCCCGGTAATCGGTAGTTGCAATTTATATTTCTCCCCGATAGTTTATCCTTGATATGTTTACCCTAAAAGGTAATGGATATTCTTCCTTATTCCTCAGGTGGTTTGTCCTTGGTATATTCATCCTAGCCGATGACAAATATTCTTCCTTTGAGTTTACCCTTGATATGTTCACCTTAACCAGTAACATATACTCTCTCTTCGGTCTTATGCCCAGTAACCGGTAGTTGTAAATCCCATTTGATCTTTCCTCCCCAGTAGGTTATTCTTACCCAGTAACCAGTAATGGATACACCTATTTTGCCTCAGCGAGTCGTCCTTGATATGTTTACCCTAACCGGTAATCGATGTCCCTCTGTCCGAGTGTGTTATCTTCCTACCCAGTAACCGATAGTAGATAATGCATCTCTTTTACTCCTGTGTTGAAGTTTGTTCTTCCCCAATTGAGTGTGAGCGCGTATTTCCTCAGTAAAATCGCCATTTCCTATTTGTTTTGAGTATTTCAATTGTGTTATGATATATTCCTATCCCCTGTAGTGGGAAATTCATGATCATCGAGCTATTGACAAGCTAGAGATCAATTAACAAGAGTCGCCACCGCACTTTTACTGTTTCCAAGGGAAAAGGGAAAAAGTACGAACAAAACCCAAAAGGTAAGAAGTTGTCAAATAAAAACTATTAAAAGTCAGAGATCACAGGTAAGGGGGTTGGTTACACAGAGGGAAGGTGTTAGCACCCAAAGTGTCCTAGGTACTCCTAGGGAGCCCTTTTTGTATGCATATGTATTTTGTACAAAGTGATGTTTACAAACAAATAGAATGGGGGATGAGAAAAGAATTCATTAATTATATTTTTGTGTTTGACAAGACCTTCGGACTTGTGCCTACGTACCAACATAAAAATGAGGGATCAAAACCTCGTAGTTCGTGCTACAAATTTCAAAATGGATGCATTGATTTTAAAAAAATTTAAGTTTGAAAGGCACAAAGGCCTAAAAATGGTTTGAATGAGTTAGTTCTTTTTTTCTTTTGAAAGTTTAAGTCAAGTATAGTTAAGTTTATTTACAAGTTTGATTTAATAAAATAAGTTTGAAAATGCAATGGCATAAGGCTAAAGTTTCTATCTTTTTGTAAAGGTGGTCAAATTTTAGAACAAAAGTAGTTCACACAAAGAAGATTTTTAAAATGGAGGGAGAGATTTTGAAATTAAAGAAATGGGGAGAACATGAAAAGACTATCCTATATACAATTTTTTTAAAGTTTAGAGTTGAAAAGATCTGACCAAATAGGTAGAAATCCAATAGACAAGTATGTCAATAGAAACCCAGAATTCCCTTAGACTTTTAGAATCAAACAACACACAAATGCACAATTATATCATCTTGAAGATAAAGTCATCAAATAAATATGGTCTCATCCAAGCTTATCCATTTCATGATCTTCTTCAAAATAGCCCATATAACAGATGAATTCCACAAGTCACGGGTTCAAAATGACAGCTACACAATGACCATGTTGTAGATGAATCTAGAGAGGTCTTCAAAGATGTATTAGATGAATTTAAAATTGAAAGTACTTGGTTCTTCAACAAGTTGGCATTGGCCAAGTCCATTAGCTTAGGGAGGTTGCCTAGATTCTAAGTCCATTTGTCCAAGATCAAGCCAACAATCCACTCAAAAGTTTTTTAGGGTTTTTGTTATCATTATGTGCATTAATGGTCAAAGACCAAACAAACAAACAAGGTATACACAAACAAAATATATCACACAAAACATCTTTCAAAGGAAGGAAAGAAGGCCAAGTTTCCACACAATACCATGAAAGATGGGAGACTTACAATCTCACTAACTAGAATGCTTATGCCTTTTATGTCACAAATTTAGCGCTATGTTAAGCAATCGTAATTGGAGTTATGTGGAAGTCACAACTATTTGAGGTCGGGCAATAAACTTTTGGTGTTAATGCATGTTAGAGACATAGTATTATGAACTATGCTCATGAAACATACCACACACAAAAAATATGCAAAAGGTGTGGCCTAATCTCATCCATACTCATGTTAAATTTTCAATCAACTAACATTAGGACTTTGAGATATCATAGGCCAAATGGAAATGAATGAATGAAGAAGAGGAATGAGATGAAGTGGGAAGGGGATGAATGAGATCACAAATTGGTCAAAGGAGGACTTTTACCAAATTAATATCATTCATTCATTTTGGGAGATGGAATGTACATTCCATCAATCCCCTAAATCCAATGATATTAACTTGACAAACTCAAATCAACCTTGACCAAGGCCCAACAATAATAAGCAAATTCAAACAAGTCAATACAAGTGGTCAACAAAATTTAATTGGCATTTATTCAATTAAAAATAATAAAATAGTGCATTTAAATCAAGTATGTTTTGTCCAATTCCTAAAATCTCATCAAAACACCAAAGAAATGGCCATGAGATTTATCATAGGTCAAACAAGGTCAAAGGACCTTGGAGATAACATTTCATAATTTTTGGACATTTAAAAATTAATTAATTCATGAAAAAATTAATAATGATCCAAAAAATAATTTTAATTCAGAATATGAAAGAGAAAAATATTTGAATTTTTTTGGTGAAAGTCCCATATTTATTGGATCAATATTGAATTTAATATGAATTATTGAAGAAAATGCAATTAAAATGAAAATTTAGAAAATCTAAATTACGTGGACCATAGATCTCCCTCATTAATTGAGGTGGCAGATCAGATGGTCCAAAGCGCGCTATCCACATGGACCTTAGTCAGCGCATGGAAAATATGGTATTCAAAACCAACGATCAAGATTAGAACAAAACACATGGATCTTGTGGTTTAGATGCTAGCCAACTCATCGCCGGAGCGAGAGCTCCGGTCATCTTCTCCGGTGGACCTCACCGGACTGGTCCACCATGATTCATCACCATAATGAAAAACAAGGACATGATCTTGAAGAAAAAATGGCACTTAGCTCGAATATGACCTCCATTCACTCCAATTCCAAATATATTGAGAGAGATATGGAATTGAAACTTGAGGTACATGAACCGAGTTGCTTCGATTTGGCCTAAAAGCAACTCAATCTTCTTGCCTGCATTGGTAGGACTTCAGACAACCAAATAATCAATAGAATTGAGCAATAATTTAAGAGAATCAAAGAGTTCAAAATTTCTGGAAAATACCTTCAATGAAGGTCGGGATTCGATGGATCTTGATTTTGCTTGTGCTTGGACTCACTCCACTTGCTTGCAGGAGAAGGATTGAATGGTTAGAAAGCAATGGATTCCTGGAGAATTGAATTCCAAAACAATGGAGATTCAAGCTCAAATTCAAACAAATTGATCAGGGTTATCCTTTGAGAAGTGAGGGTTTTCAATGGGGGATCAAAGTTGGCGCCCATGTGTCTCAAATTCTGAGCAATTGAAGCTCTATTTATAGCTGAATTGGTTGATAATTGCACACTCACTTTCACTTTCCAAATTTGGAAAATGGTGATGCAATGGCGCATGGGCGCGCATAGGCCCATAAAATGATAGCTTGAGGTCCACAAATGCATATCAGATGCTCTGAAGTAAGCTTGGATAACAAGGCAAATGTACATTGATGTTTGAAGCTTGATAATTGCCAAGTGATGTCATCCTTTTTAAGCCATGCGCAGCCTATGCATTTCATGTCCAAAATGAATGAACTTGATCTCTTTGGAAATGTGAGATCAAGGGGAACAACTTTCATGTTCAACACTTTTTCATTTTGAGCTTGGAACTTGGAAAAATTTGAGGTGGAAGTTTGGAAAAATTTGACATATCAAAATTTTTCTAAGTGTCAAGCCATATGTCTCAATATTCCACCTTGCTTCACTTTTTATAGGAGCTTCAAATGAAAAACGTGTTTTCATCAAAGTTGTAGCTCTCTCAAAGACCTTCAAAATCGTAACCAATTTCATGTCATTTGGATTTGAAATGATAGAGTTATGCATTTTTTAAGTTTGGAAAAATCACTTGATCAATGGTATATAGGTCAAAAGTGACCTACAATGTAGCCTCATATCACATGCTCAAAAAAGTTGAATTAGATCCTACTCCAAACATCAAAGTTTAAGTAGACACATTAAATTTGGTTATGAAACTTGGAAATATTTCATGTTATTAAAATTGAGCAAGTTATGACCTTGGGAAGTTGACTTTCAAATTAGGATTTAGACAAAATGACCTATAATGTTTCAACATAGAAAATGATTTTCCAAGAAAAACTAGCTCTAGGTATCAACATGAAAGTTGTTTGTAATGTCATTTAGAGTAAGGTTTTTCTTGGAATCATTTTCATATGGTGAAAATTGTAGGAGATAGGGTCTAGGGAGACCCAGTTTTGATCAGATGAATTCGTCTGGCCAACCACCATCAACCAACTTGCTAATTTCCAATTCTCTTGACTTTATTGGCTAATGGTAGCTCATATATGCATAAGATGATGAATTTTGAAGTGTCCTTTGAGAAATTTGATCAATTGGTGAGATAGCTTGTTGGAGAAGTTACTCAAGATACTCCGTCAAACTACGGTTTCCAAGGCAAATCACCCTCAAATTCTTGAAGAAAACTTGATCAATATAACATGTAGAGATCATTGGTACTCATATATGATGTTCATAACCATTATTGAATCAATTCTTGGTTGTGCTCTTTGTTCATGAGGGTCTCAAACCCTAGATGTGATCTTGATGAATCAATGAGATCATGCCCTACCTACAAAAGAGTTAGACAAATACAAAAGCATATTTTTGGTATTTTGGTTAGTGAAATGATAAAATACAAGTATGATACAATCATATAGTGGTTGGTGATCTCTCCCAAAACAAACCCAATGAAAGAGGGGTAAGGAGGATGTCAAGGTATGATCCAAATGCTTATGCTTATGATGGAATTACATGAGGGATCTTAGGGTCAAAATTGAGGTCTTACATCCCCTGCAAATTTTCCTTATCCCCAGATCAAGTCTGTCTATTGATTTATTTTCATGGCAATTCCCCTCGCGTCCCCCAATAGTTTTTAAGTCGTAGCCTGGCCTACAAATAACTTCTTATCCCCCAAAGTCTCTGTCTCCCCAGTGAGTTTTCCTTATGGAACGCATTATGCTCTTGTGGATTTTCAGTCTCTTTCGAATTCGTTTCCTTTGTGGCAATATACTCCAAATAAAGATTATTTTAACATTCATATCATATGCATCATGAGTTCTCTTAGGGAGCAAAATTTGTTTCTAGATGTTGTTATTTAAGTCCATTCTACTGAGTTGATACGAAGATTTTAACCTTCACATCCTCAGTTAGAATGTCCTTAAATAGGGGCAGTTGTAAGACCCCAATTTTGACCCTAAGATCCCTCATGACATCTCATCATTTTCATTGGCTTGGGGATCACACCTTGGTATCCTCCTTACCCCCTCATTCATGGGGTTTGCATTGGGAGATATCACCAAGCACATTTGATTGTATCATACTTTTTTTTCTTTATTTACTAACCAAAATACCAAAAATATGTCTATGTATAGCTTTGTTTCTTTTGTAGGTAGTGTGTGTGCATCTACAAATGCCTCATCAAGCTCACAACTAGGGTTTGAGACCCTGAATGCAAGGAAATCAATCAATATATGGTTCACAATGGTTCTAGACATCATATATGGATCCCCATGTTCTTAATTTATCATTTGGATCAAGAGTTCATCAAGAGTTTGAAGCTAGTTTGCCTTGGAAACCCTAATTCATTTGGGTATCTTGTATGACTTCCTAAGCATGTTTCTTCAACATTTGGTCCAATATATCAAGGGATACTTCACCATACATCACCTTATGAATATATGATCATCCATGAGCCCAATAAATCAATAGAACTTCAAGTTTGCAAGTTGGTTCGAAGAGATTGACCAGAGAAGGTCAATTGGTCAAAACTGGGGTTCCCTAGACCCTATCTCCTACACTTTTTGTAATATGAAAATTATTCTTAGATAAACTTTACTCTTTATGACATTCCAAACAACTTTCATGTTTACATCAAGATCTAGTTTTGCTTGGAAAGTCATCTTTTATGGTGAAAGATTATGGGTCATTTTATTTGTACCCTAGTAAGGAGGTCAACTTCCAAGGACCATAACTTGCTCAATTTTTATGGGATGAAAGCCATCTAAGTTCCATGATCAATTTCAATATGTACTATCAAAAGTTTATTCCTTTAGAAATTTCAAATTCAACTTGCAAGGGCATGTGCCAAGAAGAAACATTATAGGTCATTTTGGGGCATTACCATTGAACAAGCAATTTTCCTCAACTTCTAAAATGCATAACTCCTTCATGAAAAATCTAAATTAGGTACAATTTGTGATCAAATTTAAGAGTATTGAAATAGATACAACTTTAATGGAGGAACCATTTCCATTTGAAACTCATAGCAAACATTATTCAAGGTGGAAGAAGTGGATATTTGACTTGGTACTTAGAAAAATTTCAATTATGTTTGATTTCTCAAACTTCCACCTTAAAATTCATCATGATCCAAGCTTCAAATGGAATAGTGTTCCACATGAATTTTGTTCCCCTTGATGTGAACTTTCCAAAAAGTGCAAGATCATCTCATTTCAACAAGATTTGAATGACTTGCACATGGTTACTCTTCATGGTCCCATTTGGATGAATCACATGATCATTTCTCAAGTACAAATGCAGGGCCTCATGTTAAGATTTTAACATCATTCATGATCATTTGTGGACCTCTTCCAATCATATAATAGGCATATCACACATTCATGCATGCATTCACCAACCTTTCCAATTTTGGCCAAATTTTCATGTGTGTGAAAAGAAATGTGAAACCCTATAAATACATGACATTAGTGATCAGAATGAGGACCCTACTTGCCCAAGCTTTGAACCATTGCTTCCCTAACCTCCATTAAAGGATAAACTTGAAGATTTCACTTGAAATCGATTTTCAAATCTCCTTCTGTTTTGAGATTCAAACTCCAAGAATCCAAGCGTCTCTTTGATCAATTTCACTTCCTACAAGCTTCTAGAGTCAAGCAAAGCCAAATTGGGAGCAAGATCAAGCTGATTTGAAGCTCCCCGAATGTGAGATTTCAAAAACTTCTCATCCTCGATTCTCCCTCATTTCTCATTTATTTTGATTGATTATTGGTTTGCTTAAGTCTTACCAATGTAGGCAACAAGATTGAGTTGCTTTGAGTTCAAATCGAAGCAATTTAGTTCATGATCCTCGAAATTCCAATTCATGTATCTTTCAATATACTTGGAATTAGGGAAAATTGAGGTCAAATTTGAGCTCTTGAGCATTTTTCCTTTAAAATCATGTTCTTGTTTTTTATTTTGGTGATGGTTGGTGGTCATCCAGTCCGGTGGGGTCCACCAGAGAAGATGACCGGAGCCCTAGCTCCGGTGGTGTTTTGGCATGTTCCCAACCCTTTGATCCATTCAAAATGTTTTAATCCTGGCCCCCCTTCCTGATTACCATGCATGTACACGCGTTGACTGCAGAACATGATGGAAGTGCGCGCTTGACCATCAGATTTGCCACCTCAATTAATGAGGGACATTTGATGGCCCCTGATTTTTCATATTTTTTGATTTTCTTTTAATTGCTCTTATTTTATTTAATTTGTAATAAATCCACTTTTAATCCAAAAAATATGGGACTTTCACCAAAAATATTTATATATTTTTCTCTTCCATATTATGAATTAAAATTATTTTTTTGGATTAGTTTTGGTATTTTTCATGAATTAAATGTTTTTGTGCATATTTTTAATTATTTAAAAATACTTATGACTTTTTAAAAATCATGAAACTTTTTATCTTAGGTCTTTTGACCTTGTTTGACCTAGGATAAATCCCTTGGCCATTTATTTGGTGTTTTAAAGGGATTTGAGGTTTTGACCAAATTAAAATGTATTTTAATTAATTTTTAAATTTATTTTTAATTGATTAAATGTTTGAAAATTCTGTTGAGCCATTTTTATGGTCTTGTGATGTTTGACTTTTTGTTTGGGCCTTGATCATGATTTATTTGACTTTTGTTGGATCAAAACCATTAGATTTAGGGGATTGATGAAATGTACATTTCATCTCCCAAAATGCATGGATGGTTTTGATCAGATGAAACTCCTCTAATGATCAATTTGTGTTTCTATCTCCCCTCCCCCTCTTCATCTTCATCCCTATTATTCCCCATTCCCTCATTTGTCCAATGAAATCAGTAATGTCAAAAGGCTAACTGATTCATCAATGACCTTGTGTTAGATGAATCAATACAAGTATGACTGAGATAGGTCCCTCCCATTTTCTTTTAGTGTGTGGTATGTTTTAGGAGTTTGGTTCTTTGTACCAAATCTCTAACATGCATTAACACCTATATTTTTATTGCCCGACCTCAGATAGTTGTAACTTCTACGTAAGTCCAATTATGATTGCTTAATATAGAGTTATTTGACCCTCAAGGCATATCATTCTAGTAAGTGAGATTGTAAGGCTCCCATTCTTCATGGCACTATGTGGAGACTTGACCTTTTTCCTTTCATGAGAGCTAGTGGCATACTTGTTGAATTATCCAAGTTGGATCCCTTCTCATGGATGATGTCATGGTTTAAGGATCCATACTTGTGAATGAATGGTTGAGAATTCTCCAAAGAATGACTTAATCAATTAAAACTCAAAACTAACATTTGACTAACCATTGACTAACTCTTATTCGTTATGCTTTTATCTCTCAAGTCATTTACTTTATGCAATTTAAATTTCAGTTATTTATCATTTATTTCCATTTACATTTCATATAACTTGTTTATGTTCAAGTATTTTTTCACTTTGCTCACTTGACTCATATCTTATGATTGTATATATTATTTGTGTGTTTTGATCTTGTTTGTGGTCTTAGGACCTTAAAACATCTAATAACAACAAAAACCCTAAAAATAATTGGTGGAATGTTGGAACTTGATATCAACTTTTGGACTTAGAATTAGGCAATATTCCTTGTGCTAAAGGACTTGGCCAATGCCAACATTTTGAGACTGAGCTATCTTTGACAGCGACTTTCAACTGATGCAAGACTTGAGGATTTATTTGATTCATCTGCTATCCTATCTCTGTGCTTAATTGTTATTTTGTTATGATCTTTGTCTGATATTTTGTTCTGAGTTGATCAAGGAATATTTCATCTGATACATTGGGAAAATATTGAAGACTTCTAGCTATTGGAGTTCTTGCTTGGATATGGATATCTTTATTTGATGCCTTGATCTTCATGATGTTTGGATATTGGTCATTTCTTATTGCTTATTGCTTGACCAACGTCCGAAGGAAAATGGGTTTCTATATGACATTCTTGTTTGTTGGATTGCATCCCATTGTTCAGATCTTTTCAACTCTTAACTTTTAAAAATTTTCTTAGGGTAGTCTCTTCATCTCCTCCCACTTCTTTAATTTCAAAAATCTCTCCCTCTTTTCAAAAACCTTCTTTGCTTGTAATTTCAACTGAGACATGTTTTAATGATTAGAAACTTCAGCCTTATGCCAATGAATTTTTAAACTCTTTTCTTAATCAAATATGTAAATAAACTTAACCATATTGACTTAATTTTCAAAAAGACAAAATGACTAACAACCTCATTCAAAGTTTTGCCTCTTGTGCCCTATTTTTAAATTTTTATTAAAACCAACTCACCAACTCATTTGAAATTTTTACCACGAACTACGAGGTTTTGATCCCTCATTTTATGTTGGTACGTAGGCACAAGACCGAAGGTCTTGTCAAACACAAAAATATAATCAATGAATTATTTTCTTATCCCCACACTCTATTTTATCAAACATATTCACATATAAAAAAGGGCTCCCTAGGAGTACCTATGACACTTTGGGTGCTAACACCTTCCCTCTGTGTAACCAACCCCCTTACCTGAAATCTCTGGCATTTTATTAGTTTTGATTTGAAAACTTCTTTTATTTGGGTTTTGTTTGTACTTTTTCCTTTTCCTTTGGAAACAATAAAAGCGCGGTGGCAAATCTGGTTTTATTGACGTTAAGCTCATCCATAGCTTTACGGTCATGAATTTACCGCTACACAAACATGTTGATAGATGATCATGAATCATCTTCAACACTTTGCCTCAGTGATAGGTTATCCCTAGATGCACCGTATTTTGAGTCCTTTGATTTGTAGATAGATTGATCCCTATGTGATTGCCTTATCTCTCCTCTTCACTCTTTTTATCTTCATCTCTTCTCTTCTTTTGCTCTGATCATCGTGTTACATGTTGTAGGAGATTAACTTTGTGTTAATTCTCTAATTTGTGTGACACATACATTGTTATTGACCGACCTCAGGTAGGTATGACTTCTACATAAGCCTACTTACGATTGCTTAACATAGCGCTAAATTGTCCTTACACAATTGATTATTCACTAACTCCTAACATTAACCATTGAATTTACTTTATTTCCATTTAATTCTTGTCATTTAATTCAAGTCATTTACTTGCATGCCTTTAATTAATGCATATTACTTTTATGTCTCATTACTCATCATCTCACTTCATACTTTATTCATCTTGTCTTATTCATATGTTGCTTCTTATCTTGATTGATTTATCTGCTTGTTAATCTCAATGAGCCAAAACATCATAAAGTGACTTGACTTGATTCTTAAGACATATGTTTGACTTGGAGTGATGATGACCTCTTGGGACTTTGGACCTTGGACCTAGGACTTAGACCCTTTGCTTGACTTGGAGTAACCTTGGACCCATGGACCTTGTGGACACTTTTACTTTCCTTTGCTCCTGTTGAACGTTTGAGTTTGTGATTTTGCTTGATGCCTCTTGCTCATTGCCTTCATCTGATTAGGTTAGCACACTTAGCACCTACGTGGATTAATCTTGGGATACCTTATAATGAGACTTATGCTCAGTACACTATTTGCACCCACATGGCTTTCTCTTAGGCTACCTAACAATGAGACCCTAGGTTAGCTATTGTATGATCATGCATTGTTTGTTCATCAACCACATTCCTTTGATTTGGCTGATCAAATTCCATTTGATTAATTAGATCCTTTCATATGTTACAATTCCCTTATTATTTGTCAAGTAACCATAAGTCCCTTGGTAACTTGATGGGATTTGCCTCTGTTACTTTGAAGCTAAAACCTCCCCAACAAGTACAAGACTCCCAATCGACTACAAATTTCCCCGACAGATCTCAGTCATTTGACTCATCCCCACAAACGTCTATGAGAATGTACATCAACAACTTGTCAGCCATTAACTACGCTTGTGTGCCATGAGCCTTAAGCAATAGAGAATGATGAGAGGGAATCTTTCCTACACTTGTTTAGAATATCTCTGAGTACGGGATGAATGACCCATTTTCTCAGGGTATTTGTCTCTGTTCGTAGACTTTAGTGCAATTCCAGTCAATTCATTATCAAGTATGCAACTAGCCCTGTCGCTCCTCTCCTCATATCCTTTTGGTGTAAACACAATTGCAACTTCCTTTGGGAAACACCTTTATAGTTAACCTCCATCTTTTCTTGGTTTTGACACTATAATTCA
This sequence comes from Lathyrus oleraceus, assembly GCF_024323335.1. Lineage (NCBI taxonomy): Eukaryota > Viridiplantae > Streptophyta > Magnoliopsida > Fabales > Fabaceae > Lathyrus > Lathyrus oleraceus. Next base: position 402,421,245 of record NC_066585.1, on the reverse strand, counting down.
GGTTGACACCGTCATGGTTATATACCTCCTTTGGGACACGCCATGATGGTTAAAACCTTCCTTTCTTGGTTAAACACCATTCCATAACCATATGAGACTTTGTGCTTTGGTAAGATTATCATCATGTGAGTCTCTAGATTTGACGAGTTCCAGTTTTTCTCCATTACCCTGTTAGACTCAGTGCTTTCGTAAGACCCATGTCATGTGAGTCTTCGACTTTGACAAGTTCTTGCTTTCCTTCCTTACCATGTTTGACCCGATGCTTTGGTAAGACCCTTGTCATGTGTGTCTCCGACTTTGACAAGTTCCTATTTTTCTCCCTTACTCTGTGAGTCCTAGTGCTTTGGTAAGACCTTTTTCATGTGAGTCTTTGGTTTTGATAAGTTCCTGTTTTTCTTTCTTACCATGTTAGACCCAATGCTTTGGTAAGACTCTTGTCATGTGAGTCTTCGACTTTGACAAGTTCTTATTTTCCTTCCTTATCATGTTAGACCCAGTGCTTTGGTAAAACCATTGTCATGTGAGTCTCCGGCTTTGACAAGTTTCTTTTTGTTCGGTTTAAACACCACCCTAATCATATATTTTCTTTCAGCCTTTATCCTCCAAAATACGAAGCTCTGACTTCCTCATTGCACTATGAGGGTATTTAGGCACGAGGATGTGAATTATTGGCGAGCATTTTCTCCACCTTCTTTTCTTTCTTTCCTTTCCCTCTCTGGTTCACAAACTACGAGGTTCTGAATTTCTCATTGCACTATGAGAATCGTAGGCATGAGGGCCCCAATCCTCCTCGATCACTCTCTTTCTAACTCATCTTTTGTTTTGCAGGTACATGAAGATAGCTACATACATCCAAGCAAGAGCATTCAAAACGGTTCCCATGGAGTACCGTGGATGTGAGGGGTGATAATACCTTCCCCTTGCATAATAGACTTTCTTACATGTTTCTCTGTTTTCCCATTGGGTTTTATCAATATTTTTCCTTCACCCTTTTGGGATAAATAAATTTCAGTGGTGACTCTATTATATCTTTGAGCGTGCAATGCGTTCGAGAATATTTTGCGCAGCTTCAGTTGCGACTCTATTGGGGACTAGCAACCTAGTTGCTAAAAGGAGTCGAGCCTAGTTTTGTTTGTTTGTTGTTTGATTGGGTGTTTATGTTCATCTTTGCCTACTTTTAGCTTTTATGTTTGTTTATTGCATTTACTTTATTGCTTTAGATATTCATTTTTGCTAACCTTTCTGGATATCTATATTTTGTTGTTGTTGGGTTGGGCTGATATTACTTGAGAGAAGATCTACACCCGAGCTTGAGTATACACACATGATAAACTCGTGGATAGTCGTGTTGACCTACGTTTCGCGCATTGGATTGGCACGAGACCTACACTCAGACTAGTTTCACTTGGGAGTACTTTTGTCCTATGAGAATTCACTATGGTAAAGTATTTTCACTTGATTCCATGACTCTGGGAAGCCTTTTAGGGATCACCTTTTGAAGACTAGTACATACCCGTAAGTGGGATATTGAGTTTGTGTAGGAAACCAAGCTCCTAGATACCCTGTTTCTCATGTGACTTCAGAACTTTGAACTTACTCCAAGCAGAATGTTCAAATTATCCAGAATGTGGCCATGTTGTTGCATATCATAAATCATCATTACATCATATAACTCTTTTGCATATGCATTTCTAGGGAATCCGAGAGCCTAGACTGTTGTCGAGTACTCAGAAATAGCATGAATCCTAGAAAAATAAGTGTGTTCAGTTACAAGTTTGTGGAACCTCGGTTGAAAGCTTTGAAGGGATTATGAACTCATCTAGTTCTGGATCACAAAGAAATTTCAAGAAGGCTTATGGGAATCTCCTAGGTATTCTCAACACTGATGTAAACACTACAGCAGTCCATACTCTGGTGCAGTTCTATGACCCTCCTTTGAGGTGTTTCACTTTTCAAGATTATCAGTTGGCTCTGACGTTGGAAGAATACTCACATATCTTAGGGTCGGAATTAAGGATCAGGTTCCTTTTGTCAGTACCAAGGAACTACCGAAGTCTCATCTTTTAGCCGAAGCATTGCATTTAGAAAAGAAGGAAGTGAAGCTCAATCTTAAGCCTAAGGGTGGAACTTATGTTTTTAGTGGAGAAGGTTGTTGCCTTTGTTGATGTTAGAAGTTGGATAACTTTCAACGTTGTTTTCACTTTGCTCATGTATGGGATTGTGTTGTTTCTTAGTATGGAAGACTATGTGGACCATGCATCTATTCACATCTTCCTGTCCAAGAATCCGGTGCCTACGCTTCTTGCTGACATTTACTAATCTATCCATGTAAGGACTCCTAAAAAGAAGGGTATTATCTTGTGTTGTGTTCCTCTGTTGTATAGGAGGTTTATTTCGCACCTGCCCAACAATGGTCCTTTCATCGAGAACAAAGATAATCTCAAGTCGTCTCAGAGGACCATGTCTCTGATTGCTGAAGATATTATATGGTACTCTAGAGCTTACGATGATGTTAAGGTTATCCTTAATTGTGGTAATTTCCCCAATGTATCCCTCATAGGCACAAAGGGTGGAATCAACTACAATCCAAGGTTAGCGCTATGCTAGTTGGGTTACCCGTTGCTACACAAGCCAGATTCTGAGCATGTGGAGGAGTTTGTTTTGTACGAAGGGGTTGACAATCCATAGTTACTAAGGAAGATCATCAGACCTTGGAGAGAGGTTCATCTTCAAGGAAGGGACGAGTTAGGGAAGAAGAATTGTATTTCCATGGAAGCTTATACGCAATGGGTCAAGGAAAGGATTGAAGATATTTTGTTTCCATTTCCATTTGGGCCATCTATGAATATCCAACAGTCGGTGCTTATAGTTGTTCCTACCTCTGAGGTTGGGAAACTCAAGGATACTTTCAAGAGCTTAGAGAAAGAGAACACGGATCTCCGATCTAATCTTGGTAGGCTTACAAGGGAGAAAGAAGACTTGCAACTTAACCTCAACCAAAAGAGAGCACTGACATTGCAAGCGGTGGAAGAATCCCAAGAGGAGCAGTTCAAAAGGAGGAAAGTAGGTGACGCCTTAAAAGGGATTTTTGATAGCTTGTTCGTCAAGAAGAAACAGCTCACTGACGCCCAATATCAAGCATGCAAGAGGGAGATCAGTTTCTAAGACCAACTTAAGAAGCCTCGAGAATAGTTAAAGAGTTGAAAGAAGAAGTTGGAGGAAGAAATGATTTGTACTAAGTAGTTAGAGGTTTCTTGATATCAACACCAAATGGAACTCGACAGGCGGTTTTAGGAGATTCGAGGGCATCAAAGTAGAGAAGAGACTGATCAACTTCAGCAAGAGGATATCTATTAGGAAAGGAATAGTAGTCATCTGCAAGTTCTCTTGGATCAGAAGGAGTCGTTGCTGCAAGACCTTCTGAGTAGACCAATTCAGGCCATACCCTTAAGGAATCATAATTATGGTTGATAGAGTGGTTGCTTAGTTACCTTTGGGTTTTTTTTTCCATTATTACTTTTAAGCACACTTGATGTATCCCTAGGGAAAAATTGTAATAATTGTACTCTTTGTTTCATTATTATGAATATAAAAGGGTTCTTGTCATTATTTGTTTTTATCTTATGCCTTAATTTCCTATGCTTTATGATTATTTACGACAAATAAAGACCCAGGGGTTCCTTGGAAAACTTTATAATCAAAAATATTTTTCATAACATATCATTCATTCATCTGCACTTTTCTATCAGAAAACAAAATGCTAACATCCGCCTTCATCCTCTTCAAAAAATGACGACTTGACATTGGTATAACACTAGAGCCAACAAACAGAGAATCATGTCAGGATTTGAACAAGAGAATGTTGCGATTTGGGAGGCCTTAACTCAGCTCCAAGGTCAGGTGGGTACCATCTTAGAAATCTTCAATCTCAAAGGGACAATGTTGTTGTTGTCAACCTAAATGATGTTAATGTTGTGTCTACTGCTGCTGACATCACTCTATTGTGTTGGATTCTGTGGACATTATCGTTCAACCAACTGTTGTTAGCCAACCTTTGTATCAAGCTGGTTCCAATAGGTTTGCAGCTGCCTACCCATTTTTCTACCATAAAATTTACCCTCTTCTTTTTAACACTAATTGGCTTATGTTTTATCATCATATACATTCATACATATCATTGGCTATATGGTTATGGGATCAAAGTATCTCTTTTATGACTTTCTTCATTCTTTAGAAGAGAGAGAGGTGACAATCAGTGCAAGGAGGGTGGGATATCCTCAAATTCATGATCACTCAAGCTACAAGGGTTTTGTTATGCCCTAATACATCTCAAACGGTCCATTACTTCTTCAATTGATTGAGAATTGCAAGAAAATGGAAGTTGATCACACTCTTCTATCTTTTGGTCTTTGAGCTATGAGTGTTGATTATCTTAGTGTGTGGCATACCCATGGACCAATTTTTTATTCATCTTCATATTTTTCATTATACAAGATATCTTTTCTCACAAGTTTCTCCATTTTCCCTAGGGGGATCAAGGCTTTGAAGATGTGCACTCATCTCCTATCTTTTTGGACTGAAATTAGGGTTTGTGATAAAATCAATTTATTTCTGATTTTTTGATCAAGACTTGATTCCATGATATTATATGTGTCCCTAAGTCTCTATGTATAGAATATTGGCCATCAATTTTATTTAGAAGAACTTCAATTGCTCAAATGATCAATGGTTTGATTCAATTGGGGGGAAAGTCAACTGAGTAGATTAAAAAGTCAACTCTTGATTGGTTTGGTCAAAGTTGTGTTCCAAAAGTTAAATATGGTCTATGGTTGAAATTTGATCAATAAAAGTCAAGACATTCATCAAAAATCAAGAATTATGAAAGGTTGCCTAAATTGGAGAAATTCGTGTTTTAAAGAAGGGTTACTATTTTGGCAAGTTTACAACTAACTTCATTCAACTTCATGGCCATCTTTCACCCAGATTCAAGCTCTATTTCAAGATAATTTCAACATGAAAATTGTAGTACTAAGCTTCCTCTTTCTAATGGTTCCAATAACTCCTCATTTGGTTGGCTACAACTCAATATATCCTCTTAAAGTCATGACTTTAGGTTTGTAATTTGGTTTTATACTTAGTAAAATTTTGCTAAGTGTTTGGTCAGTTTCAAGCAACCCCTTTCATGGCCATTCTTCACCTAGATGCAAGTTTCATTTTAAATTGACTTCAATCTGAAAGTTGTAGATCACATTCCCCTCTCCATTTTTGCTTAAAATAGTTTTTCATTAAGTGGCTTAATGAACAAGTTATTTAGCTGTCAAGTTGGGACCTCAAAATTGCCAAATGACCTATAATTTGCATGAATGCATGCAGTTTCAAGTTGTTGTTTTCATGGCCATTTTTAATGGACTTCAAGGCCCTGTTTCAATTTTCCCCCAACATGAAACTTGTTCATATCCCTTCCCTTTTTTCCAAAAAGCTCAAGTTTGTTGCAATTGGCCAAGAAACCATGTAGTTGTGATGGCTTGAACATGGATGATCCCTAATTCCCAATATCATGAGTATCATTGTTTTTTTGCATTATGTTGTCATTTGCTTAAAACATGGCATTTCCACACGCATGCCACACCTCTTTCCATGTTTTATGACCAAACAACACACGCATGCAGATGATGCCCCAAATTGGCCAAATATGGAAATGTTCCATTTACCCTTCCCTCTCTTTCCACTCTCTCCCAAGTCCCACGAGTTCTGGCCCTCTTCCACTCCCTTTCAACTCCCTAAAATGACACATAACTCACCTTAAACACATCAAAAATGCAATATGCAATCCTTACTCTCTCTCATTCTCATTTTGTCCAAAATTGGAATAACAACTTTGCCACATGTGTTGACCTTTCTGCCCTTACCTAGGGCTCATATAAAACCCATTTTGATCCCCTAAACCTAAGGAGGACGTGGGAAAGAGGAAGAAGAAAAGCATAGTAGATTTGAACATTCATCACTCTCATCTACTTCTTCTCCATTTTGAAGCTACTCTTGAGCATTTACCTGGCTCACCATTTCTCATCATCTTCCTAGTGGTCTTGTTATTCTTCCTTCTCCAAGAACCAAAGGTGCAGTGTACACTCTCCACTAGGTAAGTAATCCTCACTTTTTTCTTCTTCATGCTAGTCATTCACCATGCTTAAGCTCATGCATATGCATCTGGAAGATCTACTCTTGAGTAGATCATGGAGCTAGACTCATATTTTCATGTTCAGCTTTGTTTAAATGACGTGGAAATATGTTTGAACCCGTATGTTCATGCTCACTTTTCTCCATGTTCCTTTGTCCATTTTTGAAAAGTAAATGTTCCATGTTGTTCTACTCTTGGCATATTTCATTTTTTATTCAAACTTTATTTAATTTGGTGGAGAGATGAGGAAGTTGTTTAAGGAAGAAGATTGTGTATTAGAGTCGGGTTTTAGGGTTTGTCTGAGTTTTTGATGCATGGCCAAGTTTGAAGATGGAGAGGTGTCGTGTTGTGATTGCTCATGGCCTTATTTTGTCTTTTTGCATTTAAGTGACAAGGTGACCGGTTGATGAAATGTTCCACATGATTTACGCATGACATGTCCATTTTATTTTCATTTTTATTTTTCTGATTTTCTTTGTGGACCGTAACGTGTCTCATTTGATTTCCCCACCCCCCTTTCTGGCCCATTCTCATTAAAACTAATCTCGTTTTATCCATTTTACTAATGTGCACCCCCTATTTTTTTTTCTTTATTATTTGATTTTTATTCTTTTTAATTTTATTTAAATTACTCCCTTTTGTCCAAAAATCCCCAAATAATTAATGAATGATATTTTGAATGTTATTTAATTTTCCATATTTTTTAATTTTATTTCTGATTTATTTTAATGTTTGTTTTGATTTTTATATTTAAATATGTCTAATTGACCATGTTTTAATTGTTAGGGTTTGATTCTTGTTCTTCCCTTTTTTAATTTTGATCCAATCATTTGTACACATATAGATACATGTATATAGGTCATTTGAGATTTCATTTGGTGTTTTGATTGTCAATTTTGGGATCATATTTGAACCTATTCTTGAAAATTGCTTTGTGTGATCACTTGTTTGTGCATAGCCTAAATGATTGAATTGTTTGAACATCTTTGCATATGTTTTTAAGCACATCTTTAGGAAACTTTGAGCTTATGACTTCACCTTTCCAAGTTTAATTTTTAATAATTTTTCCATACATTTTACTATTTTTCTTGAATTATTCAAGCATGCTTGTTTTCTTGTAATACATTTTCACTTAGTTGTTTGTTTTTGGTATGCACTTGCGAAACCATGTGGGGTCCTTTTCCTATTGTTTCTTGACCTAATCATCTTCATTTAAGAGTAATAAATTCACTCATGTGTACCATTTTAGGTATCTCCAATTGATTCTTTTCTTGTTTGATTGTCTTGATTTCTACTTGCTTGCTTTTGAGACCATAGTTTGGATTATGTCTTGTGCATTCCAACTTAAGTACTATGGGTTCAATTGAATTTGATTCCTCTTATTTCTGTTTCTGACTTCCTTGGTCTTGGTACCCTTATAACTTGCTCTTATGATTCTTTTAATGGTATTTCATTGCCACTACATCATGATGACACATTAAGAGCTACATTCTTATTTTCTTGACCTAGTTTTGAGTTTAATAGATGGCGAAGCTCTTAGGAGCTTGGGATACATTTTTTTATGGTTTCATGTTGTTCTCATTTCATTTCTTTATGTCTCAATTTCATTTTGCATTGCTCATTTTCTTTGATGGGGCAAAGGACTCCTTACTTAGATGATGTCCATATTTTGACTAGTTAGTTATGCTTGAACTTTGAGATTGTTTGATTGTTGGCACCTCTTAAGGTTTAATGTTTGTATTTGATGCTTTGAAGAGGACTTTAAATTTTTCCCATGACTTATAGGCATCCCTCTTTTGTTCTTTGTTTGTTTTGTTGCATTTTGATAAAGGTTTCCTTTTCTAGGATGAGATCTTTACTTGTTTATCAGGTTACTTGACTTTGATGTGTGTGTGAAGTTTAGATGACTTCCCTTGTTGCTCTTGAATCTCATATTGAGTTAACTTATTTAACAAGTCATATATCTCTTGATGTAATGTGTATGCTTCATTGCTTGTTTACTTATTGCTTAAGCTTCTTTGAACTTGTGTGATTGATTGCCTATCTTTTGACCTATCTTTGAACATTGCTTGTGTGATTCATCCATGATGCTTGAGTGACTTGTATGTTAAGTTTAATAGGTCATATACTTATGAATTATATTGTTTGATACCATTCTTCCATAATATTACTTCATCTATACTTGCTTGAAGTGCATTTTCCTTTCGGAGCATGACTAAGCTTTGATTTTGATCATTACTTGCCTCAATCTTTGGGTGTGCTTTGATATGATGCCTTTATTATGTCTTTAGTTTTCTTATGTGTATTGACACCATGTATTTGCAATAGTACTTTTCCATGTCTAATTGCTCACACACTTATGTTCAATTCCCTTTACAACTTTGAAAGATGCTTGTGTACTTTGGGGCTTATACCATGGATTCAATGCCTATGTGAACTTCTTCTTGATCTTGAAACTTTTGTTAATTGAACAACATGTCTATGTTTGTATCTTAATTCTTACACAAATCCTTTCTCTTTATTTGTTTTTCTTATTAGCATTGCATGAGGACTTATGTCCATTTATGGTGATGTAGGTATCTTTCCTTGTATGATTTGATTGAGAATCTTTCTCAAATATGCTTAGGTGATAATGATATGTATTTAATGTGTTTGCTACTTCATTTTATTGACTTCTCATCTCTTTTCCATCACTTCACTCTTCTCATACAATGTTTGTTTCGACACTTGACACATTAGAATCATTGCTTGCTAGTATGCGTATTTGTGTGCTTTCCTTTAACCCTTTGATGCTTAAAACATTTATGCATGACCTTTAGGAGCTATATAACATGTCCTTATGCTTATTTTGGTTTGAAGTTGCTGCCCATTTTGGTTTGATAACTTGTTGTTTGCTTTAGTTACATTCATAACTTATTTGAGCTTTGTCTCCCTCTTTCATGACTAGTTTGAATGAGTAGTTAGTATTTGTCAACATGTGACCTTTTGGTGATAGTTTGTGATGTCTTGAAGCATGTTTATACTTGGGAATTCACTTTTTTATCTATTATTTTCTTCAATTTTCTTTTCTTTCGTCACTTGATATAGATTTCTATTGCGTTTCTTTTCTCCCATGACTTGATATGGATTGCTATTACTTTATCTTTCTTCCATGACTTGATATGTATTTCCGTTGCTTCATTTATTATTACATGACTTGATATACTTTTCCTTTTGATTCTTTTATCTTTTATTCCATGGCTTGATATGGTATTGTTTATTTATTGTTCCATGACTTGATATGGATTGTCATTTGTCTCTTTTCCTTGAGTGGATAACATGTTCCCCATAGGATTTCTTTGGTTCATTATTGGTTAAGATTGAACTAAAGTAGACTTTAGATTTGTTAAACGAAGCCTGCCAACATTAGGTAGTCCCCTTGATCCTTAACCCTAGGTCAATCTTGGCATGTTAACTTAAGCAGATGTTTCCCTATTATCTTGACTTTAGGACCACTTTTGCATGCCAACATTAGGGTTGTCTTTAGAATTCCCTTAGATTTCCCATTTTATTTTTTGCATTCATTTTATAACAAAAAACCTTTTTCTTAATCAAAATCCAAAAACATTCTAAATACTACTTGAACTCTTTCAACAATAAGAGAGAAGTACTCAGATACCTCCTGCCTTGGATGAATCATTTGACGTATTCTTTCAACAAAAATACTCAACCAATCAAACTTCTTTTGCCTCTTGGATTTTCTTATAAAAAATTTCAATAAGGGTGGTTACCCATAAAAAGCACCAAAAAACCAAAAATTTTAAGAAGAACTACGTTGCTCTGATTCTTTATTGATGCGTAGGCATTGGGTTGCAAAACCTAAGCGAGCGCAATACTAAAAATTTTCTTTTTGTTTGTATATAATTCATTCTTTCTGCATGCATTCCCTTTTAGTTTGTAAGATTTAGGAAAAACACACCCTTTTGATTAGAATAATAAGAGTGGATCCTGTAGAGTATTACAGATGTGAGGGATGCTAATACCTTCCCCTCGCGTAATCGACTCCCTTACCCATCTCTTGGTTGTGAGACCATTAGATCCATCCTTTTGTAGATTTACTCAGGGTTTCCTTTCCCTCTCTTGGGATAAATAACATTGGTAGCGACTCTGTTTTGTGTGCATGTTTTTTCGAGATGCGACAACTGGCGACTCTGCTGGGGACACCCTAAACATGTCAGTCCTAGCTCTTGTGTGTTTTATCTTCATTGGATGTTTATTTCTTTATGCTTTACTTGTTTATGGCATTCATTTCATTTTATTGCTTTCCACATTCTGGATATTGCTGTTGTGTTGGTTGCTAGATCTTCTGTTTGCAGGTTGGGTGGGATGTTACCATGAGGTAAAAGGCCCACTACCCAGGCCAGTGACACATAGGTTAGAGTGGATAGTTATTTTAACTCTTGTGGCGCCTGGCACGTAAGAGTTTACATGACACACCACACCCAGACGACATTCTAGTAGGAATACTTTTGTCTTGCATGCCTTATGCACTAGACAAAGTGTTATCATGAGAATCATCGACATTGGTTGCCATTTAGAAGCCCGTCCTGTTCTAATTAGAACCTATATGTGAGTTGAGGTGGGTGTCACAAAACAAGCCTTCATCATAATCGGTTTTCTCAGAATTACGTCAAACTTTTGAGCTTGTGGCGTCCACTTGTTATCAAGCACATCAGTTATCCATTGATATGGAAACCATACTTGCATTCATAAGCATTGTTATATTCATTCTCTTGACACAGATGTTTTGGTATTTCCAGGTATTTTTAAAATTCTTGATTCTTCTTATTTAAGCCTTCTTTAAAGATGGATACTGGTAGATACGGGCATATTTCTTATAAGTTTCCTGAGGTTGATATGTGCTCTCTTCTCAAGATAGCAGAAAAATAACCTTTTGGCAATTTGGAAGTTTTCAAAAGAGATTATGGGAAGATTGTAGAGCACCTCAACACTCCTCTCAATAGATATCCATATAGTGCACTTCATACTCTGCTGCAATTCTATGATCCTCCCTTGTGATGCTTCACTTTCCCAGGCTATCAGTTGGCACTGACCTTGGAAGAGTATTCATGTATTTTGGGAATTCCCATCAACCTTCAAGTTCCTTTTCACGTGTCCATGGAGGTTCCTTATTCTGAACGTATTGTTGTTACCCTTTATTTGGGCAAATCTGTGGTGGATGTTAATCTCAAAACAAAAGTAGGGCTCTCTGGTTTTCATCTGAGTTTTCTTTTAGCGACTTTGGGTGATTTGGCTAAGGAAGAGAATTGTAAGGTTTTCAACGCTGTTTTGGCTTGCAATATCTATGGTATTGTCTTGTTTCCCAACGTGGTTGACTTTGTCGATACGAATGCCATTCGTATCTTCATGATGGGGAACCTAGTACAAACGCTTTTGGGGGATGTATATCACTATATTAATTCCATAAATCACAAGAGGAGAGGTGGCTTAGTATGGTGTTGTGCTCCTCTTTTGTATCATTGGTTCCGAAGCCATCTCCCATGCAAATGAGTGTTTATGGATACCACGGAGGCCTTGAAATGGTCCAAGAGGTTAATGGGGCTTACTTACAAGGATGTGGTGTGGTATAAATTGAAATTGGATAGGATGGAGAAATCTGAATGGATTTTGAGTTGTGGAGAGTTTCCTAATGTGCCTCTCATGGGCGTTAGGGGAGGTATAAACTATAATCTCGTGCTTTCTCTTAGACAATTGGGATACGCTTTAAAAGGACCTCCAGAGGATAGGATCATACAAGAGTCTTTATTCTACAATGTGATTGATCGTGTTGAGATGATGAAGAAAGGTGCTAAGGCCTGGAATCATATTTCATGTAAAGGGAAAGAGTTTTTTGGCAAAAAAGATTGTATTGCTTATCCTCTTTACATAGATTGGATCAAAGACAGAGTTGAAATTGTCTTGTTTCCTTTTCCGATAGAGAAGCCTTTGTATCCTCGAGAGCCAAATATTCCTGATTTTGTGTTTAGAGAGTACTTTAATAAAACTTTGCATTTTAACATGAAGTTGAAGCAGGAGAAAGAGGAGTTGAGCATGCAAGTTTTTGAATTTAGGCAAGAAAAGATAGATTTGGTTCACAAGCTTAAAGAAAGAGATGAATTGCTTGGTGAATATGGTTTTGTTGTGGATGGAAGGATTAGAAAGAAGCCAAAAGTTGATAGAGTTAGAGGAAGTACTTCTACAATTGTTGAGGAATAAAGGAAGGCTCTTGAAGAAGTTGAAGAAGAGATCAAGCAAAAGCACCGAGACTGTGAATCCCTCAAAGCCTTCAAAGCCAAGATGGAGAGAAAATACAAGGCCAGGATTAAGGAGTTGGAGAAGCAACTTCAGGTTAAGAATGTACAATTCGAGGAGGAAAGTACCCAGGGGCTAGGAGTGGATATCCAACTCAGAGGAAGCCATATTCAGTTAGGGAGAGCTGTGGAGGAGGTTGCAAGCCTCAAAGCTCAATTGAAAGAGAAAGATGATGCTCTCATGCAGATTCCACTTCTAGAGCGCAATGAGTGTGAGAAGTTGATTGGTCAACATTGGTATCTGGATGGCATGATTTTTAGAAAAGATGTGGTTATCCGGAGTCTTCTCCAGAAGCGCAATCAAGAGGGGACAAAGAAGCTGTTCAAAGATTCCAAAGCTTGGAGTATGGATTATCTCAAAAGTGGAGGGACTCTGACCTATGTGGAGTGGGAAAACTAATTTACCTTTTCCATGTATTGACCACCATCAGGATTGTTGATGGGATCTTTTGATTTGCACTGTTTGTTTTGGTTGTTTATTTCTTTTGTAAGAGCTACATGTGTCACTCTAGGCTTTCAGTTTAATGAATTTGATGTTTGACCTATCTGGTATTCATTGTGTATCCTCTATTCCTTTCGATTATATAACTTGAATCAAAATTTTAGAACCCTGGAAATGCATAAACACGTCATTACATGCATTACATCCATTCATGCACTCATACATCATTCATAACAGGTTTTCTGGATGAACCTCTCATATTGATTTTGCTTTTCTTATCAGAGATTTCAAATCCAGTCATTCATCGTTACGCTACAAGAATCAACCGGAGACGTTAGATGGATCAGATTCAGGCTAATATAGAGGAAATGAGGAACCAGATGGATGCTAGGATGGTAAAGTTTGTGGAGGCCATTACTAATGTAACTCATAATCAGGAAGAATTGAGGGCTCTTTTGGAGAGACCTTGTGTTGAGATTGAACGACCTGAGTTGATGTTCAGAGATGTTTCTGTGGGGCATCCTCGTCCCAATGTTGCTATGAATTTTGCTGGGCCAAATTTTAATGATCAACATGCTAATGGTTATCATGTTAATAACCGGGGACTGCACGGGAATTTTCCGCCACCACCACCACCATCATATAATTATGGAGGACCGCATCTTATTATTGGGGATATGTTGGGGTATCCCAATGCGAGGGGGACCCTTAATTGCAAGAGTTGGAGGTGGATCATAACGAGGATATGTACTCAATGCATAACAGTGACTTCAGTGCTCATGTTGATGATAGAATGTACCGTCTGTTGAAGGAAAGATTGAAAGTTGTGGAAGGGCAGGTTGTTTTAGGAATGGATATTACTGACCTGGGACTGGTGCCAGGGGTAAGGGTTCCACCCAAGTTCAAGGTTCCTGTCTTCGATAAGTATATTGGCACAACTAGTCCAAAGACGCATGTTAGAGCTTACTACCGAAAGATGTCTGCTTATTCTGAAGACGAGAGGTTGCTAATGCATTTTTCCAAGATAGCCTAGCTGGGGCATCACTGGAATGGTATATGCACTTGGAGAGAACATACATCATAAACTGGAGGGATTTAGTGGAAGTGTTTGTGAAACACTACCAATACAATATTGATATGGCATCGAACAGGACCCAGTTACAAAGTTTGACACAGGGTCAAAATGAATCATTCAAAGAATATGCTCAAAAATGGTGTGAGCTAGCTGCTAGAGTTCAACCTCCATTGATGGAGATAGAACTAGTTGACATGTTCATGGGTACCTTACAAGGTCCGTACTATGATAGAATGATGGGTAGCACTTCTACTGGTTTTTCCGAGTTGGTAATGGCTGGAGAGAGGATTGAAGCTGGTCTAAAAATGGGTAAAATTCAGTTGGCCAATGCTGGTAGTTTTGTAAGTGGGGTTGGTAAGAAGTCGTTTAGTGGATACCCTAAGAAAAAGAAGGGTGAATCAAGCGTTGTTTATGCTCAGAGGGGTAGAGGAAGACCACAATACCAATAACAACATCAACAACATTATCAACATCAACATCAGTAGCAACAAGTGAATGTTGTGGCCATTCCGGTCGTCGTAACTCCTCAACCACAACAATGTAGTACCAACAACAACAACAACAACAAACTGCTCCTTGTCAAAATTATAATAAGCCAAGACAACCCATAATTGATAAAGTATTTGATCCTCTCCCGATGTCTTATTCCCAAGTGCTTCTACATCTATTACAATTGAAGTTGGTTAATTTGAAGGGTATGACACCTCCTCTTGAGAGGCTCCCTGCAGGTTACAATCCTAATGCCCGATGCGAGTTTCATTCTGGAGGTGCGGGCCATGATATGGAGAATTGTTGGGATCTTAAGTACAAAGTGCAAGAGTTGTTGGATTCTTAGGCCATTCAGTTCACTCCAGACAATGGACCTAATGCTATCCAAAACCTGATGCCAGCTCATGCCGGACCTACTATTAATGTTGTGGAAGACGGTGAGAACTTGAATTTGATAATGGATGTGAACTTGTTGTCTACTCCATTATCGTGTCTTAAAAGTTATTTGATCAAGAATGCTGTTTTTCCTGGATGCTTCCTAGAATGTTGTGAGTGACAAAGTCAGCCAGAGGGTTGTGTTAATCTAAAGGTTAGGATTCAGAGTTTGATTGATAAAGTTTCCTATAATGTTATAGAATTGTTAAATATAAGGAAGTTGAATAGAAATATGTCGTGGTAATTTCGATTATGTATACTTCTACAAATATTCCAGCGCCTGCTAGGCCTACTCCCTTGACAATCACGTTGCTCAGTCATATTCCTTACTCTAGCGGGAGTTCTATGCCATGGCTTTATGAGTCAGATGTTTGTTATCATGGAGTGAAGCAAGAGGTGAAGCCTTCTAAAGATAAGCCAAGTGAAGATGCAAGTTTGAATGTTGACAATTTTTCCATTATGGGAGAATTACCAGAAGTAGTAGGATATATTCTCCATAAAATACTCAAGATAATGTTGATGCTTTGGCGAAAGCTAAGGGTAAACAAGTGGTGGGTATTAATTCAGAATATCTACAAGTTAATACTCCGAATGCAGTGCCTGGAACTTCTTCGTCTCAAGAAGTTGAAGAGTTATTAAGATTAATCAGGAATAGTGACTATAAAGTGATAGATCATCTGAGCCAGACACCGTCTAAAATTTCAATCTTGTCCTTATTGATGTGTTCCGAAGCTCATAGGAATGCTCTGATGAAGTTACTGAGTTCTGCTTTTATGCCGCAGAACATCATTGTCAACAAACTAGAAGGAGTTATGGCCAGTATACAGCTGACAATGGTTTGGGATTTACGGACTTTGACCTCCCTCCTGAAGGACGCAATCATAATAAAGCTCTGCACATTTCTATGGAATGCAAAGGAACTATATTATCCCGTGTATTAGTGGACATTGGATCATACTTTAATGTGTTACCCAAGTCCGCTCTGATGAAGATTGACTATCAACGAGTTAAATTGCACCCAAATTACTTGATAGGTAGGGCTTTCGATGGATCTCGAAGAGATGTTTTTGGTAAAGTGGATCTACCTATTAAAATTGGACTACAAGTTTTTGATACGACGTTCTTCGTCATGGATACATAGCCCACATATTGTTGTTTGCTAGGACGCCTGTGGATTCATGGGGCATGCGCTGTAACATCCACTTTGCATCAGAAAATGAAGTTCCTTATAGTTACTAAGATTGTCACTGTTTGCAGTGAGGAAGAATACATGGTGATTCGTTTAGCATTTTTTCGGTATGTAGAGGTTGAAGGGGAAGTACATGAAACTCCTTTTCGGGTGTTCAAAGCTATTCAGATGATCAAGACTCCTTGTTCTGAGGATAAGAAGCCTGCAGTTTCTATGTCTTTATTGAAAGATGCTAGAGCAGTGGTTGAGAATGGTCACCCTGAGGGTTGGGGTCGTGTGCTAGATCTTCCTCCAAAGTTTGATAAGATGGGTCTCAATTTCAGTCATTCCATGTAGGGTTTAGCCCTTGAAGCTCCCAAGGCTCCAAGTGTTCTCACTCCGGTGAAGTTTGCAAGTGCTGGATTTACCAATATTGGTCAGGCGAATGCTGTTGGTGATGATGCTGACAGTGATTATGACATTGATAACTGGATTCGACCAACTGTTCTAGGTGAAGAGATTTGCAAATGGACTGCAAAGGATGTCATCGAAATCGCGCTCAATCAGGAGTAATTTTCTTTTGTTTCTTTTATCATGCAATAATTCTTGCACTCTGCCCAAGGCGTAGTGTACCATGTAGGGCCACCATGTTTCATTTTAAATTTTTATCATGAAATAAAGGATGTTTTGCATTCAAATCTTTTGATCTATGTCTTTTTATTTTTACTTTTTATTTTTATTTTAAAAATGGCAATGTTTTCTTTTCACCACCACTTCTTAAGAAGCATAAAAAACATCATTAACGCAAATCCACGTCCACTCTGGATTCCATTGATAACGATTATGCTATCACTCATTATGACTTTGACAATTCGATCTACCAAGCTGAAGAAGAAAGTGATGAAGATTGTGAACTCCCTTAAGCGTTAGCAAGGTTATTGAGGCAAGAAGAAGAGGTCATCCAGCCGCATCAAGAGGACATTGAGGTTGTGATTCTTGGAACTGAGAATGATGTGAAAGAGGTTAGAGTGGGGGTTTATTTAGAGGAAAGTGTGAAGACAAGGTTGATTGATATGTTACGGGAGTTTTTTGACGTATTTTCTAGGTCTTATCAAGACATGCCTGGACTCGACACGGATATTATGGTGCATAGGCTACCTTTGAAAGAAGAATGTCCCCTTATTAAGGAGAAGCTTCGAAGGACATGTCCAGATATGTGTAAGAAGATCAAAGATGAAGTGCAGAAGCAGTTTGATGTAGGTTTTCTGGAAGTTACTTCTTATCCTCCGTGGGTAGCTAATATTGTTCATGTGCCTAAGAAGGACGACAAGGTGCGGATGTGAGTCGATTATCGTGATTTGAATAGAGCAAGTCCCAAGGATGATTTCCCGCTCCCTCACGTTGATGTATTGGTCGACAACACTACTCAGTTCTTGGTATTTTATTTCATGGATGGTTTCTCCGATTATAATCAGATTAAAATGGCTCCAGAAGATATGGAGAAGACCATGTTTATCACACCTTGGGGAACCTTCTGTTACATGGTCATGCCTTTTTGTTTGAAGAACGCATGGGAAACTTACCAACGTGCAATGGTAACCCTTCCAAGATATGATCCATAAGGAGATTGAGTGCTATGTGGATGATATGATTGCGAAATCCCATATAGAGGAAGAACATCTAATCAATCTGCAGAAATTGTTTGAGAGATTGAGGAAGTTCAGATTGAGGTTGAATCCCAACAAATGTACTTTTGGCGTGAGATCTGGTAAATTACTTGGCTTTTTTATTAGTGAAAGAGGAATTGAGGTTGATCGTGCAAAGATAAAAGCAATTCAAGAGATGCCTGAACCAAGAACTGAAAAAGCAATGCGTAGTTTCTTAGGGAGGTTAAACTACATTGCTAGATTTATCTCCAATCTAACAGCCACATGCGAACCAATGTTCAAATTGTTGAGAAAAGATTAAGTCGTGGTGAGGAACAACAACTGTCAAAGAGCGTTTGAGAGGATAAAAGAGTACTTGCAAGAACCTCTGGTTCTTATGCCTCTAGTAGAAGGAAGATCGTTGATCATGTATCTCACTGTTCTCAGCGAATCAACGAGGTGTGTATTAGGCCAACATGACGAGTCTGGCCGAAAAGAGCACGCAATATACTACCTGAGCAAAAAGTTTACCAACTGTGAAATCAAATATTCATTGCTTGAGAAAACTTTTTGCCATCTAGCGTAGGCTGTTCGCCGGCTGAGATAGTAAATATTGACCCACATTACCTTGTTGATCTCGAAGATGGACCCAATCAAGTATATCTTTGAGAAGCATGCTCTCACGGGAAGGGTTTCCCGTTGGCAAATGATTCTAACAGAGTATGATATTCAGTATATGACTCAAAAGGCCATCAAGAGTAGTATAGTTTCTGACTACTTGGCTCATCAGCATGTTGAGGATTACCAACCTATGAAGTTTGAAATTCCTGATGAAGATGTTTTGTTTCTCAAAGAATATTACAACAGACCATACCCAGATGAAGGCCCAGAACCAGGATCATGTATCTCACTGTTCTCAACGAGTCAATGGGGTGTGTATTAGGCCAACATGACGAGTCTAGCCGAAAAGAGCACGCAATATACTACCTGAGCAAAAATTTTACCAACTATGAAATCAAATATTCACTGCTTGAGAAAACTAGTTATGCTCTAGCATGGGTTGCTCGCAAATTAAGATAGTGTATGTTGACCCACAATACCTTGTTGATCTCGAAGACGGACCCGATCAAGTATATCTTTGAGAAGCATGCTCTCACGGGAAGGGTTTCCCATTGGAAAATGAGCCTAAGAAAGTATGATATTCAGTATATGACTCAAAAGGCCATCAAGAGGAGTATAGTTGATGACTACTTGGCTCATCAGCCTGTCGAGGATTACCAACCTATGAAGTTTGAATTTCCTGATGAAGATGTTTTGTTTCTCAAAGAATATTACAACCGACCATACCCAGATTAAGGCCCAGAACCAGGATCATGATGGACGATCGTGTTCGATGGTGCTTCAAATGCTTTGGGAAATGGTGTTGGAGTTGTCATTACTTCTCCCACGGGTTTTCATATTCCTTTCACTGCCAGAATCTTTTTTGACTGCACAAATAACATGGTAGAATATGAAGCTTGCATCTATGGGATTGAAGTCACTATTGATTTAAGAATCAAGTATCTTGAGGTATATCGGGATTTTTCTCTGGTTATTAGCCAAATCGATGGAGATTGGGAGACTCGTCACCCGAACCTGATTCTGTATCGAGAGCATGTGATGAAATTGATTCCATGCTTTAAGGAAATCGCGTTTAATCATATTTCAAGAGAAGAAAATCATTTAGCCGATGCATTGGCTACTCTAGCATCCATGTTCAAAGTAAAATGGGCGAATAAGGGCCCCTCCATCAGCGTTATCAGATTGGATTAGCCATCTTTTTGCTACACTAATGATGAAGCACGGGATGATAAACCTTGGTTTTATGATATCAAAAGATACCTTCAAAAACAGGAATACCCGGAGGATACGTCTATCCTAGACACGAAAACACTAAGGAAGATGTCTGTCAGGTTTTTCTTGAATGGTGATGTGTTGTATAAGAGGAATCATGATTATGTTCTGCTCAAATGCATGGATAAACATGAAGTAGAAAGAATTATTGAGGAGATTCATGAAGGTTCATTTGTAACACACTCAAGTGTTCATTCCATGGCAAAAAATATTCCGAGAGCAGGTTATTATTGGATGACCATGGAAACCGACTGCCACATTCATGCCAGATCATGTCACAAGTTCCAAATTTACGTTGATAAAGTGCATGTTCCCCCTATGCCTTTGAATATTTTGACCTCTCCATAGCCCTTCGCAATGTGGGGTATTGATATGATCGGACGCATTGAGCCCACTACTTCAAATGGATATTGTTTCATCTTAATGGCTATTGATTATTTCACCAAGTGGGTGGAAGATGCTTCATACGCCAATGTGACTAAACAGGTGGTCGCTCGTTTTATCAAGAAGAATATCATTTGTCGTTATGGAATCCCTGAGAAGATCATAACAGACAATGGGTCCAATCTAAACAACAAGATGATGATGAAGTTGTGAAAGAATTTCAAGATTCAACATCATAATTCCTCTCCTTACCGCCCGAAGGTGAATGGGGCAGTTAAGGCAGCAAACAAGAACATTAAGAAGATAGTACAAAAGATGGCTGTAACCTACAAGGACTGGCACGAGATGCTACCTTTTGCTTTACATGGTTACCATACTTCGGTACGTACCTCGATTGTGGCAACTCCATTTTCAATGGTGTATGGCATGGAGGCAGTTTTTCCTATTGAGGTCGAATTCCCCTCTTTAATGTTGATGACAAATGTGAAACTCGACGAGGCTGAGTGGGTACATAATAGATTTGATGAGTTGAATCTCATCGAGGAGAAAATAATGGCTGTTATCTGTCACGGTGTTGGTTCGTCAACAATCCCTAGCCTTCCTATAAGAGGGTTACTAGCAGGATCGGCTACAAAGTCCTGGACTTAGTGTTTAAGCATATGGTGTTTTGGTAAACAATCTCTTTGAAAGGTTTAACAGATGTAAATGTAACTCTTGATTAGTTAGGAGCGTGATAAAAGTAAGGCAAAAAAGGAAAGTATAAATGGTAAAGCAAGAAACAAAGGTAAATTTGGTAGATTAAATGACTTATGAATGTAAAATGGAGGCAAAGTACATTTTTGTGAGGAGATTGACTATTTTCTTGTAAACGCTTTGGTACTTCAAGTTTTACTCCTACTGCAAATGTTCTAAATGTCACCTCTAGAAACTCCCCTAACACTGGCTTAAATACTAATTGAAAGTAATCGTCTCGAGGTTACAAAAACATCTTGTGATGTCACGTGTCGGTCCACTTCCTCCATGTTGGTAAATAACTACCCACGTTCTTTGATTGCCCACGACTACCTTCACCATTCACGCACTTTGACTTCGACTGAGGCTTTTACATGTTGACCTATAGGCGTGGCCACCATCCTGTCGAGGATACTCCGACCAGTTCCCTAGTTGAAACTGGCTTTCTTCTCTGGCCGAAATTGGTCAGCTAACAAATTTCCCCCTGAAGAGGTTGGTTTCGACATGAGCACATCGATCGAGAAACTGGCCTTTTGATGTTCTAAAGTTCAGCTACCCATCTAATCATTACTCATGACCTAGTATGTGATGATGACTTTTTTCGGCCGCACGATTTCCAAGACACTCTACCATCATTAGCAGATATCCCTAGGTCGTGGGGTCCCAACCGAAACCCATTAACTCTTCTTATTACTTCCTAGCCAGCAACTTGTCAGTCACCTAATGCTCGAGTATTCACCTTGCTGGCCTATAAATAGCTCCCTCTTCTTCCTCAAACACTCTTATGCTTCCATACTCACGTATTTTTCTTGATCATACATTCAAACAACTTGTGCGTTGCAACTTATCACCCAAAAACTCTAACCATTTGTTTTATCTCACAATGGCTTCCCCTTCTCATGTCAAAGAAACCACTACCTATGCTACTGGACACAATCTCATTTCCTTCAAACTCACTGCTAAAGAGGGTATAAATCGCATTCCTCAACCCACATCCTCTGATGAAACCGTTATGAAGAACCTGCACCGCCATATGTTGATACCTTTCGTGGTTGACAAGAAATTTCTAGAGATCCACGGACCAGTGGCGAAAACACCTTCTTCTTACCACTTGATTCGATATGAATCTTCTTAAGAAGTTTATCTTCCCCAACAAAGACTGGAGTTGCTTCATTATCAATGGGATTTTGAGATCTAAGATTGCCTTTGTCTTGTTCTGATTGATCTTGATACCTCATTTGTGTACCACAAATCCCAAGAAGTCTTTTGCATGCACACTAAAAGCACACTTCAATGGATTCATTTTCAATCCATATTTCCTCATTCTATCAAATGAGCGTCGAAGGTGATCCATGTGCCCTCCCTGAGATGATGATTTTATCACGATGTCGTCAATATACACATGCATGAACTTCTCAATGAAGTCATGAAATATGGTATTCATAGCCCTTTGGTAGGTTTCTCCTGCGTTTTTTAAACCAAACGACATGACGACCCACTCGCACGTCCCCAAAGCACCAGGGCATTGAAACGCTGTCTTGGGGACATCTTCTTCGGTAATAAGAATTTGATTATAGCCAGAGTATCCATCAAGAAAGCTCAGGTATTCAAACCCTGCGGCCGAATCGACCAACATTTCTGCCGCGGGCATCGAATACTCCTCCTTTGGCGTGGCTTTATTTAGATCCCTGAAATCTATACAAATCCTAAGAGTTCCATTTTTCTTGATAACGGGCACTATGTTGGCCAACCATTGGACGACTTTTGAGGAGCCTTTCGATCTCTTGCTTGATCTTCGAGGTGATGTCTATAGAAAATCATCGTGGGTGTTGCTTCACTGGCTTTTTCCCAGGTTGGATAGGCAGTCGATCCTCCACGATGCCTCGATTTAACCCTGGAATTTCGTCATAATCCCAAGCAAAGTAGTCATTGTATTCGGTCAATACCTCAACTAGTTTCGCCCTAATTTCTGACCCCACCTTAGTACTTATGTAGGTTTATCTTTTTGTGATTCCATCTCCCATATTGATCTCTTCGAGAGGATCTTGCACTTGTATCTTCTTGGACTCATTTAGTGGGTTCTTCTCAAGCCCCAAAGTCTCATTGTCATAGATATAATCAAGCCTTCGGCTTTCTGAAGTTGTTGTCTGGTCTGGTCGACCATTTTCTAAACCTTTGGCCTCACAGGAAAAATCCTGAAGTCTCTCCCTTTCCAGAATTGACTTCCTCTTGTTTTCAGCCAAATAGGACGAAATTCGAGCCAGGATTTCTGACTCAGCAGTCATCCTCATCGACTGCAGGGCACCCCATAGGTGGAATTCCCGTCTCTGATCCTGTTTCTTCCTTGTTATCCCATATGAAACCATGATCAGGGTCCAAGTTCAGAACTCGACCAGTTTTGGCGGAAGTATAGGAGCCCGATTCATCATCAAATGGAGCTATATTCGCCAAGTGTTGGTCGAAAGACCTATTGGAACCCCTATCATCGACCCGGTAATAACTTTGGTCGGCCTCAATATTTTCTATGATATCGTCCTTTCACCAGATTATAAGTCTCTAGTGGACCGTTGATGGTACTACCCCTATCCCATGGATCAATTCTCTACCCAAGAGTAAATTGAAATTGGATTTTGAGTCTATCATGATGAATAGTGTTGAAGGTGTTGCCGTTCCCACAGCGAGGTCGACCTGAACAACCCCCATTATATTGCTGGTTTTACCTTTGTAGTTTAACAGAACCATGTTATGTTGTCGAAGGTCTTCGTCACCCTTTCCCATTTTCTTAAATAGAGTATAGGACATCAGGTTGACTGCAGCACCTCCGTCGACAAAGACCTTGTTCACCGCCATTCCATCGACCTTTACTCTGATGAACAACGACTTCAGATGGTACATCATCCCTGGGCTGGGCCTTTCAAACATAGCTTTCTGTTCTTCTACCACGCCGCTATTCATGACGTAGTAGCACAAAGTTCTTCCTCCGTCTGTCTCGTTTGGTACAACATCACCCTCTATTTCAAAGACTTCGGATACCATTTCGTATTCAGCTGGTAACACCGATACAATGCCACAGTTTATGACGAAATCGTCATCGTAAATGTCATAGTTGTTTTCGTCATACATGTCTTCGTCGAATTCCTCATCAGATTGAGGGGAGTATTTAGGCTCTACTTCCTCTGGTTGGGGAGAATACTCGGGCTCTTCATCCTTCGATTGACCCTCACTTCGTGGATGCCTATCGACCTCTAACGAACATTCCATATTCTGAGTGGCTATTACTGCCTTCTTTCCTGTCGAGTCGACAATCATGGCCACTAACTAATTGGCCACCATTTTTCCTGGTCCTACGACCTTTGGCATTTGTTCCTTCTGTCGAGCGGTTTCTAAACGCTTCAACTGTGGATGCGTATCGACTTTCCCAACTTTTTTCTTTCGTTGGTGGTGTCTCCACTGTGTCCTAGTAATTGGATTCTTTCCTTTGTAGTTAGGAGATATTATGTAGCCCCTTTTCTTATCTGGAGATGTTGTCTCTTTCTCCAACACCCTCCATTTTGGCTTTTTGACCCCCTTTATGATTGACAGACTCTATCCACTTTTCCTGTGGAACATCAGTCGGAGGAATGAAGGTCTTTGGTCGGAAACATTGAAAATGTCTTCTTTAATCTTCTTTCCGTCGAGGTGCTCCATGTTTGTTAAACACGAACCGTGGGACAACAGGTTTCTCCTCTTTCACAGCCTTGTTGTCGGCCTCCAGTTTTTCAGAGGTTTTCTCGTCGAACACCGCACTGCAATGTGGGTATAGCAGAGCTTTTGACCCATTTTCCTTAAACTTCTCTTAGAAGTCTGATAAGCTTTCACATGGCTAGGGATAGGCCGACTCGGACCTCCTTTCGACCTTGTTTCTAAAACCTTCAGTAGTTTTGACCATCATCACTTCAAACGATTCAGTCAACGAGGTTGCTTTGGAAACCTGAATGAGACCATCAGTAGTCTCTACCATCATGCATTCAAGAGGCTCTGCGTACAAAGCTTCCTCCACCTTCAGAGGGTCAGAATCCATCTGCATTTTTTGCCTTTCGCCAAACTGGAGCCTTCCTTCTTTCAGAGCTTTCTGCATCAAATCCCTGAAAGGAACACATTGGTGAGTTGTATGACCAAGGAAATTATGAAATTTACATAATCCCCTTTTTGTCTTTTGTTCCAGAGGAGGGTCTTTTAAACCCCGAGGGACGATAATCTGACCATCTTTTACTAACAAATCAAAGATTTCATTGCACTTAGGCATGTCGAAAGTATAGGTCTTAGCTACATATTTGACTATTTTTCTGGTTCGACAGGGTTTTTTCCATTCGAGGGCTTCAAAACCTTACACGCATACGGAGGTTCGGGCTTAAGTTCTGCCATGTTAACCACACTCCTGTCGACTATATCTTCATCGTCGGAAGAGACTCCTTCGACTGCGATGCAGGACACTTCTTCCTTCTTATGATGTGGACCCACCTTGGACTTCTCAACTTTCAAGCATTTGATACGTCGAACCCTATCGGCCAATTGAGGCATATCTCTAAGATACTGAGTATCCAGCTTTTTCCTTATAGAATAATCTAGACCCCTAGCCGCCATTTCGACTAGTTCGTGTTTAGGGACTTGAGTAAAGCACCATGCCTTATCAGTCTAAACCTGTTTAGATACTGATCAACTGACGCAACAACCTTTTCATTAACACTAGCTAGTTCTTTGAGGCTAATCTTCGATTGTCCCATGTAAAATTGTTCGTGGAACAATCTCTCTAAATGTGTCCACGTTTCGATCGACTGTGGAGGTAGCATTGTGAACCATGTAAATGCATTTTTGGTAAGAGAACTTGGACTTATTTTAACTTCAAGTCCTCATTGTTCGTTATATCGCCAGCCTCGGTCTAGTACATGGTCGCGTGTTCGACAGTGGATTCTTCAGTATCCCCAACGAACTTGGTAAATTTCGGGACTTTCCACCCCCTAGGAAATTTTGTCTGTAAGACAAAATCTGGTAGAGGTGAAGAGTAGGTCGGCCACTGTAGGCAAGTAATTACTCCGTTTCGCACTATGTTACGTTCGACGATAGCCTCTAGGTTTTGTTCCCACATGACTACATCGTGTCGAACTTGTTGGACCACCTGGTCAGGATCTTGGTTACGGTTAACCATTACCACTGGGAGCCTTCGTGCCACCCTTGGGATATGTTCGAATTCCTGATATTCCTGTTCGACATTATCGTCCGTCATCTCCTCTTGTCGAGCCGATGTTTCCGGTTGAGGAGGAGGCGTAGGATTTCGTCGGACCTGAACCCTTGGGGCTCCCAAAAACTCTCATATCCTTGTCATTTGGGTTGCCAACTATTGGTAACTCTGGATCGAATCCTGGATCAATGGCCTCAATATGGTGCCCATTTGCTGAGTTAGCATGTGTACCATTTCATGGTTACTCTCGTCCATTTGTTGTCTCATAACGACGACAGAACTTGACGTAAAAGTTGGGACTGACTGAGACGTCAACCCGAAACCTACGGGTCGACTAAATGGGGTTTCCAAAGGTCCAAACCCCTGGTAGCGAGGGAATGGCAATGATGAGGTATTGCTGTAATTCAAACCGAGGTTATGCATATTTGCCATAAACTCAGTCGGCATTCCTAACATTCGGTGCGTGGGGACCGTGAAACTGGGTATATGTTTCGCAATAGTTCCCATGGTTGTTGGTGTCGGTGTTTGTGGATGAAATAGCGTCAGAATTGGCCCTACAAACATTGTCGAAACCTTCGACACCATGCTAGAGCCGATATCGGCAACCTGGGGCGTCGATGTGTCTCCCACCAAAGACGCTTCTTCGTGGGGTCTAGAGACGTCATTTTTCAACTACGTAATTGCATACACTTAACAATGTCGAGGTCCCACCAGGTGTGCCAATTTGTTGGTTCGTCAACAATCTCTAGCCTTCCTATAAGAGGGTTACTTGCAGGACCGACTACAAAGTCCTGGACTAGTGTTTAAGCGTAAGGTGTTTTGGTAAACAATGTCTTTGAAAGGTTTAAAAGATGTAAATATAACTCTTGATGAGTTAGGAGCATGATAAATGTAGGGAGAAAAAGGAAAGTACAAATGGTAAAGCAAGAAACAAAGGTAAATTTGGTAAGATTAAATGACTTATGAACGTAAAATGGAGGCAAAGTACATTTTTGTGAGGAGATTGACTCTTTACTCGTAAACGCTTTGGTACTTCAGGTTTTACTCCTACTGCAGATGTTCAAAATGCCACCTCTAGAATCTCCCCTAACAGTGGCTTAAATACTAATTGAAAGTAACCGTTTATAGGTTACAAAAACATCTTGTGATGCCACGTGTCAGTCCATTTTCCCCATGTTTGTAAATAACTACCCACGTTCTTTGATTGTGCACGACTGCCTTCACCATTCACACACTTCTACTTCGACTGAGGCTTGTACATGTAGACCTATAGACGCGACCACCATCCTGTCGAGGATACTCTGACCAGTTCCCTAGTCGAAACTGGCTTTCTTCTCTGGCCGAAATTAGTCAGCTAACACACGGGCAATTATATCAAAAGCGGATTAAGATGGCATTCGATTGGAAAATTCGACGTCAGAGTTACAAAGCCGATGACCTTGTCTTGAAAAGAATTATTCTTCCTCAGTCTGATCCCAGGGGCAAGTGGACTCCAAATTATGAAGGGTCATACATTGTAAGGAAAGTCTTCTATGGAGGAGCCATGATGCTCACCACAATGGATGGTGAAGACTTCCCACTCTCTGTGAATGCAAACATAGTCAAAAAATACTTCGCATAAAAAGAACCTACTAAGTCGACGACTTAGGAAAAAATGGGCATCCCGAAGAACCACAAAAAATAAATAAAAAGGTTAAGGAAACAATTAGGGATAAAATAAAAAATAAGTACACCCGCTAAGTTGAAAACCCGAAAGGGCAGCTTTTGCAAAGAAGGGTATCCCGATGGATTGAAAACCTGAAAGGGCGATCCAGAAAAAAGTTAGGGATTTAAAGCGAACGAATACAGTTGGAAACCCCGTAGGGTATGAATCAGTTCAATCATTTTCTTCAGAAAGCAAAGGGATGAGAATGTCAAGGTCATATGAGTTATAGCCAAATCGGAACCTGATGGAAATCCGTTTTCACATTGCCATTCTTGTAATAACCCTTTATTTTTTCTTTTTGCAATTACCTCTTCCTAGGAATTTCCTCATGATGTAAATTCCTATTTACAGGCCAGTTCTCAAATCAATAAAAATTCCTTTTCATTCAAAAGCTTGTTCTTTATTTTTCTTCTATCTGTTTTGTTTGCAAAAAACATCCGAATTTTTCAGTAATCATTGCATTTGAAAATTTTGGGCTTTACACGACATGATAAATAGACATTTGAATATGCTTATGATTTTGGGTGTGACCGGGTTGGTGGACAAAGTGGTCATGCTATACCTGGAGCATTTTTGGTGCGCTTTGTGTTGCAGGAATGATGTCCACTCACAGATGTTTGACATGCTAGCACGAAAGCAAGAACCATCGAGATAACTTTTAATTTTTGCTTTGGTTTCCCCATCAAGTTTGTTAATATTTCTTTTCTCCTCAAGAAGAAAATGTGATTGAAGGGGATGATTGGTGAGGTCCTTGGTGAAGAGCCCTCATTCCCCAGTAGTTGTGCTTATTGAAGATTTGTTTATCCCCTAGAGCATTGTTTCATCCTTAGTTGTGAGAAATTTCTCTTCCCCCAGCCAAGCCTTGGTTGAGAATTTCCTTATTCCCCAATAGAGTTGCATTGTTGAGACTTTTAGTTCAAGACTTCCTACCTCCCCAGCAAAAGAGTTGTGTTTCTGAGTTTCTTATGCAAAGTTCACCTGATTCCCAGCGAGAGTCTAATGGTAATATTCTTCAACAACGTCCAATCTTCATTGGCGTCCCCTCCCAAAGTTTGCATTGAGATTGAGTTTCATCAGCAAAGTTTACAAATCAATTTTTCAAATTCCCCTCTGCATATGGGGCCCGGGGTTATCGGTCACTTTGTTTTGTTACTTCCCATAGAGTTTCAGATATTTCAAGGACTTTTCTTCGGCAGATTCCTTATATCTTTTTTACTCCCATACAAAATCATGAATCATTATACCGCTTCCATAAAATTGTGTAGCATTTCCATTTTACATGGAGCATTACGCCATAAAAAAAATTCAAACATGCATCAAAGCATAAGCCAGTGGTGTTTCCTTGCTTCCCCAGTGAAGTTATCAGTCCTTTGGTATATATCCAGATTCTTTTTGTTCTCACACATTTCATTTGATTTTACCTGCAAGTATCCATGAAGCCTTTGAGTTCTTTAGTACTCTCTTCAAATACAATTTTATCCTGGTAATCTTTCCAAATCCAGTTTTATCCTGGTAATGTTTCCAAATCCAGTTCTATCCTGGTAATTTTTCCAAATCCAGTTCTATCCTGGTAGCCTTTCCAAATCCAGTTCTATCTTGGTACTCTTTCCAAATCTAGTTCTATCCTAGTAATCTTTCCAAATCCAGTTCTATCTTGGTAATCTTTCCAAATCCAGTTCTATCCTGGTAATCTTTCCAAATCCAGTTATATCCTGGTACTCTTTCCAAATCTAGTTCTTTCATGGTAATCTTTTAAATCCAATTCTATCCTAGTACCCTTGTTAGTGATCCAGTTCTTTCCTGGCACAACACCCTTTGTTCATAGACGTGCCCGTATATATTGGTAGTCTTTGTGATTGTTAGGTTCAGTTTTATCCTGGTACCTTTCTTGGTGATCCAGTTCTTTCCTAGCGCAACATCTTTTGTTCACAGACGTGCCCGTGTAGATTGGTAGTCTTTGTTCCTGGATATCTTGCTCTAATACACCATAAAACTTCAAATCCTACATATTATCCTCTTTGCCTCTTGTCCAGAGTGCAACTTTTTGGGTTCTTTTGGTATTCAATCCTCTCCCACCTTGAACATTTGAAAGTTGTCGATATTTCAACCTCTCAGATGCAAGAATATTAAATAGGGGCATCTGTTGTACCCCAAAATTTACCCTCTTCTTTTTAACACTAATTGTCTTATGTTTTATCATCATATACATTCATGCATATCATTAGTTCTATGGTTATGGGATCTAGGTATCTCTCTTATGACTTTCTACAAGCTTTAGAAGAGAGAGAGGTGTCAATGAGTGCAAGGAGGGTGGGATATCATCACCTTCATGATCAATCAAGCTACGAGGGTTTTCTTATGCCCTAAGAAATCTCAAATGGTCCATTACTTCATCGATTGATTGAGAATTGCAAGAGAATGGAAGTTGATCACACTCTCTTATCTTTTGGTCCTTGAGCTAGGAGTGTTGATTATCTCGGTGTGTGGCATACCCATGGACGAATTTTTGATTCATCTTCATCTTGTCATTATACAAGACATCTTTGCCCATAAGTTTCTCCATTTTGCCTAGGGAAATCAATGTTTTGAACATGTGCACTAATATTATATCTTTTTGGACTGAAATTAGGGTTTGTGATAAAATCAGTTTATTTCTGATTTTTTGATCAAGACTTGATTCCATGGTATTCTATGTGTCCTTAAGTGTCTATGTGTAGAACATTGGCCAACAATTTTATTCAGAAGAAGTTCAATTGCTCAGATGATCAATGGTTTGATTCAATTAGGGGAAAAGTCAACTGAGCAAATTAAAAAGTCAACTCTTGATTTTTTTGTGTCAAAATTTTGTTCCACAAGTCAAATATGGTCTGTGGTTGAAATTTGATCAAGGAAAGTCAAGATATTCATCAAAAATCAAGAATTATGAAAGGTTGCCTAAATTGGAAATTAGGGTTTTAAAGAAGGGTTATTATTTTGGGCAAGTTTACAACTAACTTCGGTCAACTTCATGGCCATGTTTCACCCATATTCAAGCTCCATTTCAAGATAATTTCAACATGAAAGTTGTAGTACTAAGTTTCCTGTTTCCAATGGTTCTAAGAACGCCTCATTTGTTTGGCTATAACTCAAGATATCCTCTTCTAAAGTCATGACCTTAAGTTTGTAATTTGGTTTTATACTTAGTGAAATTTTGCTAAATGTTTATTCAATTTCAAGCAACCCCTTTAATGGCCATTTTTCACCTAGATGCAAGTTTCATTTTAATTTGACTTCAACATGAAAGTTGTAGATCACATTCCCCTATCCATTTTTGCTTTAAAAAGTTTCTCATTTAGTGGCTTAATAAGCAAGTTATTAGGCTGACAAGTTGGGACCTTAAAATTGTCAAATGAACTATAATTTGCATGAATGCATACAGTTTCAAGTTGTTGTTTTCATGGATATTTTTAATGGAATTCAAGGCCCTGTTTCTATTTTCCCTCAACATGAAACTTGTTCATCTCCCTTCCCTATTTCCAAAAAGCTCAAGTTTGTTGCAATTGGCCAAGAAACCATGGAGTTGTGATGGCTTGAACATGGCAGGTCCCTAATTCCCAATATCATGAGTATCATTGATTTTGTGCATTGTGTTGTCACTTTCTTATAGCATGGCCTTTCCATACGCGTGCCACACCTCCTTCCATGCCTTTTATGATCAAACAACACACATTTTTCATGCATGCACATGATGCCCCAAATTAGCCAAATATGGAAATGTTCCATTTTCCCTTCCCTCTCTTTCTACTCTCTCCCAAGTCCCACGAGTTCTGGCCTTCTTCAACTCCATTTCAACTCCCTAAAACGACACACAACTCACCTCAAACCCATCCAAAATGCAGGATGCGAGCCACACCCTCTCTCATTCTCATTTTGTCCAAAATTGGAATAACAACTTTGCCACATGTGTTGAGCTTTCTACCCTCACCTAGGGCTCATATAAAATTCATTTTGATTCCCTACACCTAAGGAGGACGTGGGAAAGAGGCAGAAGAAAAGCATAGCAGATCTGAACATTCTTCACTCTCATCTACTTCTTCTCCATATTTTAAGCTACTCTTGAGCATTTACCTGGCTCACCATTGCTCATCATCTTCCTATTGGTCTTGCTCTTCTTCCTTCTTCAAGAACCAAAGATGCAGTGCATACTCTTCACTAGGTAAGTTCTCCTCACTAGGTAAGACTCATCATCTTCCTACTAGTCATTCACCATGCTTAAGCTCATGCATATGCATTTGGAAGATTTACTCTTGAGTAGATCATGAACCTAGGCTCATATTTTTATGTTCAACTTTGTTTAAATGATGTATAAATATGTTTGAACCCGTATATTCATGCTCACTTTTCTCCATGTTCCTTTGTCCATTTTTGAAAACTGAATGTTCCATGTTGTTCTACTATTTACATACTTCATTTTTTTTTCAAACTTTATTTAATTTGGTGGAGAGATGAGTAAGTTGTTTGAAGAAGAAGATTGTGTATTGGAGTCGGGTTTTAGGGTTTGTCTGTGTTTTTGATGCATGGCTAAGGTTGAAGATGGAGAGGTGTCGTGTTGTGATTGGTCATGGCCTTATTTTGTCTTTTTGTGTTTAAGTGACAAGGTGACCGATTGATGAAATGTTCGACATGATTTAAGCGTGACATGTCCATTTTATTTTCCTTTTTATTTTTCTGATTTGATTTGTGGATCGGCCCTTGTCTCATTTGATTTCCCCACCCCCTCTCTCTGGCCCATTCTTATTGCAACTAATCTCTTTTTATCCGTTTTACTAATGAACACCCCCTATTTTCTTTTCTTTATTATTTGATCATTATTATTTTTAATTTTATTTAAATTACTCCCTTTTGTCCAAAAATCCCCAAATAATTCATGAATCATATTTTAAATGTTATTTAATTTTCCATATTTTTTATTTTTATTTTTGATTTATTTTAATTTTTTTTATATTTAAATACGTTTAATTGACCTAGTTTTAATTGTTAGGGTTTGATTCTTATTCTTCCCTTTTTAAATTTTGATCCAATCTTTTGTATACATATAGACACACATATATATAGGTTATTTGATATTTCATTTGGTCTTTTGATTATCAATTTTGGGATCATATTTGAACCTATTCTTGAAAATTACTTTGTGTGATCACTTGTTTGTGCATAGCCTAAATGATTGAATTGTTTGAACATATTTGCAAATGTTTTTAATAACATATTTAGGACACTTTTAGCTTATGACTTCAACTTTACAAGTTTAATTTTTCATAATTTTTCCATGCTTCTAACTATTTTTCTTGAATTATTCAAGCATGCTTATTTCTTGTAATACATTTGCACCTAGTTGTTTATTTTTGATATGCACTTGTGCAACCATGTGAGATCCCTTTCCCATTCTTTCTTGACGTAATCATCTTCATTTAAGAGCCCTAAATTCACGCATGTGAACCATTTTAGGTATCTCCAATTTATGCTTTTCTTGTTTGATTGTCTTGACTTCTACTTGCTTGCTTTTGAGATCATAGTTTGGATTATGTCTTGTGCATTCCAACTTAAGTACTATGGATCCAATTGAATTTGATTGCTCTTGTTTGTGTTTATGACTTCCTTGGTCTTGGTACCCTTATACTTCCTCTTATGATTCTTTGAATGGTATTCCATTGCCACTTCATCATGATGACACATTAAGATCTACATTCTTCTTTTCTTGACCTAGTTTTGAGTTTAGTAGATGGTGAAGCTCTTAAAAGCATGGGATAGATTTTTGTATGGTTTGATGTTGTTCTCATTTCATTTCTTTATGTCTCAATTTCATTTTATATTGCTCATTTGCTTTGATGGGGCAAAGGACTCCTTACTTGGATGATGTCCACCTTTTGACTTGTTAGTTATGCTTGAACTTTGAGATTGTTTTATTGTTGGTACCTCTTAAAGTGTAATGTTTGTATTTGATGATTTGAATAGGACTTTTCATTTTTCCCATGACTTATAATCATCCCTCTTTTGATCTTTGTTTATTTTGTTGCATTTTGATAAAAGATTCCTTTTCTAGGATGATATCTTTACTTGTTTATCAGGTTACTTGACTTTGATGTGTATGTGAAATTTGGATAACTTCCCATGTTTATATTGAACCTCATCTTGAGTTAAATTATTGCATAATTCATACATCTCTTTATGTCATGTGTATGCTTCATTGCTTGTTTACTTCTTTCTTAAGCGTCTTTGAACTTGTGTGATTGATTGCCTATCTTTTGACCTATCTTTGAACATAGCTTGTGTGATTCATCCATGATGCTTGAGTGAATTGTATGTTTAGTTTATTAGGTCATATACTTATGACTTATGTGGTTTGATACCATTATTCCATAATATTGGTTCATATATACTTGCTTGAAGTGCATTTTCCTTTAGGAGCATGACTAGGCTTTGATTTTGATCATTAGTTGCCTCAATATTTGTGTGTGCTTTGATATGATGCCTTTGTGATGTCTTGAGTTTTCTTATGTGTATTGACACCATGTATTTGCCATTGTACTTTTCCATGTCTAATTTCTCACACACTTATGTTCACTTCCCTTTACAACTTTGAAAGTTGCTTGTGTATTTTGGGGCTTATACCATGGATTCAATGCCTATGTGAACTTCTTCTTGATCTTGAAACTTTTTTTAATTGAACAACATGTCTAAGTTTTTCTCTTAATTCTTATCCAAATATTTTCTCTTTATTTTTTTTGCTTATTAGCATTGCATGAGGACTTATGTCCATTTATGGTAATATGGTTGTCTTTCCTTGTGTGATTTGATTGAGAATCTTTCTCAAATATGCTTAGGTGATGATGATAGGTATTTAATGTGTTTTCTACTGCCTTTTATTGACTTATCATATCTTTTCCCTCACTTCACTCTTCTCATACCATGTTTGTTTGGACATTTGACACATTAGGATCATTGCTTGCTAGTATGCCTATTTGTGTGCTTTCCTTGAACCCTTTGATGCTTAAACCATTTATGCATGACCTTTATGAGATAGAAAGCATGTCCTTATGCTTATTTTGGTTTGATGTTGCTGCCCATTTTGGTTTGATAACTTATTGTTTGCTTTAGTTGCATTCACAACTTGTTTGAGCTTTGTCTCCCTCTTTCATGACTAGTTTGAATGGGTAGTTACTATTTGTCAACATGTGACCTTTTGGTGATAGTTTGTGATATGTTGAAGCATGTTTAGACTTGAGAATTCACTTTTTTTATCTCTTATTTGCTTCAATTTTATTTTCTTCCTTGACTTGATATGGATTGCTATTACTTTTCTTTTCTCCCATGACTTGATATAGATTCTTATTACTTTATCTTTCTTCCATGACTTGATATGGATTGTCATTGCTTCATTTCTTCTTCCATGACTTGATATGGATTACTTTGCCTTTTGATTCTTTTATATTTTCTTCCATGACTTGATATGGTATTGTTTATTTTTTGTTCCATGACTTAATATGGATTGTCATTTGTCTCTTTCCTCGAGTGGATAACATGTTTCCCATAGGACTTCTTTGGTTCATTCTTGGTTAAGATTGAATTAAAGTAGACCTTAGGTTTGTTAACCAAGAATGACAACATTAGGTAATGCCCTTGATCCTTAACCCTAGGTCAATCTTTGCATGTTAACTTAAGCAGATGTTTCCCTTTTCTCCTGACTTTAGGACCACTTTTGCATGCCAACATAAGGGTTGTCTTTACAATTTCCTTAGATTTCCCATTTTCTTTTTTGCATTCATTTTAAAACAAAAACCCTTTTTTAAATCAAAATCTAAAAACATTCTAAATACTACTTGAACTCTTTCAACAATAAGAGAGAAGTACTTAGATACCTCCTACCTTGGGTGGATCATTTGACGTAGTCTTTTAACAAAAATACTCAACCAATCAAACTTCTTTTGCCGCTTGGTTTCTCTTATGAAAATTTTCAATAAGGGTGTTTACCCATAAAAAGCACCAACAAAACAAAAATTTTAAGAAGAACTACGGTGCTCTGATTCTTTATTGATACGTGGCCATTGGGTTGTAAAACCTAAGCGAGCGCAATAATAAAAAAATTCTTTTTGTTTGTAAATAATTCAATCTTTCTGCATGCATTCCCTTTTAGTCTGTAAGGTTTGGAATAAACACACCCTTTTGATTAGAATAACAAGAGTGGATCCTATAGAGTACTACAAATGTGAGGGGTGCTAATACCTTCCCCTCGCGTAATCGACTCCCTTACCCATCTCTTGGTTGTGAGACCATTATATTCATCCTTTTGTAGGTTTACTCAGTGTTTCCTTTCCCTCTCTTGGGATAAATAACATTGGTGGCGACTCTCTTTTGTGTGCGCTTTTTTTCGAGATGCGACACCCATGGGGAATGCTTTATAATTTTAACCCTCAGTTTTCTATTGGAAATCCTTTCATGCCATATCAATCCTTTGCTGCTGCTTCTTCCAATGTTAATTCTGCTTCCTTCCCATGGGGGATGCCTAGTCATTACTCAGCTTAAGGGGTTGAAACTGAAGAGACTCATCCACCCGTTGTGAAAGTTGACGGTGCTGAAGACCTAGAGCCCGAATATAGGGGCTTTCATCTCAATTTCCATATTCTTGCTTAGCCAGTGCAACCAAATGCCTATGTATCTTCCACTATGATTCCTCCATTTTTGAACCACACAACACTCAAATATGCTCATTCTGGGGCACCTCTTGCTCCAAATGTGCAACCTGGGGGACAGTTTGCTCAAGAGGACACTCCAGTTGCCCAAACTTTGAACCCTGCTTTGATGTATCAGATGTATCTGCAGTTTATAATGTAACCTCTACCTGCTCAGAATGTTGTTCAGCCTCCTCCTAGGGTTGCTACTCAAAAGGGTCCCTGGTTTCAATCAACCTAGGTTTGCTGAATATCAACTCTTAGAGGAGAGGATTCGTGCTATTGAAGGTTTCTCTACTCTCGGTTTGAATGCAAGCGAATTATGCTTAGTACCCAATGTTGTACTCCCTCAAAAATTCAAAGTACCTGATCTACCTAAATACAAAGGCTTAAGTTATTCGCACAGTCACATTACTATGTATTGCAGGAAGATGGCTTCCTACATTGATAATGATGAGTTGTTAATTCATTGCTTTCAAGACAGCCTTTCCGGGGCATCTTTGGATTGATATATGAATCTGGAGCCAAGGAAGATAAGGACTTGGAAGGATTTGTCTAACGCCTTTTTGAATCAGTACAAGTACAATATGGACATGGACCCTACCATGTTACAGCTTAAGAACTAGGTACAACGGTCTAATGAAACATTTAGAGAGTATGCACAAAGGTGGCGCGAAATGGCTTTGAGGGTTATACCTACCTAGACAGATAGCGAGTTAGTGGACATCATCATGGGGACACTCCAGAGTTTATACTATGAAAAGATGGTTGGGAGTTCATCTTCCAACTTTTCTGATATAGTCATAATCGGAGAGAGGATAGAAAGTGGTCTCAAAACAGGAAAGATTGTCAGTGGTGGAAACCAACAGTCTGCATTTAGAAGACCTCCTAGTGGGTATACCAAGAAGAAGGAAGGAGAGACGAATGTTGTAACAACAAGTGTTTCTCGGTATCAAGCAACCATGACTCATATGCCATATCTCCCCTATCAATATATGGTGGCAACCTGTTTCCAATAACCGTTTAAGTATCAACCACAATATCAACAACCTCCTCAAGCTCAACAACAACAACAATAGCAACGTCCTCAAGGACAAGCTCCTCAAAGGCAAAACACAAATAACAGATGTCCGAATCAGAATCGTTGTAAGAATCAGGGAAAGAATCAGAACCCAAATCAGAATCAAAGGCGTACTTAGTATACCATAATTCTAGTACCATACTCCTAGTTATTTCCTTATCTTGTGCATTGATAACACTGAAATTTACCGTATTTTCGACTCCGATGTCACATGCATTCTAGTTGTTTTATTGTTATTTTGTTGTGTTATTGCTATGTTTTCCTTTGTTTTCAGGTTTTTACTTTAATCGGAGCCCCGATCGAGAAAAGGAGTGAAAAAGAGCTAAAAACCCTAAAATTCAGCATTTTGTACTTGTGGCCTACCCCATGGCTGGCGCCATAGACCCTGCCATGACGTGTCCAAGCTCAACTTCCCTCAACTGCCACGTTCCCCACTACTTCCACTAAGGCGCCTCAAATTAGCCTTGTGGCGGGCGCCATGGCCTTGTGGCGGGAGCCACAAGAGGAAAAGTTTTCCCTCCCATTTTCAAGTTGAAGGGCTTCCTTGTCATTTCCATCTTTTAACTTGCTTATAAATAGAAACTCGAAATCACTTTTACAATCATCCAAACTTAGAGCAGAGGCAAACTCAGAGCAACTTTGTTTCACTTAGGCATATATTCAGTTTTATAAAGTGGTAATCGCTTCGCATTGGAGTGTTACCACAATTGTGTAATCGAGTCTGTGATAGAGTTTGTAATCGAGTTTGGAGCACTTTGGAAGGAAGTTAATCCTGCCGCCATTTTCATTTCCGCTTTGCAATTTATTCAACCCTCCGATTGGAGCAGGTTTTTATTACTTGTCTTTATCTTATTTATTTTCCTGCACTCGCTTTATTTTATTTATTTCCCGCACTCGCTTTACTTTATTTATTTCCTCACACTCGCTTTAAATTATTTATTTCCTCGCACTCGCTTTAAATTATTTATTTCCCGCACTCGCTTTACTTTATTTATTTCTCGCACTCGCTTTACTTTATTTATTTCTCGCACTCAGTTTACTTTATTTATTTCCTCGCACTCGCTTTAAATTATTTATTTCCTCACACTCGCTTTAAATTATTTATTTTCCGCACTCGCACTACTTTTATTTATTTCTCGCACTCGCACTACTTTTATTTACTTTCCGCACTCGCACTACTTTTATTTATTTTAATGCACTTTTACTTTACCATGTCTACCTAAATTTATAAGGTTAGAATGTAAGGATCATAACTGAACCAGTAATCCGTACAATTGTTTGTAGAAACACTTAAGGGCTATTTTAACTTTCAACTTAAGTTTTCCCGCACTTCAATTCCATTGGGTAAGATCGAAAGTCGTCCAACGTCTATTTAAACTTAATTGTTTTTAACTATTTCAAAAACAGCGAAAGCGCTTTGTTTAGTTCATTAGGAGATTTTAACATTAAGAAGAAAAGAGATTTTAAAACTATTTTCGGACGCGTTTATAAGTTTAGAGTCTGGTTCGTGAGAACCTCTTTTGGTTAAGAAATCCAGGTTATAATACTTTTCAACTTAGTCAAGATACTATATTTCTTAAAAATAGGTTTACTACTCTAACGCAATGCGCGCCTTTTTATAAGTGACAATAAGAGGGTTTGATTAGGGAGTACAACTCGGTTCTGAATATGCAAAAGCGACAGTTCCTGTTAAATTAGTTCTTTTCAAAGTAGGAAACACTGCCCATAAGTAGCTCTACTAGCAAGTACTTGGATTATCAATCGATTACGTGAATTACATTCAACCCTGTCTTTTGTTAATTAAATTTATTTCAATACTTTACTTTTCATTGCACACT
Source organism: Lathyrus oleraceus (assembly GCF_024323335.1). NCBI lineage: Eukaryota > Viridiplantae > Streptophyta > Magnoliopsida > Fabales > Fabaceae > Lathyrus > Lathyrus oleraceus. The sequence goes on along the minus strand of NC_066585.1, from coordinate 402,381,906 downwards.
CTAAAAAACACCTATTTTGATTGCCTTTGATAAACACCATAACAATAGATAACGATAGATTGACACTTGGTCTCTGTGGATTCGACAATCTTTTATATTACTCTGACGCGTTCGTATACTTGCGAAACACCGCATCAAGTTTTTGGCGCCGTTGCCGGTGATCGAATTTCGTCAAATTTCATTTTCCTGTTGTTATATCGTTTAGACTTAGTTTCTAGTATAGTAAACCTAACCATCCCAGCCAATAATTTTGAACTTAAACCATCCCTGTTGCAACTAGTGCAACAAAGACAATTCGCGGGTCTCGCTACTGAGAACCCAAACCAACATTTAAAAATATTTCTTCAATTAGCAGACACTTTTAAAACCAATGGAGCTTCTCTTGAGGCAATACGTTTAAGATTATTTCCTTTTTCCCTCAGAGATAAAGCCCTATCATGGTTAGATTCCCTTCCACCCAATTCCATTACGACTTGGGATAACCTTAGAAGAGTTTTTCTTGCTAGATATTTTCCCCCGATTAAGACCGTCGTTCTTCGAAACCATATAACTAGATTTACCCAAAACCAAGAAGAATCGTTGTTCGAAGCTTGGGAGAGATATAAAGAGTTGTTACGAGCATGCCCACATCATGGTTTAGAAAATTGGTTAATCATTCAAACCTTCTATAATGGACTTCATTACAACACAAAGATGACCATCGAAGCTGCCACAGGCGGTGCTCTGATGAAAAAACCTTATCCTGAAGCTAGTGCCTTCATCGAAGATATGGCTCAAAACCATCAATCATGGGGAGTCGAACGAGCGACAGTTGAGAAGAAGGAAGCCCAAGGAGGAGTGCATGAACTAAGCTCTATAGACATGATGTAAGCTAAAATGGACGCATTAGCCCTTAAAGTCGAGCATATGTGCATAAACCCGAATACTGTAGCCGCAGTTTCGTCGGATTGTGAGATATGTGGAACCAAAGGACACCAATCTGCAGAATGCAGTCTATTAAACGAAACCCACTCTGAGCAAGTGAACTACACCCAAGGGAACCCATATTCGAATACCTATAACCCTGGATGGAGGAATCACACGAACTTCTCCTATAAAAACAATAACCCTATTCAAAATAATGCACCTCCGAGACCTAGTTATCAAGCCCCAAGATCAAATCAACCTATGCAACCTGTGCCACCAAAGCTGAGCCTTGAGAAAATCATGGAAAATTTTATCACCGCTCAAACCCAACAAAACAAGGAGTTCATGAACCAAAACATTCATGTTAATGAATTGATTACTCAGTTAGGAACCAAGGTTGACCAAATAGTTACTCATACCAAGATGCTTGAAACCCAGATCTCTCAGGTAGCTTTAAACCAAGCCCCTCAGACTACACCTGGAGGACAATTCCCTAGACAACCTCAACAAAATCCGAGAGGACAAGCCAATGCCATTACCCTACGAAGTGGGAACGCTTATGATGAGCCACCAAACCCTAGATTGAGTGAACCCGAAACTTCTAAGGAATGTACCAAACCCACGGACGAAGTAAAGGAACCAGAGGAATCTGAAAACTAGGAAGGTCGAGAAAAAGGAGAAGAACCTAAAGATAAAACTTACGTACCACCCCCGCCATATAAACCACCTATACCATATCCCCAAAGACTCAAACAAACCCAGATCAATAAACAGTATCAAAAATTTATTAAAGTTATAGAAAAACTTCATGTAGAAATCCCTTTCATAGAAGCCATCACCCAAATACCTTCTTATGCAAAGTTTCTCAAAGACATCCTTACCAACAAACGTAGACTTGATGATCCGAAGCCTTTGGAATGTAATGCTATTTCCGAGGATAAATTAGCGAAGAAAGATAAAGATCCTGGAAATTTCTCCATTCCTTGCCTTTTGGGTAATCATGCCATCGAAAAGGCTTTTCTAGACTTAGGAGCTAGTGTGAGCTTAATGCCTTTAGCAGTTTGTGAGAGGTTAAACTTAGGAGAATTACAGCCCACTAAGATGTCACTTCAGTTAGCCGATAGATCTGTTAAATATCCGTAGGCATTTTAGAAGATGTTCTTGTTAGGAAAGGTCAGTTATTTATCCCTACTGATTTTGTTGTCATGGACATCAAAGAGGACAATGATATACCAATCCTTCTAGGTAGACCATTCTTATCGACTGCAGGATCCATAATAGATGTCAAGAAAGGAAAGTTGACATTTGAGGTAGGTGACGAGAAAATAGAATTTATACTTTCGAAATTTCTTATGGCACCTGTGATGGGAGACTCGTGTTATGCCTTAGATATCATTGATGAATGTGTTAGAGAATTAGAACAAAAAGAAATTATAAAAACAATTAAGTTACCATCAACTCTCATAAGGGAAGATGATGACTTTAAGAAACCCTACATCGATGATAACCTTTACGAATGTTTATCCCTTACCCCAGATCCTATGCCATGCCCTAAGAAACCAACCTTAGAACTTAAGGAACTACGTAAGAACCTGAGATACGAGTTCCTCGATGAAAAGATGAACCGTCCAGTTATAGTTAGTGCTACCTTGAGCCAAAAGGAAACTAACCAGCTTTTAGACGTTTTACGAAGATATTCCTCAGCCTTAGGATATAATATCTCTGACCTGAAAGGTATAAGTCCATCTGATGCATGCATCAGATTTCGCTCGAAGAAGATTCAAAACCCTCTAGGGAACATCAAAGAAGAATAAACCCTATAATGAGTGATGTTGTTAAAAAGGAAGTTCTTAAGTTACTTGAGGCAGGTACAATCTATCAGATCTCGGATAGTAAGTGGGTGAGCCCTGTGCATGTAGTACCTAAAAAGGGAGGCATCACAGTCGTGCAAAACGATAAAGGCGAACATGTAGCAAAACGATTAGAAGGAGGATGGCGGATGTGTATAGATTATAGAAAATTAAATAAAGAAACTAGGAAGGATCATTTCCCTTTACCATTTATAGACCAAATGTTGGAGCGTCTAGCCAAACACTCTTACTTCTGCTATCTAGATGGATACTCTGGATTCTTCCAAATACCTATCCACCCCGAAGATCAAGAAAAAACTACCTTTACATGCCCTTATGGAACTTTGCCTACAGACGAATGTCGTTCGGCCTCTGTAATGCCCCAGCTACTTTCCAACGCTGCATGATGTCAATCTTCGCAGATTACCTAGATGGTATCATGGAGGTGTTTATGGATGATTTCTCGGTTTGCGGATTTGATTTCCATAATTGTCTTGCTAACCTTGAGAAAATCCTGGAGAGATGCGTGGAGGTGAAGCTCGTGCTAAACTGGGAAAAATGTCATTTCATGGTAACCGAAGGAATAGTCTTAGGACATATAGTTTCTGAAAAAGGTATAGAGGTAGATAAAGCTAAAATAGAAGTTATAGAAAACCTAAAACCCCCAAAAACCATCAGAGAAGTCCGAAGCATTCTTCGACACGCTGGATTCTACCGGCGTTTTATTAAGGACTTCTCCAAAATAACTAAACCTTTAACTGGACTTTTAATGAAAGATGTTGAATTCATTTTTGATGAAAAATGTAATGACGCATTTAATCTTTTAAAGCAAGCATTAGTATCAACACCCATTACGAAACCACCTGATTGGTCGGAACCTTTCGAGATAATGTGCAATGCTAGTGATTATGCAGTTGGAGCCGTTCTAGGACAAAGGAAAGATAAAAAATTACATGCCATTTATTATGCCAGTAGAACCCTAGATGCTGCCAACTTAACTACGTAGCAACTGAAAAAGAATTACTCGCTGTAGTTTTCGCTATAGACAAATTTAGATCTTATCTAGTAGGAGCAAAAATTATAGTTTACACCGATCGTGCTGCCATTCGTTACCTATTAAGTAAAAAATATGCCAAGCCCAGATTACTCCGATGGATTCTATTACTACAAGAGTTTGATTTAGACATAAGAGATAAAAAAGGCACTGAAAATGTAGTAGCCAGTCACCTTTTTAGGCTAAAACATCTAAATTCTGAACTAGTACCCATAAATGATGACTTCACCTATGATAGACTGATAGCTAGAGTAGAAACCATTGAAGATAATAACCTAGATCCTGATGAGCACCCCCAAAATTCCTTAGCAATAAGTAATTTACCCTGGTATGCAGACTTCGTTAATTACCTAGCTGCTGATATAGTACCCCCTGATCTTGATTACCACCGCAAGAAGAAATTCTTCCACGATGTGAGAAATTTCTATTGGGACGAACCGCTCCTTTTCAAAAGGGGTAAAGATGGCATTTTTCGCCGTTGCGTTCCAGAAGAAGAGGTAAATAATATTATCGAGCATTGTCATTCTGCACCTTATGATGGACATGCGAGCACCTCTAAGACATACGCCAAGATTCTTCAAGCTGGCCTATTCTGGCCCACCATGTGGCGTGATGTCTATGCTTGCATTGTCAAGTGTGATAAATGCCAACGCACTGGAAACATTTCAAGGGGTGATGAAATGCCTCTAAGAAACATTCAGGAAGTAGAACTCTTTGACGTATGGGGTATAGATTTCATGGGACCTTTTCCACCATCCTTAGGAAACAGGTATATCTTAGTAGCTGTAGACTATGTGTCTAAGTGGATTGAAGCTATAGTTGCACCCACAAACGACACTAAGGTAGTAATCAAACTATTCAAAAACTGTATATTCCCTAGATTTGGAACACCACGTTTAGTCATAAGCGATGGAGGATCACACTTTATATCGAGAATATTTGACAAACTTTTAAGAAAATATGGAGTTTGGCATAGAGTAGCAACACCATACCACCCACAGACTAGTGGCCAAGTAGAAATATTTAATAGGGAGATAAAACAAATCCTAGAGAAAACTGTTTCTATTTCTAGGAGAGACTGGTCTCAGAAGCTTCAAGAAGCATTATGGGCCTATAGAACCGCTTTCAAAACCCCTATAGGAACTACTCCTTATCAACTAGTTTATGGAAAATCCTATCACTTACCTTTCGAATTAGAGCATAAGGCCTATTGGGCCATTAAAACTTTGAATTTAGACTACCAAGCCGTTGGAGAAAAGCGTACCCTAGACATTCATAAACTAGAAGAACTTAGGCAATCTGCCTACGAGAATGCAAAAATATATAAAGAGAGGACAAAAGCCTATCACGACAAAAGAATAGTAAAGAAAAACTTCAATATAGGCGATCCTGTTCTCCTTTTCAACTCTAGGTTACGACTCTTCCCTGGAAAGCTACGCTCAAGATGGACTGGCCCATTCGAAGTATCCAAGATTCTGAGATCCGGAGCCGTGGAAATCAAGAACGAAACCTGTAGTCCATTCATTGTAAATGGACAAAGACTGAAGCTCTACGAAGGAGGAGACATTCCAGCATACTACTCAAGCCACACCGTGATTGATCCACCAATTCCTACCACTACAGGTGTATAAATTCTAATCGTCAAGCTAATGACGTTAACCAAGCACTGCGTGGGAGGCAACCCATGGTTTTTCTTTCATTTTACTTTTTCACATTTATTTAATTTAATTTTTATTTTATTTTATCGTATTTTGCATTGAGACTAAAATTTTTAATGGTTTGTATTTTCAGGATCACTTTCCTAACTTTTACAGGATGCAGGATTTCGACGATATGCACGTAGCCTATAGAGATGATGCTCAGAGAGAGCGCTACAACGCTCTTTATCAGCGCCCTATGGCACCCACACGTTATCCTGATCAGCATTGTATGGAGGCATTGGGCATTGAGCTGAGTATCCGATTCCTTAGCCACCAGCGACACATGGCACTCATCGATGCCACTCAAGGTTCCATTTTGGATAACCTTCGAGAGGTGAGGACCGCTCAGGATGCCCTGCAGGCGAGGATGGATCAGAGAGACCGTCGTCGTACCCGATCCCGTCGTCCACCTCAGGATGGCGAGGGAACTAGTGGACAACAATAGGTTGTCAGGTAACTCTTCCCTTATCTTATTTCGAAACATTGGGGATAATGTTCGATTTAAGTGTGGGAGGAGACTCTATCGTCTTTTCTTTATTACCTTTCTCGTTTTTTCCTTTATCGCTTTTTCTTTGTCGTTTTTAGATAGTTTATTTCTTTTTATTTCCTTTTAGTTGTTTATTTTGCCTTTTAGTATAATGCATGAGTCTGACGAGTCACCAAATATAGTAGATCTTTAGTACAATCCTACCTCCCCATACCTTTAGCCCCACCGAAAAAAAATTGCAAAAGAAAATAGTGTTATTCCGAAATTTTTCAGGTTTTAAAGACATGTTTTGAGTAAGGATGCGGTGACTTGGGAGAACTTTGCGAAACATCAATATTATTTTAGCACCATAGACTTCGTGAATATAGGAACCACTCCCGAAACCCCTTATACCATGGCCTTAATCATCATTTCCGTATAAGTCCTCAGTAGTTTATCTCAGCAGTCAGCTCCGGCCTACGCATCCTCTACGTAGGGGACCGATGCAAATAAGTGAATGATCCAGCAAAAAAAAAATATAAAAGAAAGCAAAAAGGAAACTCCGCGATAGGTGACCCTCACAAAGTCATTTAAACCAAAGAATTGTAAAAATTTGCTACAAAAAAAAAGAAAAAAAGAAAAAGAAAATAAAAAAGAAAAAACTTACCCAGTGATAGTTGGTTCAGAGGTATCTGGCACTAAACTCGGTAGGGCGGATTACGATCCGATCCCCCACAACTACAGTTGGGTCCAATAAAAGGGTTTACACATATTTATGTGCCAGAAACCCCATGCTCAGATCATAATCACTAACAGGCCACTCAACTATGAAGCATGCACGGATAACGGGCTTAATGTGATTGCGTCTGAATGAAAAGGACACAAAAAGAGATGAAGAGGTAGGCCTAGGTATTGTGGGATAATATGGGTTTGTTAATATAGGAATAAAGTTTATGTCCGTATTTGCGGATTAGTGTCATCATGATACCCTTAGTTCACTCAGTTAGTGCCTATCACTGCATCCCGACTCGAACTTAGAATTTTTACCTGAAGCACTCGTTTGCACCAATTTTTCTTTTATGAGCTTTTTAATGTTTTGCTTGAGGACAAGCAAAGGTTTAAGTGTGGGAGAGTTTGATAACACTGAAATTTACCGTATTTTCGACTCCGATTTCACATGCATTCTAGTTGTTTTATTGTTATCTTGTTGTGTTATTGCTATGTTTTCCTTTGTTTTTAGATTTTTACTTTAATCGGAGCCCCGATCGAGAAAAGGAGTGAAAAAGAGCTAAAAATCCTAAAATTCAGCATTTTGTACTTGTGGCCTACCCCATGGCTGGCGCCATAGACCCTGCCATGACGTGTCCGAGCTCAACTTCCCTCAACTGCCACATTCCACACTACTTCCACTAAGGCGCCTCAAATTGGCCTTGTGGCGGGCGCCATGGCCTTGTGGCGGGCGCCACAAGAGGAAAAGTTTTCCCTCCCATTTTCAAGTTGAAGGGCTTCCTTGTCATTTCCATCTTTTTACTTGCTTATAAATAGAAACTCGAAATCACTTTTACAATCATCAAAACTTAGAGCAGAGGCAAACTCATAGCAACTTTATTTCACTTAGGCATATATTCAGTTTTATAAAGTGGTAATCGCTTTGCATTGGAGTGTTACCACAATTGTGTAATCGAGTCTGTGATAGAGTCTGTAATCGAGTTTGGAGCACTTTGGAAGGAAGTTAATCCTTCCGCCATTTTCATTTCCGCTTTGCAATTTATTCAACCCTCCGATTGTAGCAGGTTTTTATTACTTGTCTTTATCTTATTTATTTTCCTGCACTCGCTTTACTTTATTTATTTCCCGCACTCGCTTTACTTTATTTATTTCCTCGCACTCGATTTAAATTATTTATTTCCTCGCACTCGCTTTAAATTATTTATTTCCCGCACTCGCTTTACTTTATTTATTTCTCGCACTCGCTTTACTTTATTTATTTCTCGCACTCGGTTTACTTTATTTATTTCCTCGCACTCGCTTTAAATTATTTATTTCCTCGCACTCGCTTTAAATTATTTATTTTCCGCACTCGCACTACTTTTATTTATTTCTCGCACTCGCACTACTTTTATTTACTTTCCGCATTCGCACTACTTTTATTTATTTTAATGCACTTTTACTTTACCATGTCTAGCTAAATTTATAAGGTTAGAATGTAAGGATCATAATTGAACCAGTAATCGGTACAATTGGTTGTAGAAATACTTAAGGGCTATTTTAACTTTCAACTTAAGTTTTCCCGCACTTCAATTCCGTTGGGTAAGATCGAAAGTCGTCCAACGTCTATTTAAACTTAATTGTTTTTAACTATTTCAAAAACAACGAAAGCGCTTTGTTTAGTTCATTAGGAGATTTTAACATTAAGAAGAAAAGAGATTTTAAAACTATTTTCGGACGCGTTTATAAGTTTAGAGTCTGGTTCGTGAGAACCTCTTTTGGTTAAGAAATCCAGGTTATAATACTTTTCAACTTAGCCAAGATACTATATTTCTTAAAAATAGGTTTACTACTCTAACGCAATGCGCGCCTTTTTATAAGTGACAATAAGAGGGTTTGATTAGGGAGTACAACTCGGTTCTGAATACGCGAAAGCGACAGTTCCTGTTAAATTAGTTCTTTTCAAAGTAGGAAACACTGCTCATAAGTAGCTCTACTAGTAAGTACTTAGATTATCAAACGATTACGTGAATTACATTCGACCCTGTCTTTATTAATTAAATTTATTTCAATACTTTACTTTTCATTGCACACTCTAAAAAACACCTATTTTGATTGCCTTTGATAAACACCATAACAATAGATAACGATAGATTGACACTTGGTCTCTGTGGATTCGACAATCTTTTATATTACTCTGACGCGTTCGTATACTTGCGAAACACCGCATCATGCATGTGGGAGCTATTGTTCCTAGGGGGATTCCACCTGCAGTATTTTGGTATAGTCCAACCCAAAACCCCAATGTTACTTATGCCTTCTATGTAGGTTATATTGGGCATGCAACCGAGGGGGAAGTTTTCGAGGGATAGAAACTTGGGGGAAGTTTCTGTTATCGAGCCAATTAAGATTGTATATCACAGGAAAAGGATAGAAGCTCTGATGCATAAAGTACAACCCATTGTTTTTCATGTTCCTTCACCTTTTCCTTATCTGAATTCTAAGGTTGTGCCTTGGAAGTATGACGCAATTGTTTCAGTTGGTGGTGAAGAAATTTAGTTTTCTAATGCATAGATCGTCAATATATCAGGTCCAAGGAGGATGACCCGAAATAGTCGTGTGTTTGCACCAAAATATACTCCTAGAGTTGTTCCAACACCAGTAGCAGTTATCACTTTTCCTCCTCAGGAGGGGGGTCTGTTTGTGTTCACACTATTCTAGTTGGGGCACCTATTTCTAATATGTCAAAAGGTACTTCTAATAATTCATCTGAAGTAGAAACTTATAGGGGGAAGGAGGTGATTAATGAAAAAGAGCAAGCTGAAAAGATCATTACTGCATAAAAGGGGCATTAATTCTTAAAGTTGATCAAAAGAAGTGATTTCAAGATTGTCGACCAACTGAGTCAAACTTCATCAAAGATTTCAATCCTGTCATTATTTCTCAATTCAAAAGCTCACCAAAAGACTCTTTCTAAAGTTCTTAACACGACCCATGTGATGCATGATATCACAGTTGATCAGTTTGATGATGTGGTGGCCAATATCACAACGAGCAGGTACTTGGGGTTCAACGAAGTAGAATTGACCGCTGAAAGGCATAATTACAATAAAGCTTTTCACATCTCAGTGACTTGTGAAAACACTTTAGTCTCTAGAGTCCTAGTTGATACAGGTTATTCATTCAATGTGTTGCCAAAAAGAACATTGAGTCAATTGCAGTTTAAGGGATCAAAGATGAGGGTCAATGCTTTGATTATGTGAGCTTTCGATGGATCTAGGAGAGATATCATTAGGGAAGTAAGTTTGCTAGTTTATGTGGGTCCCCACCAGTTTATCATCACTTTCCAAGTCATGGACATCCACCCTGCCTATAGATGTCTATTGGGAAGGCAAGGCCATGGACCCATGCATTTGGCGTCGTAACTTCTACTCTGCATCAGAAGTTGAAATTCTAAATTGAATACAAGCTTGTTATCATATGCGATGAGGAGGATTTTATAATCAGTGAGTTGTATTCCTTTTGATATGTTGAAACTGAGGAGGGAATAACTGAAGTTCCTTTCTAAGGTTTGGATTTTGAAGAAATTGGCTCTACCTATGTCAATTAGAGCCAGCCAGTATCCATGGTGCTATCATAAGCCAAGAGTGCTAAGCAGACTCTTGAAAATGGCCCTCTTCCAGGATGGGGCCATATCGTGAAGGTATATGAGAAACATGAATATTTTAGTCTCGGTTATCATCTTATTTCTCGTCATCCAGTTGTGAGGGGAGGTAAGAAGTTCAACCCATTCAGGTTTAGTAGCGCAACCTACCAGTTTGATCCTTTTGTGGCAGTAATAGATGGTGCAAGCTCCAACTAGCATACATTCTTCGGTTTCATCCGCAAGTGTCCTCCTGGATTCAAGTTAGACAACTGGACTGATACGGCAGTCCCTGTGGTGTTCTCAGAAAAAATTTAATGCATTTTATTTTTCTTATCCCATGCTATAGTGATAAATTCATGATCATCAAGCTATGGATAAGCTAGACATCAATTAAACAAGACTCGCCACCGAGCTTTTATTGTTTCTAAGGGAAAAGGGAAAAGTACGAACAAAACCCAAGAATAATAATTTTTCAAATCAAAACTAATAAAATTCCAGAGATTACAGGTAAGGGGGTTGGTTAGACAGTGGGAACGTGTTAGCACCCAAAGTGTCCTAGGTACTCCTAGGGATCCCTTTCTTGTGTGCATATGTGTTTTTATGAAAATGATGTTTGCAAATAAAAAGAGTGTGGGGATGAGAAAAGAATTCATTAATTATATTTTCGTGTTTGACAAGACCTTCGGACTTGTGCCTACGTACCAACATAAATGAGGGATCAACACCTCGTAGTTCGTGGTATCAATTTCAAAGTGAGTGCATTGTGTAAGACCCCAATTTTGAACCTAAGATCCCTCGTACAATTCTATCATAAGCATTAGCATTGGGATCATACCTTGGCATCCTCCTTACCCCTCTTTCATTGGTTCTGTTTTGGGAGAGATCACCTAGCACTTTGTGATTGTATCATACTCATATCATTTCACTAACCAAAATACCAAAAATATGTCTTTGCATTTGTCTAACTCTTTTGTAGGAAGGGTGTGATCTCATTGATTCATCAAGTTCACATCTAAGGTTTGAGACCCTCATGAACAAAGAGCACAACCAATATTTGATTCAAGAATGGTTATGAACATCATATATGAGTCCCAATGTTCTCTACATGTTATATTGATCAAGTTTTCTTCAAGTGTTTGAGGGTGATTTGCCTTGGAAACCCTAGTTTGACTAGGTATCTTGAGTAACTTCTCCAACAAGCTATCTCACCAATTGATCAAATTTCTCAAGGGACACTTCAAAATTCATCATCTTATGTATATATGGTCTACCGTGAGCCAAGAAAGTCAAGAGCATTGGAAGTTAGCAAGTTGGTTGATGGTGGTTGGCCAGATGGATTCATCTGATCAAAACTCGATCTCCCTAGACCCTATCTCCTACAATTTTCACCATATGAAAATTATTCCAAGAGAAAACTTACTCTAAATGACATTGCAAACAATGTTCATGTTGATACTTAGATCTAGTTTTGCTTGGCAAATCATTTTCTATGTTGAAACATTATAGGTCATTTTGTCTAAACCCTAATTTGAAAGTCAACTTCCCATGGCCATAACTTGCTCAATTTTTATGAGATGAAAGCTTTCCAAGTTACACAATCAAATTCTATGTGTCTAATTCAAATTTGATGTTTGGAGTGGGAGCTAACTCAACCTTTTTGAGCATGTGATATGAGGTTACATTATAGGTCACTTTTAACCTATACCATTGATCAAGTGATTTTTCCAAACTTCAAAAATGCATAACTCTATCATTTAAAATCCAAATGACATGAAATTGGTGACCATTTTGAAGGTTTTTGAGAGAGATACAACTTTGATAAAGACATTGTTCTCATTTGAAGCTCATATAAAAAGTTAAGCAAGGTGGAATATTGAGACATATGGCTTGACACTTAGAAAACATTTGATATGTCAAACATTTCCAAACTTCCACCTCAAATTTTATCAAGTTGCAAGCTCCAAATGGAAAAGTGTTGAACATGAAAGTTTTTTCTATTGATCTCACCTTTCCAAAGAGCTCAAATTCATCCATTTTGGACAAAGAATGCATAGGCTACGCATGGCATGAACATGGTGACATCACTTGGCAAGGATCAAACTTCAAATCAAAATGCACACTTGCCTTGCAATCCAAGCTTAATTCAGACTATCCAACATTCATTTGTGGACTTATGGCAATGATTTTATGTGCCTATGCGCGCCCATGAACCCATGCATCATCAATGACCAAATTTGGAAAGTGATTTTAAGTGTGCAAATATCAATGATTTCAGCTATAAATAGAGCTTCAATCGCTTAGAATTTCACACACATTCGCGCCAGCTTTGATCCCCCATCTCAAACCCTCACTTTTTAAAGGATAAACCTGAGAAATTCATTTGAATTTGAGGTTGAATTTCCACTGTTTTGAAATTCAAATCTCCAGGAATCCACAGCCTTGTAAGCACCAATCCTTCTTCTGCAATCAAGTGGAGTAAGATCAAGCACAAGAAAGATCAAGATCAGTTGAATCTAGACCTCCATTGAAGGTGTTTTCTAGAAATTTTGAAATCTTCGATTCTCTCAAATTCTTACTCAATTCTATTGATTCTTTGGTTGTCTGAAGTCCTACCAATGTAGGCAAGAAGATTGAGTTGCTTTGAGGCCAAATCGAAGCAACTCAGTTCATGTACCTCAAATTTCAACTCCATGTATCTCTCAATATACTTAGAGTTAGAGTGAATTGAGGCCAGATTCGAGCTCAGTGCCATTTTTACTTTAAAATCATGTCCTTGTTTTTAATTTTGGTGATGGTTGATGGTGGACCAGTCCGGCGAGGTCCACTGGAGAAGAAGACCGAAGCTACAACTCTGGCCATGCGCTGGCATGTCTCAAACCACAGAATCCATGTAATTTTTTTTAATCTCTTGCGTTCCTTTTGATTACCAATGTTATGACGCGTTGACTTGAGTGCATGATGGAACGCGCGTTTTCCACCACTTGATCTGCCACCTCAATTAATGAGGGAGATCAAGTGGTCCACGTTTTTTCTGATATTTTTATTTTTATTTTAATTGCATTATTTTCAATAATTCATATTAAATTCAATATTGATCCAAAAAATATGGGACTTTCACCAAAAAATTTCAAATATTTTTCTCTTTCATATTCTGAATTAAAATTATTTTTTGGATCATTATTAATCTTTTTCATGAATTAATTGGTTTTGCATTTGTTTTTAATTGTTTAAAAATATTTTTAAATGTCCAAAAATTATGAAATTTTTTCTCCAAGGTCCGTTAACCTTGTTTGACCTCTTTGGTGTTTTGATGAGATTTTAGGAATTTGAATAAATGTCAAATAAATTTATTGACCAATTGTGATGACTTGCTCTTGTTGTTGGGCCTTGGTCAAGGTTGATTTGACTTTGTCAAATTAATATCATTGGATTTAGGGGATTGATGGAATGTACATTCCATCTCCCAAAATGAATGGACGATATTAATTTGGTAAAAGTCCTCCTTTGACCAATTTGTGTTTTGATCCATTCCCCTACCACTTCATCTTATTCCCTTTCTTCATTCATTCATTCCATTTGGCCTATGACATCTCAAAGTCCAAATGCTAGTTGTTTGAAAAATTGACATGAGTATGGATGAGATTAGGCCACACCATTTGCATATTATTTTTGTGTGTGGTATGATTCATGAGCATAGTCCATTATACTATGTCTCTAACATGCATTAACACCAAAATTCTATTTCCCGGCCTCAAATAGTTGCGACTTCTACATAAGTCCAATTACGATTGCTTAACATAACGCCAAATTTGTGACATAAAAGGCATAAGCATTCTAGTTAGTGAGATTGAAAGTTTCCCCTCTTTCATGGTATTGTGTGGAAACTTGGCCTTTTTTCCTTCCTTTGGAATATGTTTTAGTTCAAGGATTCATGCTTGTGATAACTGGGTTGAGTGTTCTCCAAAGAATATCTTGAAATGAAAAGCAAAAGCAAAGCAATACTAACTCCTAATCAATTAACTACTAACTTTTAATTTTAAGCTTTTACTTTAATGCAATTTATTTTTAGCACTCTATTTCATTTGCCATTGTTCATATCATTCTAATTGTTTATGTTAATGCAATTTTCTCTTTCTCCACTTGAACCATATTGTGTGATATATTTTGTTTGAGTATACTTTGCTTGTTTGTTTGGTCTTTGACCATCAATGTACATAATAACAACAAAAAACCCTAAAAAACTTTTGAGTGGACTGTTGGCTTGATCTTATTCAAATGGACTCTAGGAAAACTTCCTATGCTAATGGACTTGGCCAATGCCAATTTGTTGAGAACCAAGTGCTTGCAATTTGAACTTCATCTGATACATCTTTGAAGACCTCTCTAAGTTCATCTGCAACATGATCATTGTGAATTTGTTATTTTGAACCTGTGACTTGTGGAATTCATCTATTACATGGGCTATTTTGGAGGAGATCATGGAATGGATAAGCTTGGATGTGGCCATCTTTATTTGATGCCTTGCTCTTCAAGATAATATATTTGTGCATTTGTGTGTTGCTTGATTCTAAAAGTCCAAGGGAATTCTGGGTTTCTGTCTATTGGATTGCTACCCATTTGGCCAGATCTCTTCAACTCTAAACTTTTAATTTTGTACATAGGATAGTCTCTTCATCTTCTCCCCATTTCTTTAATTTCAAAAATCTCTCCCTCCATTCTTCAAAATCTTCTTTGTGTGACCTACTTTTGTTCTAAACTTTGACCATTTTTTTGCAAAAAAGATAGAAACTTTGGCCTTATGCCATTGCATTTTCAAACTTCTTTTCTTAAATCAAACTTGTAAATAGACTTAATTATACTCGACTTAAACTTTCAAAAAGACAAAAAAGAACTAACTCATTCAAACCATTTTTAGGCCTTTGTGCCTTTCAAACTTAAATTTTGTTAAAAGCATTGCATCCATTTTGAAATTTGTATCAGGAACTACGAGGTTTTGATCCCTTATTTTTATGTTGGTACGTAGGCACAAGACCGAAGGTCTTGTCAAACACAAAAATATAATTAATGAATTCTTTTCTTATCCCCCCATTCTATTTGTTTGTAAACATCACTTTGTACAAAATACATATGCACACAAAAAGGGCTCCTTAGAAGTACCTAGGACACTTTGGGTGCTAACACCTTCCCTTTGTGTAACACACCCCCTTACTTGTGATCTCTGACTTTTATTAGTTTTGATTTGAAAACTTATTACTTTTGGGTTTTGTTCATACTTTTTCCCTTTTCCCTTGGAAACAATAAAAGTGCGATGGCGACTCTTGTTATTTGATCTCTAGCTTGTCAATAGCTTGATGATCATGAATTTCCCGCTATAGAAATTAAGTGGCGACTTTGCTGGGGAGTAGTCTCCAGTGGGTTTAGCCTACTTTTTATGTGAATATATTTGTATATATGTGATGTTTGTACATATGTATGTGTGATATAATCTGCTTGTTATGCTTGGTGATCTTTGAGTGGTGAGATAAGTTCTAACCCGAACTTGAGTGAAATTAAGATAGGAGGATGGTATAGTCATGTTCGACTTGTGTGGAGTAGTCCTTAACAAGTTAGCTTGAGATCCATCCGCTCAGTGGAGACTCTTTTGGATTTGGAAATGTCACACAAGTATTTGTGGTTAGGAATTACTATCTCTAATTGGGTCCGAGAAGCTGAGGACCTTAGAACATTTAACCCATCTGGGCCTATTTAGGACGTAGTGCGGAAACTGTTCAAGTGTAGACTTGATAACAGTTGTTACACGATACTACACTCAGACGAGTTTCTCTTGAGAATATTATGGGTCGATGAGTCAGTCATCTTAACCTGTAATATCCAATAGATGGAATTAAGACTCTGGGAACTTTTTAGAACATGATCTACAAGTTTTTATCCTTAGTTCACTCCTTTGGGATGGTTCTTACACAGACTCAATGCTCGTGACTTGCAACAAACCCTTGATTCTTAATTGATCCAATCAAGTCTTGTCAATCTCAATGGAACTTGGGTGTTGATAAGGTGAAAGCCATAATCCACCAAAATGGATGATTGATCTTGATAATGACTTGATTCATCCATTGACCTTTGTTTTCCTTGTGTGTGATCCCTTATTTGTGATTGTCGCATTCATGCATTCATGCGCATCATAACATTCATCACAAGAAAATTTCAAGGAACTAAGGTATCATTTGCAAATATTTTCAGACCATGGATTGTGGATGAAGGAACACAAAGAAGTACAGTTTCAGATGTCCCGACTTGAAAGAGTTAAGGAAGTTAGCCTCTTTTGTATTAGATCCCTTGGACTTCAAACAACATCATGGGAAGCTTCTGTCTATCTTGTCTGCTGATGTGATTGAAGGACTATTGAGTGTGCTAGTGCAGTTCTATGATCCTCTCTACCATTGTTTCACTTTCCCATATTTTCATCTTGTGCCTACCTTGGAGGAGTATTCTCATATTTTGGGGATACCTGTTTCTAGTAGAGTGCCTTTTAGTGGATTGGAGGAGATTCCCCGATCCAGTATTATTGCTGAAGCTCTTCACTTGAAGAAGTCTGAGATAGAGGCTCATTGGGTGAAGAAAGGAGGGTTATTTGGATTGCCATTTATTTTCCTCATCAAGGAAGCTACTACTTTTGCTCAAGCTAGTAGTGTGGTCGCCTTTGAAGCCATCTTTGTGTTGCTCATCTATGGATTAGCTTTGTTCCCTAACATTGACAATTTATTTGATGTTAACGCCATTATAATTTTCTTGATTGGGAATGCCGTGCCTACTTTGTTGGGTGATATGTATTTCTCTTTGCATGTGATTGAAGGACTATTGAGTGTGCTAGTGCAGTTCTATGATCCTCTCTACCATTGTTTCACTTTCCCATATTTTCATCTTGTGCCTACCTTGGAGGAGTATTCTCATATTTTGGGGATACCTGTTTCTAGTAGAGTGCCTTTTAGTGGATTGGAGGAGATTCCCCGATCCAGTATTATTGCTGAAGCTCTTCACTTGAAAAAGTCTGAGATAGAGGCTCATTGGGTGAAGAAAGGAGGGTTATTTAGATTGCCATCTATTTTCCTCATCAAGGAAGCTACTACTTTTGCTCAAGCTAGTAGTGTGGACGCCTTTGAAGCCATCTTTGTGTTGCTCATCTATGGATTAGCTTTGTTCCCTAACATTGACGGTTTATTTGATGTTAACGCCATTATACTTTTCTTGATTGGGAATCCTGTGCCTACTTTGTTGGGTGATATGTATTTCTCTTTGCATGTGATTGAAGGACTATTGAGTGTGCTAGTGCAATTCTATGATCCTCTCTACCATTGTTTCACTTTCCCATATTTTCATCTTGTGCCTACCTTGGAGGAGTATTCTCATCTTTTCGGGATACCTGTTTCTAGTAGAGTGCCTTTTAGTGGATTGGAGGAGGTTCCCCGATCCAGTATTATTGCTGAAGCTCTTAACTTGAAGAAGTCTGAGATAGAGGCTCATTGGGTGAAGAAATGAGGGTTATTTGGATTGCCATCTATTTTCCTCATCAAGGAAGCTACTATTTTTGCTCAAGCTAGTAGTGTGGACGCCTTTGAAGCCATCTTTGTGTTGCTCATCTATGGATTAGCTTTGTTCCCTAACATTGACGGTTTATTTGATGTTAACGCCATTATACTTTTCTTGATTGGGAATGTCGTGCCTACTTTGTTGGGTGATATGTATTTCTCTTTGCATGTGATTGAAGGACTATTGAGTGTGCTAGTGCAGTTCTATGATCCTCTCTACCATTGTTTCACTTTCCCATATTTTCATCTTGTGCCTACCTTGGAGGAGTATTCTCATCTTTTCGGGATACCTGTTTCTAGTAGAGTGCCTTTTAGTGGATTGGAGGAGATTCCCCGATCCAGTATTATTGCTGAAGCTCTACACTTGAAAAAGTCTGAGATAGAGGCTCATTGGGTGAAGAAAGGATGGTTATTAGGATTGCCATCTATTTTCCTCATCAAGGAAGATACGACTTTTGCTCAAGCTAGTAGTGTGGACGCCTTTGAAGCCATCTTTGTGTTGCTCATCTATGGATTAGCTTTGTTCCCTAACATTGACGGTTTATTTGATGTTAACGCCATTATACTTTTCTTGATTGGGAATCCTATGCCTACTTTGTTGGGTGATATGTATTTCTCTTTGCATCTAAGGATTTATAAGGGTGGTGGAACGATTGTCTGTTGCATTCCTCTTCTGTACAAGTGGTTTATTTCGCACTTGCCTCAGACGCCTGCTTTGGTGGAGAACAAATAATGTCTACGGTAGTCTCAGAGACTTATGTCTCTCACTAATGATGATATAGTTTGGTATGATCCGTCTTTAAGCAGTTTGGAGATTACTGATAGTTATGGTGAATTCTGTAATTTGCCTCTCATTGGTACACAATAAGGAATTAATTACAACCCTGTTTTGGCTCGTCGTCAACTTGGATTTCCCTTGAGAGACAAACCTAATAACATGTTGTTAGAAGGTCTTTTCTATTAAGAGGGTAAAGATCCCCAACATTTGAAGCATAAGATTGTGCATGCTTGGCATAATTTGCATAGGAAAGGAAGATTCGAGCGTGGTCCGCGCAATTGTGTAGCTTTGAAAGCTTACACTCTTTGGGTGAAGAAGAGAGCTATGGAGTTGAAGATGCCTTATCCTTGTGAAAGACCTATGTCTATGGTTGTGGTTGAGCCATTAACTCTCCCTAACCAAGATGTAGAGGAGTTGGAATACGCGCTCGCCAAGATGAAACAAGAGAAGGATATGTGGGAAGAGCGTTTTCGTGCTTTGAGCAAGAAGCATGAAGAGTTGCAGTTGGAGTCTAAGGACAAAGATGCACTTATTTAGCTACTTGAAGACCGAGTGAAGAAGAGACAGAGAGAGCCAGAGGTTTCATCTTCTAACATGCCTCAGCCTTCCGTTGCTTGGAAGAAGATTGTTGACCAGCTTGACCTCGAGAAGACTCAGATGGAGGCTTCTTTTGAGACCGAGATCCGTTGCATTCGAAGGAAGTACGCGCCTACAGCCAGATCTTTTGACATTGTTGTTAGGGATCCTTCGGATGACTAGTCTCCTTTTCTCATGTATTTTTCATTTGGTTTCTAAAATTGTACTCAGTGTAATCCTTCCAATTTATATAAATAAAAAGAGATTTTTTGGTCATATCAAATTATTGCAATTGCTATTTAAATATATATATATATATATATATATATATATATATATATATATATATATATATATATATATATATATATATATATATATATATATATATATATATATATATATATATTATATATATATATATATATATATATATATATATATATATATATATATATATATATTTGCAAATGATATAGTAAGTTCCTTGAAAATAAAAATAATCACGCATTGCATTTCATGCATCATTTGCATAAGAAGGTTTTCGCCAGATGTCTGATTGGTGTTTCTTTTGTGCTTTAGCCAAGCTGACTCACAGGTACAACACCCGAGCCAATCATTAGCAAATCATGGAACATTTGGAGCAAGAGAACAGAGAGCTGAAGGACGAGATCGCCCGCCTGACTGCCATGATGGAGTCGGTTCTTGCTGCTCAGAATCAAGCTTCTCAAACACCTACAACTCCTCCTGCGAGGAATGTTACTTCAGAGGTGGTTACCTCTATCATGCCTGCTACTACCGCCCACTTCGCGTCGAATATGCATGCTGGATTCCCGTGGGGAATGGCGTCCAACATTGTGCTAGAGGGCTTTGCGCCTACCTTTGCTTCCATGCAGGCATCTAGCCCGGTCATGTCCGTGCCACCTCTCGGTGTGCATACTTTGTCTCGCATAGAGGATACCATCTATCATTCTGAGCCATCTGAGGGTCCGGATATTTATGAGAAGATGGACAAAATGAAATATCAGCTTCTTGAGCTGCGCAAGGAATTGAAGACGCTGAGAGGTAAAGATCTGATTGGGAAGAGTGCTGCCGAGTTGTGTTTGGTGTCCAATGTCAAAATCCCGGTGAAGTTCAAAGTGCCTGACTTTGAAAAGTATAAGGGAAACTCTTCTCCTCTCAGTCATCTTGTGATGTATGCCCGCAAGATGTCTACTCATACTGACAATGATCAATTGCTTATTCACTACTTCCAAGATAGTCTAACTGGTGCTGCACTCCGTTGGTACATGGGGTTGGATAGTGCAAGCATTCACACTTTCAACTACTTAGGAGAGGATTTTGTGAAGCAATACAAGTATAATGTGGACATGGCACCGGATAGAGACCAGTTGAGGTCTATGTCTCAGAAGGACAAAGAGACATTTAAAGAATACGCGCAAAGACGGAGGGAGTTGGCTCCCCAGATCACTCCTCCTTTGGAGGAGAAAGAAATGACGAAAATCTTCTTGAAAACCCTGAGTTCATTTTATTATGAACGCGTGATCGCTAGTGCCCCCAGTGATTTTACCGAAATGGTAAATATGGGGATGAGACTCGAGGAAGGAGTCCGTGAGGGACGTTTGTCAAGAGATGAGGCGTCAACAAGAAAGAGATATGGTAGAAACTTTGGTAAGAAGAAGCATAGTGAGACCAACGCAGTAATCAGTGGGAGGCAGAGGAGGCCTCAGATCAGAAGAAATCCACCACCCCATCAACATCATCATCATCAAGTGTCATCAATAATTCCGGTATTTTCTAATCAACAAGCAACACCAATTCAACAACAACAACAACATCAACATCAACAACAACAACCGCAACAAAGAACGAACACCTACAACAACAACAATACCAACAACAATCATCGTCAGCAGGATTTTAAGAGGAAGAAGATCTCTTTTGACCCGATTCTTATGTCGTATGCAGAGTTGTATCCCTCGTTAGTTCTCAAGAACTTAATTCAACCGAGGAACCCACCTCAGATCCCAGAACCACTTCCCTGGTGGTATAAACCTGAGCTTCATTGTGCTTTTCATCAAGGAGCACCCGGACACGATATTGAAAATTGTTATCCATTGAAGTATGAGGTTCAAAAGCTTATGAAGAGTGGTATGGTGTCCATTGAGGACCGCGCGCCAAATGTGAAAGAAAACCCTTTTCCCGCTCATGGGAACTCTTCAGTGAATATAGTGGACGGTTGTCCTGGAGAATTCAAGGTTTTTGACGTCCGGTTTATCCGAAGATCTTTGGTGCAAATGCACAAGGATATCTGTTTGGTGAGTGACTGTGAACATGACCATGATGGTTGTGTTGTTTGTAGTGTGAACCCAAGAGGGTGTGATGTAGTGAAAAGGGACATCCAAGATCTGATGGATGAAGGCATGATTCAAATTGTTCAATCCCGTCATGTAGATGACGACGTCAATGTCATAGTTCCCGTTTTCAAGCAACAAGAGCGGTTGGTAATTCAATATGACAGCAACAACAATAATAATGTCAGTCAAAGATCAGTATCGCTGTTGGTAATACGGTTAGCGGGCCTAGTCCTGTATTCATCTGATAAGGTTGTACCATACCAGTACCATGCTACAATGATAAAGAATGGTCAAGAGGTCCCGTTACCTATGACTAGTTCAGTAGTGAGCATTGCTGATGTGACGAAGGTGACCCGCAGTGGTCGAGTGTTTGGGCCGGTGTTACCAGAAAACAAAGAGGAAACAATTGTTGGTAAGAAAGCGGAGGTGCCTAATGTAGATCCAATTGGTTGTTCAAAAGATAAGTCTGGTGAATCCAACAACTTGAAAGCCAATGATGATGATGAGGTACTCCGATTAATAAGAAGGAGCGAGTTTAATGTGGTTGAGCAACTGCTCCAGACTCCCTCAAAGATCTCAGTGTTGTCTCTGCTTTTGAAATCCGAAGCATACAGAGAAGCACTACAGAGAGTTCTTGAACAAGCATACGTAGAGCATGATGTTACTGTGGATCAGTTTGATCATATCGTGGCTAACATCACTTCATGCAATAATTTGAGCTTCTGCGACGAAGAACTCCCTGAGGAGGGAAGAAATCATAACCTGGCTTTGCATATTTCAATGAACTGTAAGGAAGATGCTTTGTCAAACGTGCTTGTTGACACCGGTTCGTCACCGAATGTACTTCCAAAGTCAACTTTGTCAAAGCTATCTTACCAAGGAGCGCCTATGAGGTATAGTGGTGTAATCATCAAAGCCTTTGATGGTTCACGCAAGACAGTAATTAGTGAAGTGGACCTTCCAATCAAGATAGGTCCGAGTGATTTTCAGATTACTTTCCAAGTAATGGATATCCACCCGGCCAACAGCTGTTTATTGGGAAGGCCATGGATTCATAAGGCAGGGGCTGTTACCTTCACTCTGCATTAGAAATTGAAATTTGTCAAGAATGGCAAGCTAGTGATTGTTGGTGGAGAGAACGCATTGTTGGTTAGCCATCTGTCATCTTTCTCGTATGTAGAAGTTGAGGATAAGGTTGGAACTCCATTCCAAGGCTTGTCTATTGCTGCTGAGAAGAGAATTGGGGCACCTATGTCCTCATTGAAACATGCAAAGAAGATTGTAGAAGAAGGTGTTGTTGATCAGTGGGGGCGCATGGTAGAGGTCTCCGAAAACAAAGGCAGAACCGATTTGGGGTTCCAGAAAGGTTCATCAATTGCAAGATCTGAAGATATGCAACTCAGCTTCCATAGTGGAGGGTTCATGTTGGTGTAAGCCCTGGAGGCCAATACTTTTGGTACTTGTATTGAATTATTTATTAATAATAAAAGGCCTTTTCTTTATTATGTTTGTTTAATAAAGTCCCTAGAATAGCTAGTCCGTTTAATGTATCAAGTGTGACTTAATCATGAGATCACATTAAACATAAAGACACTATTCTTAAAGTATCCGTAGTCGAGCTTTCTTGTGAAGTGGGATAACATTAAAGCATTAAGACTATTATGTATATAGACTGATGATCACATCTCATGGATCATGGACAAGGAGTTGTCAAGTCTTAAACATAGGTATGAATATTAAGAGTAATATTTATACTGGATTAACCCGCTATGAGAATACTATATAGAATGTTATGCAAACTGTCATAAGTTATCCTCATGGTGATAATGGTGTATACCACCCTTCGACCTGAAACCACTATGGACCCTAGATGTAGAGTCGAGTGCCTTATTGCTGATCAAACATTGTCCATAACTGGATGACTATAAAGACAGTTGATGGGTACTCCACGAAGCATGCTAAGGGACATGAGTGACCTAGATGGAATTTGCCCATCCTGCGTAATAGGATAAATGTCTATGGGCCCAATATTGAACTGGACAAGGATGACACGGTTTATGCCTTGTGCTCAATATAGACATAAGGGCAAAAGTGTAATTGTACACATAAATATTATCACAAAAGGATTTGTCAGACCATATGACATTTTTGTGTCTTGGGTAGCAGTGATGTGTTGCTAGATACCGCTCTCTGTTTGTTATGTTAAATACGTGATTTAATATAATTGCCAATGCCGCGAAAACCTAAAGGGTCACACACAAAAGGACGGATTGATGAGAGATAGAGTAACTAAGGAACACCGTAAGGTACGGTGCACTTAAGTTAATTGTAGAACATCGTAAGTACGGCGTACTTAAGTAGAATACGAAAAATGGTAAGGTACCATTCGCTTAAGTGATTTTGGCATATTATATGATATGGGCCACATACACTTAAGTGGGCTTTTTAGCTTGCATCCCACACAAGTGGTTCTATAAATAGAACCCTTGTGCAGAAGCATTTTGTGCAGTTGCAATTTCGTGTCTCTTTCTCTCACTCAAAGCCTTCATTCGTAGCAGCTAGCACTGAGATTGAAGGAATCCGTTCGTGTGGACTGAGTAGAGGCGTTATCATCGTTCAACTGTCGTGATCGCTCTGTAGATCTGCATCAAAGGTTTTAATCGTCACAAGAGGTAACAATTCTATGACTAATCATGCCCATTCGTAAGGATCACTAAAGGAGAAAATTTTAAATTCCGCTGCATTTTGGATCGCTCTTCTCCTTTAGTGGTATCAGAGCCACTTACGAAACCATGCATCTGATAGCTGTTTATTTTCTGTATTAATATGATTAAAAGACATAATGAATCAAAGAATAAACGAGTAATTAAATTTGGCATAATGTGTGTACGATTTGGATGATTGATGTTGACTATGCTTCGGAATCCGACATTAGTATGGTGAAGCAGCGATACATCGATTGTCCATAGGTTACGCAATTGAGATCGATCGAGTTATATATATGATATAAGTAATCCTAATGCAAAATACGGTATATATGATATATTGTTACTGTTTCGTTCATTCAAACACTTAATGGTTGTTTTCCTTTGAGCGATCAATGGTCGTTTGCTTCTTGATCCGACATTAGTATGGTGAAGCAATGACCTGTTGATTAGTCATACTGAATCAACAATCGAGGTGTGTTTGACGGTCTGAAATTGGCGCATTAGGGTTAGTGACGGCACAAGGGTTGTGCTGTCAAAGAGTTATGTATTAAGGGCTTGTTGGATCACGTCTGTTGACTGTTTCAAAGCGCTGATTTTGGTCGCGTGACGTTCGTCATGGGCCTGTGACGGTCGTGACAAGCTGGACGTGACGATCATGACATGCTTTGTGGCGGTCGTCACATTCACAAAGTTTGTATTCTCTGTTTTGTAACCGGGCAGCGGACCCCGACTAACTCTGCATAGTGTGATCGGTCGCCGAAATTTAATTTGGTTTTAATTAATTAAAAGAATTAAAATTAATAATAATAATAATTTGTTTATTATTATTGTCTTGTGGTGATCGGTTATGGCCTTAGTTTTCCTTTATTTTGTTTTGGGTTTTTAAAATACGACCTGCGTGTCGTGCCTCTCTTTTAATCTGTTAATGTAACTTCTTTTCTCATCTCACTCCCTCGTATGTAAAACGAGTTTATTTTATGTAATGTAACGTTATGAAGAAAGAGAAGAATTCAATATCAAAGGAGGACAACCTTGAAGATCTTGCTTGGAGAAGCTTAGATCGTTATTAGGTTAGCTTAGGTTCTCTCATTGGCTTGGGAGAACAATTGCGCTAGGGGCCATAACTGTTTCATTATGTATGTTAATGCATGTGAATGTATGTTGATGCATGTGAGAGACGATTTATATGATAAATAAGCCAGTGAGATCAGAATAATTACGATTCCCTCAAATTAAATATTAAGTTTATGCTTTCCAAGTTTTAGCACTCATCAAGACTAGTATCGAATAATGTAGGTTTCGCCTATGCGAGGTGCATGTTCTATATTAGTAAGGTGCGATGGGATAATTGTAATATCCAATTGTTAAAACAATGGGTCAAACTTAACTAAACAAATTATAATAAGATTATATGTGTTTAGAAGCAAGAGTTGGAAATGATCCATGTGATGGATTGGAATAAGGAGTTATTCACCCAACTAAGATATTCGAGAGTTGTATTAGATACAATTGGAAGGAGTTCCTACCTAAATAACTTAGTTTTGGGTAATCCGCCTACGCGGACTTTAAACAAAGTGAAATGTGGATCTCGACCCACTAGAAAATCTTCCAACGGGATTTTCCGAATCAAATGGTGAGGGTCATTTGTTTTGAGTAAAATAGTGGTAGCATATTTAATTAAAAGCCTAATTAAATATGTTATTGATACTTATATTTTCATTAATTTCATGTAGATTACCATGAAAACAAACACCTCTAACAACATTTTGCGATCAATCCTTGACAAGGAAAAAGTGTCTGGGACAAATTTTCTGGATTGGCACCGAAATTTGAGGATTGTCCTTAAACATGATAGAAAGTTGTAGGTCTTGGAGAAACCTGTTCCTGAAGAGGAACCTCCTAGTTCTGCACCTAAGGCATAAAGAGATGCTTATAAGAAGCGTGTCGATGATGCCAATGAAACTGCTTGTCTCATGCTAGCTACCATGAACTTAGAGTTGCAAAAGCAACATGAGAACATGGCAGCGTTCGATATGATCGAACACCTGAAGATGCTCTATCAAGAGAAAGCAAGGCATGAAAGGTTTGAAGTTTCAAAAGCCCTTTTTTAAGGCAAGTTAGCTGAGGGAGCCTCTGTAGGTCCCCATGTGCTCAAGATGATTGGGTATGTGGAAAACCTTGAGAGGAATTTGCGACTGATTTGATCTTGCAATCGTTGTCAGATAGATTCAGTCAATTTTTCCTAAATTTCAATATGAAGGATATGGACAAATCTCTTCCTGAACTGCTAGCCATGTTAATAACCACTGAGCAGAATCTGAAGTCAAAAGGGAAGTCCATTCTGATGATCGGAAATGGAAAGAGACAGAACAAAAGACCCACCAAGCAGGGTCATAAAGGGAAAGGTAGGGAAGTTTCCAAACCCAAACCCACTGTTGTTGCTTTGAAGCCTAGTGGAGGTATAGAAAAAGAAGGCACATGCTTCCATTGCGGTAAGACCGGACACTGGAAGAGAAATTGCCCAAAGTACCTGGAAGATAAGAAGAATGGAGTAGAGACTTTAACTTCAGGTATTTTTGTTATTGAAATTAATTTATCTACTTCTGCATCATGGGTATTAGATACTGGATGCGGTTCTCACATTTGTACAAATGTGCAGGGGCTAAAAAGGAGTACAGATTTGGCGAAAGGTGAAGTTGACCTACGAGTTGGCAATGGAGCAAAGGTTGCCGCTTTAGCCGTAGGAACTTATGTATTGACTTTACCTAGTGGTTTAATAATTCAATTAGAGAACTGTTATTATGTACCTGCAATTAGTAGGAATATTATTTCCGTTTCTTCTTTGGACAAGTTTGGTTTTTCATTTATAATAAAGAACAATTGTTGCTCAATTTATTTGAATGATATATTCTATGCTACTGCACAAATGAACAATAGACTATATGTCCTTGATCTTAAAATGCCTATTTATAACATTAATACTAAAAGGATGAAACCCAATGAGTTAAATCCAACTTAGGGACATGAGTGACCTAGATGGAATTTGCCCATCCTACGTAACAGGATAAATGTCTATGGGTCCAATATTGAACTGGACAAGGATGACACGGTCTATGCCTTGTGTTCAATATAGACATAAGGGAAAAAGGGTAATTGTACACATAAGTATTATCACAAAAGGATTTGTCAGATCACATGACATTTTCGTGTCTTAGGTAGCAGTGATGTGTTGCTAGATACCGCTCACTGTTTGTTATGTTAAATACGTGATTTAATATAATTGCCAATGTCGCGAAAACCTACAGGGTCACACACAAAAAGACGGATTGATGAAAGATAGAGTAACCAAGGAACACCGCAAGGTACGGTGCACTTAAGTGAATTGTACAACATCGTAAGGTACGATATACTTAAGTAGAATATGAAATATGGTAAGATACCACAACTTAAGTGATTTTGGCATATTATAAGATATGGGCCACATACACTTGAGTGGACTTTTTAGCTTGCAGCCCACATAAGTGGTTCTATAAATAGAACCCTTGTGCAGAAGCATTTTGTGCAGTTAGAATTTCGTTTCTCTTTCTTTCACTCAAAGCCTTCATTCGTAGCAGCTAGCACTGAGATTGAAGGAACCCGTTCGTGTGGACTGAGTAGAGGCGTTGTCATCGTTCAATGTTCGTGATCGCTCCGTAGATCTGCATCAAAGGTTTCAATCGTCACAAGAGGTAACGATTCTATCACTGATCATGCCCATTCGTAAGGATCACTAAAGGAGAAAATTTTAAATTCTGTTGCATTTTGGATCGCTCTTCTCCTTCAGTTCATCCATGGAAATGAACAACACGTAGCTGTTGTGCTAGAGGATGACGAAGAGGAAGACTGCACCAACTTTGTAAACGCATGGAAAGATATGCTACAATTGAACTGTTGTTGATATTCCTGTTATTTTGCATCGATCTAAGTAATTGCTTTTTTATTTTAAAACCCTTCTCCTATGCCTAAGGGAGAAGTGAATATTGTTTGGGCATTTCAAATTGACCATTAATAAAATGAATTCTATTCATCCACATCTTTGATGTTTATTTTTACTTTTTGCTTTATTCTGAAAATGGTTATCACAAAAAACATAAATAAATAATATAATTCTCCATCTGCATAATACTTGGTCATAAATTCACTTCTCTAAAATCAAAATATCAAATCATTATGCAGGTTGGTTCCTAACCCCATTGAATACAATGATCCTTCTCCTTCTCCAAATTATGAATTCCCTGTGTTTAAGGCCGAGGAGGAAAGTGATGTATAAGTGAGTGATGAATTGTCTCGTCTTCTTGAGCAAGATGAAAAGGTTATTCAGCCGTTTGAAGAGCAGATTGAGCTAGTCAACTTGGGTTCCGAAGATGATGTGAAGGAAGTCAAGATCACGTCTCGACTGTGTCCAGATGCTAAGAAGGGGTTGATTGATATTCTTCGAGAGTATTCAGATGTGTTTGCTTGGTCCTATCAAGACATACCTGGGTTGGATTCTAATATTGTGGAGCATAGATTACCGTTGAGGCCAGAATGCCCGATAGTCAAGCAGAAGTCGAGAAGAACACATCCTCATATGGCTGTGAAAATCAAAGAGGAAGTGCAGAAGCAGATTGATGCCGGTTTCCTTGTAACTGCTGAGCATCCGCACTGGGTGGCTAATATTGTGCATATGCTGAAGAAAGATGGAAAAGTCTGCATGTGTGTTGATTATAGAGATTTGAATAAAGCCAGTCTGAAAGATGATTTCCCGTTGCCACACATTGATATGTTGGTAGACAATACTGCTAAATTCAAAGTCTTTTTGTTTATGGATGTATTTTCCGGATATAATCAGATCAAAATGGCACCCGAAGATATGGAGAATACCACATTCATTACGCCCTGGGGAACATTCTGTTATAGAGTGATGCCTCTCGGTTTAAAGAATGCTGGTGCAACTTACCAGAGAGCAATGACTACTCTTTTTCATGATATGATGCATAAAGAGATTGAAGTATATATTGATGACATGATTGCTAAATCAATTGATGAAGAGGAACATGTTGAGCATTTGTTGAAGCTATTCCAGCGTTTGAGGAAGTATAAACTCCGCTTGAATCCCAATAAGTGTACTTTTGGTGTTCGTTCTGGTAAGTTTTTGGGCTTTATTATCAGCGAGAAGGGTATTGAAGTTGATCCTGCTAAGGTCAAAGCAATACAGGAGATGCCTACACCCAAAACTGAGAAGCAAGTCAGAGGTTTTCTCGGTCGCTTGAATTATATTTCCAGATTCATTTCCCACACGACTGCCACATGTGCACCTATATTCAAGCTTCTTCGGAAAGATCAGTCTTGTGATTGAACCGAAGATTGCCAGAAAGCTTTTGACAATATCAAAGAATATTTGCTTAAACCTCCCATTTTGTCTCCACATGTTGAAGGAAAACCATTGATCATGTATCTGACTGTGCTCGAAGATCGTATGGGTTGTGTTCTTGGTCACCAAGATGAGACTAGAAAGAAAGAATTTGCAATTTACTACCTCAGTAAGAAGTTCACCGACTATGAGACTCGGTATTCTATGCTTGAGAAAACTTGTTGCGCATTGGCTTGGGCTACTAAGCGTCAGCGTCAGTATATGTTGAATCATACCACTTGGTTGATATCCAAAATGGATCCAATTAAGTACATTTTTGAGAAGCCTGCTTTAACTGGGAGAATTGCCCGTTGGCAGATGTTGTTATCAGAGTATGATATTGAATACTGATCTCAGAAAGCGATCAAAGGTAGTATCTTGGCTGACGATTTGGCTCACCAACCAATTGAAGATTACCAGTCAGTATAATATGACTTTCCTGCTGAAGAGATTTTGTACTTAAAAATGAAAGATTGTGATGAACCATTGCTTGAAGAAGGGCAAGAACCTGGTTCCCGTTGAGGCATGGTATTTGATGGAGCTGTTAATCAATATGGAAATGGCATTCGGGCAGTGATCATTACTCCTCAAGGCACGCATCTACCATTTACAGCTAGATTGACTTTCAATTGTGCAAACAACTTGGCAGAATATGAAGCTTGCATTATGGGGCTTGAAGAGGC
The DNA here is from genome assembly GCF_024323335.1 of Lathyrus oleraceus. Taxonomy (NCBI): domain Eukaryota; kingdom Viridiplantae; phylum Streptophyta; class Magnoliopsida; order Fabales; family Fabaceae; genus Lathyrus; species Lathyrus oleraceus. The sequence continues at coordinate 402,351,457 of NC_066585.1, read as the reverse complement.
CATGAATCACAGAATCAAGTATTTGGATATCTTCGGTGATTCGGCTTTGGTTGTGAATCAAATCAAAGGAGAATGGGAGACAAATCAACCTGGTTTAATACCATATAGAGATTATGCTAGGAGGATTTCAACTTTCTTTACAAAGGTTGAGTTTCATCATATCCCTCGAGATGAGAACCGGATGGCAGATGCTCTTGCAACGTTGGCATCAATGATTGTAGTAAAGTATTGGAATGAAGTTCCCAATTTATCTGTGATGCGTCTTGATAGGCCAGCTCATGTGTTTATTGTTGAAGAGATCAAAGACGAGAAGTCGTGGTATTGCGACATCAAATGTTTCCTCCAAAGTCAGATTTACCCGCCTAGGGAATCTTTGAAAGATAAAAAGACTTTGAGAAGATTAGCCGGTAATTTCTACTTGAATGGTGATATACTGTACAAGAGAAACTTCGACATGGTTTTGCTCAGATGCGTGGATAGACAAGAAGCAGACTTGTTGATGACCGAAGTGCATGAAGATTCCTATGGTACTATTCCAATGGACATGCAATGGCGAAGAAGATGTTGTGAGCAGGTTACTATTTATTGACAATGGAATATGACTATTGCAAATTTATGAAGAAATGCCACAAGTGTCAAATTTATGCTGATAAGATTCATGTTCCTCCGACACTATTGAATGTTACCTCTTCCTCATGGCCCTTCTCCATGTGGGGAATTGATATGATTGGGGGAAATCGACTACTTCACAAAATGGTTTGAAGCGACATCGTATGCAAATGTAACCAAGCAAGTTGTTGTAAGGTTTATCAAGAATCAGATCATATCTCGTTATGGTGGGCCAAGTAAGATCATTATTGATAATGGATCGAACTTGAATAACAATATGGTGGAAGCTCTTTGCAAAGACTTCAAGATTGCACATCATAATTCTTCTCCCTACAAACCCAAGATGAATGGAGCCGTTGAAGCTGCAAATAAGAACATCAAGAAGATTATCCAGAAGATGGTTGTCACATATAAGGATTGGCATGAGATGCTCCCTGTTGCTTTGTATGGGTATCGTACATCAACCCGCACTTCAACAGGGGCAACCCCTTTCTCTCTTGTATATGGTAGGGAAGCAGTGCTCCCCGTAGAGGTTGAGATTCCTTCATTGTGTGTGCTTATGGAAGCCAAGTTGACTGAAGCTGAATGGTGTCAGACCAGGTTTGACCAGTTGAATTTGATTGAAGAGAAGAGATTAACTGCCATGTGTCATGGTCAGTTATATCAGCAGAGAATGAAGAAAGCTTTTGATAAGAAGGTCAGACCTCGTGTATTTAGAGAAGGTGACCTTGTGCTCAAGAAGATTTTGACGTTCAAACCAGATTCTAGAGGAAAATGGACTCCTAATTATGAAGGCCCATATGTTGTTAAAAGAGCCTTTTCAGGCAGTGCATCGATTCTTACAACAATGGATGGTGAAGAGTTCACTCGTCCTGTGAACGCAGATGCAGTCAAGAAATACTTCGCCTAAAAATAAAAGAACAACTCGCTAAGTTGAAAACCCGAAAGGGCGGCTTAGGCAAAAATGAGCGTCTCGGTGGATTGAAAACCCGAAAGGGCGATCCAGGCAAAAATTAGAGACAGAAAATAGAAAGAACTTCCCGATAAGTTAAGTACCCCCACCTTGGGGCAACTTATGAAAAAATTAGGGATTATGGCAAGTAACTGCATCCTGCTGATCTTCATATTTTGGAGAAACTTTGAGCACAAGGGTTGACATCAATAGCGGTCAAAAGCACAGTGGAAATCAAGAGTTAGTAGAGGGATTAATGATCATTTGTATTCAATGTAACCCTTGTCCATTGTAAATTACCATTTTCAACTTTGTAAAATCTATGGAGTCTTGTCATTTACAGACTACCATCCCATTAATAAGGTTGAGCTTTTATCCAAATAGTTTCTGTTGGTTCTAGGTGTTGGCAGCAATTTTGGTAAAACCAAGAGTGCTCACAAGATGTCACATGTGATGTCTTAACATAAGATATTTTGTACCTGTTGGATGTTTAAAATATAATTATGCAGGATCGTTCCAGGATGTCAGACCCGATGTCATGACATCTGTATACAGAACATTCAGTCTGAAAGTTATGTATTATGTGATTGCGTTCTTAATGGCAATCTGTGTATGATTAATGAGTTAATTGAACACGCTATCAATCAGTAATTACAACGTGATTAAACTTATTTTCCAAAGAGATCTAATAGACTGTCATGAGAAGATATGAGTGGAGAATAGTTTTAGGGTTTTTTGATGTCCAAGCCCAGCTGAATGCTTCTATAAAAAGGACATGGAAAACCTGATTTGATACTGTTAGACCCCAATTTTGACCCTAAGATTCCTCATGGCATCATAACATTGCATTTGCATTGCCTCAAGGATCTTTAGCATCTTGGTTCCCTTTGCCTTTGGGTGGGACTCCTTGTGATTGGTTTGAGATCACCAAGCATGCTTGAATTATACATCATTGTTTCTCTTACTTTTGTTTACTAACCAAAAGCACAAAAATGTGTCACTAACATCTTTTGTTTGAAGCTTGAGTATCATCCAAGACACTTTGTGGATTCTATTTAGATGATCAGTCAACACAAGGGAATGGCTTCAGATACTTCCAACAGGTTCAAATGGGGTTTATTCGTCAGTCAAAACGTTAATCTTGAAGGAGCAAAAGTTTGTTCATGAGCTGTCATGCTCGCTAGGCAAGCAGAATGGGTTGCTTAGCGAGTCCCAAGAAAAGCCAACAGAATCACCTAAGCTCAGAGGAATTTCTTGAATTGTCATGCTCGCTAGGCGAAGCCCACGTGGTAAAAAAAAAACGAAAAATAAATAAAATATAACAGAAAATTTTTGGACATGGGCCTCTCTCATTTGAGCCCACAGGTCCACAAAAATCAGGTTATAAATTCAGAGTTTCAGTGAAACAAAAGAATTCTATTCCTATTACCCTGGCAGGGAAAAAGATAGTGAGAGAAGAGCTAACAGAGTTCAGAGCAACCTCCAGAGACTGAAGGGAACTCATCGGCAAAGAACCAATTCCCTCTCATATAAACCCTAAGAGTGCTTTGCAAACCCAACCGGGCAATTCAATTTCATTCGATCTCTCCAGTCAGGTTTTCCTTATTCCCATTACTTTATGCTTTTAATTTGAATGCTCTGAATGTATGAGGTATTATGGGTGATTTTGATACCCTTTTGATGCATGTGTTTGACAAGAGGTTTATGCCTCCTACCCTGGGTTACTTTTTGTGAGCTTTTTGTGAATTTTAATGGCATGATTCATGTGGTTACATTTTGATTTGGGGGCAACTCTTGATTACCCTTTCTTGTTTCTCTAACCTGTTTGTTGAGTTTTGTTTTGTGAGGGCTCATATGACTCTTGCAGAGACGGCTTGCCTAGTGTTCCACTTTATTTGTGGGGTACCACCTGGAGGTCTATTCCGATTACCTGTACTGACTCGCTTTCTTTGATGGTGTTTAGCTTGGAAGAGTCTTTGGGTTTCTTATTTACCTAGGATGCTTTGGGTGCCTAATACCTTCCCATTGCATAACCAACCCCCTTACCTAGATCTCTGACATTTTTACTAGTTTTTGATTCGATAAAACATTTAGGTTTTTGTTCGCTTTCTTACCATTCCTTTGGATAAATAGAAGTGCGGTGGCGACTCGACTTGTATGATTTACCTTGGATTTAATCAATATCTCTAATGGTAACGAATACCCCGCTACAGAAAAATGGCGACTCTGCTGGGGACCGAAATATCCTAGTGGGTTTTGCCTACTTTTCATATTTGTTGTATTGTATTGTATATTTTTTTTGTGACATATTTTTGGGCAATTTGGGATTACTGTATTGTATGTAATGATTGAATTGTTTTAATATTAATTCCTTGTATGCTTGGTGATCTTTGTGAGATGAGTTCTATACACAGACTCGAGTGCACTTAGGATAGGAGAATGGCATAGTCTTGTCGACTTGTGTGGAGTTATTCCTTAGCAAGTTGACTTGCAAGTCCATTCACTTGGTGGAGGTTATGTTGGGATCAATAATGTCACACAAGTAAGTTGTGGTTAGAAATTACTCTTTCCAATATAGACCTTAGAAGCCAAGGACCTTAGTTTACTAAGCCCATCTTCGCCTATTCTTAGGATGTAGTGTGAAAGTCGTTCAAGTATAAGATTTGATACGATTGTTATGCGATACTACACTCATAAGAGTCTCTCTTGAGAATATTTTCGGAATACGAGTAGTCGTTTCTCCAATAATATCTGAAAGATGGGATGATGACTATGGGAACCTCTTGTAGAACATGTTTGGAAGGTTTAAACCCTAGTACACTCCCTTTTGGGAGGTTCTTAACCTAACTCCATGCTCGTGACTTACAACAAACCCTTGATTCATGGTTGATCCGTTCATGAATCCTTAATATCAATGGAACTTGGGTGTTGATAAGGTGTAAACCATAATCCACCAAAATGGATGATTGATATTAAGGATAACATGATCCATCCCATGACCTTTGTTTGGTGTGCTTTGCTTGATCCTTGAGTGTGATTGTTGCATTCATGCATTCATGCACCCATTTGCATCCATATCATCAATAAATAAGAAAATTTTCAAGGAACTTAAGGGGTTTATTTACAAAATTTCCAGACATGGAAAGACAAAGAAGGAATATAAAGAAGTACAGCTTCAGGCAACCAGATTTGAAAGAGTTAAGGAATCTGACATCCTATGTATTAGATCCTTTGGGTTTCAAGGCTCGTTTTAGGAAGCTTCTTCCTCTTCTGACTACTCAGGTGGATGAAGGATTGGTGAGTGTATTGGTGCAGTTTTATGATCCCTTGTACCGTTGCTTCACGTTTCCGGATTTCCAGCTTTTGCCTACCCTTGAGGAGTATGCTTACCTTGTGGGTATACCTATTCTAGACCAGTTGCCGTTCAGTGGCTTGGAGAGTATTCCTACTTCTCAAGAGATAGCTGACATGTTACATATAGATGAATCTCTGGTTGGTGCTCATATGACTACCAAAGGAGGAATTCAAGGTCTCCCTTCTGAGTTCCTCATTGCTCAAGCTACTATATATGGGAAGGCCATGAGTGAGGATGCATTTGAGGCCATATTTGTACTTCTCATCTATGGGCTAGTATTATTCCCCAACATCGACAAGTTTGTGGAGGTGAACGCTATTAGGATCTTCTCTACTCTTAATCCCGTTCCGACTCTGTTGGGTGACGCTTATTTTTCTTTGCATATGAGGAATGCAAAAGGGTGGTGGCGCCATTGTGTACTGTTTGCCTCTATTGTATAAGTGGTTTATTTTTGACTTACCTCAGACGGTTGCTTTCAAGGAGAACAAGGAATGTCTACGGTGGTCCACGAGACTCATGTCTCTCACTAATGATGATATCTCTTGGTATAACCATGTGTATGATGGTGTGCAGATTATTGACTCTTGTGGCGAATTCTCCAATGTACCTCTTCTTGGTACATGTGGTGGGATTAACTACAATCCTGTTTTGGCACGTCGGCAGCTTGGGTTGCCCTTAAAGGATAAACCCAATAACATTCTGTTAGAGGGTGTATTCTTTCAGGATGGTAAAGATCCCCAAAACTTGAAAGCTAGGATGGTTCACGCTTGGCGCAAGATTCATAAGAAAGGAAGGAGGGAGCTAGGTCCGAAGAATTGCATCGCTTTGGAGCCTTACACTGTTTGGGTTAGGAAGAGGGCGTCTGAGTATCTCATGCCTTACGAGTATCCGATACCTACACCTATAATTATGGTTGGGCCTTCAACCCTCCCTAATAAAGGAGTAGAGGAGTTGAGAGACGAAGACCGTTCACGTGCCTGGATCCGTGAACGTGAAGAGTTGCTTTAGCAGATTAAGGAGAAGGATGCGTTGATTGAGTTTCTTGAGCATCAGGTTATTGATGACCCTGATGATGTATGGACTTCTATACTTCCTCAATCTTCTAAGTTCTGGAAGAGGAGGTATGATCGACTCGCCAAAGAGAAGGTCGATATGGAGGCAGCTTACGAGAGGGAGGTGAAGAGGCTTCGCACATCTTATCCTCCTGTGTCTCGAGCTTTAGATGATTGTTTCTAGGGATCCATAAGACGATTATTTTCCTTTTCTCTTGTATACGATTGACGATGCTGCACTTCTTTTCCCTGATATTATTTGATGAGATATTTCCATATGTGATAAAATGCTTAATATTTCCAGAATTTGCAAATAAAACTCTAAAGTTCCTTTGAAATAAAAAACAAATCATATGCACAAGCATTGCACGCATCATATGCATAAGCAGGTTCTATTTCCGGTCCCTTGCCCTGTGGTCTAACTCTGTGTCCTTCATTTATTTTGAAGACAAGCTAACTCACCGGTACTACACTAGAGCCAACATTTCAAGACTGATGGATCATTTAGAGCAAGAGAACCGTGAGCTAAAAGAGGTTTGTGACTCTGATCTCCCTTAGGAGGGAAGAGACCACAACTTGGCTTTACACATATCTATGAATTGCAAAGACGACGCCATGTCCAATGTGCTGGTGGACACTGGATCATCATTGAACGTATTGCCAAAGTCCACTCTCTCAAAGCTATCATATCAAGGGCCTCCCATGAGGCAGAGTGGAGTAGTTGTGAAGGCTTTTGATGGGTCTCGCAAAACTGTGATTGGGGAAGTTGATCTCCCAATCAAGATCGGACCAAGTGATTTCCAAATTACCTTCCAGGTTATGGACATTCACCCATCGTATAGTTGTCTCTTAGGCAGACCATGGATTCACGAGGCAGGCGCCGTGACGTCCACCCTACACCAGAAATTGAAATTCGTGAAAAACAAGAAGCTGGTGGTGGTAGGGGGAGAAAGGGCTCTCCTGGTTAGCCATTTGTCTTCCCTCTCTTATATAGATGTTGAGGTTGAAGTTGGAACTCCTTTCCAAGCTTTATCTTTTGCTGAGCCTATTGAGAAGAGAACTCCTTCATTTGCTTCCTACAAAGATGCAAAGCTGGCCATTGAGCGTGGTGCAACCACTGGTTTAGGAAAAATGATTGAGTTAGAAGACAACGAGTCCCAGACTGGCATATGTTTTTCTTATGGTACTTTCAACAAGCAAGGGTTATTCAAGAGTGGAGGTTTCATCCACACTGGTCTAGATGAGGAGGTTGCTTCCGTTTTAGAAGAAGATACAAAGGATTCTGGCAATTTCATCATCCCTGGAGGGGTCTGCAACAATTGGGTCGCTGTGGATATTCCAACAGTTGTCCATAAGTCAACGTAATAATCACTTTGTTTGAAAACCCTTCTCCCATGCCAAAAGGAGGAGTGATAACATTGTTGGCAACATAAATACAATGATATTTTCATTCAATAAATTCATGTTAAATGTTTGTTTTTCCATTTATTTTCCCTTTTCGCTTTTTGCATGAAATTGGTGATCACATAAAACCCTAAAATAGAATAAAATTGATCTTTTCATATGCATAATGATTTGCCTTGTTTGAATTCTAAAAGCTTTTCATATCCAAAATCATTATGCAGGCTGATTTCTAAACCCATTGAACATAATGACCCAACACCATCTCCCAATTTTGAATTCCCTGTATTTGAGGCAGAGGAAGATGATGTGGAAGAGATTCCTGATGAGATCACCCGACTACTTGAGCATGAAGAGAAGATCATTCAGCCGCATCTTGAGAATCTGGAAACAGTCAACTTGGGGTCTGAAGATTGTGTGCGAGAGGTAAAGATTTGGGCACTTCTAGAAGAATCTGTTAAGAAGGGGTTGATTAAGTTGCTACGAGAATATGTCGACGTCTTTGCTTGGTCGTATGAAGACATGCCTGGTCTAGATAATGATATTGTGCAACATTTCCTACCTCTAAAGCCTGAGTGCATGCCTGTAAAGCAGAAGCTCAGAAGAACTCATCCTGATATGGCAGTAGAGATCAAAGAGGAAGTTCAGAAGCAAATTGATGCAGGGTTCCTGGTGACTTCTATATATCCTCAATGGGTGGCCAATATTGTGACTGTGCCTAAGAAAGATGGAAAAGTCCGGATGTGTGTGGACTATAGAGACTTGAATAAAGCTAGTCCGAAAGATGATTTCCCTCTACCACATATTGATATGTTGGTAGACAATACAACTAAATTCAATGTCTTCTCGTTTATGGACGGATTTTCCGGATATAATCAGATTAAGATGGCACCCGAGGATATGGAGAAGACAACATTCATCACACCTTGGGGAACATTCTGTTATCGAGTGATGCCCTTCGGTTTGAAGAACGCCGGAGCCACGTATCAACGAGCTATGATCACCTTGTTTCATGATATGATGCACAAGGAGATTGAGGTATATGTTGACGATATGATTGCTAAGTCAAGAACGGAAGTTGAACATGTAGAGCATTTATTGAAGCTTTTCCAGCGTTTGAGGAAATATAAGCTTCGCCTGAATCCCAACAAGTGTACATTTGGAGTTTGTTCTAGAAAGTTATTGGGCTTCATTGTTAGTGAAAGAGGTATTGAGGTTGATCCTGCAATGGTCAAAGCAATACAAGAGATGTCTGCGCCCAAAACTGAGAAGCAAGTCCGAGGTTTTCTTGGCCACTTGAATTATATCTCCAGATTCATATCCCACATGACTGCCACATGTGCGCCTATATTCAAGCTCCTCCGGAAAGATCAGTCCCATGATTGGACCGAGGATTGCCAGAAAGCTTTCGACAGTATTAAAGAATATTTGCCTGAGCCTCTGATTCAGTCTCCGCCTGCAGAGGGAAGACCTTTGATCATGTATCTGACTGTTCTTGAAGACTCGATGGGTGGTGTCCTTGGTCAGCAAGACGAATCAGGGAAGAAGGAGTAAGCTATTTACTACCTGAGTAAGAAGTTCACTGATTGTGAGTCTCGATACTCAATGCTTGAAAAGACATGTTGTGCTTTGGCTTGGGTTGCTAAGCGCTTACGCCAGTATATGATAAATCATACGACTTGGTTGATATCTAGAATGGATCCAATCAAGTACATCTTCGAGAAGCCTGCTTTAACAGGGAGAATTGCCTGTTGGCAGATGTTGTTCTCTGAGTATGATATTAAGTATCGAGCTCAGAAAGCTATTAAAGGTAGTATTTTGGCTGACCACTTGGCATATCAACCAATTGAGGACTATCAGTCAGTTCAGTATGACTTCCCAGATGAGGAGATTCTGTATTTAAAAATGAAAGATTGTGATGAACCCACACTTGATGAAGGGCCAGAGCCTGGTTCCAGATGGAGTATGGTATTTGATGGCGCTGTAAATCAGTATGGAAATGGTATTGGGGCCGTGATTATTACTCCTCAGGGCGCGCATATTCCTTTTACAGCAAGGCTAACTTTCAAATGCACGAATAATATGGCTGAGTATGAGGCCTGTATTATGGGATTGGAGGAATGTATTGATCTAAGGATCAAGCATCTTGATGTATATGGTGATTCGGCCCTCGTTGTTAATCAGATTAAGGGTGAATGGGAAATGAATCAGTCTTGCCTCATTCCATACAGAGATTATGCGAGGAGGATTTCAACTTTCTTTACTGAGGTTGACTTCCGTCATATTTCTCCAGATGAGAATCGGATGGCAGATGCTCTTGCTACACTTGCTTCAATGATTGTGGTCAGACTTTGGAATGAAGTCCCCAATATTACCGTGATGCGCTTGGATAGGCCAGCTCATGTGTTTGTGGTAGAGGAAGTAAAAGATGACAAACCATGGTATTATGATATCAAGTGTTTCCTTCAGAACCAGACTTACCCACCCGGGGTGTTTGTGAAAGATAGGAAGACTTTGAGGAGATTATCTGGAAGTTTCTACCTCAATGGCGAAGTACTTTATAAGAGAAATTTTGACATGGTTCTGCTCAGATGCATGGATAGACACGAAGCAGACTTGTTAATGACTGAGGTCCATGAGGGTTCATTTGGTACTCATTCCAATGGACATGCCATGGCTAGAAAGATGTTGAGAGCAGGCTATTATTGGCTGACAATGGAGTCTGACTGCTGCAAATTTGTGAAGAAATGCCACAAGTGTCAGATTTATGCTGATAAGATTCATATTCCCCCGACACTTTTAAATATGATCTCATCACCATGGCCTTTCTCCATGTGGGGAATTGACATGATTGGCATGATAGAGCCGAAAGCGTCCAATGGACACAGATTTATTCTCGTAGCAATTGATTACTTCACCAAGTGGGTTGAAGCGGCATCGTACGCAAATGTGACCAGGAAGGTGGTTGTGAAGTTTATCAAGAATCAACTCATATGCCGATATGGTGTGCCAGATAAGATCATTACTGATAATGGATCTAACTTGAATAACAAGATGATGAAAGAGCTGTGTAGTGAATTCAAGATTGCACATCATAATTCTTCTCCGTACAGACCCAAGATGAATGGGGCTGTTGAAGCTGCTAACAAGAATATCAAGAAAATTATCCAGAAGACGGTTGTTACGTACAAAGATTGGCATGAGATGTTGCCATTCGCTTTGCATGGATATCGTACATCTGTCCGCACTTCAACAGGGGCAACCCCTTTCTCTCTTGTTTATGGCATGGAGGCTGTACTCCCAGTAGAGGTGGAGATCCCATCAATGAGAGTCTTGATGAAGGCCAAGTTGACTGATGAATGGGTTCAGAGTCGTTATGACCAGCTGAACTTGATAGAAGAAAAGAGATTGACTGCCATGTGCCACGGTCAGTTATATCAGCAGAGGATGAAGAAAGCTTTTGATAATAAGGTCAAGCCTCGTGTGTTCCGAGAAGGTGACCTTGTGCTCAAGAAAGTTTTGTCTTTCGCGCCCGATTCCAGGGGCAAGTGGACTCCGAACTATGAGGGCCCGTATGTTGTTAAGAGAGCCTTTTCAGGCGGTTCTTTGATACTTATAACTATGGATGGGGAGGATTTCACTCGTCCTGTGAATTCAGATGCAGTCAAGAAATACTTCGTCTAAAAAAATAAAAACTAAATAGCTCGCTATGTTGAAAACCCGAAAGGGCGGCTTAGGCAAAAATGAGCGTCTCGGTGGATTGAAAACCCGAAAGGGCGATCCAGGCAAAAGTTAGAGACACAAAAAATATATGATAATGATATATGTATCCCGCTAGATTGAGTACCTCATCTTGGGGCAATCTAGGAAAAAATTAGGGATTTGGCAAGTAACTGCATCCTGACAAGACTTTGTTCTACAACTGTCATCCGTCAGAAATCCTTGCTCATTATCAGCCAAAGCTTCAAATACATCGGATTCAAAATTGGTGGAGAAATGGTCATTATGTTCAATGTAGCCCTTTTCCAATATATATCACCAATTTCAAATTTGTAAAGATCTATGGAGTCTTGCCATTCGCAGACTACCATTTCATCAAATAAATTTGAGCCTTTTATCCAATTATTGGCACTCTTATCTGTTTCTACTCAACAAATGTTTTGCATGTTTTGATTAAGAAAATATCATTGTTTTAAATGATCAAATTTTTTATAATTTGTTTTTAAACAAAGTAAACATTCACAATGATGAAAGGATACTTAGGAGATCCTCAGTGCTCTCCCAAGGGTGGTACGATCCCCAACAGGGTAAGATTTTTGTCCATATTCCTGGCATGACTGTATCTCCTCCCTCCGGAACCCCTTGTGGTTTATCCTACCAAGTGGATTGCTTGTTGAGAGTCACCTCTCTTCCCTTCAGCAGAGTAGCAATCTTTCTTCCTCAACAGCTTGGATCTCTTTGGGCAAGAGCGGTATTTGGTGGTTGATCCCGATAAATTCTTTATCTCCTCGGATAGACTCCCCAGTAGAGTTGTTGGTATGGTGGACCTTGTCTGTGATAACTCTCGTCCCCAGCTGGAATGATTGATGATTCATCCCTTGCAGAGTTCTTTGCTTCTCGGTATCTCTGATCCCCAACAGATTGGATACTCTTCGGTGAACTTGGCTTTCTCTCTTGAGATGTAGTACCGGGTGGTTGATTCCTGGACCTGGTTGTGTTAAATATGTCTGTTTGTCAACATACATCATACATAAACCACGCGCAAACATGCATAATTATAACATTAAGATATTCATGTTGCATTCTTTGCCATACATCGTTGTTTGCTGTCTCCTGCTATTTGGTGATATATTTCCCCGAGCAGATGTGTGTGTCTGATCTCTCCATACAGAGTCAGCTCCATAGGCAGAAAGCGTCTATCCATTCTTCCATATTCCCCACCGGGTTATATCCTCGTGGATGTTGATTGTTTTTGTTCCTTCCCAACACATATACTGGGATGGTTTTCCCCATTGAGTTATATCCTCACAGGGACAAGTCTTGATTTGGTGTGCCTATCTAGTTTGATCCTAGATCGGTCTCTTGAGACTCTTTTCCTGTTTCCCCGTGGTAAATGAATAATTGCTCAATAATTAGTAATCATTATCCCCGGCGGAGTCTGTGTTTCTCTACCCTCATACCAGTAGTTGTAAACCCTATTTCTTCCCTTTTTGCAGAGTAACTATTTTTGCTAATCTTTAATTGGTGACAGTTATCTTCATCCAATATTCGGTGATGATATCCCCTCATCTACTTGGATAATTGCCCTGATTACGCAATTTATCCCCACCGGGTCATCTCTCGTCTACCTTGTTGTTGTTGGTAACGATTGTTTCTCCCCTGAATTGGTCATCATTATATACCTAGTTTCGGTATCCCGATGCCTATTCTTTTCGGTCGATTTATCCTTTATTAACCCAGTAACCGGTTGTGGATAATCGTCCATGCGAGTATATTATCTACGTTCTTACGGTAATAGATAGTATATCTCATGCACTCTCGGGTCTGAAGCCTTTTGTTCTTCCCCAGTTGAGTAAGATTCGTATCCCCTTTGTGGAGTCGAATATCCATCCTGTAATCGAGTTTGCTTTTAGCCCTCTTTTGGATGATGAGTGTTTTGGGAATATTCCCCAATTCACGCCTTGGTTGGTCACCTATTATATGCCCAGTAACCGGTATCCCTGGTGTTCCTTCCTCTCTGCTCCTTATTATGACTTTTTGTCCCCTATGGAGTCAAAATCCCTGAGTTGAAGTATACCTTTTAGGTTTTCCTCAGACGTTTTGAAGTTTTGATATCTCTCACCCTTATATCGGTCTTGGATATTCATCTCTTCCTGAGCATGTTGTATCTCTCACCCTCATACCTAGCGTTCAGATCACATGTCTCCTTGAGCTTATTACCCAGTAACCGGTAATACCTCTTCCCGCTGCTTCCCCAGGAGTGTCCTTGTGGACATCCCCAGCGAAGTCCCTTAGTGGATTGTTTTCATCCGGATTTTATCCGAAGTATCCGCTGTGGATAGTTTTTTGCTGTATTGGCATATTCCCCAATACATGCATCTTCGAGTCAGCCCGAGTCTTTCCATTGGATCTTTTCCCTTTGGAATTTTGTTCCCCACACTTTGAGTCGTGACCTACTCACGCATTTTTATCCCTTTTATATCCCCAGGAGAGTCCCCAGGATCTTGGTCCCATGGAGTGAATTGCTCATATAGATTATCAGTGGCTTCTGATTTCTTTGCTTTTGTGGACACATATCTCCACAGAGTGCTACCATTTTTCATACCTACATTTGCATCATGACGTCTCTTAGGGACCAAAATTCTTCTCTTTGTTATTATTTAAGCCCATTCTACCTCGTCGAGACGAAGATTTTAACCTTCACTTCTCCGACTAGAATGACCTTAAATAGGGGCATCTGTAAGACCCCAATTTTGACCCTAAGATCCCTCATGGCATCATAACATTGCATTTGCATTGCCTCAAGGATCTTTAGCATCTTGGTTCCCTTTGCCTTTGGGTGGGACTCCTTGTGATTGGTTTGAGATCACGAAGCATGCTTGAATTTTACATCATTGTTTCTCTTACTTTTGTTTACTAACCAAAAGCACAAAAATGTGTCACTAACATCTTTTGTTTGAAGCTTGAGTATCATCCAAGACACTTTGTGGGTTCTATTTAGATGACAAGTCAACACAAGGGAATGGCTTGAGATACTTCCAACAAGTTCAGATGGGGTCTATTCGTCAGTCAAAACGTTAATCTTGAAGGAGCAAAAGTTTGTTTATGAGTTGTTATGCTCGCTAGGCGAGCAGAATGGGTCGCTTAGCGAGTCCCAAGAAAAGCCACCAGAATCACCTACGCTCAGAGGAATTTCTTGAACTGTCATGCTCGCTAGGCGAAGCCCACGTGTTAAAAAAAACGAAATAAATAAATAAATAAAATATAACAGAAAAATTTTGGACTTGGGCCTCTCTCATTTAAGCCCACAGGTCCACAAAAATCAGGTTATAAATTCAGAGTTTCAGTGAAACAAAAGAATACTATTCCTATTATCCTGGCAGGGAAAAAGATAGTGAGAGAAGAGCTAACAGAGTTCATAGCAACCTCTAGAGACTGAAGGGAACTCATCGGCAAAGAACCAATTCCCTCTCATATAAACCCTAAGAGTGCTTTGCAAACCCCACTGGGCAATTCAATTTCATTTGATCTCTCCAGTCAGGTTTGCCATATTCCCATTACTTTATGCTTTTAATTTGAATGCTCTGAATGTATGAGGTATTATGGGTGAATTTGATACCCTTTTGATGCATGTGTTTGACAAAAGGTTGTGGAAGATTTGGATATATGAATCCTTTAGGCTGTTCAACATATACTTCTTCATTTAAGTAGCCATTCAGGAAGATACTTTTTACATCCATTTGAAACAGCTTGAATTTCAGAATACATGCCACTCCAAGCAATAGTCTAATGGACTCAAGGCGAGCTACAAGAGCAAATGTTTCATCAAAGTCTACTCCTTCAAATTGAATATATCCTTGAGCTACTAATCTATCTTTGTTTTTAGTAACAACCCCTTGTTCATCAGATTTATTCTTATATACCCACTTTGTTCCTATGACATTTACTCCTTCAGGTCTAGGAACCAATTCACATACTTCATTCCTCTTGAATTGGCCTAACTCCTCTTGCATGGTATTGATCCAGAACTCGTCAGTCAAGGCTTCCTTGATACTGCTGGGTTCAATCTTTGACACAAAACAGTCATGTGAGATCACTTCCCTTGATCTAGTAGTGACTCCTTTATCTGGATCTCCTATGATAAGATCTTTGGGATGATCCTTCTGAATTCTGATAGAGGGTCCCTTGTTGATTTTTTCATCTTCAGGTTCAGCTTGAGGAGGTTATTCTTCCTTATTTTTGTCTGAGAAGTCAGCTGGAGAACCATTCAGAGATGTCTCGACATTGTCTAAGACATTCGTCTGTTGGTCATCAACCACAACATTAATAGATTCCATCAATACATTAGTTCTGGAATTAAAGACCCTGTAAGCTCTGCTGTTTGTTGAATAGCCCATAAATATTCCTTAATCACTTTTGGGATCCATCTTCCTTCTTTGCTCACGATCAGCCAGGATATAGCATTTGCTACCAAATACATGGAAGTATTTGACTGTAGGTTTTCTTCCTTTCCAGACTTCATAAAGGATTGTGGGAGTCCCTTTCTTTAATGTCACTCTGTTGTGAACATAACAGGCTGTGTTCATGGCTTCAGCCCAAAAATGATAGGGCAATTTCTTAGCATGAATCATAGCTCTGGCTGATTCTTGAAGAGTCCTATTTTTTCTTTCCACCATACCATTTTGCTGGGGAGTGATGGGATATGAGAACTCATGATGAATTCCTTCTGAAGAGCAGAATTCAGCAAATTTGTCGTTCTCAAACTCCTTCCCATGATCACTTCTAAATTTGACAACGGGACTTTCTTTTTCCCTTTGAAGTTTCAGACAAAGCTCCTTAAAGACTTCAAATACATCAGATTTTTCTCTTATAAACTTGATCCAGGTGTATCTGGAGAAATCATCCACCACCACATATGCATATTTCTTCCCACCAAGGCTTTCTACTTGCATGGGTCCCATCAAGTCCATATGAAGGAGTTCCAGGACTTTGGTAGTTGTGTCATGTCTGACCCTCTGGTGTGACAGCCTTTTTTGTTTTCCAATCTGAAATTCTCCACAGATTTTTCCCTCATCAATCTTTAAGTTGTGAATTCCTCTAACAGCTTCAACTGATATGATCCTCTTCATACCTTTAAGGTGCTGATGGCCTAATCTTTGATGCCATATCTTCACTTCTTCTTCTTTGGCTAAGGTACACATTGAAGAGTATCCAGTTTCTTGAGAGCACCACATGTAGCAGTTGTCTTTGGACCTAACTCCCTTCATGATTACTTTATTTTCTTTGTTAGTAATCAGACATTCAGTTCTGGTGAAGTTTACATTCAGACCTTGATCACACAGTTGACTGATGCTTATAAGATTAGCAGTTAATCCCTTAACAAGTAGGACATCATCAAGGTCAGGAACTCCAGGGAAATCCATCCTACCCATTCCCTTGATTTCACCCTTTGCACCATCACCAAAGGTAACATAACTCATGGCATGAGGATGAAGTGCAGTTAGCAGATTTTTGTTCCCAGTCATATGTCTGGAGCAACCACTGTCAAAATACCAATCTTCTTTGGCTGAAACTCTGAGGGAAGTGTGAGCTATTAGACTTGTGACCTTTGTCTTAGGAACCCATTGCTTTTTGTTGACAGTCTTGTGATGCTTGGACCTTGATTGGTATTGACACTGAACAGGGCCAGGATAGCCGCATAGCTTATAGCAGAAGGGCTTCAGGTGGCCAAATTTTCCACAGTATTGGCATTTCCATCTTTGATGCTTCCCTTTTTGCTGTTGTGACATCTGATGTGACATCTAAGGTTTTCTTTTAACATGGTTGCACTTAGGTTTGGATTTTGGTTTGCAATCAGTGTAACTGCACTCAGCCTTGAATCCAATGCCAGATTTGTTTCCTGTTATTTGGCCAGTCTAGAGAATCTTGTCTAAGATGGAAGATCCATTGTTAAGCATTCATACATACTTAGTCATCTCATCTAGTTTAGAATTCAAGAATACAGCTTCAGTCTTCAATTTTGAGATGGTTTCCACAAACTCTTCCTTTTCATTTTCCAACTGAGCTATCACTTTCTTCTGGCTTTCAACTTGTCTGCACACTCCTGTACTTCTGTGGCACAACTCTTTGTAGGTAGTGGCCAGCTCTTCAAAGGTTCTTTCATCATCAATTGACTCTTCCTCAGACCCCCGTCTTCCTGTCAATGCAGTCACATGGTTTGTAGCTTCTTCTGTTTCACTTCCATCAGACCAAGAGGCCACAAGACTCCTCTTTTGTTTCTTGAGGTAGGTCCCACATTCAGTTTTAATATGACCATACCCATTACACTCATAGCACTGAACTTCTTTGGGCTTTTCTTCAGACTTTGTTTTCTTACCAAAGCTGTTGGATTTACTGATGTCAGATGTCATGTTCTTGACATTTCCCTTTGCTCTCACATCTACCTTTTTTATCAGTCTGTTGAACTTTCTTCCCAGCATTGCTATCTCATTTGCCAGGTCTTCATCAATATCTTGACCACCTTCCTCATCTTCCTCTTCAGTGTTTGACATAAATGCTATGCTCTTGGCTTTCTTTTCAGCTCCATCACACATTCCCATCTCAAATTTTTGGAGGGATCCAATTAGCTCATCAACTCTCATATTTGAGATGTCTTGAGATTCTTCTATGGCTGTTACTTTCATAGCAAATCTCTTGGGGAGTGATCTGAGTATTTTTCTTACTAACTTTTCATCTGACATCTTCTCACCCAAAGCTCCAGAGGCATTAGAAATTTCAAGAATACTCATGTAGAATTCATGAATATTTTCATCTTCTTTCATCCTTAAGTTTTCAAACTTGGTGGTGAGCAGCTGTATTCTAGATATTTTCACTCTAGAGGTGCCTTCATGAGTGGTTTTGAGAATGTCCCAAGCATCTTTAGCTACTTCACAGGTGTTTACTAATCTGAAGATGTTCTTGTCCACTCTATTGAAGATGGCATTCAATGCTTTAGAATTTCCAAGGGCTAGGTCGTCCTCCTCCTTGGACCATTGTTCTTCAGGCTTTTTCTCAGCAGTGACTTCTCCTTCTTTAGTAACTACAGGGTGCACCCATCCTGTCAACACATCCTTCCAAGCCTTGTTATCAAGAGATTTTAGAAAGGCTACCATTCGAGGATTCTGTAACACCTCAAAATTTGCCCTCCTCTCTTGGGACTAGCATTATCATATTTGCATTTCATTTTAGGTCATTAGGCATCTCATATTGCATACCATGTGGTTACATTGTGCAAGCTATCCTCCCAAGTCTTGATCAGAGGATGAGGAAGTCAGAAAGTGCAAGCCTAGGGTTTATTGACTGATCATTGGCCATCTGAGGATTGGGCTGTGAATTAGGGTTTCATGATTCTCAAGGGATATTGGTCTTCACTTTGATTGCATTGATGCATCATCATCATCATGGTTGGATATCATCAGAAGATGCAAGAGATAGAAGAAGATTCCTTGAGATTAGGGTTTTGACCACTGGTCAACCCTAATCAGTTGTATTGGGCCAATCAGGGCTGGATCAGGAGATGGGGTTTGTGAAGGAGATGAGGATCATTTTGTGATTATATGGTGATTATTGAGGCTAGGGTGTCACCCTTGAGCCATTTCAGTTGAAGATTGGGGTTCAATTTGATCTATGCATTGCCAAATTCATCTATCAGATGAAAAGTCAACTGTGGTCAACTGTACATGATCTGGTGGATTTGGAGGTGGAAATGAGTTAGACACACTTCATTCATGTTGGAACAAGTGTTGTATGACATCTCAAAGCTTAAGAATGAAGAAAATCAAGTCAGGACAAAAACTGCCAAAAATAGCAAGTGACTGGTAGCTGAAGTTTCCAAAAATGGAAAGTTTTTGACCTCAAAAACAGAAGTCCAAGGAAGCTTCAAATGAAAAATTGTTCAACATGACAGATGTAGATCTTGTTCTCACCTTTCCAAAAAGTCCAAGAACTTGAAAATCCAATGTACGGTTTGCAAAATATGGCTCATTGAATTTCAGAAAAGACCGTAATCAGGAGGCCATAACTTCCACATGGTTTGTCCAAATTGCAAGTTCTTTATATGCACAAACTCCATTTGACATGTACTTTGATGGTGCATCATTGGATTTGTTCAAAAATGGCCAAGGCAAAAAGTCACTTTTCAACTGGACAGCTGAATTGGACCAGGGGCAAAATTGTCCAAAAGTCAAAATATTGGGAATTTTTGAATGGGACTTTTTCCAACACCTCAGGAATGGCATTTTAAGTGTGTTTGAATATTCATTTCATGGTTAATGCACATGGTTTGAGTTTTGGCATGAAAAATGAAATGGTTAAAAATGGATACTTTACATACACATAGTGAAAATGAGATTTAAGCAACCAATTGCAATGGGAATTGTTTCTACACTTCACATATGGTGTTTTGGACATGTTGGAACCAATTTTGAGCTGGCATGTGTTGTCATTGTGAATTGGCTATTTTGCCCTCATTTGCAAAAATTACATTATCACTAATTATGCCAAATTGGTTAATTACATGATTAGTGATCAATTAAGCACACATATATATTCTAAATCCTTGCCTAATCATAACAGAATCTCACAATTACCAAAGTTGGATCAAGAAACTTTTCATTCTCTCCATTTTCATCAAGAACTCAACATCTTCAAATCAAGAATTCTTCACCATTTCTCAACCTTTTTTCGAAATTGCTTTTGATTTGAACTCACCTAAACCTCTACTCCATCTGTTTTCATGCTTCATCATCCAAAGATCACAAAATCGTGACTGTTCAAAACCTCATCATCCATGGCAAATCTGAATTGTGGACAATAGGAGTGGAAGTAATTGAAACGGAGCATAGCATTCACCTTCTATATACTTCTTGTGCATCTGTTTTGAAGAGTTGGAGCTTAAAGCCGCGATCTACGCACTGCCATTGCCGGTATGTCGAAATTTCGAATCTCCTGTTTTGTTCGATTGATAGGTGCTTTGTGTAGTGCATTTCTTGTAGAATCCAATGGTGCTTGCGGTTTATAAAATGGTTGAGCGAGTTGAGAGAAATCGCGACTCGAAGCTTTGAGTGAGAAACTTTATTCGATCGATCCGTGAGCTGTGTTAGGATTTAGGTGGAATTAATTACATATTTGAGATGTACATGGTGAGACGATTCCAACGGTTATTAATTTGTGAGATTTGGTGGAGAAATGAGCAAAGTCGAAATTGGAAGTGGAGGATGAACAGGAGCGTAATGGCGCGCGAGGGAGAAGAAGCAATTTTCTGGAAAATTCTACAGTTTGATCCGTTTTTGGTTTGGTCCAGTTTCAAAACATGTTTCCCGCCTCCACTTAATTATGATACTGCCATTACTGTTAATTAATTAATTAATTCAATAAAAATCTAAAAAATGTTAAAAAATATTTAACACTTTAAAAAATTCATAAAAATAGTAGAAAATTCCTAAAAATATGGAAATTTTTTCTATAGCTTCCTTGTTGAGTGTAGGTTTTTTTTGACCTATTGGTCAAAGTTGTGCATGGCAAATATCTTGTTTGACTTAGACTTGTTTCTAATGTATGTCACATTTTGATACATTTTGGCAATTTGATCATGAAATACTCATATCATAAGATAAATGGCTGAAAATTTTTGTGGTGGTTCTTGACTCATTGAGGATTATTTATATGTAAATTTCATGAATTTTTGATACCTGGTTAGAGAGCAGCAAATTCTGGAACTTAGGTGTGACAGTTTGTGTCACACCTCTTGATGTCAACTTGTTGAATTTAATTGGATGACCTATGCATGTTGGAATTGACTGAAATTTTGCATGATGACTTGTTGACATGTCAGGATGCTTGATGAATTTTTGTAGAATTTTTCACTGTATTTTCAATTTGATCATGATTTTTCATTTCTGGTGATTGAAATTGCAAGCTCATGTGATACATGTTGGTAGATTGATTGGGAAATCCTCATATTGTATTGTATGGCCATGAAATTTGATATGAATGAACTAGACACGTTGTGTGACCTCCCTGTTTTGGTCTCATCCATTTCTTTTTTGTTTTCAATGAGATATGAATTTTTGAAGTGGATGTATGCATTGATGGTATGAATTGAAGCATGAAATGGTGTCTGTTTTTGTTGATTTTCATTGACATGGTTCCATTTGCCCAATTGAGCTCAAATTTGACATGGTAGACCTTGATTGACCCCTGTTTAGGTGTATTTAATTTGAGAATTTTTGGATGTGTTTTGGTATGGATTTGAATGCAATAATTCTGTTCGTATGTTTGGTGCTTCATTTGAACCAATATGGATTGTTTTGTGCATAACATGAGCTTGGTGGATGATATAAACATGAGACCAATGATGTTTGCTTGTGTTTGATGATAATTTGATGTTGGTTGATGAATACCTTGCTGTTTTAGATTTTTTCTTGCTTTTGGACCCTAGGCTTGGCCTAGTGGTCTAGTTGCTAATATTTGCTTGATTTTTCAGGATCAAAAAGGCAATGCACATGGAGAATGATTCAAATTAACTTTAATTGATGTTGTTGATGTTTGTACACTAACATAATTGTGTTTTGTAGGTTGTGAAGCATAGGCTTGAGCCTTGGCTTGCTTTGTTTGTGTATAGCTTGTATAGTTTGTCTGATTGAACTTGCTGTTTGGTTTTGTCTGTCTGAGTACTAACTGTGTTTGACTGTTTCCAGGTACTTTAGTTGCTCAGTTCCTTGCGAACTTTTGCTTTGCGTTGCTTAAGCAACTTGCATTGAGGTAGGTCTTCTTGACTTCATGTAGTCTGGAGACCCGGCTGTTACCGGGCCGGGGAAATAAATGTCTGAAGTCCTCCTTAAGAGGCAATGATTGTGTATGTTTATTTTTAAGCCCAAGCAGGAAAAGCCCTTCAAAGAAGGCAATTGGTGGAAGTTAGGGACAAGCAGTCTGTCCCCCACTATTCAGTTGAGTCTTCTCCTTGCTCCCATTACATGGTTGTAGCATTGAGATCAAAAGCCCAAGATCTGTTGTGTCAGAGTCATCGAGTATAGAAGGGTTCCCCCATTCTGGACCCATGCTCATTTGTCAGCTCTCCCTGGTTAGGGATAAGAGCTGTGAGGTCTGATCCTCACTTCATCCTTTCATCTGCTTCACCTTAGCCTCGTAATGGCAAGGTTAAGAGCAAACACAGCCTGTACAGACGATTGCTTAGGCAGTCAAACCTGATTGATTGAGCCCCCTTGTTTGGCTATAGTGCGTGTTATGTGGATATCTGATTGACATGTTTGTTTGAGATGCCTGTTCTCATTTAATGTTGATATATGATTGTATGCTTGTGTGCTAGCTTCTTTCCTGGTTAGGTTAGTTTGCTTATGCAAGTAGGATAGAAACCTGGACTTAGGGCGACTTTGCATGACAACATTAGGCTCGAGTCTCAGCTCCCTAGTGTCGTGTTTTCCCCTCTGTCTCTGGTTAGGAGAGTTTCACCCCTTTCAGGGGAACTACATCGCCCTGATCCTTGTTCCAGACAAGGTATGTAGGCAGGTGGTCGTGCGAGACCACTCCGGGCAACCTTTTTCTTTTTTGCGTGTGTTTACTTGTTATCTGATTGTGTTTTGGCTCGGATGCCGACGTAAGTCCAGTAAGTGGCTGTCGGGCTCCATGTTTGCCGTTTTGTGCGTGTTTTGGTTCGGATGCCGACGTAATTCCATCCAGTGGTTGTCGGGCTCCATGTTTGCCACCCTTGCTTGTTTATGTTTGTTTTGTGTTGTTTGGCGTGCGTAAGCCGAACTACAGTGGCTCTGATTCTTGTTCCAGACAAGATATGTAGGCATAAGGTGCGATACCTTATCGAGCTCCGTTTCTCCTAACCCCACCTGCGTTCCCCGTGTGTGTGTGTGATGTTTAGCAACCTTTTCTTTTCATAGAACGTGGATCCCTAGGAGTACCTAGGACGTGAGGGGTGCTAATACCTTCCCCTCGCGTAACCGACTCCCGAACCTTTTCTCTCTGGTCGCGAGACCATGTCTTTCCAGGTTTCTCTGAGCGTTTCCTTTCCCTATCTTGGGATAAATAACGTTTAGTGGCGGCTCTGTGCGTTTTTATTTTTAGGCTCGCCGGTTGATTTTTCGCAGGATGCGACAGCTGGCGACTCTGCTGGGGACTTGCGATGTTGACCTATGCTGGTCCATCGTCCCTAAGCGAGTCCTTCCTAGCGTTCTAGGATTGGTTTAGGTTGCTTGTATGTGTTGATTATTGCGTTTATTATTCTAACCAGTGTGTATTTATATTTGCATTAATGTCTGCATGCATCATACTATCATGTTGTTGCCGCCCTCTGCAGGTGGTTCTGTTGTTTGGGGTGGGTGTTCTGAGTGGGGCTAAAACCCAGGCCCGAGTATACACCTAGGACTAGTGTGGTCTCACGTTGCCTCTTTCATGTTAAGTCAACATGTGCCTGGCGGCGTGATGTGCCACAAGTCGGACGAGGCTCACTTGATAGTGCTCATCTCTGTGGATATTCCGCTTTGTTTGAGTCACTCCATTTGAGTTGTTGACTCTGGTGACCGATCATTCCCGGATCTTTGGTTTAGACGATTTTAAGGGAGCTACAATGGCACACCCGAAAGGGCAAACCCATTGAGTATCTCCGCCCGATTGTCGAGACCATTATCCGCCTTAGGATGACTTGATTAGAACTTACCTGTGAGGGGAGGGTTGTTCTGTCAGATGTTTGTTCAGATAGCCTTCAGATGGTGACTTTTGATCTGTGATTCAGAGACATAATTATAAGTCGGATTTATGGTCATTTATTGTCGTGACGCCGGAGTGCTGTCCGTGACTTATCAGTGGGGATCCGTTTATTTCGGATTCCCCGGGCCGAGATATTTTATCAGTGGGGATCCGTTTATTTCAGGATTCCCCGGGCCGATTCAGATGATTATAGGTGTCTGCTCAGAGATTGTGGTTTGGTGATGATGATGATGTATCTGTCTTCCGTTTATTTCGGAACCTGTGGGTCAGAATTGTGTTTGTTTATTCCTCAGATGGTTATGGTCAGCCCAGAGACCAGATTCAGTGCAGAAGACCAAATGACTTGGAGGATGGCACAGTGCATTGCATTCATGCATCATTCTCATTTCGCATTCATCTGCACCAAACCTACGTCTAGCCATATGGGGAGTATTATGAATTGAGAATCTGGTTGAGAGACATCTGAATGTCAGAACGCTATTGGTGAAATATTATCTGTCTCGATGAAACCAGAATCAAAGGACAGAATCTTCCTCGTATGGATAGACGTTGCATTCATGCATATTAACCTGTTTGCTGTTTTGCAGGAATCATTGCTCGTGCTCGCAGAACTGTACCTTTGCACTCGACCCGTCCTCACAGATACTTCACCAGGCGCAATACTCCTAGACTCATGGATCTTCCCAACACAGATACCCTCGAGCTGAAAGATAAGATGACTGAGCTGATCAACATCATGAAGGGTTTTGCAGTTGATCAAAAAGCTTTGGCTGACAAAGTTGAGAAGCTCGAGCGAGCTTCAGCTGCTAACAGTGTTGTTAATCTGGATGGTGTCTCCAATCAGGGGTTGGGTGGATCCAAAGATGGTGGTAAAAGAGCGACTGTGGGTTTGGTGAATGACAATGCTGCTGGTTTTGGTGCTGGTGGTCAACCTGGGCCCGGTCTGGGGCAGAATTTGAAGGACATTTTTGTGCCTCCTTTCTATGGGTTTGATGATGACAGGGAGGAAGACAGAGAGGCTGATCAATTCTCCATGCACGATGAGCCATTGGGTCAATATGGTGTCCAGCCACAGAGCAAAGAAATTCAGTTGCTGGCAGAGAAGGTGAAGGCTCTGGAAAGCCATGCTACTCCGGGGTTTGTCAACATGTCGAATATGGGGTTGGTTGAGGGGATTGTGATCCCGCAAAAGTTCAAGGTGCCCGCATTTGACAAATATAATGGAAGTTCTTGTCCGGAGACCCATCTCCAAGCTTTCGTTCGCAAGATCTCTGCGTATACAACTGATCAGAAGCTATGGATGTATTTCTTCCAGGACAGTCTGTCTGGAGGATCTCTGGAGTGGTACACCAAGCTGAAATCTGCTGACATCAAGGACTGGCAGGATCTGGGAGATGCATTCTTTAAACAGTATCAGTTCAATGCTGACATGGCTCCTAGTCGTACCCAGCTGCAGGGTATGGCTCAGAAGTCAACTGAGGGGTTTAAAGAATATGCTCAACGGTGGAGGGAGTTGGCTGCCAGAGTTCAACCGCCGTTAGTGGACAGAGAGATGTCTGATCTCTTCATGGGTACCCTGCAAGGGGTTTTTGCTGAAAGAATGGTGGGTTGTCCCGTCACCAACTTTGCAGACATTGTGGTGGCTGGGGAACGAATTGAAAGTTGGCTGAAAATGGGGAAAATCCAGGGTGGTATTGCTTCATCATCAGGATCGAAGAAGCCCTTCGGAAATGGTCAAAGGAAGAATGAGGGAGAATCAAGTGCTGTGTATGCCCAGAGAGGACACGGTAGAGGTCGTTACTACCAGCACACTGCTGCAGTAACCATCCCTGCTGGTAATCAGTCGGTACGACAGCAACGTCAGCCACCTCAACAGAGAGCCGGGTACCAGGTGAAAGGAAAAGGGGTTGATCGCTATTTTGACAAGCCGCCCGTGACATACGCTGTTCTGTTCAAAAAGTTGATGGATCTTGGGTTGGTTCAGCCGAGGGCGATGGTTCCGATAAGAACAGATCAGTGGCCTCCCGATTACGATGAGAATGCCAAGTGTGAATTTCATTCTGGTACGCAGGGGCATAACATTGAGGGCTGTAGAGCATTCAAGAATGTCGTCCAGGACCTGGTAGACTCCAAAGCTATCAATTTTGCGCCATCACCGAATGTTAATGCTAATCCCATGCCGGTACATGGTCAAGCGACGGTGAGTGCAATTGCTGAAGATTCAGATTACACCCGGACAGTGGGTGGAAAGACCAACAGTGACTGTAAGCTGGATGATTGGGTAAAACCGTGTGCACCAGGGCAGCAAATCCTGAACTGGAGGGTTTGAAAGATCAACATTGTTACTCATCTGGAAGAGTATTATTTCTTGTTTTCAGTTTATATGCATGAAAGCCATACGTGTTGCCCGACACGTAATGGTTCATTGTAAGGGCCACCTCATGTTTAAATTTGCATTTTCTGCATCATTAATAAATGGATGTTTTTCAGTCAAAAAACGGTGTTCCCTGTTTTTCATTTATTTTGCAGTTTAAAAACAAATAAAAATGGCAATGTTTATTTTCATTTTTTATCTTTTTGTTTTGTCTCGTTCCGACTTCAAAAACAAGTTTCCGGATCTCGTTGATAACAATTTGGTTACCCCTCATATGACTTCGACAAACCGATCTATCTTGCTGAAGAAGAAGACGAAGAAGACTGTGATCTGCTGGAATTAGCCAGGTTGTTAAAACAAGAGGAGAAGGTGATTCAGCCGCACGAGGAGCGGGTTGAGGTTGTTATTCCGAGCACCGCCGAGGTCAGGAAGCAAAAATTGGGAGCCGCTTCAGAGGCGAGTCAAGAGCAAAATGGTAGTCCTGTTGAAGGAAGCACGTGGATGCCTTCACCTGGTTATGTCAGGATATGCCAGGGTCGGATACCGATGTCGTTGTACACAAGCTACCATGGAAAGGAGACAGTCCTCCAGAGAAGCAGAACGCGCTGGTGCTACTTATCAGAGAGCCATGGTGACTTTGTTTCATGATGTGATTCATCGTGGAACCAATTGCTATGCTATGACATGATAGCAAAGTCCCAAACAGGAGATGGGCATCTGGCAGACTGGGGGCAAGTCGTTTGACCAGTGGAGATAATTCAGACTGAGGTTGAATTAGAATGAGTGCACTATCAGAGTGCGATCCGGTAAGATGTTGGGGGGTTTATTGTAAAAAGGAGGAATCGAGGTTCATCCTGCAAAAAAAAAAAAAATAATAATAATAATAATAATAATAATAAAACAAAATGCCTGAACCGAGAAGAAAGAAAGAGGTGCGTGGTTTCTTAGAAAGATTGAACTACTGTCATGGTTCATATCTCATATAACAGCCGCGTGTGAACCTATATTCAAAATGTTGAAAAGAAAAGATCAAACGGTCAGGCGAAATAATGATTGCCAAGGGGCATTGAAAAAATGAAAGAATAAGTTGCAGGAACCTCTGATTCTGATACCTCCTGTGGAAGGAACAACCATCAATTCTGTATTTGACGGCCTTCGAGGGGTCTACGAGGTGAAGTGGGTCAGCATGACGCGTCTTGTCGAAAAGAGCATGCAATTTACCTTAGCAAAAAGTTTATCGACTGTGAAACAGTACATTCACTGTTCGAAAAAAACTTGATGTACTTTGGCATAGGCTGCTCGCCGACTGAGACAGTATATGCTGATTCATGCCACTTTGTGGATTTCCGAGATGGATCCGATCGAGTATGTGTTTGAGAAGCCAGCATCGACCGGACAGGTTGTGAGAGTGCAAAAGAATGTTGACTGATTTGTGATACTCTCAGAAAGCGATCAAGGGGAGTGTATTGTCTGATTACCTCGCCCAGCAACCCATTGATGATTATCAACCAATGAAGTTTGAATTCCCTGATGAGGACATCATGTTTCTCAAATCGAAAGATTGCGAGGAACCAATCCCGGAGGAGGGGCCTGACCCTGAATCCGAATGGATTTTGATGTTTGATGGGGCCGTTAACGTGAATGGA
This sequence comes from Lathyrus oleraceus, assembly GCF_024323335.1. NCBI lineage: Eukaryota > Viridiplantae > Streptophyta > Magnoliopsida > Fabales > Fabaceae > Lathyrus > Lathyrus oleraceus. The sequence goes on along the minus strand of NC_066585.1, from coordinate 402,323,574 downwards.
AGCGGTGTTGGTGCTGTTTTGGTTACGCCGAAGGGATCTCATATTCCTTTTGCTGCCCGGCTAACATTTGAATGTACCAACAACGTAGCTGAATATGAAGCTTGCATATTGGGGATTGAAGAGGCGATTGATTTGAGAATCAAGAACCTTGTCATATATGGAGATTCAGCTCTGGTGATAAATCAGGTTAACGGAAAATGGTATACGCATCAATCTCATTTGGTTCCGTATCGAGATTATACGAGGAGATTGTTGACGTTTTTCACCAAGGTGAAGATGCATCATGTGCCCAGAGAGGAGAATCCTTTGGCAGATGCTTTGGCTACTCTGGCTGCCTTGATTAAGGTGCAGAGGTGGAATCAGTTCCCCAGTGTTGAAGTAGGTCGTCTGGATAGACCGGCTTATGTGTTTGCTGTTGATACAGCGCCTGACGATGATAAGCCGTGGTATCACGATATCAAGCGCTATCTAGAGACTCAAGAGTATCCTGAGGGAGCATCGAAGAAAGATAGAAAGACTCTGCGGAGGTTAGCCATGGTGTTCTACCTGAATAAGGATGGGGTTTTGTATAAGCGGAATTTTGATTGGGTCTTGCTCAGATGTGTTGATGATGCAGAAGCAAGCCAATTGATGAAAGAGGTTCACGAGGGATCGTTCGGTACCCATGCCAGTGGGAATGCAATGGTAAAGAAGCTGCTGAGAGCAGGTTATTACTGGATGACAATGGAGGCCCAATGTTTTAATTTCGTGCGGAAGTGCCATAAATGCCAGATTTATGCTGATAAGGTGCACGTGCCTCCAAATCCGTTGAGCTTGATGTCGTCTCCGTGGCCGTTTGCTATGTGGGGCATTGATATGATCGGGAAGATTGAGCCTACAGCTTCGAATGGGCACAGGTTCATTTTAGTGGCTATTGATTACTTCACCAAGTGGGTAGAAGCAGCTTCTTATACGAATGTGACGAAGCAGGTTGTGGCCAGATTTCTCAAGAGAGACATCATTTGCCGATATGGGGTTCCCGAGAGAATCATTACTGATAATGGTTCTAACTTGAATAATAAGATGATGGCAGAGCTGTGTCGGGAATTCAAGATTGAGCATCACAATTCTTCTCCCTATCGTCCGAAGATGAATGGGGCAGTTGAGGCAGCCAACAAAAATATAAAGAAGATTGTGCAGAAAATGGTGGTAACCTACAAGGATTGGCATGAGATGTTGCCGTTTGCATTGCATGGGTATCGAACGTCGGTACGCACATCTACTGGGGCAACTCCTTTCTCGTTGGTATATGGGATGGAGGCTGTGTTACCTGTTGAGGTTCAGATTCCCTCTTTGAGAGTCCTGATGGACGTGAAATTGCAAGAGGCTGAATGGGTAAGGACCCGGTATGAGGAGTTGAGCCTGATAGAGGAAAAGAGGCTAGCGGCTATCTGTCATGGGCAGTTATATCAACAGCGGATGAAGCGTGCTTTTGACAAGAAGGTGCGACCTCGGGTATATCACGTAGGTGATATGGTGCTGAAAAGGATCCTTCCTCCTCAAAACGATCGTAGGGGCAAATGGACACCGAATTATGAAGGTCCATTCGTGGTCAAGAAGGTTTTCTCTGGCGGAGCCTTGTTGTTAACGACCATGGATGGCGAAGATTTTCCATCCCCTGTGAATGCGGACGCAGTTAAAAAATACTTCGTATAAAGAGACCCGCTGGACGAAAAGAATAAAATAGTCCAGGCAAAAATGGGCATCCCGGCGAACCAAAATCAGAAAAAGGTTCGGGCAAAAATTAGGGATTAAAATGAAAATGTACACCCGGCAAGTCGAAAACCTGAAAAGGCGACTTGGGCAAAAAAGGGTATCCCGGTGGACTGAAAACCCGAAAGGGCGGTCCAGGCAAAAGAGGGATGGAAACGAACAACTGCGTCTGGCATGATCGTTTGCGCTTTGGTTAAAGCATCATGGATAATACCCGGTAGGGATCGGTTGAAATCGTCTTGTTCAGAAGGCAGAAAGCAAGGAGAGTCTGAGGACATATGGGGTGTAACCGAGTTGGAACTCGATGAGATCACGGGTTTCACGTTGCCATTAGGATAGATTTTTCCTTTTGTGCGCAATTACCTCTTTTCAGGAATTGCTCCCTTTTGTATTGCTCATTTGAGCCACACTTTTCAAATCAACAAAATGCACATTCAGTCAAATAATTTTGTTTTTGTTTTTCATTACCGTTTTGATTGCAAAAATATCCGGTTATTTTTGATAAAGAATCTTGCATTTTAAAACATACAGGTTTCCTTCCAATGCATGCTTATAAGATTGAAACTGGAAATCTTATTTGGAAGGTTGAGTGACCCAAGTGTTGAAATCTTGACACGCCTGGGGCACGGTTTTATCTAACGATCTGTTTTGCAGGAACTGTTAGATTCTTCACTCACTTGCAGGTTGTGATGTGGAAGCTTTGTAACAGATCCCCAGAGAGTTCGCTCAGGGACGAATGAATACGAAAGAATGACGAAGACGTTGAGACGTACGACGATCCTTGATGATAATCAAGAAGACTCTTCAAAATCGGAAGATTGGAAGGTATGTAATTCCCCGCAGAGTTCGATCAGGGACGAGTGCACGAAGAAGGGTGACAAAGAGACGACGAGAGACGTCCGACGACCTTTGAAATTAACCAAGAAGACTCTTCAAAATCGGAAAATCGAATTTCTGTATAATCCCAGGAGTACGTTTCTCGTCGAGCGCGGGGCGACTTGGAATACAAGATGATGGAGCAGAAAAGGTCCAGACGAGTCTGGGAATTCTCAAAAGTGGAAAGCTGATATGAGTATTGGAGGTAGATACCATGGTTCGATGAGTCGACGGGTGTTTTTGTACCAACTTTTCTCATTTCCCAGCTAAGTCCCCAAGCAGAGCGGTGAGGGCTAGCTCCCCAGCAGATCCAAGGTCTGTAACTTCTCCAGCCGAGTCAGGATGGTTATACCGGCAGAGGTAAAGCGGTGTTTCCTCAGCAGCCAGGTCAGAAGGTTGCTATTCCCCGAGTGGAGCGGGTTTTTTCAATGACATATCTCTCCAACAGTGTTCATCCTACCAGTGGATTGAACGGGTTTCCGCAGCGGACGGATATTTGCATCCCCAGCCGAGGGTATCCTACATGTGGATTGATTGGGTCCTCCCCAGCGGAGTAGTTGTCGTTCCCCTAGCAGGGTCTGGATGGTATTCCCCCAGCAGGTTGAAGATTGCTCATTTCCCCAGCGGGAGTATCTGTGAGGGTTCCCAAAGCAGAGTTGGGATCTATATCCCCAGCAAGTCAAAGACTGTGGTATTCCCACAGAGTGCAGTGAAGGATCTGTATCCCCAGCATGTCCTCGAGAGGGTGGGGTGCAAAGGAGGTATTCCCCAGCATGTCCTCGAGAGGGTTGGGTGCAAAGGATCTGTATCCCCAGCAAGGGTTGTCTATTTCCTAGCAGCAGTGCTATCCCCGGCAGGGTGGAAATCGGAGCAGTGGCGAGTTCCTCAGCAGAGAGTCTCGTTTTCCCCAGAAAATTCCCTTGAGGGGGATATTTTTATGCATTCATCATGTAGAATAAGCATTGCATATTGCATAGAAAAATAAATAATCGCGTAGCATTTCCATAATTATGGAGCATTACGTAGAAGAAATCAAGCATGCATCATTGCAAACGTCAGCTAGTCTCAAGCCGTGGTTACTGTTTGAGAGGTATTTTGCCAGAAAATGAAAGTGTTACTCCGAGTAGTATAGCCTCATGATTGGATCACAGGTATTGTCCCAGTGGTACGACACTGGAGAAGAATTCTTCCGTCGGACAGAGATGGAAAGAGGATGCATTCAACGCCACCCAAGACATGGTTACTGCTTGAAGGTTTGGTTTCATCAGATGGTGAAGATGTTACTCTGAGGAGGTTAGCATCACGACGTCGGGTCAGCAATGTTCCGCAGTAGTGCGATACTGGAGGAGTTTTTCCGTCGGGCAGAGATGGAAAGGTTACGCGATCAGTGCGATTCAAGCCGTGGTTACCGCTTGGGATTGGTTTGCCGGACAGTGAAGACGATGCTCCGAGGAGTTCAGCATTGTGAGTTTGGAACCACCGTTTCTTCCCAGACATCAGTAAGTGTTTGGTCGATCATTGTTTGATGTCTGTCCGCATCATTGTTTGATGTCTGTTCGCATCATTGTTTGATGTCTGTCCGCATCATTGTTTGATGTCTGTCCGCATCATTGTTTGATGTCTGTCCGCATCATTGTTTGATGTCTGTCCGCATCATTGTTTGATGTCTGTCCGCATCATTGTTTGATGTCTGTCCGCATCATTGTTTGATGTCTGTCTGCATCATTGTTTGATGTCTGTCTGCATCATTGTTTGATGTCTGTCCGCATCATTGTTTGATGTCTGTCTGCATCATTGTTTGATGTCTGTCCGCACCATTGTTTGATGTCTGTCCGCATCATTGTTTGATGTCTGTCCGCATCATTGTTTGATGTCTGTCCGCATCATTGTTTGATGTCATGTCAACATCATTGTTCGGTGCCTGTAAACATCGAGTTTCCTCCCGGTCATTGGTTAATGTCTGGTCGAGCTTTTTTTGGTGTCAGTAAACATCATCGTCCGATGTTCAGTAAACGTCGAATTTCTTCCCAGTCATCAGTCAGTGTCTGGTTGAAGGTGTACCCTCTGACGTGTTGCCCTCAGAGTGGTGATTGGTATTATTTCCGACATTGCCAGCAGAATTATCAGATATTTTCCGGGGTTCAAATGCAGAGATCTGAGGATCGTTTGCGCAGAGAAAAATTGCGGGGTTCAAGAAAAGAAAAACGAAAAAAAAAAGAATGAGAATCCCGAGTGGATGTGGTGTTCAGACCATGGTTATCCCTGCGTTACCATTTATTTTGGTATCCAGGTCGACGTTTTTCGAGTTTGTTTCCTCGCCGATGCTGACAGGCGTTGTTAATTATTATCCCATCAGAGTGCAAATTGTTCGTCTGTTCTTGGTATTCAATCACTCTTCATCCTGATCATCCGAAAGCCGAGGCTATTTCGTATCGACAGGTTCACAGTGGATTGAATAGGGGCAGCTGTAACACCTCAAAATTTGCCCTCCTCTCTTGGGACTAGCATTATCATATTTGCATTTCATTTTAGGTCATTAGGCATCTCATATTGCATACCATGTGGTTACATTGTGCAAGCTATCCTCCCAAGTCTTGATCAGAGGATGAGGAAGTCAGAAAGTGCAAGCCTAGGGTTTATTGACTGATCATTGGCCATCTGAGGATTGGGCTGTGAATTAGGGTTTCATGATTCTCAAGGGATATTGGTCTTCACTTTGATTGCATTGATGCATCATCATCATCATGGTTGGATATCATCAGAAGATGCAAGAGATAGAAGAAGATTCCTTGAGATTAGGGTTTTGACCACTGGTCAACCCTAATCAGTTGTATTGGGCCAATCAGGGCTGGATCAGGAGATGGGGTTTGTGAAGGAGATGAGGATCATTTTGTGATTATATGGTGATTATTGAGGCTAGGGTGTCACCCTTGAGCCATTTCAGTTGAAGATTGGGGTTCAATTTGATCTATGCATTGCCAAATTCATCTATCAGATGAAAAGTCAACTGTGGTCAACTGTACATGATCTGGTGGATTTGGAGGTGGAAATGAGTTAGACACACTTCATTCATGTTGGAACAAGTGTTGTATGACATCTCAAAGCTTAAGAATGAAGAAAATCAAGTCAGGACAAAAACTGCCAAAAATAGCAAGTGACTGGTAGCTGAAGTTTCCAAAAATGGAAAGTTTTTGACCTCAAAAACAGAAGTCCAAGGAAGCTTCAAATGAAAAATTGTTCAACATGACAGATGTAGATCTTGTTCTCACCTTTCCAAAAAGTCCAAGAACTTGAAAATCCAATGTACGGTTTGCAAAATATGGCTCATTGAATTTCAGAAAAGACCGTAATCAGGAGGCCATAACTTCCACATGGTTTGTCCAAATTGCAAGTTCTTTATATGTACAAACTCCATTTGACATGTACTTTGATGGTGCATCATTGGATTTGTTCAAAAATGGCCAAGGCAAAAAGTCACTTTTCAACTGGACAGCTGAATTGGACCAGGGGCAAAATTGTCCAAAAGTCAAAATATTGGGAATTTTTGAATGGGACTTTTTCCAACACCTCAGGAATGGCATTTTAAGTGTGTTTGAATATTCATTTCATGGTTAATGCACATGGTTTGAGTTTTGGCATGAAAAATGAAATGGTTAAAAATGGATACTTTACATACACATAGTGAAAATGAGATTTAAGCAACCAATTGCAATGGGAATTGTTTCTACACTTCACATATGGTGTTTTGGACATGTTGGAACCAATTTTGAGCTGGCATGTGCTGTCATTGTGAATTGGCTATTTTGCCCTCATTTGCAAAAATTACATTATCACTAATTATGCCAAATTGGTTAATTACATGATTAGTGATCAATTAAGCACACATATATATTCTAAATCCTTGCCTAATCATAACAGAATCTCACAATTACCAAAGTTGGATCAAGAAACTTTTCATTCTCTCCATTTTCATCAAGAACTCAACATCTTCAAATCAAGAATTCTTCACCATTTCTCAACCTTTTTTCGAAATTGCTTTTGATTTGAACTCACCTAAACCTCTACTCCATCTGTTTTCATGCTTCATCATCCAAAGATCACAAAATCGTGACTGTTCAAAACCTCATCATCCATGGCAAATCTGAATTGTGGACAATAGGAGTGGAAGTAATTGAAACGGAGCATAGCATTCACCTTCTATATACTTCTTGTGCATCTGTTTTGAAGAGTTGGAGCTTAAAGCCGCGATCTACGCACTGCCATTGCCGGTATGTCGAAATTTCGAATCTCCTGTTTTGTTCGATTGATAGGTGCTTTGTGTAGTGCATTTCTTGTAGAATCCAATGGTGCTTGCGGTTTATAAAATGGTTGAGCGAGTTGAGAGAAATCGCGACTCGAAGCTTTGAGTGAGAAACTTTATTCGATCGATCCGTGAGCTGTGTTAGGATTTAGGTGGAATTAATTACATATTTGAGATGTACATGGTGAGACGATTCCAACGGTTATTAATTTGTGAGATTTGGTGGAGAAATGAGCAAAGTCGAAATTGGAAGTGGAGGATGAACAGGAGCGTAATGGCGCGCGAGGGAGAAGAAGCAATTTTCTGGAAAATTCTACAGTTTGATCCGTTTTTGGTTTGGTCCAGTTTCAAAACATGTTTCCCGCCTCCACTTAATTATGATACTGCCATTACTGTTAATTAATTAATTAATTCAATAAAAATCTAAAAAATGTTAAAAAATATTTAACACTTTAAAAAATTCATAAAAAATAGTAGAAAATTCCTAAAAATATGGAAATTTTTTCTATAGCTTCCTTGTTGAGTGTAGGTTTTTTTTGACCTATTGGTCAAAGTTGTGCATGGCAAATATCTTGTTTGACTTAGACTTGTTTCTAATGTATGTCACATTTTGATACATTTTGGCAATTTGATCATGAAATACTCATATCATAAGATAAATGGCTGAAAATTTTTGTGGTGGTTCTTGACTCATTGAGGATTATTTATATGTAAATTTCATGAATTTTTGATACCTGGTTAGAGAGCAGCAAATTCTGGAACTTAGGTGTGACAGTTTGTGTCACACCTCTTGATGTCAACTTGTTGAATTTAAATGGATGACCTATGCATGTTGGAATTGACTGAAATTTTGCATGATGACTTGTTGACATGTTAGGATGCTTGATGAATTTTTGTAGAATTTTTCACTGTATTTTCAATTTGATCATGATTTTTCATTTCTGGTGATTGAAATTGCAAGCTCATGTGATACATGTTGGTAGATTGATTGGGAAATCCTCATATTGTATTGTATGGCCATGAAATTTAATATGCATGAACTAGACACGTTGTGTGACCTCCCTGTTTTGGTCTCATCCATTTCTTTTTTGTTTTCAATGAGATATGAATTTTTGAAGTGGATGTATGCATTGATGGTATGAATTGAAGCATGAAATGGTGTCTGTTTTTGTTGATTTTCATTGACATGGTTCCATTTGCCCAATTGAGCTCAAATTTGACATGGTAGACCTTGATTGACCCCTGTTTAGGTGTATTTAATTTGAGAATTTTTGGATGTGTTTTGGTATGGATTTGAATGCAATAATTCTGTTCGTATGTTTGGTGCTTCATTTGAACCAATATGGATTGTTTTGTGCATAACATGAGCTTGGTGGATGATATAAACATGAGACCAATGATGTTTGCTTGTGTTTGATGATAATTTGATGTTGGTTGATGAATACCTTGCTGTTTTAGATTTTTTCTTGCTTTTGGACCCTAGGCTTGGCCTAGTGGTCTAGTTGCTAATATTTGCTTGATTTTTCAGGATCAAAAAGGCAATGCACATGGAGAATGATTCAAATTAACTTTAATTGATGTTGTTGATGTTTGTACACTAACATAATTGTGTTTTGTAGGTTGTGAAGCATAGGCTTGAGCCTTGGCTTGCTTTGTTTGTGTATAGCTTGTATAGTTTGTCTGATTGAACTTGCTGTTTGGTTTTGTCTGTCTGAGTACTAACTGTGTTTGACTGTTTCCAGGTACTTTAGTTGCTCAGTTCCTTGCGAACTTTTGCTTTGCGTTGCTTAAGCAACTTGCATTGAGGTAGGTCTTCTTGACTTCATGTAGTCTGGAGACCCGGCTGTTACCGGGCCGGGGAAATAAATGTCTGAAGTCCTCCTTAAGAGGCAATGATTGTGTATGTTTATTTTTAAGCCCAAGCAGGAAAAGCCCTTCAAAGAAGGCAATTGGTGGAAGTTAGGGACAAGCAGTCTGTCCCCCACTATTCAGTTGAGTCTTCTCCTTGCTCCCATTACATGGTTGTAGCATTGAGATCAAAAGCCCAAGATCTGTTGTGTCAGAGTCATCGAGTATAGAAGGGTTCCCCCATTCTGGACCCATGCTCATTTGTCAGCTCTCCCTGGTTAGGGATAAGAGCTGTGAGGTCTGATCCTCACTTCATCCTTTCATCTGCTTCACCTTAGCCTCGTAATGGCAAGGTTAAGAGCAAACACAGCCTGTACAGACGATTGCTTAGGCAGTCAAACCTGATTGATTGAGCCCCCTTGTTTGGCTATAGTGCGTGTTATGTGGATATCTGATTGACATGTTTGTTTGAGATGCCTGTTCTCATTTAATGTTGATATATGATTGTATGCTTGTGTGCTAGCTTCTTTCCTGGTTAGGTTAGTTTGCTTATGCAAGTAGGATAGAAACCTGGACTTAGGGCGACTTTGCATGACAACATTAGGCTCGAGTCTCAGCTCCCTAGTGTCGTGTTTTCCCCTCTGTCTCTGGTTAGGAGAGTTTCACCCCTTTCAGGGGAACTACATCGCCCTGATCCTTGTTCCAGACAAGGTATGTAGGCAGGTGGTCGTGCGAGACCACTCCGGGCAACCTTTTTCTTTTTTGCGTGTGTTTACTTGTTATCTGATTGTGTTTTGGCTCGGATGCCGACGTAAGTCCAGTAAGTGGCTGTCGGGCTCCATGTTTGCCGTTTTGTGCGTGTTTTGGTTCGGATGCCGACGTAATTCCATCCAGTGGTTGTCGGGCTCCATGTTTGCCACCCTTGCTTGTTTATGTTTGTTTTGTGTTGTTTGGCGTGCGTAAGCCGAACTACAGTGGCTCTGATTCTTGTTCCAGACAAGATATGTAGGCATAAGGTGCAATACCTTATCGAGCTCCGTTTCTCCTAACCCCACCTGCGTTCCCCGTGTGTGTGTGTGATGTTTAGCAACCTTTTCTTTTCTTAGAACGTGGATCCCTAGGAGTACCTAGGACGTGAGGGGTGCTAATACCTTCCCCTCGCGTAACCGACTCCCGAACCTTTTCTCTCTGGTCGCGAGACCATGTCTTTCCAGGTTTCTCTGAGCGTTTCCTTTCCCTATCTTGGGATAAATAACGTTTAGTGGCGGCTCTGTGCGTTTTTATTTTTAGGCTCGCCGGTTGATTTTTCGCAGGATGCGACAGATTCCAATAGTCATAGTTAGAACCATCCAAAATTGGTGGCCTGTGAACAGATCCTCTATCTCTCTCCATTGTACCAGAAAGTATTTCCCCTAGATCTCACCCAGAACTAGAGCAGGATGCCTGCTCTGATACCAATTGAAATTCTGGTATCAGATATAAGATGTCGAAGGTAATTTCACGACACTAATATCTGTTAACATACATAGGATAAAGATACAGAATGGTAAAGCAAATGACACAAGCAATTGTTAACCCGGTTCGGTGCAACTCACCTACGTCTGGGGGCTACCAAGCCAGGAGGGAAATTCACTAAAATAGAATTAGTTCAAAGACTCTCCATACACTTCAACAAGTTACAGTCTTTCTCACCTAATCTCTACCCGTGCAATTTCTACCTAAGCACTCTTAGATATGAGAACCCACTCACTTCCCTACAATCACACATGTGATCTTAAACAACAATCCCTTGAGAAAAGAAAATACTTTTCAATTACACACTCTTGATTTTACTTCACAATTTCAATCAAGAAGACACATTCTTGATCTTGCTTTACAGCTTTGATCAAGAAGACACACACTCTTGCTTAACAGCTTTAGAGTGACAAATTACAACCACAAATCAGTCCAATTCAATCATCAATGGATGACTTGAATGGCTTACAAGTCTCACGACTAAACAAACACAAACCCTAGCTCTCTCTCTATATTTCACTCAGTATTGGTTGTGTATTCAAACAGGTTTTCTAAGTCCCTTTTTATAGAAGCATCCAGCTGGGCTTGGACATCTTGAAAACCCTAAATCTATTTTCCAATCAAATCTTTTGATAACAGCTGGTTAGATCTCCTTGGAAAATAAGTAAATCTGGTTGTAATCCATGATTGAATGCGCCAGCTAATCAGATCTTCAATCATACAAAAATTGCCATTAATTGTGCAATCATAAAACACCAGACATTCACACTGAATGTTCTGTCTACAGGATGTCATGACATCGGGTCTGACATCCTGGAAAAATCCTGCATAATCCAATAATTCCTTTTATAACATCCAGCAGGTACAACCATATCAGATGCCATGACCTTGTGTATGTCATCGGAAACAATCCTGCATGAACATGTCTTTCATTTAAGCTCCAGCAGGTACATCTAATATCAGAAGCCATGGCATTGTATGTGGCATTCTGAAACAATCCTGCATGAACATGTTCTTGAACTCCAGCAGGTACATAGGATATCTCATGTTAAGACATCACACATAACATCTTGTGAACACTCTTTGTTTTACCAAAATTGCTGCCAACACTTAGAATCAACAGATTCCCTCCAAACATTTGAGATGGGTATGTATGATGGATCTGAAAAGAAAGCCAAAAGCATAGCCTCCATGTCAAACACTGAGGAGGAAGAGGAGGAAAGTGGTCAGGATGTTGATGAAGATCTGGGAAATGATGTTGCAATACTGGGAAGACAATTCAACAGACTTCTGAAAAAGATGGATGTAAGATCTAAGGAAAATGTCAAGAACATCTCATCTGACATCAGTAAATCCAACAATGCTGGAAGAAGAACAAGGTCAGATGAAAAGCCCAAAGAAGGAAAAGGAGTTCAGTGCCATGAATGTGATGGGTATAGACACATTAGAAGTGAATGTGGAACCTACCTCAAGAAACAGAAGAGGAGTCTTGCTGCAACTTGGTCTGATGAAAGCGAAACAGAAGAGTCTGCAAATCTGGTGACTGTCTTGACTGGAAGATGGGGGTCCGATGAAGACTCAAGTGATGATGAAGTAACCTTTGAAGAGTTGGCCACTACCTACAGAAAGTTGTGTCACAGAAGTGCAGAAGTGTGTCAACAGGTTGAAAGCCAGAAGAAAGTGATAGCACAGCTGGAGAATGAGAAGGTAGAACACTTGGAAACCATCTCTAAATTAAAAATTGATGCAGTGTTTCTGAATGCCAAACTAGATGAGGATCAACAAGTTGAAAGCCAGAAGAAAGTGATAGCACAGCTGGAGAATGAGAAGGCAGAACATGTGGAAACCATCTCCAAGTTAAAGACTGAAACTGTATTCTTGAATTCTAAACTAGATGAGATGACCAAGTATGTAAGGATGCTAAACAATGTATCTGACACCTTAGACAAGATTCTCCAGACTGGACAAATAACAGGAGACAAATCTGGCATTGGATTCAATGAATCTAAGCCTGAGTGCAGTTACACTGGTGGTAAACCTAAATCCAAACCTAAGTGCAGCCATATTAAAAGAAAACCTGAGATGTCACACCATATGTCACAACATCGTAAGGGAAGACATCAGAAAGGGAAACACCAAAGATGGAGATGTCATTATTGTGGAAAATTTGGCCACATAAAGCCCTTCTGCTATAAGTTGTATGGTTATCCTAGTCCTGTTCACCATCAACCTAGACCCCAACATCACAGGCCTGTCAACAAAAAGCAATGGGTTCCTAAGACTAATGTTAAAAGTCTAATAGCTCACACTTCCTTCAGAGTTTCAGCCAAAGAAAATTGGTACTTTAATAGTGGGTGGTCCAGACACATGACTGGATACAAAAACCTATTAACTGGTCTTCATCCTCATGCCACAAGCTATGTAACCTTTGGTGATTGAGCAAAGGGTGAAATCAAAGGGATTGGTAAGCTTGATTGCCCTGGAGTTCCTGACCTTGACAATGTCCTACTTGTTAAGGGATTGACTGCAAATCTAATAAGCATCAGTCAACTGTGTGACCAAGGTTTAAATGTAAACTTCACCAAAACTGAATGTCTGATTACTAACAAAGAAAATGAAGTGATCCTGACAGGAGTCAGGTCTAAAGACAACTGTTACATGTGGAGTTCTCAAGAAATTGGTTACTCCTCAATGTGTACTTTAGCCAAAGAAGAAGAAGTGAAGATATGGCATCAAAGATTGGGCCATCTGCATCTTAAAGGTATGAAGAGGATTATATCTGTTGAATCTATTAGAGGAATACCTAACTTGAATATTGATGAAGAAAAAGTCTGTGGGGAATGTCAGATTGGAAAACAGACAAGGATGTCACACCAGAAGCTCAGACATGACACCATTTCCAAAATTCTGGATCTCCTCCATATGGATTTGATGGGACCCATGCAGGTGGAAAGCCTTGGTGGGAAGAAGTATGCTTATGTAGTAGTGGATGACTTCTCCAGATACACCTGGACCAATCTTATAAGAGAAAAATTTGTTGGGTTTGAAGTCTTCAAAGAGCTGTGTCTAAAACATCAAAGAGAAAAGGAAAGTCCAGTCATCAAAATCAGAAGTGATCATGAGAAGGAATTTGAGAACATCAAGTTTGCTGAATTCTTCTTTTCAGAAGGAATTAATCATAAGATCTCATCTCCCATTACTCCCTGGTAAAATGAAGTCTGGAAAGGGAAAAGACCTACAGTCAAATACCTCCATGTGTCTGGTAGTAAATGTTACATCTTGACTAATCGTGAGCAAAGAAGGAAAATGGATCCCAAAAGTGATGAAGGAATATTTTTGGGCTACTCAACAAACAGCAGCGCATACAGAGCCTTTAACTCCAGAACAAAATTAATGATGAAATCTATCAATATTGTGGTTGATGATCAATAAACTAATGTCACAGACGATGTTGAGACATCTCCAAATGATCCCTCAGCTGATTTCTCAAACAACAATAATGAGAGTGAACCTCCTCAAGCTGAACCAGAAGTCAGTCACATAAACCAAGTGAAGAGGATACTGAAATATGTCAATGGCACCAATGAATATGGAATGTTATATACTCATGGTTCTGGATCCATGTTGACTGGTTACTATGATGCTGACTGGGCTGGAAGTGTTGATGATAGGAAAAGCACATCAGGAGGATGTTTCTTCTTGGGGAACATTTTGATATCTTGGTATAGCAAGAAACAAAATTGTGTGTCCTTATCCACTACTGAAGCTGAATACATAGCAGCTGGGAGTAGTTGTTCTCAAATGGTTTGGATGAAACAAATGTTGAATGAATACAATGTCACATAAGATGTCATGACATTATACTGTGGCAACCTGAGTGCTATAAATATTTCCAAAAATCCTAATCAACACAGCAGGACAAAGCACATTGATATTCGTCATCACTTCATTAGAGAACTTGTGGAAGAGAAAATCATAGCACTGGAGCATGTGACTACTAAAATGCAATTAGCTGACATATTTACAAAAGCTTTGGATGCTAATCAGTTTGAATGTTTAAGAGGGAAATTGGGGATTTGTGTTCATGAGAATTTATAGCAATTAAAGTGGAGTGGAAAAGGGAATAAAAATATTATCTGTCCACTTAAAAGAAAGTGTCCCATTTATGGTAAATCATTACCTAGTATTGGAACTAGCATCTACACCATTTCACACGCTACCTCAACACAACCACTTCCATCTTCATCAAATTGCTCAGACCATCTCTGCTAGGGCAACAAAAATCTTCTCAAAAGTTCATCAAAATGTCACAACATCCCTCATCCTCTGGTTCAAAACCCACTCACAAAGCAAGGAATTCCTCCATGGAGTTTCTAGATGAAGATGTTTTGGAGGTTATTCCTCTTTCTGTAATCCCAGGCGACGCCCCTGGCCCTTCTTCCACGGCAGGAAACGATCAAGGTAAAAACTCTGAAAACCCTTCACCTAAGGATGACATGCACTATACAGATCGTGTCATTAGGAACCTGGTAACTAGGATTCTAAATGAAGGACACGCAGTCAAGGGAGTTTTGACTCCTCTATCTAGAAGGGACCCCTCACCTGAGGTGGAACCTCAAACTAAGAAAGGTGATGATTCATCTAGATCAGAGAAAGACATTGCTGCTGAGGGATTGTGTTCTCTAGGAAAAACCATGCCTAGCAAGAATCCTATAGATGTTTCTCAATCTAAGAAGCATGACATTGCTGAGAGAGTAATTGATTTGGAGGAAGAGAGTTCAGAAGAGGAAGATGACACCTTGGTTCATCACTTGAAACCAAGTGTTGCAAAGAAGATGAAAACCAGGAAAGGCAAGACTGTGGCTGAGATGTTGACAGCCAGAACTAGTATGAAGGTTGTTGTTGTAGGTCCTTCTAAATCATGGAGTAAAGTAGAGGTTAAAGAGAGGAAGGTCAGAGAAAGCTTTGATTCTGAAGATGATGTCGAAGACGATGTCCCATACATCTCTCCTGCCAAAAGGCAAACTGTTAGAAAGTCTCCAGCTAAAGATGCAGTTGTGCATTTGGACAATATTTCCTTCCATCTGGAAGATGGTGCTGCCAAGTGGAAATTTTTTATACAAAGGAGAGTTGCTATGGAAAGGGAGATAGGGAAGGAGGTTGTAGAAGTGAAGGAGGTTATGGAAATAATCAAGTCTGCTGGTTTGATGAAAACAGTTAGTGCATTGCCCCAATGTTTTGAAGGTTTAGTGAAGGAGTTTGTGGTGAATATCCCAGAGGATATTTCTGACAAGAATAGTAAAGAATTCTGCAAGGTGTTTGTGAGAGGAATGTGTGTAAGGTTCTCCGCAAATATAATCAATAAGTTCCTAGGGAGAGGAACTGAGGGAGTTATTCAGTTAGAGGCTACAGACAATGAAGTCTGTAGGACAATCACTGCTGGCCAAGTCAAGGAATGCCCAAGCAAAAAGCATCTCTCAGCTGGCAAATTAACTGTAAAATATGCTATATTGCATAAGATAGGATCATCCAACTGGGTGCCAACGAACCATATCTCAATTATCTATAATGGTCTTGGAAGGATAATCTATGCTATTGGAACCAGGCTCAACTTTGTATTTGGAAGGTTCATGTTTGAACATATTGTTAGACATGCCTCCACTAATGCAGTAAAACTGCCTATTGCCTTTCCCTCTATCATTTGTGGAATTATTTTAAGCCAGCAACCTGGTATTCTAAACACAACTGATATCCCCAGTAGAAGGAAACCTCCATTTTCCATTCACTACAGGTTATTTGAAGGCAGTCATGTCAATGACATTGTCATGACATCTACAAGGAAGGAGCCAGCCTCTCAAGGTGGCCTGATTGCTCAATTGAAAGAAACTTGTAAGGAGCTGGAAACTGGAATTAGGGTTGCCATGGCTAGGAAAGAGGCTTTAAAGGTTCTCATTAGTAGCTTGGAGCGAGAAGAGATGGATAAGGTTGGTGAAGCCAATGAGTCAGATGGTCATACCTCAAGTGAGAGGTCTAATTCTCAAGATCAATCTAGTGGAGTTCTGAATCTGAAGGTGAAGAAGATGCTACCTCCCCAGACTAAGTTGTGGTGATGGTCCCCCTGCTAATGATGTGTGCTGTTTTGGATGCTTGGATGATTTGTTGTTTTTCTGTTTGATATTTGTAATTTTTGGCAGTCCTTTCTGATGCCATGATGTAATATTTGGGCTCTGTATGAGTTCCCTGGATTTCTGATTATCCCAGCTTTTGCAGCTGTGTATAATTATGGTTTTGTATCTCCTGACATTATGTTTTAACATTTTATATGTTATAACATCCTTTGTGACATTCTCTGCTGGACTGATTGACATTTATTTTGTCTAATTGGTCACTTTGGTCTATTTTGACTAAAAAGGGGGAGAAGTTATTATGTGGAGAGTTGTAGTTAATGTGTGGAGATATGGAGAGCTGCAGTTATTATGTGTTGATGTAGCTAGCTAGATGAACAACTGATGTTGAAGGAGATGTTTGATGTGGGACAGAATGATGTTCTGTTTTGTGATGTTGGAGGAGATGTTTGATGTTATGTGCATGTTCTGTGTTGTACAGGTGATGTTGAAGGAGATGTCAGAGGGTAACTCTGAATGTTAAAGGTGCTGAAGGAGGTTTGTGTTGAACAGACTTAGGGGGAAAATAAGTACCCATGTGTTTTTATCTGTGTATTACTAGTTGCTACTATAGTTAGTAATTGTGTTTGCTTCTGTTGCTGCTTAACTGTTGTTATGTTGTTTAACTGTTGATGTGTTTTTTCTTGTGAATAAAATGGACTGGTATGTGTTTTAGCCAAAATTTGCCAAAGGGGGAGTTTGTTGGTTCTAGGTGTTAGCAGCAATTTTGGTAAAACCAAGAGTGTTCACGAGATGTCACATGTGATGTCTTAACATAAGATATCTTGTACCTGCTGGATGTTTAAAATATAATTATGCAGGATTGTTCCAGGATGTCAGACCCGATGTCATGACATCTGTATACAGAACATTCAGTCTGAATGTTATGAATTATGTGATTGCGTTTTTAATGGCAATCTGGGTTTTTGATGAGTTAATTGAACACGCTATCAATCAGTAATTACAACGTGATTAAACTTATTTTCCAAAGAGATCTAGTCAACTGTCATGAGAAGATATGAGTGGAGAATAGTTTTAGGGTTTTATGATGTCCAAGCCCAGCTGAATGCTTCTTTAAAAAGGGTATGGAAAACCTGATTTGATACACAAGAAATACAGAGCGAAATATTGAGAGAGAATAAGGGTCTTAGTCTTGTATGGTCGTGTGACTTGTAAGCCATTCAATTCATCCATAGATGATTGAATTGGTCTGATTTTTTAGTTGTAATTTGTCACTCTAAGCTTTTAAGCATGAGTGTGTGTCTACTTGATTGAAGCTGCTAAGTAAGATCAAGTGTGTGTCTTTGAAGAGTGTCTTCTTTTCATAGTAATTCTTGTCTAATATCACTGGTCTGGTTGAGGGAGAGTGAGTGGGATCTAATATCTAAGAGTTCTTAGGTAGAAGTCATACGGGTATAGATTAGGTGAAAAAGACTGTAACTTGTGTTGTTTACTGAGAGTCCTTGAACTGATTCTATTTAGTGAATTTCCTTCCTGGCTAGGTAGCCCCCAGACGTAGGTGAGTTGCACCGAACTAGGTTAACAATTGCTCGTGTCTTTTGCATTACTGTTCTATATCTTTTATCCTGTTTGTATTATTCAGATATTAGTGTCGTGACATTACCTTCGACATCTCATATCTGATACCAAAATTTCAGTTTCTACTCTTATTTACTTCAGCCAATAGTTTTAAATTTTATTATGATCATTTTGAAATTAAAATTTTAAATCAAAATCAAGTTTTCTTTAATATATAAAAGCAAGAATTTTTCCAAAGCAAGAAAAATGAATATCAACAGCATGTCAATGAATAGCAAGTCCTTAAGTGTGAAGCATCATAGGTTCCCCAAGTCGTTAACCCTTCTGGTATCCTTAGACGTTTGTGTTGATTCAGTTCCTCAGTGGAATTTCTTTGTCCCCAGCTAATTTGGTTGATTCAGATACCCTCCGGGGTGTTGTTTTCCCCGACAAAGTTTCTGCCTTCCCCAGCGCAGTTCGTATTTCCTCAGCAGGATTGATCTTCAGAGATGGTTGATCTTCCCCAGTGGATCGCTTTGGTTTCCCACCAATCGCTATTCAACTTGCTCCCAGTCATAGTTTCCTCCTGGTTTCTGAGCAGCTTTGTTATGATTATTCTCTGTAGGGTTGTCTCCCGTTTTTATGGTGTTGACCTAAAATTCCCCGCAGATTGGATGTTCTATCCTCAGCAGATCTCCTCCTTCCCTAGTTAGGTTTGAACCTTTGGGATGTAGATCTCTCTTTTCTCCAGTAGTTGTCTCCATATTTTGAGGATTGACCAAGAATTGTACCGGTGGTTCAAATTCTTTGTGACACCTTTGTATCCTTTGTGATCGTTTTGTCAGCATAATCATCATATATACATATACATATACATTCATATAATTTCATAATTTGCATATCCTGCATCTTTATATTTAATTTGTTTGTGATTCTTATTTCTCTGTTATGGTGGTATTTTATCCCCATACTAAATCTGGTGCCCGTCCTCCTTCAATTGTAGAGTGTCGGCCCCTTAAGCAGAAAGACTTTAACCTTTCTCCTTTTCCCCACTGAGTTTATTTCCTCGTGGATGGTTGTTATATCAGTTTCCTCTCCAATAGATTTTCTGGATGGAATTACTCCCCTTGAGTTATATCCTCATTGGGTTGAGTCTTGATTGATTGTTTCTTTCTAGCTCTTACCTAGATAGATGCTTTGGTACCCTAAGAGTCTACTACCCAGTAACTGGTAATATTCTTCTTAGTTTGCAGTTTGTTACTTCTTTCCAAATACCCGGAAAAAGTATATTTTTTTCTCCTTAGTAGAGTCCCTAGTGGATCTATTCCCCAGGAAGTATATCCTTGATATGTTCATCCTAACCGGTGACAAATATCTTTCTTTCCCCTACAAGAGTCTATCCTTGATATGTTTCACTTTAACCAGTGACGGATATTCTCATTATTTTGGTATTCTACCCAGTAAAATGGTAGTTGTACTCCCTATTTTTGTTCCTCAAAGAGTTAATCCTTGATATGCTCATCTTAACCGATGACGGATTTTCTTCTCTTTGTGGTTTTCTGCCCAGTAACCAGTAGTTGTAAATCCCAATTTATCCCTTTTTCAGAGGCTATCCTTGATATGTTCATCCTAACCGGTGACGGATTTTCTCTTCTATGGTATTCTATCTAGTAACTGATAGATATAATCCCTATTTATGCTCCTCATCAGAGTCGATCCTTGATATGTTCATCCTAATCGATGATAGATTTTCTCTTTGATTGGTTTTCTACCCAGTAACCGGTAGTTGTAAATCCTACTTTGTCCCCCCGCGGAGTCTATCCTTGATATGTTCATCCTAACCGGTGACGGATTTTCTCTCCGACGGTTTTCTATCCAGTTTTTGATAGATGTAATTCCTACCCTTTTGTTCAGTTGGTATATCCTTGATATGTTCATCCTAACCGATGACGGGTACCCTCCTTGATATTTTCAGGCAAGTCTATCCTTGATATGTTCATCTTAACCGATGACGGATTTTCTTCCCTGTTGAGTTTATCCTTGATATGTTCATCTTAACCGATGACGGATTTTCTTCCCTGTTGAGTTTATCCTTGATATGTTCATCCTAATCGATGACGGATACTCTCACCTTTGGTATTCTGCCTAGTAACTGGTAGTTGTAAATCCTATCTTTTCTGCAGTTTCCCCCCAACAAGGTTATTCTTACCCAGTAACCGGTAATGAATTTCCTCCCCTGGAATCCTCAGTGAGTCATCCTTGATATGTTCATCTTAACCGATGACGGATGTTCTCTCTGTCAGATCTTTATTATCTCCTTACCCAGTAACTGGTAGTAGATAATAAATTTTTGCTCCTCCTGTGTTGAAGTTTATCTTCCCCAGTTGAGTTGAGTGTGTATTTCCTTAATGAAATTGCTTTTCCTGTATGATTCGAGTACCTCAGTTTTATCCTGGTTTACTTGTATCCTCTGCAGAAGTTGTTATTTCCCCGGCTGAGTCTTTCCATTTCGTATGGAATCCCTTGAGTTCCCCAGTTAGTTTTAAGTCATAGTCTGGCCTACGCATAACTCCTTTTTATCCCCTCAAAGTCTCTGTCTCCCCAGTGAGTTTTCCTTATGGAATGTATTGTGCTCCTGCGGATTTCCGGTCTCTCTGATTTCTTTTTCCTTTGTGGCAATATTCCCCAATAGAGTATTAACTTTTGCATTCATGTCATATGCATCATGAGGTCTCTTAGGGACCAAATTTTGTTTCTCTATGTTGTTATTTAAGCCCATTCTACTAAGTCGAGCCGAAGATTTTAACCTTCACCTCTTCAGTTAGAATGTCCTTAAATAGGGGCAGCTGTAAGACCCCAATTTTGACCCTAAGATCCCTCGTACAATTCTATAATAATCATTAGCATTGGGATCATACCTTGGCATCCTCCTTACCCTCTTTCATTGGGTTTGTTTTGGGAGAGATCACCAAGAACTTTGTGATTGTATCATACTCATATCATTTCACTAACCAAAATACCAAAAATATGTCTTTGCATTTGTCTAACTCTTTTGTAGGAAGGGCATGATCTCATTGATTCATCAACTTCACATCTAGGGTTTGAGACACTCATGAACAGAGAGCACAACCAAGAATTGATTCAAGAATGGTTATGAACATCATATATGGGTCCCAATGTTCTCTACATATTATATTGATCAAGTTTTATTCAAGAGTTTAAGGGTGATTTGCCTTGGAAACCATAGGTTGACTAGGTATCTTGAGTAACTTTTCCAATAAGCTATCTCACCAATTGATCAAATTTCTCAAGGGACACTTAAAAATTAATCATCTTATGCATATATGATCTACCATGAGCCATGAAAGTCAAAAGAATTGGAAGTTAGAAAGTTGGTTGATGGTGGTTGGCCAAATGGATTCATCTGATCAAAACTCGGTCTCCCACAATTTTCACCATATGAAAATTATTCCAAGAGCAAACTTACTCTAAATGACATTCCAAAAAACGTTCATGTTGAGACTTAGATCTAGTTTTGCTTGGCAAATCATTTTCTATGTTGAAACATTATAGGTCATTTTGTCTAAACCCTAATTTGAAAGTCAACTTCCCAAGGCCATAACTTTCTCAATTTTTATGAGATGAAAGATTTCCAAGATGCACAATCAAATTCAATGTGTCTAGTTCAACTTTGATGTTTGGAGTGGGAGCTAATTCAACTTTTTTGAGCATGTGATATGAGGTTACATTATAGGTCACTTTTAACCTATACCATTGATCAAGTGATTTTTCCAAACTTCAAAAATGCATAACTCTATCATTTCAAATTCAACTGACATGAAATTGGTGACCATTTTGAAGGTCTTTAAGAGAGATACAACTTTGATGAAGACACTGTTCTCATTTGAAGCTCATATAAAAAGTTAAGCAAGGTGGAATATTGTGACATATGGCTTGACTCTTATAAAAAAATTGATATGTCAAAAATTTCCAAACTTCCCCCTCAAATTTCTTCAAGTTGCAAGCTCCAAATGGAAAAGTGTTGAACATGAAAGTTGTTCCTATTGATCTCACCTTTCCAAAGAGCTCAAATTCATCCATTTTGGACAAAGAATGCATAGGCTGCGCATGGCATGAACATGATGACATCACTTGGCAAGGATCAAACTTCAAATCAAAATGCACACTTGCCTTGCAATCCAAGCTCAATTCAGACTATCCAACATTCATTTGTGGACTTATGGCAATGATTTTATGTGCCTATGCGCGCCCATGCACCCATGCATCATCAATGACCAAATTTGGAAAGTGATTTCAAGTGTGCAAATATCAATGATTTCAGCTATAAATAGAGCTTCAATTGCTTAGAATTTCACACACATTCGCGCTAGCTTTGATCCCCCATCTCAAACCCTCACTTTGCAAAGGCTAAACCTGAGAAATTCATTTGAATTTGAGGTTGAATTTCCACTATTTTAAAATTCAAATCTCCAGGAATCCACAACCTTGTAAGCATTCAATCCTTCTTCTGCAAGCAAGTGGAGTAAGATCAAGCACATGCAAGATAAAGATCAGTTGAATCCAGACCTCCATTGAAGGTATTTTCCAGAAATTTTGAACTCATCGATTCTCTCAAACTCTTGCTCAATTCTATTGATTCTTTGGTTGTCTAAAGTCCTACCAATGTAGGCAAGAAGATTGAATTGCTTTGAGGCCAAATCGAAGCAACTCAGTTCCTGTACCTCAAATATTATGACGCGTTTCAGTCCATGTAATTTGTTTTAATCTCGTGCGTTCCTTTTGATTACCAATATTATGACGCACTGACTTGAGTGCATGGTGGAACGGGCGTTTTCCACCACTTGATCTGCCACCTCAATTAATGAGGGAGATCAAGTGGTCAACGTTTTTTCTGATATTTTAATTTTTTCATTTTAATTGCATTATTTTCAATAATTCATATTAAATTCAATATTGATCCAAAAAGTATGAGACTTTCACCAAAAAAATTCAAATATTTTTGTCTTTCATATCCTGAATTAAAAGTATTTTTTGGATCATTATTAATATTTTTCATGAATTAACTGATTTTGCATTTGTTTTGAATTGTTTAAAAATATTTTTAAATGTCCAAAAATAATGAAATTTTTTCTCCAAGGTCCTTTGACCTTGTTTGATCTATGATAAATCTCATGGCCATTTCTTTGAGGTTTTGATGAGATTTTAGGAATTGAACAAACTATATTTAATTTAAATGCATTATTTTAGTATTTTTTTTAATTTGAATAAATGCCAAATAAATTTGTTGACCAATTGTGATGACTTTCTCTTGTTGTTGGGCCTAGGTCAAGGTTGATTTGACTTTTTCAAGTTAATATCATTGGATTTAGGGGATTGATGGAATGTACATTCCATCTCCCAAAATGAATGGATGATATTAATTTGGTAAAAGTCCTCCTTTGACCAATTTGTGTTTTGATCCATTCCCCTCCCACTTCATCTTATTCCCTTTCTTCATTCATTCATTCCATTTGGCCTATGACATCTCAAAGTCCTAATGCTAGTTGATTGAAAAATTGACATGAGTATGGATGAGATTAGGCCACACCTTTTGCATATTCTTTTTGTGTGTGGTATGTTTCATGAGCATAGTCCATTATACTATGTCTCTAACATGCATTAACACCAAAATTCTATTGCCCGGCCTCAAATAGTTGTGACACTTCTACATAGTCCAATTACGATTGCTTAACATAGCGCTAAATTTGTGACATAAAAGGCATAAGCATTCTAGTTAGTGAGATTGTAAGTCTCCCCTCTTTCATGGTATTGTGTGGAAACTTGGCCTTATTTCCTTCCTTTGGAAGATGTTTTGGTTCAAGGATTAATGCTTGTGATAAGTGGATTGAGTGTTCTCCAAAGAATGTCTTGAAATGAAAAGCAAAAGCAAAACAATACTAACTCCTAATCAATTAACTACTAACTTTTAATTTCAAACTTTTACTTTAATGCAATTTATTTTTAGCACTCTACTTCATTTGCCATTGTTCATATCATTCTAATTATTTATGTTAATGTAATTTTCTCTTTGTCCACTTGGACCATATTGTGTGATATATTTTGTTTGAGTATACTTTGCTTGTTTGTTTGGTCTTTGACCATCAATGTACATAATAACAACAAAAAACCCTAAAAAACTTTTGAGTAGACTGTTGGCTTGATCTTGGACAAATGTACTTAGAATCTAGGCAACCTTCCTATGCTAATGGACTTGGCCAATGCCAATTTGTTGAAAACCAAATGCTTGTAATTTGAACTTCATCTGATACATCTTTGAAGACCTCTCTAAGTTCATCTACAACATGATCATTATGAATCTGTTATTTTGAACCTGTGACTTGTAGAATTCATCTGTTACATGGGCTATTTTGGAGGAGATCATGGAATAGATAATCTTGGATGTGGCCATCTTTATTTGATGCCTTGCTCTTCAAGATAATATATTTGTGCATTTATGTGTTGCTTGATTCTAAAAGTCCAGGGGAATTTTGGGTTTCTATTGACATTCTTGTCTATTGGATTGCTACCCATTTGGTCAGATCTTTTCAACTCTTAACTTTTAATTTTGTACATAGGATAGTCTCTTCATCTTCTCCACATTTCTTTAATTTAAAAAATCTCTCCCTCCATTTTTCAAAATCTTCTTTGTGTGAACTACTTTTGTTAAAAACTTTGACCATTTTTTTGCAAAAACGACAAAAACTTTGGCCTTACGTCATTGCATTTTCAAACTTCTTTTCTTAAATCAAACTTGTAAATAGACTTAACTATACTTGCCTTAACCTTTCAAAAAGCCAAAAAGAACTTGTAGCGGTGTATTCGTCACTTTATGATTTATTGATTAAATCAAAAGTAAAGCATATAAAGAATCGAGTCACCACCGCACTTTTATTTATCCCAAGGAATGGCGAAAAAGCGAACAAAAGCCTAAGAAGTTTTACACATAGAAAACTAATGAAAAGGTCAGAGAATCTGGGTAAGGGGTTAATTACGCAATGGGAAGGTGTTAGGCACCCAAAACGTCCTAGGTACTCCTAGGGAGCCCTTTTCACACTTGTTGTACGAAATGTTATTTGTTTATGAAATATTTATTGTGCAAACATTGATTGAAGGGATGAGAAAAGAATACACAAGTTTTTATTTTTGTGTTTGAACGGATGAACCCGTTGCCTACGTACCTTTCCATGGAAGGTAAGGATCAAAACGCCGTAGTTCGGCTAAAAGATTTCCAAAATATGAGTGGGTTCATTTTAAACAAAAGCCCTAAGGTCTTTCGTTATCCACGGGAGAAAACTCAACCTTATACAAACAACAAGTCCACCATGTGAGAAAAGCTTCAACTTGCTAGTGAGGGATTAACCCTATAATAAGCAAGGAAGTCTTACAATTCAATCACTAAGGACAAAGGTGAGATTAACATCAACCAACTAGGATAAACCAAACCTATGGCTAATGTATGAAAACTTATCAAGAATGGACCAAGCCACAAAACAATTGAATGAGTTAGATTAACCAATTAGGATTTATTCACAAAAGATGGTCAAAGTATGATTAGAATTCAATTCAAAGAAGTATTTATGAAATGGAGTTTGAAAAATCAAAGGCCTAAAGCCTAGGTTTCTAATTTGAAAACAAATGAGACTGTTTGCACAAAAGTTTTCAGGTTTTGGATTAGCATGCACATGGAGGTTTAAAGAAACAAAAGGTGGGTGGGTGAAGGAAGTAAAACTTCTTAGATGTTCACCTCTTGAAATCATATGTAGATGATTCAAGTGATTCCTTTGGAGTAAGGAAACAATGCAACGGCAAATGAAAAATGGATATTGGATGCCAATCAAGGGATTTAGACCAATCTCCTAAACAAAACAATGATACCGGATGCCAATCAATGAACTTATACCAATCTTACAAACAAACATGGATACCGGATACCAATCAATGGATTTACACCAATCTCCTAAAACAAAATAATGATACTGGATGCCAATCAATGGACTTATACCAGTCTCACAAACAAACATGGATACCGGATACCAATCAATGGATTTACACCAATCTCCTAAAACAAAAACAATGATACCAGATGCCAATCAATGGACTTATACTAGTCTCACACCATATCATAGGAACAACTGCCAAGTAATGGTCTTATGCTTGTCTCCTCCATGGATAAAGCAAAAAAAATGCTATAAAACAAAGTTTATGAAATGATATACAAATGATGATGATAAATGCACAAAGGCACACTCAAGCAAATATGCACAGATGAATCAAACAATCAAACAAACAAGTCAGTTAGCACACACTATATACAGCAATTAGGCTCAAACAAGGTTAGACTTTAAAGTCAACTGGAATAGGGTATGTTGTGCTCTTAACCGTAACATTGAGAGTTAGGGTGAAGCAGATGAAATGGAGATGAGGGGTGTGCCTCATAGCTCTTATCCCTGGCCTGGGAGAGCTTTAAACAATAGAATGTGTGGGAGTTCAGAAAGTTGGAACTCTTCTCCACAAGCGATTTGACTCTATAAGATCTTGGGTTAATATCCATAATGCATCAACATGTTATGTGAGCAAAGTGGATGACACACTGAATAGTAGGAGATGGACTACACATCTCTTTTATCTACCAATTGCCTCATAAGAGGACTTTTCCTGCTTGGCACAAAGAGTAAACAATCACAAGCATTGCCTCTTAAGGAGGACTTCAGACAGGTGCCTGCCCACATAACAGGACAGGTCTTCCAGACTACATGAAGAAGAGAGGTTGTACCTAAGTGGTTAAGCAACCAAGCAAAAGCAAGTTCAAAATGAACTTAAGCAACTTATGTACCTGTGGAAACATCAAACCAATCAGTACAACTATACAGACAAACAACCAACAATTAATATCAACAGTCAAACCCAATAAGCAAAGGGCATAAGCCACAAGTCAAGCTCAAATGAATTAACAACCCTACAAAACACACAATGTTAGTAGTCAAAGGCAAACATCAAATGCTCAAATGATGGAGCATCATGAACCATATAACTTGGATGTTCAACCTGAAATCAAAGCTCAAACATGAGAGGCAAACCACTAGGTCAAAGCCTAGGGTCAAAGATGGAGAAAAAATTCAAAACAGAAGCTGAAAATTAACATGAATCAACTTCAAACACATCTTGAAACAATCCAAAAGGTCTCACATCAATATCATATACCAAAAGCATGTCATGATCAATTGAAGTTCAAGACTATTTTAAAGCTCAAATGTGACCAACCAGAATGAAAAATCTCAATCAAATCAGAAATCAATCAAATAATTCCAAGAAATTTCATGATCATTCAAAGCATTCATATCAAGCATCATAAAAAAAATCAGAACAATTGAAATTCATTAGGCATTGTAAACACATCACATAAGATGAACAAGCAAAGGTGTGACACAAATTGTCACACCTACATTCAGATGATCATAAAACAGCAATGACACATGATAAAAATACCAAATCAACACCATAATTTCAAGAAAAGTGTCTAGTTTCAACATGTAAATTTTCAGATTCATTGGATTAAAAACTAGCATTTCACAAATGATATGGCAAGGCAAGGTACAAAAGGTATACATGTTCAAATTCCCTAGCATAAAACAAAAACCATCCAAGCACAATTTGTGAAAAAATGATCATAAAATAGTAGACAGAAAATGTGACATCATGCAAAAAACCACATAATTTTTGGATCATTATTCAATTAGATGTGACTTTTGGAAGGTGGAGAAAAAAAAATGCATGAAGCATGGTACATGAATATATGAGGAAGATAAATGAAGCATATGAAGAAATTGCTAGCACGGAGGATCGAAGTATGTCACAATTCAAAAGTTGGCGCGCTCAGAGTGAAACGCAGCCGTTTCACTAATGCGCTGGCAAGGTCACCAAAGGACGCGGACAGCCAATGGGAACGCGCGCATGGGAAATGCATGAGCCAATCAGAAGCGAGCTTTGAGAAAACACATGCAAGCGCAGAAAAATCATTTTGAAAGATCAAACGCGTTTCTGGAAATGAAATTTCATCATCTTCATCGTGTTCATCATGAACAGTGCACATGCTCAAGAACAAAAATCTCAGAAATCAAAATTGAGAGCATCATCATGTAGCATTTTCAACATAGAGCACAAATCCACTAATAGCTAAGCATGAATCAAAGCAACAAGATCAAATCGAAGCAATCAAGTTTCACACATGGATCTTCAAATCAACATAACTAACTCAAATTGGCATGGAATTTTGTGGTTCAAAGCTCAAATTAACCAGCATTGCAAGATCTATAATAACATCACAATAATTTTGAGAAAGGAGAGAATCAATTCCTGACCTCTTGGAGAAAACAAAACTGGATTTCAATGGATCCAAGCCTTGTGATGCTCAACAGTTCCTCCACAACACTTGTATGGATGATTGGATGAAGAATTGAAGCTTAATTGTGCACGATCTCTCAAAACTTTGAGTTCACCATTAATGCATCAAGCTTCGAGTATGCTTCCAAACTGTACCAAATCTCTTGATTCCACGTGCAATTCTATTCAATGATACTGCAGGAACCAAGATCAAGCAATGGAAATGGTTTGTGTTTGAAGAAATTGCAAGAAAAAAGTGAGAGAAAAATTTGGTGTTTGGATCTAGATCTGAAAATTATGAGTGTTCTTAGCTGAAAACAGTTAGGGTTTGTGTTATATACTCCCTCCTAATCATGCTCTTAATCATGTTTAAGCAAATGGTAAATGGATTAGCAAAAATGTGGTGTATGTGCAAATTAGCAATTTCACCCTATGCATGAAAATGCATGGTGAACAGTACACGAATTAGATTGAATTTCACTTAAAACCACATTTTAAAATCAATGGTAATTGCCAAATGTTCAAATAATTCACCAATTTTAAATTTCAATTTTTCCCTCCAAAAATCAAGTGAAATGCAAATGATTATGTGATGACAAATTATGCAATGCAATGTATGTTTTGGAAACTAGAGGACAAAATGAGAATTTAGCAAAAAGAACCACTTGAATTGGAGCTTTGGTTGAGAAGTTATGCACATTTGAAGTTCAATGTACACTTTGCCATGTTTTGATCATATCTTCTTAACCACACATGAAACATTGATGATCCTAGACTTTTTGGAAATGGGAGAGAATGATCTACAACTTTCATGTTTAACAAAATTTCATTTGAAGCTTTTTTGGTGATGTAATTTGAAGTTGAAGTTAGGTTAAAACCTTTCCATTTTTGGCAATTTTGAATTATAGGTCACTTTCTATTTTTGGAAAGTTTTGACCTGACTTTATTTTCTTCAATGTTGATGTTTGAAATGTCAAATGAGACTTGTTTGAACATGAATGAAGTATTTCTAATCACTTCCCACCTCCAAATCAACTGTTGACTTGGCTGTTGACTTTCTAGGCCTCCAATTGATCTGGCAATGTTCAGATGAAGTTCAAGCCTCTACCACTTGGGATTTTGATTCAAAATGACATCATAGCTCATATGAAGTCTTGATAATAACTGTGGTGTCCAAATTCTCAAGAATGGCCACCATCTATTGCTCAATGACTGCCTTTGACTGCTTTGACTGTTGATTGCTTCATCTGCAAGACAAAGGTTAAATGACATATTTTTGTACTTTTCGTTAGTAGTAACAAGAAAAGCAATGATATGCCAATGCAAAACATGCTTGGTGATCAAGAATCACTCTCAAAAGGATAACCAACCCACAAGGAAAGAGGCAAGGTGCATAATGATCCTTGAGGCAATGATATGGTATGATATGATGTCATGAGGGATCTTAGGGACAAAATTGGGGTCTTACAGATGCCCCTATTTAAGGTCATTCTAGCCGGAGAAGTTAAGTTTAGAAATCTTCATCTCGACGCGGTAGAATGGGCTTAAATAACAGTAATAAGACAAATTTTGGTCCCTAAGAGACCTCATGATGCAGATGTATGCATGCAAAAAAACAAAACTCTGTGGGGGAATATGGGTCCACAAAGAAGAAAAGACGATCCATCGGAGTAATACACTCACCAGGAACGGAGACTCTAACAGGACTCTCATGGGGATAAGAAAAAGAAAAAGAATGCGTGAGCAGGTCACGACTCTGAAATAGGGAACAAACTAACACTGCGCGAACAAGACACGACTCTGGATTAGAGACCTCACTGGGGAGTGAAGGACTCAAACAGGGAAAAGAAGAATTCCAAAGGAGAACACATCCCTTGGAAAGACACAAGCTGACTCAAACTATCTACAAAGGATACTTCGGATAAAAATCCAGACTCGGACCAAGGAAAAGATTCACAAAGGACCTCCCTGGCGGGGGAAATTTCATATATTAGGGAAAACGCCAATACAGCACCGGGGTAAAGATCACCACAGGAAACTCCACTGGAGAAGGTCTAACAAAAAGACTCTCCTCGAGAAGCAACAAAGAATGAGGTGTTACCGGTATAAGGGTAACAAACTCAGGAAGAATGAATATCTAAGACCGGTATAAGGGTGAGAGATATCAATCAACCAAACATCTGAGAAGGACCTGAAAAAAGGTACATCAACTCAGGAAAATCTGACTCCACAGGGGACCAAGGTCATAATAGGGAGCAGAAAGGAAGGAACACCAGGGATACCGGTTACTGGGTATATAATAGGTGACCGACCAAAGCGTGAATTGGTATATATGCCAAAACACTCATCATCCGAAAGGAGGGCTTGAAAAAGCAAATCGACTTACAGGATGGACATTCGAATCCACAACAGGAAAACGAATCTTACTCAACTGGGTACACAAACCCAAAGAGCGCATGAGATATAATATCCATTACCGTCAGAACATGGATAGAATACTCGCATGAGATATATTATCTATTACCGTCAGAACGTAGACAATATACTCGCATTGAAGGAAACACCAGGGATACCGGTTACTGGGTATATAATAGGTGACCTACCGAAAACGTGAATTGGTATATATTCCAAGACACTCATCATCCAAAACACAAACTTGTTAAAGGATGGATATTCGATTCTACAAAGAATACGAATTTTACTCCGCTGGGGAAAATCAACAAAAGATTTCAACCAAAGAGCGAAAGAGATATATCATTCATTACCGTCAGAACGTGAATAATATACTCGAAAAGGAAGAGACACCAGAGATACCGGTTACTGGGTATATAATAGGTGGCCAACCAAAAAGAGAGACAATCGATACCACATCAACAGGGTAAACGAAAGATAACTCACAGGGGATAAATTGCAAGCATCCGGCAATTATCCAAGAGAACAACAGATATTCGATTCCGCAAAGGAATACGAATCTTACTCGATTGGGGAAACACAACAGGCTTCGATTGAAGAGTGCATGAGATATGTTATCCATCACCGTCAGAACGTGGATAACATACTCGCATGGAAGATTATCCACAACCGGTTACTGGGTTAATAAAGGATAAATCAACCGAAAAGAAAGGCATCGGGATACCATACTAGGTATATAAAGATGACCGATCAAAGGGAGCAACAATCATTACCAAGCAAAAGGGTAAATGAAAGAAGACCCGCTGGGGATGAATTGCATAAACAACAATTATCCACAAGGACTTGCTGGGGATACGATTGCTAGCAACCGGCAATTACCCAGAAGCAAGGAGGGAATATCAACATCAATATCGAATGAAGATAACCACAAAGAGTAACCATCATCGGTTAGGATGAACAACAAGGTTAACTCTGCAAAGGGGAGAAATTAGGGTTTACAACTACCGAACACGGGGTAGAATACCAAAACTCTGGCTGGGGATAGGGTTGCTAGCATCCGGCAACTATCCACAAAAAGCACAGACTCCGTTGGGAATAAAACCACAACAACATAGGATTTACAACTACCGAATACTAGGTAGAAGACCACAAAATCCACCATCAACCAGAACGAACCATAAAGGTTACCTCTGCTAGGGGAAAAGAGATGGGACTTACAACTACCGAATACGGGGTAGTAGCCAACAACTCTGATGAGGATAAAAGATAGGGTTTACATCTACCGAATACGGGGTAGAAAACCAAAACGTCCGCGTGCGAATGAAAGAATCACAATTCCGCATGGGAACAAAATAGGGTTTATAACAAACCATCAACTGCTGAAGAGCAGAAAAACTAGGATTTACGACTACCGAATACTGGGTAGAAAACCATCGACTTTTGCTGAGGAATAAAAGGTATATAACCATAAATTCCGCCAAGAAGAGGGAACATAGGACTTACAACTACCGGTATGAGGGTAGAGGCCCAAACTCCGCTGGGGATAAAAAGAATTATTGCCGGTTACTGGGCAATTCATTCATTTATTCCACAGGGAAGCACGAGAAACAGTTGACAAATAGCCAATTCGGGATTGATCCGAAAAGGCAGACTGAATTAAGACTCGTCCTATGATGATATAACTCAATAGGAAAATCCATCCCAATATATGTGTTGGGAGGAAACGGAAGAAACCGTCATCCACGAGGATATATCTCAGTGGGGAACTGCAGAAGGAAAGACAGACACTTTCTGCTTATGGGGCGGACTCTATATTGAGAGATTAAACACCCGATATCTGCTTGGGAAGATCTATTGGAGATCTATATCACCCATAGCAGGAGACAACAAACAAGAGATATATGGCAAAAAATGCAACATGAATATCTGAATGTTTATGATTATGCATGAATATGCGTGATTTATGTTTGATGAATGCTGACAAAACAGACATTTCTAACACAAACAGGCCCAGGAATCAAACACCCGGTACTACACTTCTAGAGGAAAAACCAACTGGAAAGCCAATCTGCTGAAGATTCACATGCTGAAAAGCAAAGATCTTGGGGAAGCAACCAAAACCAGAGATATCACGAAATCACAAAATCTCTGAGTGATGGATCGACAATCAACCCAACTGGGGTACAGAAAGTCACAATAGGCATAAACAGCCACAAAGACAAATCTGTTGGGGAAATGAAGAAATCCCAAGATATCTGCAGGGAGATTCTCAATATCAACTGGAAAACAAGAGTTCACCGCACAGGCGAGAACTGCCACGAAAGCAACTCCAAATAACTCCGCTGGGGAACAACCCACAAAGGGAGAACCTTCCAAGAATAAACCCACAATTGCCGAGGAGGAAAATAAACACTGCTCTGCTGAAGGGATAAGAGGTAAAAACCTTAACAAGCACTCCGATGGGGAGATATAGCATCAAATGCAGTATATCATATCAACAACCTTGGCGACAGTGCTGAGGAGAGAAGCAACAACTCCGCTGGCGACTGCATTGGGGAGAGTGATGGGGTACCGGGGTCTCAAACCACCTACTACCGAATATTCCAAAGGAAAGCACCCATGCTGGGGAGAAAAAATTGTTAGAGAAGAAAACGAAGTCTTCAACAAGCACTCTGCTTGGGGAACAACCCCAATAACGATCTGGAGAAAGAGGATACAACCATGCCAGGCATATGGACAAATGTCTTACCTGTTGGCAATCATGCCCCCCTTGGGAGAGCACTGAGAAATCTTTAAGTATCCTTTCATCATTATGAATGTTCACTTTGTTTAAAACAGTAGTTTGAAAATTTTATATGTTTAAAACAATGACATTTTATCAATTAAAACATGCAAAACATTTGTTGAATTGAAACAAATAAGAGTGCAAGTAATTGGATAAAAAGCTCAAATTGATTTGATGGAATGGTAGCCTGCAAATGGCAAGACTCCATAGATCTGTACAAATTTGAAATCAGTGATGTATATTAGAAGAGGGCTACATTGAACATAATGATCCTTTCTCTACCAATTTGAATCTCGAAGTATTCGAAGCTTCAGTCGACGATGAATCGAGAGTCTTTGACGAAAAGACAGTTGTAGAACAGAAAGTCTTGTCAGGATGCAGTTACTTGCCAAATCCCTAATTTTTGCCTAGATTGCCCCAGGGTGAGGTACTCAATCTAGCGGGATACAAATATTCTTTTTTCAATGTCTCTAATTTTTGCCTGGATCACCCTTTCGGGTTTTCCACCGAGACGCTCATTTTTGCCTAAGCCGCCCTTTCGGGTTTCAACTTAGCGAGCTATTCTGTTTTTCTTTTGCATACTTTTTTTTAGGCTAAGTATTTCTTGACTGCATCTGAATTCACAGGACGAGTGAAATCCTCCCCATCCATTGTTGTAAGCATCAAAGCTTCGCCTGAAAAGGCTCTCTTGACAACATATGGACCCTCATAGTTTGGAGTCCACTTGCCCCTGGAATCGGGCGCGAAAGACAAGACTTTCTTGAGCACGAGGTCACCTTCTCGGAACACACGAGGCTTGACCTTCTTATCGAATGCTTTCTTCATTCTCTGCTGATATAACTGACCATGGCACATGGCAGTCAATCGCTTCTCTTCAATCAAATTCAGTTGGTCATAACGACTCTGAATCCATTCAGCATCAGTCAACTTGGCTTCCATCAAGACTCTTATTGATGGGATCTCCACCTCTACTGGGAGAACAGCCTCCATGCCGTAAACAAGAGAAAAAGGGGATGCCCCTGTTGAAGTGCGGACAGACGTACGATAACCATGCAAAGCAAACGGCAGCATCTCATGCCAATCTTTGTACGTAACTGTCATTTTCTGGATAATCTTCTTGATATTCTTATTAGCAGCTTCAACAGCCCCATTCATCTTTGGTCTGTAAGGAGAGGAATTATGGTGTGCAATCTTGAACTCAGTGCACAACTCATCCATCATCTTATTATTCAGATTAGATCCATTATCAGTAATGATCTTATCTGGCACACCATAATGGCAAATCAATTGATTCTTGATAAACTTCACAACCACCTGCCTGGTCACATTCGCATATGAAGCGGCTTCAACCCATTTGGTGAAGTAGTCAATTGCTACGAGAATAAACCTGTGCCCATTGGACGCTTTCAGTTCAATCATGCCTATCATGTCGATTCCCCACATAGAGAAAGGCCATGGTGATGAAATCACATTCAGAAGTGTCGGAGGGATATGAATCTTATCCGCGTAAATCTGACACTAGTGGCATTTCTTCACATATTTGCAGCAGTCAGACTCCATTGTCAGCCAATAGTAGCCTGCTCTCAACATCTTTCTTGCCATGGCATGTCCATTGGAATGAGTACCAAATGAACCCTCATGGACCTCAGTCATCAACAGCTTTTCTTTGTATCTATCCACGCATCTGAGCAAAACCATGTCAAAATTTCTCTTATACAGCACTTCACCACTGAGGTAGAAACTGCCTGACAACCTTCTCAAAGTTTTCCTATCTTTCACAGATGCCCCAGGCAAGTAGACATGGTTCTGGAGGAAATTCTTGATATCAAAATACCAAGGCTTGTCAGCATTGATTTCTTCAACTGCAAATACGTGAGCTGGTCTATCCAGGCGCATCACGACAATATTGGGAACTTCATTCCAATACTTGACCACAATCATGGAAGCAAGCGTAGCAAGCGCATCTGCCATCCGATTATCCTCTCGAGGAATATGATGAAAGTCAACTTCAGTAAAGAACGTTGAAATCCTCCTCGCATAATCTCTATACGGAATGAGACCTGGCTGATTCGTCTCCCATTCACCCTTGATCTGATTGACAACCAGGGCCGAATCACCATACACATCAAGATGCTTGATTCTCAAATCAATACATTCTTCCAGTCCCATAATACAGACCTCATACTCAGCCATATTATTCGTGCATTTGAAAGTTAGCCTTGCTGTAAAAGGAATATGTGTGCCATGAGGAGTAATGATTACTGCCCCAATTCCATTTCCATACTGATTCACAGCGCCATCAAACACCATCGTCCATCTAGAACCAGGTTCCGGACCTTCATCAAGTGTAGCCTCATCACAATCTTTCATTTTCAAATACAGAATCTCCTCATCTGGGAAGTCGTACTGAACAGACTGATGATCTTCAATCGGCTGATGTGCCAAATGGTCAGCCAAGATACCACCTTTGATAGCTTTCTGAGCTCGATACTCGATATCATACTCAGACAACAACATCTGCCAACGGGAAATCCTCCCGGTTAAAGCAGGCTTCTCGAAAATATACTTGATTGGATCCATTCTGGATATCAACCAAGTGGTATGATTTATCATGTACTGGCGCAAACGCTTAGCAGCCCAAGCCAAAGCACAGCACGTCTTCTCAAGCATAGAGTATCGAGACTCACAATCAGTAAACTTCTTACTGAGGTAGTAGATAGCAGATTCTTTCTTCCCTGATTCATCTTGTTGACCGAGTACACAACCCATCGAGTCTTCAAGAACAGTCAAATACATGATCAAAGGTCTTCCTTCTACAGGCGGAGACAAGATCGGAGGTTCAGACAGATACTCTTTGAGACTGTCGAAAGCTTTCTGGCAATCCTCGGTCCAATCATGAGACTGATCTTTCCGGGGGAGCTTGAATATCGGCGTACATGTGGCAGTCATGTGGGATATAAATCTGGAAATATAGTTCAAGCGGCCAAGAAAACCTCGGACTTGCTTCTCAGTTTTGGGTGCAGGCATCTCTTGTATTGCTTTGACCTTGGCAGGATCAACTTCAATACCTCTTTCGCTGACAACAAAACCCAACAACTTGCCGGGACGGACTCCAAATGTACATTTTTTCGGATTCAGGCGAAGTCTAAACTTCCTCATACGCTGAAAAAGCTTCAACAAATGCTCAACATGTTCAACTTCCGTTCGGGACTTAGCAATCATATCATCAACATAGACCTCTATCTTCTTGTGCATCATATCATGAAACAAGGTAGTCATAGCACGTTGATACGTGGCTCCGGCGTTCTTCAAACCGAAGGGTATCACTCGATAACAGAATGTTCCCCAAGGTGTGATGAATGTTGTCTTCTCCATATCTTCGGGTGCCATCTTGATTTGATTATAACCGGAAAATCCGTCCATAAAGGAAAAGACTTTGAATTTAGCTGTATTGTCTACCAACATATCAATGTGTGGTAGAGGAAAATCATCTTTAGGACTAGCCTTATTCAAATCTCTGTAGTCAACACACATACAAACTTTTCCGTCTTTCTTAGGCACAGGCACAATATTGGCCACCCATTGAGGATATGTAGAAGTCACCAGAAACCCCGCATCAATTTGCTTCTGAACTTCCTCCTTGATCTTCACTGCCATATCTGGATGAGTTCTTCTGAGCTTCTGCTTCAAAGGCACGCACTCAGGCTTCAAAGGCAGGAAATGTTGCACAATATCTGTATCTAGACCTGGCATGTCTTCATATGACCAAGCAAAGATATCTGAATATTCTCGTAGCAAACTGATCAACCCCTTCTTGACAGAGTCTTCAAGAAGTGCCCCAATCTTCACCATACGAACACAACCTTCAGACCCTAAGTTGACTGTTTCCAGATCTTCGAGATGCGGTTGAATGATCTTTTTCTCGTGCTCAAGGAGACGGGTAATCTCATCAGGAATCCCTTCAACATCATCTTCCTCTGCCTCGAATACAGGGAATTCAAAATTGGGAGATGGCGTTTGATCATTATGTTCAATGGGTTTTAGAATCAACCTGCATAATGATTTTGGTTAATAAAAAAACTTTAGAATTTAAACAAGCAAACCATTATGCAGATGAAAAGATTGCTTTTATTCTTGTTTTTTAGGGTTTTTTGTGATCACTGATTTCATGCAAAAGCAAAAAGTGAAAACAAATGGAAAACAAATGTTTAACAATGTATTAATTGAATGTAATATCATTGTATAAATGCTGCCAACAATGTCATCACTTCTCCTTTTGGCATGGGAGAAGGGTTTTGAACAAAGTGAACCATTACTCTGATCTATGAATGACTGTAGGAACATCTACAGCGACCCAATTGTGGCAGACACCACCAGGTATGATGAAGTTGCTCAAATCCTCTACATCCTCTTCCAAGATAGCAGCAGCTTCTTCAGCTTGATCAGCATGGATGAAACCTCCACTCTTGAACAAACCTTGCTCGTTGAATGCCCTAGAAGAATAGCCAATGCCAGCCCGGGATTTGTTGTCTTCAAGCTCAATCATCTTCCCCAAACCAGCAACTGCACCACATTCAATGGCCAGTTTCGCATCACGGTAGGAAGTAAATGAAGGAGACTTCTTCTCAATCGGCTCAGCAATAGATAAAGCTTGGAAAGGTGTTCCAACTTCATCCTCAGCATCAATATATGAGGAAGAAGACAAGTGGCTAACCAGGAATAAATCCATCAAAAGCACTTAGTCTGGACAATTCCTCCTTGAGTTCACAATTCTCTTGCTCAAGATGATCCATCAACCTCGAAGAGTTGGCTCTGGTGTAGTACCGGAGAAGTGCGTCTTCAAAATAAATGAAGAGCAACAGGGATCAGACCACAGGACCGAAAGCTGAGAATAACACCTGCTTATGCATATGATGCATGAAGTGTTTGTGCATATGCTTTGTTTTTTATTTCAAGGAACTTTTAGGGTTCTATTTGCAAATTTGAAATTTTGAAGCATTTAATAGCATATGGAAAATATCTCATCAAATATATTCGAGACAAAGAAATATAGAAATTTTGATTATTACAAGGGAAAAGGAAAATGAACATCCTATGGATCCCTAGAAGCTCGAGATGCTGGAAGACGAGATGCACAAAGCTTCTTGATCTCTCTCTCATAGGCTGCTTCCATATCCGCTTTCTCCTTAGCGAGTCGATCATACTTCCTCTTCCAGAACTTGGAAGACTGAGGAAGCAGAGAAGTCCAGGTATCATTCGGATCATCTATGACCTGATGCTCGAGAAACTCGATCAGAGCGTCCTTCTCCTTGATTTGCTGAAGCAACTCTTCTCTTTCACGGATCCAGGCACGTGAAAGGTCTTCGTCTCTCAACTCCTCTACGCCTTGGTTAGGGAGGGTTGAAGGCCCAGCCACAACCAACGGTGTAGGTCTCGGATAATCATACGGCATAAGATATTCAGAAGCTCTCTGTCTGACCCAAGAAGTATATGCCTCCAAAGCAATGCAGTTCTTCGGACCCAATTAATTTCTACCCTTCTTGTGAACCTTGCGCCAAGCGCGGACCATCATGGCTTTCAGGCCTTGGGGATCTTTACCCTCCTGAAAGAATACACCTTCTAACAGAATGTTATGAGGTTTATCCTTTAGAGGGAACCCAAGCTGACGATGTGCTAAGATAGGATTGTAGCTGATCCCACCACATGTACCAAGAAGAGGCACATTAGGGAATTCACCACAATAATCAATGATCTGAACAGTATCATACACGCGATCATACCAAGAGATATCATCATTAGTGAGAGACATAAGTCTCGTAGACCACCGTAGACATCCCTTGTTCTCCTTAAAAGCGACCGTCTGCGGTAAGTGAGAAATAAACCACTTATACAACAGAGGCAAACAACACACAATAACTCCTCCACCCTTTGCATTCCTCAGATGCAAAGAGAAATAGGCATCACCCAACAGAGTCGGAACGGGATTAAGAACTGAGAAGATCCTAATGGCGTTCACATCCACAAATTTGTCGATGTTGGGGAATAATACCAAACCATAGAGGAGCAGCACAAATAAAGCCTCAAAGGCATCCTCACTCCTGGCCTTCCCATAAACAGTAGCTTGAGCGATGAGGAAATCAGAAGGAAGACCCTGAATTCCACCTTTGGTAGTCATATTAGCTTTAATCAAAGATTCATCTATGTGCAACAAGTTTGCGATCTCTCGAGAAGTCGGAATACTCTCTAGGCCACTGAGCGGCACCTGATCCAGAATAGGAATACCCACAAGATGAGCATACTCCTCCAATGTAGGCAACAGCTGGAAGTCTGGAAAAGAGAAGCAGTGATACAGAGGATCATAAAACTGAGCCAAAGTACTCATCAACCCTTCATCAACCTGAGTAGTCAACAGAGGCAGAAGCTTCCCATAACGAGCTTTGAAACCCAAGGGATCTAATACATAGGATGTCAGATTCCTTAACTCTTTCACATCGGGTTGTCTAAAGCTGTACTTCTTTGTATGCCTTTTTGGTCTTTCCATGTCTGAAAATTTTGCAAATAAACCCTTTATGTTCCTTGAAAATTTTCTGATTTTTCTGATGACATGAATGCAGATGAATGCATGAATGCATGAATGCAGCAATCACACTCAAGGATCAAGCAAGGCACACCAGACAAAGGTCATGGGAAAGCTCATAGCATCCTTAATATCAAACATCCATTTTGGTGGATTATGGTTTT
Organism: Lathyrus oleraceus; assembly: GCF_024323335.1. NCBI lineage: Eukaryota > Viridiplantae > Streptophyta > Magnoliopsida > Fabales > Fabaceae > Lathyrus > Lathyrus oleraceus. The sequence goes on along the minus strand of NC_066585.1, from coordinate 402,283,223 downwards.
CATCTTATCAACACCCAAGTTCCATTGATATTAACGATATATGAACCGGCTCAATCATCCTTAATATCAATCATCCGTTTTGGTGGATTATGGTTTACACCTTATCAACACCCAAGTTCCATTGATATTAGGGATGTCTGAACGACTCAACCATGAATCACGGGTTTGTTGAGAGTCACGAGCATGGAGTCTCGGTTAAGAACCACCCAAAGGGAGTGTACTAGGGTTTAAACCTACTGAACATGTTCTACCAGAGGTTCCCATAGTCATCATCCCATCTTTCGAATATTATCGGAGGAACGAATACTCGTATTCCAAAAATATTCTCAAGAGAGACTCTTATGAGTCTAGTATCGCGTAACAATCGCATCAGATCTGACATCTGAACGACCTCCGCACTACGTCCTAAAAATAGGCCAAGATGGGCTTGGTAAACTAAGGTCCTTGGCTTCTAAGGCACATGATTGAAAGAATAATGCCTAACCATAAATAACTTGTGTGACATTATTAATCCAACATGACCTCCACCAAGTGAATGGGCTCGCAAGTCAACTTGTTAAGGAATACTCCACACAAGTCGACGAGACTATGCCATTCTCCTATCCTAAGGTGCACTCGAGTTCGGGTATAGAACTCATCTTACAGAGATCACCAAAGCAAACAGCAATTGTATATCAAGCAATTCAATCATTACAATCAATACAGTTATCCCAAATTGTACAAAAATATATCATATAACAGATAAACAATATCATACAACAAGGGTGAAAAGTAGGCAATACCACCAAGGAATCGTTTTCCCCAGCAGAGTCGCCACTTTTCTGTAGCGGTGTATTTGTCACTTTATGATTTATTGATTAAATCAAAAGCAAAGCATACAAAGAATCGAGTCGCCCCCGCACTTTTATTTATCCCAAGGAATGGTTAAAAAGCGAACAAAAGCCTAAGAAGTTTTACACATAGAAAACTAATGAAAAGGTCAGAGAATCTGGGTAAGGGGTTAATTACGCAATGGGAAGGTGTTAGGCACCCAAAACGTCCTAGGTACTCCTAGGGAGCCCTTTTCACACTTGTTGTACGAAATGTTATTTGTTTATGAAATATTTATTGTGCAAACATGGATTGAAGGGATGAGAAAAGAATACACAAGTTATTATTTTTGTGTTTGAACGGATGAACCCGTTGCCTACGTACCTTTCCATGGAAGGTAAGGATCAAAACGCCGTAGTTCGGCTAAAAGATTTCCAAAATATGAGTGGGTTCATTTTAAACAAAAGCCCTAAGGTCTTTCGTTATCCACGGGAGAAAACTCAACCTTATACAAACAACAAGTCCACCATGTGAGAAAAGCTTCAACTTGCTAGTGAGGGGTTAACCCTATAATAAGCAAGGAAGTCTTACAATTCAATCACTAAGGACAAAGGTGAGATTAACATCAACCAACTAGGATAAATCAAACTTATGGCTAATGTATGAAAACTTATCAAGAATGGACCAAGCCACAAAACAATTGAATGAGTTGGATTTACCAATTAGGATTTATTCACAAAAGATGGTCAAAGTATGATTAGAATTCAATTCAAAGAAGTATTTATGAAATGGAGTTTGAAAAATCAAAGGCCTAAAGCCTAGGTTTCTAATTTGAAAACAAATGAGAATGTTTGCACAATAGTTTTCAGGTTTTGGATTAGCATGCACATGGAGGTTTAAAGAAACAAAAGGTGGGTGGGTGAAGGAAGTAAAACTTCTTAGATGTTCACCTCTTGAAATCATATGTAGATGATTCAAGTGATTCCTTTGGAGTAAGGCAACAATGCAATGGCAAATGAAAAATGGATACTGGATGCCAATCAATGGATTTATACCAATCTCCTAAACAAAACAATGATACCGGATGCCAATCAATGGACTTATACCAATCTTACAAACAAACATGGATACCGGATACCAATCAATGGATTTACACCAATCTCCTAAAACAAAACAATGATACCGGATGCCAATCAATGGACTTATACCAGCTCACAAACAAACATGGATACCGGATACCAATCAATGGATTTACACCAATCTCCTAAAACAAAAACAATGATACCAGATGCCAATCAATGGACTTATACTAGTCTCACACCATATCATAGGAACAACTGCCAAGTAATGGACTTATGCTTGTCTCCTCCATGGATAAAGCAAAAAAAATGCTATAAAACAAAGTTTATGAAATGATATACAAATGATGATGATAAATGCACAAAGGCACACTCAAGCAAATATGCACAGATGAATCAAACAATCAGACAAACAAGTCAATTAGCACACACTATATACAAGCAATTAGGCTCAAACAAGGTTAGACTTTAAAGTCAACTGGAATAGGGTATGTTGTGCTCTTAACCCTAACATTGAGAGTTAGGGTGAAGCAAATGAAATGGAGATGAGGGGTGTGTCTCATAGCTCTTATCCCTGGCCTGGGAGAGCTTTAAACAATAGAGTGTGTGGGAGTTCAGAAAGTTGGAACTCTTCTCCATAAGCGATTTGACTCTATAAGATCTTGGGTTAATATCCATAATGCATCATGTTATGTGAGCAAAGTGGATGACACACTGAATAGTAGGAGATGGACTACACATCTCTTTTATCTACCAATTGCCTCATAAGAGGACTTTTCCTGCTTGGCACAAAGAGTAAACAATCACAAGCATTGCCTCTTAAGGAGGACTTCAGACAGGTGCCTGCCCACATAACAGGACAGGTCTTCCAGACTACATGAAGAAGAGAGGTTGTACCTAAGTGGTTAAGCAACCAAGCAAAAGCAAGTTCAAAATGAACTTAAGCAACTTATGTACCTGTGGAAACATCAAACAAATCAGTACAACTATACAGACAAACAACCAACAGTTAATATCAACAGTCAAACCCAATAAGCAAAGGGCATAAGCCACAAGTCAAGGTCAAATGAATTAACAACCCTACAAAACACACAATGTTAGTAGTCAAAGGCAAACATCAAATGCTCAAATGATGGAGCATCATGAACCATATAACTTGGATGTTCAAGCAAAGTGTCTAGCTTCAACATGTAAATTTTCAGATTCATTGGATTAAAAACCAGCATTTCACAAATGATATGGCAAGGCAAGGTACAAAAGGTATACATGTTCAAATTCCCTAGCACAAAACAAAAACCAGCCAAGCACAATTTGTGAAAAAATGATCATAAAATACTAGACAGAAAATGTGACATCATGCAAAAAACCACATAATTTTTGGATCATTATTCAATTAGATGTGAATTTTGGAAGGTGGAGAAAAAATAAAAAAAATGCATGAAGCATGGTACATGAATATATGAGGAAGATAAATGAAGAATATGAAGAAATTGCTAGCACGGAGGATCGAAGCATGTCACAATTCAAAAGTTGGCGCGCTCAGAGTGAAACGCAGCCGTTTCACTAATGCGCTGGCAAGGTCAACAAAGGTCAACACGCGGACAGCCAATGGGAACGCGCGCATGGGAAATGCATGAGCCAATCAGAAGCGAGCTTTGAGAAAACACATGCAAGCGCAGAAAAATCATTTTGAAAGATCAAACGCGTTTCTGGAAATGAAATTTCATCATCTTCATCGTGTTCATCATGAACAGTGCACATGCTCAAGAACAAAAATCTCAGAAATCAAAAGTGAGAGCATCATCATGTAGCATTTTCAACATAGAGCACAAATCCACTAATAGCTAAGCATGAATCAAAGCAACAAGATCAAATCGAAGCAATCAAGTTTCACACATGGATCTTCAAATCAACATAACTAACTCAAATTGGCATGGAATTTTGTGGTTCAAAGCTCAAATTAACCAGCATTGCAAGATCTATAATAACATCACAATAATTTTGAGAAAGGAGAGAATCAATTCCTGACCTCTTGGAGAAAACAGAACTGGAATTCAATGGATCCAAGCCTTGTGATGCTCAACAGTTCCTCCACAACACTTGTATGGATGATTGGATGAAGAATTGAAGCTTAATTGTGCACGATCTCTCAAAACTTTGAGTTCACCATTAATGCATCAAGCTTCGAGTATGCTTCCAAACTGTACCAAATCTCTTGATTCCACGTGCAATTTTATTCAATGATACTGCAGGAACCAAGATCAAGCAATGGAAATGGTTTGTGTTTGAAGAAATTGCAAGAAAAAAGTGAGAGAAAAATTTGGTGTTTGGATCTAGATCTGAAAATTATGAGTGTTCTTAGCTGAAAATAGTTAGGGTTTGTGTTATATACTCCCTCATAATCATGCTCTTAATCATGTTTAAGCAAATGGTAAATGGATTAGCAAAAATGTGGTGTATGTGCAAATTAGCAATTTCACCCTATGCATGAAAATGCATGGTGAACAGTAAACGAATTAGATTGAATTTCACTTAAAACCACATTTTAAAATCAATGGTAATTGCCAAATGTTCAAATAATTCACCAATTTTAAATTTCAATTTTTCCCTCCAAAAATCAAGTGAAATGCAAATGATTATGTGATGATAAATTATGCAATGCAATGTATGTTTTGGAAACTAGAGGACAAAATGAGAATTTAGCAAAAAGAACCACTTGAATTGGAGCTTTGGTTGAGAAGTTATGCACATTTGAAGTTCAATGTACACTTTGCCATGTTTTGATCATATCTTCTTAACCACACATGAGAAATTGATGATCCTGGACTTTTTGGAAATGGGAGAGAAAGATCTACAACTTTTATGTTCAACAAAATTTCATTTGAAGCTTTTTTGGTGATGTAATTTGAAGTTGAAGTTAGGTTAAAACCTTTCCATTTTTGGCAATTTTGAATTATAGGTCACTTTCTATTTTTGGAAAGTTTTGACCTGACTTTATTTTCTTCAATGTTGATGTTTGAAATGTCAAATGAGACTTGTTTCAACATGAATGAAGTATTTCTAATCACTTCCCACCTCCAAATCCACTGTTGACTTGGCTGTTGACTTTCTAGGCCTCCAATTGATCTGGCAATGTTCTGATGAAGTTCAAGCCTCTACCACTTGGGATTTTGATTCAAAATGACATCATAGCTCATATGAAGTCTTGATAATGACTGTGGTGTCCAAATTCTCAAGAATGGCCACCATCTATTGCTCAATGACTGTCTTTGACTGCTTTGACTGTTGATTGCTTCATCTGCAAGACAAAGGTTAAATGACATATTTTTGTACTTTTGGTTAGTAGTAACAAGAAAAGCAATGATATACCAATGCAAAACATGCTTGGTGATCAAGAATAACTCTCAAAAGGATAACCAACCCACAAGGAAAGAGGCAAGGTGCACAATGATCCTTGAGGCAATGATATGGTATGATATGATGCCATGAGGGATCTTAGGGACAAAATTGGGGTCTTACAGAACTAACTCATTCAAACCATTTTTAGGCCTTTGTGCCTTTCAAACTTAAATTTCGTTAAAAGCAATGCATCCATTTTGAAATTTATATCACGAACTACGAGGTTTTGATCCCTCATTTTTATGTTGGTACGTAGGCACAAGACCGAAGGTCTTGTCAAACACAAAAATATAATTAATGAATTCTTTTCTCATCCCCCCATTCTATTTGGTTGTAAACATCACTTTGTACGAAATACATATGCACACAAAAAGGGCTCCCTAGGTGTACCTAGGACACTTTGGGTGCTAACACCTTCCCTCTGTGTAACCAACCCCTTACCTGTGATCTCTGACTTTTTATTAGTTTTGATTTGAAAACTTCTTACTTTTGGGTTTTGTTCGTACTTTTTCCCTTTTCCCTTGGAAAAAATAAAAGCGCGGTGGCGACTCTTGTTATTTGATCTCTAGTTTATCAATAGCTTGATGATCATGAATTTCCCGCTACACATTGCTTTAAACAAAAATTTAAGTTTGAAAGGCACAAAGGCCTAAAAATGGTTTGAATGAGTGTTAGTTCTTTTTGGCTTTTGAAATTTTAAGTCAAGTATAGTTAAGTTCATTTATAACTTTGATTAAGAAAATGAGTTTGAAAATGCAATGGCATAAGGCCAAGGTTTCTAGTTTGCAAAAATGGCCAAAGTTTAGAAATCAACAAACACAAGCAAAGAAGACTTTTAAAAGGAGGGAGAGAAAAAGATTTGACCAATGGGCTGCAATCCAATAGACAAAAATGTCATACAGAAACCCAAATTTCCCTTGGACTTTAGAATCACACATCAATCAATATACAAACAGCAAGTTGAAGAGCAAGGAATCAAATAAAGATAGCCACATCCAAGCTTGACAACTTCATGATCTTCTTCAAGTTTTGCCCATGTAGTAGATGAATTTCAAGATGGCACAAATCATAGATTCAATATAACAGCTTCACCATGATCATGTTGCATATGAACTCAGATGGATCTTCAATGATGTATCAGATGGAGTTTCAAATTTCAAGCACTTGGTTACATAAAAATTGGCATTGTCCCAGATCAAACCAACAGTCCACACAAGATATTTTTTAGGGTTTTTGTTCTTATTATGAAAATTAATGGTCAAAGACCACACAAACAAACACAATATATACAAACAAAATATATCACAAAATATGGTCCAAGTGGACAAAGTGAAAATGACATTAACATAAACAATTTGAATGGTATGAATAATGGCAAAATGAATAAAGTTCGAAAATTAAATTGCATTAAAAATAAATGACTTGAAATTAAATGTTAGTTGTTAATGAGTTAGAAGTTAGTATTGCTTTACTTTGCTTTTGTTTTAAGTCATTCTTTGGAGAACACTCAACCCACTTATCACAAGCATGGATCCTTGAACCAAGACATCTTCCAAAGGAAGGAAAAAAGGCCAAGTTTCCACACAATACCATGAAAGAGGGGAGACTTACAATCTCACTAACTAGAATGCTCTGCCTTTTGTCTCAAAATTTAGCGCTATGTTAAGCAATCGTAATTGGACTTATGTAGAAGTCACAACTATTTGAGGTCGGGCAACAGAATTTTGGTGTTGATGCATGTTAGAGACATAATATGATGAAATGTGCTCATGAAACATACCACACACAAAAAGAATATGCGAAGTGTGGGACCTAATCTCATCCATACTTATGTTAATTTTGCAATCAACTAATCTTAAGATATATAGATATCATAGGTCCATGACATGAATGCATAAAGAAGGGGAATGAGATGAAGAGAGAAGGGGAATGAATCAAACACAAATTGGACAAAGGAGGACTTTTACCAAGTTAAGATCATTCATTCATTTTGGGAGATGGAATGTACATTCCATCAATCCCCTAAATCCAATGATCTTAACCTAACAAAGTCAAATCAACCTTGACCAAGGCCCAACAACACAAGTTAAACTCACAAAGTCATTAAAATGACTCTACACAATTAATTTGGCAATTAATCAACTAAAAACTATTAAAAATAATGCATTAAATTAAATATGGTTTGTCAATTTCCTAAAACCTCATCAAAACACCAAAGAAATGTTCATGAGATTTATCATAGGTCAAACAAGGTCAAAGGGCCTTAGAGAAATTTTTTTAGAATTTTTGGAAACTTAAAAGTATTTTTAAATAATTAAAATTATTCACAAAATCAATAAAATCATGAAAAATATTAATAATGATCCAAAAGATAATTTTAATTCAGAAAATGAAAGAGGATTTTATTTTAAAAAAATTGGTGAAACTCTCATATTTTTTGGATCAATATTAAAATTAATATGAATTAATGAAAAACAAAGGAATAAAAATAATAATCAGATAATAAAAAAAACGTGGACCACTTGATCTCCCTCATTAATTGAGGTGGCAGATCAAGTGGTGGAAAGTGTGCGTTCCATGGTGCAAGCTAGTCAATATTCCACACTTTTGGTAATCACAATGAGCGTTTCAGATTAAAACGTTTTAATTCAAATCAATGGCTCTGAACATTTCCAGCTCATCGCCGGAGCCAAAGGTCGGTCATCTTCTCCGATGACCCTGGCCAGACTTGTTCATTCATCACCATATCATAAATGAAAAAAGTGAACATGATCTTAAAGAAAACATGGTGTAGATCACGAATATCACCTTAATTTTACCTTCCTCCAAATATATATAGAGATACATGGAGTTGAATTTTGAGGTGTGTCAACTGAGTTGCTTCGATTTTACCTCAAAGCAACTCGATTTTCTTGCCTACATTGGTATGACTTCAGACAATCAAGGATCCAAAAGAATTGATGAGAATCGAGAGAGAATAGAAGAGAAGAAAAATCTGGAAAAATACCTTCAATGTTGTGCAGAAATGGATCTCTCTTGCTTCAATTCTTGATTGATCTTGCTTATGGAGCTTGGAGAAGTGGATTAAGAAGGATGCAAAGCTTTGGATCCTGGAGTTTTTGAATCTCCAAATAGTGAGATTCAAACTCAAATTTCAATTAAAATTTATCAGGTTTTCCTTTGAATGGTGAGGGTTTGGAGCTAGGGATTCAAAGCTGGCGCGCAAGGTCCTTGAAACTGAAGCATTGGACCTCTATTTATAGCAAAAGATGAGTGTTATTTGCACACTTGAAAATACTTCCAAAATTGGGAATGAAATGTACATGCTTGCATGGGCGTGTGCAGACCCATGAAGCAACTCTACTAGGTCCAAAATCAACTGAAATGAGGTCTGAATGAAGCTTGGATTGCAAGGCAAATATATTTGAATGTTTGAAGCATGATTCTTGCCAACTAATACAACCCTGTTTAAGCCATGCGCCGACCCCTTAAACTTTGTCAAAAATGAATGAATTAGGACTCTTTGGAAAGCTTAGATCAAGAGGAACAACTCTTATGTTGAACACTTTTCCATTTGGAACTTGTATCATGGTGAAGTTTGAGGTCGAATTTTGAAAATTTCAACATGTCAAAATATTTTCTAAGTGTCAAGCCACATGTTCAATTATTCCACCTTGCCTAAATTTTCATGTGAGCTCCAAATCAGAAAAGTGTCTTCCTCAAAGTTGTAGCTCTTTCAAAAAAATTCAAAATGGTCACAAATTTGACATCATTTTGATTTGGGATGAGTGAGTTGTGCATTTTTGAAGTTGAGGAAAATCACTTGTTCAATGGTATTGGTCCAAAATGACCTATAATGTATCCTCATATCACATGCATAAGATGATGAAATTGAATGTTTCCCTTGAGAAATTTGATCAATTGGTGAAGAAGCTTGTTAAAGAAGTTACTCAAGATACCTAGATGAACTAGGGTTTCCAAGGTAAAACAACTCCAAACTCTTGAAGAAATCTTGATCAAAATAACATGTAGAGATCATGGGGACTCATATATAATGCCTATAGTCATTATGGATCATTCCTTGGTTGTGCTCTTAACAATGAGGGTCTTAAACGCTAGATGTGAACTTGATAGATCACTAGTGATCATGCCCTACCTACAAAAGAGTTAGGCAAATACAAAGACATATTTTTGGTATTTTGGTTAGTGAAATGATAGAATACAAGTATGATAAAATCACGTTGTGCTTGGTGATCTCTCTCAAAACAAACCCAATGAAAGAGGGGTAAGGAGGATGCCAAGGTATGATCCCAATGTTAATGCATATGATGAGATTTCATGAGGGATCTTAGGGTCAAAATTGGGGTCTTACAGCTGCCCCTATTTAAGGACATTCTAACTGAGGAGGTGAAGGTTAAAATCTTTGTACCGACTCAGTAGAATGGGCTTAAATAAAAACATATAGAGAAAAATTTTGGTCCCTAAGAGACCTCATGATGCATATGATATGGATGTAAAAGTAAATCTTGGTGGGGAAATATTTCCACAGGGGAAAAGAAGTCAGAGAGACCGAAGGTCTGCAGGAGCATGATGCATTCCATAAGGAAAAACTCACTGGGGAGACAGAGACTCTGAGGGGATAAAAGAGGTTGTGCATAGGCCAGGCTACGACTTAAAAACTGTTGGGAGACTAGAGGAATTCCATGAAAATGGAAAGACTCAGCCGGAGAAACAAAAGACGTCTGCAGGGGAAACAGGTAGATCAGAATAAAACTGAAATACTCGAATCATGTAGGAAAAGTGATTTCACCAAGGAAATACGCACTCAATTCATCTGGGAAAGAAATAAACTTTAACACAGGAGGAGCAGAAATCTATTATCCACTACCTGTTACTGGGTAAGGAGATAATAAAATCTAATCAGAGAGGACACATGTTACTGGTTAGGGTCAACATATTAAGGATGACTCACTGAGGGCTGCCAGGAAGTGCATTCATTACCAGTTATTGGGTAAGAATAGACTTGATGGGGAAAAACTGCAGAAATAGGATTTACAACTACCGGTTACTAGGCAGAAGACCAAAGATGAGAATATCCGTCACCGGTTAAAGTGATCATATAAAGGATAGACTCAAAGGAAATAGAATCCATCATCGGTTAAGATGAACATATCAAGGATAATCTTTCCTGGGAATTATTAAGGAGGATACCCGTCATCGGTTAGGATGAACATATCAAGGATAAACCACCTGAACAAAAAGTAGGAATTACATCTATTGAACGTTGGATAGAATACCACAGAGAGGATATCCGTCACCGGTTAAAGTGAACATATCAAGGATAAACTCTGCAAAGGGAGAAAAACAAAATTTACAACTACCGGTTACTGGGCAGAAGACCGCAAAGAGAAGGAAACCCGTCATTGGTTAGGATGAACATATCAAGGATTAACTCTCTATGGAACAAGTATGGATTACAACTACCTTTTACTGGGCAGAATACCAAAGATGAGAATATCCGTCATCGATTAGGATGAACATATCAAGGATAGACTCAAAATAGGGGAAGAAAATATCCGTCACCGATTAGGATGAACATATCAAAGATATACTTCCTGGGGAAACGTGAAAATGAATCCGCTTGGGAGAAAAAGGTTACTTTTGTCGGGTATTGGGCAAGAAGTAACAAATTGCAACATAAGAAGAACATTACCAGTTACTGGGTAATAAACTCTTAGAGGACCTGAAGCATCGATCTAGGTAAGGTCTAGAAAGAAAACAATCAATCAAGACTCAACCCAATGAGGATATAACTCAAGGGGAGTAGTTTCATCCAGATAATCAACTAGGGCGGAAGTTGAAACAAATCATCATCCACGAGGAAATAACTCAGTAAGGAAAGGAGAAAGGTTAAAGTCTTTCTGCTTAAGGGGCTGACACTCTACAATTGGAGGAGGATACACACCAAACTTGTATGGGGATAAAGTACCACCATAATAGAGAATTAAAATCACAAGAATGAATCAACAAGTGTGATGATGCAATAATTAAATTATATGAGTGTATATGTATATGTGTATGTATATATGATGATTATGTTGACAACATGATCACGAAGGATACAAAGACGTTGCAGATTTGAATCATCGATACAATTCTCGGCCAATCCACAAAAGAGGGAAACAACTACTGGAGAAAAGTGAAATGAATATCCCGAAGGCTCAACCATAGCTGGGGAAACAAAGGAGATCTACTGAGGAAAACCATTATCAAGTGTGCGGGGAATTTTAGGTCAACACCATATCAAATAGGAGACAACCAAGCAGGGGATAAACACAACTAACTACTCAAAAACTAGGAGGAAACTCTGACTGGGAGCAAATCTTATGGCGACTGGTGGGGAAACCAAATTCCTATCAGAACCATGCAAACTACTGCGAAGAATCGTTCTTACTCTGCTGGATACCTACCAAATATAAACTCGGTTGGGGAATACATACCAAATTCCGCAGGGGATTAATCAACCAACTCAGCTGAGGCAACGAAGAAGAAATAATTGCCTGAAGAAAAAAACCAACACCGAGTGGTGAACAATGATGTCGGGGATGGAAGAGAAATTGCGCTTACTGCTTGGGGAGAACCAATAATGCTCCACACTTAGGGCTTACTACTTTCGAACCATTGTTGATATTCCTCTTAAAGGAAATTGATTGCTTAAAATTCATGCTTTTATATGTTTAAGAAAAATGATTTTGATTTAAAAAATTTAATTTCAAAAGTGATCATAATAAAATTTAAATCTATTTGGCTGAATTAAACAAGAGTAGAAACAATTGGATAAAAGTTCAACTTTATTTAATATAATTGTAGTCTATAAATGGCAAGACTCCATATATCTTTACAAAGTTGAAAATGGTAATTTACATGGAAAAGGGTTACATTTAATACAATGATCACTAATCCTTCCACCAACTCTTGATACCCACTATGCTCTTGGCTGCTACTGGGGATCAGAATCCAACCGTTGTGCTCAAGAACATTTTCAAAACTGAAGATCAGCAGGATGCAGTTACTTGCCAGAATCCCTAATTTTTGCATAAATTGCCACAAAGTGGGGTACTCAATTTATCGGGATAATTATTTCTATTTTATGTCTCTAATTTTTGCCTGGATCACCCTTTTAGGTTTTCAATCCACCGAGACGCTCATTTTTGCCTAAGCCGCCCTTTCGGGTTTTCAACTTAGCGAGTTGTTCTTTTTTTTTAGGCGAAGTATTTCTTGACTGCTTTTGCGTTCACAGGACAAGTGAACTCTTCACCATCCATAGTTGCAAGAATCAAAGCGCCGCCTGAAAATGCTCTCTTAACAACATATGGGCCTTCATAATTAGGAGTCCATTTGCCCCTAGAATCTGGTTTAAAATATAAAATCTTCTTGAGCACAAGGTCACCTTCTCTAAACACACGAGGAATAACCTTCTTGTCAAAAGCTTTCTTCATCCTCTGCTGATATAACTGACCATGACACATGGCAGTCAATCTCTTCTCTTCAATCAAATTCAGTTGGTCATATCAGGTCTGACACCATTCAGCTTCAGTCAACTTGGCTTCCATCAAGACACGCAGTGATGGGATCTCAACCTCTACTGGGAGCACAACTTCCATACCATATACAAGATAGAAAGGGGTTGCCCCTGTTGAATTACGGATGGATGTACGATACCCGTGCAAATAAAATGCGAGCATCTCATGTCAATCCTTATACGTTATAACCATCTTCTGAATAATCTTCTTGATGTTCTTGTTTGCAGCTTCAACAGCCCCATTCATCTTGGATCTGTAGGGAGAAGAATTATGATGTGCAATCTTGAAGTCTTTGCAAAGATCTTCCACCATATTATTTTTCAAGTTTGATCCATTATCAGTAATGATCTTACTTGGCACACCATAACGGCATATGATCTAATTCTTGATAAACCTTACAACAACTTGCTTGGTTACATTCGCATACGATGTCGCTTCAACCCATTTTGTGAAGTAGTCAATAGCCACCAAAATGAAACAATGTCCATTCGATGCTTTGGGCTCAATCATGCCAATCATATCGATTTCCCACATGGAGAAGGGCCATGGGGAGGAAGTGACGTTCAACAGTGTTGGGGGAACATAAATCTTATCTGCATAAATTTGACACTTGTGGCATTTCTTCACAAACTTGCAATAGTCAGATTCCATTGTCGGCCAATAGTAACCTGCTCGAAACATCTTTTTCGCCATTGCATGTCCATTGGAATGAGTACCAAAGGAACCTTCATGGACTTCAGTCACCAATAGGTCTGCTTCATGTCTATCCACACATCTGAGCAGAACCATATCGAAATTTTTCTTATATAACACATCACCATTCAGGTAGAAATTTCCGGCTAATCTTCTCAAAGTCTTCTTATCTTTTAACGATGCCCCATACGGGCAAATCTGAATTTGGAGGAAACACTTGATATCAAATACCACGGCTTTTCGTCTTTGATCTCATCAACAATAAACACATGAGCTGGCCTATCAAGACGCATCAAAGTCAAATTGGGAACCTCGTCCCAATATTTCACTACAATCATGGAAGCCAATGTTGCAAGAGCATCTGCCATCCGGTTTTCATCTCGAGGGATATGATGAAATTCAACCTTTGTAAAGAAAGTTGAAATCCTCCTCGCATAATCTCTATATGGTATCAAATCGGGTTGATTCGTCTCCCATTCACCTTTGATTTGATTTACAACCAAAGTTGAATCTCCATAGACATCCAAATACTTCAAGCCCCATAATGCAAGCTTCATATTCTGCCATATTATTTGTACACTTGAAGGTCAATCTAGCTGTAAATGGAAAATGTGTGCCTTGAGGAGTAATAATCACTGCCCCCAATGCCATTACCATATTGATTAACAGCTCCATCAAATACCATGCCCCAACGGGAACCAAGTTCTGGCCCTTCTTCAAGCAATGGTTCATCACAATCCTTCATTTTCAAGTATAAGATCTCTTCATCGGGAAAATCATACTGCACTGACTGGTAATCTTCAATCGGTTGGTGAGCGAAATGGTCACCCAAGACACTACCTTTGATCGCTTTCTGAGATCGGTATTCGATATCATATTATGATAACAACATCTGCCAATGGGTAATCCTCCCAGTTAAAGCAGGCTTCTCAAATATATACTTGATTGGATCCATTTTGGATATTAACCAAGTGGTATGCTTCAACATATATTGACGCAGACACTTAGCATCCTAAGCCAATGCGCAACAAGTCTTCTCTAGCATAGAATACCGAGTCTCACAGTCGGTGAGCTTCTTACTAAGGTAGTACATTGCAAATTATTTCTTTCCAGTTTCATCTTGCTGACCAAGAACACAACCCATACTCTCTTCAAGCACAGTCAAATACATGATCAATGGTCTTCCTTCAACAGGTGGAGACAAAATCGGAGGCTCAAGTAGATATTCTTTGATACTATTAAAAGCTTTTTGGCAGTCTTCGGTCTAATCACAAGACTGGTCTTTCTGAAGAAGCTTGAATATAGGCGCACATGTGGCAGTCATATGTGAAATGAATCTTGAGATATAATTCAAGCGGTCGAGAAAAACTCTGACTTGCTTCTCAGTTTTGGGCGCAGGCATCTCTTGTATTATTTTGACCTTGGCAGGATCAACTTCAATACCCTTGTCGCTGACAATAAAGCCCAACAACTTACCAGAACGAACACCGAAAGTACATTTATTGGGATTCAAGCGGAGTTTATACTTCCTCAAACGTTGGAATATCTTCAACAAATGCTCAACATGTTCATCTTCATCAATGGATTTAGCAATTATATCATCGACATAAACTTCAATCTCTTTATGCATCATATCATGAAAAAGAGTAGTCATTGCTCTCTGGTACGTTGCACCAACATTCTTTAAACCGAAAGGCATCACTCTATAACAGAATGTTCCCCAAGGTGTAATGAATGTGGTATTCTCCATATCTTCGGGTGCCATCTTGATCTGATTATATCCGAAAAATTCGTCCATAAATGAAAAAACTTTGAATTTAGATGTATTGTCTACCAACATATCAATGTGTGGCAGAGGGAAATCATCTTTCGGACTTGCTCTATTCAAATCTAGGTAATTAACACACATACGAACATTTCCATCCTTCTTCAGAACAGGCACAATATTGGCCACCCATTGCGGATACTCAGCGGTCACAAGAAAATCAGCATCAATCGTCTCTTGCACTTCTTCTTTGATCTTCACTGCCATATCAAGATGAGTTCTTCTCAACTTCTGCTTGACTGGTGGGAATTCTGGCTTCAATGGCAATCTATGCTCCACAATCTCAGAATCCAAACCAGGCATATCTTGATAGGACCAAGCAAACACATTTGAATATTCTCATAGAAGATCAATCAGCCCCTTCTTCACTTTAGGACACAGTCGAGTCCCAATCTTGACCTCCTTCACGTTATCATCGGAAGCCAAGTTGACTAGCTCAAACTGCTCTTCGAATGACCGAATGGCTTTTCCTTCATGCTCAAGAAGACGAGACAATTCATCTCTCACTTCCTCATAACTTTCCTCCTCATCCTCAAACACAGGGAATTCAAAATTTGGAGAAGGAGAAGGATCATTGTATTCAACGGGGTTAGAAACCAAACTGCATAATGATTTGATATTTTGATTTTAGAGAAGTGAATTTTTGACCAAATATTATGCAGATGGACAATTATATTATTTATTTATGTTTTTTGTGATTACCATTTTCAGAATAAAACAAAAAGTAAAAACAAAACATCATAGATGTGGATGAATAGAATTATATTTTATTAATGATCAAATTGAAATGCTCAAATAATGTTCGCTTATCCCTTAGGCATAGGAGAAGGATTTTCAAAAACAAATATAAGAAATTACTTATATTGATGCATAATAACAAGAATATCAACAGCAATCCAATTGTTGCAAGCTTTTCCATGCATCACAAAATTGGTGTAGGCTTCCTCTTCGTCATCCTTTAGCCCAACAGCTAAATGTTGTTCATTGCCATGAATGAACCCTCCTCTACGGAAGTTGAGTTGCGTATCTTCATATCTGACAACTGACGAATCTTGTTGGAAACCCAAACCGGTTTTGTTCTTGTTATCTGAGACCTCTACCATCTGCCCTCACTGATCAACATTTCCATCTTCAACAATCTTCCTTGCATCTTTGAATGAGGACATAGGTTCCCTAACTCTCTTTTCAACAGCAATAGATAAGGCATGGAACGAAGTTCCAACCTCATCCTCAGCTTCAACATAAGAGAAATATGACAGGTGACTGACCAACAACGCCTTCTCCCCGCCAACAATAATAAGCTTCCCGTTCTTGACAAACTTCAGCTTCTGGTGTAATGTTGAAGTAATGGCTCCCGCCTCGTGAATCCATTGCTTTCCCAACAAACAGGTATAGGCCGGGTGGATATCCATTACTTGAAAAGTAATCTGGAACTCACTCAGACCTATCTTCACCGGAAGGTCCACTTCGCCAATCACGGTTTTGCGCGAACCGTCAAACGCTTTGACAACCACGCCACTATATCTCATAGGTGCTCCTTGATACGACAGCTTGGACAATGTTGACTTTGGAAGCACATTCAACGAAGATCTGGTGTCAACTAGCACATTTGACAAAACGTCATCTTTGTAGTTCATGGAGATATGCAAAGCCAAGTTATGATTCCTACCCTCCTCGAGGAGTTCTTCACCGCAGAAACTGAGATTATTTCAGGAAGTGATGTTAGCCACAATATGATCGAACTGATCCATTGTAACATCGTGTTCCATATAGGCTTGCTCAAGAACTTTCTGCAGTGCTTCTTCATGTGCTTCGGAATTCACAACAAAGACAGTACTGAGATCTTCGAGGGGGTTTGGAGCAGCTGCTCTACCATATTAAATTCACTTTTTTTAATCAGCCTAAGTACCTCATCGTCGTCATTAGGCTTCAAGCCACTGGATTCACCAGACTTACACCTTTGAGCACTAACTTATTCTACAACAGGCACATTCACCTTCTTAACGACAATCAAATCTTCTACATTCTTTGGGAACACCGGCCCAAACACACTGCGGGTCACCTTAGTAACATTAGCAATGCTTACGACAGAACCGGTCATCGACAAAGGAACCTCTTTACCATCTTTCACCATAGTTGCATTATACTGATAAAGAATAGCTTTATCGGATGTGTATGGGATTGGACCCTCCAACCGTATAACCAACGGCGATACCGATCTCTTGTTGACACTATTACTGCTGTTGCTGTCATACTGAATAACCACTCTCTCAGGATTCTTGAAAACCGGTACAATAACATTGACATCGTCATCTATGTAACGGGATTGAACGATCTGGATCAAGCCTTCATCCATCAATCGCTGGATGTCTCTCTTCACAATCATACAACCTCTAGGGTTGACACTGCAGATAGCACAACCATCATGGTCATGCTCACAATCATTAACCAAGCAAATGTCCTTATGCATCCTCATCAAGGACATCCTAATGAAGCATACATCGAATACCTTGAACTCCCCTGGACAACCGTCTACCAAATTAACAGGTGAATTTCCATGGGCAGGCAGTGGGTTAGCTTTAATATTCGGTGCACGGTCCTCAAAGGACACCATTCCACTCTTAACCAACTTCTGAACTTCATACTTGAGGGGGTAACAGTTCTCTATATCATGCCCGGGAGATCCTTGATGGAAAGAACAACGGAGTTCTGGTTTGTACCACCAGGGAAGTGGTTCGGGGATTTGTGGAGGATTTCTTGGTTGTAATAGGTTCTTGAGAACCAAAGAGGGATATAGTTCTGCATATGTCATCGGAATTGGGTCGAAAGAGACCTTCTTCCTCTCAAAAGTTTGTTTCTAATGATTGTTGATATTTTTGCTTGTTGTTGTGGTTGTTGTTGTTGACGTTGTTGTTGTTGAATTGGTGTTGATTGATTTCCTGAAAATACAGGAATAACTGAAGATACTTGATGATGATTTTGACGGGATGGTTGATTTCTTCTAATTTGAGGCCTCCTTTGCCTCTTATTTGAAACTGCATTAGCTTCACTGTCCTTCTTCTTACTGAAATTGTTGCCATACCTCTTGTTGGATGACACCTCCTCTCTTGACAATTGTCCTTCTCGGACACCTTCTTCTAGCCTCATCCCTATGTTTACCATTTCGGTAAAGTCACTGGGGGCACTAGCAATCATCCGCTCATAATAAAATAAGCTCAGGTTCTTCAGAAAAATCTTAGTCATCTCCTTTTCCTCTAAAGGAGGGGTGATCTGAGCAGCAAGCTCTCTCCATCTCTGCACATACTCCTTGAATGTCTCCTTGTCCTTATGAGACAACGATCTCAATTGATCTCTATCGGGAGCCATATCAGCATTATATTTATACTGCTTTACAAATGCTTCACCTAAATCATTGAATGTGTGGATGCTCGCACTATCCAACCCCATGTACCACCTCAGAGCGGCACCGGTCAGACTGTCTTAAAAATAATGGATCAGCAGCTGATCATTATCCGTTTGAGTAGAAATCTTTCGAGCATACATCACTAAATGACTGAGTGGGCAGGTATTCCCTTTGTATTTTTCAAAGTCATGCACTTTGAATTTCATCAAAATCTTCACATTTGGGACCAAACACAGTTCAGTAGCACTCTTCCCAAACAAGTCTTTAACCCTAAAAGTTTTCAACTCCTTATGTAGCTCAAGGAATTTATCCTTCATCTCATCCATATTCTCATACACATCTGGGGCCTCAGACGGCTCAGAATGATAGATGGTGTCTTCTACACGAGGTAGGGTATGCACAACAGGCAGCGGCACAGATATGACCGGGCTAGATGCCGGTATAGAAGCAAATGTAGGTGCAAAACCTTCAGGCACGAAGTTCGGTGAAATTCCCACGGGAATCCGGCAGGCATGTTGGGTGAAAAATGAGCAGCAATTGCAGGCATGGTAGAGGTAGCCACCTCGGAAATGACAGTCCTCTCAGGAGGAGGAGTTGCGGGTGTTGGAGAAGACTGGCTCTGAGCAACTAACACTAACCTCATCATGGCAGTCAGGCGGGCGATCTCCTCTTTCAAGTCTCTATTCTCTTGCTCAAGATGTTCCATGATTCTGGAGTGATTGGCGCGAGTATTATATCGATGAGTCAGCTTGGTTGAAGCACAGAAGAAACACCAATGAGACATTTGGCAAAAGAGAAACTTGCTTATGCAAATGATGCATGAAATGCAATGCTTGATTATTTTTATTTTCAAGGAACTTACTATATTATTTGCAAATATATATAAGAGAATAAAATTGCAACAATAATTGGAAGGATTACACTGAGCAACAATAATTCAAGGAACTTACTATATTATTTGCATATATATATAACAATAATTGCAACAATTTGATATGACCATAAAATTCTCTTTTATTTATATAATTGGAAGGATTACACTTAGTACAATTTCAGAAACCAAATGAAAAATACAAGAGAAACGGAGACTAGTCATCCTAAGGATCCCTAACAACAATGTCAGAAGATCTGGCTGTAGGCATGTACTTCCTTTGAATGCGTCGGATCTCGGTCTCAAAATAAGCCTTCATCTGAGTCTTCTTGAGGATAAGTTGATCGGCAATCTTCTTCCAAACAACGGAAGGCTGGGGCGTACTAGAGGAAGATGAAACCTCTGTCTCTCTCTGTCTCTTTGTCACTCGGTCTTCAAGTAGCTCAATGAGTGCATCTTTGTCCTTAGACTCAAGCTGCAACTCTTCATGCTTTTTCTTAAAGCATGGAAACGCTCTTCCCACATATCCTTCTCTTGTTTCATCTTGGTGAGCGCGTCTTCCAACTCCTCTACATCCTGGTTAGGGAGAGTTAAAGGCTCAACCACAATCATAGACATAGGTCTTTCACAAGGATAAGGCATCTTCAACTCCAAAGCTCTTTTCTTCACCTAACGAGTGTAAGCTTCCAAAGCTACACAATTGCGCGGACCAAGCTCAGATGTTCCTTTCCTATGCATGTTATGCCAAGCATGCACAATATTCTGCTTCAAATGTTGGGGATCTTTACCCTCTTGATAGAAAAAACCTTCTAATAAGGTGTTATTAGGTTTGTCTCTCAAGGGGAACCCAAGTTGACGACGAGCCAAAGCAGGGTTATAGTTAATTCCTCCTTGTGTACCAATGAAAGGCACATTAGAGAATTCACCATAATAATCAATAATCTCCAAATTGCTCAAAGAAGGATCATACCAAACTATATCATCATTAGTGAGAGACATAAGTCTCTGAGACCATCATAGACATTGTTTATTCTCCACAAAAGTAGGTGTCTGAGGCAAGTGCGAAATAAACCAC
Organism: Lathyrus oleraceus; assembly: GCF_024323335.1. Lineage (NCBI taxonomy): Eukaryota > Viridiplantae > Streptophyta > Magnoliopsida > Fabales > Fabaceae > Lathyrus > Lathyrus oleraceus. Next base: position 402,262,485 of record NC_066585.1, on the reverse strand, counting down.
TTATACAGAAGAGGAATACAAAACACAATCGTTCCACCACCTTTAGAATTCTTTAGATGTAAAGAGAAGTACATATCACCTAACAAAGTAGGCACATGATTCCCAATCAAGAAAATTCTAATGGCGTTAACATCAACAAAATCGTCAATGTTAGGGAACAAAGCCAAACCATAGATGAGTAACACAAAGATAGCTTCAAAAGCATCCACACTACCGACTTGAGTAAAGGCAATCGCTTCCTTGATGAGGAACTCAGAAGTCAACCCAAATAATCCTCCTTTCTTCACCCAATGAGCATCTATCTCAGACTTCTTCAAGTGAAGGGTTTCAGCAATAAGATGAGATTTAGGAATCTCTTCCAATCCATTAAAAGGCACTTTGTTAGAAACAGGTATCCCCAAGAGATGGGCATACTCCTCCAACATAAGCACAAGCTGATAATCGGGAAAAGTGAAGCAACAGTAGAGAGGGTCATAAAACTGAACCAACACACTCAAGTGTCCTTCAACCACCTCAGCAGACAAGATAGAAAGAAGTTCCCCATGGCGTTGTTTAAAGTCTAAGGGATCTAATAAGAAAGATGTTAGCTTCCTTAACTCTTTCAAGTCGGTACATCTGAAGTTGTACTTCTTAGTGTTCCTTCATTCATAATCCATGGTCTGAAAATATTTGCAAATAACACCTTAGTTCCTTGAAGTTTTCTCTGGTGTGATGAATGTTATGATGCGCATGAATGCATGAATACAACTATCACGAATAAGGGATCACACACAAGGCAAACAAACAAAGGTCAAGGGATGAATCGAGTCATTGTCAAGATCAATCATCCATTTTGGTGGATTATGGTTTACACCTTATCGACACCCAAGTTCCATTGATATTGACAAGACTTGATTAGATCAACCAAGAATCAAGGGTTTGTTGTAAGGCACGAGCATGGAGTCCGGGTAAGAACCATCCCAAAGGAGTGAACTAAGGATAAAACTTGTAGATCGTGTTCTAAAAAGTTCCCAGAGTCTTAATTCCATCTATTGGATATTACACGTTAGGATGACTGACTAATCAACCCATAATATTCTCAAAAGAAACTCGTCTGAGTGTAGTATCGTGTAATAATTGTTATCAAGTCTACACTTGAACAGTCTCCGCACTACGTCCTAAATAGGCCAAGAGGGGTTAAAGGTTCTACGGTCCTCAGCTTCTCGGACCCCAAATTAGAGATAGTAATGCCTAACCACAAATACTTGTGTGACATTCCCAAATCAAAAGGGTCTCCATTGAGTAGATGGGTCTCAAGCCAACTTGTTAAGGACTACTCCACACAAGTCGAACATGACTATACCATCCTCCTATCTTAATTGCACTCAAGTCAAACAAATATACATACATCAAATAGACAGTTATATACACACACAAAAGTAGGCTAAACCCACTGGAGACTACTCCCTAGTAGAGTCGCCACTTAATTTCTGTAGCGATCAATTCATGATCATCAAGCTATGGATAAGCTAGACATCAATTAAACAAGAGACGCCACCGCGCTTTTATTGTTTCCAAGGGAAAAGAGAAAAGTACGAACAAAACCCAAGAATAAGAAGTTTTCAAATCAAAACTAATAAAATGCCAGAGATTACAGGTAAGGGGGTTGGTTACACAGAGGGAAGGTGTTTGCATCCAAAGTGTCCTAGATACTCCTAGGGAGCCCTTTCTTGTATGCGTATGTGTTTTTGTACAAATGATGTTTGCAATTAAAAAGAGTGTGGGGATGAGAAAAGAATTCATTAATTATATTTTTGTGTTTGACAAGACCTTCAGACTTGTGCCTACATACCAACATAAAAATGAGGGATCAAAACCTCGTAGTTTGTGGTATCAATTTCAAAGTGAGTGCATTGCTTTTAACAAAAATTTAAGTTTGAAAGGCACAAAGGCCTAAAAATGGTTTGAATGAGTGTTAGTTATTTTTGGCTTTTGAAATCTTAAGTCAAGTATAGTTAAGTTCATTTACCACTTTGATTAAGAAAATGAGTTTGAAAATGCAATGGCATAAGGCCAAAGTTTCTAGTTTGCAAAAAAATGGTCAAAGTTTAGAAATCAACAAACACAAGCAAAGAAGACTTTTAAAAGGAGGGAGAGATTTTGAAATTAAAGAAGTGGGGAGGAGATGAAGAGACTAATCCTAAGCACAAAATTTAAAAGTTGAGAGATGAAAAAGATCTAACCAATGGGCTACAATCTAATAGACAAGAATGTCATATAGAAACCCAAATTTCCCTTGGACTTTAGAATCACACAACGATCACTATACAAACAGCAAGTTGAAGAGCAAGGCATCAAATAAATATAGCCACATATAAGCTTGACAACTTCATGATCTTCTTCAAGTTTTTCCCATGTAGCAGATGAATTTCAAGATGGCACAAATCATAGGTTCAATATAATAGCTTCAGCATGATCATGTTGCAGATGAACTCATATGGATCTTCAATGATGTATCAGATGGAGTTTCAAATTTCAAACACTTGGTTACATGAAAATTGGTATTGGCCAAGTCCTTTGCATAGGGAGTGTTGCCTAAATTTTAAGTTCAATTGTCCCAGATCAAACCAACAGTCCACACAAGATATTTTTTAGGGTTTTTGTTCTTATTATGTACATTAATGGTCAAAGACCACACAAACAAACACAATATACATAAACAAAATATATCACAAAATATGGTCCAAGTGGACAAAGTGAAAATGACATTAACATAAACAATTTGAATGGTATGAATAACGCCAAAATGAATAAAGTTCGAAAATTAAATTGCATTAAAAATAAATGACTTGAAATTAAATGTTACTCCCTCTATTTTTTATTATAAGTCGTTTTTGACTTTTTAAACGTATTAAGAAATGTAATAATTATGGTATGAAAAAGATAAATTATGAAGGATTTTACAAAATTCTCCTTCATTAATGGTATTGGAAAGACAAATTGACATAATTGAAAGGAGAGAGAATAATAAATATTTAAGGGTATAATAGGAAAAATAACATTAATGATTCATTGATATTATAAAACGACTTATATTGTGGTACAAAATATTTTTCCAAAATGGCATATAATAAAAAACGGAGGTAGTAGTTGTTAATGAGTTAGAAGTTAGTATTACTTTTGCTTTACTTTTATTTTAAGTCATTCTTTGGAGAGCACTCAACCCACTTATCACAAGCATGGATCCTTGAACCGAGACATCTTCCAAAGGAAGGAAAAAAGGCCAAGTTTCCACACAATACCATGAAAGAGGGGAGACTTACAATCTCACTAACTAGAATGTTATGCCTTTTGTGTCAAAATTTAGCGCTATGTTAAGCAATCGTAATTGGACTTATGTAGAAGTCACAACTATTTGAGGTCGGGCAATAGAATTTTGGTGTTAATACATGTTAGAGACATAGTATGATGAACTATGCTCATGAAACATACCACACACAAAAGAAATATGCAAAGTGGGGGACCTAATCTCATCCATACTTATGTTGATTTTTCAATCAACTAGCCTTTAGATATATAGATATCATAGGTCCATGACATGAATGCATAAAGAAGCGGAATGAGATGAAGAGGAATAGGGAATGAATCAAACACAAATTGGACAAAGGAGGACTTTTACCAAGTTAAGATCATTCATTCATTTTCGGAGATGGAATGTACATTCCATCAATCCCCTAAATCCAATGATCTTAACCTAACAAAGTCAAATCAACCTTGACCAAGGCTCAACAACACAGGTTAAACTCACAAAAATGGCTCTACACAATTAATTTGGCAATTAATCAATTAAAAATATTAAAAATAATGCATTAAATTAAATATGGTTGGTCAATTTCCTAAAACCTCATCAAAACACCAAAGAAATGTCCATGAGATTTATCATAGGTCAAACAAGGTCAAAGGACCTTGGAGAAAAAAATTCAGAATATTTGGAAACTTAAAAGTATTTTTAAACAATTAAAAATATTCACAAAAATCAATTAAATCATGAAAAATATTAATAATAATCCAAAAAATAATTTTAATTCAGAAAATGAAAGAGGATTTTATTTATAAAAAATTGGTGAAACTCTCATATTTTTTGGATCAATATTAAAATTAATATGAATTAATGAAAAAGAAAGGAATAAAAATAAAAATTAGATAATAAAAAAAAACGTGGACCACTTGATCTCCCTCATTAATTGAGGTGGCATATCAAGTGGTGGAGAGCGCACGTTCCATGGTGCGCACTAGTCAACATTCCACACGTTTGGTAATCACAATGAGCGCTTCAGATTAAAATGTTTTAAATCAAATCAATGGCTCTGAACACTTCCAGCTCATTGTCGGAGCCAAAGGCCGGTCATCTTCTCCGATGACCCTGGCCGGACTGGTTCATTCATCATCATATCATAAATGAAAAAAGAGGACATGATCTTAAAGAAAACATGGCGTAGATCACAAATATTACCTCAATTTAACATAACTCCAAATATATATATAGATACCTGGAGTTGAATTTTGAGGTGTGTCAACTGAGTTGCTTCGATTTGACCTCAAAGAAACTCGATCTTCTTGCCTACATTGGTAGAACTTCAGACAACCAAGGATCCAAGAGAATTGATGAGAATTAAGAGAGAATCAAAGAGAAGAAAAATCTGGAAAAATACCTTTAATGTTGTGCAGAAATGGATCTCTCTTGCTACAATTCTTGCTTGATCTTGATTATGGAGCTTGGAGAAGTGGATTAAGAAGGATGCAAAGCTTTGGATCCTTGAGTTTTTGAATCTCCAAACAGTGAGATTCAAACTCAAATTTCAATTGAAATTTATCAGGTTTTCCTTTGAATGGTGAGGGTTTGGAGCTAGGGATTCAAAGCTGGCGCGCAAGGTCCTTAAAACTGAAGCATTGGACCCCTATTTATAGCAAAATGTGAGTGTTATTTGCACACTTTAAAATACTTCCAAAATTGGGAATGCAATGTACATGCTTGCATGGGCGTGTGCAGACCCATGAAGCAACTCTACTAGGTCCAAAATCAACTGAAATGAGGTCTGAATGAAGCTTGGATTGCAAGGCAAATATATTTGAATGTTTGAAGCATGATTCTTGCCAACTAATACAACCCTGTTTAAGCCATGCGCAGACCCCTTAAACTTTGTCAAAAATGAATGAATTAGGACTCTTTGGAAAGCTTAGATCAAGAGGAACAACTCTTATGTTGAACACTTTTCCATTTGGAACTTGTATCATGGTGAAGTTTGAGGTGGAATTTTGAAAATTTCAACATGTCAAAATATTTTCTAAGTGTCAAGCCACATGTTCAATTATTCCACCTTGCCTAACTTTTCATGTGAGCTCCAAATCAGAAAAGTGTCTTCCTCAAAGTTGTAGCTCTTTCAAAAAAATTCAAAATGGTCACAAATTTGACATCATTTTGATTTGGAAATGCAATGTACATGCTTGCATGGGCGTGTGCAGGTCCATGAAGTAACTCTACTAGGTCCAAAATCAACTGAAATGAGGTCTGAATGAAGCTTGGATTGCAAGGCAAATATATTTGAATGTTTGAAGCATGATTCTTGCCAACTGATACATCCATGTTTAATCCATGTGCATACCCCTCAAACTTTGTCAAAAACGAATGAATTAGGACTATTCGGAAAACTGAGATCAAGAGGAACAACTCTTATGTTGAACACTTTTACATTTTGAACTTGTATCATGGTGAATTTTGAGGTGGAAGTTTGGAAATTTCAACATGTCAAAATATTTTCTAAGTGTCAAGCCACATGTTCAATTATTCCATCTTGCTTAACTTTTTATGTGAACTCCAACTGAGAAAAATGTATTCATAAAAGTTGTAGCTATTTCAAATACATTAAAAATGGTCACAAATTTGACATAATTTGGATTTGGTATGAGTGAGTTGTGCATTTTTGAAGTTGAGGAAAATCACTTGTTCAATGGTATTGGTCCAAAATGACCTATAATGTATCCTCATATCACATGCTCATAAAAGTTGAATTATCTCTTACTCCAAACATAAAAGTTGTAGTAGACACCTTGAATTTGATTTTGCAACTTAGAAATCATTCATCTCATAAAAATTGAGCAAGTTATGGCTTGGGAAGTTGACTTTCAAATTAGGGTTTAGACAAAATGACCTATAATGTTTTAACATAGAAAATGACTTTCCAAGCAAAATTAGATCTAGACTTTAACATGAAAGTTATTTGTAATGTTATTTAGAGTAACGTTTCTCTTGTAATAATTTTCATATGATAAAAAATGTAGGAGATAGGGTCTAGGGGGACCATGTTTTGATCAGATGAATTCATCTGGCCAACCACCATCAACCAACTTGCTAACTTGAAATTATCTTGACTTTTTAGGCTCATGGTAGATAATATATGCATAATATGATGAAATTTGAAGTGTCCCTTGAGAAATTTGATCAATTGGTGAAGAAGCTTGTTGAAGAAGTTACTCAAGATACCCAATGAACTAGGGTTTCCAAGGTAAACCAACTCTAAACTCTTGAAGAAATCTTGATCAAAATAACATGTAGAGATCATTGGGACTCATATATAATTCCTAGAGACATTATGGATCATTCCTTGGTTATGCTCTTAGACATGAGAGTCTTAAACCCTAGATCTGAACTTGATAGATCAATAGTGATCATGCCTTACCTACAAAAGAGTTAGGCAAATACAAAGACATATTTTTGGTATTTTGGTTAGTGAAATTATAGAATACAAGTATGATACAATCACATTGTTCTTGGTGATCTCTCCCAAAACAAACCCAATGAAAGAGGGGTAAGGAGGATGCCAAGGTATGATCCCAATGTTAATGCATATGATGAGATTGCATGAGGGATATTAGGGTCAAAATTGGGGTCTTACACTTGCCCTCTCCTGAGACATGTGGATAGCTTATAAGGGTCTCCTTTGTTTTAAAAACCTTATACAATCAATGAAAGCCAGTTTGTTTTACATTCAAAATCATGATCCATTTTCTGTCTATTATTTTACTTTTTAACTAAAAATAAATAGCAAAAGCTTCTTTTTATTTTATTTTTCATATATCTTTTTCAAAAATACTCATTCTAAAATAAGTTCATAACATGCAGAGCAATTAATTCCACTAAAAGAAACATTGTTGAAATTCGTTGTAAATTTGGGTTTCTAATTAACCAAGTCGAAGACGACGGTGAGGAAGATTGTGAAGTACTGCCTGAGCTTGCAAGACTCCTTGAACATGAAGAAAAGTAGATTCAGTCGTACAAAGAGTCGATGGAAGTAATCAATCAGGGTCTCGATGAAGTCAGAAGAGAGGTCAAGATTGGGGCATCCCTTGCCGAGCATGTACACAGTGAGTTGGTTAATCTACTTCGTGAGTATGTTAATATTTTTGCCTGGTCTTATCAAGATATATCTCGGTTTGATACTGATATTATTGAACATCGCTTACCGCTCAAGCCCGAATGTCCTCCGGTTAAACAGAAGCTTCGCAGAACCAGATCCGACATGGCACTGAAGATCAAAGAAGAGGTTAAGCAGCAGTTTGATGTTGGTTTCCTAGTTATTGTTGAATATCCTCAGTGGGTTACTAACATTGTTCCGATTTTGAAGGAGGATGGGAAGGTTCGAATGTGTGTGGACTATTGTGATCTTAACAAAGTGAGCCCGAAAGATGACTTTCCTTTACCTCATATTGATGTTTTGGTAGACAACACTACTCAACACTTAGTCTTTTCTTTCATGGATGGTTTTCAGGGTATAATCCAATTAAGATGGCTCTAGATGATAAGGAGAAGACAACTTTCATTACATCCTGGGGAACCTACTGCTACAAAGTCATGCCTTTTGGTTTGAAGAATACAGGGGCAACATATCAGCGTGCTATGATGAGTCTCTTTCCTCAAGCATCCAATAAAGCTTGGAGGATCATTCAAGACATCTCACTCACTCTTTAAAACCCTAATTGGATGGTGAGTCCCCATTGTAGACACATCAACCCAAGATTCATCTGGTCACCCAAGGACCTCAGCCCTAACTCTTGACCCTCATTTGGATTGTGCAAGTCATGATTCACCATGATTATTGACCATGTCATTAAGGACCCCTAAAATCTAAAGTTTTTTCATGCCCAAAACCTTGAAACATCTCAATATATCCCTTGCATCACCAAACCCTAATTTCTCTGGCCATGGTTCTTGATGAAGCTTATGATTCAAGAAACCCTAATTTAGGAATCATTTGATCATTGACCTTGCTTCATTTTGATCACCATATCATACCACCACTGATTTAACATCAAATTAAGTCATTTTGAACCAAGATTCACCATTCAACTATCCATTTAATTCATGTTATAAGTACTTGGTTTGGTCATGATTTTTAAACTTTTAAGGCATTTAATTCACCCATGAAATTGACCTAACTTCACTCCACAAATCCCCAAGCCTCATTTTACATCATTACATGATCATATGAGCTTCAAACATCCATCATTGCACCATAAAAATCAAGAAATCTCAAAGTCACATTTTTATGGCAAGTTCCAAAGTCCATAACTTTCTCATCGTACAAGATTTTTAAGTTCCACTTTGATCAAAATGTCCTAATTGAGTCCCTATCCAACTTTGTTTCAAGGTCCAAGACCTATTTTATTGAGCAAGGACCTCAATTTTTGCATTGGCTAAGCTGGTCCAACATGCCTACCGTGCTCTAGAAACATGACCAAAACCACTACTTTACCATATTGCCATTTCCAAACCACAAATACTTTTGACCTAATTATTTTTTCATATAATTAAGGACATGGAAAAGAACAAATGGCACAAATTGCATGAAAAATGCACGAGTCAATTTCATTTGGCCATGGGTCAAAGTTGCTAACTTACCATGATGTACAAACCAGACACACCTCAGCCAGAATTTGAATATCCAATCACTGAGGTTTAATTTCATTGCAATCTGATCTCTATTGACTTATGACATATTATGTAACATACCAAGGCCCAAATGGAGGTCAACTTTGATATGGAAACCTCTCCAATCCCCAAACCCGATGCCATGTGATTTTTCAGAAATTTCCCAAAATGGCCAAAGTTCAAATGCATAACAGATTAGTCATTGCCTTTTTATGTTCCTAATTGGTGCTAAGAACCAAAAACAAGTGGTTGGTGAAGGAAACTAGCTCAGAATGTAGCATTCCATGTCTCCACAAAGTCGTTTTCGACATGCTCTAAGTCACAAGGGATTTTTTACCAAACCAATTCATTTTCCCTCCAAAACCATTCCATTACATTGTCTGAAAATAGGGGAAGGTGTCTCACTCAGATACAAAGCTTAGAAAGCCAGAAAACCTTTGCTGCAAAAACGATTTTCTCACCCAAGAACAGACTTACCATTTCTAAGTTCCAAAGCATTTCATTTCAAAATAACCACCCAGAATCCATCCTTGAACATCACTTAAACTTTTCCAAGTCCTAACTCACCTTCCCAACACCTCACCTGAGTTGCACCAAGTCATCATAACACCACTCTGAAACTGATTCCGATCAGGTAGTTCCACTCACCCCTTTCACTCAAACAAGTTACCATTCAACTCGAAATCACCCACTGATCATTATCCTCATGCTTCGAGTTCTGATTAGTCATTATCTAGTATTTAATTTTTAATTTAGGTCAACTTATTCTTCTGGTTTTTGGCAAAATACTCCACACTCAGAGCCAATCAATGGCTCATGAGTGTGGAGGTTGATTCTTTTTTATGATTAGGCAATGATTCCATGTTTAAATCCCTTTAAAAGCTTGTGTGTTTTGGATTTTGACTTTAAGGCTCCAAGGTTGAAGACGATGATTTTGCGCATGTTTTAAAATTTGAATTTTTGTGCTGGCCACACCTGATTGGCCATCTAGCGCGCGCATCCCTTTTATTATTTGTTTTTAATATTTATTTTGTGGAGGGGGCTTCCTGATCACAAGTGGGCGCTTGGCCCAGTGGAAGAGGGGGTTGACCCCTCATGTTCCCAAGGTCAGAGGTTCAACCCATAACGCATGTTATCTGTCCCTTTTATTTATTCTTTTCACTTATATTTTACTTATTTCCACCTTATTTATTTCCCATTTCCTTTTATTTTTTATCTCACTTTTTTTTATTTTCTGAAAATATTCCCAACATAGACCCTTGTTATTTTTTTTCCTATTATTTTATTATGCTTTATTTCATGTCATTTGAACAATTTTTTATTGACTTATGAGGTCTTAAACTTAGTGCCTAATGAAGTATATAGTTGTCAAGATATTGGATTGATTGGGGTTACTTGAACCTTCTATGTTCCAAACCTACTAATGAGTGACCAAGAGTTCATTCATGGTAATTTGAAGCATGGATAGGTTGCCCATATATCAACCAAATTGGGTCATTTGATATATAGATAAAGCCTTTTTTATGTACATATTAGCTTGTGGTTCCTTTTGTTCCATTTTGTCTCCATTGTTATACTAACCCACTAACCCTTATTGTTAACTTGTTTATATTATACATTGATCTTTATAACTTAACTAACTTAATCATTTAATCAAAAGATTAAATTTTAGCCCTTGAGTTTGTATAGTCTTCCTTGTGTCAAGCTATTGATAGATTGACTTGGGGTTTGCATAACTTTTATTGTTACAAACCTATTATAAGTTGATCGTTTGATCATCTTCAATACTTTGCATCAGTGATAAGTTATTCTCTGATGCGCCATATTTTGAATCTTTTGACCTAAGGATAGATAATCCTCAATTGTTGGACTTGTTCTTAATACTAAATTCATTTAACTTTACTAACTTTGATCAGAACTAACCATTGTTATTGTGTTATTACCATTGTTACTTTGCTATTTACGTTTATGTTGTTACTTTGTAATTTACATTCAAGTACTCAGCATCATCATACTCATTGTATAAACTCATCATGCATGTTTATTACTGTCATTTGTCTTTATTGTCATCATACAATTAAAAATAACAAAATTATGATAAACTGATAAGACCAAAAATATTCATTCCACTTAATCAACTTGGACTTAGAGGATCTCATTTAGGACATTTGGTTGGAGGCCTTTTCCTTATCTTTGTGATACTTGGTTTCAACTTTGGATTTCATCTATAACTTACATATCGGTTATAAGAATGGCACCATGGCACCACCCTAGGGGGATAGGTTTGTAAGACCATTATCCTTTGTTTAGCTTAGGTCACTTTTTCACACACAAGGCTTTCTTTTGGGCTATCTTATAATGAGACCCTTTATTTCTTGTTGGTTACTTTGTATATCCGTTACATTACCCAATTTCATAATCAAATAAACAAACCCTTGATTCAACGTCAAGTGGCATTTTCATAATCAAACTCAAAATACATTAAGACTACGACTATTATTGTGCACCACAAGCCTTAAGTGGTGGAGAATGAGTAAGAATGGAGCTTTCCTACCCTTACTTTAATTATTTTGGACGCAATATGTTTGACTTGTTATCTATAATTGTCACCTCTTTCCAAATACTTTAGTGCAATCTAATCACAAACTCTTTTCATAAACCCTTATTCAAGGTAAAAATAATACAACCCATAAAACCTTATTTTTGTGCCTTAGGGCACCACACCGAAACCCTTTTCTCAAACGTAAAATCAACAAACACACAAATATTTTCTACTCCGAACTACGGAGCTCTGATTCCTCATCCCCCGGTGAGTGATACGTAGGCACAAGGGCCACAATCCTTGGCGAGCACAATAACAAAAACCCCAGAGTCATGTCTTTTTACACTCTTTAGAAAATAAAACAAGAATAAACGAGATAAATACCCACATATGTAGGCAACCCAAATAGTTCACATGGAATACCATGGACGTGAGGGGTGATAATACCTTCCCCTTGCGTAATCAACTTTTGAACCCAAGTCTCGGTTGCGAGACCGATTTTTTATCCTCGCACTACCCGTGTGCACTTTTTATTCTTCGGAGGTTTTATTGACTATTTCCCCTCTCCTCTCCCATAGAGTTAATCCAAATAAAATTTGGTAGCGACTCTTTTATTTTTCCATCTCTCTTCCCTTCGATTGAGGAGGCATCCTTTAGTCTAGTCCTTAGTTTCGTTATTGTAAAATCCCGATAGCGACAGCTGGCGACTCTATTGTGGACCTAGTTTCCCTAAGCAACTCTAGCCTAGTTGGGGTTGTTTTTCTTTTATATGTATGTAGGGGTTCATTTGTTTATATTTTTCTATGTATATATTGCTTTTTGTTACTAACCTATGTATATATTTCTTTGTTGGTCCGGAACTTTGGCTCTGTGACAAAGGAAAAAAGGTTTAAATGATGGTTGCAATAAAAACCTTGTGTAAAAGACTCTCCACCCGAGTCTGAGAGCTTACTTGAGATGGGAAAGGTTGAGTAGTATGGATTCCCGGGGAGCTTTCCTCGTGAAGGGTCGTACGAGAACCTCACTTAGTGGTACACTCTCTTAGAGGTATTGATGACTGTAGGGGTTTCAGCGTAAGCATCCTTATCTCCATTAGAGTCTGTGACCCTAAAACCCCCTTTTTTAGAACATTTAACCTTGGCCGGCCTAGACCGATGGTCGCGTAGTATAGGTCCCCGAGGAGTTTTCCTTGTGAGGGTCGATACGAAGATATCACTTAGAGTAGATTTCCTTGATGGAGTTGACACTTGGAAAATAAATTGACATAAGCAGCGGACAGTCAAGGGAGTCCATGACTCTATGGGTAGTGTCTTGCACCCAATTTCTCAAAAGTCCTAGATCATACAAAGTGAGAACCTCGATTTGAAAAGCAGTCATTATTAAGCCTCATACTTCATCACGATGGTCCTGGACTTTGAACCTCGTGCCTAAAGTTATGTGGAAACTAATAAAAACCATTCATCCCTTCATGCATTCATACATCATTAAACAATAAGCAAAGCTCTTAAGCATTTTGTTTGTTTAAATGCATAATTACAAGACTTTTTACCAACATAATCATGGATCCCTCAGCAAGGAAAAGCACTTTCACATTCAGATACAAAAGTCCAGATGTCGAAACTTTGAAAGTCCTTTTCTCTAGAGTAACATCCCTCAAGGATAAAATATTCAAAGCCACCTTTGGTAACATCGTAGATCTCCTGAAAGAAAAGGTTGACCATGGTTCAATCACTACATTGACTCAATATTATGACATCCTTCTGAGATGTTTCACCTTCCCAGACTTTCAAATTTCCCAAACTCTGGAAGACATTGAGAGACTTATTAATAGACCGATAAAAGAGTATAACTCCTTCCCCAAGTTAGAAGAAGGATTTTGTTGTATGAACTCTACCGTCTTGGGAATCAACGCCAACGAACTAGTGGCTAATTGGGGATCTAAATGTATCGTCAAGGGTTTAACTCAGAAATTCCTCAAAGCCCATGCTTGGCATATGATTAAGGAAGAAACTCCAGATTTATGTAGCGCAACATTAGCACTTTTGATTCATGGAATTGTTATATTCCCTAATATAGACAAATCCATGGATCATTTGGCAATGGAAGTCTTCCTAGCCAATAACCCAGTGCCATTTCTGCTCGCCGACTTCTATCATACCTTCCATACAAGGCATGAGAATAAAGGAGGGACCTTTCTCTGTTGCGCTCCCCTATTGCACTTATGGATGAGAGCTTGTATGCCTAAACGTGGAACCTTTGCTTATAGCAACTTATCATGACCCCAAAAGTTTGCATCTTTTCCGCCAGTTCAATTCTTTGGTATAAGAGAGAATAGGAAACAAAGGATGTTATTGCAAGATGTGGAGGGTTCCCGAAAGTATACTTAATAGGAACATATGGTTGTATCAACTACAACCCCGCGCTACTCAAGAGACAGTTGGGATATCCCATGTTGAGTCCTCTCGAGGAGAGATACCTCATACCTTTCATCGTTAATATCATGGACCCACTAGATTCAAATGATAAAAGAGTGCTAAGAGCTTGGACAAGCATAATCTGGATTGACCAAGAGTGGGGCAAGAAGAATATCATAGCTAAGGAACCCTACCTGAAGGTGAGAAAAACAAGAAAGGGGGGTTTGAATTATTTTAGGAAATAAAAGCTTTTTCAGAAATAAGAACACACAGAATTTTATACTGGTTCGCTTAGAAAACAAAGCTACTCCAGTCCACCCAGCCAAGGTGATTTCGCATTCAAAAAGGACTTAATCCACTAATCTTGAAATATTACACAACCAATCGTCTAAGAGAATAATCTTTTAGCCCTCTCAAGTATACAAACTGCGCATAGCAACTTGAGGAACAAAAATAATTTAAGCAAAATAGAGTTGTAATGTAAAGAGCTTCTAAGAGTAAGCTAGTATTACATCAAGGTATTAGAACAAGAGTTTTTCACGTAAGAGCAGCAGCTCGTGAAAAATTGAGAGAGAATGTTAATGAAGTTTCTGTGCGTTGCAGATGTATCTCTTTAGTGAGGTAAACTGTCCTTTATATAGTAGTTGAGAAGGACCGTTGGAGTGATGATAGAATCTTGGTCTTTGATGAGTATTCAATGTAATTTCTTCTATGTTTCTTGCTATAACCATTTTGTCTGCCGTTTAAATTCTTTCTAAAAATACTTTCTTTCCATAGTGAGATTTATTTCTGTTACGCTTTCTAGACTTGTGAATCTTCATCAGAGTCTTGATGTACCAGAGTTATTCTTCAGAGAATGATCACGTCTGAATTCATCGGAGCTTCTCAGAGTACTAGTCTTCTTAAGTATCAGAGTCTACGACCAGTAGTTTGTTGGAGCTTCTGGTTCTTTTTGCTGTCTTTCTTTGATCATAATCAGAACTTCTTGGACGTACTTCTTCCTTAGCGGCGTCTGATCCTCTAGCAATTTGTATCTGACAAATGTTTGTATCTGATAAATGATCAGAATCCTTCGTTACTGTTCAAAGTCCTGCATACTTAGAAAAAATCTCGTTAGAGTGCCATTTTTGGTTTCATCCTTTGTTATCATCAAAATCTCAGAAATCTATTGTAGAACCAATTTTATTCTTACAATCTCCCCCTTTTTGATGATGACAAAACAATTTAAGTTAGAGATGAAACATTTTCATAAAAGAAATTAGATCGGATTTGTAGAGGGCTCCCCCTGAGTTAGATCTGGGATTTCAGAATTCAGAAATTGACAGAATCCAGAAACGCAGAGAGCAGACATAAAAACAAAAAAAAACAAGCCAATCAGATAAGGCAACAAGCACATCAGAAAGAACAAAGAAAATCCTAGGTGCCTAAGGGTTTGGAGGAGGAGGCATCCTCTAGAGCAGTTGGCGCAGCATGTTCTGAATGTTGAAATTGACAGAATCCTATTGGTCCTGTCTGGCTCGAACTACCTGTTGTTCTTTCTACAGCTCTTCAAGGGTCTTCACGACCAGAGGGACAAAGGTGGAGGACTCCCCCTGAGTCAGTGCATCGTTTCTGGCAGCAAACTCTTCAGCAAGACGAGCTTCTTCTTCAGCGGCAGCTTTGGCTTTTGCCTCAGCTTCAGCAGCATCAGCAAGAACTTTGGCTTCAGCTTCTTTGATCCTCTGAAGTTCTTCTTGCCTTGCTTTCTCTTCAGCTTCCTTTCTTGCCCGCTCCTCAGCTTCTCTGGGTAGACGCTCCTGGAGTCTGATCTCAGTTTCTCTGATGAAGTCATTACGGACTTGTTTAGAGAGGCCTTTCAGATTGAAGGCTTCAGAGATCATCCAACTTATCACTCTCTTCTAGTGAGTCCTTACAGCGGTGGGATCATCACTGATGCTAGAGTTGATGGTCAGAGACTTGACCTTGTCAAATGAAGCTTCTGCAAAAACCTTAATTGCTTCCTCAAGGGTTAGAAGGGTGGTTTCTGGTTCAGAGGCTTGGTATGGAGAGGTGGGGGGCGTAAGTTAAGTCTGGGAGTTGGTGGATCAGCGGAGGTAGTTGGTTGGGATGGTTGTGATTTAGAGTGGATTGGTTCGGATGGTGGAGAGGTAACTTCTGGTTCAGGGTTAGAGTGTGTTGGCTGTTAAGAGGCCAAAGCACGGTTTTAAAGCTGGGCCAGAGTTGGGGAGTGAGGGTCAAAGGGTTCAGTGTCAGATGAGAGGGTTTAGTAAGGTGGGGATTGTAGAGATGGTGATGAGGAGGGCGAAGTGGTTTCGTTCAACATTTCTGCTTCTAAAATAGATAGAGATGTTGTGGCAAGATTGAATTTTTGAGAAGGTTGGTTAGCGGGTCTACAGGTTGAGGGAGGAGTTTTAGAGGTTGTGTATATGGGCGAAGGTTGAGGGAGTAAGGAAACAACTGGTTTAATTTTTACAGAAGGAGGGAGAGGTACAGACTTACCAGGTGATCCAAGCAGAGGTACTGGAGGTCTTGATCCAGATGGTTCTCCCAACTTTTCTCTCTTTGCCTGCTTTGCCTTCTCAGATGGTTCTCGTGTCCTCTTCATGAAATCTGGAGGAAATTCGGGCAGCCAGTCTAAGGAGAATTCTGAGATGTCTACTCCTTGTTTGCGCAGATCATCTAAATAGTACATGACTACCTCTGGAGGGTCGATCTTTGAGAACAGATAGAGTCCATTTGGGATCTTCCTCTGATCTTTAAGTGCTTCCCAAGAGGTGTCCAAAGTTGGTTTGTCACTTACTTAATTAATAATTCCCATGCTTTTCAGATTGCGAGCGTTCAGAGGTCTTCCAGTGTCTATCATCACGTCTTCCATGAGTCTGAGCTATATCAGATGGTCCACGAGGCCACTTTCAATCAGCACATCAGAGATAAGTCTCCCTAGAGGAATGTAGTTTCTTGTCTTCATGTTGTTTCTGGTATCTTTTATGGAGTCTTTGAGATATTTGAAGAGGAGTGCAGGAAGGCAGAGCTTCAGACCCTTGTGAATGCAGTACATAATGCATTTCTGGTCTGTGTTGATATAATCTGAGGAGTTTGAGGTTGGGCGGTGATGGATGGTGCCTAAGATGATCTTCATCCATACCCGGAGGTTCTGATGCAGTTCCTTGTTCTTGGAGTGCTTGCCTTCAGCACTCTGTTGAAAGATTGTAGGGTTTATCTCATGGGACAGATACTTTGCCCTAGGATTGATGTTGTATATGCGTCTTCCTCCTGTCTTCTCCGTGTTCAGAAGAGAAGCAATTGATTTTTCTGAGATGACTATCTTGATTCCCAGAATGTAAGAGACAATGTAGTGATTGTCAAAGTCAGCGAACCTCCAGACTGGGCCATAGAGACGTTGAAAGTAGTTTTCCCACCCTTGCTTCTTGAGTTCATCAGTGAGGTCGACACCATTTCTTCTCATGTTGTCAAAATCCACCAAGGTTTCACACAACACTTCCAACTTTTCAAACGGAGTGGCAAGATGAATATGAGGCTCACAATCGAGAATGTGAGGTTCTTTGTAAATGGGAATGGAGACGATGCCGGTGACTGTTGGGTTTTGATGACTTGAACTTGGAGCTTGCTCAGTTGAGATCATCTGTTGAGAGAAGTTGTACACAGACTGTTGTTGAGAATCCATGAAGATCGTTGATGAACTTGAAGTGAAGGTTGAAGAGCTTGAGTAACGCTGCTGAAATGCCTTTGAGAGAGAGAGAGAGAGAGGAAAACTGAAGGAGAGGGTTAGGAGTGTTTGTGAGTGAAAAGTGTGCAATTGTGAAATGAAGCATTTAAATACCCAAATTAGGGCGCTTGCAAAACGACACACAAAAATGAGTTTAGCACAAAATCCAAGTACACACGTTAGAGGGAGAATGATTACAGCTCATAAATGATGTCTAATCCCAATATCAGCACACTGCTCGAGGAGATCTCAAGAGACTGTTTCTTGATTACTGCTAGACAGTTGTCTAGAAGTTCCAAGGTCAGACGCATGATGATCCACGTGTTACTTTATCTGATCTTCAGGAATACCAAGGGGTTGGTTCCTGGAGATTTCTAACTCAGATGACTTCTACTTGGTAGTAGCATCAGAGTCAGATACGGAATCCAACTATTTACATCAGAGTCTTATTTTGCTATCTTAGAGGCACATTTTATTCAGGACAATTTTGAATGTTTAGATTCTTTAAGATAAAAGAGAATCTATCTTGAGCAAGGGGTTTGGTGAAGATGTCAGCCCATTGATGGTCTGTATCAATAAATTTTAACATTACTACCCCTTTCTGAACATAGTCTCTAATGAAATGATTTTTTATTTCTATGTGTTTAGCTCTGGAGTGCAAAATAGGATTCTAACTTAAATAGATGGCAGCAGTATTGTCACAGAAGATAGGAATGTTACTCTCAAAGATTTGAAGATCCTCTAGTTGATTCTTCATCCAGAGCATCTAAGTAGTGCATAATGATGCTGAAATGTATTCTGCTTCTGCAGTGGACAAGGCTATTGTTGATTGTCTTTTGTTGGCCCAGGATATCAGATTCTTTCCCAAGAGCTAACAATTTCCAGATGTACTTTTACGTTCCATTCTGTCCCCTGCGTAATCTACATCATAATAACCAGAAAGTCTATACTCTGATGATTTCTCATACATCAGGCCCATGTTAGGAGTTCCTTTCAGATATCTGAGTATTCTTTTAACAGCTGTTAAATGAGATTCTCTAGGTTCTGATTGGATTCTGGCACAGAGACATGCACTAAACAGAATATCAGGACGTGTAGCAGTCAGATAGAGAAGAGAGCCTATCATACCACGATAGAGCTTCTGACAATCCTTCTGGCACAGAGACATGCACTAAACAGAATTTTATTTATTTTTTAAAATTCAAAGTAAACAAAACAAATAGTTCTAACAAAAAGAATATTATTTATATTAAAGAGCGAATTAAAAATGAAAAAAAGTCGGGCGAAAATCCACTCGAAAAATTAAATCGGACGCATTAAAATGATCAACACGAAATATACTTATTGAAAAAATACAGCGCTTCTTTTAATTTTGAAATAAATTTTGACTGGTTAAAAGGCTCGGGCGGGTCAAAAGGTGACCGAAAAATTATCCGAAAAATAAATCGAGCATACCAGATTAAACTACGCAAAACATAGATTAATAAAACTGGTGTTTGCAAGTTTGATTTAGAAATTTTTCGTCCAATGATTTGACAGATCCCAGTCAATTTATTCAACCAATTTGGCTGTAGATTCGAAAAAATTATTTCGGCTGATACTCTAGGCACTATGCAGAATGGTATGCATGGTATGCTATGTAGAGATGCAATAGCTATGATGAATGTATTGAATATGCGATTCAGGGTCAAAATCGGGGTGTGACACCATGGATGTGAGGGGTGCTAATACCTTCCCTTTGCATAACCGAATTCCGAACTTGTTTGTTGTTGGGACGACCATTCTTTGGGGTTTTCTCGATATATTAACTTTCCTTCGGAATAAATCAAAACCGATGGAGACTCTGTATTTTTTGCGTAGCAACAACTGGCGACTCTGCTGGGGAGAGGTAGATCCCTAAGCAAGCCAAGCCTAATCTAGGTTACTTTCTCGCATGTGTGGATGTTTATCCTTTTGATTAATTGCCTTATTTATTGCCTTTCGCTTTAAATTTTGTAATTTGTTATTTGGTTCCATGGTTCTATGATAACGAATGGATGGCACCTTGATTGCAAGAAACCTTGTGGAAAAGACTCTCTACCTGAGTCTAGAGTGAAAACTTGAGATAGGAGAGGTTGAGTAGTATGGGCCACCGAGAAGCTTTTCTCGTAAGGGTCGATACGAGAACCTCGCTTACAGTAGATTCTTTTGGAGATGTTGACGATCGTCAAGCTTTTGACGTAAGCGATCAATGTCTTCATTAGGATCAATGACTTAAGGACCTTTGTAGAAAATTGAACCTTTGACCAATTAAGATTGATGGTCACGTAGTACGGGTCCCCGATCTCACGAGGATTGGTACGAAGATCTCACCCAAAGTAGATATTCTTAATGGAGTTGTCGACCGACAAGCTTTTGCCGTAAGCGGCAAATAGCCAAGGAGGTCCATGACTTTGAGACCCTTGTATAGAACCAGATGTCGATAGTCGCGTAGTACGGGACCCCGAGAAGCTTTTCTCGCGTGGGTCGGTACGAAGATATCACCCAAAAGAGACTCATTTGAGGGAGTTGACGACCGACAAGCTTTTGCTGTAAGCGCCAAACAGCCAAATGAATCGATGACTCTGGGGTCCCTATCTGTAACCCTACACTACAACCAATGAGATCCTTGTTCTGGAAAGCAATCAATGTTATCCTCCATCCGTATCTCGAACCTGTGATATTATGCCAACTTATGTGTTTGACTCGTGAGAACCATGCTTGTGTATCATTCATCCATGCATTCATGCATCATAAAAAATCTTCAAATATAATATTCATGCATCATTCTGCATATCATCATACAAAAGCCAGAAAACTTACCATTTGGCCCTCCTGTCCAGAATCATCCACAGTCAAGCTGACTTCCCGACATTCTCACAACACTCGAGGAAACCATAGATTGCTCATGGATCAGTTGGAGCAGAACCAAGCTATTATAAGGGAAGATATGACCACTGTGAAGGCTCAGACGGGTTAGCTTGTTGAAGCCCTATAAGCTTTGGCTAGGGGACAAGAGGAAATGCGTCAGGCTAATCTGAGAGCCACCGCTGCCAATCCTGTTATTGTGACGATACCAGTTAATATGCTAGGAGGAGATGGTACACCGGTTGTAGCTCAACCACCTCCCGAGAGAGGTCCAAGATATCTAAATGTTGCTCAAACATTCAATATCCCTGTCAATGGGAGAGTTCAACCTGAGATTGATGATCATCAGGATGCTTTCTCCTGCTGACCTCGAAAGGAGATTCCATATGATGGAAGAGAGATTCAAGGCGATAGAAGGTCCCGTTACCTTTGGGTTAGACGCTACCGACATATGCTTAGTGCCAGGCGTGAAAATTACTCCTGAGTTCAAAGTTACGAGCTTGAAAAGTATCAAGGGGTCACCAGACCAAAGATCGACATTCGAGATTTTTGCAGAAAGATGGCTGCTCATTCTGATGATGAAAAACTCTTAATGCACTTCTTCCAGAACAACCTTAGTGGAGCTTCTCTGGAATGACATATGCAGCTCGAGCGCACGCATATACGAACCTGGAAGGAACTTGTTGAAGCCTTATTGAAGAATTATCAGTACAATTCATACATGGCTCCCAATCGGACTCAGCTCCAAAGCCTTACTCAGAAGCCGGATGAATCATTCAAAGAATACGCCCAATGATGGAGAGATCTAGCTGCCAGGGTTCAACCCCCTCTTCTTGAAAGAGAACTATAGACATTTTCGTGGATACCCTTCAAGGGTCATATTTTGAAGTAATGATTGGAAGTATCACCTCGGGATTCTCAGACTTGGTCATTGCTGGTGAGCGAATCGAGAACAGATTAAAGATCGGCAAGATACAAGATACAGCAGTTGTGGCCAGTGGAGCAAAGAAGTCTCATTCTGGATTCTCAAAGAAGAAAGAAGGGGAGAACAATGCTACCACAATCTCTAAAGGGGGAGCTGGAGTTTACCAAATGCCATAATATCTGGTGGCAGCAGTAACACCTAACCTGTATCAGCAGCATATGTATGTTATTCCTACTGGTCCTCCAGCGATGCAATATCAGCAACCGTGTGCTCCTCAGCAACCTTTTTCTCCGCAACAACAGAACCACTATCAGCAGGGTAGATAGGGACCAAGGAGGCCTCTCAGAAGGTTTGATCCAGTTCCCATGTCGTATGGTCTTCTACTAGCTCATTTGCTCAAGGATTCGTTGGTTCAGCTAAGGGAAGCTAAGGCTCCTGCAGTACCTCTCCCTCCCAGGTATGACATGACTGTCAGCTGTGAGTACCACTCTGGGACACTAGGGCACTCGATCGAGAATTCCAATGTCCTCAAGCACAAAGTACAAGACTTGATTGACTCAAAAGCTATATCGTTCACGCCAGTGGTTCCAAGCAACCCCGTGCATGCAAGTACATCTGCAGCGCCATAGTCAAAGCAGTAGTAGAGTTGAATGATTTGCATCAATAGGATTATCCTGTCAGATTCTTCCAGACCCAACACCCCAAGCTATGGGAGAATAAAGCGGATCACTCCAACGATCATTAGTTCTATCATGTTCATGTGTGATTTTATGGATTGTCATTTGCAACATTCATTTGTAATAAACTCGTTTGTTTTTTAATAATAATGACATTAAAATGAACATGCATGTTTTGAATAAATCCATTTGTGGCCAGTCAAACTTTATTTTGTCAATATCTAACTTTTGGAGGAGGAGGATGAAATTAAAAACACGAAATCACTGCTCGTACGCTTTTGAATAAAATCTTGTTGATGATGTAAGGCATTGTTTCAAATCCCAAACATCGGAGATATAAGGAAGATAATCCCCAGTCAACCCTTTTGAGCCAAGGAGTAGGAGTTTCTTTCTAAATATAAAACCTTCAATCTTAAACCAGGGAAGGGTAGTCATCAGTCAGGTTGACCAAGTGTTCAAACTTCAAAAGAGGAGTGTCCTATTTGAGGATCAACCATATCCCATCCCTCGCAAGAGGTCGGAAATCACAAATCCCATATGGTTGTCCCTCACCCACAGAGGTACGAGGTAGTCACCACTTCCAAATCAAACGGATAAGTGTCACACGATTTATTTCAATAAAAAGAGCCAACAAAAAGAAGAAACAAGAAAAATAAAATCAAAAGAAAGAAAGCCCGCTAAGTCAAAAACTCGAAAATGAGTGACTTAGGCAAAAATTAGGGCATTCCTATGGATTGTAAATCTAAACCAATCCAGCAAAAATAGGGAGATGAAGAAAGAAATCTGCAAAAGAGTATTCAAAAGAAAAATCCTCAGCAAGAACAAATTCGTGTGGCTACAAACCAAACAAAAGAAGGGTGATTGTCACACCGAAAACCTCGTGGGTTCATTAATCAGTACTTCGAAATCCTTTTAGGAAGATGAGCGCTTGTGTTGAACTAGCTGAACATAGGACTGGAGAACATCACGAAGAGCGGGTGGGTTAGGATAGGTTCGAGCCATAAATCCTTTCTTTCTAATACCGTGAACCAGGCCATGTTACAACCCTTAAAATACCTAATTGAAGCAAGGTTTATTTTGAAGGCGTACTATAGTCAGAACAATCATGTTAAAACTGACTTATCAATAATTTTCTTATCATATGTGGTGGTATTGATATGAAATTCTCATTAGTGATTTACTCACTATATGTCATAACTCCAGTGAACATGCTTGGATTTCAAGACTGCATAAACATGACATTAGCATTATCACTTCCAAAAAATGAACTTGTCTTACTCGTGAGTAAGCATCCGACATCAAGGAATCCACCACAATGAACATGAATTGAGGAACTTGATGATTCAAAAGTGAAGAATGCCTGAAACTCCATTAAGCAGGGGCAAATCACTACTTTTGATCACATCAGTCAGAATGTTTGAAGACTTTGTTAAGCAGAAAGACAAACCGCTACAAGATCCATTCAATATGAAGTAGTCAAGTTAAGATTCAATAAATCTCTCTGAAGATCAGTTAGTCAGGGGCATTCCCTCAAAGATCAGCCAACCAGAGGCAAAGTTACTTCAAGGCTCATACTGGGGCAGGCCACCCCAAGAGCACAAGAAGTCAATCTCTCTAAGATGGTTAATTAGAGGAATGCAGTTCCAAGACACTGGGGTAGATTCGATTGTGATAATCCACGACAAAGTTGCTTCTTAACTTTTGATTGGGGCAGTCTGTATGGATACCCAACAGACTGGGGAAAGACGGTCCAAATAGAGGAAGGTTTGTTCCCTTCCTAGGAAAGCTTTCCAGATTCATCCTAGGGAACCATAAGGTCTATTTTGGATTTATCCTCCAGCAACATCAAGAAGTCAGATGTCGGGAAGTCATGCAAGACGCAACCCACCCTCCATAAATCAGAATCCTCGCAACCTAAGAAAATTTTTCTCTGCATTCATTGCACCGTACCCAAGATTGGAGCATCCGTAGATCATCATATCATTGCATCAACCTGTCATGCATAATTCATATCATTTCTTTCATGCATATCATCCAACATAGCACGAATCTCTCTAACAAGAAAGAAGCAAGCCCAAAACTCTCTTGGCGCTATTCAACAACCCATTTACATTGGCAAACCTCTCGCAAAGTCCAATTCTCGTTGGCAAAACCCCTTTGCTCTAACCCAGTTCCTATGCTTTCTACCTATATCTCTAAAATTCAAAAGACCAGTTAAGCCATCATCAATGTCTACCATTTTTTTCAATACCCATCGGTATTGATCTCCCTTCGCTCGTCAGTGTCTATCACTTTTTTTCGATACCCTTCGGTATTGATATCTCTTTTCTCCAAATCGCTGAGTTGTAGATGATCACCTTTCTTTCAGTGTCAAATGTTATGTTGTTATTACCTCTAACCCCAGAGTTGAGAGATCATTCTATACCCGACCTCAGAGTTGATGCCAATTCCTACTCCAACCTCAGAGTTGTTGTTACTTCCTTCTTTCCAGCCTTAGAGTTATTGTCTTTCTTTTACACCCGACCACAGAGTTGATGTCAGTTCCTACTCTAGCCTCAGAGTTATTGTCTATTTCTCTTATTCCCGACCTCAGAGTTATTGTCTGTCCCTTTCATATCTGACCTCAGTGTTGTATGTCAGTTCCTTCCCCAACCTCAGAGTTGTCGCGCATTTTTCAGCCTCAGAGTTGTTGTCACTTTTCCTTACTCCAACCTCGGAGTTGTATGTTACCTTTCTCTTATTCCCGACCTCAGAGTTGAATGTTTATCTTACCTTAACCTTAGAGTTGTATGATGTCAGTTCTTACCCCAACCTCAGAGTTGTTACTCCTCTCTCGTTCCCAACCTCAGAGTTGTTGTCTTTCTTTCATATCAAGCCTCAGAGTTGTTGTCTATTTCTCTTATTTCCGACTTCAGAGTTGTGGTCTATTTCTCTCCTTCCCAACCTCAGAGTTGTTGTCTTTCTTTTATATCCAACCTCAGAGTTGTTTGTTTCTTATTCCCAACCTCAGAGTTGTTTCCCTCTTTTCATACCCAACCTCAGAGTTGTTGTCCTCCTTTCATATCCAACCTTAGAGTTGTATGTGTTGTTTCCCTTTTTCCAGCCTCAGAGTTGTTATCAGAGTTGTCATTTACCATTCTTTTCCCAACCTCAGAGTCGAGTATCTGCTTGTTTCCAACCTCGAAGTTGACGTTTACCATTTTTTTCTTCCAGCCTCAGAGTTGAGCAGCTATATGTTTCCACCTTCGGAGTGGTGTATCTCTCTTATTTCTAGCCTCAGAGCTTAGTATCTACCTTTTTTCCACCCTTAGAGTTGACAATTCCCATTTTTTCCAGCCTCAGAGTTGAGTATTTACCTTTTCTTCCACTTCATAATGGATGTACCATGTTTCCCCCATCCTCAGAGTTGAATGACTATCTTTCCCCATCCTCAGAGTTGAATATCTATCCTTTTTCAACCTTAGTAGTGAATAGCTATCTTTTTTCAACCTCAGATTTGAACGACTACCTTTTTTCCAACCTTAGAGTTTACGGTTACCATTCTCGCCCCAGCCTCGGAGCTAAATGCCTACCTTTTTCCAACTTTGGAGTTGATGAAACTTTTGCCCCTAAAGCTGAATGGCTACCTTTTTCCCAACTTGCGAGTTACGGTATCATTTTCTTATCCTCTAACCTCAGAGTTGATATCTACAAAACCAACCTCCGAGTTGACGCCTACCTTTGTGCCCGACCTTAGAGTTGGTGTCCATCATTATACACAACCCCAGATTGACGCCTATCATTTTTCTAGTCTCAGAACCGATGTTGATCACAATTTATTTCCAATTGTGGAGTTGAGAATGTCCAGTTTTACCCCAATCGCAGTATTGAGGTCAAAATGTTTCAGTCCCTAGCAATCAATGTTGCTCTTGCTTCTGTCTCCAACCTCAGAGTTGTCGACCTACTACTTACCTTCCACTTCCCTACCATCGTCCCCAGTAAGGTCATCTGCCATCCCGAATCCTAGGATTTGCCTGGCGAACGATTTCATAATACCAAAAAATAATCACCATATATCCCCCAACGGAAAATTCTTTCTCGGTTCCTTCTAAAACTTGTTAGTAGAGATAAAATAAAATGAAAAATAATCAATCATACTGCATTAGTATACTGCATACGTCATGCATATCTAACCGTTGATATACCCATCTACCGCATAACGTTCCATTTCCCAACAGCTGCCCTACACAAAGACTAGCTTGTTCATCCGATTTACCAGTGAAAGAAATTCCTTGCAACATATCTCCACCTTACACTTCATTTGTTCCGCGTGGAAAGATTTTCAGTATTCTAGTATTTAATCCTCTCCTACTTTGATTGTCTAGAAGCCATTGTTATCCATACATTCAGGTCCGAGAAGATTAAATAGGGGCAGCTGTCATACCCCAAAATTTGCCCTACCCTTCACATAATCATATAGGTTACTAACCCCAAACATTTTCATATCATCCTCATCCATTCATTTCATTTGAATAAGCATGGTTCAATCCGATTTACAAGTTGTTCCAGTTGGATTCATCAGTTCATTGCATGTTATCCTTACAGTCAGCATTACGTTAATTTATTTTTTCAAGTCAATTTTTTCGCTTCAATTTGATTTTTGGTTCAAATTAAGTTTTGAGGTTTAAATCTATTTTTGAGGTTAGATTTGATTTGTAAAGTTTAACTCTTAATTTTTAGGATTGCATCATTTTAAAATCGAGTTCGGTTTCGAGTCATTAGAATTTCAATCATTTTCATCTTATTCCTTTTTTATGGACCATGGTTGTTAAGAGTGATAAAGCTAATTCTTTATTTGTTTGGCCCATATATTCATTCAAATTAAATCCAAAAATCCCATTTTCATATCCATACCAAAATCCAAACCAATTGTCCATTGCTAACCCAAAATCCATTTTTATATCCACATAATTCATACCCATATTCAATCCATATTAAATTCAATTATCCATCTTTATTCCATTTCAATCAAATACCCATTTCTAATATCACAAAACCAATTTTTTTAAAAATATATTTTACATTTTGTTAAGCCCACTTACATTAAGCCGAAGTATCATATGCCAAATGAGACAAAAAAAAAAAAGACAATTGGAAAGTGGAAGAAAGTAAAAGCTGCAAGAATCCAAAAGTTGTGGCAAAACGCAATGGGAAACAATACACAAAATGCAACAGCTACAACTGAATCCATGCCAAACGCTGATAAGCCACAAGCAAAATGCACGCGCACAATTTGAAACACAGCTGCAAGTCAAAATCCAAACGCGAGCTGCTACAAAGTGCAGCCAAGCCAAAAGATGCAGAAGCCAATGCATTCACACCGTAAACCAACGGTAAGCTGCTGCATAACCAGAACGCGGCTTGATCATGAAAATAAAATGCGCAAATACAATTTAAAACAAAATACAAATGCATGTGATAATCAAAACATGAAACTACAGCAAAGCCAAATCCAAAACGACAACGCCGATAAATGCATAGCAATGAAATGCGATCCAAGCTGCAAGCCATTAGGATACAAACGCAAAGCACGAGCTGCATAAGCCACATCAACCAAGTGCACTGCAAAAGACAACATCAATTGTAGTCTGAACGTCAAGCCAATGTAAACGGCAACAAAAGTTTGAAAAGTGGCAAATTAAAAAGCACGGTATTGAAAATCAAGTGCCACTTCCCATTCAGAGTTCTATAAGAACTCATGAGCTCACAATGTATTGGGTTCCCTCTCGCAATACTCTGCAATTCATCTTCAATATCCTTTGGCTTCCAATCAACCAACCTTCAATCCAATCGAATATGTCATCCATTAAACCTTCAAATACACAATCCAAATATGCTCTATTCTCAACGCTTAATCCAGAGCAGAACGAAACGGAAAGCCACACTAAAACAATTGCGTAGAGGAAGCACATCGTAGTTAACCGTAGCGAAGAAGAAGGAGGAAGAGGATTGAATGAGAGTGAGGCACATGAGCTAGGAATCCGACATTCCCCGACGGATCCAATTTCTCCATCGCCGGTAGGTTTCCCTTCTCTTCGCGTTGGCCGATTGAGTTGCGTTTGATTGTCGTTGCTGAGGCGCGATCGTGAATCGCGATCGAATCCTAATACACTTCGTCCGACGTGCGATTCGGTTTGTATAGGAGTCGTACGTTGGCGTCTCCTTTTGATTGAGTGAGGAAGTGTGTCTTCGGTTCCATTTAGGAGAATTTGAGGCGTTAGACTAGGTTGCGCTCCGTCGCCGCCGGTGAAGAGCTTCGGTGTGGCGGAGCTTTGGAGCGTCAACGTTATCCTCTTTCTTCTCTTTTTACTGTTACTGAGCGAGTGAGTGAAGGAGGAGGGATGAGTTTCCATCCGTTTTCTCCCTTAATTCACATGTGTGTTGGGCCTATGCACAATCAAGGCCCAGTTGGTTAGAATGTGATGTCGTTTATGATTAGAGTTTTAATATTTTGATAACTTTTAGAATTTAATTTTGGTAATGGTTTTGGATATTTTGTTAATATTTTGGAATGATAATTGTGTTAATATTTTGGAATGTTAATGTTGTTAATTGTTTGAATTTTAGAAAGTTAATTTTGTTAATTGTTTGAACTTTTGATTTCCATTTTAATATTAGTGTTAATAATTATGTTGGTTATAATTTCATTTGATGTTAATATTAGAATTGTGTTGATTTTAGAATTTGATTTTTATTTTGATATTTGTTTGATGATATTAGAATTGTTTTGATTTTAGAATTTGATTTTAATATTGATATTGAATATTCTTCTACTTTGATCTAACATCTAACAATTAACATCTAATTCTTTAATTTTCGCATCTAACTTTTAAATTCCGCATTCTAACCTTTAACCTTTAATTTCTTGTACCTAACTCCTAACATTTAATTTTTTGTACATTTACTTTATTTTCTTTTATTTTTGCTTTATACTATAGTTGTACATTTATATCATTCCTCACTTCCTCTTAAAATGAACCTAAAAATGGTAAAGACTTAAAAAATACAAAAAAAACAATAACTCCTAAGCATGGAATGTAATGGATAATGGACTTAGGGACTTTTTATTTGGACCCTTGAAAAAGACCTTGGATGATTACTCAACCCGAACATGGAAAGGAGCATTCGAGACTCAAGAACTTGTAATATTTTATGTGCTTTCTAGTTTAGGGCACAACTGCACACACAAGACTTTCTCTTGGGCTACCTAACAATGAGACATTTTATTTCCTGCACTCCCTTGTACTTTACCTGTACCCCCTCCCCTTTCCTATGTATGCTTTTACTTGCTTTCTTTTATTGCTTGTTAGCTATTCCTTATGCATTAGGAGCGCTCACCATTTTGTAATCAATAAACAAACCCTTGATCCAACACCAAGCGGTCTTTTTTTCAAATAAAAAATGAATAAGTAAACCCTTGATCCAACATCAAGTGGTCTTTTTTTCAAATAAAAAATCAATAAGTAAACCCTTGATCCAACGTCAAACGGTCTTTTTTCAAATCAAACTCAAAAACACAATAATTACGATTAGGATTGTACGTCACAAACCTTAAGTGGTAAAGAAGGGATGAGAATGGATCTTTCCTACACTCATTATGAATGCTTCGAACACAAGACATTTGGCTTGGTGGTTCGAGTGTTCACCTTTATCCATAGTCTTTAGTGTATTCTGAAATCAATAACACTTTCTCAAAACCTAAAAACAATTCAACGCATTCAAACCTTTTGTTTGAGCCTTAGGGAATCACTTTCGAAAACTCTTCTTCAAGGTAATAAAATCAATAAAACAAACAAACATTTTAAACCCACGAACTACGGGGCTCTGATTTCTCACTTCAACAAGTGGGCATACGTAGGCACAAGGACCCAATCCTTGGCGAGCACACTAATTTAAAATCTACCTCCACTCCGCAAACCTTTGGCAAGCAAACATTTCTATAAACAACACACGTTTAAGCGTAAACATCCTAAATGGTTCCCATGGAGTTCCATGGATGTGAGGGGTGCTAATACCTCCCCCTTGCATAACCGACTTCCGAACCTGTTCGTGGTTATGACGACCATTCTTTGGGGTTTTCTCGATATTTTCCCCTTCCTTTGGAATAAATAAAAATTGATGGTGACTCTGTATTTTTCGTGTAGCGACAATGAGAAAGGTTAAACTCTTTCTGCTTAAGGGGATGACACTCTACTATTGAAGGTGGACAGACGTACCAAATCTGCATCGGGAAATAACATCACCATAGCGGGGGATCAGAAATAAGGAATAAAATGCATAATGAAATATCTGATGCACGAATGTGTATGTATATGACTGACAAAACAATCACAAAGGATATAAATATCACAGATCTGAATCACCACCGCAATACTCGGCTAATCTCAACAAGATGGAAACACCGACTGGAGAAAAGATGATGGGGATGAACACAAATAATTTGGTTCTGAATAACTCAATCTTGGCTGGTGAGAGAGAAAAGATCTGCTAAGGATTCAACTTTGTGGGAATTTTAGGTTAACACCATATCAAATGGGTGACAAACTCGCAGGGGACCAAATCAAATATTGTTCAAAATTAATATTGTCGCATCTGAGGATGAATTCCGCCGGGGGGGAACTCTGCACGGAGGATCTAGGCAAACTGCTGAGGATGTGAGCCTTCAACTCAGCTAGGAAAATTTGCAAAAGGGACCGATCACCAACTCCACTCTACTGGGGACCGAATGATGAATCGTTTCGAAATTATCACCAAACCAACTGCTTGGGGAAAACCAACAAGGCTTCGCATATCAAGACTTACCAGTTTTCAGTCTGTTGTTGATATTCTTTGCTGAAATTGATTGCTTTTAAAGTAATTGATTTTATATTCTTAAAAAAATGATTTTAATTTATTAATTCCTTTCAAAATTATCATCGTAAAAATTCAATTTTATTAAGCTGAAATAAATAAGAGTAGAAACAATTGGATAAAAAGCTCAACTATATTTAATAGAATGGTAGTCTGTAAATGACAAGACTCCATAGATCTTTACAAAAGTTGAAAAATGGTAATTTACATGGAAAAGGGCTACATTAAATACAATGATCACTACTCTTCCTACCCATTTTAATATCCAATGTTCTCTTGGCTTTGGTTGAGAATGACGAATCAGAACCAAATGACTTGCTCAAAACTGCTTCAATGATTAGGACCAACCGAATGCAGTTACTTTCCATAATCCCTAACTTTTGCCTAGATTGCCCCAAGGTGGGGTACTCAATCTAGCGCCATAAATTTTCTATTTTATGTCTCTAACTTTTGCCTGGATCGTCCTTTAGGGTTTTCAAACCACCGAGGTGCTCAATTTTGCATAAGCCGCCCTTTTAGGTTTTCAACTTAGCGAGTTGTTCTTATCTTTTTAGGCGAAGTATTTCTTGACAGCATCGGCATTCACATGACGAGTGAACTCTTCACCATCCATAGTTATAAGAATCAAAGCACCGCCTGAAAAGGCTCTTTTAATAACATATGGGCCTTCATAATTAGGAGTCCATTTTCCCTTAGCATCTGGTTTGACAGATAGAATCATCTTGAGCACAAGGTCACCTTTTCTGAACACATGAGGCCTGACCTTCTTATTAAATGCCCTTTTCATTCTTTGCTGATACAACTGACCATGACACATGGCAGTCAACCTCTTCTCTTCGATTAAGTTCAGCTGGTCATATCTGGTCTGGCACCAGTCTGCTTCAGTCAACTTGACTTCCATCAAGACACACATTGATGGGATCTCAACCTCCACAGGGATCACAACTTCCATATCATAAACAAGAGAGAAAGGAGTTGCCCCTGATGAAGTGGGGATGGATGTACGGTACCCATGCAAATCAAATGGGAGTATCTCATGCCATTCTTTGTAGGTCACAACCATCCTTTGAATGATCTTTCTGATATTCTTGTTTGCATCTTCAACAGCCTCATTCATCTTTGGTCTATAGGGAGAAGAATTATGATGTGCAATCTTGAAGTCTTTCCAAAGACCTTCTACCATATTGTTATTCAAGTTATATCCATTAGCTATAATGATCTTACTCGGCACACCATAACGACATATAATTTGATTCTTGATAAACCTTACAACAACTTGCTTGGTTACGTTTGCATACGATGCCACTTCAACCCGCTTTGTGAAGTAGTCAATAGCCACTAGAATAAAATGATGTCCATTTGAAGCTTTGGGCTCAATCATACCAATAATATCAATTCCCGACATGGAGAATTGCCATGGAGAGGAAATGACATTCAATAGTGTCGGAGGAACATGAATCTTATCTGCATAAATTTGACACTTGTGGCATTTCTTCACAAACTTATAGCAGTCATATTCCATTGTCAGCCAATGGTAACCTGCTCTCAAAATCTTTTTTTCCATAGCATGTCCATTGGAATGAGTACCAAAGGAACCTTCATGGACTTCAGTCATCAATAAGTCTGCTTCGTGTCTATCCACGCATCTGAACAAAACTATATCGAAGTTTCTCTTGTAAAGCACACCACTATTCAGGTTGAAGTTTCTAGCTAATCTTCGTAAAGTATTCTTATCTTTCAAATATGCCCTAGGAGGGTATATCTGACTTCGGAGGAAACACTTAATATCAAAATACCATGGCTTTTCATCTTTGACCTCTTCAACAACAAACACAAGCTGGCTTATCAAGACGCATCATAGTCAAATTAGGAACTTCATTCAAAAATTCTACTATAATCATTAAATCCAATGTTGCAAGAGCATCTGCAATCCGGTTTTCATCTCGAGGGATATGATGAAACTCAACCTTTGTAAAGAAAGTTTAAATCCTTCTCAAGTATCTCTATATGGTATCAAACCGGGTTGTTTCCTCTCCCATTCTCCTTTGATCTGATTCACAACCAAAGTTGAATCTCCATAGACGTCAAGATACTTGATTTTGAGATCAATGGCCTATTCAATCCCCATAACGCAAGCTTCATACTCAAACATATTGTTTGTACATTTGAAGGTTAGTCTAGCTGTAAACAGAAAATGAGTGTCGTGAGAAGTAATAATCACTGCCCCAATGTCATTACCATATGAATTAACAACTCCATCAAATACCATGCCCCAACGGGAACGAGGTTCTGGCCCTTCTTCAAGCAATGCTTCAGCACAATCTTTCATCTTCAAGTACAAAATCTCTTCGTCAGGAAAATCATATTGCACTGACTGGTAGTCTTTAATAGGTTGGTAAGCCAAATGGTCAACCAAGACTCGGATAACAACATCTGCCAACGGGCAATTCTCCCAGTTAAAGCAGGCTTCTTAAAAATGTACTTGATTGGATCCATTTTAGATATCAACCAAGTAGTATGATTTAACATATACTGGTGCATACGCTTAGCATCCCAAGCCAATGTGTAACAAGTCTTTTCAAGCATAGAATACCAAGACTCACAGTCGATGAACTTCTTACTGAGATAGTAAATGCACACTCTTTCTTTCCAGATTCATCTTGCTGACCAAGAACACAACCCATACTCTCTTCAAGCACAATCAAATACATGATCAAGGGTCTTCCTTCAACAGGAGGAGACAAAATCCGAGGCTCAAGAAGATACTCTTTGATACTATCAAAATCTTTCTGGCAATCTTTGGTCCAATCACAAGACTGATCTTTCCGAAGAAGCTTGAAAATAGGTGCACATGTCACAGTCATATGCGATATAAATCTTGAGATATAGTTCAAACGACCGAGAAAACCTCTGACTTGATTCTCAGTTTTGGGAGCAGGCATCTCTTGTATTGCTTTGACCTTGGCAGGATCAACCTCAATACCCTTCTCATTGAAAATAAAGCCCAACAACTTACCAAAATGAACACCAAACATACATTTATTGGGATTCAAGAGGAGTTTGTACTTCCTCAAACGCTGGAATAACTTCAACAAATGATCAACATGTTCTTCTTCATCACTTGATTTGGCAATCATACCATCAACATAAACTTCAATCTCTTTATGCATCATATCATGAAAAAGAGTGGTCATAGCTCTCTGGTATGTTGCACCAACATTCTTTAAACCGAAAGGCATCACTCTATAACAGAATGTTCCTCAGGGTGTAATTAATGTGGTCTTCTCCATATCTTCAGGTGCCATCTTGATCTGATTATAACTAGAAAATACGTCGATAAACGAAAAGACTTTGAATTTAGTTGTATTATCTACCAACATATAAATGTGTGATAGAGGAAAATCATCTTTCAGACTAGCTTTATTCAAATCTCTATAATCAACAAACATGCGAACTTTTCCATCTTTCTTAGGAACAGGCACAATGTTGGCCATCCACTGTGGATATTTGGAGGTAGCAAGGAAACCTGCATCAATCTGCTTCTGCACTTCCTCTTTGATCTTAACTGTCATATTAGGATGAGTCCTTCTCAATTTCTGTTTGACCGGTGGGCATTCTAGTTTCAATGACAATCTATGCTTCATGATCTCAGAATCTAAACCAGGCATGTCTTGATAGGACCAAGCAAACACATCAGAATACTCTCGAAGAAGATCAATCAACCCCTTTGTTAGTTCTAAGTGTTGGCAGCAATTTTGGTAAAACAAAGAGAGTTCACAAGATGTTATGTGTGATGTCTTAACATAAGATATCCTATGTACCTGCTGGAGTTTAAGAACATGATCATGCAGGATTGTTTCAGAATGTCACACACAAGGTCATGGCTTCTGATAATGTGTTCCTGCTGGAGTTAAAATGGAAAAACATAATTATGTAGGATTGTATCAGGATGTCATACACGATGTCGTGACATCTGATGCCTGTGTATCTGCTGGAAGTTATAAAAGGAATTATGGAATTATGCAGGATTTTTCCAGGATGTCATACCCGATGTCATGACATCCTGTACACAGAACATTCAGTGTGAATGTCTGGTGTTTTGTGATTGCACAATTAATGGCAATCTATGTATGATTGAAGATCTGATTTGCAGGCGCATTCAATCATGGATTACAACCTGATTTACTTATTTTCCAAGGAGATCTAACTAGCTGTTATGAAAAGATTTAATTGGAAAATAGATTTAGGGTTTTCAAGATGTCCAAGCCCAGCTGAAAACTTCTATAAAAAGGGACTTAGAAAACCTATTTTAGAACACAACCAATACTGAGCGAAATATAGAGAGAGAGTTAGGGTTTGTGTCTTGTTTAGTCGTAAGACTTGTAAGCCATTCAAGTCATCTTTTGATGATTGAATTGGACTGATTTGTGGTTGTAATTTGTCACTCTAAAGCTGTTAAGCAAGAGTGTGTGTCTACTTGATCAAAGTTATGAAGCAAGATCAAGTGTGTGTCTACTTGATCAAAGTTGTGAAGCAAGATCAAGTGTGTGTCTTCTTGATTGAAACTGTGAAGTAAAATCAAGAGTGTGTTATTGAAAAGTGTTTTCTTTTCTCAAGGGATTGTTGTTTAAGATCACAGGTGTGACTGTAGGGAAGTGAGTGGGTTCTCATATCTAAGAGTGCTTAGGTAGAAATTGCACGGGTAGAGATTAGGTGAGAAAGACTGTAACTTGTTGAAGTGTACGGAGAGTCTTTGAACTGATTCTATTTTAGTGAATTTCCTTCCTGGCTTGGTAGCCCCCAGACGTAGGTGAGTTGCACAGAACTGGGTTAACAATTGCTTGTGTCTTTTGCATTACCATTCCATATCTTTCTTCTGTTTGTGTAACTCAGATATTAGTGTCGTGACATTACCTTCGACTTTTCATATCTAATACCAGAATTTCAATTGGTATCAGAGCAGGCATCCTGCTCTGGTTCTGGATGAGATCTAGGGACTATACTTTCTGGTACAATGGAGAGAGATGGAGGATCTGTTCACAGGCCACAAATTTTGGATGGGTTTAACTATGACTATTGGAAACCTCGAATGGTAGCCTTCCTAAAATCTCTTGATAACAAGGCTTGGAAGGCTGTGTTAACAGGCTGGGTACATCCTGTAATTACTAAAGAGGGAGAAGCCACAACTGATAAGAAACCTGAAGAACAATGGTCCAAGAAGGAGGATGATCTAGCCCTTGGAAATTCTAAAGCATTGAATGCAATATTCAATGGGGTAGACAAGAATACTTTCAGGATGGTAAACAACTGTGAAATGGCCAAAGATGCTTGGGACATTCTCAAGACCACTCATGAAGGCACCTCTAGGGTAAATGAAATTCTGGTATCTGATATAAGTTGTCGAAGGTAATGTCACGACACTAATATCTGTTAACACAAACAGGATAAAGATATAGAATGGTAAAGCAAAAGACACAAGCAATTGTTAACCCAGTTCGGTACAACTCACCTACGTCTGGGGGCTACTATGCCAGGAAGGAAATCCACTAAAATAGAATCAGTTCAAAGACTCTTCGTACACTTCAACAAGTTATAGTCTTTCTCACCTAATCTCTACCCGTGCAATTTCTACCTAAGCACTCTTAGATATGAGAACCCACTCACTTCCCTACAATCACACCAGTGATCTTAAACAACAATCCCTTGAGAAAAGAATATACTTTTCAATAACACACCCTTGATTTTACTTCACAATTTCAATCAAGAAGACACACTCTTGATCTTGCTTAACAACTTTGATCAAGAAGACACACACTTGATCTTGCTTCATAGATTTTATCAAGTAGACACACACTCTTGGTTAACAGCTTTAGAGTGACAAATTACAACCACAAATCAGTCTGATTCAATCATCAAAAGATGACTTGAATGGCTTACAAGTCTCACGACTAAACAGAACACAAACCCTAGCTCTCTCTCTATATTCTACTCAGTATTGGTTATGTTTTAAAACAGGTTTTCTAAGTCCCTTTTAATTGAAGCTTTCAGCTGGGCTTGGACATCTTGAAAACCCTAAATCTATTTTCCAATCAAATCTTTTTATAACAGCTGGTTAGATCTCCTTGGAAAATAAGTAAATCAGGTTGTAATCCATGATTGAATGCGCCAGCTAATCATATCTTCAATCATACATAGATTGCCATTAATTGTGCAATCACAAACCACCAGACATTCACACTGAATGTTCTGTGTACAGATGTCATGATATCGGGTATGACATCCTGGAAAAATCCTGCATAATTCCATATTTCCTTTTATAGCTTCCAGCAGGTATATGAAGACATCAGGTGTCATGACATCGTGTATGACATCCTGATACAGTCCTGCATAATTATGTTTTTCATTTCAACTCCAGCAAGAACACAATATCAGAATTCATGGAATTGCATATGATATTCTGAAACAATCCTGCATGATTATGTTCTTGAACTCCAGCAGGTACATAGGATATCTCATGTTAAGACATCACACATAACATCTTGTGAACACTCTTTGTTTTACCAAAATTGCTGCCAATATTTAGAATCAACAAACTCCCCCTTTGGCAAATTTTGGCTAAAACATATATTTGTCCTTTTTGTTCACAAGGAAACTATCAGCAGTTAAACAACAGTTTAATCAGCAGTAGTAGCAAACACAATTACTAGATATAGCTACTAGTAATACACACATGCACAAGGGTACTTCTCCTCCCCCTAAATCTATGTAACAAAAACAGAATTACTAGTTACGGATGTAACTAGTAAGACACACAAATGCACAAGGGTAATCCTTTTCCCCCTAAATATGTGCATACATCAAACAACCTCCATGGACATAACAGTTACTGTAATCACAACACCTGTACCAGCCAGAATGTCATTCTGAGATCTGCTTCAACATCAACACCTGTGCACCACATCAGATATCCCGTTTGACATCTGTAAACAGAATAACTTTTTGTTTTAACACCTGTGCACTTCCTTCAATAATAGTTGTCCTTCAGTCCAGCTACATACATCTCACAACTCCACAACTGCTTCCATATCAACACTTCTCCCCCTTTTTAGTCAAAATTGACCAAAGGTGACCAATCAGACAAAATAAATGTCTATTAGCCTAGTAGAGAATGTTAGATCAGATGTTATAACATTAAGAATGTTAAAACATAATATTCAGGAAGTACAAACCATCATCATACACAACTGTGATAGCTGAGATAATGAACAAATCCAAGGAACTCATCAAGAGCCCAAAATATTACAAACAGGCATCAATGAGGACTGCCATAAATTACACAAATTTCACAAAACAACTTTAGTCTTCAAACAGCAGTACCAGAACAACTTCCATTCCACACTAACCACACCAATACAGTCAGAAATATCCTCTGGGATATTCCTCACAAACTCCTTAGCTTGCTATAGGTTCTCATGAACACAGATCCCCAACTTCCCCCTTAAACATTCAAATTGATTGGCATCCAAAGCTTTAGTGAAAATGTCATCTAATTGCTTCTCAGTAGTAACATGCTCTAGAGCTATGATCTTTTCTTCTACAAGTTCTCTAATGAAGTGATGACAAATGTTAATGTGTTTTGTCCTGCTATGCTGAATAGGATTTTTGGAAATATTTATAGCACTCAGGTTGTCACAATATAATGTCCTGACTTCTTGTTTGACATTGTATTCAGACAACATTTGCTTCATCCAGACCAGTTGAGAACAGCTACTCCCAGCTGCTATTTATTCAGCTTCAGCAGTGGATAGAGATACACATTTTTGTTTCTTGCTGAACCATGAAATCAGATTGTTCCCCAAAAAGAAACATCCTCCAGATGTGCTCTTCCTATCTTCAGCACTTCCAGCCCAGTGAGCGTCACAGTAACTAGTCAGCATAGATCCAGATCCATGAGTATACAACATCCCATAGTCACTCGTGCCATTGACATATTTCAGTATTCTCTTCACTTGGTTTATTTGATTGACTTTTGGTTCAACTTGATACCTAGCACAAACACCTACAGCAAATGCAATGTCAGGTCTGCTTGCTGTGAGATATAGCAGACTACCTATCATGCTTCTGTATAGACTCTGATCTACACTGACACCACTTTCATCTTTGGAGATTTTTGCATGAGTAGGAGCAGGTGTCCTTTTAAGGCTTGCATTTTCCATGCCAAACTTTTTCATAATGTTCTTGGCATACTTGCTTTGAGAAAGAATAATAGAGTCTTCCATTTGTTTGACTTGTAGCCCAAGAAAGTAGGTCAGCTCTCCAACAAGGCTCATCTCAAACTCAGATTGCATTTGTTGAACAAAATGTTCAACCATCTGATCTGACATCCCACCAAATACAATGTCATCTACATACATTTGTGCCACCATGAGCTTTCCTCCTTCATTCTTCACAAATAGAGTTTTGTCAATACCTCCTTTCTTGTATCCATTGTTAGTGAGGAACACTGTGAGTCTCTCATACCAAGCCATGAGAGCTTGCTTCAATCCATAGAGGGCTTTCTTTAATCTGTATACATGTTGTGGAAGATTTGGATTTGTGAATCCTTTAGGTTGTTCAACATACACCTCTTCATATAAGTATCCATTCAGGAAGGCATTTTTCACATCCATTTGAAATAGTTTGAATTTCAAAATACATGCCACTCCAAGCAACAATCTAATGGACTCAAGCCGAGCTACATGAGCAAATGTTTCATCAAAGTATACTCCTTCTACTTGAGTATATCCTTGAGCTACTAATCTAGCTTTGTTTTTAGTAACAACCCCTTGTTCATCAGATTTATTCTTATACACCCACTTTGTACCTATGACATTTACTCCTTCGGGTCTAGGAACCAATTCCCATACTTCATTCTCTTGAATTGGCCTAACTCCTCTTGCATGGCATTGATCCAGAACTCATCACTCAAGGCTTCCTTGACATTTCTGGGTTCAATCTTTGACACAAAGCAGCCATGTGAGATCACTTCCCTTGATCTAGTAGTGACTCCTTTATCTGGATCTCCTATGATAAGATCTTTGGGATGATCCTTCTGAATTATGATCGAGGGTCCCTTGTTGATTTTGTCATCTTCATGTTCAGCTTGAGGAGGTTCACCTTCCTTATTTTTGTCTGAGAAGTCAGTTGGAGAATCATTTAGAGATGTCTCGACATCGTCTGTGACATCAGTCTGTTGGTCATCAACCACAACATTAATGGATTCCATCAATACATTAGTTCTGGAATTAAAGACCCTATAAGCTCTGCTGTTTGTTGAATAGCCCAGAAATATTCCCTCATCACTTTTGGGATCCATCTTACTTCTTTTCTCACGATCAGCCAAGATATAGCATTTGCTACCAAATACAGGGAAGTATTTGACTTTAGGATTTCTTCCTTTCCATACTTCATATAGGGTTGTGGGAGTCCCTTTCTTCAATGTCACTCTGTTGTGAACATAACAGGCTATGTTCATGGCTTCAGCCCAAAAATGGTAGGGCAACTTCTTAGCATGAATCATAGCTCTAGCTGATTCTTGAAGAGTCCTATTTTTTCTTTCCACCACACCATTTTGCTGGGGAGTGATGAGAGATGAGAACTCATGATGAATTCCTTCTGAAGATCAGAATTCAGTAAATTTACTATTCTCAAATTCCTTTCCATGATCACTTCTAATTTTGATAACAGGACTTTCTTTTTCTCTTTGAAGTTTCAGACAGAGCTCCTTAAAGACTTCAAATACATCAGATTTTTCCCTTATAAAATTGATCCAGGTGTATCTGGAGAAATCATCCACCACCACATATGCATACTTCTTCCCACCCAGGCTTTCTACTTGCATGGGTCCCATCAAGTCCATATGAAGGAGTTCCAAAACCTTGGTAGTGGTGTCATGTCTGAGCTTCTGGTGTGACATCCTTGTTTGTTTTCCAATCTGACATTCTCCACAGATTTTTCCCTAATCAATCTTTAAGTTGGGAATTCCTCTAACAGCTTCAACTGATATGATCCTTTTCATATCTTTAAGGTGAAGGTGGCCCAACCTTTGATGCCATATCTTCACTTCTTCCTCTTTGGCTAAGGTACACATTGAAGAGTATCCAGTTTCTTGAGAGCTCCACATGTAGCAGTTGTCTTTGGACCTAACTCCCCTCATGATTACTTCATTTTCCTTGTTAGTAATCAGACATTCAGTTTTGGTGAAGTTTACACTCAGTTGATCACACAGTTGACTGATGCTTATAAGATTAGCAGTTAATCCCTTAACAAGTAGAACATTGTCAAGGTCAGGAACTCCAGGGCAATCCAGCTTACCCATTACCCATACCCATTACACTCATAGCACTGAACTTCTTTGGGCTTTTCTTCAGACTTTGTTCTCTTCCCAAAGTTGTTGGATTTGCTGATGTCATATGTGATGTTCTTGACATTTCCCTTTGCTCTCACATCTACCTTTTTCATCAGTCTGTTGAACTGTCTTCCCAGCATTGCTATCTCCTTTGCCAGATCTTCATCAATATCTTGACCACCTTCCTCATCTTCCTCTTCAGTGTTTGACAAGAATGTTATGCTCTTGGCTTTCTTTTCAGCTCCATCACATATTCCCATCTCAAATGTTTGGAGGGATCCAATTAGCTCATCAACTCTCATATTTGAGATGTCTTGAGATTCTTCTATGGCTGTTACTTTCATAGCAAATCTCTTGGGGAGTGATCTGAGTATTTTTCT
Source organism: Lathyrus oleraceus (assembly GCF_024323335.1). Taxonomy (NCBI): domain Eukaryota; kingdom Viridiplantae; phylum Streptophyta; class Magnoliopsida; order Fabales; family Fabaceae; genus Lathyrus; species Lathyrus oleraceus. The sequence continues at coordinate 402,220,693 of NC_066585.1, read as the reverse complement.
TACTAACTTTTCATTTGACATCTTCTCTACCAAAGCTCCAGAGGCATTGGAAATTTCAAGGATACTCATGTGAAATTCATGAATATTTTCATCTTCTTTCATCCCTAAGTTTTCAAACTTGGTGGTGAGCAGATGTAGTCTAGACATTTTCACTCTAGAGGTACCTTCATGAGTGGTTTTGAGAATGTCCCAAGCATCTTTAGCTACTTCACAGTTGTTCACTAATCTGAAGATGTTCTTGTCTACTCCATTGAAGATGGAATTCAATGCTTTCGAATTTCCAAGGGCTAGGTCATCCTCCTCCTTGGACCATTGTTCTTCAGGCTTTTTCTCAGCAGTGGCTTCTCCTGCTTTAGTAACTACAGGATGCACCCAGCCTGTTAACACAACCTTCCAAGCCTTGTTATCCAGAGATTTTAGAAAAGCTACCATTCGAGGTTTCGAATAGTCATAGTTATAACCATCCAAAATTGGTCGCCTGTGAACAGATCCTCCATCTCTCTCCATTGTACCAGAAAGTATTGTCCCTAGATCTCACCCAGAAACAGAGCAGGATGCCTGCTCTAATACCAATTGAAATTCTGATATCAGATATAAGATGTCGAAGGTAATGTCACGACACTAATATCTGTTAACACAAACGGGATAAAGATACAAAATGGTAAAGCAAAAGACACAAGCAATTGTTAACCCAGTTCGGTGCAACTCACCTACGTCTGGGGGCTACCAAGCCAGGAAGGAAATCCACTAAAATAGAATCAGTTCAAAGACTCTCCGTATATTTCAACAAGTTACAGTCTTTCTCACCTAATATCTACCCGTGTAATTTCTACCTAAGCACTCTTAGATATGAGAACCCAGTCACTTCCCTACAATCACACCTGTGATCTTAAACAACAATCCCTTGAGAAAAGGATATACTTTTCAATAACACACTCTTGATTTTACTTCACAGTTTCAATCAAGAAGGCACACTCTTGATCTTGCTTAACAACTTTGATCAAGAAGACGCACACTTGATCTTACTTCACAGCTATGATCAAGTAGACACACATTCTTGCTTAACAACTTTAGAGTGACAAATTACAACCACAAATCAGTCCAATTCAATCATCAAAAGATGACTTGAATGGCTTACAAGTCTCACGACTAAACAACACTTCCTCGAGCATCAGCTTGAGGCTTTGGCGGTGCTGAAAATACACGACCACTACAGGTCAAACCGCTAACATCAGCAATATTTACAACAGATGAAGAAGGCAAGGACACCTCTTTCCTATTTTCCACTGCTACAGCATTGTAGCAATAGGGGACCGCCTTTTCAGAAGAGTATGGTACTGGTCCGGCCAGTTTAATGATGAGAGCGGGAGAAGCCTTCTGCTTGCTACCATCATACTTGATAACAACAGGCTCAGGTATCCGGAACACCGGGGAAATCACGTTGACCTCATCAGCATCTTCATCAACATTTCTATTTTGAAGGATCTCAATAACTCCTTCATCCAGCATTTCTTGAACATCTTTGCGTACCTGGCGACAACCTCTTTGATTAATAGAACAGACTCGGCATCTATCGTGGTCATGCTCATAATGACTATAATCACATAGCAAACGATGCATCTCGACCAGAGATTGTCGAATATGATTGACGTGTTTGACTTTGTATTTGCCAGGGCAACCCTGGACCATGTTGACAGATTTCCCATGCTCGGGAAATGGGTTCTTCTTCATGTTAGGACTTACATCCTCGAAACATAGAATGCCACACCTCACAAGGTCTTGAACTTTGGTCTTCAAAGGGTAGCAATTCTCCACGTCGTGTCCGGGAGCACCAGAATGGTAAACACAGTGTAATTCGGGCTTATACCACCACTGGGGGTTAGTAGGCATAGCCGGTGGGTTTCACGGAGTAATCAACTTCCTCTCTATCAAAGAGGGATATAACTCTGCATACGTCATCGGAATAGGATCGAAGGTGACCCTTTTCCTCTCGTCACTCGTGCTGGTTTGATTACTGTTTCGAGGCTGGTAGGCCTGCTGTTGCGGACGGTGCTGTTGTTGTTGATATTGCGGATGTGGTGGTTGCTGATTGTTGTTATGTTGCTGGTACTGCTGATTATCTCTGAAGACAGGTGCTATATGAGCCACCTGGTGCTGGTTACCGGCGGGACGCACGGTCTTCCTCCTCACAGAGGGTCTTCTTGGTTTCATATGGGAGGTCACAGCTTGTGCCTTTCCATCTTTCTTTTTCACAAACGCCCCATAACGTTTGGCAGAAGAGCCTTCCTCTCTTGTTAGAAGCCCTTCCCTAACCCCTTCTTCTAGATGCATCCCCATATTCACCATCTCGGTGAAGTCAGAAGGAGCGCTAGCAATCATCCGCTCATAATAAAAAGAACTCAAGGTCTTCAAAAAGATCTTAGTCATCTCTTTCTCTTCTAGCGGGGGCACGATCTGTACTGCTACCTCTCGCCACCTCTGGGCGTATTCTTTGAATGTTTCTTTGTCCTTCTGGGACATGGCGCTCAATTGATCCCTATCGGGAGCCATATCCACATTGTACTTGTATTACTTGACGAAGGCCTCACCAAGATCGTTGAAGGATCAGATGTTCGCACTGTCTAGACCCATGTACCAACGCAGAGCAGCACCGGACAAACTGTCCTGAAAGTAGTGAATGAGCAGTTGGTCATTGTCGTTCTGAGTCAACATTTTCCTGGCATACATGACCAGGTGGATGAGAGGGAAATTATTTCCCTTGTATTTCTCAAAGTCAGGGACCTTGAATTTCACAGGGATCTTCACATTAGGAACCAAGCAGAGTTCGGCAGCATACTTGCTGAAAAGATCCTTTCCTCTGAGAGTTTTCAATTCCTTGCGAAGCTCAAGAAATTGATTGTTCATAGCGTCCATCTTCTCATAGACATCTGGGCCCTCAGACGGCTCAGAATGATAGATGGTATCGTCTACTCTGGGAAGAGTATGCACGACAGGAGAAGGAACAGCAAGGACCGGGCTAGATGTCGGCATAGAAGCAAAGGTTGGAGCAGGACCCTCGGGCATGAAATTGGGAGGCATCCCCCACGAGAATCCGGCTGGCATGGCCGTTGGAGCAAAGTGTGCACTGGCTGCGGGCACAGTCGAAGAGACAATCTCAGAGATGACTGTCCTCTGGGGAGGAGTTGAAGGTGTCGGAGAAGACTGGCTCTGGGCAGCCATGAATGACTCCATCAAGGCACTTAATCTGGCCACTTCCTCTTTCAGCTCGCGGTTCTCTTGTTCCAAATGATCCATCAGTCTTGAAATGTTGGCTCTGGTGTAGTACCGATGAGTCAGCTTGTCTTCAAAATAAATGAAGAACACAGAGTTAGACCACAGGACAAGAAGTCGGGAACAAAACCTGCTTATGCACATGATGCATGCAATGCTTGTGCACATGATTTGTTTTTTTTTTATTTCTTTTTATTTCAAAGGAACTTTAGGGTTCTATTTGTAAAGTTTGGAAGTATTAAACATTTATCACATATGGAAATATCTCATCAAATAATATCTGGAAACATTTTTACTCTAAAGAAGTACAGTTTTGGTAACCAAATATAATACAAGAGAGAAGGGAAATAAACATCTTATGGATCTCTAAAAGCAATCTTCCAAAGCTCTGGACACAGGAAGATAAGACGCACGAAGCCTCTTCACCTCCCTCTCGTAGGCTGCCTCCATATCTGCCTTCTCCTTGGCGAGTCGATCGTACTTCCTTTTCCAAAACTTGGAAGACTGAGGAAGTAGAGAGGTCCATGCATCATCAGGATCATCAATAACCTGATGTTCGAGGAACTCTATCAAAGCATCATTCTCCTTGATCTGCTGAAGCAACTCCTCTCTTTCACGGATCCAAGCACGTGATCGGTCTTCGTCTCTCAACTCCTCTACTCCTTGGTCAGGGAGGGTTGAAGGCCCAACCATAACTAAAGGTGTAGGTCTTGGATAATCGTAAGACATGAGATACTCAGACGCTCTCTTCCTAACCCAAGCAGTGTAAGGCTCCATAGCAACACAATTCTTAGGACCCAACTCTTTCCTTCCTTTCCTATGAATCTTGCGCCAAGCGCGGACCATTCTGCCCTTCATCTTTTGGGGATCTTTACCCTCCTGAAAGAACACATCCTCTAACAGAATGTTATTAGGTTTATCCTTTAGGGGGAACCCAAGCAGACGACGTGCCAAAACAGGGTTGTAGTTAATCCCACCACATGTACCAAGAAGAGGTACATTGGAGAATTCACCACAAGAGTCGATAATCTGCACACCATCATACACACGGTTGTACCAAGAGATATCATCATTAACTTTCGCACTACATCCTAAGAATAGGCCGAGATGGGCTTGGTAAACTAAGGTCCTTGGCTTCTAAGGTCTATATTGGAAAGAGTAATGTCTAACCACAACTACTTGTGTGACATTATTGATCCCAACATGACCTCCACCAAGTGAATGGACTTGCAAGTCAACTTGCTAAGGAATAACTCCACACAAGTCAACAAGACCATGTCATTCTCCTATCCTAAGTGCACTCGAGTCCGGGTATAGAACTCATCTCACAAAGATCACCAAGCATACACGGAATTAATATTCAAGCAATTCAATCATTACATACAATACAATAATCCCAAATTGCATAAAAATATGTCACAAAACAATACAATACAATACAACAAGTATGAAAAGTAGGCAAAACCCACTAGGGCAAACACAATGCATCCCCAGCAGAGTCGCCACTTTTCTGTAGCGGGGTATTTGTTACCATTAGAGATATTGACTAAATCCAAGGTAAATCATACAAGTCGAGTCGCCACCGCACTACTATTTATCCAAAGGAATGGTTAGAAAGCGAACAAAAACCTAAAAGTTTTATCGAATCAAAAACTAGTAAAAGAGAGTCAGAGATCTGGGTAAGGGGGTTGGTTATGCAATGGGAAGGTGTTAGGCACCCAAAACATCCTAGGTACTCCTAGGGAGCCCTTTTCATACTTGTGGTAAGGTTGTTGTTTTGTGAAAATTTGTTTGTGCAAACATGATTGAAGAGATGAGAAGAGAATATACAAGTTATTTACATTTTTGTGTTTGGATGGATAAACCCATTGCCTACGTACCATCTTAAAAAAAGATTAGGATTAAAACCTCGTAGTTCGGGGTAAAAATCTCAAAACAAGTTGGTGAATTGATTGGTCCAAAAGCCTTAAGGTCTTTTGTTATCAAAGGGAGAAAACTCAACCTAAAACCACAAATCCACCATGCGAGGATAGCTTCAATATGCTAGTGAGGGGTTAACCCTATAATAAGCATGGAAGACTCATTTTCCATCACTAAGGATATAGGTGAGTATTACATCTACCACAAAGATAACTCAAACCTAATAGCTAAAGGTTATGAAAAAAAATTTATTAGAAAGTGGCCACTGAAACCACAAAAAGACATTTGAATGGGTTATATTTACCACTTAGAAATATATACAAAATGGTCAAAGTTGACTTAAATATTCAATTCAAAATAAGTATTATGAAAAGCAAGTTTGAAAATCAAAAGCATAAGGCTTAGGTTTCTAATGGTGAAAACAAGTGTTAGATGTTTGCACAAAAGTTTTGGCTTGGGTTAGAGTCGAGAGAAGAAGAAGAAGGGCTAAAGTCCTAAGCATGCAAGAGGTAAGGAATAAGAAACAAAACCACAATGGAGTTCCTCTCTTGAGATCATATTGATGATCCAAGTAGCTCCCATCCTTTGGAATAAGAAATCACATAAGCATAAACTCAAGCAATCAACAGTCAAATGAACTCTTGGAAAGATTCCTCAATGTATCTTGGATCTCTCTCTCTCTTGGAAGCTCATGGTAATGGTTCCTCAATTAAGCTCAAGTTGGAACTCCTAGCACAAGAGAACACACATCAAAAGGTTCTATAATACAATCAAAGAATGGACAAGAGGGAGTTTAGAATATGGTCCTTTCAATGTTCATCTTCAAGCTTAATCATTCTAAAGGCCCAATGCCTAGTTGCTCTTTGACTTTTTATAGCACTCTAAAGGCCCAATGCCTAGTTTCTCTTTGACTCCAAATTTGCATAGTGAAAGTCCTAAAGTCTAAGTCCATTTTTCCAATTCTTTGCATTTGGTTCACAACAATCAAAACAAAACACAAGCACAATAGTATATACACAATTATGTGCTCAAATGAGCAAAAGGCAAATGGCATTAACATAAACATGTGCTCAAGTGAGCAAAAGGAATAGCAAATGAATAATATGTGCAAGAATAGTAAATTGCATTAAAAGTAAAGAGCAAAAAGTAAATGTTAATTGTTAATGGTTAGTGTTAGTGGTTAGTGTGCCATAAGGCAAATTTAGCGCTATGTTAAGCAGTCGTAATTGGACTTATGTAGAAGTCACAACTATCTGAGGTCGGTCAATAATAATGTAGGCAACAACACAAGTTAGAAGTCTTGATTAGTGAACCAAGTTCCAACAACTTGCCATGCCAAAAAGAAGAAGAGAATTGATCTTGTATTGGTTTAAGTCTTTTGCATTATTTAGGAAACAACCTATCCTTAATGCAAAGCCATTCACTTGATCAACTAATCAAGATGAATTTGATTTGAATCAAGGAAGGTTAAGTCTCCCTAATCAATGCTAACTTATCAACCTTCAACTCATTGATAAAAAAAACGAAAAAGAAGAAGAAGAAGAAAGAGATGAATAATGGAAGATGAAAAATGGGAAAATAAAGTGCATAAGATGAAATAAATGTACCAATCCATGTATGTTGACCAAATGACATTGAAAGTCAAAGTCAAACAATGAGAAATCAGAAATGAGATTAAGATTGGAGGTCAAACAATAAGCAAAATATTTTTGGCATTTTTAATATTAAAATAAACTTGAATTAAAAATAAAAGGAAGGTCAAACTTCAGACTCACTTCAAATCAACCTTGAAAGGTCCAAGTGATTTATCCTAAGTTAAATAAAGTCAAACAAAGTTTGACAAAAAATTTCAGCATTTTTAAAAGTCAGAAACTATTTTTAATCAATTAAAAATGAATAAAAATAACCTAATTGAACTAAAATCTCAAATAAATCTCAAATCAATTAAAAAATTGATGAGAATATTTTTCATAGATCCATCATCATTCAAAAAGGTAGGAAAATATTTTTGTATTTTTGGAATATCAAAAACTATTTAAAATGAATTAAAAATAACCAGAAAAGAGAAAATTCACAAAAAATATCAAATGACAAAATAAAAAATATTAAAAATCAAAATTAGGAACTAGAATTTATTTGGGGAAGAATGCAATTGGTCCCATATTTTTTGGAATTAAAATGAAGAAGATATGAATTTTTGAAAATAATGGGAATAAAAGAAATAAAATCAGAAAATAAGAAATTCAAAAAAACAAGGAGCGTCTGATCAAGCCTCATTAATTGACGTGGTTGATCAGACGCTCCACATGCGCGTTTCCATGGTGTACCAAAGTCATCAGCGAAACACATGACATTATTGAAAGTCATAAGAAGCAAGGGCCAGGATTAGATCTGGAAATAAGAATGGACGGCCACGATTGGATCTGGAGACTAGACGGTGGCCAGCGCCATCGTCTTCTCCGGCTAGCTCCGGTGAGAGCTCAAATTTGCAAAAGAGCAAATGTGCGCCAAAACACGCGATTTAGGCATCAATCGAAAGAGGAAGTGATGTACATCACTTCTATACCATCCACTTTCACTCTAGATTTCTATTAAGAGAGAAATCAGAGATGGAAGCTTGATGATGTTCATCATGAACTTCATGGATTTCAACAATTGAGCATTCAAAACAATTGCCTCAATGAAGAGGACTTCAGCCAACACAAAATCCAAGCAAATAGATCAATAAATGATGAGTTTCGAAGAAAAAACCAGTTGAAGAACAACCTTGAATTCTGGAGATTTGAGCTTGCTTCCTTGCTTCCTTTGGCCAAACAGAAGATCAATGGAGTATGAGAGAGAGGTCTAGGAACTTTAGATCTAGAAATTCAACCTGATTTAGTTGAATTTCATATCTGAGAAATTGAAGAAAATTGGAATAGTTCCTTTAGGTGTGGCTCGGTTTTCAGTTCAGCAGCATTTCAGATTGATTCATGGATCAAATTTGAATGGAGTGAGGCTCTTATTTATAGATGGAAAGGCAAGGTAAGTGTGATCAAAGTCGTGTGCATGGAATTGGATATTCATTGCATGGGCTTGCATGATCATTCAAAAGGCCCAAATTCAATGCCAAATGCACTCTGAATCATAACTGAGTTGAAATGGTCGTGGAATTGGCAATGCACAAGCTTGTATAATGAGTTTCAACATGTCATGCATAATCATGCCTAAAACTTCTCCTCTTCGAAAATGCCATTTGCCAAATCCAAACATGAGCATGTGAGTAATGGTTGGAAAGGTTTTGATGTAAGGAACATTTGTTATGTTGGGCAAAAATCCATTTGAAGTGTGGAAATTGGTGAAATTTGAGTTTAAAGTGCAAGGTGCAAAACATGAAAAGGCAAAGTTTCTAAATTTGGCCAATGTTCAAGCCCCTATGTTTTGATGATGCAAACTTCAAATGAAAACACCTCCAACATCCAAGTTGTAGATATTTTCAAGACAATCAAATTGGACTTAAATTTTGCATCATTTGGATTTTTGATGAAAGAGTTATGGGCACTTGAAGTTGGACTCTTTTGCCTTTCAATGCATTTGGTCCAAAGTGACCTATAATGTTTTGCATTATCACATGTATTTCCTTTGAGACTTTGAAATTTTATTCAACATAACATTTGAAGTAGACATCTTAAGCTTTCCAATTCATTTGATTCCATCTCAAATCAATTTCTTATGAACATGAAAATTGTTCACATTGTCCTTAAGAACATTTTTGCTTTTGGGATCATCCCCATTTCACCAACACATAAGAAGTTAGGTCTCAGTGCATTTCAAAATAATTAGATGAATTGACTGATCAACTTCTCAAGTCCATGACTCATATCTTGATGAATTGATGATTGAGGACACTCAAATTAGTTCAAATATGCATGAAATGATGAGTTAAAGAACTTCCCTTGATTGTATTTGATCATGGACTGAGGTTGCTTCAAGAGCAAGGCATTGTGGTGCACAGATGAATTAGGGTTTCTTTGGGGAACAAACCTCAAACCCTTTGACTTGTTTTGATCAAAATGATGAATTCAAATGCTAGGGAAGCACATTTGATGGAGGGGAGCTTTGGGAACTATTACCATGCTTGCTTTCCTCTTCTATTGACCATATCTTTGTACCAATGATCTCCTTGAAGCTTTTGACCTTATGATTGCTCAAGCTACAAACAAAAGATGTTAGTGACATATTTGTGTGCTTTTGGTTAGTAAACAAAATAAGAAAAGCAATAATATACAATTCAAGCATGCTTGGTGATCTCAAACCACTCACAAGAGGTCCTACCCAAAGGTAAAGGGAACCAAGATGCTTATGATCCTTGAGGCCTTGCAAATGCAATGTTATGATGCCATGAGGGTCTTAGGGTCAAAATTGGGGTCTTACAGGTAGATGTGTGAGATTCTCACCAACCATTATCAACAAGTTCCTAGGGAGAGGAACTGATGGAGGAGTGGATCTAGAGACTACAGACAATGAGGTCTGTAGGATTATTACAGCTGGCCAAGTTAAGGAATGGCCTAGTAGGAATCACCTATCAGTTGGCAAGCTAACTGTCAAATATGTCATCTTACACAAGATTGGTTCAGCCAACTGGGTGCCTACTAATCATATCTCTACCATCTCCATTGGTCTTGGAAGAATCATTCATGCAATTGGAACCAGGATAAACTATGACTTTGGAAGGTTTATATTTGATCAAATTATCAGACATGCCTCTACAAATGTTGTGAAGTTGCCAATTGCCTTCCCATCCATTATTTATGGTATTATCTTGAGTCAACAACCAGGCATTCTTAATACAAGTGACATGCCAAGCAGAAGAAAACCCCCTCTATCCATTCATTATAAGTTGTTTGAGGGAAGTCATGTCAATGATGTTGTCATGACATCTGCCAGAAAGGAGCCTGCATCTCAAGGAAGTTTAATTGATCAATTAAAAGATACCTGCAAGGAACTGGATAATGGTATAAGGGTGGCCAAGGCAAGAAAAGAAGCCTTAGAGGTTCTTATTTGTAGCCTGGAAAAAGAAGAAATGGAGAAGGCTGATAAGACAAAAGAGTCAGATGCCAATACCTCAAGTGAGAGGTCAATTGCTCAATCCAGTGGCAGCTCTGAAGGCTCTGAAGGTGAAGGTGATACTTCTTCCTCTGATTGATGGTTCCCCCCCTTTATGTTGAAGATTGAAGTTGAAGATTGTGTGAGGTGTGATGTGTTTGAAGAATGTTCTTGGTGTGGCTGTTGTGGCTGATGTTATGGAAGCTGTTCTGGTGTTGATGTTTGGAAGCTGAAGTTTTTATTGTTTTCTGTTTAAATGTGTAATTTGTGGCAATCCTCATTGATGCCTGTTTGTAATATTTTGGGCTCTTAATGAGTTCCTTGGATTTGTTCATTATCTCAGCTATCACAGCTGTGTATGATGATGGTTTGTACTTCCTAACTATTATGTTTTAACATTTTTAATGTTATAACATCTGATCTGACATTCTCTGCTAGGCTAATAGATATTTATTTTGTCTAATTTGTCACCTTTGGTCAATTTGGACTAAAAAGGGGGAGAAGTGTTGATGTGGAAGCAGTTAAAGTTGTGGCGCTGTGAGATGTATGTAGCTGAACAGAAGGACATCTATTATTGAAGGAGATGTGCTTGTTGTTAAAATAGAATGTTGTTCTATTTACATATGTCAAAGGGGATATCTGATGTGATGGTGCACAGGTGTTGATGTTGAAGCAGATGTCAGAATGTTGTTCTGACTGTTACAGGTGTTGTGGTTACAGGTGCTGTTATTTTCATGGAAGATGTTTGGTGTGTGCACAAATTTAGGGGGAGAAGGAGTACTCTTGTGCATTTGTGCGTCTTACTAGTTGCATCGATAACTAGTAATTCTGTTTTTGTTGCACAAATTTAGGGGGAGGAGAAGTACCCTTGTGTATGTGTGTATTACTAGTAGCTATAACTAGTAATTGTGTTGCTTCTGCTGCTGTTTAAACTGTTGTTTAACTGCTTATAGTTTTCTTGTGAGCAAAAAGGACAGATATATGTTTTAGCCAAAATTTTCCAAAGGGGGAGTTTGTTGGTTCTAAGTGTTGGCAGCAATTTTGGTAAAACAAAGAGACTTCACAAGATGTTATGTGTGATGTCTTAACATAAGATATCCTATGTACCTACTAGAGTTCAAGAACATGATCATGCAGGATTGTTTCAGAATATCACACACAAGGTCATGGCTTCTGATAATGTGTTCCTGCTGGAGTTGAAATGGAAAAACATAATTATGCAGGATTGTATCAGGATGTCATACATGATGTCATGACATCTGATGCCTCTGTACCTGCTGGAAGTTATAAAAGGAATTATGGAATTATGCAGGATTTTTCCAGGATGTCAGACCCGATGTCATGACATCCTGTACACAGAACATTTAGTGTGAATGTCTAGTGTTTTGTGATTGCACAATTAATGGCAATCTATGTATGATTGAAGATCTGATTTGCAGGCGCATTCAATCATGGATTACAACCTGATTTACTTATTTTCCAAGGAGATCTAACCAGCTATTATGAAAAGATTTAATTGGAAAATAGATTTAGGGTTTTCAAGATGTCCAAGCCCAGCTGAAAGCTTCTATAAAAAGGGACTTAGGAAACCTATTTTAGAACACAACCAATACTGAGCGAAATATAGAGAGAGAGCTAGGGTTTGGGTCTTGCCATTCAAGTCATCTTTTGATGATTGAATTGGATTGATTTGTGGTTGTAATTTGTCACTCTAAAGCTGTTAAGCAAGAGTGTGTGTCTACTTGATCAAAGTTGTGAAGCAAGATCAAGTGTGTGTCTACTTGATCAAAGTTGTGAAGCAAGATCAAGTGTGTGTCTTCTTGATTGAAATTGTGAAGTAAAATCAAGAGTGTGTTATTGAAAAGTGTTTTCTTTTCTCAAGGGATTGTTGTTTAAGATCACAGGTGTGATTGTAGGGAAGTGAGTGGGTTCTCATATCTAAGAGTGCTTAGGTAGAACTTGCACGGGTAGAGATTAGGTGAGAAAGACTGTAACTTGTTGAAGTGTACGGAGAGTCTTTGAACTGATTCTATTTTAGTGAATTTACTTCCTGTCTTGGTAGCCCTCAGACGTAGGAGAGTTGCACCGAACTGGGTTAAAAATTGCTTGTGTCTTTTGCATTACCATTCTATATCTTTCTTCTGTTTGTGTAACTCAGATATTAGTGTCGTGACATTACCTTCGACATCTCATATCTGATACCAGAATTTCACCCTTCTTAGCCTCTGGACACAGTTGAGACCCAATCTTGACTTCCTTCACATCATCTTCGGAACCCAAGTTGACTAATTCCATCCGCTCTTCAAATGGCTGAATGGCTTTTTGCTCATGCTCAAGTAAACGAGATAATTCATCAGATACTTCATCATCAGTTTCTTCCTCAGCCTCAAACACAGGGAAATCAAAGTTTGGAGAGGGAGTAGGATCAATGTATCCAATGGATTTGAGAACCAACCTGCATAATAATTTGATTTTAGAGAAGTGAATTCTGACCAAATATTATGCAAATGGAAGATCATTATTTATTCATGTTTTTTGTGATTACCATTTTCAGAAAATAAAAAAGTAAAAATAAAACATCAAAGATGTGGATGAATAAAATTGCATCTTATTGATGATAATAGAAATGCCCAACAATGTTCACTTTTCCCTTAGGCATAGGAGAAGGATTTTTCTAAAAAATGAAAAACAAATTACTTAGAGCGATGAATAATAATGGGAACATCAACAGTAACCCAATTGTTGCAAGTCTGGCCATGCGTCACAAAGTTGGCGCATGCTTCATCATCATCATCATTGTCCTCGATTACAGCAGCTGAGTGTTGATCATTCCCATGAATGAACCCTCCACTGGGGAAACTCAGTTGCACATATTTAGTTTTGACGTTGACCGTCCCTGGTTGAAATCCCAATCCAGCCATATTCTTGTTCTCAACAATCTCTATCATTCGACCCCATTGATCAATGCTTCCAGCTTCAATAGCCTTTTGTACATCCCTTAGAGAGGACATAGGTGCCTTAGTTTTCTTCTCTTCAGCAATAGACAAGGCTTGGAATGGCGTTCCAACCTCCTCTTTAGCTTCAACATAAGAAAAGGATGACAAATGGCTCACCAGAAATTCTTTTTCTCCACCAACAACGGCAAGCTTGTCGTTCTTCACAAATTTCAATTTCTGGTGTATAGTAGATGTCACTGCTCCTGCCTCATGAATCCATGGACTTCCCAATAAACAACTGTAGGCCGGGTGGATATCCATTACCTGAAAAGTAATTTGGAAATCACTCGGACCTATCTTAATTGGAAGGTCCACTTCACCAATGACAGTTTTACGGAAACCATTAAAAGCTTTAACAATTAGGCCATTGTATCTCATTGGGGTGCCTTGATAAGAAAGCCTGGACAAAGTTAACTTTGGAAGCACATTCAGCGATGACCCAGTGTTAACCAACACATTGGACATAGCGTCCTCCTTGCATTTCATCGAAATGTGTAGCGCCAGATTGTGATTTATGCCTTCCTCAGGAAGCTTTTCATCACAAAAACTCAAATTATTGCAAGAAGTGATGTTGGCAACAATATGTTCAAACTGATCCAGAGTTACATCATATTCTACATAAGCTTGCTCAAGCACTTTCTACAACGCCTCTCTATGTGCCTCAGAATTCATCAATAATGACAGCACGAAGATCTTTGATGGGGTTGGAGCAGCTGCTCCACCACATTAAACTCACTTCTCTTTATTAGCTTCAAAAATTCATCATCATCACTAGCCTTCAATTTGCTGGATTCACCAGACTGAAATACCGGAGTGCTAACCGGATTCATCGTTGGAATCTCTTCCTTCTTACTGGTTGCAGCATCTTCTACTTCCTTTGGGAAAACTGGACCAAACACGCGACCACTACGGGTCACCTTTGCAATATCAACAATATTTACCATAGAGTCTGCAACTGGTAAAGGAACCTCTCGACCATTCTCAATCATTGTGGCATTGTACTGATAAGGCACAAATGTATCGGATGCATAGGGAACAGTGTCTGCTAACCGTATTACCAATGGCGGTACCAATCTATTATTGTTGTTGTTGTTGATGCTACTATCAAAATGAATAACTACCCGCTCAGGGGTCTTGAACACTGACACAATTACATTTACATCATTTACATCTCTCGACTGACAAATTTGGATAAGCCCTTCATCCATCAACCTCTGAATATCCCTCTTGACAATAACACATCCACGAGGGTCCACACTGCATATCACACAACCATCATGGTCATGCTCATAGTCACTGACCAAATAGATATCCTTATGAATTGCCACCAAATATTCTCTGATATGGCGAACATCATAAACCTTGTACTCACCAGGACAACCATCTACCATGTTGACAAAATCATTATCATGAGCAGGCAATGGATTAGCTTTCACATTAGGTGCTAGATCCTCAAAGGACACCATCCCACTCTTCACAAGCTTTTGTACCTCATACTTCAACAGATAGCACTTCTCTATGTCGTGGTCAGGGGCTCCCAGGTGAAAGCACAACGAAGTTCAGGTTTGAACCACCATGGAAATGCCTCAGGAATCTGTGGCGGATTTTTGGGTTGAATGAGGTTCTTGAGAACCAAGGATGGATATAATTCTGCATACGACATATGAATAGGGTCAAAGGAGACCTTCTTCCTCTCAAAATTTTATTGTTGATTATTGTTGTTGTTGTTGTTGGTTCTTTGTTGCGGTTGTTGTTGACGTTGTTGTTGTTGAATCGGAATTGATTGATTGTTTGAATTATTGGAAAATAAAGGAATCACTGATGAAACTTGATGTTGATGTTGATGAGGTTGAGAACTTTTTCTAATGTAAGGCCTCCTCTTCCTCCCTACAGACAATAAATTAGTTTCCCCCTTCTTCCTCTTGGAGAAACTACCTCCATACTTCTTGCTAGACGATGCTTCTTCTTTAGACAGACGCCTCTCACATACCCGTTCTTCTAACCTCATCCCCATAGTTACCATTTTGGTAAAGTCATTAGGGGCACTGGCGATCACACGCTCGTAATAAAACGAGCTCAACATCTTCCAGAAGATCTTCGTCATCGCCTTCTCTTCCAATGGTGGACTTATCTGGGCAGCAAGCTCTCTCCACCTCTGGGCATACTCTTTGAACGTCTCCTTATCTTTTTGATACATAGACCTCAGCTGGTCTCTATCAGGCGCTATGTCCATATTATACTTGTATTGTTTGACAAAGACCTCGCCTAAGTCGTTGAAAGTACGAACGCTTGCACTGTCTAACCCCATATACCATCTTAAAGCTGCAACAATCAAACTGTCTTGGAAGTAGTGAATCAGTAACTGATCATATCAGTTTGAGTTGATATATTTCTGGCGTACATCACAAGGTGTCTTAGCGGACAAGTATTTGGCTTATACTTTTCAAAGTAAGGGACTTTGAACTTCACCAGGATTTTCATATTAGGCACTAGGCAGAGCTCAACAACACTCTTCCCAAATGATCCTTCATTTCGTCCATTTCTTCTCAGATTCTTCAACTCTTTACGCAGCTCAAGGAATTGATCCTTCATTTCGTCCATTTTCTCATACACGTCTGGACCCTCAGATGGCTTAGAGTGGTAAATGGTATCCTTAACACGAGGCAAAGTGTGAACAACTGGAGGTGGCACTGACATGACCGGGCTAGATGTCGGCAGAGAGACAAAGGTGGGTGCATACCCTTCAATGATAAAATTAGATGGCATCCCCCTAGGGAATCCAACAGGCATAGAAGGACCGGATTGGCTGGTAGCAACTGGAACAATCTAGGTAGCAACCTCAGAAATGACAATCCTATAGTGAGGAGTTGCAGGAGTTGGTGAAGATTGATTTTGAGCAACAATGACATACTCCATCAATGTTGTTAACCTGGAAATTTCATCTTTCAGCTCTTTGTTCTCTTGCTATAAGTGTTCCATGATCTTCGGTTGATTAGCGTGAGTGTGGTATCAGTGAGTCAGCTTGGCTGAAGCACAGAAGAATAACCGATAAGACATCTGGTGGAAGAAAACCTACTATGCAAATGATGCATGAAATGAAATGTTTTTTGTTTGTTTAATTTCAAGGAACATATGAGTTCTATTTGCAAATACATGTATTTAAATAGTAACAATTTGATTGACGATAAAATCTCTTTTTATTCCAAAAAATTGGAAGGATTACACTAAGTAAAATTTCAGAAACCAGAATACAAATACAAGAGAAAATAAATTAATCATCCTAAGGATCCCCTAGAAAAGGTATCAGATGGTCTGGTCGTGGGTGCGTACTTCCTTCGGATGCGTCGAATCTCAGACTCAAAAGATGTCTTCATCTGAGCTTTCTCAAGGACAAGCAGATCAACAATCTTCTTCCAAGAACCGAAAGGCTAAGGAATACAAGAGGAAGGCAGACCCTTTATCTCCCTCTGTCTCTTCACTACCCGGTCTTCAAGAAGTTCAATAAGTGCATCCTTGTCTTTCGACTCAAGCTGCAATTCTTCATGCTTTTGGCTAAAAGCATGGAACCGCTCTTCCCACACATCTTTCTCTTGCTACATCTTGGCGAGTGCGTCTTCCAACTCCTTTACATCTTGGTTAGGGAGAGTTGATGGCTCAGCCACAACCAAAGACATAGGTCTTTCACAAGCATACGACATCTTCAACTCTAAAGCTCTCTTCTCCACCCAAATAGTGTAAGCTTCCAAAGCTACAGAGTTGCATGGACCAAGCTCGAATCTTCCTTTCCTATGCACATTATGCCAAGCATGTATCATCCTCTGCTTCAAATGTTGGGGATCTTTATCGTCTTGATAGAAAAGACCTTCTAACTGAGTGTTATTTGGTTTATCTCTCAAGGGGAACCCAAGTTGACGACGAGTCAAAGCAGGGTTGTAGTTGATTCCTCCTTGTGTATCAATGAGGGGAACATTAGAGAATTCTCCACAACTATCAATAATATCCAAGCTACCCAATGAAGATTCATACCAAGCAATATCATCATTAGTGAGAGACATAAGTCTCTGAGACCACCGTAGACATTGTTTGTTCTCCAAGAAAGTAGCGTCTGAGGCAAGTGCAAAATAAACTACTTGTACAAAAGAGGAAGACATCATACAATATTCCCATAACCTTTAGAATTCCTTAAATGCAAAGAGAAAGACATGTCACCCAACAGAAAAGGAACAGGATTCCAAATCAAGAAGATTCTAATGGCGTTAACATCAACAAAACCGTCAATATAAGGGAACAAAACTAGACCATAGATGAGCAATACAAAAATGGATTCAAAAGCATCGAAACTACCGGCTTGAGCAAAGACATTAGCTTTACCAATGAGGAACTCAGAAGTCAACCCCATAATACCTCCTTTCTTCACCAAATGAGCTTCACTCTCCGATTTCTTCATATGAAGAGCTTCAACTATGATATGGGACCTGGGAATCTCCTCCAATCCACTAAAGGGTACTTTGTCAGATATGGGTATTCCCAAGAGATGGGCATACTCCTCCAACGTAAGCACAAGCTGATAATCAGGAAAAGTGAAGCACTGGTAGAGAGGATCATAGAACTGAACCAAAATGCTTAGAAATCCTTCAACCATATCAGTAGATAACATAGACAAGAGCTTCCCATGACGTTGTTTAAATTCCAAGGGATCTAATACAAAAGATGAAAACTTCCTTAGAACTTTCAAATTAGGACATCTGAAACTGTACTTCTTAGTGTTCCTTCGTCCACAATCCATGGTCTGAAAATATTTGCAAATAAGACCCCAGCTCCTCGAAATTTATTTTTATGTGAAGAATGTTATCATGTGCATGTATGCATGAATGCAAAAATCACAAACAAATGATCACACACAAGGTAAACACAAACAAAGGTCAAGGGATGGATCAAGTCATCATCAAGATCAATCATCCATTTTGGTGGATTATGGTTTTCACCTTATCAACACCCAAGTTCCATTGATATTGACAAGACTTGATCGGATCAATCAAGAATCAAAGGGTTTGTTGTGAGTCACGAGCATGGAGTCAGGTTAAGAACCATCCCAAAGGAGTGTATTAAGGACAAAAACCTGTAGATCATGTTCTAGAAAGTTCCCAGAGTCTTAATCCCGTCTATCGGATATTACAGGTTAAGATGACTGACTCATCCATCCATAATATTCTCAAGAGAAACTCGTCTGAGTGTAGTATCCCGTAACAACTGTTATCAGTTCTACACCTGACGAGTCTCCGCACTACGTCCTAAATAGGCCAAGTTGGGTTAAATGTTTTATGGTCCTCAGCTTCTCGGACCCCGAATCAGAGGAAGTGATATCTAACAACAAATAACTTGTGGGACATTAGTAACTCCAAAAGGGTCTCCACTGAGTAAATGGGTCTCAAGTCAACTTGTTAAGGACTACTCCACACAAGTTGAACATGACTATACCATCCTCCTATCTTAATTGCACTCAAGTTCGAGTTAGAACTTATCTCACCACTTAGAGATCACCAAGCACAACAGACAAATTATATCATACAAAAAATATACAAACATCAAATATAAAATTATATATACACATAAAAAAGTAGGCTAAACCCACTAAGGACTACTCCCCAGCAGAGTCGCCACTTAATTTATTTAGCGGTAAATTCATGACCATCAAGCTATGGATAAACTTGACGTCAATAAAACCATATTCGCCACCGCGCTTTTATTGTTTCCAAAGGAAAAGGGAAAAGTATGAACAAACCCTAGAGATAAGAAGTTTTCAAATCAAAACTAATAAAATTCCAGAGATTACAGGTAAGGGGGTTGGTTACACAGAGGGAAGGTGTTAGAACCCAAAGTATCCTAGGTACTCCTAGGGAGCCCTTTTTTATGTGTGCATATGTATTTGGTATAAAATATGTTTGAGAAAAATAGAGTGTGGGATGAGAGAAGAATTTATTGATTATATTTTGTGTTTGACAAGACCTTTGGACTTGGGCCTACGTACCAACATAAAAATGATGGATCAAAACCTCATAGTGTGTGGTAAAAATTTCAAAGTTGGTGAATTACTTTTTAACAAAAATTTAATTGAGAAGGGAACAGAGGGCCAAAGGTTTGAATGGAGTTGTTGGTTCTTTTTGTCTTTTGAAATTTTAAGTCAATATGATTAGATTTATTTACAGGTTTGATTTAAGAAAAAGAAGTTCAAAAATTCAATGGCATAAGGCCAAAGTTTCTACTTGAAATAAGAGCTAAGTTTGAAATCACAAGCAAAGAAAGTTTTTGAAAAGGGGGAGAGATTTTGAAATTTAATAAGTGGGAGGATATGAAGAGACTAATCCTAAGCATAAAATTAAAAGTTATGATTTGAAAAGATCTAACCAATGGGATGCAATCCAGCAGACAAGAATGTCATATAGAAACTCATTTTCGCTTTGGACTTTTGAATCAAGCAATAATCAACAAGCAATTAGCAATATCAGACATCATGGAGATCAAGGCATCAAATACAGATAGCCACATCCGAGCAAGCAATTCCTATAGCTAGCAGTCTTCTTTGTCTTCTCATGTATCAGATGAAATATTCCTTGATCAACTCAGAATAAAGCATTAGACACAAGATCAAAATAACAATTTGCACCAAGACAATGTAGCAGATGAACTCAAACACATCCCAGGACTTGCATCAGATGAAGGCTCAGTTCACAATAACTTGATTTCAGAATGTTGGCATTGGCCCAGTCCTTTTTGCAAAGGGAATGTTGCCTAGTTCTAACTCCAGAAGTTCAGATCAAGATCAACAGTCCACCAAATATTTTTTAGGGTTTTTGTTGTTTATTAGGTGTTTTAAGGTCCTAATACCACAAACAAAATCAAAAGGAACAAACAAAATATAATCAGAAGATATGGCTCAAATGAGCAAAGGGAAGATGACATAAATATAAACAAGTTAAATGAAATGTAAACGGCAATGAATGATAAATTACTAAAAATTAGATTGCATAAAGTAAATGACTTGAAAGTGGGGTGCATGGGAGTCTTTGATGGTCTTCTTTCTGACATTTCAAATTTCTTCAAAATGTATTTTATGTATTTTCTTTGATATGCATAGGTAGCATCTGATGTTTGATTGATTTGAATCCCTAGAAAGAACTTTAGTTCTTGCATCAGACTTATTTCGAATTCAGCCTACATTAGCTCAGAAAATTCTTGACAGACATAGGGGTTAGTAGAGCCAAAAATTATGTCCTCAACGTATATCTGACAGATCTTAAGGTCGTTTCTGATGTTTTTATAAAAAATAGTGGAATCGACTTTGCCTATGATAAAATCATTTTCCGTAAGAAAAGAACTAAGTCTTTCATACTAAGCGCTGGGAGCTTGTTTCAGACCATAAAGAGATTTTTTCAGTTTAAAAACATGTTCTGGATATTTTGAGTTTTCAAAACCAGGAGGTTGATGAACATACACCTCTTCAGAAATATATCCATTCAGAAAACGCACTTTTGATGTCCATCTGATATAATTTGATGGAGTAATTTATAGCGAAGAATACAAGTAAATGAATAGATTCTAACCTGGCGACTGGAGCAAAGGTTTCACTATAGTTAATACCTTCTTGTTGATTGTAACCTTGTGCCACTAGTCGTGCTTTGTTTCTGGCCATTTCACCATTTTCATTGAGTTTGTTTCTGCATACCCATTTGGTTCCAATCATGTGGGTTCCCTTGGGTTTTGGTACAAGATCCCAGACATCATTCTCTGCAAATTTATCAAGTTCTTCTTTCATTGCCAAAATCCATTCTTTGTATTGAAGAGCTTTTTCACAGGATGTTGGTTCTATCAGAGATACTAGTCTCAGAAGTGTTTCTTCAAAACCTTTGAATGTTAATCTTTGTTCGGACAGGTTCGTTTTTGTTTCCCATATTCAATTCTTCAGAAACATTTTGTCTATTTCTTGATCTTTTTTGATTGATTGTGACTCAAGGTGCTTCTGACGTTCCCTTTTCTGCTTCTTTAGATTCTTTAGTCTTTTCGTCAGAACCTGCAAGTGTCATCTCCAAATCTGCAAAATTTTCAACTAGCTTTGACTTTTCAGAGTCAGGCTTATCATCAAATCTGACATGTATTGATTCTTCCACAATTTGTGTTTCTGTATTGTATACTCTATAGCCTTTAGAATGTTCTAAGTATCCCAACATAATACACTTTTGTGCTTTCGAGTCAAACTTGTTCAGATTATCTTTAGTATTTAAGATAAAACAAGAACATCCAAAAGGATGAAAATAAGAAATGTTGGGTTTTCTTGTCTTACACCGTTCATAAGGAGTCTTCTCCAGAATAGGTCTAATAGAGATTTTATTCTGAATATAACATATTGTATTCACAGCTTCATCCCAAAAGTGTTTAGCTACATTTGTTTCATTGATTATGGTTCTGGACATTTCTTTGAGAGTCTTATTCTTCCTTTCTACAACTCCATTTTGTTGTGGAGTTCTAGGATAGGAAAAATCATGGTATATTCCATTAGAATCAAAAAGCTCTTCAAAAAAGTTTGTTTTCAAATTCACCACCATGATCACTTCTGACTCTGATGATTTTAGAGTCAAATTTATTTTTCACTTTTAAGCAGAAACTAGTGAACGCAGAATGTGACTGATTCTTGTGTCTTAGGAATTTTTCCCATGTCCAACGACTATAATCATCAACAATGACAAGTCCATACTTCTTACCATTGATTGACGCTGTCTTAATAGGTCCAAACAAGACAATGTGTAGAAGTTCCAGAGACTTAGAGGTAGAAACAACATTTTATTTTTGAAAGTTGTTTTAGAAATTTTCCCTTTTTGATATGCCTCACAAAGAGCATCTGAAGAAAACATCAGCTTAAGTAGGCCTCTGACTAACTTAAGTTTATTTAGCTGAGAAATCCTCCTCGTGCTAATGTAACCCAAGCGTCTATGCCACACCCATTTCTCTTCATTTATAGACATTAAACATTTAACATTTTGATCTTTTAGATCTGACAGCTTAATTTTGTAAATGTTGTTCTTCCTCTTACTAGTGAAAAGGACTGTGCCATTTTTCTGATTAATAGCTTTGTAGGTTTTTTGATTAAAGATTATATCATAATCGTTATCACTTAATTGACTTATGATAACAAGTTATGCAATAATCCTTCCACATAAAGGACATCAGAAATAGAGGGAAGAGATCCATTACCAACCGTTCTAGATCCTCTAATTCTTCCTTACTGATTTCCTCCAAAACCTACAAAGCCAACGTCTTTAAGTTCCAAGCTTTGGAACATATGCTTTCTTCCTGTCATGTGTCGCGAGTATCCAGAGTCCAGGTACCACGATTGGTGTTTTAACTCTGCTGCACAAGATATCTGGAACATATACTATTTTATCTTTTGGTACCCAGAATCTTTTGGTCCTTTATGATTAGTTCTCCCAGAGTTTCTGGAAATTTTGGGTTTTCTGGCATTATTAAATTTTTATGTTTGTGCATGTGTGTAATGATAAGAAAAAGGAGATTTAGGTTTGTCTTCTGCAAAAGGTATCAACTCATCTTCATTCGAGTAATATCCAATTCCTCTTTTCTTATTGTGATTAACACCATAAATCATAGAAGCCATTTTGCTTCTTTCAAGTCCATTGCTCAGAAATTTCTGAAAAGCTTTTTCATACTTATATATGATGGTTTCAGAAGTTGGTGGAGCTTTGGAAAGAGTTTCTTCAAGTTTTAAACATTTTTTGATTGACAATTCATTTTCTTTTTCAAGGAAAAAATTATTTTCTTTAAGTTCAGAAACTTCTTTCTCAAGCTTATCACACTCTTCAACAGTTTCTTCATGGACCCTTTTTAGGATCTTGAATTTCTATCGAAGCTTCTGATAAGAGCTTAGAGATTGTGATAAACAGGCTTCCAGATCAGAACGAGAAAAATCAAAAAATACCTCATCAGGGTCATATTCCTTTTCGGATGAACTTCCAGATGTGGTAGCCATGAGTGCAACATTTGCCTGCTCCTCTTCAGAACTAGATTCTGAAGCGTCAGATTCAGAGTCATCCCAGGTTTCCATGAGTCCCTTCTTAGTTTTGAAGGAGTTTTTCTTGAATCCTTTTTTTTGGAACTGTTTTTCTTGAGCTTTGGACATTCATTTCTGTAGTATCCAGGTTCTTTACATTCATAGCAGGTTACCTCTTTATTTGGTCTGCCTCTGGAAGTTGACTCTAGACGATCACCCTTCTGTCTGGGTCTTCTGAAGTTGTTATTTCTTTTTATTCAAAGTTTTTAATTCTTCTGGATAAGAGGGATAACTATTTTTCATCATCAGAATCTTCCTTTTTAGAGTCATCTTTGTCTTCTTCTTCAGCTTGAAAGGTTTTGTTCCTTTTTGGCTTTCTTCTTTTTGATCCAGACTTCAGAGCCACTGATTTGCTTTTCTTTTGAGGTTCATCTTCCTCTAGCTCTATCTCATGAATCCTGAGGGAGATGATGAGTTCTTCAAGGCTTATGTTGTTTAGATCCTTGGGTAACTTTAAGGAAGTAACCATAGGTCTCCACTTCTTTGGAAAAATTATGATTATCTTTTTTACATGAGTCTTGAAACTAAAGTTTGGAATCTATAGAACATTACCTCAACACTTCATCATCTTCCATTCTAAAGGCTTCATATTTTTGGATTAAGGCCAAAGCCTTAGTCTTTTTGACTTGGTTATTGCCTTCGTGAGTCATCTTTAGGGAATCAAATATTTCTTTGGTTATTTCCCTGTTGGTGATATTTTTATACTCATTGTAGGATATTGCATTCAACAGAATAATTTTGGCTTTGTGGTGATTCTTGAAGTCACGCTTCTGATCATCATTCGTTTTTCTTCTTGCAATGACAATACCAAAAGCAGATAGGGTGGTTCATAACCATTTGTAACAATGTCCCATAGGTCAACGCCATAGCCTAGGAAAAAGCTTTCAATTATGTCCTTCCAATAATCAAATTTCTCTCCATCGAACACTTGAGGTTTAGCGTTGTAGCTATCTCTTTCATTGGTGTTAGCCGTGATGTTTTTCTCGCTGGATCTCTCTACATTGTTAAGTGTTTGATTCAAAAATCAATAACATAGCCGAATTTATGATACCAATTGAAGGTAGAGAAAAATAAGAAAGGGGGGTTTGAATTGTTTTCACTGACAATAAAAACTTTTAGCAACGTTTCACATACAAAGATAATAACAAATAACACAAAAGTTTATCCTGGTTCACTTGAAAAACAAAGCCACTCCAGTCCACCCAACCAAGGTGATTTCTCCTTCAATAAGGACTTAATCCAATAATATAGAAAGATTACAACAAACATCTCAGAGTACAATAATATATTAGCCCTCTGAAGTCTATAAACTTCACAAGTCACTTGAGGAATTTACATCAACTATTGAGAATTACAAGAATGTGTTTGGTGCTTCTAGATAAGTAATATGAACACAATTAAAAAACAAATGATCAATGATCACACTAAGAGCAAAGACTCATGTGTGATAACTGAATTATAAAATAATAAGAATTTAGTATTTGATTCAAATTGTATTTGCAGAATTCTTGTGTGATTGCTTCGTGTCTTGGTATGATGATAGTTAGGTCTTTTTATACTGCTTGGAAATGATACCGTTGGAAAGAATATTGATGGTGATATCTTGCCAATAATGGGACTTCATGACATTAATTTTCTTGTCCTTTCCACAACAGTCTTGGAGTGTATTCAATATTATCCATATAAAGATTCATATCATACGTGGAATACTTCTTTGTTAAGTCACTGATCTTGATTGGTCAGAGGATCTGTTGGGCGTGAATCAGAGTGAGTGGAAATCAAATTATTTTCTCAGATCTTGTATTCTTCAGATAGTTATTTGTCGAGTCTTCTTCAAATAGAGCATCTTCAGAGTCTACAGATGTACATTCATCAAAGTCTTTGGATTCTTCATAGTCTTTAGATTTTGTATGTGATTTTCTTGGATATGATTGTGTTCAATGTCAAATATGATTTATTTAATTCTGCAGTTGTTCTGGACTTTGTGTGATGTTAGATGTTGTTTTGTCATATTCATTTTTTGTTATAGTCCTGCACACTTATAAATTTTATTAGGGTACCAAATTGTTTCACTCTTTGTTATCATCAAAAGTTAGAGACAAATTGCAAAACCAAAATCTTGTTCTAACACTTTGTACTCTGGTTCAGTCTATGATTAGGTTTATCGGTGCTTCATTTTCCCCGATTATTAGTTGTTGCCTCCATGGAGGAGTATGCTTATCTTTTGGGTATACCAGTTTCTGATAGAGTTCCTTTTAGTGGGGTGGAATGAATTCTTGAGTCTCGAGTTATTGCTGAAGCTATTCGCCTGAGAAAATCTGACGTAGATGCTAATCTTGCTGTCAAAGGAGGTATTAGAGGGTTGACTTTAAATTTTTTGATTGAGAAAGCCTTTTCTTTTGCCAATGTTGGTAGCACGGTGGCGTTTGAAGCTATTCTTGGCTTACTCATCTATGGTTTGGTCTTGTTTCCTCACATTGATAACTTTGTTGATGTTAATGCTATTAGGATCTTCTTGGTTGGGAATCATGTTCCAAATTTTCCTGGTGACACTTAATTCTCCATTCATCATAGGACTTCAAAGGGGGGGGGTGGAACTATTGTATGTTGTGCACCTTTACTGTGCAAGTGGTTTATTTCGCACTTGTCGCAGTCTCCTATCTTCAAAGAAAACCAGGCTTGTTTAAGGTGGTCTCAAAGACTTATGTATTTCACCAATGATGACATAGATTAGTATTCTTATGTTTACAACAATGTCGAGATTATTGATATTTGTAGGGAGTTGTCTAATATGCCTCTTCTTGGTACAAAAGAGGAATCAACTACAATCTGGCTTTGGCAAGACGTCCACTTGGGTTCGCTATGGAAGACAAACCTAATAACACCTTGTTGGAAGGTTTATTTTTCCAGGAAGGGAAAGACGCTCAAGGGTTGAAAGCCATGATGGTGCATGCTTGGCACAATATTCATAGGAAAGGAAAAGGTGAGATTGGATTGAAGAATTGTATAGCTTTGGAGCCTTACACTAGTTGGGTGAAGAAGGGAGCAAAAGAATTCAAGATGCCATACGCTTATGAAAGACCTATGTATTCAGTAATGGTCAAATCTCCCACTATTATAGGAATAAAGTAGTTGCAAGAGGCTTTGGATAGGATGAAGCAAGAGAGGGATGATTGGGAAGACAAATTTCACACCTCACACCTTGAGAAAGTAGAATTGCATAAGCAGTTGAAGGAAAAGGACGACTTGATAGAATTGCTTAAGAAACATGCTGTGAAGAGGTTAAGGAACCAAGAGGATTTATTTTCCTCTAGTATTTCATCTACTCACATTCCTACTTCTGGTGGTTGGAAAGGCATTATAGACCAGCTCATGATGGAGAAGGATGTTATGAAGTGAAACTATGAAAGAGAGATCAAAAGGCTTCGCAAGAAGTATCAGCTTGGAGTTGGGTCGTCATCGGACACGATTCCATAGATCCAGTTTCTTTCCATTTATAAACATTGAAATTGTATTTCTGATTGTAATCCTTCACATTATTAATAAAATGATATTTTTAGTGCTTTAAAACGTGTTGTTCCTTTTATGATGTTTGCAATTTATTTCATGTCTTAAAAGTTCCTTGAAAAATAATATTACATTTGCATTTTCATATCATGCATCATTTTGGTCTTGCTTTGAGTTGGTTTTTTAGGGGTCTTATTTCTTCCTTTCTTGGTCTTTATTCCTTTCTTGGTCTTTATTCAGACAAGTTGTCTCACCGGTACAATACTCGTGCTAATCAACTGAGAAAGATGAATCGTCTAGAGCAAGAGAATCGTGAACTCCGTGAAGAGGTGACTACTTTGAGGGACAGTTATGAAAGGCTTACTGTTATGATGGAAACTTTATTCGCTGCTCAGAATCAACCTCCTCCTCCTCCTCCTCCTCAGACTCCGCTTCAGAGGAATGTGATTTCCAAAATCGTCTCTATACCCATTTATGTGGCTCCAGAAAGTGTTCCACAACACCATATGCCTCTTGGTTTCCCTTGAGACATGCCTCCTAAATTTGTGCCTGAAGGGTATCAACCTGGTGTTGAAGTTCTTATGGCTTAACCGGTTATGTCAGTACCACCTCTCGTGGTTCATGTTGTTCCTTATGTCGAAGAACCTGTTTTCCATGCTGACCAGAGTGAAACTGTTGGTTTCTATGAAAGGATAGATGAGTTTCAAGATCATTTTCAAGCTATACAGAAAGAGATTCAGGCTTTGAGGGGGAAAGATCTATTTGGGAAGAATTCTCATGATCCTTGCTTAGTTCCTAATATGAAGATTCCTCAAAAGTTCAAGGTACCAGATTTTGAGAAGTATAAGGGAAACTATTGTCCTTTAAGTCATTTGATGATGTACGCTCGTAAAATGTCGACTCAAATTGATAATCATCAATTGTTGATCCACTACTTTCAAGACAGTTTGGTTGGTGCTGCTTGGAATTGGTACATAGGACTTGATAGCACCCAAATCCGAACTTTCAATGACCTAGGTGAAGCTTTTGTTCGTCAGTACAAGTATAATGTTGACATGATGCCGAACAGATATCATCTCCGTGCTATGTCCCAAAAGGATAAAGAAACTTTCAAAGAGTATGCACAGAGATGGCGCGAAATTACTGCGCAGGTCAGTCCATCATTAGAATAGAAGGAAATGACAAAGCTATTTTTGAAGACTTTGAGTCTGTTCTATTATGAAAAGATGATTGCAAGCACTCCTAGTGACTTTACCGAGATGGTAAACATGGGGTTAAGATTAGAAGAAGGTGTCTGTGAGGGGCGTTTGAAAGAAGGTGGTTCATCTAACAGTTCCAAAAGGTATGAGAATGGGTTACCCAAGAAGAAGGAACATGATGCTAATGCTATTTTACAAGAGAAGCGTAGGAGATCTCCTAGAAACAGTCAGTGTCACCAGCATGTGGCGTAAGTTACTTCAGTTATTAAATCTCCTCTGGCTGTTCAAGTAGCACCAAGTTATCAACCATGTTTTCAACAACGTACCAATCAACATAATCAATAACATCAACCGAATCGTGCCCAAAGGACCATGCAATTTGATCCAATTCCAATGTCCTACACAAAATTTTCCTGATTTACTACAGAAGAATTTGGTACATACGAGAACTTCACCGGCCATTCCGAAAGAACTTCTGAGGTGGTATAAACCTTATCATCATTGTGCATTCCATCAAGGAGCACCCGATCATGATATTAAAAATTGTTTTACTTTGAAAGTTGAGGTGAGAAAATTAATGCAAAGTGGTATTTTGTCTTTTGAAGACTCTGGTCCCAATGTGCAAGTCAATCTGTTGCCTAAACATGGTGGTGCAACTGTGAATATGGTCGAAGGATGTCCTGGAAAATACCGAGTTTTGGATGCCAATCTGATCATAAGATCCTTAGTCGAAATGCATGCAACTTTGTGCGAGTTGAGCTATTATGAGCATGACCATGCTTCTTGCCAGATTTGTTCCAAAAACCCTCGAGGGTGTGTTGTGGTGAAAAAAGACTTACAAGAGATGTTGGCTCAAAATCTTATTCAGATTACGAGGGATAGAGATGAAGATGAGCATTAGGTAAATGTCATAGTTCCCCATTTTAAAATCCCATAACCAGTTGTGATTGCATATAATGGTCAGAAGTTTATTATTTCTCCATTGGTCATTCGTTTGGCGGGTCTTATGCCCTACGAGTCTGATAAATATGTTCCTTACAAGTACAATGTTACCATATTGGAAGATGGTAAAGAGGTGCATATTCCTTATTTTCCGTCTGTTGTGAACATTGCCGATGTAATTCGTGTCACTCGAAGTGGTCGAGTATTTGTTGTTGCAGCTCCTAAGAGAACTGAAGATGTTGTGATAGAGAAACCAACTTAAGAGAAAACTCTTGTTATGCAGTCTGATCAATCCAACATTGTGAATCAGAGTTATGATCAAGATGAAGTGTTGAAAGTGATTAGGAAGAGTGATTTCAATATGGTGGATCAGTTGTTGCACACCCCGTCCAAGATATTCGTGTTATCTTTACTGATGAGTTCAGAGGCTCACAGAGATGCTTTGCAGAAGGTCATGGAGAAAGCCTATATGGATCACGATGTAATGATTGATCAGTTTGATCGCATTGTGGCCAATATTACCGCATGTAACAATCTAAGCTTCAATGATGAAGAGTTTCCCGAGTAGGGGAGGAACCATAATTTGGCGCTGGATATCTCTATGAACTGTCAAGAAGATGCCATGTATAATGTGCTAGTGGACACTGACTCTTCTCTGAATGTTTTACCCAAGTCCACTATGTCCAAGCTTTCTTATCAAGGTGCTCCGATGAGATTTAGTGGGGTTGTTGTGAAGGCCTTCGATGGCTCGAGGAAGACCATAATTGGATAGGTTGATCAACCAATGAAGATAGGTTCATGCTTATTTCAAATCATCTTTCAAGTGATGGATATTCATCCTTCCTACAATTGTCTCTTAGGACGTCCATGGATTCATGAGGCTAGGAAAGTGACATCAACTCTCCATCAAAAGTTGAAGTTTATGAAGAATGGGAAGTTAGTGATCGTGGTGGAGAGCAGGCCACGTTGGTGAGTCATCTCTCTTCATTTTCTTACATTGATACCGACGAAGCTGTGGGAACTCCATTTCAAGCTCTTTATATTGATGATATTGCTGCTACGAAGAATGGGGAATCCATGACATCTTTGAAAGATGCCCAACAAGCGTTGGAGAATGGCCAATCACCTAGATGGGAAAAAGTTGTTAAACTTACCGAGAACAAGAACAGAGTTGGTTTGGGATTTTCATCTGATTCAACCCGAAGAGATTTGAAGCGAATTCAGGAAGTGTTTCACAGTGCTGGCTTTATTCATTCCAAATATCAGGTTGTTGCATTAATCCTAGAAGACGATGAAGAGCAAGAAGCACCAAACTTTTTGACGCATGGGTCGATATGCCAGAATTGGACAACTGTTGATGTTCCTTCGGTCATTCACTTGCCAAAGTAATATTTTTTTGTTGTTATTTTCAAAAATCCTTTCACTATGTCCAAGGTGAAAGTGAATTTATGTGGGCTTTGTTTCAGATTTTTATCATCATTAATAAAATGTTATTTCGTTTATCCATATTATGTTTTCAATTTTTCATTCTTCTGAAAAATGGTAACATAAAAAACCAAGATAATAATCACTTTTGTATCTGCATCACAATGTGCATTTATTTGTTCATATTCTAAAATCAAGCATAAAATCATTGTGTAGGTTAATTGTTAAATTCATTGAAAACAATGACCATATGCCCTCTCCCAACTTTGAATTCCCTGTGTTTAAAATGGAAGAAGAGGATAATGAAGAGATTCCAAATGAGATTTCTCGTTTGCTTTAGCATGAGGAAAAGACCATTCAGCCTTATAAAGAGCCATTGGAAGTGATTAATCTGGGTTCCGAAGATAACAAGAAAGAAGCCAAGATAAGGGTATTGCTTTTTATAGATATTAAGAAAAGGATGGTGGAGATTCTTAAAGAATGTGTGGATGTGTTTGCTTGTTCTTATCAAGATACGTCAGGTTTGGATACTGATATTATGGAGCATAGATTACCATTGAAGCCAGAATGCCCGCCGATTAAACAGAAGTTGAGAAGGACTCGTCCTGATATGGCTGTCAAGATAAAAGAAGAGGTGAAAAAGCAAATTGATGTTGGGTTTCTTGTTACTTCTAAGTACCCCCAATGGGTGGCCAACATTGTGTCGGTTCCAAAGAAAGATGGAAAAGTTCGGATGTGTGTTGATTATAGAGATTTGAACAAAGCTAGCCCAAAAGATGATTTTCCTCTACCACAAATTGACATGTTGGTAGATAATACGCCTAAGTTCAATGTCTTCTCCTTTATGGATGGTTTCTCTGATTATAATCAGATCAAAATGGTGCCCAAATACATGGAAAAGACAACATTTATTACACCATGGGGAACATTCTTCTATAGAGTGATGCCTTTCGGTTTAAAGAATGCTGGTGGAACATACCAAAGAGCCATGACCACACTCTTCCATGACATAATGCACAAAGAAATAGAAGTCTATGTTGATGATATGATTGTTAAGTCAAAGACTAAAGAAGATCATGTTGAGTCTTTGTTAAAGTTGTTTCAGTGGTTGAGAAGGTTTAAACTCCGTCTAAATCCTAATAAATGTACTTTTGTTGTCCGTTCAGGAAAGTTGTTGGGTTTCATTGTCAGCCAGAAAGGTGTTGAAGTAGATCATGATAAAGTCAGATTTATTTGAGAGATGCTTGCACCAAAGACAAAAAAGCAAGTTAGAGGGTTCCTCTGACATCTGAATGACATATTCAGATTTATATCTCACATGACTGCCACGTGTGGGCCAATTTTCAATCTTCTCCGTAAAGATCAAGGTTGTGTTTGGACAGAGGACTGCCAAAAAGCTTTTGACAACATCAGAGAGTATCTACTTGAACCTCCTATCTTGTCCCCGCCAGTGGAAGGAAGACCATTAATTATGTATTTGACTGCGTTAGAAGAGTCCATGGGTTGTGTGCTTGGGCAACAAGATGAAACTGGTAGAAAGGAACATGCCATCTATTATTTGAGTAAAAAGTTTACAGACTATGAGTCTCGGTATTTCATGCTTGAGAAGACTTATTGTGCTCTAGCCTGGGCTTTCAAACGTCTACATCAGTATATGATCAATCATACCACTTGGTTAATATTCAAAATGGACCCAATCAAGTATATTTTTGAAAAAACTGCTTTGACTGGGAGGATAACTCGTTGGAAGATGTTATTGTCTGAATATGATATTGAGTACCGTGCTCAGAAGGCGGTTAAAGGAAGTATTCTCGCAGATCATTTGGCTCACGAGTCGATCGATGATTATCAATCCATCAAGTTTGACTTCCCTAATGAAGATGTTGTGTACTTAAAAGATAAAGATTATGATGAACCGTTGCCCGGAGAAGGACCAGAGCCTGGATCCCGGTGGGGTTTGGTGTTTGATGGAGTTGTTAATGCATATGGTAATGGAATTGGAGAAATCATCATACTCCTCAAGGTTATCATATCCCTTTCACTGTAAGATTAATGTTTGATTGTACGAATAATATGGTAGAATATGAAGCTTGTATCATGGGTCTTGAAGAGGCCATTGATTTTAGAATTAATATCCTTAATGTATATGGAGATTCAGCCTTAGTGGTTAATCATATTAAAGGAGAATGGGAGACTCGTCACCCTGGCTTGATTCCTTACAAAGATTATGCAAGGAGGTTGTCGAATTTCTTCAATAAAATTGAGTTTCATCATATACCTCGTGAAGAGAATCAGATGGTGGATGCTTTGGCTACTTTGTCTTCTATGTATAAAGTAAATCGTTGGAATGACACGCCCAGTATCAGAAGTATGTGCCTTGATAGGCCGGCTCATGTATTTGCAGTAGAAGAAGTTATAGATCAAAAGCCTCGGTATCATAATATTAAGTGTTTCTAATAGAATCAAGAGTACCGGATTAGGGCATCCAGCTAAGATAAGAAGACTTTGAGAAGAATGGATGACAATTTCTTTCTGAATGAAGATGTGTTGTACAAGATAAACTTTGACGTGGTTTTGCTCAGATGTGTGGATTGACATGAAGCATACATGTTAATGCAAGAAGTTCATGAAGGATCCTTTGGTACTCATGCCAATGGACATGCAATGGCTAAAAAGATGTTAAGGGCAGGTTACTATTGGCTGAAAATGGAATCTGATTGTTGTAAATATGTGAAAAAGTGCCATAAATATTAGATTTATGCTGATAAGATTCATGTGCCTCTAACACTTCTCAATGTTATTTCATCCCCATGGCCTTTCTCTATGTGGGGAATCGATATGATTGGTATGATTGAACCCAAAGCTTCGATCAGACATTATTTCATCCTGGTCGCCATTGACTACTTCACCAAATGCGTCGAAGCGACATCTTTTGCTAACGTGACCAAGTAGGTTGTGGTCAGATTTATCAATAATCATATTACTTGTCGATATGGTGTTCCAAGTAAGATCATCACCGATAATGGGTCGAACTTGAATAACAAGATGATGAAAGAGCTTTGTGATGACTTCAAGATTGAACATCATAACTCTTCTCCTTACATACCCAAGATGAATTGGGTTGTTGAAGCCGTGAATAAGAACATTAAGAAGATTATCCAGAAGATGGTTGTAACATATAAGGATTGGCATGAAATGCTCCCTTTTTCTCTGCAAGGGTATCGTACATTCGTCTGCACTTTAACAGGGGCAACCCCTTTATCTCTTATGTATGGCATTGAAGCAGTGCTTCCTGTAGAGGTTGAGATCCCATCAATGCGAGTCCTAATGGAAGCCAATTTGTCTGAGGCTGAATGGTGTCAAAACATATATGATTAGTTGAATTTGATTGAAGATAAAAGAATGACGGCTTTGTTTCATGGCCAATTATATCAAAAGAGAATGAAGAAAGCGCTTGACAAGAAGGTTTGACCTCATGTATTCAGATAAGGTGCCCTTGTGCTCAAGAAGATCTTGTCTTTCAACACTGATTATAGGGGCAAGTGGACTCCTAACTATGAAGGATCATATGTTGTTAAGAGAGCCTTCTCTGGCGGTGCAATGATTCTTACAACTATGGATGGTGAGGAGCTCCCTCGTCCTGCGAATGCTGATGCAGTCAAGAAATACTTCGCTTAGAAAAATAAAAGAACAACTTGCTAAGTTGAAAAAATAAAAGGGTGGACTAGTAAAAAATGAGTGTCTCAGTGGATTGAAAACCTGAAAGGGAGGTCCAGGAAAAAAGTAGAGAAATAAACAGAAAGTAATCATCCCAGTAGATTGAACCCGAAAGGGAAATCTAGGTAAAAGTTAGGGATTATGGAAAGTAACTGCATCAGGCCGGACTCGATCGTTCGAAGCAATAATGCATATCAAAGATTTTCATTCAGTCATCCTCGACCGAAGTTCAAAGCATAGCGGAATTCAAAGTTGTTAGGGAGAACAGTGGTCATTGTATTTCAATGTAGCCCTTTCCATGTATTTACCATTTTTCAACTTTGTAATAATCCATGGAGTCATGTTATTTGCAGACTACCATTCTATCAATAAAGTTCGAGCCTTTTGCTCATTTGTTTGCTATTCTTATTTTGTTTCAGTTTACGAAATCTCATTTATTTTTTATAATAATTTTTTAAACAAAAGATATCTAAACAATCATGTTTTTAAAGTTTACAAAAAAAAATATTCTTTCTTGACTTGTGAATACGAAAGAGGAATGTTAATAGAAATCTTAAGGATGGTAAGATCCTGAAGAATGGAATTCAGCGGCTTCCCCAGACAGGATTTCCCTTTGTTGCATGTATTCAAGAATAACAGTTTCCCCAACATAAGATTGCAGGAATGATAGAATCCCTAACAAGATCTTCGCCTTGTTGAGATTAGTCGAGCATTCAGTTGTAGTGTGTTATCCGTCTAACCCTTTTTGCGCATGTTTTGTCAGCATATGCATAGCATCATGATGCTTAGTTGTTCATTTTCATCTTCTTGGTGTTTCCCCGTTCTCTGGTGTTTTTCTCCCCACAGAGTGTGTGCGTCCTCTATCCAATAGAGTATTGACCTTAAGAAGAAAGCGCTTATCCTTTCTAATTCCCTACTGAGTTTGATCCTTGTGGGAAATTTTGTTTCAGTTTTTCCTTCCCAATTCATTATCTGGATGAAATTAATCTACCAATTGAGCTTATT
Organism: Lathyrus oleraceus; assembly: GCF_024323335.1. Taxonomy (NCBI): domain Eukaryota; kingdom Viridiplantae; phylum Streptophyta; class Magnoliopsida; order Fabales; family Fabaceae; genus Lathyrus; species Lathyrus oleraceus. The sequence goes on along the minus strand of NC_066585.1, from coordinate 402,185,510 downwards.
TTCTCATTGGATTGAGTCTTATTTGACCGTTTCTCCCTAGTTCATTCTTGAATTAAACTTTGATTCCTTTTGAGCTTATTACCTTTGTTAAGCTATCACCCGGCAGATAGTAGGTAATACTTCCTCCTACCTTTGGTTGGTTACCTTTGTTAAGTTACCACTTTGCTAGTAGATGGTAATCATTCCTTTTGGTTTATTACCTTTGTTAAGCTATCACCCGACTGATAATAGGTAATAGTTCCTATTGGTTACCTTTGTTAAGCTATCACTTGGCTGGTAGTTGGTAATCATTCCTTTTGAGCTTATTAGCTTTGTTAAGCTATCACTTGGCTGATAGTAGGTAATAATTTCTCTTACCTTTGGTTGGTTACCTTTTTTAAAGCATAATCTCTAAGGCTCCCAAGCATCTTTCAATCTCATTTTGATCAAGAATACATCAAAGTTGTGTTGCTTACTTCTCAAGAAAAGTCAAAGCTTCATGTATTTATTTCCATGCCTTCTTCACCAAGTTACCTCAAGCTTTGAGCAATCTAATCAAGAGAAATTCAAGGACATCTTATTTTGAGTACATATGATCACCCATGTGCTTTGAAATGCAAGGAAATACCAAATGCACAAGCTTGTTCCAAGAAGTTTGACCAAAAAGTCAACATTTGAAGTCAAAGTTCCAAGGATCACAACTCCTTTAATTCTTAACATTTTTTAATGCTTATTTTTTCATATGAATCTTTTCAACATCCCTTACAACTTCTCTTTACATGACAAGAGCCAATTATTCTTAGAGTATCATCAAAAGTTTGGAGACATTATAGGTCATCTGTGGACTTAGTGAAATTTAACCTATTTTCAAGTGACTTTTTCTCAATTTTCAAGATTCATAACCAGTTTTTCATGCCAACTTCAACATGCCATAACTTTGTGCTCAAGCATCCAAATGAAACTTTTCCTAGTACATTGTAATCTTTGTTATGATGTCAACACATTGCAAAAAGAATGAGACCAAAAAGCCTCCTGAGCAAGATTCCTCATTGAGTTGAACATGGTGACTTGGAACTAAAGAAATCACCATTGTCAGAAATTTGAACTTCACCGATCTCAATTCCAAGCCAAATTAGCACGTGTTTTGGACCTAAACATGTTTAACCAAGTCTCCAGAAGTTAATTGACCTCTGAAACGCATCATTCGGCTGAGTTTTTATGAGTTGCAAGTCACATTTTTCTCACATTCGGATCAAATTCGTTTTGCACGAATTCAGCATCATTCCACACATATTTGGATCCAAACACATCCCCTATAAATAAAGGAAGTTACTGCATTCATTTCCAAGATTTTGAGAGCCAAGAAACCCCTGCTGCAACTGGAAATTTTCCAGAAAAACTCAACCATCGTGTTTTGAATTCCAGCTTATTTTAACCCAATTTCTTGATTCCATTAGCATCTCCGACATCCTCTGAAGCTTTGGCAACAATTCTCAAGCTCTGAGACCTTCTGAAATGCTCTAACCAGATCGAGCTTCATCAACTTCTGGTCACCATTTGGACAAGGTAGTTCTGAGCATCATTTGAACTCAAACAAGCTACCACAATGTAGTCCTTCACTCTCTGATGCTTTCCCCTAACTTATATGGTGTTGATATATCATGTTCAACATTTAATTTTATTTTTCGTGGCTTGGTTGCTTTTGAAACTTCTCTAAAATTCATTATGTTCGATGTAGATAAATGAATTTGGAGCATATGGTTGAATTCGGGATGAGAAGAGGATCACAATGGTGGTGGTCTCGTGTTATGAATTTACCAAATGATGAAACTCCGATGAGAGACCACCGGAGAAGATGACCGGAGTGTTCCAGGTCGTCTGAGTTTGGCTAGACACGTTAGACAAATGAAATGTTTTGATTGGTTCGTTTTGAATTGGATCTCGTGTTTTATTTTTATTGCATTCCATCGTGCATCCTAACTTGAGGAGTGTTAGATCTGCCACGTCAATTAATGAGGCTGATCAAACAATCCGTGTTTTTCTGATTTTTAATTCTTTTTCTTTTATTATTTTTAATTGCTTTTTCTTTTAAAATTCATTGTAATTTCATTTTTCATCCAAAAAATCCCAAAATAATTTCTAAAATTCTCTTTTATTTTTCTTCATCTGATTTTTATGTATTCCCATTTTATTTCATTAATTTTCTATTTTTTATGCATTTTCTTTTTTCATCTTTGTTTTAATTGGTTTAAAAATACTTTTCTGCATTTTTAAAATTCTGAAAAATTTATTACATGCTTTTTATTTTATTTCCGACCTTCCATAATTTTCTTGGCCATTTATTTGGTGTTTTGAAAGACTTTATGGATTTGTCATTTTATTTCTATTTAAAAATACTTTTGGTGCATTTTTATTTCATTTAATTAAATTTTATATTTGTGTGGCCTTTGTGAACTTCTATTGGCCTTGGATCATGATGGCTTGGATCATGAATCTCATCAAACTCAATGGATCTTGGGCGTTGATGGAGTGAAAACCCTAATCCACCAAAATGGATGATTGATTTTGATGATGACTTGATCAAACTTTTAGTCCAATTTGGGAGTGGCTTCTCTTGTCCTCTTCTTCTGAATCTTTTTTCCCTTTGATCAATTGGATGGCTTGTGTCCATCTTGTTCATGATGTATGGGTTGGTACTTGATGAACTTTCCGCATCTCAAATCTACCTCCTAATTGATCATGGATCATTTAAGGTACTTTGGATTGATGCATAAGTTTGTCCTAAGTGTCATGAAGTATGGATTGAAGTAATATACCATCCTCCTAGCCTTTGTGCTTGATCATTTCTTTTTTTCTTTTTCTGTGGCATGACTTTAGGAGAATGATTTACATATCATTTCTCTAGCATGTATTAACACTAATATTATTATTGACTGTCCTCAGATAGTTGTGATTTCTACATAAGTCCAATTACGATTGCTTAACATAGTGCTAAATTTGTCCCGAAAGTAAGGCATTTTTATAAGTGAGATTGTTAGTCTCTTGCTCCTCATGGTATTGTGTGAAAATATTGCTCTCTTTTCATTTATGAGAGCTAGTGGCATACTTTTTGATTTTATCCAAGTTGGAGCCCTTCTCATAATGATGTATGGGTTTATGTTTTCATGCTTATAGGTGGACCAAGCCATCCTTCATTTTTGAATACTAACATCATTTACTAACATTTTATTGTATTAACTTTTACTTTAATGTCATTTACTTTATACTTTTTATTTTATGCCATTTACTTTATACGTTATGTTTAACATCCCATGTCATTCTATTTATGATTATGTTACTTGTTCTTTGTCCATTTGGACTTTTTCTTTAATTCCTTGTAAAAAAAACATTAATAAAGAAAAAAACCCTAAAAAATTGATTCTCTTGGTTTATAGACTTGAGGTTACTATCCTAACATTGTTATGGAGTTATGGACTTAGAGTTAGGACTTTGACCTTTGCTTTGGGAAGTTGTGATTTGATATCTTGGGATTCATCTGATGCCTTTGACTTTGGACTTCTCTGTGAAGACCTGGTTTGGTTATTTTGATTTCATCTGATACATGGATTATTATTTGCTTATTTGGCTTACTTGAGACTTAATCCAAAGGAGTGAATTTTTGCTTAACCTGTGGCATAAAGTTTTCTATCTTGGTTAGATCTTTCCTCCCTAGATTTTACTTTATGCTCTAGGATAGTCTCTTCTTCTCCTCTCTTTCTTAAATTTTCAAAATCTTCTCTCTCTTTTTCAAAATATTCTTGTTTTCTAACTTGCACCATTTTTTTAACAAACCTGGACATTTGTCAAGTGATTTACAAAACTTCTTCCCAATTAATGATAATCCATCTTAAGCATATTCATACCAATTTCAAAAGACTAAATATGCATAACTCATTCAAAACATTTTGTTCCCTTTGTGCACTTTTCCTTTTAAAAACTTTTCTCAAAGTTTAGACATGGGTCATTTTATAGTTGAGATATAATTCTCCTAGCCCCATAGTATTGATGACAATTCTTTTCCGTCTGTGAGAGCTAGTGGCATACTTGTTGATCCTTATCCAAGTTGGAGCCCTTCCCATGATGATGCAAAGTTCTCATACTTATGGGTGACTAATTTAGTATTCTTCTTAAAATGACAAAATGTATTTTCATTAAAAATGAATCAAAACAAACATCTTTGTTATTTCTACCATGAAGTACGAGGTTTTGATCATCCATTTCACTTTGTTGGTACGTAGGCATGAGACTTTAAAAAATCTTGGCAAACACAAATATAAAAGAAAAAACATTTCTTTTCCCATCTCTCCAATCTTTTGCAAACAACACATTTTTCAAACTAAAATGTCCATAGTTTTAAAGAGGTTCCAATGGAGTATCATGGATGTTTAGGGTGCTAACACATTCCCTTTGCATAATTAACCCCCGGACCCGTATCTCTTTTTATTAGTTTTGTTTTAAAACTTCTTTGGATTTTGTTCGTACTTTTTCCTTTTCCTTTGGAAATAATAAAACCACGGTGGCAAATATTGCTTTATGAGTTAAGTTAATCAATAGCTTAATCTCAAAAAATTTACTGCTACAATCGTGTTCATCATTTAATTTTGTTTTTCGTGGCTTGCTTGCTTTTGAAATTTCTCTGAAATTCCCCGTGCTCAATTTAGATAAATGAATTTGGAGCATGAGATTGAATTCATGATGAGGAGGCGATCACATTGGTGGTGGTCTCGTGTTCTGAATTTTCCAAACGATGAAGCTCCGGTGAAGGATCATCGGGGAAGATGACCAAAGTGTTTCAGGTCGTCTGAGTTTGGCCAGACACATTGGACAAATGAAATATTTTGATTGGTGCAATTTGAATTGGATCCCGTGTTTCATTTTTGTTAAATTCCATCGTGCGCCTCAGCCTGAGAATTGTTGGATCTGCCACGTCAATTACTAAGGTCAGATCCAACGCTCCATGTTTTTTCTAATTTTTATTTCCTTTTCTATTTTCATTTTTAATTGCATTTTCTTTTAAAATTCATAGAAAATTCATTTTGCATCCAAAAATTCCCAAAATAATTTATAAAATTCTCTTTTACTTTTCTTCATCTAATTTTTATTTCCATATTTTATTTTATTGATTTTTTATTTTTCATGGAATTTCTCTGTTCTTCTTTATTTTAATTGGTTTAAAAATACTTTTCTGCATTTTTAAATTTTGGAAAAAAATCTATGTCTCTTATTTTTTTTCTAACCTTCCATAATTTTCTTGGCCGTGTATTTGGTGTTTTGAAGGACATTATGGATTTTCTCCTTTATTTCCATTTTAAAATTATTTTTGTTGCTTTTTATTGCATTTTATATTTGTTCGACCTTTGTTGACTTCTATTGGCCTTGGATCATAGTTGTTTTGATCAAGATCTCATCAAACTCAATGGATCTTGGGTGTTGATGGGGTGAAAACCCTAATCCACCAAAATGGATGATTGATTTTGATGATGACTTGATCAAACCTTTGATCCAATTTGGGTGTGACCTCTCTTGTCCCCTTCTGCTTCATCTCTTTCTTTTCTTCTTGACCAATTGGATAGTTTGTATCCATCTTATTCATGATGTGTGGATTGGTGCTTGATGAACTTTCACCATTTCAAATCTACCTCTTAATTGGTCATGGATCATTTAAGGTATTTTCGATTGATGCATAAGTTTGTCTTAAGCACTATGAAGTATGGATTGATGTAATGGACCACTCTCATAGCCTTTGTGCTTGATCAATTCTCTTTCTTTTTTATGGCATAGCTTTAGGAGAATGATTTACATATGATTTCTCTAGCATGTATTAACACAAACATTATTATTAACCGACCTCAGATAGTTGTGACTTCTACATAAGTCCAATTACAATTTCTTAACATGGCGCTAAATTTGTCCCGAAAGTAAGTCATTTTCATAAGTGAGATTGTAAGTCTTCTACTCCTCATGGTATTGTGTGAAAAATATTGTCTCGTTTTCACTTATGAGAGCGAGTGGCATACTTGTTGGTTTTATCCAAGTTGGAGCCATTCTCATAAGTAATGTAGAGGTTCATATTTTCATATTTGTGGGTGAATAGTTGAGTGTTCTCTATAAGATGACAAAACCATCTTTCATTTTAATCACTAACATTTACTAACATATTTTTGCCTTGACTTTACTTTAATGTCATTTATTCCTTGACTTTACTTTAATATCATTTACCTTATGCTCTTTACTCTTTTGTCATTTACTTTATGCTTTATTTTTAACCTCATATTATTTGTACTTGTGTTATTTGTTTGTTTGTCCATTTGGACATTCATTTCCTTGTAAAAAGACATTAGTAAAGGAAAGACCTAAAAAAAGGAATTGAACCTCTTGATTCATGCACTTATGGTTATTATACTTAGCATTATTATGGAGTTATGGACTTAGGAGTAAGATCTTGACCCTTGTTTTGGGAGTTTGTGACTTGAGACCTTGGGATCCATCTGACACCTGTGACTTTGGGTTCCTTTTGAAGACTTGGTTTTGTCACTTTGATTTCATCAGATACAGGATATATTCTTTGTTCATTTGGCTTGCTTTAGAATTTATCCAAAGGAGGTAACTCTTTCTTGACTTATGTCATAAAGCTTGCTATCTCTTCGTTATATATTTCCTCCTTAGCTTTTACTTTATGTTCTACGATAGTCTCGTCTTCTCCTTCCCTTCTTTGATTTTCAAAATCTTCTCACAATTTTTTCAGAACCTTCTTATTTTCAAACTTGAACCACTATCTAAATAAACCTTGACTTTTTGTTCAGTGATTTTCAAAATCTTTTCTTAATAAATGCTAATACATCTTAAGCATATTCACACCAATTCCAAAAGACCTAAAAATGCATGAAGCCATTCAAATCACTTTGTGCCCTTTTGTGCAGTTTTTCTTTTAATTTTTTTTAAAGTTTAGACATGAGTCATTTCCATAGTTGAGATATAATTCTCCTATCCCCATAGTGCTTATGATTAATCTTTTCCATCTAAGAGAGCTAGTGGCATACTTGTTGATCTTTATCCAATTTGGAGCCCTTCTCATGATGATGCAAAGTTCTCATATTATGGGTGACTAGTTGAGTATTCTCCTCAAAATGAAAAAAGTATTTTCATTAAAAAATGAATCAAAACAAACCTTTGTTATTTTTACCATGAATTACGAGGTTTTGATCCTCCATTTCACTTTTTTGGTACGTAGGCATGAGACTCCAAAAGTCATGGCACACACAAAAATTGTAAAAAAATATTTCTTTCCTCATCTCCCCAATCATTTACAAACAATACCATTTTAAGCCAAAATGCACATATTTTCAAAGAGGTTCCTATATAGTACTATAGATGTTTAGGGTGTTAATATATTTCCTTTCCATAACCAACCCCCGGATCTTTATCTCTTTTTTATTAGTTTTGTTTTAAAACTTCTTTGGGTTTGGTTCGTACTTTTCCCCTTTCCTTTGGAAATAATAAAGGCGCGATGGTGACTCTTGCTTTGAGAGTTAAGTTGATCAATAGCTTAAACTCGAAAATGTTACCGCTACAATAAAGTGGCGACTCTGCTGGGGAGTAGTCCCTAGTGGGTTTAGCCCATCTTTGTTTACTTGTGTATACTATGTTTGTTGTTGTTTGTTATGTCTGGTGCTTGGTGATCTCTATGTGGTGATATAAGTTCTATACCCAGACTCGAGTGCTCTTATGATAGGAGGGTGGTATACTCTTGTTTGGCTTACGTGGAGTTAATCCTTAATGAGGTGACTTGAAACACCCCGCTCAGTGGAGGCCCCTTTAGGATTATTGATGTCTTACGAGTAGTCATGATTAGCATTACTTTTTCTGACCTGGGAGCCTGATAAGTTGAGGATCTTAGAACCTTAACCTATCTTTGCCTTTTAGGACGTAATGCGATGGCTATTCAGGTGTAGACTTGAATTAGTTGTTACGTGATACTACACTCCAAGGAGTTTCTCTTGAGAATATTATTGGTTGGCGAGTAGTTGTTTAAGCCGGTAATATCTAAAAGATGGAACTATGACTCTAGGAACTTTTTAGAACCTTGTCCTACAGCTGATTATACCTTTAGTACATACCTTGTGGGTTGGTTTTTATCCTTGTCTCCATGCTCGTGATTGCGAACCTTTGGACATTGCTTGTGTCCCTTGTGTGATCTTGTTTATGGTTGTTGCATCATGCATTCATTATATTCATGAGCATTGTTCTCAATTTTCAAGGAACTTAGAGATTCTCTTTGCAAACATCGCAGATGTTTTGACCATGGATGTTGGAAGAAGGAATACTCAAAAATACAATTTCAGATGTCCTGATCTTAAGGAATTAAGAAAGCTAGCATCTTTTATGGATGATCCTAAGGATTTCAGAGACCGTTTTGAAAGGCTTTTGTCTGTTTTATCTACTGATGTTGAAGATGGTCTTCGTTGTACTCTAGTTCAGTTCTACGATCCTATCTACTGGTGTTTCACTTTCCCTGATTATCAGTTGTTGCCTACTGTTAAGAGTCCCACGTTGGATAATATATGACCTGAACATGTACTTATAAGTGGGGGAAGTCCTCACTCTACCAACCAATTTTGTAGGGTTGAGTTAGATCCAACCATATTTCTTAACATGGTATCAGAGCATCGTTTATGATCCGGTGGGCCACCTATTATGGTTTCCGCTATCGGACCACCCACAATTTATTTCCACGCTCCAGATGTCCAGTCCTAGGCGTGAGGGGGTGTGTTAAGAGTCTCACATCGGACAATATATGACCTGAACATTGGTGGCCTTTGAAACTATTATTGCCTTACTTATCTATGGTTTGGTCTTATTTCCCAACATTTAGAATTTTGTTGATGTTAACGCTATTAGGATCTTTTTGGATGGGAATCATGTTCCAACTTTGCTTGGTAACACTTATTTCTCCATTCACCATAGGACTTCTAAGGGAAACGGTACTATTGTCTGTTAAGCACCTTTGTTGTACAAGTGGTTTATTTCGCACTTGCTACAGTCTCCTATCTTCAAAGAAAACAAGGGTTGTTTAAGGTGGTATCAAAGACCTATTTCTCTCACCAATGATAATATCACTTGGTATTCTTCTGCTTACGATGACGTCGAGATTATTGATAGTTGTGGGGAGTTCTCTAATGTGCCTCTTCTTGGTACACAAGGAGGAATCAACTACAATCCGGCCTTGGCAAGACGTCAACTTGGGTTCCCCATGAAGGACAAACCTAATAACACTTTGTTATAGGATTTATTTTTCCAATAAGGGAAAGACACTCAAGGATTGAAGGCTTAGATGGTGCATGCTTGGCACAATTTTCATAGGAAAGGAAAAAATGAGCTTGGATTGAAAAATTGTGTAGCTTTGGAGCCTTATACTAGTTGGGTGAAGATGAGGGCAAAAGAATTCAAGATGCCTTACGCTTATGAGGGACCTATGTCTTTAGTAGTGGTCAGATCACTTACTATTCATATTAAAGACATAGAGGAGTTACAAGAAGCTTTGGATAGTATGAAGCAAGAGAAGGATGCTTGAGAAGACAAGTTTCACACTTCAAACCTTGAGATGATAGAATTGCAGAAGCAGTTGAAGGAAATGGATGACTTGATAGAGTTGCTTGAGCAATGTTCTATGAATAGGTCAAGGAACCAAGAGGATTTATTTTCCTCTACCACTGCATCGTCTACTCATCTTCCTACTTTCGGTGTTTGGAAAGGCATTGTAGATCATCTCATGATGGAGAAGGACGCCATGAAGAGAAACTATGAAAGAGAGATCAAAACACTTTGCAAGAAGAATCAAACTGGAGTTGGGTCATCGTCAGATATGATTCCATAGATCTAGTTTCTTTCCACTTATGTTTTAGGATTATTGAAATTGTATTTCAGATTGTAACCCTTCACATTATTAATAAAATAATATTTTCAGTAGTTTAAAATGTGTTATTATGATGTTTGCAATTTCTTTATATCTTGAAGTTCCTTAAAAACCTTGCATTTGCATTGTGCATATCATGTATCATGTTGCATCTTGGTGTTGCTTCAAGTAAGTTTATCAGGGGTCTTATTTCTTCCTTTTCTCGGTCTTCATTCAAACAAGTTATTTCACCAGTACAACACTCGTGCTAATTAACTGAAGAAGATGGATCGTCTAGAGCAAGAGAATTGTGAACTCCGTGAAGAGGTGACTACTTTGAGGAACAGTATCGAAAGCCTCACTATTATGATGGAAACCTTGGTGGCTTCTCAAAATCAGCCTCCTCCTCCTCCTCCTCCTTGGACTCTGCTTCAGAGGATTGTGATTTTTGAAATTATCTCTATGCCCATTTATGTGGCTCCAGTCAGTGCTCCGCAGTACCACATGCCTCCTGGTTTCCCTTGAGGGATGCATCCTCACTTTGTGGCTGAAGGATATCAATTTATTGTCGAGGTTCCCATGGCTCAACCATTCATATATGTACCACCTTTTGTGGTCCATGTTGCTCCTTATGTTGAAGGACCTATTTTCCATGTTGACCAGAGTGAAATTGTTGGTATCTATGAAAGGATAGATGACTTTCAAGATCATTTTTAAGCTATGCAGAAAGAGATTCAAGCTCTGAGGGGAAAAGAATTATTTGGGAAGAATGCTCATGATTTGTGCTTAGTTCCTAATATGAAGATACCTCATAAGTTTAAAGTTTCAGATTTCGAGAAGTATAAGGGGAACTCTTGTCCTTTGAGCCATTTGGTGATGTATGCTCACAAAATGTCGGATCAAACTAATAACCATCAACTGTTGATTCACTTCTTTCAAGACAGTTTTATTGGTACTGCTTTCAAGTGGTACATGGGACTTGATAGCACCAAAATCCAAACTTTAAACGACCTAGGTGAAGATTTTGTTCGGCATTACAAGTATAATGTTGATATGGCACCTGATAGAGATCAACTCTGTGTTATATCCCAAAATGATAAAGAAACTTTCAAAGAGTATGTGCAAAGATGGCGCGAGATTGCTGCACAAGTCAATCCTCCGTTGGAAGAGAAAGAAATGAAAAACATATTTTTGAAGACGTTGAGTATGTTTTACTATGACCCATATGGTTGCAAGTGCTCCTAGTGATTTTACCGAGATGGTAAAAATGGGAACGAGATTAGAAGAAGGTGTCTGTGAGGGACGATTAAAATAAAGTGGTTCATCTGACAGTTCTAGAAGGTATGGAAATTGTTTTCCCAAGAATAAGGAACATGAGGCTAACTCCATTTTGCAAGAGAAGTGTAGGAGATCTCTGAGAAGCAATCAACTTCATCAGCATGTGGCTTCAGTTACCCCAGTTATTAATCATGTTCCAGTTGTTCAAGTAGCACCAAATCATCAACCATGTTTTCATTAATGTACCCAATCCCGATGTCCTATGCGGAATTATTTCCTACTTTGATACAAAAGAATTTGGTATAGGCTAGAACTTTGCCAGCTATTTCGAAAGAGCTTCCATTGGGGTATAAACCTGATCATCATTGTGCATCCCATCAAGGAGCACTCGGTCATGATATTGAAAACTATTTCACTTTGAAAGTCGAGGTGAGAAGATTAATGCAAAGTGATATTTTTCCTTTTGAAGACTCTGGTCCTAATGTGCAAGCCAATCTGTTGCCTAAACATGAGGGTGCAACTGTGAATATGGTTGAAGGATGTTGCAGCAGTAAATTCATGACTATCAAGCTATGGATAAGCTAGACGTCAACAAAACCAGAGTCGCCACCGCATTTTTACTGTTTCCAAGAGAAAAGGTAAACATACAAACAAAACCCAAAAGATAAGAAGTTTTCAAATCAAAACTAATAAAATGCTAGAGATTACAGGTAAGGGGGTTGGTTACACAGAGGGTAGGTGTTAGCACCCAAAGTGTCGTAGGTACTCCTAGGGAACCCTTTTTTGTGTGCATATGTGTTTTTGTACAAATGATGTTTGCAATAAATAGAATGGGGGATGAGAAAATAATTCATTAATTATATTTTTGTGTTTGACAAGACCTTCGGACTTGTGCCTACGTACCAACATAAAAATGAGGGATCAAAACCTCGTAGTTTGTGGTAACAATTTCAAAGTGAATGGATTGCTTTGAAAAAAAAAATTAAGTTTAACAAAGGCACAAAAGGCCTAAAAAGGTTTAAATGAGTGTTAGTTTTTTTTGGCTTTTGAAATTTTAAGTCAAGTATAGTTAGGTTTATTTACAAGTTTGATTAAGAAAATAAGTTTGAAACCAAAGTTTCTAATTTCCAATATGGTCCAAGTTTAGAAATCACAAACAAAGAAGATTTTTAAAGATTAGGGAGGGATTTTTTGAAAATAAAGAAGTGGGAAGAGATGAAGAGACTAATCCTAAGCAAACATTTAAAAGTTAAGAGTTGAAAAGATATGACTAATGGGCTGCAATCCAACAGACAAGAATGTCATATAGAAACCCAAATTTCCCTTGGACTTTAGAATCAAGCAACATCAATACACAAATAGCAAGGTGAAAAGAAAGGCATCAAATAAAGATAGCCACATCGAAGCTTATCAACTCCATGATCTTCTTTAAAATTTCCCATGCATCAGATGACTTCAAAGATGGAATTAGGCACAGGTTCAAAATAGCAACTTCACTATGAACATGTAGCAGATGAACTCAAATAGATATTCAATATTGTATCCGATGAATGTTCACATCACAGGCACTTGGTTTCATGAAAGTTGGCATTGGCCAAGTCCTTTGCATAGGGAGTGTTGCCTAAATTCTAAGTCCAATAATCTCAGATCAAACCAACAGTCCACACAACATGTTTTTTTAGGGTTTTTGTTCTTATTATGTACATTAAGGTCAAAAGACCTCACAAACAAACAAGTATATACAAACACAAAATATCACAAATTATGGCCCAAGTTTGGGCAAAGTAAAAATGGCATTAATATAAACAACTTGAATGGTATGAATAATGACAAATGAATAAAAGCTCAAAAATTAAAGTGCATAAAAGTAAATGACTTGAAATTAAATGTTAGTTGTTAGTTGATTAGAAGTTAGTGTTACTTTTGCTTTATTTTGTTTAAGTCATTCTTTGGAGAACACTCAACCCACTTATCATAAGCATGGATCCCTAAACCAAGACATCTTCCAAAGGAAGGAAAAAGGCCAAGTTTCCACAAAATACCATGAAAGAGGGGAGACTTACAATCTCACTTACTAGAATGTTATGTCTTTTTGTCACAAATTTAGCGCTATGTTAAGCAATCGTAATTGGACTTATGTAGAAGTCACAACTATTTGAGGTCAGGCAATGCAATTTTGGTGTTAATGCATGTTAGAGACATAGTATAATGGACTATGCTCATGAAACATACCACACACAAAAAGAATATGCAAAGTGGTGGACCTAATCTCATCCATACTCATGTTGATTTTGCAATCAACTAGCATTAGGATATTTGAGATATCATAGGTCCATGACATAAATGAATAAACAAGGAGAATGAGATGAAGAGGAAGGCGGAATGGAATCAACACAAATTGGTCAAAGGAGGACTTTTACCAAATTAAGATCATTCATTCATTTTGGGAGATGAAATGTACATTTCATCAATCCCCTAAATCCAATTATCTTAACATAACAAAGTCAAATCAACATTGACCAAGGCCCAAACAACACAAGTCAAACTCAACAAGTCAATTAAAATGGCTCTACACAATTTATTTGGCATTTAATCAACTAAAAATAATTAAAATATGCATTAAATTAAATAATGGTTGGTCAATTTCCTATAACCTCATCAAAACACCAAAGTAATGGCCATGAGATTTATCATAGGTCAAACAAGGTCAAAGGACCTTGGAGCAAAAATTTCATAATTTTTGGAAACTTAAAAGTATTTTTAAACAATTAAAAATATTCACAAAAAAATTCGTAATTTTTGGAAACTTAAAAGTATTTTCATCAATTCATATTAATTTTAATAATGATCTAAAAAATAATTTTAATTCAAAAAATGAAAGAGGATTTTATTTAAAAAAAATTGGTGAAAGTCTCATAATTTTTGGATCAATATTAAAATTAATATGAATTAATGAAAATAACATAAATAAAATGAAAATTGGAAAATAAGAAAAAACGTGGACCACTTGATTTCCCTTATTAATTGAGGTGGCAGATCAAGTGGATCCAAACGCGCGTTCCACCATGGACTTGAGTCAGCGCGCCACGAACAAGGTATTCAAAACCAACGCTCGTGATTAGATTAATTCAAAAAGATCATGTGGCTCTGGACCATGCCAACTCACCACCGGAGTAAAACTCTGGTTACCTTCTCAGGCGAGCCTTGTCGGACTGGCCCACTCATCACCGTCACTAAAATAAAAAAGAAGGACATGATTTTAAAGTAAAAATGGCACTGATCACGAATCTGGCCTCAATTCATCCTAATTCCAAGTATATTAAGAGATACATGGAGTTGAAATTTGAGGTACATGATCTGAGTTGCTTCGATTTGACCTCAAAGTAACTCAATCTTCTTGCCTACATTGGTAGGACTTCAGACAACCAATGAACCAAGAGAATTATGGAGAATTGAGTGAGAATCGAAGAGATGAAAAATTCTGGAAAATACCTTCAATGCAGTGCAGAATTCAATTGCTCTTGCTTTGATTCTTGCTTGATCTCACTAAGGAAGCTTGCAGAAGTAGATTAGAATCAACCAAAGGCTTTAGATCCCTGGACTTTTGAATCTCAAAATAGTGAGATTCAAACTCAATTTTCAAAGAAAATTCTCAGGTTTCTCCTTTCAAATGGAAGGGTTTGGGGTATTGGGGCAAAGCTGGTGCGAGGGGCTCCTTAATTCTGAGCATAGGGACCTCTATTGATAGTCGTAACTCATGTTATTTGCACCTTCAAATTAAACTTCCAAATTTGGAAATGGATAATGCATGCTTGCATGGGCGTGTACAGGCCCATGATGTCACTCTCTTAGGTCCATAATCAAGTGTGAATGAGTCTGGCAACACTTGGAATGCAAGGCAATTGTGTATGGCTGTTTGAAGTTTTGATTTTGTCAAATGATAATGCCATGTTCAAGCTATGCGCATACCATCCAAATCTTGTCAAAAATGGATGAAATTGGACTTTTTGGAAAGGTTAGGTCAAGAGGAACAACTTTCATGTTGGATACTTTTCCATTTGAAGCTTTTATCATTATGAATCTTGAGGTGGAAGTTTGGAAATTTTAACGTATCAAAGCAAATGGGAGCATCTCATGCCAATCCTTATATGTTACAACCATTTTCTGGATGATCTTCTTGATGTTCTTATTCGCAGCTTCAACAGCCTCATTCACCTTAGGTCTGTAGGGAGAAGAATTATGATGTGCAATCTTGAAGTCTTTGCAAAGAGCTTCCATCATATTGTTATTCAAGTTAGATCCATTATCAGTAATGATCTTACTTGGCACACCATAACGGCATATAATTTGATTCTTGATAAACCTTACAACAACTTGCTTGGTTACATTCGCATACGATGTCGCTTCAACCCATTTTGTGAAGTAGTCAATAGCCACCAAGATGAAATAATGTCCGTTCGAAGCTTTGGGCTCAATCATGCCAATCATATCAATTCCCCATATGGAGAAGGGCCATGGGGAGGAAATGACGTTCAACAGCGTCGGAGGAACATGAATTTTATCTGCATAAATTTGACACTTATGGCATTTCTTTACAAACTTGCAACAGTCAGATTCCATTGTCAGCTAATAGTAACCTGCTCGCAACATCTTCTTTGCCATCACATATCCATTGGAATGAGTACAAAAGTAACCTTCATGGACTTCAACCATCAATAGGTCTTCTTCGTGCCTATCCACGCATATGAGCAGAACCATATCGAAGTTTCTCTTACACAATACATCACCATTCAGGTAGAAATTGCCGGATAATCTTATCAAAGTCTTCTTATCTTTCAAAGATGCCCCAGACAGGTAAATCTGACTTTGAAGGAAACACTTGATATCAAAATACCACGGCTTCTCATCTTTGATCTCTTCAACAGTAAATATATGAGTTGTCCTATCAAGATGCATAACATTCAAATTAGGAACCTCATTCCAATATTTCACTAAGATCATTGAAGCCAACGTTGCAAGAGCATTTTCCATCTAATTTTCATCTTGAGGGATATGATGAAACTCAACCTTTGTAAAGAAAGTTGAAATCCTCCTCGCCTAATCTCTATATGGTATCAAACCGGGTTGATTTGTCACCCATTCACCTTTGATCTGATTCATAACCAAAGTTGAATCTCCATAGATATCTAAGTACTTGATTCTGAGATCAATGGCCTCTTCTATCCCCATAATGCAAGATTCATACTCATCCATGTTGTTTGTACACTTGAAAGTCAACCTAGCTGTAAATGGAAAATGAGTGTCTTGAGGAGTAATAATCATTGTTCCAATGCCATTACCATACTGATTACCAACTCCATCAAATACCATGCCCCAACAGGAACCAGGTTCTGGCCCTTCTGCAAGCAATGGTTCATCACAATCTTTAATTTTCAGGTACAAGATCTCTTCATCGGGAAAATCATACTGCACTGACTGATAATCTCCAATTGGTTGGTGAGCCAAATGGTCATCCAAGACACTACCTTTGATCGCTTTCTGAGATCGGTATTCGATATCATACTCTGATAACAACATCTACCAACGGGCAATCCTCCTAGTTAAAGCAGGCTTCTCAAAAATATACTTGATTGGATCCATTTTGGATATCAACCAAGTGGTGTGATACAACATATATTGACGCAGACGCTTAGCAGCCCAAGCCAACGCGTAACAAGTTTTTTCAAGCATAGAATACCGAGTCTCACAACCGGTGAACTTCTTACTGAGGTAGTAAATAGCATATTCTTTCTTTCCAGCCTCATCTTGCTGACCAAGAACACAACCCATATGTCGCATTACGCGAAAAACCGGCGGGAAACAAGAACAACAGAGCCGCCACCGTGCGTTATTTATCCCAAAAGAGGGAAAGGAAACGCTCAGAGTAAACCTGGAAAAGACATGGTCTCGCGACCAAAGAGAATGGGATCGGGAGTCGGTTATGCGAAGGGAAGGTATTAGCACCCCTACGCATCCGTCGTACTCGACGGGATCCATGCACAATAGGGAGAGAAATGGTTGCTAAAACACTGCTCAAACACACACACACACTGGCTGAAAGAGACACAAGAAAACAGACGAGACTGACTCGGCAGGATATCGCATCCTGGGCCTACTTAGTCTATCAAGCATAGACATCAGAGTCTAAGTAGTTCGGACTGGGGAAACGACACATGCTCGCTAGGATATCGCATCCTATGCATACGTATCTTCTTGGACGAAGAAGAATCAGAGCATTCGTAGCTCGGCTGACACGCACACAAACAAACACAGGCAAAGGCAAACGTGGAGCCTGGATGCCAATCACTGGACTTATATCAGCATCCGAACCAAACAAACACACACAGGAAACCGAACGCCACTCGATGGACTTACATCAGCTTCCAAACCAGAACACACACAAGGGGCAAACATGGAGCCCGAATGCCAATCACTGGACTTACATCAGCATCCGAACCAAAAGCACACACTGGAAACCAACTGCCAATCGTTGGACTTACGTCGGACTCCAACCAGAAAAAGGAGAAACAACTCACACAAACAAAACAAAAGGGCGAACGTGGAGCCCGAATGCCAATCACTGGACTTACATCAGCATCCGAACCAAAACACACGCAAGGGTGGTTAAGACACAAAGGGTAGAAAAAGAAAAAGGGCGCCCGGAGAGATCAGCTCATCTCCTGCCTACGTACCTCATCTGGCATGAGGATCAGGGCGACGTAGTTCCCCTACGGAGGGAAAAGGATGAACACGCGAACTAATAGGGAGACTAGAGCTCGAGCCTAATAGTTGCCACGCAAACAAAAAGAGACGCTGAGACGTCAGAAGGAACACAAAGGTTGAAAGGACAAACTAATAGGGAGACTAGAGCTCGAGCCTAATAGTTGCCAAACACACACAAAAAAAAGAAAAAAAAGGGCGCCCGGAGAGATCAGCTCATCTCCTGCCTACGTATCTCATCTGGTATGAGAATCAGGGCGACGTAGTTCCCCTACGGAGGGACAAAGGACTAGCCTAACCAGATAACAGAGGGAGACACAACACTAGGGAGACTACGACTCGAGCCTAGATGTTGTCATGCAAAGTCGTCCCTAAGTTAAGGTTTCTAGCTAACTTGCACAGGAAGGAGAAGGGTCTCGATTGCAACTAGGGCAAGAGAAAGGGGAGGTCTCAATCGCAACGAGGGCGAGAGAAGAGAATTAGTGTTAGTTGTTAGTCAAACTCGACAAGACATCGCATCTCGTGCCTACGTATCTCATCTGGACATGAGAATCAGAGTTGCCGTAGTTCGGCTAAACTATTCCCGTTGGTTTGTGTTTTTTAAGTAGACAACGTCACTGCGCAATCTACCTGATGCTCGACCTTTGGAGACTTACTCACCTGTAGTAGAAGGAGCTAACGTATCCTTAAGAGGGGATAATGTTTGTTTGTGTTTTAGGAAAGCTCAAGCAAGAAAGGAAGTCCTATACGAAGGAACCGTGCTACCTTAATTGACATGCAAACGAGACTACACGGAGTCTAACAAACCTAGGGGATACAATCACACCACACAAGCACATACAGCATGAAATAAACACACCAACAAGGGGCTCAAACATCAAGGCTAGGTTTTAGTCGAGGGGTCATATCAACCTCAACAAACAAACCACTGGCACTGGGTAGTGTTAGCTCTTAACCTTGCCATTGAGGGGCTAAGGTGAAGCAAATGAAAGGTGAGTGAAGATAGGACTTCACAGCTCTTATCCCTGGCCTGGGAGAGCTTAAGGCAAGAATGTGTGGGTTCAGAAGGTAGGAACCCTTCTACACATTTGATACTGACTCAACTGTACAGATATACAAGATCTTGGGCTTGTATCTGCAATGCATCAACACAGTGGTGTGAGCAAAGCAGATGACACACAGAATAGCAGGGGATAGGTTGCATATCCCTTGGGTTCTGCCAATTGCCTCTTCACTTAGGAGGTCTTTGACTCTATACAAGGACAAATGTAAACAATCACAAACATTGCCTCTTAAGGAGGACTTCAGACAGTTGCCTGGCCAAGTAACAGGCCAGGTCTTCCAGACTACATGAAGATAAGAAAATATACCTCAATGCAAATTGCTATTAAGCAAAGCAAAGCAAAGTTCACAAGGAACTGAAAGCAACTAAGGTACCTGAAATCAGTCAAGCACAGTTAGTATACCAGGCACAAAGTTAAAACAAAATAGCAAAAGTCAACAGACAACATAGTCAGTTAAATGTGCAACGCATAAGGCTCAAAGCATGTGAGCCAAGCAAGCTACAAAACAAACAAGTTAGCCATGATAATCAAATCAAACTCATTCAACTTGTATAAGTTTCTTTGGGCAATTGCTTCTTAACCTGAAAAAATGAACTCAAACATGAGCAACAGGACCATTAGGACAAGCCTAGGGTCAAAAGGGAATGAGAAAGTAAAAACAGCAAGTGGAATCCAATCAAAATCATATTCAAACAATCAAGAAACAAACTCAATTGGGTTCTCATTCATATCAATCATCATCATCATTTTATAAGCAAAAGAAGTCAAAGCATGGCTTTTAGAAGCTCATAGAAGTCAACAGCAAGACTCAACTCAAAACCAATCTCAAACATTTCAAAAAATCATCAAATAAATCATGATCAAACAAAACCCATAGCATGGTAAGCATGTCAAATTTCAACTCATTTGGACAAGTAGAAGGTGGTCAATGAAAATCAGAAAGGCAAGGCAATTTTAAGCATGCTCAAAGAAGTCAACCAAACATGCATCAACTTGAAAAAATCATAAATCAGTGATAGCATGTGAGAAATGAATGGGATCAAAACCATGGCAAAGCTTAAGATGTCTACTAATCACATATAAAATTTCATGGCCATCCAATAAAGTATGAGAATTTCACAAATGAAATGGGAGCATGTGTCACAAAAAGTCAACATAAGACCAAACAGGGGAGAAAAATCTCAAACAAATAGGAAATGCCACAAACAATTCCAAGAAAAATCACATGTAAACTAGACATACAAGAGTACATTCATGCAAAAATTCAAAGCAATTTGATGTCAAGAGGCATGGTAAAGAAAATCATGAAGTTGCACATCAATGGTGTGACACAAATTGTCACACCCTACTTAAAAAAATCATAACTCAACAACCAGAGATGATAAATTCATAAACTCTATACCAAATTCACCATGAATGTGTCTAGCTTAAGCACAGACATTTTCAAAGCCATTGGATAATGCATCACCATTTCACAAATGTTTTGGCAAAAGGTACAAAAAAATGGTCGCATGTCAAAAACCCTAGCATCATTTAAAATTCATTCATCCAAAAATTCTGGAGAAAATATGACAATTAACTAGAGATTAAGATGGATAAGATGCAAAAAATCCCATTAATTTTGGATTAAACATGGATGAGATATGATTTTTGCAAATTTGTGATCAAAAATGGAATAAATATTAACATGAAATATTTTAAATGGTGTAAATAGAACAACCGGTGGCACATTGGTAATTAAGGGCACAGTTTAATGAAACGGTGCGTAGCGAAAAGAAACGTGGCAGGCGGTGATACGGCATGGCAATGAAACAGTATATTCCTCATGCAAATAGCAGAAACACGATGCAAATAGAAATTCTGGGCAAACGCATTAGGGTTCTTCACATACAGTACATGCATTCATCTTCAACATTCAATCGAAAAATAAATTTGCCCAGAAAATGGAATTGAACACATCATCGTGACCAGCAAACAACACTCATGCATAATCTAACCTCTATTTTCATTAAATCAACTTAACATGGGAGAATCAAGTGAAAACATAAACGAACACCAAGTTTCAAATTGACATATTTTTACAAATACTCAACCATTTCATGTGATTTAAAGCTCATTGTAACCATGGCAAGGAGATCTTTCATAAGCATATTATAGTTTTGAAAATGGTGAGAGTCGAAAACCTTACCAGATTGAAGTGCAGTCGTGATTCAGTGAGGATTAGGCCATGAAAGCTCAAAACAGATGCCCAGCCAAGCTTGAAATGATGGATGAGTGAAGAAGTTTAGCTCAGTTGCCTTCTTTTTTGCTCAAATCAAAACTGGCCATGGACGAACCTTGATGAAGCAGAACTTGGTAATGGCTTTACAGTCAAGGAATAAGGCTTGCAATGAGCTCCAAAAGGATGATGAATGATGAAGCAAACAAGGAAGAGTCGTGCTCTTTGGCAATTTTCAGAAAAATCTCCAAATGAAGAACAAGAGTGTTTTTGAGAAATGAGTTTTTTCTGTGTGATAATGTGGCTGCTAGGGTTCTGTTTTTGCAGAAAATGATAAATATATATGCTATTTTAGGTTGGCTAATGGAATGCTAATCACAATTAACTTAAATGAAATGTTTTTGGTCATTTGCTAAAATTCAACCAAGTTTGCAAGGAGGTGCATGAAAGTGCACGAAATTGGGCTTGTAACATGTCCAAAATACAATTTGTGATCAATTCCAATTGGTAAAAGTGGTTAAAAATGCTTACTTTAAAAACTCATTTTTTCACTACACTTGAAATTAATTCATGTAAGTTCAAAAATGCCATTTTGATTGGTGATGTTTTGGTGAATGATGATGACATATTTGGAAAGAGGGGATCAAATATGACTTGTTGCAAAAAACCCCACCCAATTTGGCCAAATGGTTTGAGAGATATGGCCTTTTGAAGTTCAAACATTTCTGAAAATGATTTGATCATAACTTGCCAACCATACATGGGAATTGAGTGTTCTTGGACTTTTTGGAAATGGGAGAACAAGATCTTGAACTTTCATGTTGGGCAAAAATTCATTTGAAGCTTGTATCATGATGTAAGTTTAGGATCAAGAAGTTTCCATTTTTGGCAACTTCCAATTACAGGTCAAGTTTCTATTTTTGGAAATTTCTTGTCTGGCTTCAAATTCTTCCATGATGATGTTTGACATGTTATATGAGGCCTATATGGACATGAATAAGCCCTCTCAAACCAATTCCCACCTTGAAATCCATAAAATCAAGCCCAGTTGACCAAGGTTGACTTTTTAGGGTTTCTGGTAAACTGTGCGTTGACTGATGACTTCTGAGCATCCAATCTTTGACCAAACCACTTCCAAAGGACCCCTAGGTCATGTGAACATGTTGGGCCAACCCTAGGGCCTTGGCTCAATGGAGAATGCACTTGCTTGCTTGACTGACTGATCTTCTGATCAGTTTGACCTAATTCTTCTGATGATCTTGCACTTGAGGCAAAGGGACAATGCAATGCTATGCAGTGGACCATGTTAATGCTATGACCTAATATGAGAATGTGGGTACAATGATAGGTGCAAATTTGAGGTGCTACAGCTGCCCCTATTCAATCAGCTGGGAACCCAAATAGATGAGAGCGATGGCTGTCAGACTTTCAGGGTAAACAGGGATTGAATACCAAAGAACCGTAGAAATTTGCACCCTGCTGGATATGATACAAAAAGAACCACGTCATTTACCGATGACGACTGCATGACAACTTCAGAAAAGCAAAACCATTTACCGATGGTTAAAAACTGGAAACTTGATATTTACCGATATCAACTTCAGCGAGACCATTTACCGATGGCTGCTGGGAAATAATTTCAGAAAAGCAAAACCATTTACCGATGGTTAAAAGACTGGAAACTTGATATTTACCGATATCAACTTCAGCGAGACCATTTACTGATGGCTGCTGGGAAACAACTTGATGTAGAAAGGAAGCAAGACCATTTACCGATGGTGGCTTCAAAGCAACTTGATATTTACCGATATCAACTTCAACAAGGCCATTTACCGATGGCTGTTGCAACTGGGAATTCGATATTTACCGATATCGAAGAAAACTGGGCCATTTACCGATGGCATCTCTGCTTGGGGAGGAACAAAATCCATTTATAATGGAATCAGACAAGACGTTTACCGACGACTTCTAGGGATCTTGATTTTATTAAATAAGGAAGATGACACATGATCAGACATTTACCGATGACTGGGATGAGACTCGATGTTTACCGACATCGAAAGATGATGTTTACCGACATCCAAAGAAATGACCAGACATTTACCGATGACTGGGGAAAAATTTATTGGGGAGAGACAAACAAATATTCGCAACCGGAAACCAGATAGGACATTTACCGATGACTCTACTGGGGATCTCTAGCTGGGGATTTGTCAGACATTTACCGATGACTGAGGAAAAACTTGACGTTTACCGACATCGAAAGATGATGTTTACCGACATCAAAAAAATGACCAGACATTTACCGATGACTGGGGTGAGACTCGATGTTTACCGACACCGAAACAATGGTGTTTACCGACACCAAAAATGACCAGACATTTACCGATGACTGGGGTGAGACTCGATGTTTACCGACACCGAAGCAATGGTGTTTACCTACACCAAAAATGACCAGACATTTACCGATGACTGGGATGAAACTCGATGTTTACCGACACCGAAGCAATGGTGTTTACCGACACCAAAAATGACCAGACATTTACCGATGACTGGGATGAGACTCGATGTTTACCGACACCGAAGCAATGGTGTTTACCTACACCAAACAAAGAACACACGCGGGTGTTAACATGACACCTACTGGTATCACAAGAACGACATCTTAGATATGCCAAGGCAAAGCTGCTCACTTGCTAGGGGTCTCACTGAGGAGAAACAAACTTTCTGTCACCAACGAGTGAGGAAATAAGCCTCTGTGGGGATATCCTGAATGCTGTCAGGAGCAACTGTAGCGAATGTGCCGTACAGGTTGAACAAAAATCCGCCTCTGCCGGGGATACGGTCTGATGGGTTTCGAACACATGAATGCATATGTTTGAATTTTTTCTGTGGTGTAATGCTCCATATGGAATGGAAATTCTATGCAGTTTGAGGATGCAATGATCACTACATGCAAAATGCAAAATGATGGAAACTCCGCCGAGGAATACACAGGATGACTGTGCTGAGAAACCTTCAATACAATTCCGCTGGGGGGGGAAAAACAAGGCAACTGCCGGGGATTCATAAAGCAACTTGCTACTGACAAAAGTGAAATTGCTGGGGATATCCCAATCAATCCACCGGTAGGATAAACTCCGCTTGGGGAAATAACTGCTCCGCTGGGGAAGATAAACCAGGCAACTCTTTGGGGATAAGGCTCCTACAAACCTCAGATACGATAAACTCTGCTTTGGGAACTATCTGTTACTCCGACGGGGACGACCCACGCAATCCACAGGTAGGATAGATTCAAGCTGGGGATGCACACACTGATCTGATACTGAAACCTGTCCACCCCACTGGTAGGATGAACTCTGTTGGAGAAATATTTCGTGAAACCCGCTCCACTCGGTGATAACAATCGAAAGATTGACCAAAGAGTGCATAAGATATATTATCTATAGCCGTCAAAACGTAGATAATACACTCGCATGGAAGATTATCCATAACCGGGTTGCAGGTTGTTAAATGGATAAATCGACCGAAAAGAAAGGCATCGGTACCAGGACTAGGTATGCAAAAGATGACCAATCAAAAGAGGATAAAGTTGCTAACTCGGAGCAAAATACCCAAAAGAAAGGGGAAGACCCAATGGGGACAATACTGCTTGATCAAGGCAAGTATCCAGAGGGGAAAAGAATATCAATACCGCAAAGAGGGGATTACATCTACCGGTTTGTAGGCAGAAAACCACGGAAAAAGTAACCGTCATCAATCAGGATGAGCACAAAGGGTTAACTCCACCAAGGGGAGAACGTGGGATTTTACAACTACCAGCTAGTAGGTAGAAAACCACAAAGATAGGACTTACAACTACCGGTTTGTAGGTAGAAGCCAAAACAATCTGCTGAGAGACAGAGTGAGAAAAAAGGATTTACAACTACCGGGTGGTGGGTAGAAGACCGCAAAATCCGCCAACAATCAGAATGAACCACAAAGGTTACCTCTGCTAGGGGATGAAAGTGGGATTTTACAACTACCAGTTAGTAGGTAAAAAACCACAAAGATAGGACTTACAGCTACCGGTTTGTAGGTAGAGGCCAACACAATCTGCTGAGGATAAGATGAATGAGTGCCGGTTAGTGAGTCACTATTCATTTATGCCCCAGGGAGACACAAGAGACAGTTACAAGGAAGCCAGTTTAGGATCGATCCAAAAAGGCAAACTGAATCAAGACTCATCCTAATGAGGAAAGAACTCAATAGGGAAAACCCATCCCGCTATGTGTAGGGAGGGAACGGAAACAACCGTCATCCACGAGGATGTATCTCAGTGGGGAAATGGTAGGAAAGGGTAGACACTTTCTGCTTAAGGGGTTGGCTCTACGTGGAGAGATCAGACACACCCATATCTGCTAGGGAGGATCTACTGGAGAGATCTGTATCAACAAATAGCAGGAGACAACCATCAACAGATACACGGCAACAGCTGCGTCATGAGTATCCGAATGCTATGATTATGCATGTATGCATGATGCATGATGAATGTATGATGAATGCTGACAAACAGACATGTAAACACACAGGCCCAGGAATCAACCACCCGGTACTACTCTTCTTCCATAGGGAAGGCCAAAAACACCAGAGAGCAAACGCGATCTGCTTGGAACCGGGATATCAGGGAACAACACCATCATGCGGGGAGAGGAGAAGACCGCTCTGCTGGAGAGACGAACGCTAACGTCTTCAGTAAACACTCTGCTTGGGGAACTGCCCCACAAAAGTATTCAAAAGCAACCTTGTTGGGAATGCCCCACGGTAGGGCTCGAACAATCCTCTACTGGAGATGCCCCACAATAAGGCTAACAGGGACTTGGAGGAAGAATGTTGTACTGCCGGGAACATGAAGATAACAACTTCAACCAACACTGCACTGAGCAACCTTGCTGAGGAGAAACCAAAAGAGGTTCGACAGGAGAAAGATAAAGTTATGCTCGAGATACGAACAAATGTCTTACCTGTTGGTAATCATACCACCCTCGGGAGAGCACTGCGGATCTCCTAAGTATCCTTCCATCATCGTGAATGCTCACTTTGTTTAAGAACAATTTTTTTGAAAAATTTGTTTATTTTGAAAAACAATGATACTTTATCAATTAAAACATGCAAAACATTTGTTGAGTTGAAACAAATAGGAGTGCACATAATTGGATAAAAGCTCAAATTGATGTGATGGAATGGTAGTGTGCAAAGGGCGAGACTCCATAGATCTGTACAAGTTTGAAATCGGTGATATATATTGGAGAGGGCTACATTGAACATAATGACCTTTCCTCTACCATTCCGAATTTTCGATGTATTCGGAGCTTCAGTCGACGACGAATCGAGAATCCCTGACGGATGACGGATATAGAGCACAGTCTTGTCAAGATGCAGTTACTTGCCAAATCCCTAATTTTTGCCTAGATTGCCCCAGTGTGAGGTGATCAATCTAGCGGGATGCAAATTCTTTTTTCAATGTCTCTAACTTTTGCCTGGATTGCCCTTTCGGGTTTTCAATCCACCGAGACGCTCCTTTTTGCCTAAGTCGCCCTTTGGGGTGTTCAACTTAGCGAGCTTTTTGCTTTTTCTTTTAGGCGAAGTATTTCTTGACTGCATCAGGATTCACAGGACGAGTGAACTTCTCCATCCATTGTTGTAAATGTCAGAGCACCGCCTGAAAAGGCTCTCTTGACAACATATGGACATTCATAGCTTGGGGGTTCACTTGCCCCTGGAATCGAGCACGAAAGATAAGACTTTCTTGAGCACAAGGTCGCCTTCTCAAAACACACGAGGCTTGACCTTCTTGTTGGATGCTTTTTCACTCTCTGTTGATATGATTGGCCATGACACATGGCAGTTGATCGAATTCAGCATCAGCCAACTTGGGACTTTGAGGGTGCTATCTTTCTTTCTTTCTTTTCCTTTCTTTTGATTTTTGATTTTGATTTCTTTTGATTTCTTTTGATTTTGATTTTTTTTTATTTTGCACCCTCTTCTTTCTTTTTTTTTCTTTTTTTTTTCTTTTTTTTGATTAATGCCCCAGTTGGCTGTTCTGCTGATTCTCGAGATACAACTGAGTGATCTTCTTTTCTTGCTCAAGAAGTCGGGAAATCTCGTCAGGAATCCCTTCAATCATCATCTTCTTCCGCTTCGAATACAGGGAATTCAGAATTGGGAGATGGCGTTGGACCATTATGTTCAATGGGTTTAAGAAATAACCTGCATAATGATTTTGATATGAAAAGCTTTTTTTTTTTTTTGAAAATCAAACAAGACAATCATTATGCAGATGAAAAGATTGCTTTTATTCTTGTTTTTAGGGTTTTTTGTGATCACCAATTTCATGCAAAAGCGAAAAGGGAAAACAATTGGAAAAACAAATATTCGACATGTATTTATTTGAATGAAAATATCATTGCACAAAATATTGCCAACAATGTCATCACTTCTCCTTTTGGCATGGGAGAAGGGTTTTTAAACAAAGTGATTATTATTATGACTTAGGAATGACTGTAAGAACGCCCACAGTGACCCAATTGTGATAGATCCCCCCAGGGATGACAACTGTCAATATCTTTTGCACCAGCAGCTTCTGCTTTTGAACAAACCTCTTCGTTGAAGACCTCAGAAGAACAACCACCACCATCCCGGGACTTGCCGTCTTCAAGCTTGATTAACACGGGGACCTAAATCCTCCAAGATTAGAATACCTGACCTCACAAGGTCTTGAACCTTCATCTTCAGCTGAAAGCAACTATCCACATCATGACCAGGAGCACCCGAATGATACACACAATGTTGTTCAGGCCTATACCACCACCGAGGGTTGACGGGTATGGGCGGCGGGTCTCTGGGAGTAATCAAGTTCCGCTCTAACAGAGAAGGATACAGTTCGGCGTAGGACATGGGGATTGGATCAAAAATGATCTTCTTCCTCTCATTACTCGTACCAGCTTGATTATCAATGGGAGGCTGGTAAGCCTGTTGCTGAGGACGATGTTGTGGAGTCTGATACTGCTGAGTTGGTCTTCTCTGTTGCTGTTGAGTTGCTGGAATAGTCACAGCGGCCACTTGACGATATGGTCCTCTGTTTGCACTCCTTCGACGGTGCACAGCATTTGTTTCATCCTCTCCCCTTCTGGGTGCCCCAGAGTATAGCTTCTTAGAATTTGAAGAGTTTGAAGAACCAGGATCTTGAATCCTCCCTGCTTTGATAAGGCTTTCAGTCCTCTCCCCACAGACAACAACATCAGAAAAGCTACTAAACGGGCAGCTTCCCATGCGGTCCATGAACACACCTTGCAAGGTCCCAATGAACATGTCAGTCAACTCTCTCTCCAGCATAGGAGGTTGCACTCTGGCGGCTAGCTCACGCCACCTCTGGGCATACTATTTTGAAGCTTTCCTTGGATTTTTGACACAAGTTCTGCAATTGGGTTCGGCTTGGCGCCATGTCCATGTTGTGCTTGTACTGCCTCAGAAAGGCTTCACCCAGATCTTTCCAGCTTCTGACTGATTCTTGCTTCAGATCCATGTACCAGTCCAAGGACGCTCCAGACAAACTGTCTTGGAAAAAGTACATCCACATCTTTTCGTCATCAGTATAAGCAGAGATTTTCCTGAAGTAAGCTTGCACATGGGTGCGAGGACAGGAGGTACCGTTGTACTTTTCGAATGAGGGTGCCTTGAACTTGTACGGGATTCTCAAACCCTCTACCAGCCCCATATTTGTAACATCAAATCCGAGGGAGTTCTGGCATTCCATCGCACGGATCTTCTCAGCCAGGGCATCAACCTTACGATCCCTATCCTCAATTCTGACCACTTCATCATCCTCACTCAGCAACGTGAACATGTCCTCTTGTTGGTCGACAAACGGAGCTGGATGACGAATCGGAGCCCGGGTAGCTCTGACATTGACCTCTGCAGCAAGAGGCTGTCCATTGATTCTTATTCCTCTCAACTCTTCCCCGACGGCGTAGTCGTTAGTGGGAGCAGCGACATTGATAGTCTCATGAGCGGGTGCAGCAACAGGTGAAGCACGGTTGGAAGTCTGAAGTACAGTCTCTTGTCTCTGAACCAAGGCTCGGAGCTCTTCCTGACCTTGAGCAACCCCTTGCATCATCGTTATGAACTGGGCCATGTTCGCCCTCATCTCAGCCAACTCAGTCTGAACCTGATCCATATTGCGCTGTTGATTGAGTCTGGTTGAAAAACTGGTGCAGTCTCTGATCAGCTATCCTGCCTGACACAGGAACCAGAATGAGAAGTCTTGTCCCCAAAACATGTCTGTAATGCCAGGATCACATGTGCATGATATGCGTATGATGCGGATGCTATTTTATCATGAATGATCCTGAAAAGGATATGCGTATGCGAGTTAACTTTTTTCATGCATTATTATTTTTTTTTGGAAAATAAACATGCTATGATGCAAATGATGGAGCCAAGACTGGCAGGCTGTGCATCTCAGAACACCGGATCGAAGCTTCGGCTTGAACTCGGAGTCGCAATTCATCTGAAATCCAAAGTCAATTTGATCAACTGGCATCTGAAACCAATCTGAGGAACCAAGTCACCATAAATCCGACTTGGGGAGTTCCGAAATAAACGAAACTGGAGATTACATCACTATCATCACAGGAACATCCACTGAACGGATGACAACCAGCTCCTCTGAACAGGTACTCTCAAATTCAACCCGGGGATCCGAAATAAACGGAACCCGCTGATAAACCACGGACAGAACTCTGGCGTCCCAAAAATAAATGTCCATAATTCATAGTCACCGTCAGTACCGAGAGTCACCAACTGTACCTGTTAAAATGATCAATCCCTCCCCACTCACGGGTGTCATCTAGGCCAGGGTAAGGTCGAGAGAAACGCAGCATAAATAATCTTTCGCAGAATATCATCCTGTGCACACCCGATGTATGCACCGATAATATCCCACCAGGGTCTGAACTGCTCGTGATGTCAATGTTCCGCTAAGTGGCGTACACCACCCGCTTCCCATGAATCACTCTATTCCTAGGTTTCCTAGATTTCACTCATAGCCTGGGTATTGGGCCTTTTACCTCGAGTAACTCCCACCCCAAATAGAGAAACACAGCCAGATGAACAGATGAATATGAATGAATGCAAACATAAATGCAAACAATAAATGCAAACAGTAAATGCAAATATATACAAATGAATGCAATAAATAAAGCAGCGCAAAGCAACCAAAACCCTAACCTAGAGAGCGCTAGGAGAGACTCGCTTAGGGAAGAAGGACCAGCACAGGTCAACTTCTCTAGTGTATTAGTCCCCAGTGGAGTCGCCAGCTGTCGCATTACGCGAAAAACCGGAGGGAAACAAGAACAACAGAGCCGCCACCGTGCGTTATTTATCCCAAAAGAGGGAAAGGAAACGCTCAGAGTAAACCTGGAAAAGACATGGTCTCGCGACCAAAGAGAATGGGATCGGGAGTCGGTTATGCGAAGGGAAGGTATTAGCACCCCTACGCATCCGTCGTACTCGACGGGATCCATGCACAATAGGGAGAGAAATGGTTGCTAAAACACTGCTCAAACACACACACACACTGGCTGAAAGAGACACAAGAAAACAGACGAGACTGACTCGGCAGGATATCGCATCCTGGGCCTACTTAGTCTATCAAGCATAGACATCAGAGTCTAAGTAGTTCGGACTGGGGAAACGACACATGCTCGCTAGGATATCGCATCCTATGCATACGTATCTTCTTGGACGAAGAAGAATCAGAGCATTCGTAGCTCGGCTGACACGCACACAAACAAACACAGGCAAAGGCAAACGTGGAGCCTGAATGCCAATCACTGGACTTATATCAGCATCCGAACCAAACAAACACACACAGGAAACCGAACGCCACTCGATGGACTTACATCAGCTTCCAAACCAGAACACACACAAGGGGCAAACATGGAGCCCGAATGCCATTCACTGGACTTACATCAGCATCCGAACCAAAAGCATACACTGGAAACCAACTGCCAATCGCTGGACTTACGTCGGACTCCAACCAGAAAAAGGAGAAACAACTCACACAAACAAAACAAAAGGGCGAACGTGGAGCCCGAATGCCAATCACTGGACTTACATCAGTATCCGAACCAAAACACACGCAAGGGTGGTTAAGACACAAAGGGTTGAAAAAGAAAAAGGGCGCCCGGAGAGATCAACTCATCTCCTGCCTACGTACCTCATCTGGCATGAGGATCAGGGCGACGTAGTTCCCCTACGGAGGGAAAAGGATGAACACGCGAACTAATAGGGAGACTAGAGCTCGAGCCTAATAGTTGCCACGCAAACAAAAAGAGACGCTGAGACATCAGAAAGAACACAAAGGTTGAAAGGACAAACTAATAGGGAGACTAGAGCTCGAGCCTAATAGTTGCCAAACACACACAAAAAAAAGAAAAAAAAGGGCGCCCAGAGAGATCAGCTCATCTCCTGCCTACGTATCTCATCTGGTATGAGAATCAGGGCGACATAGTTCCCCTACGGAGGGACAAAGGACTAGCCTAACCAGATAACAGAGGGAGACACAACACTAGGGAGACTACGACTCGAGCCTAGATGTTGTCATGCAAAGTCGTCCCTAAGTTAAGGTTTCTAGCTAACTTGCACAGGAAGGAGAAGGGTCTCGATTGCAACTAGGGCAAGAGAAAGGGGAGGTCTCAATCGCAACGAGGGCGAGAGAAGAGAATTAGTGTTAGTTGTTAGTCAAACTCGATAAGACATCGCATCTCGTGCCTACGTATCTCATCTGGACATGAGAATCAGAGTTGTCGTAGTTCGGCTAAACTATTCCCGTTGGTTTGTGTTTTTTAAGTGGACAACGTCACTGCGCAATCTACCTGATGCTCGACCTTTGGAGACTTACTCACCTGTAGTAGAAGGAGCTAACGTATCCTTAAGAGGGGATAATGTTTGTTTGTGTTTTAGGAAAGCTCAAGCAAGAAAGGAAGTCCTATACGAAGGAACCGTGCTACCTTAATTGACATGCAAACGAGACTACACGGAGTCTAACAAACCTAGGGGATACAATCACACCACACAAGCACATACAGCATGAAATAAACACACCAACAAGGGGCTCAAACATCAAGGCTAGGTTTTAGTCGAGGGGTCATATCAACCTCAACAAACAAACCACTGGCACTGGGTAGTGTTAGCTCTTAACCTTGCCATTGAGGGGCTAAGGTGAAGCAAATGAAAGGTGAGTGAAGATAGGACTTCACAGCTCTTATCCCTGGCCTGGGAGAGCTTAAGGCAAGAATGTGTGGGTTCAGAAGGTAGGAACCCTTCTACACATTTGATACTGACTCAACTGTACAGATATACAAGATCTTGGGCTTGTATCTGCAATGCATCAACACAGTGGTGTGAGCAAAGCAGATGACACACAGAATAGCAGGGGATAGGTTGCATATCCCTTGGGTTCTGCCAATTGCCTCTTCACTTAGGAGGTCTTTGACTCTATACAAGGACAAATGTAAACAATCACAAACATTGCCTCTTAAGGAGGACTTCAGACAGTTGCCTGGCCAAGTAACAGGCCAGGTCTTCCAGACTACATGAAGATAAGAAAATATACCTCAATGCAAATTGCTATTAAGCAAAGCAAAGCAAAGTTCACAAGGAACTGAAAGCAACTAAGGTACCTGAAATCAGTCAAGCACAGTTAGTATACCAGGCACAAAGTTAAAACAAATCAGCAAAAGTCAACAGACAACATAGTCAGTTAAATGTGCAACGCATAAGGCTCAAAGCATGTGAGCCAAGCAAGCTACAAAACAAACAAGTTAGTCATGATAATCAAATCAAACTCATTCAACTTGTATAAGTTTCTTTGGGCAATTGCTTCTTAACCTGAAAAAATGAACTCAAACATGAGCAACAGGACCATTAGGACAAGCCTAGGGTCAAAAGGGAATGAGAAAGTCAAAACAGCAAGTGGAATCCAATCAAAATCATATTCAAACAATCAAGAAACAAACTCAATTGGGTTCTCATTCATATCAATCATCATCATCATTTTATAAGCAAAAGAAGTCAAAGCATGGCTTTTAGAAGCTCATAGAAGTCAACAGCAAGACTCAACTCAAAACCAATCTCAAACATTTCAAAAAATCATCAAATAAATCATGATCAAACAAAACCCATAGCATGGTAAGCATGTCAAATTTCAACTCATTTGGACAAGTAGAAGGTGGTCAATGAAAATCAGAAAGGCAAGGCAATTTTAAGCATGCTCAAAGAAGTCAACCAAACATGCATCAACTTGAAAAAATCATAAATCAGTGATAGCATGTGAGAAATGAATGGAATCAAAACCATGGCAAAGCTTAAGATGTCTACTAATCACATATCAAATTTCATGGCCATCCAATAAAGTATGAGAATTTCACAAATGAAATGGGAGCATGTGTCACAAAAAGTCAACATAAGACCAAACAGGGGAGGAAAATCTCAAACAAATAGGAAATGCCACAAACAATTCCAAGAAAAATCACATGTAAACTAGACATACAAGAGTACATTCATGCAAAAATTCAAAGCAATTTGATGTCAAGAGGCATGGTAAAGAAAATCATGAAGTTACACATCAATGGTGTGACACAAATTGTCACACCCTACTTCAAAAAATCATAACTCAACAACCAGAGATGATAAATTCATAAACTCTATACCAAAATCACCATGAATGTGTCTAGTTTAAGCAAAAATATTTTCAAAGCCATTGGATAATGCATCACCATTTCACAAATGTTTTGGCAAAAGGTACAAAAAAATGGTCGCATGTCAAAAACCCTAGCATCATTTAAAATTCATTCATCCAAAAATTCTGAAAAAAATATGACAATTAACTAGAGATTAAGATGGATAAGATGCAAAAAATCCCATTAATTTTGGATTAAACATGGATGAGATATGATTTTTGCAAATTTGTGATCAAAAATGGAATAAATATTAACATGAAATAATTTAAATGGTGTAAATAGAACAACCGGTGGCACATTGGTAATTAAGGGCACAGTTTAATGAAACGGTGCGTAGCGAAAAGAAATGTGGCAGGCGGTGATACGGCATGGCAATGAAACAGTATATTCCTCATGCAAATAGCAGAAACACGATGCAAATAGAAATTCTGGGCAAACGCATTAGGGTTCTTCACATACAGTACATGCATTCATCTTCAACATTCAATCGAAAAATAAATTTGCCCAGAAAATGGAATTGAACACATCATCGTGACCAGCAAACAACACTCATGCATAATCTAACCTCTATTTTCATTAAATCAACTTAACATGGGAGAATCAAGTGAAAACATAAACGAACACCAAGTTTCAAATTGACATATTTTTACAAATACTCAACCATTTCATGTGATATAAAGCTCATTGTAACCATGGCAAGGAGATCTTTCATAAGCATATTATAGTTTTGAAAATGGTGAGAGTCGAAAACCTTACCAGATTGAAGTGCAGTCGTGATTCAGTGAGGATTAGGCCATGAAAGCTCAAAACAGATGCCCAGCCAAGCTTGAAATGATGGATGAGTGAAGAAGTTTAGCTCAGTTGCCTTCTTTTTTGCTCAAATCAAAACTGGCCATGGACGAACCTTGATGAAGCAGAACTTGGTAATGGCTTTACAGTCAAGGAATAAGGCTTGCAATGAGCTCCAAAAGGATGATGAATGATGAAGCGAACAAGGAAGAGTCGTGCTCTTTGGCAATTTTCAGAAAAATCTCCAAATGAAGAACAAGAGTGTTTTTGAGAAATGAGTTTTTTCTGTGTGATAATGTGGCTGCTAGGGTTCTGTTTTTGCAGAAAATGATAAATATATATGCTGTTTTAGGTTGGCTAATGGAATGCTAATCACAATTAACTTAAATGAAATGTTTTTGGTCATTTGCTAAAATTCAACCAAGTTTGCAAGGAGGTGCATGAAAGTGCACGAAATTGGGCTTGTAACATGTCCAAAATACAATTTGTGATCAATTCCAATTGGTAAAAGTGGTTAAAAATGCTTACTTTAAAAACTCATTTTTTCACTACACTTGAAATTAATTCATGTAAGTTCAAAAATGCCATTTTGATTGGTGATGTTTTGGTGAATGATGATGACATATTTGGAAAGAGGGGATCAAATATGACTTGTTGCAAAAAACCCCACCCAATTTGGCCAAATGGTTTGAGAGATATGGCCTTTTGAAGTTCAAACATTTCTGAAAATGATTTGATCATAACTTGCCAACCATACATGGGAATTGAGTGTTCTTGGACTTTTTGGAAATGGGAGAACAAGATCTTGAACTTTCATGTTGGGCAAAAATTCATTTGAAGCTTGTATCATGATGTAAGTTTAGGATCAAGAAGTTTCCATTTTTGGCAAATTCCAATTACAGGTCAAGTTTCTATTTTTGGAAATTTCTTGTCTGGCTTCAAATTCTTCCATGATGATGTTTGACATGTTATATGAGGCCTATATGGACATGAATAAGCCCTCTCAAACCAATTTCCACCTTGAAATCCATAAAATCAAGCCCAGCTGACCAAGGTTGACTTTTTAGGGTTTCTGGTAAACTGTGCGTTGACTGATGACTTCTGAGCATCCAATCTTTGACCAAACCACTTCCAAAGGACCCCTAGGTCATGTGAACATGTTGGGCCAACCCTAGGGCCTTGGCTCAATGGAGAATGCACTTGCTTGCTTGACTGACTGATCTTCTGATCAGTTTGACCTAATTCTTCTGATGATCTTGCACTTGAGGCAAAGGGACAATGCAATGCTATGCAGTGGACCATGTTAATGCTATGACCTAATATGAGAATGTGGGTACAATGATAGGTGCAAATTTGAGGTGCTACACCATACTCTCTTCAAGCACAGTCAAATACACGACTAACAGTCTTCCTTCAACAGGCGGAGACAAAATAGGAGGTTCAAGCAAATATTCTTTGATACTATCAAAAGCTTTCTTTCAGTCTTCGGTCCAATCACAAGACTGATCTTTCCGAAGAAGCTTGAATATAGGCACCAATGTGGCAGTAATATGTGAAATGAATCTTGAGATATAATTCAAGCGGCCGGGAAAACCTCTGACTTGCTTCTCAGTTTCGGGCACATGCATCTTTTGTATTGCTTTGACCTTGGCAGGGTCAACTTCAACACCCTTCTTGCTGACAATACATCCCAACAACTTACCAGAACGAACACCAAAAGTACACTTATTGGGATTCAAGCGGAGTTTATACTTCCTCAAACGCTGGAATAGCTTCAACAAATGCTCAACATGTTCCTCTTCATCAATAGATTTAGCAATCATATCATCAACATAGACTTCAATCTCTTTATGCATCATATCATGAAAAAGAGTAGTCATTGCTCTTTGGTAAGTCGCACTAGCATTCTTCAAACCGAAAGGCATCACTCTATAACAGAATGTTCCCCAGGGTGTAATGAATATGGTCTTCTCCATATCTTCGGGTGCCATTTTGATCTGATTATATCAAGAAAATCCATCCATAAATGAAAAGACTTTGAATTTAGTTGTATTGTCTACCAACATATCAATGTGTGGCAGAGGGAAATCATCTTTAGGACTGGCTTTATTCAAATCTCTATAATCAACGCACATGCGAACTTTTCCATCCTTCTTCGGAATAGGCACAATATTGGCCACCCACTACGGGTATTCAGCAGTAACAAGGAAACCGGGATTGATCTGCTTCTGCACTTCCTCTTTGATCTTTACTGCCATATCAGGATGAGTTCTCCTCAACTTCTGCTTGATTGGCGGGCATTCTGGCTTCAACGACAATTTATACTCCACAATCTCAGAATCCAAACCACGCATGTCTTGATAGGACCAAGAAAACACATCTGAATACTCTCGGAGAAGATCAATCAACCCCTTCTTAACTTCTGGACATATTCTAGATCTAATCTTGACTTCCTTCACATCGTCTATGGAACCCAAATTGACTGACTCGATCTGCTCTTCGATTGGCTGAATGGCTTTTTCCTCGTGCTCAAGTAGACAAGACAATTCATCAGATACCTCTTCATCACTTCCTTCCTCGGCCTCAAACATAGGGAATTCAAAATTTGGAGAAGGAGAAGGATCATTGTATTCAATGGGTTTAGAAACCAACCTGCATAATAATTTGATATTTTGATTTTAGAGAAGTGATTTGTGACCAAATATTATGCACATGGACAAATTTATTTATTTATTTATGTTTTTTGTGATTACCATTTTCAGAATAAAGAAAAAAGTAAAAATAAAACATCATAGATGTGGATGAATAGAATTATATTTTATAGATGATCAAAATTTGAAAATGCCAAACAATGTTCACTTCTCCCTTAGGCATAGGAGAAGGATTTTCAAAAACGAATACAATTACTTAGATCGATGCACAATATAGGAACATCAACAGCAGTCCAATTGTTGCAAGCTTTCCATGCGTCACAAAATTGGTGCAATCTTCATCTTCATCACCCTCTATCACAACAGCTAAGTGTTGTTCATTACCATGAATGAACCCTCCGCGACGGAAACTGAGTTGCACGTCTTCAACTTTAGCCACTGATGAACCTTGTTGGAATCCCAAATTGGCTCTACTCTTGTTGTCGGAGACCTCTACCATTCACCCCCACTGATCAGACTGACCATCTTCAACAATCCTTTGCGCATCTTTAAATGAGGACATGGGTGCCCCAACTCTCTTTTCCTCGGAAATAGACAAAGCTTGGAACAGAGTTCCAACCTCATCCTCGACTTCTACATAAGAGAAAGATGACAGGTGGCTTACCAACAAATCCTTCTCCCCACCAACAATAACTAATTTCCCACTCTTGACAAACTTCAATTACTGATGCAACGTTGAAGTAACGACTCCTACCTCATGAATCCATGGCCTTCCCAACAAACAGCTGTAGGCCGGGTGGATATCCATTACTTGAAAAGTAATTTGGAAGTCACTCGGACCTATCTTCATAGGAAGGTCCACCTCACCAATCACGGTCTTGCGAGAACCATCAAATGCCTTGACAATCACACCATTATATCTCATTGGAGCTCCTTGGTACGACAGCTTTGACAGAGTTGATTTCGAAAGTACATTTAATGAAGAACCGGTGTCAACTAACACATTTGACAGAGCGTCATCCTTGCAATTCATCGAGATGTGCATAGCCAAGTTATGATTTCTACCCTCCTTAGGGAGTTCTTCATCACAAAATCTGAGATTGTTGTAGGAAGTGATGTTAGCTACAATATGATCAAACTGATCCACCGTAACACCATGTTCCACATAAGCTTGCTCTAGAACTTTCTGCAGTGCTTCTCTATGTGCTTCTGAGTTCATTAGCAGAGACAACACCAAAATCTTGGAGGGAGTTTGGAGCAGCTGCTCCACCATATTAAACTCGCTCTTCTTGATTAATCTGAGTACCTCATCATCATCGCTAGGCTTCAAGCCGCTGGATTCACCAGACTGACACCTTGGAGCACTAATAGAATCTACCACTGGCACATCAACTTTCTTGCTAACAGATATATCTTCCATGTTCTTTGGGAACATCGGCCCAAAAACTCGACCACTCCAGGTCACCATAGTAACATCAGCTATGCTCACAACAGAACTAGTCGTAGGAAAAGGAACCTCTTGACCATTCTCTAACATGGTAGCATTTTACTGATATGGGACAACCTTATCGGATGCATACGGGACGGGGCCCGCTAACCGTATAACTAACGGTGATACTGATCTATTGCTAACATTGTTACTGCTGATGTTGTCGTACTGGATCACTACTCTTTTTGGAGTTTTGTACACAGGGACTATAACATTCACATCGTGATCTACATGACGGGACTGGGTAATCTGAATCATACCTTCATCCATCAACCTCTGGATGTCTCTCTTCATAACCATACAACCTCTAGGATTGACACTGCAAATAGCACAACCATCACGGTCATGCTCACACTCGCTAACAAACAGATATCCTTGTGCATCCTCACCAAGGACCTTCTAATTAAGCATACATCAAATACCTTAAAATTCCCTAGGACATTCGTCCACCATATTACCAGATGAATTTCCATTGGTAGGTAGCAGTTTAGCTTTGACGTTTGGCACACGGTCCTCAAAGGACATCATTCCACTCTTAACCAGCTTTTGGACTTCATACTTCAGGGGGTAGCAATTCTCAATATCATGACCGGGTGCTCCTTGGTGTCGCGGCGGGATTTTTCACGAGATTAAGTATTGATTGAACTTAACCCGTTTGAAAAATATTTTAAATGCAAGAGTCGCCACCGTCTTTTATTTTATCCAAAAAGAGGAAGGGAAAAATAACGATAAATCCCTTTAGAGTTACGGGTTCGGGGGTTGGTTATGCAAAGGGAAGGTATTAGCACCCTCTACATCTGTGGTACTCCACAGGAACCTTTTTTCTTATGTTTATGTGAATGCTTTGCTTTTTTCGCTTTGATCATTTGATTGGGGAGATGAGAAAAGAACTTGATTTTATTGTTTTTGGACTCGATAAAGTCGTAGACTTCATGCCTACGTATCTCCAAGGCGCAATGGAGAAATCAGAATCCACGTAGTTCTCCCAAAAGAAAAGGGGAAAGTTTGTTTTGTTGATTTTAGATTGGCGTGTCTTGCCATCTCTTGCTCGACCTAGGCGGGAGGCTTCGAGACTGACACGTCCTTTTGAAAATGTTTTTAAACTGAAAAGCCAAAGCTGGAAAAAGATTTGAATGAGCCTAAACCCTGAAACAATACATAAATGGGCTCATTATAAGGAAGCCCAAGAGTAAGCTTGTGAGTGTGTGAAAAGGGTTTCTTAAACGGCGACCGTTGGAATCGCATCGGGTTTCTCTTTTTTTGGATTTTTCGATTTTTTAACATAAAACGTGAACAATACGATTAAACACACAATACAGAACATAAAAAATGCGAGAAAGTAAATTATTACAACACAGTTAGCTATGAATAGTTAGTATTACGAATAGTTAGTGGAGTTAATCGAGCTGAAACTGAAACGAAACGGTTAGTAACAACATAAACAAATATAAAAAAAAACAATATAAACATTTACTTTAGACAAAATGAACATTTGATATAAATAAACATTTACATAAAATAAACATTTAAACAAATAATTAATTTAACTAACATTTAAATAAAACATATATGCAAAATAATAATAAAAGATAAACAATATTTAGTAAACAAAAGTATATATATATATATATATATATATATATATATATATATATATATATATATATATATATATATATATATATATATATATATATATGTATGTATGTATATATATATAATAGACAAAAATAATATATATATATATATATATATATATATAGATAAATAATATATTAAAACACATGTCGGCAAGCCGGAACTTTGCCGATTTCAGATATAAGTGAAGAATATTACCTTGTGTGAAGAGGATGAACTTCTGATCGTCCAAATGATCGACCGAAAGCTAGAAACCGTCACCGACGCAGTGCTGGCTGCCTTCGTGAGTACCTGACTTCAACGTCGCTTTTGATCGGTGAAACGACGCCGGAATGAAATGAACCTTGGATATTTGTGACCTAGACTCAACGAACTTCAAAGATATGAAATCGGTTTTGTGTTTCGGTGAATAATCGGGACGATTTTGGGTTACCGAAAATGAAAAACAAGTGAAATACGGTAATGCTTTTGGAAAAATATTTCTTTTCAATTCTCTGTTTCTCTCACCACACGTTTTTTCCTTACTGATCCACCTTTATTTCCTTTTCTTACTAACAACATCTATATATATATATATATATATTTAGATTACTTAAACAATAGGAAACCTAAAAAATATCTAACATAAATTAATAATATATATTTAGATTACTTAAACAATAGGAAACCTAAAAAAATATCTAACATAAATTAATAATATAATTTATATATTATATAATAATACTAATAATAAACTAATATAATATTAATCCTAATTAAATAAACTAATTAACAACTAAACACAATTAATATTAAGCACAAATAATATTAAACGGCACACGATTAAAATACGATAAAATCGAGTGACACGAACGCGATAAAAACGATGACATTTTGCACAGCAAAACAGACAAATTGATAAAACCAATAAACCAGTAAACCGGTAAACCAGTAAAATCAACAACACGACTCAAACAGACTCGATTAAATCACACGGCACAACACGTAATTAAATAAACAACCCTAGGCAATAATAAAATCAACACGACATCACGAAAACGCTGACAAACACAATCACAAATAATCGGACAATACGAAAACTCTAATATATTCGAAATACAGTCAAAATACCGACAAACAAACAATTAAAAAAAACGCACAAAACCTAATCGAAGCGATGCCACGCACGAAAGAGATAAGCGAGATAAATACGAGGCAACGATATCGGTCAGGTTTTGCTAAAACAACGAAATACAACACGGTAAGCAACGAAAACACACAAAACCTAATCAAACCAGTTGTCACGCGAAGTTTAAGAAATTGAGATGAATACGAGACAACAAGATTAATCAAGATGTGGTCAACAAAGCCAAAGTCAAATTTTGGGGTGCGACAGATGCCCCTATTTAATTAACTTAGGCCAGATAGCCGGAGGCTATCGAATGGCGTAAGGTAATTAAATATGACAAACGCCACAAAATTTGACCGCAAATGCACGTATGCATGATGCAAAAGACAGACAGACACAGAGACACAGGAGTGCAAACTCTACTGGGGAAGGACATACACCGACTCAATGCATGAAGGTAAACACTGAGAATACTCAGCTGGGGAAGATTCACTACCTATTCATAGATGGAAAATAGGAGGAAAAGAGATATCGACTCAATGTTGACGATACATCATTATCTCATAGATGAAAGTGGGAAAAGATCAATATAACAAGAGTACTGATGTGACAGTACATTACCAACTCAAAGATGGAGGTAACAGAAAAGATGAATACCAACTCGAGGATGAAGGTATAACAAGGGCATAATAAGAATCGAACTGCGTTAACTCATGGTTGACAGCTCACTACCCACTCATTGGTGAGGTAAACAGGACATGCCAACTCAAAGTTGAAAGCAAGCTTCAAAAGATTGATAATAACACTGCTAGGGAAATCAAATTCCAACTCATTGATGATGGTGTAGATGAGGAATCAGATCTAAGGATCATTGTGCAGACTTACAGTTGAATGCACATTACCAACTCATTGATGAGGTAGACAGAGAAATGCCGACTCAAAGTTGAAGGCAACCACCGATTCATTGACAAAGGTGTTTAAAAGAATTTAGAACATATTCTCCTGGAGATGTTTATCATTACCGACTCAAAGATGACGGTGGAAGGACAAAATGTACCTAACTCATAGATGAAGGTACTCCATCAACTCAAAGACGAAGATGGAATCAGAAGTTATCTGTGCAAACTCAAAGATGAAAGCACACTATCAGTTCAACAAGGATCAAACATACCCTACTCATAGATGAAGGTACTCCATCAACTCAAAGACGAAGATGGAATCACAGGAAAATGTGCGAACTCAAAGATGAATGCGTACTACCAGCTCATAGATGAGGGCTCACTATGTACCTAAATCATAGATGAAGGTACTCCATCAACTCAAAGACGGAGATGGAAACATAAGAAAATTGTGCTGACTCAAAGACGAAAGCACGTTACCAACTCAAAGATGAAGGTAACAGGATAAAGTGTACCTAACTCATAGATGAAGGCATTCCATCAACTCAAAGACGAAGATGGAATCAAAAGAAACCTGTGCAAGCTCAAAGATGAATGCACACTACTAGCTCATAGATGACGGTACTTCACCAACTCAAAGACGAAGGTGGAATCAAAAGAAATCTTGCTAACTCAAAGATGAATGCATATTACCAGCTCAAAGTTGCAGGTACTTCACCAACTCAAAGACGAAGGTGGAATCAAAAGGAATCGGTGCTAAACTCAAAGACGAAAGCACGCTACCAGCTCAAAGTTGCAGGTAGAACCATGGAACTTTCTGTGAGGATGTTATCAACTCATAGATGAAGATAGTAATTAATTTATCTGAGGGATAACAAAGGTTACCACTCATGGATGTAGGTAACTCAAGTTTGTAACGGGTACCAACTCAAAGATGAAGGTATAAAGGACTTGGACACAATATCTGTCATGTCTGTTTTACTGAATGAGAGTCACAAAGACTATATTGTTGCCTTCTTTTACTGGCAATTTCTGAGCTTTATCTGGAGACACGAGGTTCAAACTAGGATAGAACTAGAATGAAACGGTCAAACAAGACTTCAACTGAAGAGGAATGAACTCATCAGGATTTACAACTGAAATAACCATCTTCCACGAGGCATAGATCTCTGTGGGGAACATGACCAATAAAAGGTATTTTGCTGCTTATGAGGATACTCTATATGGAGAGATTGACTCAACCCACAATATAAACAAGGAAACAAGGTGCATATGAATGCAAGCATGATATGTCATAGATATGCATGAATATTTAGTAATGAATGCATGATGGACAGACAAAACTAGGAATAACTAAAAATGTTTAACAGCTGCATAAGGACTTGCTGGAGATTTGCACTGAGACTCGCTGGGGAGTAGTACAAAGACTTGCTGGGGAATTGGTACAAGAGCACCATATCCAGGTTTCTTTAAAAGTCTGTCTCTGCTGAGGATTCCGTAGAAGAATGGAGATGCCTTCTACTTCAAAAATGCAGGAGATTCCCTGTGGTTCTTGAATTTGTGAGGCATATGAGGATTGGACCTTTCTGAGGACTCCACTGGGGATACAAGGTGTTATCCTCTGGAAATAAGATGATATTGTAAGAGA
Organism: Lathyrus oleraceus; assembly: GCF_024323335.1. Classification (NCBI taxonomy): domain Eukaryota; kingdom Viridiplantae; phylum Streptophyta; class Magnoliopsida; order Fabales; family Fabaceae; genus Lathyrus; species Lathyrus oleraceus. The sequence goes on along the minus strand of NC_066585.1, from coordinate 402,141,277 downwards.
AGTCCTGCAATTCTTGAATTTGCTGATAATGCAGAAGGGATTATTCTTCTGGAAGACTCCGCTGGGGATAAAGTCCGCTGGGGATAGGTGGTATCTTTCCAGGGAATAAGAATATAGGGGAAGTCTATCCTTGATTTTTTTGCTTTAATTATCATGGAGACTTTCTGTATCTGAAGACTCTGCAGGGGATTATGGTATCTGATATCTGGTTATGAGATCTTTCCTCTAGGAGACTCTGCCGGGGAACAGTGATGTCTGACCTTTGAATATAAATGAGAATTCAGGAGAAATCCTGCAATTCTTGAATTTGCTTAAAATGCATAACACACTCTTCTTTTACTACAAAACATTACTGAGGAGGAGACATATCCTTCTATTGAATGGACAGAGAACAACAGGAGATTCCCTGTAGTTTCTGAATATCAACTTTCTTCACTCGCTGAGGGATGGAGACCTCTGTATTACTCCTGCTCAGGGAAATCAAATCTTCCTTCTCATCCTCTGCTGGGGACATTGCTGATCCCTCCTTAATAAATTACTGGGGAAATACCTGTAGTAATCCCATAGGCCAAATCTGTAACTTAAAACCTGGATCAAAGTCTTCATGATCAATTAACTGGGGAGTCTTCATGATCAATTAACTGGGGAGTCTTCATGCCCCAAGTGAAGGGAACAATCTTCTTGAAATATTTCTTGCATGATCTCTTGAGGAAAACTAGGAAGCAAAACTGGGGATATCCAGAATCACAACCTCTGCTGGAGAAATATTACTGCCAAGACACCTGTGGAGATCTTTTCATCATATACATATGAGGATAGTAACATGAACATGTCTAGTTGGAATCACATGATTTTTGAATTACTGGGACCACATGTCTCAATCCTTTTATTGATGTCCACAAATCAAAATAAATAATCTTTATATTTTTCAAAAACTTTTTTTAATTCAAAACTTTTGTTTCAAAACATATCTGTCAAAGTAAAAGAACTTTCGTAAATGGAAATGAAAATTAAGAGTGCCAAGAAATATAGAAAGGCTCAAATTGATTTGATAGGATGGTAATCAGCCAACATCGTGATTCCATAGATCTTTACAAATTGGAAAATGGTAATTTCGTGGAAAAAGGGTACGTTGAACTACAATGACATCATTCTCTCTTCCACTTTTGACCTGTATTGCAGCCTTGAGAAAGTTGGAGAACTGTTGAAAATATTCTGATACTTCAATGATCTTATCTCTGTTATGCAGTTACTTGCCTGAAATCCCTAACTTTTGCCTAGATTGCCCTTTCGGGTTTTCAATCTACCGGGATAATATTCTCTTTGTTTTTTTATGTCTCTAATTTCTGCTTGGACCGCCCTTTCAGGTTTTCAGTCCACCGAGACGCTCATTTTTGCCTAAGCCGCCCTTTCGGGTTTTCAACTTAGCGAGCTGTTCTTTTCATTTTTTAGGCGAAGTATTTCTTGACTGCATCTGTATTCACGGGACGTGGAAGCTCTTCACCATCCATGTTTGTAAGAATTAAAGCACCGCCTGAGAAGGCTTTCTTGACAACATAGGGTCCTTCATAGTTAGGAGTCCACTTGCCCCTAGAATCATTGTGAAATAGTATCATCTTCTTGAGCACAAGGTCACCCTCTTTGAATTCTCTCGGCTTAACCTTCCTATCAAATGCCTGCTTCATTCTCTTTTGATATAACTGTCCATGGCACAAGGCAGTCATTCTTTTTTCTTCAATCAAATTCAACTGATCGTATCTGCTTTGACACCATTCAGCCTCTGACAACTGAGTTTCCATTAGTATCCTCATTGATGGAATTTCAACCTCTATCAGTAACACAGCTTCCATACCGTATACAAGTGAAAATGGGGTTGCCCCAGTTGAAGTACGGACTGATGTTCTATATCCGTGTAGTGCAAAAGGCAGCATTTCATGCCAATCTTTGTAGGTAACAACCATCTTTTGAATGATCTTCTTGATATTCTTATTTGCAGCTTCAACTGCCCCATTCATCTTGGGACGGTAAGGAGAAGAGTTGTGATGCTCGATCCTGAAACTTTCACATAATTCATCCATCATTTTGTTGTTCAGATTGGAGCCATTGTCAGTGATGATCTTGTTTGGAATGCCATATCGGCAAATGAGATTATTTTTGATGAATCTGACCACCACTTGCTTTGTCACCTTTGCATACGAAGTTGCTTCCACCCATTTGGTGAAGTAATCAATTGCCACGAGAATGAAACGGTGTCCGTTGGAAGCTTTGGGTTCAATCATACCGATCATGTCAATGCCCCACATTGAGAATGGCCAAGGAGCAGAAATCACATTCAAAAAGGTTGGTGGTACATGAACCTTATCAGCGTAGATCTGACATTTGTGACACTTCTTTACAAATTTGCAGCAATCTGATTCCATGGTCAACCAGTAGTAACCAGCTCTCAACATCTTTCTTGACATAGAGTGGCCGTTTGCATGAGTACCAAAGGACCCTTCGTGAACTTCTTTCATCAACATTTCTGCTTCCTTTTTGTCAACACATCTGAGTAAGACCATGTCATAATTCCTCTTATAGAGCACATTCTGATTAAGGAAGAAACTGCCTGACAATCTTCTCAAAGTCTTTTTATCTTTTTTTGTTGCTCCAAGAGGATACTCCTGAGTCTGAAGGAAATGCTTGATATCGTGGTACCATGGTTTATCATCAAAATTGGCCTCAGCTGTAAACACATGTGCTGGTCTATCAAGTCGCTTGATCACAATTCTGGGTACTTCGTTTGGAAAACCCACTTGATACATTGAAGACAACGTAGCTAGAGCATCCGCCATATGATTCTCATCCCGAGGAATGTGATGCAATTCAACCTTGGTGAAGAAAGTCAACAATCTTCTTGCATAGTCTTTGTATGGGATCAAGCCAGGGTGGCGTGTTTCCCATTCTCCTTTGATCTGATTGATAACTAACGCTGAGTCACCATAAACAGTAAGATTTTTGATGCGGAGGTCAATGGCTTCTTCAAGACCCATGATACAGGCTTCATATTCAGCAATGTTGTTTGTACATTCAAAGCAAATTCTTGCCGTGAAAGGAATATGAGAACCTTCTGGAGTGATAATGACTGCACCTACTCCATGTCCATAAACGTTGGAAGCTCCATCAAATACTAAACCCCATTGAGAATCTGGTTCAGGTCCTTCTTCAGGAAGTGGCTCTTTACAATCTCTGGATTTTAGGAACATGACATCTTCATCAGGAAACTCATCCTCATTATCATCGTGATCTTCAACGGGTTGGTGAGCAAGGTACTCAGCCAACACACTGCTCTTGATAGCTTTCTGGGTATGATACTCAATGTCGTATTCTGATAACAGCATCTGCCATCTTGCAATCTTACCAGTGAGTGCAGGCTTCTCAAAAATGTACTTGATTGGATCCATTTTGGATATCAACCAAGTGGTGTGACTTAACATATACTGCCTCAATCTCTTAGCAGCCCAAGCCAATGCACAACATGTCTTCTCGAGTAAGGAGTATCGTGATTCACAGTCAGTAAATTTCTTGCTTAAGTAGTAAATGGCATGCTCTTTCTTTCCAATTTCGTCTTGTTGACCCAGAATACAGCCCATAGAATTCTCAAGCACTGTCAAATACATAACCAACGGTCTTCCAGCAACAGGTGGTAACAAGATAGGAGGCTCCATGAGGTACTCTTTGATATTGTCAAATGCTTTCTGACAATCCTCTGTCCAAACACAATTCTGACTCTTTCTCAGCAATTTGAAGATAGGTTCACAAGTGGCAGTCATGTGAGAAATAAACCGGGATATGTAATTCAATCGTCCTAGAAAACCTCTCACTTGCCTTTCTGTTTTTGGTGCGGGCATCTCTTGGATAGCTTTTACTTTATCTGGATCAACTTCAATGCCTTTTTGGCCGACAATGAAGCCCAAGAGTTTACCTGACCTGACGCCAAATGTGCATTTGTTCGGATTGAGGCGAAGACGGAACTTCCTCAATCGTTGAAACAGCTTCAATAGATCTACTAAGTGACCTTCTTCTGAACGAGACTTCGCGATCATGTCATCCACATAAACCTCAATCTCTTTGTGCATCATGTCGTGAAAGAGCGTTGTCATGGCTCGCTGGTAAGTAGCACCTGCGTTCTTCAACCCAAACGGCATCACTTGATAACAGAATGTTCCCCATGGTGTTATGAATGTAGTTTTTTCCATGTCTTCGGGAGCCATTTTGATCTGGTTATACCCGGAGAATCCGTCCATGAAGGAGAATATGTCAAACTTTGTTGTATTGTCTACCAACATGTCAATGTGAGGCAGGGGGAAATCATCCTTTGGGCTTGCTCTATTTAAGTCACGATAGTCGACACACATTCGTACCTTCCCGTCCTTCTTAGGAACTGGCACAATATTTGCTATCCACTCTGGATACACTGAAGTGGCAAGAAAACCAACATCTATTTGCTTCAGAACTTCTTCTTTAATTTTGACGGCCATATCTGGATGTGTTCTTCTTAATTTCTGTTTGACCGGTGGACATTCTGGCTTCAAAGGTAGCTTGTGCTCTACGATGTCAGTGTCGAGACCAGGCATATCTTGATAAGACCAAGCAAACACATCTACATACTCTTTCAACAGGCTGATCAATTGCTCCTTGACCTGTGGGGATAACAATGCTCCAATTTTGACTTCTTTCACATTTTCTTCCGAACCCAAGTTGACTGTTTCCAAAGGCTCCTTGTATGGCTGAATAGTGTCTTCTTCATTTTCAAGCTGGCGGGCGACCTCTTCTGGAATCTCATCCCACTCTTCCTCTTCAGCTTCGAATACAGAATGTTCAAAGTTGGGAGAGGGCATGATGTCATTGTGTTCAACGGGTTTAAGTAACCTGTACAAACAATTATTTTTAGAGGACTGACCATGACATGAAAAAATGTGTTCTTTTTAAGGTTTTTTTTGTGTTACCATTTTCCGAAAAAGCTGAAAAGATAAAAGGACACAAGTGTATAGGAACACAAAAGATCTTTTTCATGGATAGTACGTTTTTGACAAAAGTGCCCATTTTACAAAATTAATGCTTCGCGCTTTGGGCTAAAGCGGAAGATTTTTGAAAACTGAAAAGCTTAATTACTTTGATATGTGGACACAATGTGGGATGTCAACTGCGGTCCAGTTCTTCATAACTACTCCTGGTGTCACAAATCTGGGGCCTTCGTCTTCTGTCTTTCCCTCAAAAGTATCCTCCTCAACTGCTACCATGTTGATAAACCCACCGCTGTGAAAGATATCTTTGAAAGGTCGCACCACTGAAGTCTGCACTTGTTTTCCATCAACAAAGCCTAATCCTGCATGGTTAACGTTTTCTGGCAACTCTATCACCTTGCCCCATATTTCTGTAGGACCTGTCTTGACAATCTGCTGGGCGTCTTTGAATGACGCGATTGAACCTTCACTTTTCTTGTAATCATCGATGGTCAGGGCCTGAAATGGAGTTTGAACAGCCGTTTCGTCTGCTTCTATCACACTAAACGATGAAAGGTGGCTAATCAGCATAGCCTGCTCCCCATTAACCGTCACTATTTGCCCATTCTTGAAAAATTTAACTTCTGGTGTAACGTGGATGTAATGGCACCCGCCTCATGAATCCATGGGCGTCCGAGCAGACAGCTATAAGCTGGAACTATATCCATAACCTGGAAAGTGATCTGGAATACATGTGGTCCAATACCAATAGGCAAATCAACTTCTCCAATGACTGATTTTCTTGATCCATCGAACGCTTTCACAATAATTCCACTGTGCCGCATTTGCCCCCCTTTGTACTTTAGCTTCACCAAGGTAGACTTGGGCATGACATTCAGAGATGAACCGGTGTCAATTAGGATATTAGACAAAGAATCCCCTTGACAATTGGCTGAGATATGGAGAGCGAAGTTGTGATTCTTTCCTTCTTCTGGCAGTTCTTCATCACAAAAGCCTAAGCCATTGCACGAAGTGATGCTGCCTACAACATTGTTGAACTGCTCTGTTGTTATATCCTGTTCTACAAAGGCTTGATCAAGCACCTTCAGTAGTGCTTCTCTGTGGACAGCTGAATTCAATAATAAGGACAGGATCGAGATTTTTGACGGTGTCTGTAGCAACTGATCTACCACTTTGTAGTCACTGAGCTTGATAATTCTAAGTAGTTCATCTGTTTCTTTATCAAGGGTTGAATTGCTTGTTTGCCCTTCTGCTTCTCTTGTCACTGGTACCACGACTACTGGATCTTTCTCAACATTTCTACTTGGGATAACCGGCGGAGCGAACACGCGGCCACTGCGCGTCATTCGGCTATTTGCTGCGATATTGGTAACTGAGGCTAAGGTTTTAATCTCGACCTCTTTACCGTTCTCAATAATAGTTGCTGCATAGCGGTAGGGGACCGCTTTATCTGAAGTGTAAGGCATTGGGCCCGGAGGGCAAATCACCACTGGCTCCCTCGGATGATAAGCTATCTCTACTTTCTCTGGAATGTTGAAGCAAGGAATGATGACATTCACCTCTTGTTCTTGTGATTCTGGAGAACTCACTTGTCTAGAAATCTGAATCAAACCCTGATCAAGGACGCCTTGCAAATCATCTTGAATCTTTCTACAACCTCTTGAATTGACTGAACATGTACCACAGATCTGGTGGTCATGTTGGAATAGACCATGAGCACATAAAACAGAATGAATTTCAACCAAAGACCGCCGAATCTCCTCTATCTTCGTAACACATTGTTCATTGAGACAAACTTCTATATTGTTCATTGATGAAGGACCATGACTTGGCATTGGATTGTCCTTCACATTGGGACCCATGTTCTTGAAGGTCAGGATACCTGCTCTTGTCAACTTCTGTACTTCCAACTTTAAAGCAAAACAGTTGTCTAAGTCATGACCTGGAGCATTCTGATGAAAGGGACAAGATACCTCTGGCTTGTACCACCAAGGTAGCACTTCTGGTACAAGAGGTCGTGGTCGTGGTTGCACAAGGTTTTTAGTGATCAAAGTTGGATACAATTCTGCATATGACATTGGAATTGGATCAAAATTGGTTCTTCTTTGCTGCTGTGGTGGACGTTGTTGTAACTGATGTTGATGTTGTTGAGATTGATGTTGTTGCTGATACTGAGTATTCTGTTGGAAGCGGTTGGCACGCTGCTGAGGGTATTGGACTTGAACTGGAGCGGAAGTGATTACTGGAGTCACGGCTGCTATATGTTGGTGTTGGGAATGGTAAGGATAATTGATCCTTCTTGGATGATTATAGGACACAGCATTAGTTTCTTGTTCCTTCTTTTTCATAAAACCGCCGTACCTCTTTGCCCCGCTTGAAGATGAACTTCCTTCTCTGACTAGACGCCCTTCTCGAACTGCTTCCTCTAAACGGACTCCCATGTTTACCATGTCAGTAAAGTCTGTAGGAGCGCTTGCAATCATCCTCTCGTAATAAAAATTATCAAGAGTCTTTAAGAACACTTTCGTCATCTCCTTTTCTTCCATAGGTGGAACAACCTGTGCTGCAATTTCGCGCCACCTTTGCGCGTATTCACGGAATGTCTCCTTTTCTCTTTGTTGCATGGACCTCAACTGATCTCGGTCTGGCACATTATCAAGGTTGTATTTGTAATGTTTGATAAAGGCCTCGCCTAAATCATTGAAAGTCTTGATCTGAGAACTGTCTAATCCCATATACCAGCGTAAAGCTGCACCGGTAAGGCTGTCTTGAAAACAATGAATGAGCATCCTTTGGTCGTTGGTGTACATTGACATCTTTCGCACGTACATAACCAAATGGGTCTGTGGACAAGAACTTCCTTTGTACTTTTCAAATTCTGGTAGTTTAAATTTTGCTGGCATCCTTACGTTTGGAACCAAACACATATCATTTACATCTCTGCCAAACAGCTCTTTCCCACGAAGAGCTTTTATCTCTTTTTGTAATTTCGCAAACTGATCCTGGAATTCATCCATTCTATCATTGAGACCAGGATCCTCACTTGGGGTAGGGCCGTGATAGACAGGTTCTCCTAGGTGAGGAGTATAGTGAACAACGGGAGGCACATTAGTGAAGACAGGAGCATTTGGTGGAACGAACTCTTGTTGATATCTATCTTGATTAAGATCCCTGGGTATTTCCCAAGGACGGGATGCTGTGATGGTAACAGAAGTGACTGGGACAGCGTTGATTTCTGAAGCGATGACTGTAGTGACGGGTGTTGCTGTTGTCTGATTCTGAATTTGAGGTTGATTCTGTGCCGAAGTCTGTCCTGAATTATGAACTTGAGCCCTAGCCTGGGCTTCCTCTGCTTGTAGACGGGCGGTTAACATTTGGTTGCGCATCTCTGCTGCCTGTGCTTGCGCCTGGATCTGTGCATCTTGTGCTTCGGCAACCTGAGCTTGTGCTGTTTGAAGTTGAGCAGCTTGGGCTGCTTGGTTTGCTATCAATGTCTCGACCATAGCAGAAAGGCGGTCGACCTGAGCTTTCAATTATCGGTTCTCGTTATCTGTTATCTCCATTCTTCTTTTGTAGTTGGCTCTTGTGTTGTAATTATGCGTCAGCTTGAAATGGATCTGCTGGCGGGAAGCAACTGTTAGAAGACTGGACCAAGACAGACAACCTGTATGCACGTGATACATGGATATGCAAAATGAATGATTTTCCAAGGAACTCTAAGTGAAGGAAAAGATAGAATTGCAAACATTTTTGATAACAAAACAAAATTTTTCATTTTAAGCATTTTTATCAAAATATACAAAGTTATCAACCCAAAATACAACCAAGAAAACCATTTAAGGACATGTGTCATCAGGACGAGCATAAACAAGTAGGAGTTGTCCTTCAAGTCTCTCAATTCTTTCTTCATAGGCCTTCTGCATAAAAGCTTTCTCCTTCACCAAACTGTCTACAAGACCTTTCCATGCACCTGAGGACTGTGGAATCTGGGAGTAATCTGTTGTGCCTGAGGAAAATAAATCCTCTTGCACCCTTGGACGTTTACCTGCACGATCTTCTCCACTCTGCTCCTTTAACTGTCTCTGAAGTTCTTCATTTTCCATTTCGACCACCTGGGCCTTATCCTTCCAAGCGTCTCTCTCTTTCTTGACCCTCTCCAAGGTGGCTTGGAGTTCTTCTTTGTCATCTAGCGGAAGGTAGGGGGTCTTCAACGGAGCGGGTTTGATAGGATCATGATGTGGGTATGGCACTTTCAACTGTATAGCTCTGGCTCTGATCCAATGGAGGTACGGCTCATAGGAGGTACAATCTTTCTTACCCAATTCAAGTCTCCCTTTGCGACAAACACGATGCCAAGCTCTTACTACTTTCTCTTTCATGGTAGGGTCCTCCTCGTTATCCCTCAAGAAAATACCTTCTAAAAGAATGTTAGGAGGCTTGTCCTTCATAGGGTAACCGAGTTGTCTCCTAGCAAGTACTGGATTATAAGAAATGATTCCCTTTGTGCCCATGAGGGGCACATTGGGGAACTCCCCGCAACTATCAATGATCTTCACATCGTCTAAAACTCTACTATACCATGCAATATCTGACTGGGTAAGAGACATAATCCTCTGTGACCACTGAAGTCCTGACTTGCGATCCCAAAAAGTAGCTGACTTAGAAAGATGAGAGACAACCCATTTGTAGAGTAACGGTATACAGCAGACTATGGTTCCTCCTCCTTTCAAAGTACGGTAATGGATGGAATGATAGGTGTCTCCGAGCAAAGTTGGAACAAGATTACCACTTAGGAAGATGCGTATAGCATATGAATCCACAAAACCTTCAATATTAGGAAATAGTAACAAACCGTAGATCAACAAGGCGAACAGATGCTCCACAATAATATCACAACCTTGATTGGCAAAATAAGAAACCTTCCCCATTAAGAACTTGGCAGTGAAACCTGGAAGTCCTCCTTTGGTGGTGAAGTTATTCTTGAACTCTGACTTCTTCATGTACAACACTTTTGCAAGAGAATTGTGCTCGGGTAACTTTTCTGAACCAGAGAAAGGTACTGTATCAGCAACTGGGATGTGAAGCAATTGGGCATACTCTTCCAATGTAGGCATGAGTTGATAGTCTGGGAATGTGAAACAGTGATAGACTGGATCATAGAACTGTACTAATGTCTGCAATAACCCTTCTTCCATCCTAAGTGTCAATAAAGATATAAGTGCCCCATATCTGTCTCTGAAACCAATAGGATCTGCGATCGAAGAAACCAGTTTCTTTAGTTCATCTATCTTTGGATTGATGAGATTGTACTTTTTCACACTTCTCCGTCCAAAATCCATGTTTCCTGCAATATTTGCAATCCTCACTTTAAGTTCCTTGGAAAAAGGTTGAAATGATGGGAATGAATGCATGTCATGCATGAATGCAACAAACACAAACATGGTCAAACAATACAAGGCTCAAAGTTCATCACCAGCATGGAGTTTAGGACAAAGCCCCAAGATAAGTTCTAAGGTTCACCTGCCAAACGGGTTCTAAAAGTTCCCAAGGTTATGGATCCTTCTTCGGATAATACCGGGTTAAGCAACTGCTCGCTTTCCAATATTATTCTCAAAAGAATCTCGCTTGAGTGTGATATCGCGTATCAACCAAACCAGACTTTTGGTCCGAAGTGGTCACCGCATCACATCCTAAGTAAGGCCAAGATGGGGTAAAGGTAAACTAAGGTCCTTGGCTTCACGGGCCCGTCGAAAGCAACAATGCCTCACAAATGACTTGTTTAGCACTATCATCCTCAAAGAGGCCTCCACCAAGCGGACAAAGGCTCAAGTCAACTCGGTAAGGATTGTCTCCTATCAAGTCAACCTGAACTATTATCCATCCTATCTCAAATGTGCCCCAAATCCGGGTATAGGATTTATCACAAGTATCCCCCAAAACCCAAAATAACAAACATTACAAACAATACAATTTAGCAACTATTCACAAAGCAAACATATAAACAAGCAAAGATAGGCTAAACCCTCAAATAAGTTTAATCATTGTTATCCCCAGCAGAGTCGCCATTCTGTCGCGGCGGGATTTTTCACGAGATTAAGTATTGATTGAACTTAACCCGTTTGAAAAATATTTTAAATGCAAGAGTCGCCACCGTCTTTTATTTTATCCAAAAAGAGGAAGGGAAAAATAACGATAAATCCCTTTAGAGTTACGGGTTCGGGGGTTGGTTATGCAAAGGGAAGGTATTAGCACCCTCTACATCTGTGGTACTCCACAGGAACCTTTTTTCTTATGTTTATGTGAATGCTTTGCTTTTTTCGCTTTGATCGTTTGATTGGGGAGATGAGAAAAGAACTTGATTTTATTGTTTTTGGACTCGATAAAGTCGTAGACTTCATGCCTACGTATCTCCAAGGCGCAATGGAGAAATCAGAATCCACGTAGTTCTCCCAAAAGAAAACGGGAAAGTCTGTTTTGTTGATTTTAGATTTGCGTGTCTTGCCATCTCTTGCTCGACCTAGGCGGGAGGCTTCGAGACTGACACGTCCTTTTGAAAATGTTTTTAAACTGAAAAGCCAAAGCTGGCAAAAGATTTGAATGAGCCTAAACCCTGAAACAATACATAAATGGGCTCATTATAAGGAAGCCCAAGAGTAAGCTTATGAGTGTGTGAAAAGGGTTTCTTAAACGGCGACCGTTGGAATCGCATCGGGTTTCTCTTTTTTTGGATTTTTCGATTTTTTAACATAAAACGTGAACAATACGATTAAACACACAATACAGAACATAAAAAATGCGAGAAAGTAAATTATTACAACACAGTTAGCTATGAATAGTTAGTATTACGAATAGTTAGTGGAGTTAATCGAGCTGAAACTGAAACGAAACGGTTAGTAACAACATAAACAAATATAAAAAAACAATATAAACATTTACTTTAGACAAAATGAACATTTGATATAAATAAACATTTAATTAAAATAAACATTTAAACAAATAATTAATTTAACTAACATTTAAATAAAACATATATGCAAAATAATAATAAAAGATAAACAATATTTAGTAAACAAAAGTAATATATATATATATATATATATATATATATATATATATATATATATATATATATATATATATATATATATATATATTTTAGACAATAAATATATAGTAGACAAAAATAATATATATGTACATTTAGACAAATAATATATAATAGACAAAATAATATATATATATATATATATATATATATATATATATATATATATATATATATATATATATATATATATATATATATATATATATATATATATAATAGACAAAGATAAAATATATATATATATATATATATATATATATATATATATATATATATATATATATATATATATAGATAAATAATATATTAAAACACATGTCGGCAAGCCGGAACTTTGCCGATTTCAGAGATAAGTGAAGAATATTACCTTGTGTGAAGAGGATGAACTTCTGACCGTCCAAATGATCGACCGAAAGCTGCAAACCGTCACCGATGCAGTGCTGGCTGCCTTCGTGAGTACCTGACTTCAACGTCGCTTTTGATCGGTGAAACGACGCCGGAATGAAATGAACCTTGGATATTTGTGACCTGGACTCAACGAACTTCAAAGATATGAAATCGGTTTTGTGTTTCGGTGAATAATCGGGACGATTTTGGGTTACCGAAAATGAAGAACAAGTGAAATACGGTAATGCTTTTGGAAAAATATTTCTTTTCAATTCTCTGTTTCTCTCACCACACGTTTTTTCCTTACTGATCCACCTTTTTTTCCTTTTCTTACTAACAACATCTATATATATATATTTAGATTACTTAAACAATAGGAAACCTAAAAAATATCTAACATAAATTAATAATATATATTTAGATTACTTAAACAATAGAAAACCTAAAAAAATATCTAACATAAATTAATAATATAATTTATATATTATATAATAATAATAATAATAAACTAATATAATATTAATCCTAATTAAATAAACTAATTAACAACTAAACACAATTAATATTAAGCACAAATAATATTAAACGGCACACGATTAAACTACGATAAAATCGAGCGACACGAACGCGATAAAAACGATGACAATTTGCACAGCAAAACAGACAAATTGATAAAACCAATAAACCAGTAAACCGGTAAACCAGTAAAATCAACAACACGACTCAAACAGACTCGATTAAATCACACGACATAACACGTAATTAAATAAACAACCCTAGGCAATAATAAAATCAACACGACATCACGAAAACGCTGACAAACACAATCACAAATAATCGGACAATACGAAAACTCTAATATATTCGAAATACAGTCAAAATACCGACAAACAAACAATTAAAAAAAACGCACAAAACCTAATCGAAGCGATGTCACGCACAAAAGAGATAAGCGAGATAAATACGAGGCAACGATATCGGCCAGGTTTTGCTAAAACAACGAAATACAACACGGTAAGCAACGAAAACACACAAAACCTAATCAAACCAGTTGTCACGCGAAGTTTAAGAAATTGAGATAAATACGAGACAACGAGATTAATCAAGATGTGGTCAACAAAGCCAAAGTCAAATTTTGGGGTGCGACACTTGGTGAAAGGCACAACGAAGTTCCGGTTTGTACCACCATGGAAGTGGTTCAGGGATTTGAGGTGGGTTTCTCGGTTGCAAAAGGTTCTTGAGAACCAATGATGGATACAATTATGCGTATGTCATAGGAATAGGGTCGAAAGAGAGCTTCTTCCTCTCAAAATTGTGTTGTTGTTGATGATTGTTGGTATTTTTGTTGTTATAGGTGTTTGTTCGTTGCAGTGGCTGTTGTTGACGTTGTTGTTGTTGAATTGGTGTTGACTGATTGTTAGAAAATACTGGGATTACACATGATACTTGATGATGGTGTTGAAGGGGTGGTTGACTTCTTCTTACATGAGGCCTCCTCTGCCTCCCAAAAAACACTGCATTAGCTTCGCTTTCCTTCTTCTTATCAAAACTGTTACCATACCTCTTGTTGGACGATGCTTCCTCCTTAGATAACCGTCCCTCTCGGACACCTTCTTCTAGCCTCATCCCCATGTTTACCATCTCGGTAAAATCACTGGGGGCATTGGAAATCATCCTCTCATAGTAAAATAAGCTCAGGGTCTTGAGAAAAATCTTAGTCATCTCCTTCTCTTCCAAAGGAGGGGTAATCTGAGAAGCAAGCTCTCTCCATCTTTGAGCATACTCCTTGAACGTCTCTTTATCCTTCTGAGACAATGACCTCAATTGATCCCTATCTAGCACCATGTCCACATTATACTTGTACTGCTTCACGAATGCTTTACCCAAGTCATTGAATGTGCGGATGCTCGCACTATCCAAGCCCATGTACCATCTCAACACGGCACCAGTCAGACTGTCTTGAAAATAATAGATCAATAACTGATCATTATCAATTTGAGTAGATATCTTTCTGGCGTACATCACAAGATGACTGAGTGGATAGGTATTCCCTTTGTAATTTTCAAAGTCAGGCACTTTGAACTGCACCGGGATTTTCACATTTGGAACCAAACAAAGTTCCGCAACACTCTTACCAAACAGATCTTTACCCCTCAAAGTTTTCAACTCCTTTCGCAGCTCAAGGAATTGGTCTTTCATTTCATCCATCTTTTCATACACATCGGAACCCTCAGATGGCTCGAAATGATAGATGGTTTCTTCAACACGGGGTAGCGTATGCACAACTGGTGGCGGCACAGACAAGACCGGGCTAGATGCCGGCATGGAAGCAAAGGTAGGCGCGAAACCTTCAGGCACGAAGTTAGGCGGCATTCCCCACGGGAATCCAGAAGGCATGTTAGGCGCAAAATTAGCAGCAGTAGCAGGAATGATAGAGGTAGATACATCTGAAATAACAGTCCTCTAAGGAGGAGGAGTTGCAGGCGTTGGAGAAGATTGGCTTTGAGTAGCTAGGACTGACTCCATCATGGTAGTCAGGCGGGTGATCTCGTCCTTCAAATCTTTGTTCTCTTGCTCTAGATGCTCCATAATCTTTGAGTGATTGGCGCGGGTATTGTATCGATGAATTAGCTTTGCTGAAGCACAGAAGAAATACCAATAAGACATCTGGTGAAAGGGAAACCTGCTTATGCAAATGATGCATGAAATGCAGTGCTTGATTGTTTTTATTTCCAAGGAACTTATTATATTATTTGCATATATATATATATATATATATATATATATATATATATATATATATATATATATATATATATATATATATATATATATATATATATATATATATATATATATATATATATATATATATAACAACAATTGCAACAAATTGATATGACCATAAAAATCTCTTTTATTTATATAATTGGAAGGATAACACTGAGTACAATTTCAGAAACCTAATGAAAATACAAGAGAAAAGGAGACTAGTCATCCTAAGGATCCCTAACAACATCAGAAGACCTAGTTGTAGGCGCTTACTTCCTTCGAATGCGTCGAATCTCAGATTCAAAAGAAGCCTTCATATGAGTCTTCTCAAGGACAAGTTGATCAACAATCTTCTTCCAAGCAACGGAAGGCTGAGGCGTACTAGAGGAAGATGAAACCTCTGGTTCTCTATGTCTCTTCGTTACTCGGTCTTCAAGTAGCTCAATAAGTGCATCTTTGTCCTTAGACTCAAGCTACAACTCCTCATGCTTTCTGCTCAAAGCATGGAAACGCTCTTCCCACATATCCTTATCTTGCTTCATCTTGGCGAGCGCGTCTTCCAACTCCTCTACATCTTGGTTAGGGAGAGTTAATGGCTCAACCACAACCATAAACATAGGTCTCTCACAAGTATACGACATCTTTAATTCCAAAGCTCTCTTTTTCACCAAAATAGTGTAAGCTTCCAAAGCTACACAATTACGCGGACCAAGCTCGGATCTTCCTTTCCTATGCACATTATGCCAAGCATGCAAAATCCTCTGCTTCAAATGTTGGGGATCTTTACCCTCTTTATAGAAAAGACCTTCTAACAAAGTGTTATTAGGTTTGTCTCTCAAGGGGAACCCAAGTTGATGACGAGCCAAAGCAGGGTTGTAGTTAATTCCTCCTTATGTGCCAATGAGAGGTACATTAGAAAATTCACCACAACAATCAATAATCTCCAAGCTGCTTAATGAAGGATCATACCAAACTATATCATTATTAGTGAGAGACATAAGTCTCTGAGACCACCTTAGACATTGTTTGTTCTCCACAAAAGTAGGCGTCTGAGGCAAGTGCAAAATAAACCACTTGTACAGAAGGGGAACACAGCACACAATCGTACCACCACCTTTAGAATTCCTCAAATGCAAAGAAAAGTACATATGACCCAACAAAGTAGGCACAGGATTCCCAATCAATAAAATTCTAATGGCGTTAACATCAACAAAATCGTCAATGTTAGGGAACAAAGCCAAACCATAGATGAGCAACACAAAGATAGCTTAAAAACCATCTAGACTACCGGCTTGAGCAAAGGCAGTAGCTTCCTTGATGAGGAATTCAGAGTTCAACCCAAACAATCCTCCTTTCTTCACCCAATGAGCCTCTATCTCAGACTTCTTCAAGTGAAGGGCTTCAGCTATAAGATGAGATCTAGGAATCTCCTCCAATCCACTAAATGGAACATTGTCAGAAACAGGTATCCCCAAGAGATGGGCATACTCCTCCAACGTAGGCACAAGCTGATAATCCGAAAAATTGAAGCAACGGTAGAGAGGATCAATGAACTGAACCAATACACTCAGAAGTCTTTCAACCATATCAGCAGATAAGATAGACAGAAGCTTCGCATGACGTTGTTTAAAGTCCAAGGGATCTAATACAAAGGATGCTAGCTTCCTTAACTCTTTTAAGTCGGGACATCTGAAACTGTACTTCTTAGTGTTCCTTCGTCCATAATCCATGGTCTGAAAATATTTGCAAATAAGACCTCAGTTCCTTGAAATGTTTGTGTGATGAATGTTATGATGCGCATGAATGCATGAATATCACAAATAAGGGATCACACATAAGGAAAACAAACAAAGGTCAAGGGATGAATCAAGTCATTGTCAAGATCAATCATCCATTTTAGTGGATTATGGTTTTTACCTTATCAACACCCAAGTTCCATTGATATTAACAAGACTTGATTGGATCAACCAAGAATCAAGGGTTTGTTGTGAGTCACGAGCATGGAGTCTGGGTAAGAATCATCCCAAAGGAGTGAACTAAGGATAAAAACTTGTAGATCATGTTCTAAAAAGTTCCCTGAGACTTAATTCCATCTATCGGATATTACAGGTTAGGATGACTGACTCATAAACCCATAATATTCTCAAGAGAAACTCGCCTGAGTGTAATATCGCGTAACAACTGTTATCAAGTCTACACTTGAACAGTCTCCGCACTACGTCCTAAATAGGTTAAAAGGGGTTAAATGTTCTACGGTCCTCAGCTTCTCGGACCCCAAATTAGAGATAATAATGCCTAACCACAAGTGACTTATGTGATATTCATAAGTCCAAAAGGGTTTCCACTAAGTAGATGGGTCTCAAGCCAACTTGTTAAGGACTACTCCACACAATTCGAACATGACTATACCATCCTCATGTCTTAATTGCACTCAAGTTCGGGTTAGAACTTATCTCGCCACTCAGAGATCACCAAGCATAACAAGCAGATTATACCATACAAACAAATATACATACATAAAATATACAATTATATACACACACAAAAGTAGGCTAAACCCACTAGAGACTACTCCCCAGCAGAGTCGCCACTTAATTTCTGTAGCGGTAAATTCATGACCATCAAGCTATGAATAAGCTAGACGTCAACAAAACCAGAGTCGCCACCTCGCTTTTATTGTTTCCAAGAGAAAAGGGACAAGTACGAACAAAACCCAAAAGATAAGAAGTCTTCAAATCAAAACTAATAAAATGCCAGAGATTACAGGTAAGGGGGTTGGTTACACAGAGGGAAGGTGTTAGCACCCAAAGTTTCCTAGGTACTCCTAGGGAGCCCTTTTTGTGTGGATATGTGTTTTTGTGCAAATGATGTTTGAAATAAATAGAATGGGGGGATGAGAAAAGAATTCATTAATTATATTTTTGTGTTTGACAAGACCTTTGAACTTGTCTCTACGTACCAACATAAAAATGAGGGATCAAAACCCCGTAGTTTGTGGTAACAATTTCAAAGTGAATGCATTGCTTTTAACAAAAATTTAAGTTTAACAAAGGCACAAAAGGCTTAAAAAGGTTTGAATGAGTGTTAGTTTTTTTTTGGCTTTTTAAATTTTAAATCAAGTATAGTTAGGTTTATTTACAAGTTTGATTAAGAAAGTAAGTTTCAAAATGCAATGGCATAAGGCCAAAGTTTCTAATTTGCAATATGGTCCAAGTTTAGAAATCACAAACAAAGAAGATTTTTTAAAGAGGAGGGAGAGATTTTTTGAAATTAAAGAAGTGGGAGGAGATGAAGAGACTAATCTTAAGCAAAAATTTAAAAGTTAAGAGTTGAAAAGATCTTACCAATGGGCTGCAATCCAACAGACAAGAATGTCATATAGAAACCCAAATTTCCCTTGGACTTTAGAATCAAGCAACATCAATACATAAATAGAAAGGTGAAAAGCAAGGCATCAAATAAATATAGCCACATACAAACTTAGCAACTCCATGATATTCTTCAAAATTTCCCATGCATCAGATGACTTCAAAGATGGCATTAGGCACAGGTTCAAAATAACAGCTTAACTATGATCATGTCGAAGATGAACTCAAATGGATCTTCAATACAGTATCAAATGAGTGTTCACTTCCCAAGCACTTGGTTTCATGAAAGTTGGCATTGGCCAAGTCCTTTGCATAGGGAGTGTTGCCTAAATTCTAAGTCCAATAGTCTTAGATCAAACCAACAGTACACACAACATGTTTTTTAGGGTTTTTGTTATTATTATGTACATTAAGGTCAAAAGACCTCACAAACAAACAAGTAATACAAACATAAAATATCACAAATTATGGCTCAAGTGGGCATACAATCTCACTTACTAGAATGTAATGCCTTTTACGTCACAAATTTAGCGCTATGTTAAGCAATCGTAATTGGACTTATGTAGAAGTCACAATTATTTGAGGTCGAGCAATAGAATTTTGGTGTTAATGCATGTTAGAGACATAGTATAATGGACTATACTCATGAAACATACCACACACAAAAAGAATATGCAAAGTGGTGAACCTAATCTCATCCATACTCATGTTAACTTTGCAATCAACTAGCATTAGGATATTTGAGATATCATAGGTCCATGGCATAAATGAATAAAGAAGGGGAATAAGATGAAGAGGAAGGGGGAACGGAATCAACACAAATTGATCAAAGGAGGACTTTTACCAAATTAAGATCATTCATTCATTTTGGGAGATGAAATGTACATTTCATCAATCCCCTAAATCCAATGATCCTAACCTAACAAAGTCAAATCAACCTTGACCAAGGCCCAAATAACACAAGTCAAACTCAACAAGTCAATTAAAATGGCTCTACACAATTTATTTGGCAATTAATCAATTAAAAACTATTAAAAATAATGCATTAAATTAAATATGGTTTGTCAATTTCCTAAAACCTCATCAAAACATCAAAGAAATGGCCATGAGATTTATCATAGGTCAAACAAGGTCAAGGACCTTGTAGAAAAAATTTCATAAATTTTGGAAACTTAAAATTATTTTTAAACAATTAAAAATATTCATAAAATCAATTAAATCATGAAAAATATTAATAATGATCCAAAAAATAATTTTAATTCAGAAAATGAAAGAGGATTTTATTTTTAAAAAATTGGTGAAACTCTCATATTTTTTAGATCAATATAAAAATTAATATGAATTAATGAAAATAACACAAATAAAATGAAAATTGGAAAATAAAAAAAAAACGTGGACCACTTGATCTCCCTTCTTAATTAAGGTGGCAGATCAAGTGGATCCAAACGGGCGTTTCACCATGGACTTGAGTCAGCGCGCCACAAACAAGGTATTCAAAACCAATGCTCGTGATTATATTAATTCAAAAAGATCATGTGGCTCTGGACCATGCCAACTCACCACCAGAGAAAAACTCTTGTCACCTTCTCAAGCGAGCCTCGCCGGACTGGTCCACTCGTCACCATCACTAAAATAAAAAAGAAGGACATGATTTTAAAGTAAAAATGGAACTGATCACGAATTTGGCCTCAATTCATCCTAACTCCAAGTATATTGAGAGATACATGGAGTTGAAATTTAGGTACATGATCTGAGTTGCTTCGATTTGACCTCAAAGCAACTCAATCTTCTTGCCTACATTGGTAGGACTTCAGACAACCAAGTAACCAAGAGAATTATGGAGAATTGAGTGAGAATTGAAGAGATGAAAAATTCTGGAAAATACCTTCAATGCAGTGCAGAATTCGATTGCTCTTGCTTTAATTCTTGCTTGATCTCACTCAAGAAGCTTGCAGAAGTAAATTAGAATCAACCAAAGGCTTTAGATCCCTGGAGTTTTAAATCTCAAAACAGTGAGATTCAAACTCAATTTTCAAAGAAATTCTCAAGTTTCTCCTTTCAAATGGAAGAGTTTGGGGTATTGGAGCAAAGCTGGTGCGAGGGGCTCCTTAATTCTGAGCACAGGGACCTCTATTTATAGTTGTAGCTCATGTTATTTGCACCTTCAAATTAAACTTCCAAATTTGGAAATGGATGATGCATGCTTGAGTGGGCGTGTACAGGCCCATGAAGTCACTCTCTTAGGTCCATAATCAAGTGTGAATGAGTCTGGCAAAACTTGGAATGCAAGGCAATTCGCTATGGTTGTTTGAAGTTTTGATTTTGCCAAATGATGATGCCATGTTCAAGCTATGCGTAGACCATCCAAATCTTGTCCAAAATGGATGAAACTCTACTTTTTGGAAATGTTAGATCAAGAGGAACAACTTTCATGTTGGACACTTTTCCATTTGAAGCATGTATCATGATGAATCTTGAGGTGGAAGTTTGGAAATGTTAACATATCAAAAAAAATCTAAGTGTCAAGCCATATGTTCACTTATTCCATCTTGGCTAACTTTTTATGTGAGCTTCAAATGAGAAACGTTCCTTCACCAAAGTTGTATATATTTTAAATTCCTTCAAAACGGTCCCAAATTTGACCTCATTTGGATTTAATATGAATGCGTTATGCATTTTTGAAGTTGAGGAAAGTCACATGTTCAATGGTATTGGTCCAAAATGACCTATAATGTATCCTCATATTACATGCTCATAAAAGTTGAATTAGATCTTCCTCAAAACATCAAAGTTGAAGTACATAGCTTAAATTTGATTGTGAAACTTTTAAATCTTTCATATCATGAAAATTGAGCAAGGTATGGCCTTAGGAAGTGGACCTCCAAATTAGGGTTTAGACAAAATGACCTATAATATTTTAACATAAAAAAATGACTCTCCAAGCAAAAATAGCTCTATACCTCAACATGAAAGTTGTTTGGAATGTCATTTAGAGTAATTTTTTTCTTGGAATGATTTTCATATGATAAAAATTGTAGGAGATAGGGTCTAGGGGATCCCAGTTTTGATCAGATGAATTCCTCTGGTCAACCACCATTAACCAACTTGCTAGCTTGAAATTCTCTTGACTTTTGGGACTCATGGGAGATCATATATGCATAATATGATTAAATTTGAAGTCTCCCTTCAATTATTTGATCAAATGTTGAAGAAGTTTGGTGAAGTAGTTACACAAGATACCCAGATGAACTAGGGTTTCCAAGGCAAACCAATTCCAAACTCTTGATGTTTTCTTGAACAAAGTAACATGTAAAGATCATAGGGACTCATAAATGATGTCTAAAGCCATTGTAGACCAATTATTAATTGAGCTCTTAGTCATGAGGGTCTTAAACCCTAGATATGAGCTTGATGGATCAAAAGTGATCATGTACTTTACCTACAAAATAGTTAGACAAATGCAAAGACATATTTTTGGTATTTTGGTTAGTAAAGATGATAAAATACAAAGTATGATACAATCACATGGTGCTTGGTGATCTCTCCCAATGCAAATCCAATGAGTGATGGGTAAGGAGGATGCCAAGGTATGATCCCAATGTTAATGCATATGATGAGATAGCATGAGGGATCTTAGGGTCAAAATTGGGGTCTTACAGATGTCCTGGAAAGTATCGTGTTTTTTTATCAATCTGATTAGAAGATATTGGTTGAGATGCCCCCAACTTTGTGCGAGTTGAGTTATTATGAGCACAATCATGCTTCTTGCCACATATGTTCAAGAAATCCTCGAGGGTGTGCCGTGGTGAAAAGAGATTTACAAGAGATGTTGGACCAAAATCTTATTTAGATTATGAGGGATTGCGATGAAGATGAGCATGTGGTAAATGTCATGATTCCCCATTTCAATATCCTAGAACCAATTGTGATTGCTTATAATAGTCAAAAGTCTGTTGTTTATACGTTGGTCATTCGTTTGGCGGGTCATATGCCATATGAATCTGATAAATTTGTTCCTTACAAGTAAAATACTACCATATTGGAAGATGGTAAAGAAATCCATATTCCTTCATTTTCTTCTATTGTGAACATTGTTGATGTAAGTGGTGTGACCCAAAGTGGTCGAGTATTCACTTCTGCAACTCCTAAAAGAATTGAAGATACTTCGATAGGGAAGCAAACTCAGGTGGAAACTCCAATTATGCAGTTTAGCCAGTCGAGCAGTGTGAACCAAACGTCTGATCAAGATGAAGTGATGAAATTGATTAAGAGAAGTGAATTCAATGTGGTGGATCAGTTACTGCACACCCCGTCTAAAATATATGTCTTATCTCTGCAGATGAATTAAGAAGCTCACAGAGAGGATTTATAGAAGGTGTTGGAGCAAACCTATGTGGATCATGATGTAACTATTGGTCAGTTTGATGGCATTATGACCAACATTACTGCATGTAACAATTTGAGCTTCAGTGATGAAGAATTTACCGAGCATTGGAGAAATCAAATTTGGCTTTACACATCTCTATGAATTGTCAAGATTATGCTCTATCTAATGTATTGGTTGACACTGGCTCTTTTGTGAATGTTATGCCTAAGTTTACTCTGTCCAAGCTCTCCTATCAAGGTGCTCCAATGAGGTTTAGTGTAGTTATTGTGAAAGCCTTTGATGGCTCGAGGAGGATTATGATTGGGGAAGTTGATATCCCGGTAAAGATACTGCCTTACTTATTTCATATTAATTTTCAAGTGATGGATATCCATCTCGCCTATAGTTCTCTTCTGGGTCGTCCATGGATTCACGAAGCTGGGGCAGTGGCATTAACTCTCCATCAGAAAAGTTGAAGTTTGTGAAGAATGGGAAGTTAGTGATTATGGGTGGAGAGCAAGCCATGTTGGTAAGTTATCTCTCATCATTTTAATACATTGATGATGTCGAAGTCGTGGGAACTCCGTTCCAAGCTCTTTTTGTTGATGATAATGTTGTTAAGAAGAATGGGTCATCCATGACTTCTTTGAAAGATGCCTGATAAGTCGTAGAGAATGGTTAAGTTGATGGATGGGGTCATGTTGTTGAAGTTGCTGAGAACAAGAATAGAGTTGGTTTAGGCTTCTCCCCTGGTTCAACCCGAAGAGATTTGAGTCAAATCCAAGAAGTTTTTCACAATGTTGGCTTCATTCACTCCAAAGATCAGTCTGCTGTTGCAATCCTGGAAGATGGTCAAGAACAGGAAGCGCCAAACTTTGTGACGCACGGATTGATGTGCCAGAATTTGACTGTTGTTGATGTTCCCACTATTATTCACTTGTCAAAGTAATATATTTTTGTTATTTTCAAAAAAAATCCTTTCACTATGCCCAAGGTGAAAGTTAATCTATGTGGGCTTTGTTTCAAATTTTTATCATCATTAATAAAATGTTATTTCGTTTATCCATATTATGTTTTCTCTGTTCTCTTTTTCTAGAAAAAAATGGTAACATAAAAAACCAAGATAATAATCACTTGTTATATCAACATCACAATGTGTGTTTATTTATTCATATTCTAAAATCAAGCATAAAATCATTGTGCAGATTAATTGTTAAACCCATTGAAAATTATGAATTTATGCCCTCTCCCAACTTTGAGTTCCCTGTGTTTGAAATGGAAGAAGAGAATATTGAAGAGATTCCTGATGAGATTTCCCATTTTCTTGAGCACAAGGAGAAGACCGTTCATCCTCACAAGGAGCCATTGGAAGTGATTAATTTGGGTTCTAAAGATAACAAGAAAGAAGTCAAGATTGGGGCACTACTTTGTCCAGATGTTAAGGACGAGATGGTAGAGCTTATTAAAGAATATGTTGATATATTGCTTGGTCTTATCAAGATATTCCAGGTCTTGATATTGATATTGTGGAGCATAGATTATCGTTGAAGCCCGAGTGTTCGCCCTTTAAACAGATGTTGAGAAGAACTCATCCTGATATGGCTGTTAAACTGAAAGAAGAGGTTCAGAAGCAGATTGATGATGGTTTCCTTGTTACTTCTGAGTATCCTCAAAGGGTGGCCAATATTGTGCTTATTCCGAAGAATGATGGAAAAGTTCGGATGTGTGTTGATTATAGAGATTCGAACAAATCTAGCCCAAAGGATTATTTTCCTCTGCCGCATATTGACATGTTGGTAGATAATACAGTTAAGTTCAATGTCTTCTCCTTTATGGATGGTTTCTCCGGTTATAATCAGATCAAGATGGAACCTAAGGACATGGGAAAGACAATGTTTATTACACCATGGGGAACATTCCGCTATAGAGTGATGCCTTTCGGTTTAAAGAATGTCGGTGCGACCTACCAATGAGCCATGACTACTCTTTTCCATGACATGATGCATAAGGAAATAGAAGTCTATGTTAATGACATGATTGCTAAGTCGAAGATTGAAGAAGATCATGTTAAGTATTTGTTGAAACTGTTTCAGCTTTTGAGAAAGTTTAAACTCTACTTGAATCCTAATAAGTGTACTTTTGGTGTCTGTTCAGGGAAGTTGTTGGATTTTATTTTCAGCTAGAAAGGTATTGAAGTAGATCCTGATAAAGTCACATTTATTCAAGAGATG
Source organism: Lathyrus oleraceus (assembly GCF_024323335.1). NCBI lineage: Eukaryota > Viridiplantae > Streptophyta > Magnoliopsida > Fabales > Fabaceae > Lathyrus > Lathyrus oleraceus. The sequence continues at coordinate 402,116,042 of NC_066585.1, read as the reverse complement.
CCTACACCAAAGATATAAAAGCAAGTCAGAGAATTCCTTGGGGTTATGAATTACATATCCAGGTTTATATCTCACATGACTGCCACATGTGGGCCAATCTTCAAGCTTCTCCGTAAAGATCAAGGTTATGTTTGGACAGAAGACTTCCATAAAGCTTTTGACAACATCAAAGAATATATGCTTGAACCTCATATCTTGTTTTCTCCAGTGGAAGGAAGACCTTTGATCATGTACTTAATTGTGTTAGAACAGTCCATGGGTTGTGTACTTGGACAACAAGATGAAACCGGTAGAAAGGAGCATGCCATCTACTATCTGAGTAAGAAAGTTACAGACTGTGAGTCTCGGTACTCCATGCTTGAGAAGACTTGTTGTGCTTTAGCTTGGGCTTCCAAACATCTACACCAGTATATGATTAATCATACCACTTGGTTGATATCCAAAATGGATCCAATCAAGTATATCTTTGAGAAGCCTGCTTTGATTGGGAGGATTGCTTGTTGGTAGATGTTATTGTCTGAATATGATATTGAGTATCGTACTCAGAAGGCGATTAAAGGAAGTATTCTTGTAGATCATTTGGCTTAGCAACCAATTGATGATTATCAATCCATCAGGTTTGACTTCCTTGAGGAAGATGTTATGTACTTAAAAGCTAAAGATTGTGATTAACCATTACCTGAATAACCACCAGAGCTTGGATCCTGGTGAGGTTTAGTGTTTGATGGAGTTGTTAATGCTTATGGTAATGGAATTGGGGGAATCATCATTACTCCACATGGTTCTCATCTCCTTTTCACTATAAAATTGATGTTTGATTATACGAACAACATGGCAGAATATGAAGCTTGTACCATGGGTCTTAAAGAAGTTGTTGATTTGAGAATCAAAATTCTTGATGTATATGGAGATTCAGCCATAGTGGTTAATCATATTAAAAGAGAATGGGAGACTCGTCATCCTGGCTTGATTCCTTGCAAAGATTATGCAAGGAGGTTGTTGACTTTCTTTAACAAAGTTGAGTTTCATCATATACCTCGTGAAGAGAAACAGATGGCGGGCGCTCTGGCTACTTTGTCTTCTATGTATAAAGTAAATTGTTGGAATGATGTGCCTAGTATCAGAATTATGCGCCTTGATAGGCCTGCTCATGTGTTTGCATCAGAAGAAGTTATAGATAATAAGCCTTGGTATCATGATATCCAGTATTTCCTCCAAAGTTATGAATACCCACTTGGGGAATCTAGCAAAGATAAGAAGACTTTGAGAAGACTGGCTGGAAATTTCTTTATAAATGAAGATGTGTTATACAAGAGAAACTTTGACATGGTTTTCCTCAAACGCGTGGATAAACACGAAGCAGACATGTTAATGAAAGAAGTTCATGAAGGATCCTTTGGTACTCATGCCAATGGACATGCAATGGCTAAAAAGATGTTAAGGGTGGGTTACTATTGGCTGAGAATGGATCCTGATTGTTGTAAATATGTAAAGAAGTGTTATAAATGTCAAATTTGACCCCCGCGTATTCATAGAAGGCTATCTCGTGCTCAAGAAGATCTTGTCTTTCAACACTGATTCTAAGGGCAAGTGGACTCCTAACTATGAAGGCCCATATTTTATTAAGAGAGCCTTCTCTAGAGGTGCAATGATTCTTACGACTATGGATGGTGAGGAGCCCCCTCGTCCTATAAATGCTGATGTAGTCAAGAAATAATTCGCCTAAAAAATAAAAGAATAGCTCGCTAAATTGACAATCCGAAAAGGCGGCTTAGGCAAATATGAGCGTCTCGGTGGATTTAAAACCCGAAATAGCAATCCATAAAAAAATTAGAGACATAAACAGAAAATAATCATCCCGGTAGATTGAACCTGAGAGGTAAATCTAAGAAAAAGTTATGGATTATGGCAAGTAACGGCATCAGGTCAGACTTGATCATATGAAGCAACAATGCCTATCAAAGGTTCTCGTTTAGTCATCCTCGACCGAAGTTCTGAGCATAGCGGAATTCAAAGTTGTTAGGGAGAATAGTGGTCATTGTATTTCAATGTAAACCTTTCCATGTATTAACCATTTTTTTCAAATTTGTAATGATCCATGGGGTACCATTCTATCAATAAAATTTGTAATTTGCGGGCTACCATTCTATCAATAAAATTTGAGCCTTTTGCCCATTTGTTTGTTGTTCTTATCTTATTTCAGTTTACGAAATTTTATTTATTTTTTATAATAATTTTTGAAACAAAAATATATATAAACAATCATGTATTTGAAATTTTCAAAAAATATTTTCCTCGACTTGTGAATATAAAAGAGGAATGTCAACAGTGATCTCAAGGATGGTAATATCTTGAAGAGCGGAACTCAGTATTCTCCCAAGACGGGATTTTCCTTATGAATGTATGCAAGATCATCAGTTTCCCCAACATAAGATTGCAGGAATGATAGATTCCCTAGTGAAGTCGCCAACAGGTCTTCGGAGTTTGTTCGAATGTTTCTTATCCCCAAAAAACCTTTCCTCGAAACGGATTTCATGCTTTTAGGAGATTAATTTTGGGTCTCCAAGAAGTATTTCTTACCTCTCTCCTGAAGGATTTAATCCTTGTGTCATGATTTAAGCCTTGTGTTAGGATTTAGCTCCTTTGATGGCTTATGATATTTCCTTGCAGGTTTCATCTTCAGCTAAATCCCTATAAAGATCTCTAGTAGTACATCCACCTTGTTGAGATTAGCTGAGTTTCTGGTTGTACCGTGTTATTGATCTAATCCTTTTGTTCCTGTTTTATCAACACATTCACACACGTATTCATATTCATACTAATGGCATCATGATGTTTATCTATGCATCTTGCATTTCTTGGTGCTTTCCCCACTCTCTGGTGTTTTCCTCCCCACTGAGTGTGTGCGTCCTCTCTCCAATAGAGTGTAGACCTTAGGTAGAAATAGCTTATAATTTCTAATCCCCCGTGGAGTTTGATCCTCGTGGAAGATTTTGTTTCAGTTTTCCTTTCTAGTTCATTATCTGGATGGAGTTAATCCTTAGTTGAGTTTATTTCCACATCGGGATGAGTCTTCTTTAACCGTTTCTCTCTAATTTAATCCTGGGTTAAACTTTGGTCCCTGGAATTTATTATCTTTATTAAGCTATCACTCGGATGATAGTAGGTAATAATTTCTCATATCTTTGGTTGATTATCTTTGTTAAGTTATCACTTAGTTGATAGTTGGTAATCATTCCTTTTGAACTTATTATCTTTGTTAAGTTATCACTCGGCTGATAGTAGGTAATAATTTCTCTTACCTTTGGTTGGTTATCTTTGTTAAGCTAATCATTCCTTTTTAACTTATTATCTTTGTTAAGTTATCACTCGGCTGATAGTAGGTAATAATTTCTCTTACTTTTGGTTGGTCACCTTTGTTAAGCTATCACTTGGTTGGTAGTTGGTAATCATTCCTTTTGAACTTATTATCTTTATTATGCTATCACTTGGCTTATAGTAGGTAATAATTTCTCTTACCTTTGGTTGGTTACCTTTGTTAATCTATCACTTGGTTGGTAGTTGGTAATCGTTCCTTTTGAACTTATTATCTTTGTTAAGCTATCACTCGGTTGATAGTAGGTAATAATTTGTCTTACCTTTGGTTGGTTATCTTTATTAAGATATCACTTGGTTGATAGTTGGTAATCATTCCTTTTGAACTTATTATCTTTGTTAAGCTATCACCCAACTGATAGTAGTAATAATTTCTCTTACCTTTGGTTGGTTACCTTTGTTAAGATATCACTTGGTTGGTAGTTGGTAATCATTACTTTTGAACTTATTATCTTTGTTAAGCTATCACTCAGCTGATAGTAGGTAATAATTTCTCTTACCTTTGGTTGGTTACCTTTGTTAAGTTATCACTTGGTTAGTAGTTGGTGTCATACCCCAAAATTCGCCATACCCTTCATATTGTTCAGCTAGGCCACTAACCCTAGTCATTTGCATATCATTAAGCATTCATTTTATTTGCATAAGCATGGTTCAACACAAGAAGACAGTGACTTGAATTCAGAGTTTTATGCTTGCAACTAGTGGAAACTAGGATTTCTCAGCAACTTGGGGTGGCCCCAAATCAAACCCTAACTTGGAGATGGCCCTTTATGCTTGTGTATTGTGCTTGTATTTGGTGTGTTAACTGTGGCTTCTTAAGGAAGTAAAACCCTAGTTTGGGGATCCTTACTTGACTAAGACGTCCCTAAACCCTAGTCATGTTCCATGCCATCATGAAGACCCATAACCCTAATTCTATCCTTCATGTCATTGTGATTTGGTTTTGTAGCTTGGCCAAGTTTCACCCAACCTCTTGTATGTAGTTCATGCTTATGGATCCTCTTGTTATTGATTTCATAGTCCTCATGCTCCCACATGTGCATCCTATGATTGTGTCCCTTGGTTTGGGCCTAAGTACAGGTTGTGCTAGTCCATTGGGCCTCTTCAAGTACATGGTTCATACTTTCCTTGGTTTCATTTGGTCAAGGATATTCAAGTCCACTCCATGCCATTGTCATTACCATTGGTACTTGGTCCATGAACGTCCAGCTAGGTCCTAGTTCATTGTGCCTCTTGGTCCTTGCCAAGATCTTTGCTTCATGCTTGTCATTAGTCATTCAAATTATGGTTATGTCCTTTGAGTTAGGTTAATGATTCATTCAAGTGTCAATCCATTTCAAAGCCATATTCATTAATTCACCAAGTCCATCAGTACATCCATTCATCATTTAGTTCATATCAAATCCATCCATTTTGAAGGTCAAGTTTGTATAAAATTTAATGTTATGGTCAAATTCATCCAACATTTCAATTCAAGGCATGGTCATAATCACCAAATTCATCCCAAATAATCATTTACATTGCACAAGAATGTTCATTACATCAAGAAATACAAAAAATGGAAGTTTGACCCCATGTTGACTTTGGTCAACAGTTGACTTTTTGGTCAACATTGACCAAAGTCAACCCAATCCCCAAAAGATCCTAAAAAAACTAATCCCAATTTCATCCTTAATCTTCAATATTTGGTACTTGATCACATGGTTAGCCATTTGTACATGTTGATGACATGCCTCTTTTGTCCATTTCATATGCATAAAGCCAAAGCAGTGGGTGATGCCATGAATATTTGCGACAAAGCATGCTAGTAGAGGCAGGAAAAGCCATCGATGCCCAAGGCAACAAGTCCAAAGCCATTACCTTGTTGCAAACTGGAGCAGCACAACCTTGAATTGCACATGAGTCAAACCATGTCTATTGTTGCAAACACAATCAGTCATCCCCATGCCCAGACAGATCTGCAAGTGAGTCACACCATGGAGCATGTGTGAACATAAGCCTTGGTTTTCTTTGGAACAAAGTTAAACCATTCACAAAAACAAGTCCTACAATACCAAATCAGCTCCAAAGCAGTCAAATCAAAAGGCAAACTATGAATAAATGAGGGCAAGGGTACAATGTAAAACATACCATACAGAATATCATGCAGAACTAGTGTAGGCCAAGGCAGTTCCATTGATTACACCAAGTTGAATGTCAATTGCACAATGGAATGATACTTTGAACCTTGCAAACTTGTAACAAATGCACCTTGTAATGACCATGAACAAGAAGTTGTAGTCATGTAGCAGGCTGGCAATGACTATCTCCCTGCTTGGGACCATCTAACCATATCAGTATCTGCAGCATAAATACCAAACAATTAAGCTGCAACAAACCAGGGCCATACAACAAACTCATGTCATGAACCCTGCCAACCTATACCTGATCAATAAGCCTTAACTAATGTTGCAATGCCACAAGCAAAACATGCCATGAAGCCATATATCCTAATGCAAAACCAAGACCACATGAATCAAGGCATACATGAAACAGCAATTCATACCCAAACTGTCATAAGCCATCATATGAACTGCAAAACCTGCATTTGGCCATTTAACCACCATCATGAGCATCCTGAATCAGCTGCATGAATACCAGGCCACCTGGAAGCCAACAGTACAGGACAACAAAATCCACAACAATTGGCAATCTGAAACAGAATAATGGAAATGAAAATACAACTGTGCAGACAACCAAGCAAGTCCATCTTACCATTTGCAACAATAAATACAATTGAGAAATACCATCATGCTTCAAAACCTGTAGCAAAATATGGAAAAAGCAAGCAGGAATTGTCACACCTTACAAGTCTAGCTCTGCAACACAAACCGATTCAAGGTCCTACATCATGGTTCAGTCAGAGGAAATTGGAAAACCACTCCACCTGCATTATAACACAGTAAACATTCTACTGTCAATCAAGCATCATCAGTGCACCATCCAAGAACACCTACTGCGGGACATACATCACTACTTATCATCAAGTTGTTCATAATTGAACTAAAACCAAAGCAATGTCACCATTTATTAAAGACAGAGTCCTAATCCAATGGAAAAAACCACATCATAAGGGCAAGACCAATTCAAGAATGTACTATCCAAGCTTCTGATTCAAATTGTGCAAAACACTTGAGTCAGTGGCACTTGCATTGGAAAATCGAATGGCAGAGTAAGTACAAGATTGGAGAACCTGTAGAATCCAAATCATTTAGTTAAACCAACCCCAAGGCAATCCAGTTTGGATATCCATAAGTAAATAGAAAACCTGCAGCAAATGGATTGAAGATTAAAACACGTGCTTTTTCACTCAGCTGATCCTAAATGCCACGTGACCTAATTGAAACTCAGATTCTTATTTCATGAATACACTTAATTACCAGATGGATAAATCAAGATCTAACAACTCAGGTTCAATTCCCTAAACTACCCTCTTGGATCACACTATAATTAAGGCAATCATTGCCAATCATTGGGGTCGAATTTTCATCCAAAGAATCTTGCAATTCAGAATCCTTCCCTAACCTTCAGTACGCGCTCACTCCATTATTGTGAGAGCTTCAACATTCTAAGTTCTACACGGAAGAGATAAGAACCACCATTCAAACTCTCAACTCTCAATTCTCAGCATCATAATCACGTTTGGACTCAGCAAGAATTCCACAAGAGTAGAGGAAAATAGGAGAAACGTTGTACAAGAAGAAAGAAAGGAAGCGTACCTGAGGTCGTCGTTGCTATCGTCGTCATCTCCGGCATCATCTCCGGCAGGTATTTTGTTCGAACTTTCTGGTTCCGCTCCGTTTTGGTTACCACAATGTAGTATCAGGTTAGGGAGATCAAAGCCCTAACCTAGAAGTCTTTGATCTTCGTCATGGCTCATTTAATTTCTGGAAATCGTTTTAAGGTTCTTGCACCTCTGAGCTCGATCTGGTTAGGAGGTTTAGGGTAATTTCATTTGGACATTTGATTTAGGACAGTGAGGTGGTGATGGTCAGTTTGGCATTTGATTTTGGTGTTTAGAGCTTCGTCGTCGCCGGCGATGAGCTCCGGCGCGACGGAGGTTTGTCCACCGGTCGCAAGTGGAGGGAATTTTTAAACCTGTTGGAGATGACTTGGCATGCGAGTTGATCTCCTGGTGTGAGGAATTGGGCCCCAGACCCATGTATTTACACTTCACACACGTCATTTCAACCTTGCGCCCCCTGTCTGTTGAAGGCTAGGATTAGTGGGCCTTTGATTGGGCTTTGGTGCATTTGTCATTCAACATTCTGCTTTAGGCGTACACCCCCCTATTTGGGCCTAAAACTAATCTTTCTGTCAAGGCCCATTCTGATTTTCTGTTTAGGTCCATTGCACCTTGTTTTTGTTTAATATTTGAATTTTAATTTGATTTTGGATAATTGTTTTAGTAGTTTGAATTTAATTTGATGATAGTTTTAATATTTAAATTTTAATTTGGTTTTTGATAATTGTTTTGGTAGTGAGATTTTACTTTGGTAATAATAGAATTGTTTTAATATTTGAATTCGATTATTGATCCTCTTGATATTTGTTTTGATTAATCTTGATCTCTAACATCCTAACATCTAACATTAACATCTAACCTCTAATTTCCGCTTCTAACTTCTAATTTTTAATTCTTGTACCTAACTTCTAACATTTAATTTTTTTTCATTTACTTTATTTGCTTTTATTTTATTTTTATACTACATATTATACATCCATATCATCATTCACTTCATCTTAAAATGGACTTAAAAATGGAAAGGACTTAAGAAATGCAAAAATACAATAACTCTTAAGCATGGAATGGACATTGGACAGTGGACTTAGAGACTTCTTATTAGGACCTTTGCAATAGACCTTGGACAAGCACTTGACCCGAACATGGAAGGAGCATTCAATAATCAAGAAGAATTTGTAATCTTTTATGCACTTTCTAGTTTATGACACAATGCACACACAAGGCTTTCTCTTGGGCTACCTGACAATGAGACCTTTTATTTCCTTTAATCCCTTGTACTTTTCTTGTACCCTTCCCCTTTTGGATGTATGCTTTTACTTGCTTTATTTATTATTGCTTGATAGTTATCCCTTAGGCATTAGGAGAGATCACTATTTCACAATCAATAAGCAAACCCTTGATCTAACATCAAGCTGCCTTTTCTCAAATCAAACTCAAAAAACACAATAAAATACGATTAAGATTTTATGTCACGAGCCTTAAGAGGTAAAGAAGGGATGAGAATGGAGTTTTCCTACACTCGTTCTGAATGCTTCGAACACAAGACGTTTGGCTTGGTAGTTTGAGGTATTCACCTTTATCCATAGTCTTTAGTGCAATCCGAAATCAAGAACACATTTCTCAAAACCTAAAAACAACTTCAACTCATTCGAACCTTTTGTTTGAGCCTTATGGCATCACTTTCTAAAACCCTTTTTCAAGGTATAAAATCGATAAAAACAAACAACATTTTGTACCCACGAACTACGGGACTTTGATTTCTCACTTCAACAAGTGGTCATACGTAGGCACGAGGACTCAGTCCTTAGGGAGCACACTAATTTAAAATCTACCTCCACTCCGCAAACCTTAGCAAGCAAACATTTCGACAAACGACACTGTAATACCCCAAAATTTACCCTTCATTTTTTCCAAAAATAAAAAAAAATAAAAAAAAATAAATAAATAATTAAAATATAACAAATTATTTTGGACTTGGGTCTCCCTCATTCCAAGCCCACAAGTCCACGAAAATCAGCTATAAATATAAGAGTTTCAGTAGGGTTTCAGACACTGGGAAATTCCCTGAGAAATAGACTTGGAGTTCACGTGGAGTTTCAAACCTAGGAACTACTCTGCAGCAACCTTCGGGCAGCCCTGAGAAGTTCATTCCGCCTCACGCAAACCCTAAACGTTGCTTCGCCAATCCGGCCTTGTCTTCCAATTTTAACAGGTCTCTCATCAGGTATGCCTCTGTTCCTATTACTCTATGCCTCGGATTGAATACTGAATATATGAGGTAACCTCAGGTTTGGCCCACAGGGTTATATTTGTGTATGAATATGTGATTTATGCCTTGACTGTTTAACAATTTCGTTTCTGAGGTGAATGCCATAGGATCTGGAATCTTTAACATCGTGCAGGTGCCAGTGAGAAATCCAAATCCCGCAGGTGCTCGCTAGCCGCTTCGCTAGGCGAGCACGCAGCGAAGCTTCGCTAAGCTTTCGCTAGGCGAAGCAGTCGCGAATGTGACAGTATCTGCTTTTATTCCGTTTTGTTCTAACCTGTTCTTTGTGTTGCCATGGCCTTGTTATCTTTTGATTTCATCCTGTTTGCCTAACCCCTTTTGTTGAGTTTTTGTGAGGGCTCACATATTCTCGCAGGGATACCCTCCGGAGGTTTATTCCGATTTCCCGTACTGATTGGTTTTCTTTGATGGCATCAGCTTGGGAGAATCTCAGGGTCGCTTATCCTTTAATTGCTGTAACTTCGGATCTTGATACGTGTGGTATTTTACTTCTTCCCTTTTATTTCTACTGTTTCTTAGCTGGAAGACCTCGATAGGAGGCAATGTTTGAGCCCCTTGGTGGCATCTTTTCTATTTCAAGATATATGTTTTGTGTGATGTGATTGTTTCCCCATAGGATGCGAGGCTTCGCATAGTCTCCCGTTTGCATGCCAATTTAGGTAGCACTGTTCCTCCGCTTAGGACTTCCTTTTTGCATGCGCGTTCCTACAACGCAAACAAAACCTAAAACCCAAAGCAACACGTTTACTCCTTCTACTACAGGCGAGTAAGTCTCCAAAGGTCGAGCATCCGGTAGATTGCGTAGTGACGTTGTTCACCCCGTAACATAATCCATAACCCCGTAGTTAGTCGAACTACGGCTTGCTCTGATTCTCATTCCAGATGAGATACGTAGGCATAAGACGCGATGTCTTAGCGAGCACAATTACCCCCAACCCATAGGTCAGCCGAGCTACGAAGACTCTGATTCTCATATTCAGATGAGATACGTATGCAGTGGATGCGACATCCGCGCGAGTCATTTCTCTTAACCTTTTTAGTAAATAGCACATTAGGCAAAACCACACCCTTTAAACAGAAACCGCATAAGTGGATCCCGTAGAGTACTACGGGTGCGTAGGGGTGCTAATACCTTCCCTTCGCATAACCGACTCCCGAACCCAAGATTTGGTTGCGAGACCTTGTCTTTTTCTTTCCTATTTTCAGGTTTACTTCGAGCGTTTCCTTTCCCTCCTTTGGGATAAATAACGCACGGTGGCGACTCTCCTGTCTTTTTTCTTCGCCGGTTGTTTTTTTTTCGCACTGTATTTTTTCAGGTTGCGACAGCTGGCGACTCTGCTGGGGACTTTAGAAGTTGACCTCTTGCTGGTCCATCTTCCCTAAGCGAGTCCTTCCTAGCTTGTGTGTTTTCTTGTTTATTGAGTGTTCATTCTTTTGTGCAGTTACTTATTTGCCTAATTGCATTCATGTACATATGTTTGTTGTATCTGCTGCTGTTTGTTTGTTTGTTGGGATGGGGTGTTCTACGAGAGATAAGCCCATTACCCAGGCTTGAGTGTACACACAGGTTTTAGAGTGGATGTTCATGAGGCTTGCGTGGCATGTTGCTGCGTTAAGTCGTTCGTGAAGAACCACACCCAGACGAGGTTTCTCTTGGATATACTATGTCCTACGGATGTTCCGTAACGACATAATATTCCCCTAGAAATTGTCGACTCTGGTGACCATTTCCCGAAAACTCAGTCGAGGCCTCTCCTCCGAGACGTGATTATGTTAGCTCTGGTGGGCGCATTCTCGCTGATCAATCCGAGGACCCCGAGACTGGGAACTTGCTTTAGGATGTCCTGTTGAGGGGAGTCAGTGGAGGTCTTTTATTCCGTAATAATGCCAAACCTTCAATGGTAAACGTATTATTCGCGACTGAAGGGCTGAAGTTGACGAACTTCTGTTCTTAGAACCTACCAGTGAGGGGCGGGCTAAATTCAGGAAACCTTAACCTCCAACCAACCCGGTTTTCTGGAGCAGTGCTTTGATCTCGTATTATATTCCTCAGTGGTTTTCTCTTCAGACAGTGCAACCTGACAAATGCTCAAGCAGATACAGCAATCCTGATTGACACGCCGCTGCATTGCATTCACATCATCACATCATTTGCATTCATATCATTTAACACATGTTTATCATTTCTAGGGGGTTTACATCTTCTTCTTGATTCCAGTCGGAGTTTTTCTAGTTCTCTTAAGATGGATATTGGCAGAAAGAGACTCGTCGCCTACAAGTTTCCGGTGGTCTGTTTGGAGCCCATCCAACAACTGATGAAGTTAATGGATCCTGGTTCTCTAGAAGGATTCCGAGAGGATTACGGTTTAATTCTAAGTTTCGTCGCGGTTCTTTCCAAAGATCAACATGATGCTCTCTTCACACTACTGCAGTTCTATGACCCTCCATTGAGGTGCTTCACATTCCCGGATTATGTTTTGGTCCCTACTTTGGAGGAGATTGCCAGTTTTCTCAGAATTCCCATCAAGTCACAGTTGTTATTCTACAGCTCGGAGTGTCTGCCCGATCTCAGCATGGTTGCTTCAACCACATATTTGAGGGAATCAGTTTTGAAGGCTAATATGTGTCAGAAGGGAGAAGTTAACGGTTTTCATCTGAGTTTCTTATTGGGAGAAGCAAAGAAGAAGCTTGAAGATGGTGACCAGAGGGGTTTCAATGCTGTGTTGGCTCTTTGTGTGTATGGGATTGTCTTGTTCCCTAATGTCGCCAAATTTATAGACGTAGATGCCGTACGCCTCTTCGTGTTGGGAAATCCAGTGCCGACCTTGCTGGGAGATTTCTTTCATTCAGTGCACCACAGGAATAAGAATAGAAAAGGAGGATTGTTGAATTGTTGTGCGCCTTTGTTCTATAAGTGGTTCAGTTCTCACCTACCCAAGTCAGGAGCATTCATTGATGTCAAGGACTCGTTGAGTTGGTCAAAGAGATTGATGGGGTTGAGAGCTGAAGATATTTCTTGGTGGTTTGACCGGAGTTTGCTTCGGGCAGATATTATTCACAGTTGTGGGAACTTCCCGAATGTTCCGTTGGTAGGAAGAAAAGGAGGAATCAACTATAATCCTTCTCTTGCAGTTAGACAGTTTGGATATGCCTTAAGAACTCCGCCGGTGGAAAAGGATGTGGAAGAGTCTCTGTTTTTCCATTCTTCGCCTGATTTGACGGTATCCCGTAAGGCAGCTGAGGCCTGGCTCAAGGTGATCAAGAAAGGAAGAATTGTTCTTGGGAAAGGAGATTGTAGAGCTTACCCTCAGTATGGAGAATGGCTTCAAGGAAGAATCGAAGAGTTTGGTCTACCGTTTCCTATTGAAGAACCCTTGTATTCACCTACTCTCGAGCAGTCAGCAACGGTGAGCCGAGAAGAGTATGACAAGTTGAAGAACACCACGGAAGGACTTCAAATCGAGAACTCGGAGTTAAGGGAGAAATTGCAAGACTGTATGCATCGATTCCATGAGTCAGAATATCAGAAGGAGGAAGCCGTCAAATTGCAAGAGGAAGCCGAAAGGAAATTTGCTGTGGAGGTGAATTTCTTCAGGAAGACAGACGAAGCCTTGAGATCATCCAGTTCTGAGTTGAGGCGAGTCAAGCAGCAGTTAATGGATGCTCATGGTGGCAAGAGCGATGGGATGCATTTTCAATTTCTCGGAAGACAAAGGAGGAAGAGACGGTGGCTGAACTGACTGGTCAGATAGAGAAATTGAAGACTTTGCTGAAGGGGAAGAACCATGAGCTGCTGTGTACCCGATCAACTAATGGTTATATCACAGATCAACTCAATGAGGCTCAAGGATATATCGAAGAACTCAAGACGCTGGCAAGTTTGAAGAAATCCAGACTTGAAGAGGTATTTGGAGAAGATGATGGGAATTACTACAGAGAACACATCAACGAACTGGATAGGATCATTCGCAAGAGGAATCTGCTTATCCGGCGTTTGACAGAATCTCCAGAGCATCCTGACACGGTGGCGCTACTGGATGAAGTGAGGAACGGTCCTTATGGGTTGCATACAGGAGGCTGATTTCTGATTTGCTTGTTCCTCTCTTTACTTACTGCTTTGGTGTTATGTAGTGATGATCCACAGGCTTGTTGTGGAGATCCTCCTTTGATGTATTTTTGGCTAAGGCCCTTTCCTTGAACTCATTTGTATGATGGTTTCCCTTTATTACATCTTGATCTCAGAAGTTTATCCATGACTCGGCCTTCTTGCACTACCCACCTGATGTGAGACTGGAATCAAGGGGGTAGAATACCTTTTGGAATTGATAAACATGTCATTACATTTACATATTCATTGTCATATCTTGCATAACAGGTGCCGCTGCGGTGTTCTCATATTGTTTGGTGTTCCATTAGCAGGATAGCTGACTCAGGCATTCACCGATACGGTACCCGGAGGAATCAACAGAGAGCAATGGAAGGTGTACAAGCAGAGCTCGCTGAGATGAGGGCCCGCATGACCCAATTCATGGATTTGGTTCAAGGGGTGGCTCAAGGACAGCAGGAGCTTAGATTGTTGGTACAGAGGGATCCCCCTATTACTCAACCGGAGACGTTGGCTGATCCTCCAGTTGGAGAGGCTAATGGTCCCAATGGACCGGGGCCTATCCCAATCCTACATGTCACCTCCGGTCAACAACCCATTCAGGATGGTCAGGATGATCAGTTCCCCCTGCTTCAGGAAGACGTTGGCATGGACCCCATGTTTAGAAGATTGGAAGAAAGGTTGAAGGCAGTGGAAGGACAGAATCCTCTGGGAGTAGATGTTGCTGACTTGGGGCTGGTCCCAGGTGTGAGAGTGCCACCGAAATTCAAGGTCCCGATATTTGACAAATACAATGGCAGCTCTTGCCCCAAAACTCACGTGCAAGCCTATTTCCGTAAAATGGTTGCATACTCTGATGACGAGAAGCTACTTATGTACTTCTTCCAGGATAGCCTAGCTGGGGCATCCTTGGAATGGTATATGAGGCTGGACAGAGCCCACATCCGTTGCTGGAGGGATTTGGCAGAGGCTTTCGTGAAGCAGTATCAGTATAATGCAGACATGGCTCCGGACAGAACTCAACTTCAGAATCTGTCTCTTAAAAGCAATGAGTGCTTCAGGGAATACGCTCAACGCTGGAGGGAGACAGCTTCCCGTGTTCAGCCCCCTATGCTGGAGAAAGAAATGGCCAACATGTTCATGAATACGTTGCCTGGACCTTATCTGGAGCGTCTGGTGGGGTGCAATGCTTCCAACTTTGCTGATGTGGTCTCTACCGGAGAGAGGGTGGAGAATTACCTGAAGACCTGCAAGATCCAAAGTGGAGGAGGATCTTCGTCAGAGGTAAAAAAGTCGTTCGTTGGAGGGCATAAGCAAAGAGAGGGGGGAGTGAATTCTTTGGCTTCCTATCAGAACAGAGGTGTTAGAAGGAATAATTTTCAGAATTATCATCAACAACCGTATGTTGCGGCGGTGACCATTCCAGCTGCAGCGCCACTACAACAACAACCACCACAGCGTCAACCAGCTCAGTATCAACAGCAGCAACAACCGGGTAACAGACCCGCTTATCAACAGAGACAAAGGATGATGGACCGGCGTTTCGACACTATTCCAATGTCGTACGCCCAGTTGCTTTCTAGTCTTCAACAACTACAGCTTGTGCAATTACGCACTCTGGCTCCTCCTGTTGGTAGACTTCCGGTGGGTTACGACACCAACGCTAGGTGTAGCTTCCACTCTGGGGCACATGGCCATGATATTGAGAACTGCAAAGCTTTTAAGCACGTAGTTCAGGACCTCATAGATTCAAGGGCCATCGACCTTGCACCGGCTCCGAATGTCGTTAACAATCCCATGCCGCAGCATGGTGGTGCGAATGTTAACATGGTAGAGGGAGAAGCCAAGTTCATTAAGGATGTGTTGAAGTTGAAGACTCCAGTGTCGGATATCAAAGGATGCTTGCTGAAGGCCGATGTTTTCCCCGGTTGTGGGAAGGGTTGTTTGGATTGTGCTACTCAAAGTGGAGGTTGTTTGAAGCTACAGCAGGGTATCCAGGCCTTGCTCGACAAGGGTATCCTCCAGGTTGAAGATTTGTCTGTCCGAGAGTTTATGGAAGGGGTTGAGGAAGAAGGGTTTGAAGGTGCTACTGAAGAGTTCCTAGATGTTGTTCCTGCTGATTCTGCAGTCCATGATGATGTATTTACTCTTTCCAATACGGTTGACTCTTTTGTATTTGAACTTGATTCCGATGTTTCGGATGTTTATGCTCCAACAAATGAGGTTTCTGAGTACGACTGTGACATTGCAACTATAACTATTTTCTATCCAACTAATCAGATCAGTGTGCCAGAAGCGCAACCCGCGCCACCAGTGCGACGACCTACTATGACCATCACAACCCCTGGTCCTTTACCCTTCACCAGTGAAAGGGCCATTCCGTGGCATTATGGGGGGAGCGTGTATACGCACGATCATAAGGTGGAACGGCCACTAAAAGTAGAAGAGGGTCAGAAGCCTGAACTTGAAGGTCCCGCAGTGGATAATGTTGGTGGAATCTGGCGATTCACCAGGAGTGGTAGATTGCTCTCACCACCGGTTACCCAAGCTGATAATGCTGATGTTGTGGCGAAAACCAAAGGCAAGCAAGTCGTGAATGAGGGTACCTCTGCACCCCAAGATGGTTCTGAGCCCACTTTTGCAAAGGACGTGGACGAGTTTCTAAGAATCATAAAGAAAAGCGATTACAAGGTAGTCGATCAGTTGATTCAGACTCCGTCCAAGATATCCATTCTCTCACTCCTATTGTGTTCGGAGGCACACAGGGAGGCACTTCTGAAGGTTCTTAATGCTGCATATGTACCTCAGGAGATCTCAGTGAACCAACTAGAAGGGATCGTTGCCAATGTCCATACAAGCAACGGGTTGGGTTTTACTGATTCTGACTTAACACCAGCTGGACGCAATCATAACAAGGCTCTGCACATCTCATTGGAATGCAGAGACACCATGTTATCTCATGTTCTGGTGGATACAGGTTCCTCTCTCAATGTGCTACCCAAGAGGGCCCTGTCGAGGTTAGAAGTAGAGGGTTTGGTCTTGAAACCTTCAGATCTTATGGTGAGAGCCTTCGATGGTTCTAAGAGATCGGTGTTTGGAGAGGTGGAATTGCCAATTCTGATTGGATCACAAACCTTCAACACTGTCTTCTACGTGATGGATATCAGTCCTTCCTACAGTTGCCTGCTGGGTCGGCCTTGGATCCATAATGCTGGGGCAGTCTCTTCAACTCTACATCAGAAGGTTAAGTTTCCGGTCAACGGACGAATTATCACCGTCTGTGGTGAGGAGGACATCCTGGTCAGTAACCTGTCTACATTCAAGTATGTAGAAGTAGAAGGTGAAATTCATGAGACTCTATGTCAGGCTTTTGAGTCAGTTCAAATCAAGGATGCAGCTCCGGTGGAAGAGGTTAAAGCGGGTGCCTCTATCTCATCCTTTAAGCAGGCACAGGCCGTGGTGGATTCAGGTGTTGCTCCCGGTTGGGGACGTCTGTTGGAATTACCAGTTAAGGAAGATAAGTTCGGGATTGGATACCAGCCAGCTCTGACCTCTACAACTTCAACACTTCAGGGGCCGATCACTTTCTCCAGTGCTGGCATCATTCAGTATGGTCAAGTCTCTGCAGTCAACGAAGAAGATGGGGATAGTGACTGCGACATCGACAACTGGGTGCATCCGAGGATCCCGGGTGAAGTCATCAACAATTGGTCTTCTGAAGAGATTATTCAAGTCACTCTTCTTGAAGAGTAATTTTCTTTGTTTATTCATGCATATCCAAGTCTTACGTTCCACCCAGGGCGTAACGACTCATTGTAGGGCCTGTCTATGTGACACTTGCATTTTTTTATCATAAATAAAGGACGTCTTTTCGCATTCAAATATTTCGTTCCTTGTCTTTCTATTTTTTGCAGTTTTTCAAAAAAAAAATAATAATAAAAAAAATAATAAAAAAAAATGGCAATGTTTTGTTTAGTTTCCACATTTTTTTTCACACTCATAAGCACATACCATCACTCATGCAGATGCACATCACCGGATCCTATTGATAACGGTTCTGCTATGGCTCGCTTCGACTTTGAAAATCCAATCTTTCAAGCTGAAGAAGAGGATGATGAAGATTGTGAACTCCCTGAAGAACTTGCCAGGTTGTTGAAACAAGAGGAAAGGGTTATTCAACCGCATCAAGAGTTTGTTGAAGTGATTAATCTCGGCACCGAAGACGCCAAGAGAGAAATCAAAATAGGGGCTGCTTTGGAAGATAATGTGAAGAAAGGGCTGATTAAATTGCTGCAAGAATACATTGACATCTTCGCCTGGTCTTATCAGGACATGCCTGGGCTGGACACAGACATCGTGGTACACCGCTTGCCTCTCAAAGAAGGTTGTCCTCCGGTCAAGCAGAAGCTCAGAAGAACAAGACCAGAGATGGCTGTCAAGATAAAGGAAGAAGTGCAAAAGCAGTTGGATGCAGGGTTTCTAGCAGTCACCAATTATCCGCCATGGGTTGCAAACATCGTCCCAGTACCTAAGAAGGATGGAAAGGTACGGATGTGTGTCGACTATCGGGATCTGAACAGAGCTAGCCCTAAAGATGATTTTCCATTACCTCACATCGACGTTTTGGTGGATAATACAGCTCAGTTCTCGGTATTCTCCTTCATGGATGGCTTTTCTGGCTATAACCAAATCAAGATGGCACCAGAAGACATGGAAAAGACAACTTTCATAACCCCGTGGGGCACCTTCTGCTACAAGGTGATGCCGTTTGGTCTGAAAAATGCCGGAGCAACATATCAACGAGCTATGGTAACTCTGTTCCATGATATGATTCATCATGAAATCGAGGTTTATGTGGATGATATGATTGCCAAATCTCAGACAGAAGAAGAACATTTGGTGAATTTGCAGAAATTGTTTGAGCGTTTGAGGAAATTCAAGCTGAGGCTTAATCCGAACAAGTGTACTTTCGGGGTGAGATCGGGAAAATTGCTGGGTTTTATTGTTAGCGGAAAAGGGATTGAGGTGGATCCTGACAAAGTGAAAGCAATACAGGAAATGCCTGAGCCAAGAACAGAGAAGCAAGTCCGTAGTTTCTTAGGGAGGTTGAACTACATTGCAAGGTTCATCTCTCACCTAACAACCACGTGTGAGCCAATTTTCAAATTGCTGAGGAAAGATCAGGCTATCGGGTGGAATGAAGATTGTCAAAGGGCTTTTGAGAAGATAAAAGAGTATTTACGGAAACCTCCAATCCTTATACCTCCAGTTCCTGGGAGACCTCTGATAATGTACCTATCAGTGACTGAGAACTCGATGGGGTGTGTATTGGGACAGCATGACGAGTCTGGTCGAAAAGAGCATGCCATATACTACCTTAGCAAAAAGTTTACCGACTGTGAAATCAAATATTCGCAGCTTGAGAAAACTTGCTGTGCTTTGGCCTGGGCTGCTCGCCGACTGAGGCAGTATATGTTGAACCATACTACCTTGTTGATTTCTAAGATGGATCCAGTGAAATACATATTCGAGAAGCCAGCTCTCACCGGAAGGGTCGCTCGTTGGCAAATGATTTTAACAGAGTATGATATTCAGTACACGTCGCAAAAAGCCATCAAAGGTAGTATTCTGTCAGACTACCTTGCCGAGCAGCCGATTGATGATTATGAGCCGATGAAGTTTGAATTCCCTGATGAAGACATCATGTTCCTCAAGATGAAGGACTGTGAAGAGCCAGTTGTTGGGGAGGGACCTGATCCAAACGAAAAGTGGACTTTGTTGTTTGATGGAGCTGTCAATGCTAGAGGAAATGGAATTGGCGCTGTCATTACAACTCCGAAAGGTGCCCACATACCTTTCACCGCTCGTTTGACTTTTGAGTGCACAAATAATGAAGCTGAGTACGAGGCCTGTATTTTGGGTATTGAGCAAGCCATTGATCTGAGAATCAAGACTCTGGACATCTTCGGAGATTCAGCTCTGGTGATCAATCAAGTAAATGGTGATTGGAATACTCTCCAACCCACTCTGGTCCCCTACAGAGATTACACGAGAAGACTGTTGACTTTCTTCACAACAGTAAAATTGTATCATATACCTCGTGATGAGAACCAGATGGCAGACGCACTTGCTACTCTATCCTCCATGATCAAGGTAATTCGTTGGAACCATGCTCCCAGGATCGATGTGATGCGCCTTGACAGGGCCGCATATGTGTTTGCTGCTGAACTGGTAGTCGATGACAAGCCTTGGTATCACGATATCAAGTGCTTTCTGAAGAATCAAGAGTACCCTGCAGAGGCATCCAACAATGACAGAAAGACTTTGAGAAGATTGGCAGGCAATTTCTTCTTGAACAAAGACGATGTGCTGTATGAGAGGAACTTCGACATGGTTTTGCTCAGATGTGTGGACAGACACGAGGCGGACATGTTAATGCAGGAAGTTCATGAAGGTTCCTTCGGTACTCATGCCGGTGGACATGCAATGGCTAAGAAATTGTTGAGAGCGGGTTATTATTGGATGACCATGGAATCAGATTGTTTCAAGTATGCTCGGAAGTGTCGTAAATGCCAGATTTATGCTGATAAGGTGCATGTACCGCCGAATCCTCTGAATGTGATGTCTTCGCCGTGGCCGTTTGCCATGTGGGGTATTGACATGATTGGAAAGATTGAGCCGACTGCTTCCAATGAGCATCGCTTCATCCTTGTTGCCATCGACTATTTCACCAAATGGGTCGAAGCAGCGTCATTTGCGAATGTCACCAGACATGTGGTTGCCCGTTTCATCAAGAAAGAAATTATTTGTCGCTATGGGATTCCCGAAAGAATCATTACTGATAATGGTTCTAATCTCAACAACAAAATGATGAAGGAGTTGTGTCAGAACTTCAACATTCAGCATCACAATTCTTCCCCTTACCGCCCTAAGATGAACGGCGCTGTTGAGGCGGCAAATAAGAACATAAAGAAGATTGTGCAGAAGATGGTCGTTACGTACAGAGATTGGCATGAGATGCTACCCTTTGCCTTGCATGGGTACCGCACTTCAGTACGTACATCGACAGGGGCAACCCCTTACTCCCTTGTGTATGGTAGCGGTCCTACCTGTTGAAGTGGAGATTCCTTCTCTAAGAGTCCTGTTGGATGTCAAGTTAGATGAAGCTGAATGGATTCGGACAAGGTTCAATGAGTTGAGTCTTATCGAAGAGAAGCGAATGGCAGCCATTTGTCATGGGCAGTTGTATCAGAGTCGGATGAAGAGAGCTTTTGATCAGAAGGTGCGTCCTCGTTGTTTCCAAGTCGGAGATTTAGTGTTGAAAAGGATCCTTCCTCCTCAGACAGATCACAGGGGCAAGTGGACTCCTAACTATGATGGACCGTATATTGTCACCAAGGTTTTTGATGGTGGGGCCTTAATGCTTGCAACTATGGAGGGTGAAGACTTCGCTTCCCCTGTGAACTCAGACGCAGTTAAAAAATACTTCGCATAAAATAGACCCGCTGGACAGTAAAAAGAATAGTCCAGGCAAAAATGGGCATCCCGGCGAACCAAGAAAATGGAAAGGTTCGGGCAAAAATTAGGGATCAAAAAAATAAAAAAAAGGATTGTACACCCGGTAAGTTGAAAACCTGAAAAGACAACTTAGGCAAAAATGGGTATCCCGGTGGATCGAAAACCCGAAAAGGGCGATCCAGGCAAAAGTTAGGGATTAAGCGAATGACTGCGTTCTGAGTAGCTCTGAATCTCATCTCGTGCCAATGACTGGAAATTTTTGAAGGATAGGAAACAGTCCAATCACTCTTTCAGAAAGCTGATCATCTGGAGGATCTTGAAGACGGGCAAGTCATAGCAGAATTGGAGCCCAATAGAAATCCACTTCACATTGCCATTAGATTAATTTTTGTTTTATCTATTGTGCGATTACCTCTTTCCAGGGATTGCTTCTTAATGTAAATGCCTATTTAGAGGCCATTCAATCAATAAAATCATGTTATTCAGTATATCTCTGTTTTCGTTTTCATTTTACTGTTTTGTTTGCGAAAATGACGTCCGAATTTTTGATAAACATTGCATCATGACACATAAGGGCTTTACAGGTACATGCTCAGTAAACATTTAAAATTGCTGTAAATTTTGAGTGCCTTGGATCGTCTATTCAGAACAGATACCCTCGGGGCATTTCCTTAAAATCCCCTACAGATGATCGTGAATATCTTCCCCAGTGAAGTCGCCAACAGACAAATTCAGTGTCTTGACCCTGCAGAGCTGATCAGAGTGTTGGATTCTTCAATCCCCAGCAGTTTCTCACCACCGTACTTCCCCAAGCGGTTGTTTCAAGACATACACTCCCCAGTAGAGTTGACAGTGTCAGACTATATATCCCCAGCGGAGTTGACAGTGCCAGACTGTATCTTCCCAGCAGAAGTGGCTGCTCCTTAGAGTTCGATGCCAGATCGATAATCCCAATGTCAGATCCATGGTTTCTTTCCTTGAAGCAGAACCTCGGTACCGTATCAGTGTTTGCTCCCCCTGCTGAGTCATCTCTCGCAAATCGTGGTTGCCAGAACCATTGTAGCTTTCCTCAGCAGCAGGCTTCCAATGCCATTCCTTCCCCGATCAGAGTCTCGGTATGGCCAGAACACCGCATGGCTAGTCGTCTCCCCACAGAATTCTTTGCGCTGTGCATCTCCAACAGCCTTGCCAGGGTCCAGAAGATGGTGATCATTTCCCCAACAGATCCCCTTGCCTCGGCTTGGCATTCTACCCAGCATTTCGCATCCCTGCATGTAGAATCATATTGCATTGCATCCTTCCAAATCGCGTAGCATTTCCATTTTCATGGAGCATTACGCCATTGAAAAATTCAAACATATGCATGTAAACATAAAACATTCTCGGTATCCCAAGTGATAAGCTAGAAGTTGTTTCCAGTACTCAGACTGAAGATTGTTCATGACTTAACTTTGTGTCATTGGCCCAGGCGCCGCCTCTATTATCATTCCCTATTTCTGCCGATGCTGACAGGCATGAAGTTTTCCGGTATCCAGACCGAAGTGGCGTTCAGGCCAGTTTTCCGGTATCCAGACCGAAGTGGCATTCAGGCCAGTTTTCCAGTATCCAGACCGAAGTGGCGTTCAGGCCAGTTTTCCGGTATCCAGACCGAAGTGGCGTTCAGGCCAGTTTTCCGGTATCCAGACCGAAGTGGCCTTCAGGCCAGTTTTCCGGTATCCAGACCGAAGTGGCGTTCAGGCCAGTTTTCCGGTATCCAGACCGAAGTGGCATTCAGGCCAGTTTTCCGGTATCCAGACCGAAGTGGCGTTCAGGCCAGTTTTCCGGTATCCAGACCGAAGTGGCGTTCAGGCCAGTTTTCCGGTGTCCAGACCGAAGTGGCGTTCAGGCCAGTTTTCCGGTATCCAGACCGAAGTGGCATTCAGGCCAGTTTTCCGGTATCCAGACCGAAGTGGCGTTCAGGCCAGTTTTCCGGTATCCAGACCGAAGTGGCATTCAGGTCAGTTTTCCGATATTCAGATCGAAGTCCTTTCCAGTATTCAGACTGATGAGCGGCATTCCGGCCATGGTTATTTCTGTGTTACCATTTATTTTGGTATGCAAGTTAACATTCTTTATTCAGACTGACTCTCACCGTACCAGACGGATTCTTCTTTCAAGACCACCTCTTTGACGATTCTGACAGACATTGTTACTTCATTTCACTTCAGTGCAAATTTTTGGGCTTTTATTGTATTCAATCCCTTGATACCTCGAAAGCACGAAAGCAGCTGTCATCTTCCTTCCGGGTCTCCAGTTGATTGAATAGGGGCAGCTGTAATACCCCAAAATTTACCCTTCATTTTTTCCAAAAAAAAATAAAAATAAAAAAAAATAAATAAATAATTAAAATATAACAAATTATTTTGGACTTGGGTCTCCCTCATTCCAAGCCCACAAGTCCACGAAAATCAGCTATAAATATAAGAGTTTCAGTAGGGTTTCAGACACTGGGAAATTCCCTGAGAAATAGACTTGGAGTTCACGTGGAGTTTCAAACCTAGGAACTACTCTGCAGCAACCTTCGGGCAGCCCTGAGAAGTTCATTCCGCCTCACGCAAACCCTAAACGTTGCTTCGCCAATCCGGCCTTGTCTTCCGATTTTAACAGGTCTCTCATCAGGTATGCCTCTGTTCCTATTACTCTATGCCTCGGATTGAATACTGAATATATGAGGTAACCTCAGGTTTGGCCCACAGGGTTATATTTGTGTATGAATATGTGATTTATGCCTTGACTGTTTAACAATTTCGTTTCTGAGGTGAATGCCATAGGATCTGGAATCTTTAACATCGTGCAGGTGCCAGTGAGAAATCCAAATCCCGCAGGTGCTCGCTAGCCGCTTTGCTAGGCGAGCACGCAGCGAAGCTTCGCTAAGCTTTCGCTAGGCGAAGCAGTCGCGAATGTGACAGTATCTGCTTTTATTCCGTTTTGTTCTAACCTGTTCTTTGTGTTGCCATGGCCTTGTTATCTTTTGATTTCATCCTGTTTGCCTAACCCCTTTTGTTGAGTTTTTGTGAGGGCTCACATATTCTCGCAGGGATACCCTCCGGAGGTTTATTCCGATTTCCCGTACTGATTGGTTTTCTTTGATGGCATCAGCTTGGGAGAATCTCAGGGTCGCTTATCCTTTAATTGCTGTAACTTCGGATCTTGATCCGTGTGGTATTTTACTTCTTCCCTTTTATTTCTACTGTTTCTTAGCTGGAAGACCTCGATAGGAGGCAATGTTTGAGCCCCTTGGTGGCATCTTTTCTATTTCAAGATATATGTTTTGTGTGATGTGATTGTTTCCCCATAGGATGCGAGGCTTCGCATAGTCTCCCGTTTGCATGCCAATTTAGGTAGCACTGTTCCTCCGCCTAGGACTTCCTTTTTGCATGCGCGTTCCTACAACGCAAACAAAACCTAAAACCCAAAGCAACACGTTTACTCCTTCTACTACAGGCGAGTAAGTCTCCAAAGGTCGAGCATCCGGTAGATTGCGTAGTGACGTTGTTCACCCCGTAACATAATCCATAACCCCGTAGTTAGTCGAACTACGGCTTGCTCTGATTCTCATTCCAGATGAGATACGTAGGCATAAGACGCGATGTCTTAGCGAGCACAATTACCCCCAACCCATAGGTCAGCCGAGCTACGAAGACTCTGATTCTCATATTCAGATGAGATACGTATGCAGTGGATGCGACATCCGCGCGAGTCATTTCTCTTAACCTTTTTAGTAAATAGCACATTAGGCAAAACCACACCCTTTAAACAGAAACCGCATAAGTGGATCCCGTAGAGTACTACGGATGCGTAGGGGTGCTAATACCTTCCCTTCGCATAACCGACTCCCGAACCCAAGATTTGGTTGCGAGACCTTGTCTTTTTCTTTCCTATTTTCAGGTTTACTTCGAGCGTTTCCTTTCCCTCCTTTGGGATAAATAACGCACGGTGGCGACTCTCCTGTCTTTTTTCTTCGCCGGTTGTTTTTTTTTCGCACTGTATTTTTTCAGGTTGCGACAGACACCCATTCAAGCATAAACATCCTAGATGGTTCCCATGGAGTACCATGGATGTGAGGGGTGCTAATACCTTCCCCTTGCATAACCGACTTCCAAACCTGTTCGTGGTTGCGATGACCATTCTTTGGGGTTTTCTCGATATTTTCCCTTTCCTTTGGAATAAATAAAAACCGATGGCGACTCTGTATTTTTTGCATAGCGACAACTGGAAACTCTATTGGGAGTTTCTAGACAGCTTGTTGGGACTTCCCCAGCGAGCTGGCGACTCTGCTGGGATTCTCCCTAAGCAAGTCAAGCCTAATCTAGGTTGCTTCCTCGCGTGTGTAGATGTTTATCCTTTTGATATTGCTTGTCTTATTTATTGCCTTTCGCTTTAAATTTTGTAATCTCTGTTACATTGTTCCATGGTTCCATGGTTCTATGGTATTGATGGATACTACTTTGATTGTAAGAAGCCTTGTGGAAACCACCCGAGTCTATAGTGGAAACTTTAGATATGAGAGGTTGAGTGGTATGGGCCACCGAGAAGCTTTTCTCGTAAGGGTCGATACGAGAACCTCGCTTAGAGTAGATTCTTTTGAGGATGTTAACGACCGTCAAGCTTTTGGCATAAACAATCAACATTTTGTTAGAATCAATGACTCTAAGGACATTTGTATAACATTGAACCTTTGGCCCATTAAGATTGATGGTCACGTAGTGCGGGTCCCCGAGAAGCTTTTCTCGCGAGGGTTGGTACGAAGATCTCACTCAAAGTAGATTTTCTTGATGGATTTATCGACCAGCGTGCTTTTGTTGTAAGCGGAAAACAGTCCAGGAGGTTCATGACTTTGAGACCCTTGCTTAGAACCCAATGTTGGTGGTCATGTAGTACGGGTCCCCGAGAAGCTTTTCTCGCGAGGGTCAGTATGAAGATCTTGCCCAGAATAGACTCATTTGATGAGTTATCAACCGGGATGTTTTTGCCGTAAGCGGTAAATAGTCAAATGAATCAATGACTATGGGGTTCCTATCTAAAACCCTAGACTACAACTAGTGAGATCCTTATTATGGAAAGTACTCAGTGTCATCCTCCATCTGTATCTTGAACCTATGATCTTGTATATTTGTGCAACTTGTGAAGCCATGCTTGTGTATCGTTCATTCACTCATTCATGCATTCATGCATCATAAATAATAAAAACAAATATAGTACTCATGCATCATCTATATATCATCTTAAATTTCATGAAGAAAAAACCAATGATCTCATTATCACTTGGCCTTTTGTCAGATAAACCATTACCATCAAGCTGACTGCCCGACAACTGTCTCGAACTAGAACCATGACGTAGGTTACCATGGAAGAACTAAGAAGAGGTCAAGATGAGTCTGATCATGGAGATTCTGCAGTCGATGCTAAGGAAGGAAGGCAACCCCGTGCCAACTGTTGTACCAGAAGTGATCACTCCGGTGAACATGCCTGACCCCATTCCACCTCAGGAGCAGCCTCGTGGATTTCATCCATATCATGTACCTCCAAGGGCTCCATATCATCGGCCATTTCCAGTTCCCCAACCAAGGCAGAGGGACCCAGTGCCAAACCAGTATCCAAATTAGCAGCGTCAACACACTCGACAAAGACCAAGAAAGCCAATGAGGCATATTGATCTACTTCCAATATCGTACAGTCAAGTACTACCGTGTTTGATCAAAGGTGGATTGATAGTGCCAAAGGAACTGCGTCCAGTGATTCCTCCATATCCACCAGGCTTTGACGTCAACTCCCGATGTGACTTCCATGCTGGGGAACAGGGGCATTCAATTGAAGATTGTAAGACCTTCAAATGCAAAGTACAAGACTTGATTAATTTAAGGGTTATTGTGTTCACACTGCAAGGCATGAACCTAGTGCGCATTCCCATGCCTCCACAGGAGGGCACGTCTGTAATGCCGTGATCAATACAAGTGGAAGCTAGGGTATATTGGAAGAGTCTGCATCTACGGGAAGAGTTTGGGAAGGATCTCCTTAAAAATGGTCATGTTATTTGCTGCCAGCCTAATAATTCCAGTCTGAGGATTTGAAATAAGGTCGATGATGCACGTAGTCTTTAGTTTTATTAAAACATGTTCCTGTGTGATTTTCTTGATTGTCATTTGTAAAATTCACTTGTAATAAACTCGTTTGTTTTTTAATAACAATGACATTGAAATGAATATGCATATTTTGAATAAATCCACTTGCGTCCACTCATACTTTATTTTGTCAATATCTAACTATTGGTTTTAAGAGGAGGAGGATGAAATAGAAAACACAAAATCACTGCACGTATGCTTTTGAATAAAACCTTGTTAGTGATGTAAGACATTGTTTCAAATACCAAACACCGGAGATATAAAGAAGATAATCCATAGTCAACCCCTTGAGCCAAGGAGTAGGAGATTCTTTCTATACATAAAACCCTCAATTTTTTAACCTGGGGAAGGGTAGTCGTCAGTTAGTTTGACCAGGCGTTCAAACTTCAAAAGAGGAGTGTCCTACTTGAGGATCAACCATATCTTATCCCTCATAAGAGTTTGGAAACCACAAATTCTAAATGGTGGGCCCTCACCAATAGAGGAATGAGGCATCACAACCCCTTCAAGGCAAACGGAAATATGTCACACGATTTGTTTCAACAAAAGAAATAAAAAATAATTAAGCTCGCTAAGTCGAAAACTTAAGAATAAGTGACTTAGGCAAAAATTAGGGCATCCTTGTGGATTGCAAATCAGAGTCAATCCAACAAAAGTATAGAAATAAAAAAAATCAAAGAGGAATTGAAAAGAAATAAAATCCTCAGCAAGAACAAAATTGTGTGGCTACAAACCAAATAGAAGGTGCATGATTGCCACTCCGAAAAGAAAAACCTCATAGGTTCCTTTTCACTCCTAAATCCCTTTTAGAAGAAGAGCGCTTGTATCAAACTAGATGAATGTAGGACTGGAGAACATCAAGGAGAATGGGTGGGTTAGGATATATTTGAGCCTTAAATCATTTCTTTCTGAAACCGTGAACCAGACCGTGTTACAACCCTTAAAATACCTAATTGAAGTAGGGTTTATTTCGAAAGCATACTATGGCAGAGCAATCGTGTTAAAACTGACTCCTCAACAATTTGCTCATAATTCATGCTGAGATTGATATAACATTCTCAATTGGTGATGCATTCATTGCATGTCATAATTCCAGTGAACGGGCTTGGATTTCAAAAATAGCATAAAAATGGCATTGCTATTATCATTTCTATAAATGAACATGTGTTACTCATGAGTGAGCATTTGACATCAAGAGAGTTTTCATAATGAACGTGAATTGGAAAGCTTGATGACACCAAAAGAGAATGATGCCTAAAGACTTTGTTAAGTATAGGCAAATTACTTCAACTAATTAAATCATAAGACATAATTCTTGAGAAATTTGTCGAGCAGAGACAGGTCACCTTGATTTGATCGTACTCAGAGAGACAAACGTCTGAGACTCCGTCGAGCATATGCCAATTATTTTGATTAATCATGCCAAGTGTTGAATGCCTGAGACTCCGTTGAACAGCAGCCAGCCACTTCATGTGGTTATATCAAAGAAGCAGAATGTTTGAGAACTCCGTTGAGCAGAAGGACAAGATGTTTCATATTTCAATTAATCTGAGACAGTTACGTCAAGAAATTTCAACAAGATTCAGTTAGTCTACGATAGTTATGTCGAGATTCGGAGAATCTCTACAAAGATCAGATAGTTTAAAAAGGTCGAGCTTAAACCCTCAATCTCACCGGATCCCTAACACTCATCTTCGCCGGAGTAAAACATGATCATAAAGGGGATGAAGAATGAAGCATCGTCAACAACAGAAGCAACAAAGCAGGAAGAAAGAATTGGAGAATGTTTACCTGATGTATTTCATCATCGACGGAATCTCTTTGGAGTTGCAAAGCTCCAACAAGGTCTTCTATGTCATTATTTGCTTTGTTTTTGTACTTGATGCTTGTTACGGTGTTGCTATTATGCTTTGAGTTATGATGATTGGATGTCTTTTTGAATGTTTGAGGTTGGATTATGTAGTTAGGGTTTATTTGGGAACGGTGTTTGATCTCTAAAATTAATGTTTCTTTGGCTTATTTGAGGTCAGATTTGGGTTTATGAGGTGTTTTTAGGCTAGGTACATTTTAGTCGAATGAACGTTTGGTTTGTTGTTTTGGGATTCTAGGTTGAGTCTTATGAACACCACCATGATGATCATAAGGGTCGTCGTGTTTGATTCTTAGAGGCATTGTTTTTTTTGTATGTATGTATGGTGGGTTGGTGTCTTGAACATGAGATAAGAAAGATAGAGAGTCGAGTCAGAAAGAGAAAGGGGAAAAGAAGGTTTGAGTCTCACGTGAGAGACTACCTCACTTTAGCCATCTCTCATCCTCCATCTTACTAACACGTGGAAATGCGTGGCCTTTCTCTAGCCACATGATTATTTGACCCAGTCTAGTTTGACTTGGCCACATGTGTGACACTCCCTTGCTCTTTACCACATGTGTGACACTCCCTTGCTCTTTACCACATGCTCCTCTTATCTACCCTCTAATCTTTTGGTCCGCTCATCATAGGGTTGAGGTAGAGCCAACTCTGTTGAGTCTATCCCGTGTTGACATGGACTAAGCGTGCATGCCTCCTCCCTTTGGGCCCCAAACTTATTATATGCACCCCTTCTTTATTTTCCAATACAGTTTCCTTTTTTTGTTTGTATTAGGCATTGGGCCTTTATTTGTTTTTATTTTTGCTAGTTCCATAGTCTCTAATGGTGTCCTACACCCCCCTGATTTATTTTACTTTTTTTTTATTATTGTTATTATTATTATTATTTCCATTTAATTTGTTTGAATTGGAAATTTGTTTTAATAATGTAAAACTAACAATCAACTTTTTAAAAAATGAATTGAAACCTTGATCCAACGTCAAGTGTTTATTTTATCAAAAACAAACACACTTTTAAACATTTAACTATTATCAAATTTCTTTCTGAATTAAACGCTTTGCTAAATCTTTTCTCAATAAAATCAAAAGAAAAGGAACATTGGGGTATACACTCCATGAAAACCTTGAAAAATCGGCCCCAAAGTACACATCTTGGTTTTACCGATTATACTTCTTTCGTTCTAAAATACTTAATCTAAACTTGGATGAAAAAGGGACATGAGAGTCTACACTCTTTGAAACCTTCAAACAATCGGCCCTGAGGCATACGTCTTGATCTTAGCGAACGTTCATCTTCTGCAAATAAATTTCATAAACACTTTGGATGAAAAAGGTACATATGGGTACACACTCCTTGCAACCTCGAATAATCGGCCCCGAGGCATATGTCTCGGTCCTACCGAGTATTCGTCATCCTCCTAAAAACAACTCAACACATCAAACTTATCTTTTCTCGCCCCACGCGATCGATTTTTTTCTTTCAAAAAGAACATTGTTTAGTCTGTTCTACCACGATACAAACAAACGCTTTAAGCCTCCAATTTCGAGAACAAGCAATGTTTAACCGCTAGGACGCAATCTAAACATTCGTTTAATAAAATCAACCAACCAATATGTAGTTTTCTACGAAGAACTATGTTGCTTTGAATTCCTCATTGTACCTAAGAATACGTAGGAGCGAGACTCACAATCTCATCAAGCACGCTAATAAAAATATTTTTATGACCCCTTTCCTTTTCCTTTTGAAATTTTAATCACTCGAAGAAAACAAATGATATAAGCTAACATTCTATCGCAAATCTAACTAAATGGTTATCGCTGAGTACAACGGATATAAGGTGTAACACCCCAGTTTTTAAGTTATTATTTTAATTTATTTATTTGTATTTTAATTTAATTATTTTGTGTGGTAATTGAATTAATTTGGGACGATGGGTGTGTGGCCTTGAGATAAGGGTGTAGGAGTAATTAGAAGTTAGTAGAAGTGTGCTAGTATTATTAAGAATTAGTCATAATTAAAATAATAATAATTTAATTTAATTTAATTAATTAAATGGAGAAATTAATTAAATGGAGAATAGAGAGTTTGGGGCTGAGTTGAGAATTACGAAAAATAAAGGAGAGGAAGGAGTAAGAATGTTAGTAAGTGGGAGGTGAGTTTATAATTTTAATTAGATTACCCTAATTATATAAACTAAAGAGATAGTCTAGTTTTAGGGATTTTTTTTATCATACGTAAAATTAAAATTTGGGAATAGAGATAAGGCTAGAAAAGTGCAAGGTAAAGCTAGGAACTTGGAGGAATTTAGAGAGTCAAAACCAAAATTTTTGTTGTTGCTAAGATAATCAGATAAGGGAGAGAACTATATCAATAACGGATATATACATCAGGGGTAGAATTGAGGAGTCCTTAATCTCCAATAGGGCTTTGAGATTTTAATAAAATTATGTTATTGATGAATGATTTGTTGTATATTATGATGTTTGATGATGAAATTCATGTTCTAAGTTGTATGAAATTTTTTGTTTAGATGTGTATTCATATTTTTCTTTAAGGGTTTTATCAATATTTTCCTTTTCCTCTTGTAACAAATAAAGTTCTATGGTGACTCTGTTTATCATCCGTGAGCATGTGATGCACTTGTGGTCGTATTTTCCTCAATGCGATAACTCGCGACTCTGCTGGGAATATCACCATGCAAGATGGCTAACCAATTTGTAACATCCATTTTTCGCATAATTTGATAAACTTATCAAACTTGTAATCTTAAGGTGATAAGATGGATTTGGGAATCACGAAATTATATGAAGTATTGGAGTTAAGACAGAATTGAAACCAACTAAATTGAAGAAAGAAGTTGATGGAAAGGATAGAAATTGGGCGTCATACTCTTTCTATGATTTAGAAAGGATGATAAGCCTAAGTGAAGATCACCACAAGAAACTTGATTTCTTGATAAGATCAAAATATGGTCCAATTCAAAACCAAAGGAGAAAAACTCTCAAAGTTACACAAGGTGTTTGTTTAACAAAATTCAACTTGATTTTTCATTCATGATTGTAAATGGTAACTTACAATAATAAGTCAAGAAATTCTAAAACTTCAACCTACTAACCTATTAATAATGGATTGAGAATGAAAGGTGACACTAAAGATGGTGGAGAAAATGGATATTCATTGCCTTGATGAATAATAGAAATTTATAGTCGCTTTGATTAACCCATCACGGCTTTCTCTTTCTCATTCCTATTGATGAAGATTTAAGATCCATAAATAAGAATAATTTTATCTTGACCCCAACAGATGAATTATATATTATTTTCTATGTTTTCCAACGCATTAAAGATCATGTTAATCAGATATCTAGAACTTTATATATAGCAAAAATAAGGCAGTTGGGCCAACAAATACGAAAATGATTAGTTATTATAAAATAAAACCATAAATAAAATAAAATATTCATTTTATTTGGAGCATTTTTTGTATGTTTCCTTCCACATGCTTAGTGAGATATTAATCTCATCATTCTCCCCATCTCCAAGAGGATTTGTCCTCAAATCCGAACATGCATAAATAATTAGTTGATTGAAAAAAATCTCTTCTTTTTCTCTTTTCTTTTTGAAATTTATTTATTTTTTCTTCCATATTCTCAAAGAGATTTTTTTTTCTCAATCTTCTCTTCTTTTCTTTCAAATATGTATTTTTTTCAACTCTCTCCGGTTTCTTTTCTCGCTCCACTTTTTTCTCTTAAATTTTTTTCTCTTCATTTCCTCCCGCATTTCTTCTCTCTACTTCTTTTCTCTCCACTTCTTTATTATTATTCTCTATTTTTTCAATGATTGTTTCTTTCTTTTTTTCATTGGCCAAATTTTCAACATTTATTTTTTTCTCACTTTTTCTTTTCAATATTTGATCTTGATCATTTTCTTTTGGAATAAGAAAAATTTGATGACTTTAAAATAAAAATGAATATGTATTGTTTAGATGATCATACTTTGGCCGATTTAGTTTATGCCATGGAAGACCGGGTAACAATTTCCTCGTTTTTGAATGCACCACATCACATAACACTTCACCTTCATATTCTTCAAGCATTAATGACACTCGAGACTTTACTTGTTTGGTCATCAAAATATCATCTATATATTTAAATTATGGATCCTCGAGGCTATAAAGTATATATGACTCTAGATGCTCAAGAACTGGAAGTCCCAATTTCTCCATCATAGTTGTACTTGTCATGTTAATCCAATATTTTCTATCCATGAACAAGTCATAAACCTTATAACTCACAAGACATCTTGTAATAAAAAAATCTTTTTTTTTTGTCTTCCATAATGAACCACTAAAAAAATTAAAATTTGGCACACAATTATCTAGAAAAAGAGAATAAAAATTGAAACTTTGGATTTTTTACTCAATTTTTTATCTATATAATTCAATACAAGCTAATAAGAACAGAAATTTAAATTTTCAAAAAGAAATGGTCTTATACGAACCTTGCTCTTGATACCTAACCAATTTGTAATACGGTCATTTTTCTCTTAATTTGATTAACTTATGAAACATGTGATTTTAAGATGATAAGATAGATTTGGGAATCATGAAATTATATGAAGTATTAGAGTTAGGAAAATATTGAAACCAACTAAATTAAAGAAAGAAGTTGATGGAAAGGGTAGAAATGGGGTGTCACACTCTTTCTATGATTTAGAAACGATGATAAGTCCAAGTGAAGATCAGTACAAGAAACTTGGTTTCTTAATAAGATCAAAATATGGTCCAATCCATAACCAAAGAAGTAAAGCTCTCACAATCACACAAGGTGTTTGTTTAACAAAATTCAACTTGCTTTCTCATTCATGACATGCTCCCTATTTATAGGTAAAGGGTAGCTTACAATAATAATTCAAGAAATTCTACAACTTCAATCCACTAACATATTAATAATGACTTGGGAATGGAAGGTCACACACTAAAGGTGGTGGAGAATGTGAATATTCGTTGCCTTAATGAATAATGACTATTTATAACCACTTTAGTTAATGCATCTCACCTCTCTCATTTTCATTCTTATTGATGAAGACTTTTGATCAATAAAGAAGAAGAATTTCGCCTTGACCCCAACAAATGAGTTGTAGGTTATTTTCTAAATTTTCCAACACATTAAAGATCGTGTCAATCCGACACCTAGAACTTTATATATGGCCAAACAAGACAGGTGGGCCAATAAATACGAAAATTCTTAGTTATTATAATAATAAAATATTCATTTTATTTGGAACATTTTTTTGTATGTTTTCTTTCACATGTTTATTGAACTCTCGATCTCATACATTTTAGTTAAATTATTATGTGATTAATTTATTTTAAATGTTACTAAAAATATTATTATTGAAACCTATTTTATTTATCATAATTTTCTTTAACAAAATAAAAATTAATTTTTAAAATAAATAAATCATTGAATACAAAATATGTTTACTAATGTGTTTTTAAGCATTAATTTATGAGGGGAATATTTTAAATTATACTTAAAACAAATATTAAATTATTAAATATTATTAAACAAATAGTATAAAAAAATACAAAAAAATACTATAACTAAACCCAAAATCAAGTGGGGCAGCAGGCCCGATTCCTGTATGTGTCTCTGTCTCTGATCATAAGACATGGACACTGCCCCCATTTTTGTATGTGCCTCCCTCTCTAATCACAGGGCATGGACACACAGGCACATCTTTTTTCAAAGGTGTGTGTGCTTTATAACTGACTATGGCATCTCGAGTAGCTAAATAGTAATAAGGAAAGTATTTATATTTCTTGCAAATTCATATAGACAGATAGATCTTAAACTTACATACAGATTTTACCTTCTTAGTCTTTACATTTTGTTTGTCCATCTAATAGCAAAGCAAGAATTAAACAATGATAAAGAGACTAACATTGTGGCTGTAAAAGTGATTTTGCAATGAAGGAAAGAAAACAACATTATTTCTTATACATTTTTACAAGTTTTCGCTTGTTCGATAAACAAATTAAGAAAAACCAATCCCTGTTTGATTTCTTGTTGAGTGAAGCCAACAATAGATGATTTAGGTTTTGGAGATCTTAGATATATACAAATTTACAGGTCAGATGACCCAAAACCAAGCTATAATAGACCCAGAAGCAAGACCAACAACTAAGAATAACACGCTCACAATCCCTGCAGTCTCTGCATGCTGCAACTTCACAGTTTTAGGAGCTAAAATCATCAATACGCTAGTAAGATATCCATTTGTAAGCCCTAAAACACAAGTCAGTACTGTAACAGGAATCTCTGTCCGGAAGAATTTCGGACCATGTAAGCACCCTAAGAAGAGAGGGAAAAACAACAGTCGTGCTACGCAACATCCTATAGCAATTTTTGCATTCTCTAGAAGGTATACTGCAGTAAAGCTTTTGCCAACAAGGTCAAACACATTAAAGCAAGTGATAAGGAGAATCGGATACCAATCCATGAGAAGTTCAGAGTGGACATCTTCAGTAATGTACCCAGGAAATATCGCAAGAGTCACAACATAAATGAGTATCAAGCCAAATCCATACCACTTGATTGTTCCAACAGTTTCCCATACAGTCGACCTCCATACGGATCCAGTCAAAGGACCATCGTCGTCTTCTACTGCAACTGCCTGAATCTTAACTTCATCATAGTACTTCATAATGGGTAGTTTGTTTGCTAGACTGTATAAAACCATGCATATGAACATAATCACAATTGATACACCAAAGTAGAGATTTGCACTCTTTTGCAAGCCGGAGACATCTTGTGTGTAAACAGCTTTCGTAAATATCCTTAGGAAAGAAACAACCACCCCTGATGTGAAAAAAAACATACATACTGTGAAGAGAAAAGCCATTTACATTACAAATTTCAATAAACAAGGGAATATATCAATTATCAAAAATTCCTTACACATTAATTTCCATTCAAACCTAAATCCAGTATGTTAATTTGCTTAAAATTTAGCAGACAAAAAAGTAGCATGAAAGAGGAACATGATATCATCACGGATTCTGTCTAATTGGTCAGTATTGCCAAATTAAGGTTACTTGACAGACAGATAACATATCGAAAAATGAAGATTGAATGCTAATTAGAGTAAGAGGAATACCTAATAGTTTCAACCCTACCATTCTCATATCATATATAATCTACGAAACACAAACACAACTACGAAACACAAACTCAACAATGACACTGACAATAATTTGACAAATATGGGAGTTATTAACTATAACCACACGCTTCATTGTCATGTTGGTGTCTTCCCCAACAAATGTTAGATACTGGACACTTCTTCATATTGGTGCTTCATAGACTGAATGCTGATTACAATCAGAGGAATGCCGAATAGTTTTTTCACTCCCGTTCTCACATCATATATGATCTATGAATCACCAACAGAGAAACAGCCATCACACATGACATTGGCACTACTAAAACTTAGACACATTGAATATAACAAAATAAAAGCAACGAATCACACACAAAGCAAACAATACATCTATAAAGTCTCAATCTTAATTAAAAAAATTGAAAAATTCCAAATGGAAAATAAAAAGTAAAAAACAAAAACAAAAATAGTAACAAAGTAAAATGTGAATTCAATACCAGAAGCAGCAGTCCCAGCGATGACAGCTTGCATGTACCTCTCCGGCAACTCACCGGCAGAACCCACAATAGATCCCTGCACCAAAGCATCAGCCACGCCAGAAATCCCAAGTGCTCCGGCAGTAACATAAAACCCACCATAAAACCCAACCCGACCCTTAACATAAAACGCATCAATCAAAGGAACAACAAGTAACGAAACAACAAAAAGAGCAAGACCCAAGTTAATCCTAACATAGGCATGAGATTTGTGCCTATACAGAATAATAACCATTAGACCAAAGAGACCAACGAGCATATAAACAACGGCGAAGATGCGATCCACGCTTGCATCAGGATAAAGGTAAGAGAAGTAATCAACGGCTGTGATGAATGCGTTCCATGGAAGTAAATAACCAAAGCCGAGGAAGAAATAGATCATGTACGCTAAATGCCATTTGTCTTCTGGTGCTTTTTCCTTTGTACCAGAGCCTGATGGTAGAAGAAGAGTTGAATCGGATTCGGTGAATGCCATCTTTGTTTTTTCGGGTTTCCGTTCGGGTTGGGTTGTTAACCGGAACGGAAAAAGAGTTTTTGGTGGATAGTTGATGTTGTTCACATCTTCAAATGAGATATTGTATCATATTATATACTAATTTGCAACCAACAACAATGGACTTTAATCTACCTACTATTCAAAATATAATAAAAAAAATATACTTTAGATAATAAGAATCTTTCTTATATATTGATACAAGTTTCTCTTTATTTCTATTTTTTATTTACTCTTTTATATTTATTTTATAAATGTTAGTATTGTGTTGACCATAGTTATGACCTACCAATAATGTCTATGGATAGATTTTTTTATCAGTATTTAAATAAAATTAGTTAAAGAAACATACGAAATTAGTATATGAACTTAAAAGAAATTTCAGTGTCAAAAGAGATTCAGTGTTAGTATAGATCAACTTTAGGCATGTACTAGTATTAATTAAGATTCCATTTTCTCACATAATAATACACTAATTTGAAGCTGATTCTGAAAATTATTAAAGATATCAAGTGGCAAAATAATTGGTTCTTATTAGACGTTTATGTCAAACTGAATTATTACAAATAAAACTGAATTATACTATTCAATTTCCTAGTTTATTTTTTGTTACCTGATTAAAGTTAGATTAATTTTTAAGTATCAAAATATTCAAAAATCCACTTACATGAAAAGAAAAGTAAAATAAATAGTTAAGGGAATATTGAAATTATTAAAATAATTTATAAGTAATTTCCCTTAAAAAAAGTTATAAATATTTTTGACGCCTATGTGGCATGTGTGTTTCTTTTGAAAATAAAATTTAATTTTTGCAGCCAACAAGAATCAAAGACACAACCTTTGGATCAATAGTGAAAGACATTACCATTGCACCACAGACCACTCATATTAATTTTTTTCCATCATATATTTAATGAGTCACTGCTCTTAGATCATAAGAGAAAGACACTAAATTTTTATTTTAAATTTTAATATCTTAAATATATGAATTATATTCTTCAATATTTATATAATTTATTTATAATCAATATAAATTGCTATTTCCATTTTAAATTATATGTTACTCCTATTTTGTAAAATATTTTGTTTTATATTTTAAGTTGTTTTGCAATATAAATTAAATATTAATAAGTTTTTCTTATCATACTATCTACTATTTATATTATTCTTTTATTTCATCATCTTTTCATATCATTAATAAATGATATATAATTTATTTATTTATAAAATTAATTATAATCTAAATTTGTATAAAATATCATAAAAAAATTATTATTTAGGACGAAGAAAGTATCTCATTTAAGTTATGCATAATTTTTAAAAAATAATTGATAGTATTTATTTTATTATTAAAATAAATCTGATTTATTATAATGTTTTATTTTTAAAAAATATATTGTTCTTTTTTCATTTTATTAAATTTTATCTCTATTCTTTAATTTTTAAAAATATTATATAGTAATATATTCAAATTAATATTCAATTATTTTGTGTTTTATTTTATAATGTATTTATATTTTATTAATTTTTTATATATTAAATATTTAAGTATTATTTTATATAACTTAGACATGTATTAATATATTATAATATTTATAATTGTATATTAATTTTTAAAAATATTATGAAGTTTTTATATTAATTTTTACACAAAAATTCAAATAAAACTTCATAATATTTATTATAAATACAATTGAAAAATTATATTATTAATATAATATATTTTTAAATATTATATTACTTATTATAAATAATATAATATATTAATACATGTCTAAGTTATATAAAATAATACTTAAATATTTAATATATAAAAAATTAATAAAATATAAATACATTATAAAATAAAACACAAAATAATTGAATATTAATTTGAATATATTACTATATAATATTTTTAAAAATTAAAGAATAGAGATAAAATTTAATAAAATGAAAAAAGAACAATATATTTTTTAAAAATAAAACATTATAATAAATCAGATTTATTTTAATAATAAAATAAATACTATCAATTATTTTTTAAAAATTATGCATAACTTAAATGAGATACTTTCTTCGTCCTAAATAATAATTTTTTTATGATATTTTATACAAATTTAGATTATAATTAATTTTATAAATAAATAAATTATATATCATTTATTAATGATATGAAAAGATGATGAAATAAAAGAATAATATAAATAGTAGATAGTATGATAAGAAAAACTTATTAATATTTAATTTATATTGCAAAACAACTTAAAATATAAAACAAAATATCTTAGAAAATAGGAGTAACATATAATTTAAAATGGAAATAGCAATTTATATTGATTATAAATAAATTATATAAATATTGAAGAATATAATTCATATATTTAAGATATTAAAATTTAAAATAAAAATTTAGTGTCTTTCTCTTATGATCTAAGAACAGTGGCTCATTAAATATATGATGAAAAATATTAACATGAAGGGTCTGTGGTGCAATGGTAATGTCTTTCACTATTGATCCAAAGGTTGTGTGTTCGATTTTTGTTGGCTACGAAAATAAATTTTATTTTCAAAAGAAACACACATGCCACACAGGCGCCATTGCCCTTGGCTCCTCCTTTAGGAGGGCCATGCAGGCGCCAGCTGTATTGGCTCCTCCTCTTGGAAGGCCATGCAGGCGCCACAAGCATTGGCGCCTCTTCATGAGGCCCAATGCATGTGCGCCAATGCATTTGGCGCCTCCTCTTATTTTTTAGGGGGTGCGCCAACTCCCTGCGCATCCTCCCCCTAAACATGGTTATTTTGGAAAATATTTTGAAAAGTTGGTTATTTTCGTATTTTTTTTTGAAAAATATGGTTATTTAAAAAAAAATCGGAAATAGTAATAAATAAAAAATCTTTAAAGATGAAGATTTGACTAGAGGAAATCTAACTTGGAGAATCTTCTCTCATTTATTTTGATTGTGTCTTCAAATAAAAGAGTTAATTAGATGATGAGAAGCTTGGACTTGTGTTGATAATGTGACATCCTAAAATTTAATTTGAAATACATATAATTATAAATTAGGTGGTCAAATATGTTGTAGTTTTACAAAAACATTAATAATTTGTTGTTAATCATGCAAAACATAACAAAGAATAAGAAAATCACGTGTAAAAATCCATAATCATATCTAACACAAGTGAACACATAAGAAACATTCACGTATTAATATATATCGTGCATATAATTCCTTTTAATATGTTACATTTAATAATGAAACTCTATTAATGCACAAGAAGAACATGACGATGAAGATTGAAAAAATTGTAGAGAGAGGAGAAAAATAATGTAACTAACTCTAACAGAATTTTTCAATCTTAACAAACTCAATTTATCTCTTTCTTTTCAATTGTACTTAACTTTCAGTTTATACACACTACCTCAAACTCAAATGCAAATCAAATGAAATTGAAATTAAACAACTTGAATTTGAATTACATTTAACATCATCCCTTAATTCATATTCAAGATTAAAAAATCAGCAACACCAATTTCATTCCTCAAATTAATGAAGTGTTAAGTTTTGATTGTCTTGATCAGTACATCTGCAGGTTGCTTCAGAGTGTTGCAGTGAACAACCTCAAGCACTCCATTCTGAACCTGATTGCGCAAAAAATGAAATTTGTGTCAATGTGCTTGCTTCTTCCATGCAACATTAGATTCTTGGCAAGACTTATGGCTGATTTGTTGTCAATCATCAACCTTATTGGTTTGCTCACCTTGAACTTCAATTCATGCAGCAAATTCATAAGCCAAACAATCTGACACGCAGAAAAAGCATCCACACATGCCACACAGGCGCCATTGCCCTTGGCGCCTCCTTTAGGAGGGCCATGCAGGCGCCAGCTGTATTGGCTCCTCCTCTTGGAAGGCCATGCAGGCGCCACAAGCATTGGCGCCTCTTCATGAGGCCCAATGCATGTGCGCCAATGCATTTGGCGCCTCCTCTTATTTTTTAGGGGGTGCGCCAACTCCCTGCGCATCCTCCCCCTAAACATGCTTATTTTGGAAAATATTTTGAAAAGTTGGTTATTTTCGTATTTTTTTTTGAAAAATATGGTTATTTAAAAAAAAAATCGGAAATAGTAATAAATAAAAAATATTTAAAGATGAAGATTTGACTAGAGGAAATCTAACTTGGAGAATCTTCTCTCATTTATTTTGATTGTGTCTTCAAATAAAAGAGTTAATTAGATGATGAGAAGCTTGGACTTGTGTTGATAATGTGACATCCTAAAATTTAATTTGAAATACATATAATTATAAATTAGGTGGTCAAATATGTTGTAGTTTTACAAAAACATTAATAATTTGTTGTTAATCATGCAAAACATAACAAAGAATATGAAAATCACGTGTAAAAATCCATAATCATATCTAACACAAGTGAACACATAAGAAACATTCACGTATTAATATATATCGTGCATATAATTCCTTTTAATATGTTACATTTAATAATGAAACTCTATTAATGCACAAGAAGAACATGACGATGAAGATTGAAAAAATTGTAGAGAGAGGAGAAAAATAATGTAACTAACTCTAACAGAATTTTTCAATCTTAACAAACTCAATTTATCTCTTTCTTTTCAATTGTACTTAACTTTCAGTTTATACACACTACCTCAAACTCAAATGCAAATCAAATGAAATTGAAATTAAACAACTTGAATTTGAATTACATTTAACATCATCCCTTAATTCATATTCAAGATTAAAAAATCAATAACACCAATTTCATTCCTCAAACTAATGAAGTGTTAAGTTTTGATTGTCTTGATCAGTACATCTGCAGGTTGCTTCAGAGTGTTGCAGTGAACAACCTCAAGCACTCCATTCTGAACCTGATTGCGCAAAAAATGAAATTTGTGTCAATGTGCTTGCTTCTTCCATGCAACATTAGATTCTTGGCAAGACTTATGGCTAATTTGTTGTCAATCATCAACCTTATTGGTTTGCTCACCTTGAACTTCAATTCA
Organism: Lathyrus oleraceus; assembly: GCF_024323335.1. NCBI lineage: Eukaryota > Viridiplantae > Streptophyta > Magnoliopsida > Fabales > Fabaceae > Lathyrus > Lathyrus oleraceus. The sequence continues at coordinate 402,073,748 of NC_066585.1, read as the reverse complement.
TGCAGCAAATTCATAAGCCAAACAATCTGACATGCAGAAAAAGCATCAGCTATGTATTATGCTTCACAAGTTGACAATACAACCACTGGTTGCTTCTTGGAATACCATGAAATTGGAGCTCCTAGATACATAAATCGATACCATGTAGTACTTTTTTTGTCCACTTTGTCACCACACCAGTCTGAGTCTGAATAGCATATCAACTCAGCATCATTTGACGCTCTAGATGGAAACATAATTCCATGCCTTAGAGTTCCTTTTACATATCTGAGTATCCTGACTACGACTTAGTAATGTGACCACTTTGGTTTACTCATAAACCTATTTATCATTCCAACTACATAACATATGGCAGGTCTGGTGTTACACAGATATCTCAGAGAGCCAACCAATTTATTGAAAGTCGTCGCATCTACTTCCTCACCATCAACATCAGAATCTAGTTTATGGTTTGTCTCTACAGGTGTGACTCCATACTTACAATTCATTAGCTTAAATCACTTCAGCAACTCAAGCTCACACTTCGGTTGGTGCACAATGATTCCCTTATCAATGTGTAAAATTTCCATCCTTAAAAAATATATCATGTGTTCCAAGGTCAATCATATCAAATACTTTTAGCAACACCCTTTTGAACTTGTTTATCTCAGAATTATAGCTCTCTGTCAGTAGTATTTCATCTACATAAAGACACACCAAGATCAGATTGCAATTAGAGGTATTCTGCACATACACACCATACTCCATTTCAAAAAAATTTGATCCCCTGGTGCTTGAAAAATGAATCAATTTTTAAATTCCAAGCAACTGGATCTTGTTTAATCCCGTACAAGACTTTATGCAGCTTGTACACCATCCCTTATTTATTCTCTATCACAAATTCAGGAGATTGTAACACATAAACTTCTTCTCACAATAAACCATTTAGAAAAGTTGTTTTACATCTAAATGTATCAGAGGTGTGCCAACGCATGTGCGCTAATGCATCTGGCGCCTCCTCTTATTTTTAGGGGGTGCGCCAACTCCCCCGGCGCATCCTCCCCCAAACATGGTTATTTTGGAAAAAAATTTGAAAAGTTGGTTATTTTCGTATTTTTTTTGAAAAACATGGTTATTTTAAAAAAAAATCGGAAATAGTAATAAATAAAAAATCTTTAAAGATGAAGATTTGACTAGAGGAAATCTAACTTCGAGAATCTTTTCTCATTTATTTTGATTGTGTCTTCAAATAAAAGAGTTAATTAGATGATGAGAAGCTTGGACTTGTGTTGATAATGTGACATCCTAAAATTTAATTTGAAATACATATAATTATAAATTAGGTGGTCAAATACGTTGTAGTTTTACAAAAACATTAATAATTTGTTGTTAATCATGCAAAACATAACAAAGAATATAAAAATCACGTGTAAAAATCCATAATCATATCTAACACAAGTGAACACATAAGAAACATTCACGTATTAATATATATCCTGCATATAATTCCTTTTAATATGTTAGATTTAATAATGAAACTCTATTAATGCACAAGAAGAACATGACGATGAAGATTGAAAAAATTGTAGAGAGAGGAGAAAAATAATGTAACTAACTCTAACAGAATTTTTCAATCTTAACAAACTCAATTTATCTCTTTCTTTTCAATTGTACTTAACTTTCAGTTTATACACACTACCTCAAACTCAAATGCAAATCAAATGAAATTGAAATTAAACAACTTGAATTTGAATTACATTTAACATCATCCCTTAATTCATATTCAAGATTAAAAAATCAGCAACACCAATTTCATTCCTCAAATTAATGAAGTGTTAAGTTTTGATTGTCTTGATCAGTACATCAGCAGGTTGCTTCAGAGTGTTGCAGTGAACAACCTCAAGCACTCCATTCTGAACCTGATTGCGCAAAAAATGAAATTTGTGTCAATGTGCTTGCTTCTTCCATGCAACATTAGATTCTTGGAAAGACTTATGGATGATTTGTTGTCAATCATCAACCTTATTGGTTTGCTCACCTTGAACTTCAATTCATGCAGCAAATTCATAAGCCAAACAATCTGACACGCAGAAAAAGCATCAGATATTTATTATGCTTCACAAGTTGACAATACAACCACTGGTTGCTTCTTGGAATACCATGAAATTGGAGCTCCTAGATACATAAACCGATACCCTGTAGTACTTTTTTTGTCCACTTTGTCACCACACCAGTCTGAGTCTGAATAGCATATCAACTCAGCATCATTTGACGCTCTAGATGGAAACATAATTCCATGCCTTAGAGTTCCTTTTACATATTTGAGTATCCTGACTGCGACTTAGTAATGTGACCACTTTGGTTTACTCATAAACCTATTTATCATTCCAACTACATAACATATGGCAGGTCTGGTGTTACACAGATATCTCAGAGAGCCAACCAATTTATTGAAAGTCGTCGCATCTACTTCCTCACCATCAACATCAGAATCTAGTTTATGGTTTGTCTCTACAGGTGTGACTCCATACTTACAATTCATTAGCTTAAATCTCTTCAGCAACTCAAGCTCACACTTCAGTTGGTGCACAATGATTCCCTTATCAATGTGTAAAATTTCCATCCTTAAAAAATATATCATGTGTTCCAAGGTCAATCATATCAAATACTTTTATCAGCACCCTTTTGAACTTGTTTATCTCAAAATTATAGCTCTCTATCAGTAGTATTTCATCTACATAAAGACACACCAAGATCAGATTGCAATTAGAGGTATTCTGCACATACACACCATACTCCATTTCAAAAAAAATTGATCCCCTGGTGCTTGAAAAATGAATCAATTTTTAAATTCCAAGCAATTGGATCTTGTTTAATCCCATACAAGACTTTATGCAGCTTGTACACCATCCCTTATTTATTCTCTATCACAAATTCAGGAGATTGTAACACATAAACTTCTTCTTACAATAAACCATTTAGAAAAGTTGTTTTACATCTAAATGTATCAGAGGCCAACTCTTATTTGCAGCTATAGAAATAACCAATGTTATGGTTTCATGTCTAGCTACAGGTGAAAATATGTCAAATTAGTCTAAACCATACTTTTGTAGGAATCCTCTAGCTACTTACCTTGATTTATGCTTGGAAACTAGATCATCTGACTTCAGTTTTATTTTGAAAACACATCTTACACTGATGGCTTTCTTGTTCTTAGGTAGAACAATAAATTCACATGTCTTGTTTCTTTCAATTGCATCAAGTTCTTACTTCATGGTCGTCATCCACACTTTCTTCTTGAGTGCCTCATTGACGCTGATAGGTTCACCTTCAGAGGCAGGTCCACTATCAAAGGAAGGGCCACCTTCTGAGGTCGGATTACCTTTAGAGGATGGATAACCTTCAAAGGAAAGATCGCCATCAGAGTCAGAGTCATATTCAGAGTCAGACTCATCTTCAGAGTCAGACTCACCATCAAAGTCATACTCACCTTCAGAGGCAAGATCAGACTCTAGTGTTGACACTACACTAGAGTTGGATTGAGACTTGTTTCAATCCCATGTTTCTGATTCTTTAAATATAACATCTCTGTTAACAGCGATTCTGTTGGTGACTAGGCAATAGAGCTTATAAGCACTTGTGCAGTGGTAACCTATAAGCAACATGACTTGGCTTCTGTCATCCAATTTCCTTCTAGTAGCATTTGGTACATTTTTGTAAGATACAACACCAAACACCTTGAAATGGCTCACACTTTGTTTTTTTCCAATCCACTTCTCTAGAGGAACTACTTCCTTTAATTTCTTTGTTGGACATATGTTGAGCACATATGCTGACATGGCAATTTCTTTACCCCACAATGTGTGAGGTAGATTCTTTTTTTCGTGTGAATTAGAGGCAAACTCGTGTGAATTAGGGTTGAGGTTTCGAGTTTTGCAATCTGTGTGAAATGCAACATGAAAAGTGTGATTTGATGAGGTAGAAAGGTTGTTTTGCACGTGTTTAGATGCGTTTCATCATGACAAACAAGTTTTCACATGTGAGAAGTGATCCCAAGTTGATTTTGGCATGATTCCAAATTATAGGTCATGTGCAAACGAAATTCAGGTCAGAATGTTCATGCTTAGGTCAATTCTAATCCACTAATGCATTTTCTAATTTTATTGAGGCCAGATGATCCTTTCATGGAGTATAACATAATGCAAAAAGAATCATATTGAAAGTAAGTTTGAGGAGAAATTTACAAAGGTGAGAAGTGGGGGTCGTGACCTGTAATTTAGGTTGGGCATTTGGCCAAGCAACATGAGGCATGTTTGGTCATTTTGAGGTCTCAAGTTTATGACACCATAACTTTTGATTCCCTCATACATTTTGAGGCAAACTTGGGCCAAACGATCTTTGACGTAAGCTTAACAAGATATAAAAAAAGATGTTTAAGTTGGAAATGGCAAAGGTGGAAAGTAGGGGCAATGACAAGGTTGTGCCCCATTTTGGCAACTTGGTTCTTTGCACAAATGAGGTCCTTAATGATTGAATTGATGTTTGACCCTTGAAGAAAAGTTGTATAGGGACTCAAAAGTCACATTTGGCTCAAATAGTCTTGGCATTTGGATAAAAATTGAGGAAGTTATGGAGTTTGGACCAAAGGCATGACATACTTGCAAATAAGGTCAACCACACCTGTGCCCCTTTATGCAATGGTCATGCACGATATGTATGCAAATGAATCTATGCAAAAGGAAAAGGGAGGGTAAATTTTGGGATATGATAGATGCCTCTATTTAATCATCTTAGACCTGAAGGTGCGAATTGCTTTAGCTTTTCGGGTGTTCGAGGTAAAAGAGGATTAAATACAGAAATATCCAAAAAAAAATCATGGTGAAAAGAAGTTGTATTGTAAGGAGTAGCAGGTAAACTTGTCGGCTTGGTCTGTTGGGTATTGACTGAAATATTCCACTGGGGAGATATATCAAATGTAAAGAGAAATGCTTGTTATGTATTGAGTATGCAGTGTATGATTGTTTATTTATGATGTATATGCAATATGATATTGGGTAGTAAGATAAGGATTTTCTGGTGAAAGGTATATTTCGACTCGTTGGTATCCACACCAGAGAACTTGCACTGAATGGCTTCCATGTTACCAACACTGTTGGGGGAAATCCTTCCGGATGAGGATAACCATTTGGCTTCACTGGGGAAAAAGGATGTATGACCTGACCGAGCATTTGTTGGGATAGAATCGTACGACAAGTGTTTATTGTATACTATTGATAATCCACTAGGGAGTTTTCAACAATCAAAGCAATGCATATAATTTCCCTTTTGATTTAGCTTTTTATTATTCTCAAAGTTTTATGGCATTGTGTAATCAAGATTGGAAGTTATTTTGCAAACAAAATATGGGAAAATAAAAAAAGATGAGATGTTATTGAATAACGACTGAATTTTATTGATTGTGGAAAATTTGTATATATAGAGTGTGTTCAAGGATGAAAAAAATCCTTCAAGAGGAAATTGCAAAAATTGAAAAACAAATTAAATGGAAATGGGAATTTTTTTTAATTTTCCACTGATTACAACATTGGCTGTTATTCGCTATAGCATTGGCCTCCGATACTTTGCTTTTATTGACGATGATTGGACTGATCTGATGCCGTCTGGGGTCAAGCTAAGGGTGAGAATATGCTCAAAAGATAACGTCAAGATATAGTCAAATGCTTTTATCCCTAACTTTTGCATGGAATTTTTTATTCTTTTTGTCCACCGGGATGTCATTTTTGCCTAAGTCGCCCTTTCGGGTTTTCAACTTAGCAGGCTTGTATATTTTTTTTGTTTAATCTCTAACTTTTGCATAGACATTTCTTTTTTTGGTTCCATCCAGATAGACATTTTTTCCTAGATTGGTTTTGATGGATATCAATCTACCGGGCTTTGTATTCACTTTTTTTCTAGGCATAAGCATCAGAAAGTCATCCCCATCCATTATGGTGAGAATGAGATCCCCTCCTGAGAATTCCTTTTTGACAACAAAGGGTTCTTCATAGTTGGGAGTCCACTTGCCCCAAGGATCCGAGTGTATAGGAGAAAGTTCTTTGAGCACAAGCTCGCCGGCTTGGAATGAGCGAGAAAGAATCTTCTTATCAAAAGATCGCTTGAGGCATCGTTAGTACAGATGACCATGGCAAACAACTGTCAAGTGCTTCTCTTCAATGAGGATCACTGATCATATTTGGACTGCACCCATTCAGCTTCGTTGAGGCCTGCTTCCATTATGACCCTCAGGGAAGGGATTTCAACTTCAATATGCAGAACAACCTCCATTCCATATACTAGCAAATAAGAAGTTTCCCCAGTAGAAGTATGCACTGAAGTTCTGTAGCCATGCAAAGCAAAGGTAAGCATCTCACGTCAATCCTTACACGTCTTAACCATCTTTTGGACAATATTCTTGATGTTCTTGTTAGCTGCTTCGACGGTGCCATTCATCTTGGGCCCGTATGGTGAAAAGTTGTGATGCTTGATCTTAAACTCCTGGCACAACTCACTCATCATCTTGTTGTTGAGGTTATTGACATTGTCAGTAATAATCTTACTAGGGACACCGTAGCGACATATTATTTCCTTCTTATGACATTCACATAGGAAGCAACTTCAACCACTTTGTGAAGTAGTCAATAACAACTAGGATGAAACGATGGGCGTTATAAGCTTTCGGCTCGATCATACCAATCAAGTCAATGCCCCACATATAGAAAGGCCAAGGAGAAGTCAAGACGTTCAATGGAGTTGGAGGCACATGAATCTTGTCACTGAAAATTTGGCACTTGTGACACCTCTTGTCGAAGTTGTAACAATTGACCTCCGTTATTGTCCAATAATAACCAGCCCGAAGGATCTTCTTAGCCATATCAGGTCCTTTAGCATGTACACCTTCACAACCCTCGTGTATGGACCTTATGACCGTGTTTGCTTCATTTCTATCCACGCATCTGAGCAACACGGAATCATAATTCCTCTTGTACAAAACATCATCATTCAAGAAAAACATAGCAGAAAATCTTCTCAAAGCCTTATTATATATGATGGATGATTTCTTGGGATACTCTTGTCTTTCCAAATATCTCTTGATGTCATAGAACCAAGGCTTATAGTCATATTCAACCTCCGTTGCTAGACAGTGCGCATGTTCATCCAAGTAGTTAATATGGATGACAGGTGCTTCATTCTTTCACTTGACTTTAAACATGGATGAAAGAGTAGCTAGAGCATCGACTAATTTATTCTCTTCCCTTGGAATATAATGAAAAGTGATTTTATCAAAATAGGGAATCAGTTTTACGATGTGTTCTCTGTACGAAATCAACTTCTTATCTCGAGTTTCCTGATCTCCTCGGACTTGACTGATTACTAAAGCAGAGTCTCCAAACACTTCAAGAATCTTGATTCTCAAATTGATGGTTGCTTCAATACCATAGATACACACTTCATATTTTGTGATGTTGTTGGGACAGTCAAAGCATAATCTGGCGGTGAATGGAATGTGAAAACCATTCAAAGAGGCATAAATGCTCTTATTCCACGGCCTTTTGGCACCATCGAACATGAGCGTCCATCGTGCTCCTGGTTCGGTTCCTTCGTCAAGGCCTGGAATATTGCAATCTCGAATGAACATGATGTCCTCATCTAGATTTATTGGTTGATAGCCCTCCACGAGTTGATGGGCAAGGTAGTCAGACAAGAAACTCCCCTTGATAGCTTTATGTGTTACATATTGGATGTCATACTCAATTAACAACATTTTCCACCGGGAAATTCTCCTACTGACAGCGAGCTTCTCAAAAATGTACTTTATTGGATCCATTTTGGATATCAACAAAGTTGTATGGAAAATCATATATTGTCTTAGGCGTCGAGCTGCTCAAGCTAAAGCATAACAAATCTTCTCCAACACTGAGTATCTGGTCTCACATTCAGTGAACTTCTTGCTCAAGTAATAGATTGCATGCTCTTTTCGGCCTGTGTCGACATGTTGACCCAATACACAGTCTATCATGTCATCTAACACGGTAAGGTACATGATTAGTGGCCTACCGTGAATATATGGTTTCAAGATCGGTGGTTCTTGCAAATAATTTTTTATCCTGTCAAATGCCTCTTGACAATCATCATTCCACATGATCGCTTGATCTTTTCTTAATAATTTAAATATCAATTCACACGTAACCGTCAAGTGAAAGATGAATCTCGAAATGTAATTAAGTCGTCCAAGAAAGCCTCAGACTTCTTTTTCTGTTTTAGGAGCTGGCATGTCCTGAATTGCTCTGACTTTATCCGGATCAACTTCAATACCCTTCTGACTCACGATGAACCCCAAAAGCTTGTCGGAACGGACCCCAAAGGTGTACTTAGTAGGATTCAAACTTGTCGCTACCGGGGTTTTATAATAATGAAACTGGGGACTAGACTAAATGATGCTTCCTCGATCAAAGGGAAGAGAAAAGTCAAAATAGAAGAGTCGCCACTAAATTTTATTTGGATTACCTCTATGGGAGAGGAAAGGGGAAATAGTCGATAAAACCCTTGAAGAAGAAAAGGTGCACACGGGTAATGCAAGGATAAAGAATTGGTTTCGCAACCGAGACTTGGATTCAGAAGTCGGTTACGCAAGGCGAAAGTATGAGCACCCCTCACGTCCATGGTACTCCATGGGAACCATTTGGATTGTCTATGTATGTGGGTATTTATCTTGTTTTCTCTTGTTTTATTTTCTAAAGATTGTAAAAAGACAGGACTTTGGGGTTTTTTATGATTGTACTAAGGATTATGGCCCTTGTGCCTACTATCACTCATCGGATGATGAGGAATCAGAGCTCCGTAGTCCGTAGTAGAAAATGTTTATGTGTTGGTTGATATTACCTTTGAGAAAAGGGTTTTTGGTGTGGTGCCCTAAGGCACAAAAATAAGGTTTGATGGGTTGTATTGTTTTTACCTTGAATAAGGATTTATGAAAAGAGTTTGTGATTAGATTGCACTAAAGTCTACGGTTGGAGGTAAAAAATTTAGATAATAAGTCAAGCGTCTTGCGTCCAAAATAATCAGAGTAAGGGCAGGAAAGCTCCATTCTTACTCATTCTCCACCACTTAAGGCTCATGGCGCACAATATTAGTCATAGTCTTAATATATTTTGAGTTTGATTATGGAAATGCCACTTGACATTGAATCAAGGGTTTGTTTATTTGATTATGAAATTGGGTAATGTAACAGATATACAAAGTAAACAAGAAAAAAAAGGGTCTCATTATAAGTTAGGCCAAGAGAAAGCCTTATGTGTGCAAAAGTGACCTAATCTAAACAAGGGATAATGGTCTTACAAACATGTCCTCCTGGGGTGGTGTCATGATGCCATTCTTACAACCACTATGTAAGTTACAGGTGAAATTCAAAGTTGAAACCAAGTATCACAAAGATAAGTAAAAGGCCTCCAAGCAAAGGTCATAAATTAGATCCTCTAAGTCCAAGTTGATTAAGTGGAATGAATATTTTTGGTCTTATCATTTTATCATATTTTTGTTGTTTTTAATTGTATGATGACAATAAAGATAGATGGCAGTAATAAACATGCATGATGAGTTTATACAGTGAGTATGATGATGATGAGTAATTGAATATAAATTACAAAGTAACAACATAAAAGTAAATAGAAAAGTAACAATGGTAAGAACACAATAACAATGGTTATTGGTGATCAAAGTTAGTAAATTTAAGTGAAATTAGTATCAAGAACAAGTCCAATACTTGAGGATCATCTATCCTTAGGTCAAAAGATTCAAAATATGGCGCATCAGGGGATAACTTATCACTGATGCAAAGTATTGAAGATGATCAAAAGATCAACTTACATTAGGTTTGTAACAATGAGAGTTATGCAAACCCCAAGTCCATCTATCAATAGCTTGACACAAGGAAGACTATACCAACTCAAGGGCTAAAAGTTAATGTTTTGATTAAATGATTAATTTATATAATTTATAACGATCAATGCATAATATAAACAAGTTAACAATAAGGGTTAGTGGGTTAGTATAACAATGGAGACAAAATGGAACAAAAGGAACCACAAGCTAATATGTACTTAAACAAGGCTTCATCTATATGTCAAATGAATCGATTTGGTTGATGTAGGGGCAACCTATCCATGCTTCAAAGCACCATGAATGAAATCTTGATCATTCATTTGTAGGTTTGAAACATAGAAGGTTTAAGCAACCCTAATCAATCCAACATCATGACAATTATAGACTTCATTAGGCACTAAGTTAAAGACCTCATAAGTCAATAAAAAATTTCTCAAATGACATGAAACAAAACATAATAAAATAATAGGGGAAAAATAACAAGGGATGCGCATGCTAGCTGTCTAATCAGGTATGGCCAACACAAACATTTAAATTTGAAAATGCACGCAGAAGTATCGCCTTCAACCTTGGAACCTCAAAATCAAAATCCAAAAACACGTGTTTTTCAAGGGATTTAAACATGGATTCATTGCCTAATCATAAAAATGAATCAACCTCCACACTCATGAGCCATTGATTAGCTCTGAGTGTGGAGTATTTTTCCAAAACTTAGAAGAACAAGTTGACCTAAATTAAAAATTAAATAACGGATAATGACTAATCATAACTCAAAGCATGGGGTTAATGATCAGAGGGTGATTTCGAGTTGAATGGTAACTTATTTGAGTTAAAGGGGTGAGTGGAACTACCTTATCGGAATCGGTTTCAGAGTGGTGCTCTGATTACTTGGTGCAACTCAGGTGAGATGTTTGGTGTAAGAACAAAAATTGTTCTACAACAGATTCCATGATTTTGATGATAACAAAGGATGAAACCAAAAATGGCACCCTAACGAAAAGTTTCTAAGTGTGCAGGGTTCTAAGGAAAGAAGGAAGAAATCTGATGACGTCATCAGATACAGAATCATATCAGATACAAATTATCAGAAGACCAGAAGTAGAAACACGCTCAAGAAAGTCTAACTCTGAGCAAAACAGCAAAATATCAGAAGCATCTGAACAAGAAGTACGCTTTAGAAGTTCTGACTCTGAACAACGGTATGTCAAACTCCAGAAGCTCTCAGCGCTATCTGAAGAAACCATCAGAACTCAAAAGAGATCAACATCAGAAGATTAGATAGCAAGATTCCAAGATTCCCAGAAACATGAAGACTCTGATCATGGATTTGCTAATAAAGAAAGAGTAACGTTAACTTCAAATAAAGGTTTGGAAATGGATTTCCTAATACAGAAAGAGACGTTAACTCCAAATTCAAATGAAAAGGAACTATATTTGGAAAGAAGTCATTCGAGGAGAAAAAGTAGTGTTGGCAAGAAGCTATATAAGTTATGGCATTAATTCAAATTATTGTCCATCAATTTCAACGACTACTTCACTCCTATATAAAGGACTGCAATCAACATTGAGAAAAAACATAGAGAACATACTGAAACATCAACACACATAAAAACATTTTATTCTCTCAATCTTCACGAAGCTTTTGCTTAGAACGTGAAACACTTTTTGTTCTTACTGTTGTAATATTTGCTTATCTTAGAAGCACTCTAGATTACATAAGTCTTTATCCTTGTTGTATTTCCTCAAGTGACTTTGCACAGTCTGTATACTTGAGAGGACTAAGAGATCTTTCTCTTAGACGTTGTTTGTAATCAATCTTTCAAGATTAGTGGATTAAGTCCTTGTTGAAGGTGAAATCACCTTGGCCGGGTGGACTGGAGTAGCTTTGTGTTATAAGCGAACCAGTATAAATTCCTTGTGTGGTTTTTATTTTAAAAAGTGCTTATTTTCCAAAAACAATTCAAACCCCCCTTTCTTGTTTTTCTCACCTTCAATTGGTATCAGAGCTCCGACTCTGTTATTGATTTTCTAATCAAACACTTAACAGTGTAGAGAGATCCAGAACGAGAAAAACTATGGCCCACACAAATGAAAAGGATAGTTACAATGCTAAGCCTCCTGTCTTTGATGGAGAGAAATTCGATTACTGGAAAGATAGAATTGAAAGTTTCTTTCTAGGCTATGATGCTGATCTCTGGGACATTGTCACAGATGGATACAAACCTCCTGTCACAGAGGATGGAGTTGAAGTTCCCAGAAGTAAGATGTCAGATGATCAGAAGCGAGTTTTCAAAAATCATCACAAGGCCAGAACCATACTCCTCAATGCTATATCTTACAACGAGTATGAAAAGATCACCAACAGAGAAACAACCAAAGACATACTTGACTCTCTGAGGATGACTCATGAAGGAAACTCTCAGGTCAAAGAGACAAAGGCTCTGGCGCTTATCCAGAAATATGAAGCCTTCAAAATGGAAGATGACGAAGCCATAGAGGTAATGTTCTCTAGATTCCAAACTCTTGTTGCAGGTCTCAAAGTTCTAGACAAAGGGTACACAACTGCAGACCACGTCAAAAAGATAGTCAGAAGCTTGCCAAAGAAGTGGAGACCCATGGTCACTACTCTGAAGCTGTCTAAGGATCTGAACAATATCAGTCTTGAAGAGCTGGTCAGTTCTCTCAGAAGCCATGAGATAGAACTAGAGGAAGATGAACCTCAGAAGAAGAACAGGTCTGTAGCATTAAAGTCCAGATCTGAAAGACGCAAATCTGACAGAACCAAAGCCTTCCAGGCAGAAACTGAAGATGCTGATGACTCTGAACCAGAAGATTCTGATGATGAAGAAGAATTGTCCCTCCTGACCAGAAGAGTTAAACAACTCTGGAAAAAGAGGAACAACAACTTCAGAAGACCAAGACCCAGAGGGGATCGATCAGAATCAACCTCAAAAGGTAAAACTAACAAAGATATTACTTGTTATGAATGTAAAGAAACAAGTCACTACAGGAATGAATGCCCCAAGCTAAAGAAAGACAATTCTAGAAAAGAAAGCTTCAAGAAAAATACCTTCAGGACAAAGAAAGGATTAATGGCTACCTAGGATGATAGTGAATCTGGCTCATCAGAATCTGACTCTGATGAACATGCAAATGTGGCATTTATGGGTACCACATCCAGAAGCAGCTCAGATGAAGAATCTGAAGAGGTATTTTCTGAACTCTCTCGATCTGATCTAGAATCATGCTTGTCAGAAACTCTTAGCTCATATCAGAAATTAAAACAAAAGTTTAAAAATATAAAAGGCCATCTTGAAGCAAAATTTGAAGAATGTGGCAAACTTGAGATGACAATTCTAAAACGAGAGGATGAAATCAGATCCTTAACATTACAAAGAGATGCAGTGAATAAAAAACGTTTAGAACTGGAAGAAGTGTTATCTCAAACTCCACAGACTTCAAATGCAATAATTTATAAATAGGAAGAAGCCTTTCAAGAATTTCTGAAAAATGGGATAGGAAGGAGTGTCATGGCATCCATGATTTATGGAGTCAGTCAGAACAATAAAAAGGGAATTGGGTATGATTCTAAGGAAGATAAAATTTCTACTGGTGACCAACTTAAATCTCCGTTTTCATATCACTATACGCACACACAAGAACAAAAATTTGAAAATGCTAGAAAACCCAAAGTTATAAGAAACTCTGGGAAAACTAATCAAAGGGGACCCAAGAGATTCTGGGTACCAAAAGATAAGATTGTTTATGTTGCAGATATCCTATGCAGCAAAGTTCAGACACCAATCATGGTACCTGGACTCTGGATGCTCGCGACACATGACGGGAAGAAAGTCTATGTTCCAAAGCCTGGAACATAAAGATGCTGGATTCGTAGGCTTCGGAGGAGATCAGAAAGGAAGGATCAGAGGCTCCGGAACTATTGGTAATGGCACTCTTCCCTCTATATCTGATGTTCTTTACGTAGAAGGATTAATGCATAACTTGTTATCCATAAGTCAATTAAGTGATAACGGTTATGACGTAATCTTTAATCAAAAAACATGTAAAGCCATAAATCAAAACAATGGTCCAGTCCTATTCACTGGCAAGAGGAAAAACAACATTTATAAAATCAATATTTCTGATTTAAAAGAACAAAATGTTAAATGTCTGATGACTGTTCACGAAGAGCAATGGGTGTGGCATAGACGCTTGGGCCACATTAGCATGAGGAAACTTTCTCAGCTAAATAAACTCGAGTTAGTCAGAGGCCTACCTAAACTAAAGTTTTCTTCAGATGCTCTATGTGAGGCATGTCAGAAAGGAAAATTTTCAAAAACGTCTTTCAAAAAGAAAAATGTTGTTTCTACCTCTAAGCCTCTGGAACTTCTCCACATTGACTTATTTGGTCCTGTGAAAACAACATCAGTCAATGGAAAGAAGTATGGACTAGTCATTGTTGATGATTACAGCCGCTGGACATGGGTGAAATTCCTAAAGCACAAGAGTGAGTCTCACTCTGTATTCACTAGTTTCTGTTCCAAAGTGCAAAAAGAATTTGACTCTAAAATTATTAGAGTCAGAAGTGATCATGGTGGGGAATTTGAAAACAAAGATTTTGAGGAATTATTTGACTCTAATGGAATATCCCATGATTTCTCCTGTCCTAGAACTCCACAACAAAATGAAGTTGTAGAGAGGAAGAATAGGACACTCCAAGAGATGGCTAGAACCATGATCAATGAAACTAATGTGGCAAAGCACTTTTGGGCAGAAGCTGTAAATACAGCGTATTACATTCAGAATAGAATCTCTATAAGACCTATTCTGGAAAAGACTCCCTATGAACTGTGTAAAGGAAGAAAACCAAACATTTCATATTTTCATCCTTTTGGATGTTCTTGCTTTATCTTAAACACTAAAGAACATCTGAACAAGTTCGATTCCAAAGCACAGAAAGGTATTATGTTAGGATACTCAGAACGCTCTAAAGGCTACAGAGTATACAACACAGAAACCAAAATTGTGGAAGAATCAATTCATGTCAGATTTGATGATAAGCTTGACCCTGAAAAGTCAAAGCTAGTTGAAAATTTTGTAGATTTAGAAATCACTCTTGCAGGATCTGATAAAGCTCCAGAAGCAACTGTCACTCAGAACTCTGAAGAAATTAAATCCCCAGAAATCCCAAAGAAAGTTAAAATTCGTATCAACGTATCTGAAGATATGATTATGGGAAACAAGAACGAACCTGTCAGAACCAGATCTACCTTCAGGACTTCTGAAGATACTCCTTTGGGACTAGTGTCTCTGATTGAGCCTACGTCCTGTGATGAAGCACTTCAAGATAACGACTGGGTTTCAGCCATGCAAGAAGAATTAGATCAATTCACAAAGAATGATGTCTGGGATCTTGTTCCAAAGCCTAGAGGCACTCACGTTATTGGAACCAGATGGGTATTCAGAAACAAGCTGAATGAGAAAGGAGAAGTCGTCAGAAATAAAGCTCGACTGGTAGCTCAAGGTTATAGTCAACAAGAAGGTATTGACTATAATGAAACCTTTTCTCCATTCGCAAGGTTAGAATCTATTCGTCTTCTTGTATCTTTTGCTATAAACCACTCTATCAAATTATATCAAATGGATGTCAAGAGTGCATTCCTTAATGGTTATATTTCAGAAGAAGTGTATGTCAACTAACCTCCAGGTTTTGAAAATCCAAATTTTCCAGAACATGTTTTTAAACTTAAAAAATCTTTATATGGACTTAAGCAAGCTCCCAGAGCTTGGTATGAACGTTTAAGCAATTTTCTTCTGGAACACAATTTTATCAGAGGGAAAGTTGACTCCACACTCTTCTGTAAGAACCTTAACAATGATCTCATGATATGCCAGATATACGTTGATGATATTATTTTTGGTTCAGTTAACCCCTATGTTTGTCAAGAATTCTCTGAGTTAATGCAGGCAGAATTTGAAATGAGCTTAATGCAAGAACTAAAGTTCTTTCTGGGAATTCAAATTAACCAAACTTCAGAAGTTACATACGTTCATCAAAGCAAATACATTAAAGATGTTCTAAATATATTTGATATGGCTGACTGCAACTCTGCCAAAACTCCCATGCATCCGACATGCATTCTTGAAAAGGAAGAAGTAAGCAAAAAGGTTTGTCAGAAGCTCTATCGAGGTATGATAGGCTCTCTTCTCTATCTGACTGCTACTCGTCCTGATATTCTCTTTAGTGTCTGTCTCTGTGCCAGATTCCAATCAGATCCTAGAGAATCTTATTTAACAGCAGTTAAGAGAATTCTCAAGTATCTGAAAGGAACTCCTAACCTGGTCCTGATGTATGAGAAAACATCAGAGTATAGACTTTCGGGTTACTGTGATGCAGATTATGCAGGAGATAGATTAGAACGAAAGAGCACATCTGGAAATTGCCAGCTTCTGGGAAACAATCTGATATCCTGGGCCAGCAAGAGACAGTCAACTATTGCTCTATCTACTGCAGAAGCAGAATATATCTCAGCATCACTGTGCACAACTCAGATGTTCTGGATGAAGAATCAGTTAGAAGATCTGCAAATCTTCGAGAGTAACATTCCTATCTTCTGTGATAATACTGCTGCCATTTGTCTAAGTAAGAATCCCATTCTACACTCCAGAGCTAAGCACATTGAAATAAAACATCATTTTATCAGAGACTATGTTCAGAAAGGGATAGTAACTTTGAAGTTCATTGATACAGATCATCAATGGGCAGATATATTTACTAAGCCTTTAGCTGAAGATAGATTTCTTTTTATCTTAGAAAATCTGAACATTCAAAATTGCCCTGAATAAATTGTGCCTCTGAAGATGTAAAATGAGACTCTGACATAAACAAACAAGTTTCTGTCTCTGACTCTGATACTTCTACCAAGTTAAGAAGATATTTGAGTTAGAAATCTCCAGGAACCAATCCTTTGGTATTCCTGAAGATCAGATACATCAAAACACGTGGAGCACTTAGCGTCTAACCTTGGAACTTCTAGACAGCTGTCCAGAAGAAATTCAAAGGCCAGACGATTGAGATCTCCTCGAGCAGTGTGCATACTGTTGGGATTAGACATTCATTAATGAGCCTTAATCATTTTTCCCCCAAGCGTGCTAACTTGAGTTTTGTGCTAACGCTGAATTGTGTGCCGTTTTGCATGTGTTTTCGTTTAGGGTATTTAAACACTCCTCTCACATTTCACACACTTATCACTCTCACTCACTCTCAAACCCTCTCTGAAGCATTTCTACAAACACTTCATCTTCATCTTCTTCTTCATCAACTATGGATGCTCAACAACAACAAGTTTTCAACTTTTCTCAACAAATGGAATCCAACCCCACTGCCCAAAGTTCAAGCATTTCCACTCCAACAGTTACAGGCGTTTCCATTACTCCAGTGTACAAGGAACCCCATGTTCTTGATCGTCAACCTCATATCAACCTAGCAACTCCCTTTGAGGGACTGGAAGTGTTATGTGAAACACTGGTGGACTTCGAAAACATGAGGAGAAATGGAGTAGATCTTACTGAAGAACTCCGTCAACAAGGGTGGGAAAACTACTTCCAAAGGCTTTATGGCCCTGTTTACCCAAATCTCATCAAAGAATTCTGGAGATTTGCTGACGCTGATGACCATTTAATCGTCTCCTATGTATTGGGGGTAAAGATAGTGATTACTGAAAAGTCAATTGCTTCTTTACTGAACATGGAGAAAGATGGAGGAAGAAGGATCTACAACATCAACCCTAGGTCAAGGCGCATTGCTTCAGAAATCAATCCCACCATCTTCAAACAAAACACTGAAGGCAATCCATCAAAGAACAAAGAACTTCATCAGAACCTCAGAGTATGGCTCAAGATCATTCTGGGAACCATTCATCACCGTCCAACATCAAACTCCTCTGACTACATCAATACAGACCAGAAGTGAATTCTGTATTGCATTCACAAGGGTTTGAAGCTCTGCCTTCCTGCACTACTCTTCAGATATCTCAGAGACTCTGTAAGGGAGACAAGAAACAACATGAAACCCAGAACCTACATCCCCCTGGGAAGACTTCTGTCTGATGTCTTCATCGAAAATGGGCTTGTAGATCATCTGGAGAAGAACAAGCTTATGGAAGATCTGGCAATAGATACTAGAAGGCCTCTGAACGCTAGAAATCTCAAGAGCATGGGAATCTTGAAGAAGATTCAAGTCAGACCCACGATGGACACCTCCTGGGACGCCTTGAAAGATCAGAGGAAGCTGCCCCATGGTCTTGCAAGGTTCTTCAAGAATGAACCCAGAGACGCTATCCTCTTCTATATGCAGCGTCTGAAGGATGAAGGAGTCGACATCTCTGACTTCAGACTGGACGATTGTCTAGATTCAGAAGAAGACTTTGTCAGGTTCAAAAGAGGTCCCTCTGAAAAGAAATCCTCAAAGGCCAAGAAAGCAAGGCTAGGAGAGACTTCTGGAACCAGATCTCCAGCACCTCTGCAAGTAACTACTGGTAAGTCTGCTCCCTCTACTCCCTCTGAACATCTTATGGCTTCTTCTAATCCTCTCCCAACACCACCTATATACACATACTCTGAAACCCCACCTTCTACAACCAGAACCTCACAACCTCTACCCAATTTTAATCTTGCTCATACATCACTACCTCGATCTGAAACTGAAGAAATGAACCAAACCACTTCCTCTTCATCATCTTCAGACCCAAAATCACCTCCATACCTTATCCTCTCCTCTGACCCAGAATACTCTTACCCTAACTCTCCAACCCTAGCCCAAATTCAGGCTCAAAACCTCGCTTCACAACAACCAACACAATCTGAAGTAACTTCACCTCCCCCAGAACAAACAACCAACATCCCTTCTGAAGACCAACCTTCTGAAGCTCAACCATCTGACCTCCACACCTCTGATATCACCCCGCCAAACACCTCCGCTGAACCTGAACCTGAAGCTGAACCTGAACCTCTAACACTAAACCTCAGCCCTCCAACCTCTCCACCTCATACCTCTGAACCTGACCTTTCTATACCTACCCTTGAGGAAGCCATCATGTTGTTCGCAGGGGCTTCAGTTCAGAAGGTCAAGTCTCTGACCAGTAACTCTGGCATCAGTGATGATCCCGATTCTGTAAGGACACACTGGAACAGAGTCATTGGCTGGATGACCTCTGAGGCTTTTAAACTGAAGCACATCTCTGAACAAGTCAGAAACGACTTTATCAGAGATGCTGAGGCAAGACTACAGGAGAGACTTGCTAGAGAAGCTGAAGAGGAAGCAAGAAGACAAGAAGAAGAGAGAGCCAAACAAGCTGAAATCCTAAGGGCAAAGGAAGCTGAAGCTAAAGCTCTGGCCGATGCTGCTGCTGCTGCCGAAGCTGAAGCACAGGCTGCTGCTGAAGCTGAAGCACAGGCTGCTGCTGAAGCTGAAGCAAAGGCCGCTGCTGAAGCACAGCAGGCTCTGACTCAGGGGGAGTCCTCATATGTTGTTCCTATGGTTCTCCAGACGCTGGAAGAACTGAAGAAAGATCAGAAGGAACTCCGTGCCAGAATGGATAAACAAGACACTGTCAACGACAACATTCAGAACATGCTAGCTCAATTGCTTCAGAGAATGCCTCCGCCTCCCAACCCCTAGGCACTTAGGATTTTGTTTGCTTGTTGTTTTGCTTTCCTTGTTTCTGACGTTTACTTGTTTTCTTTTTGCCCTTGTCTCTGTTGCCTTTTTATCTGAATACAATATTTTTCTCTTGAATTATTTTTTTTACTATGTCTTTTTGATTCTGACAAAAAGGGGGAGAAGTCATTAATAGCTCTGATGAAAATACTGTCTAAATACCTTAAGCACTCTGCAACATATTTTTCTTAAAAATAAATTTATCTAACACTAGACTTAAGAAATTGCAGAAGGTATCAAAAAACCTCATTGCTTGGAAGCTCTGGTAAGGACTTCTGAACTCCCTAGCCTATCTCAAGGGGAGCTCTTATCTATCTGATCTGATATTGTTTATGTTTCATCTGCTAATTGAGTTTGTTTTGTCATCATCAAAAAGGGGGAGATTGTAAGAACAAAAATTGTTCTACAACAGATTCCATGATTTTGATGATAACAAAGGATGAAACCAAAAATGGCACCCTAACGAAAAGTTTCTAAGTGTGCAGGGTTCTAAGGAAAGAAGGAAGAAATCTGATGACGTCATCAGATACAGAATCATATCAGATACAAATTATCAGAAGACCAGAAGTAGAAACACGCTCAAGAAAGTCTAACTCTGAGCAAAACAGCAAAATATCAGAAGCATCTGAACAAGAAGTACGCTCTAGAAGTTCTGACTCTGAACAACGGTATGTCAAACTCCAGAAGCTCTCAGCGCTATCTGAAGAAACCATCAGAACTCAAAAGAGATCAACATCAGAAGATTAGATAGCAAGATTCCAAGATTCCCAGAAACATGAAGACTCTGATCATGGATTTGCTAATAAAGAAAGAGTAACGTTAACTTCAAATAAAGGTTTGGAAATGGATTTCCTAATACAGAAAGAGACGTTAACTCCAAATTCAAATGAAAAGGAACTATATTTGGAAAGAAGTCATTCGAGGAGAAAAAGTAGTGTTGGCAAGAAGCTATATAAGTTATGGCATTAATTCAAATTATTGTCCATCAATTTCAACGACTACTTCACTCCTATATAAAGGACTGCAATCAACATTGAGAAAAAACATAGAGAACATACTGAAACATCAACACACATAAAAACATTTTATTCTCTCAATCTTCACGAAGCTTTTGCTTAGAACGTGAAACACTTTTTGTTCTTACTGTTGCAATATTTGCTTATCTTAGAAGCACTCTAGATTACATAAGTCTTTATCCTTGTTGTATTTCCTCAAGTGACTTTGCACAGTCTGTATACTTGAGAGGACTAAGAGATCTTTCTCTTAGAAGTTGTTTGTAATCAATCTTTCAAGATTAGTGGATTAAGTCCTTGTTGAAGGCGAAATCACCTTGGCCGGGTGGACTGGAGTAGCTTTGTGTTATAAGCGAACCAGTATAAATTCCTTGTGTGGTTTTTATTTTAAGAAGTGCTTATTTTCCAAAAACAATTCAAACCCCCCTTTCTTGTTTTTCTCACCTTCATTTGGAAGGTGAGTTAGGTCTTGGGGAAGTTTCAATGATGTTTAAGGATGGATTCCATGTGGTTATTTTGAACTAAAATGCTTTGGAACTTAGAAATGGTAACTCTGTTCTTGGATGAGAAAATCGATTTTGCAGCAAAGGTTTTATGACTTTCCAAGCTTGGTTTTTGAGTGAGACACCTTCCCTTATTTATAAGGAAGGTGATGGAATGGTTTTGGACGGAGAATGAAGTGGTTTGGTCAGAAATCCCATGTGACTTGGAGCATGCTCGAAAACGGCTTTGTACATGGAATGGTACATTCTGAGCTAGTTTCTTTCACCAACCACTTGGTTTTTGTTCTTAGCACCAATTAGGAACATACAAAGGTAATGAAGTAACCTTCTATGCATTTGAACTTTGGCCATTTGGGGAAATTTCTGAAAAATCACATGGCATCGGGTTTGGGGATTGGAGAGGTTCCCACATCAAAGTTGACCTCCATTTGGGCCTTAGTATGTTACATAATATGTCACAAGTCAATAGAGATCAAATTAGAATGAAATGAAATGAAACCTTGGTGATTGGATTTGCAAATTCTGGCTGAGGTGTGTCTGGTTTGTGCATCATGGTAAGTCATCAACTTTGAACCAAGGCCAAATGAAATTGGCTCGTGCTTTTTGCATGAAATTTGTGTCAAATGTTCCTTGCCGCATCCTTGATTATATGAAAAAGGAACTAGGTCAAAATTATTTATGGTTTGGAAATGGAAATGTGGTAAAGTAGTGGTTTTGGTCATGTTTCTAGGGCATGGTAGGCATGTTCGACCAACTTAGCCAATGCAAAAATTGAGGTCCTTTCTCAATGAATTAGGTCTTGGACCTTGAAACAAAGTTGGATAGGGATTAAATTAGGACATTTTTCTCAAAGTGGAACTTAAAATTATTGTAAGATGAGAAAGTTATGGAATTTGGAACTTGCCATATGCCATTCTTTCCAAAATGTGATCAACCAACATGACCTAAAAAATGTGACTTTGAGATTTCTTGATTTTTATAGTGCAATTATGGATGTTTGAAGTTAATATTATCATGTCATAATGTGAAATAAGGCTTGGGGCTTTGTGAGTGATGTTAGGTCAAGTTCACGGGTGAATCAAATGCCTTGAAAGTTCAAAAATCATGACCAAACCAGGTACTTGTAACATGAATTGAATGGATAGTTGAATGGTGAATTATGGTTTAAAATGACTTAAGTTGATGTTGAAAGAGTGGTGGTATGATAGGGTGATCAAAATGAAGCAAGGTCAATGATCAATTGATGCCCAAATTAGGGTTTCTTGAATTATAAGCTTCATCAAGAACCATGGTCAGAGAAATTAGGGTTCGGTGATGCAAGGGATATATTGAGATGTTTCAAGGTTTGGGGCATGAATAAACTTTGGATTTTAGGGGTCCTCAATGACATGGTCAAGACTCATGGTGAATCATGACTTGTAGAAGCCAAATAAGGGCCAAGAGTTAGGGCTGAGGTCCTTGGGTGACCAGATGAATCTTGATGTGTCTTCAATAGGGACTCGCCATCCAATTAGGGTTTTGGAGAGTGAGTGAGATGTTTTGAATAATCCTCTAAGCTTTGTTGGATGCTTGAGGATAAAGATTAGGGTTAAGATGGCTTATGCATACCTCATTATGGCAATGGGTCTTGAGGCTTCACAGATGAATACCATGCCTTGGGTTTGTAGATTATTGAGGGTTATTAAGTACAAATGCATATGAAATGATATGTATGGGATGTATGCTAATGGATTAGGGTTAAATAGGATGATGTGGAGGTAGGGTAAATTTGAGGGTTTGACAACTGCCCCTATTTAATCTTCTAGGACCTGAATGTATGTATATCAACGATTTCCAATGCGTTCAAGGTAGGAAATGGTTAAATACTAAAAGGAGTAACCAAAAAATTTCCATGTTAGGGATGAAAGTGTTATGATTTACTGGGTATTGTATATGGTTATGATGATTATGCTTGCAATGCGATGTATGCAACATAAGTATCTCTTCAAAAAGAAAAGTTGGATGTAAAAACTCCAAGAAGAAGGGTAGGGAAGAAACTCCTCTGGGAAGTGAGAAGTTCGGCAAAAGAGAAGGGTGATTACCCCTAACAATGCCTGATGAGAAAAATAACGGTGGTTCCTAGCAACGTCTGGAACACCTAACTCTGATGGGGAAATATAGATTCAACGATAATTCCTAGCAACGACTGGAATGCCTGACATCTACCGGGGATCAACCAAGTGAATTCAACGATGGTTTTTAGCAACGACTAGAATACCTGACTCAGTGGGGGTAACCCATGGGTTCAGTGATGATTCCTAGCAATGGATGGAATACCTGACTCAGCTAGAGAGAATGACGAGGTACAGTGAAGATTATTAATGACGACTAGAATACCCGACTCTATGGGGAAAATAAGTCGTTTGTATCACCTCAAATTTGCACCCCCCATTCATGCATTCATTTCATTTTTTAGGTCATTAACATTACATATTGCATTGCATCATATTCAATAAGCATTGGCATCAAGAGGATTCATCAGTGCAAAAGAGAGCAAGTTTTCCTTGAGATGAAGGCCACATGAGTATTCTAGAGAGCTTATATGAGCCAAGGTTCATTTTGAAGCAATTGTACCAAGTGGTAGAGACTCAAAGTCCACAGTACATGTCCAGGTCATCTGGGGCCCATACAGGTCAACTGAAAGTCAACTGAAAGTCAACTGAGGGCTATAAGGTGGAGAAATGGTTTGAGACACTTCATTCATGTTCAAAATAGGTTTATTCATCATGTCAAATATCTACCTTGAAGAATTTGAAGCCACTTTCATGGCAAGTTTTTGGACCACTTTCAACTTGACTTTCCAACATCAAAGAAGCTTCAAATGAAATTTTGTCCAACATGAAAGTTGAAGATCTTTCTCTCCCATTTCCAAAAAGTCCAAGATCATGAGCATCTGATGAATGGTTGAGGAGTTATGAGCAAATGATCACCAAGTGTGCATGAAACTTCAAAATGCCATAACTTTTGAACCAAAACTCCAATTTAGGCCACTCTTCTTGCAAATTGCATGTCATGACCTATATTTTCCAAATACATCATTGCATTGCATGAAATTATCTCATATAATCATTTGTTCATGCATGCCCATTTTGGAGGGAAAATCATTAATTTGAAATTAGTTGATGCTACAAGTTTTTTAACCATTCCATCATGTTCATAAGCTCATTTTAAGTGTAATTGGACCATGCATGCTACTGTTCACGTTCATATTTGCCATGCATAGGGTGAATTTTCCAATTGTGCATAACACCTCATTTTGCATTAAACTTTCATTAGCCATTGCAAATTATCATTAGCAAAGTAATTAGGAGATAGTATAAAGCCTTAATCATAACAGAATTTCTCATTCTAACACATTCTAGATCTAGATCACACTTTTCCCTCCAAAATTTCTCTCAATCCCAATTCAAAAATTCTTCACATAACACCTTGATTTTATTGGATAATCATGATCATTAAGCTCCATTGAGTATGAATCAAGTGTTGGATTGAAGAATTTCATCAAGAATCAAGCAAGTTGAATGCATGAAGATGAACATGGAACTTGAAGATTAAGCCAGATCCAAGTCAATTCAAGCTTCAATTCGAGTGCAAAGCTTCATATCTAGGTTGATATAGGAGATTTGGACATTGCTAGGCCTTTGAATCCGCTGCTGCCATTGATTGTTCTTCAAGAGGTCAGAAATTCGACCGTCCTAATTCTTCATTTTATTACCATAATGTTGTAGATCTTGGATTGCTGATTACACTGATATGAAATTCATTGAAAAAGGACAAGAATTGCATGAGATATGTTAGTTTAAAGTTTTGACATGCAACTTTCCTTCCATCGATTTGCTTTTGTTATGAGTTATTAGGCTTAATAGATGTCAGATTCATGATCTACATGCAAAGACGAGTCGATTGGTATATAGATTGCAAAATTCTGCAAAAAATTTCATGAACACGCACTGTAGCTTCGCCGGATCCCATGAGGAAGACGGTGGTTTCCACCGTCTCCTATCGTGCGTGAATAGTGTATCACCGCCGTCTGCAAACCCTAGGATTCGCACTCAAAAAGGCGTCGTTTTGTATAGCGCGCCACACCTCCTTCGATTCCCAGCGAGTACAAAAATATTTTCCCATTATTTCCTTAATTCAAAACGCGGTCGTTTTGGTGTGCACCTGGTTCGATCCTTCATGATGGCATTTCCAATTTCACTTTCAAATATCATTTTCCACATGATTTCCATTTATTTCATGTTATTTTCATTAAATTATAAAAATCATAAAAAATTGAAAAAAAGTCCAAATAATTCCCAATTTTTTTCTCACATGCTCCTTGAAATGTCTATTATTTTATGATGTGATTTTCCTGATTTTATCATTTCTGGAATTTTAAATGGTGAATTGTTATTTGAACATGTATGCAAATGTGATATGTTGTACCAATTCTTTTGTGGAATGCTCATACATTGGCCAATTGATTTGAAATTTGGTATGCTGATTCCCAACATGTTGCATGATTTTTGAGGCTTGGTTGTGCATTTTTAGCATTTTTTATTTCTGTTTTAGACACATGAATGTATGGTGTGACAATGTGTGTCACACAATTTGATGTCATACTTGTTCATTTTCATTTCTAGGTCAATTGAGCTCTGTTGATTCTAATTTTTGGCATGATGATTGTGTTTGACATGTTGTATGCACATAAAAGTTTTCATGATTGTTTGATTCATTTCTGTTTTAATATGGAATTTTGATTCTTGATGTCCAATTGTGAGCTTTGTAATTGCCTTTGCCATATCTTGCTCATGAGATGACTTTGCCATTTGATTTAGGTTTGGTCCTTTTTAGGATATATTCTTACTTGAATAAATATGCTTCATGTTGAATATTGGTTGCTGTTTTGACCTTTTACTTTGCCTTTGACCCTAGCCTTGATGCTAGTGGTTTGTACTCATCTTTTGAGTTTTGCATTTCAGGTTCAAGATTCTAGTCTTGATGGTTGATGTTGATCTCATGAATTGAGATGCAAAATTATTTGTCCACTAGCATTTCTTGTGTTGTAGGTTCCTTGGTGATGAACTCACTTGAGTTGTTGACTTGCATTGTGTATATTGGTTGTCTCACTGTTGACTATTTGTTGGGTTTGTCTGAATGTGAATATTGACTTGTTTGATTTTCTTACAGGTACTTTAGTAGCTTTAACTCATTGCTTGAGTTGCTTTTCTTTGCTTGTGGTTGGCATACCACCCAGGTAATCATCCTCTAACTCCATGTAGTCTGGAAGCCCTGCCGTTTCTGTTTGGCAGGCATTTGGCTAAAGTCCTCCTTAAGAGGCAATGACTGTGATTGTTTATATTTGTGCCATGTACTTCAAGACCTCCTAAGTGAAGAGGCGATTGGCAGATAGAAGGGATTTGCAATCAATCCCCTTCTATTCCGTTGAGTCTTTCATCTTGCTCGCACTACGTGCTGATGCATTTTGAATAAACACCCAAGATCCTTTGTATATAGAGTCAATCAAGTGGAGTAGAGTCCCACATTCTGGACTCCCACGTTTTCATTGATTGAAGCTCACCCAAACCCGGGTTAAGAGCTATGAGGACCAATCCTCATTACCTTTCATCTGCTCACCCTGACGGTCAATGTCAGTGGTTAAGAGCCCTCAGATACCCTACAACCGGCTTGTTTGTCGAGGTTGATATGACCCCTTGACTAAAGCCTCACCCTTGATGTTTGAGCCCCTTGTTGGTATGTTTACTTCATGCTGTATGTGTTTGTGTGGTGTGATTGTATCCCTATAGGATTGCTAGACTTCGCATAGTCTCGTTTGCATGACAGTTAAGGTAGCACGGTTCCTTCGTTTAGGACTTCCTTTCTTGCGTGAGCTTTCCTAAAACACAAATAAATTATCTTCCCTTAAAAAAGGTCGAGCATCCGGTAGATTGCGTAGTAGCTTCGTTCACTTAAAAAACACGAAACAAATAAAAATAGTTTAGCCAAACTACAGCAACTCTGATTCTCATGTCCAGATGAGATACGTAGGCACGAGATGCGATGTCTTGTCGAGTTTGACTGACAACTAACTTTGATCCTTTTCTCTTGCCCTCGTTGCAATTGAGACCTTCCTTTTCTCTCGCCCTCGTTGCGATTGAGACCTTCCTTTTCTCTCGCCCTCGTTGCGATCGAGACCTTCCTTTTCTCTTGCCCTAGTTGCAATCGAGACCCTTCGTCTTTTCGTGTGTGTTTATTAGGAGTCTAATGTAAGCCCAGCGATTGGCCTTCGGTTTCCTGTTTTGTTTGGTGTGTGTTAGGAGATAGATTTAAGACCATTGATTGGCTATCTGTTTCCCGTTTCTTTTGTGGAGTTGGATGTAAGGCCAACGATTGGCATTCCGTTTCCTATTTGCATTTGTTTGTTCGGAGTTGGATGTAAGCCCAGCGATTGGCATTCCATTTTCTGTCGTGTGTTTGCTTTGACGTCTCAGCGTCTTCGTTCAGTGTTCTGTTTCGGCGTGCGCTAGCCGAGCTACGAGTGCTCTGATTCTTACTCTGGTTAGAGAAGATACGTATGCATAGGATGCGATGTCCTAACGAGCACGTTTCCCATTCCCCCGAACTACGTCGACTCTGATGTTTGTGTCTGACAAACTACGTAGGCCCAGGATGTGACATCCTGCCGAGTCCGCTTTCTCCGTCTTCCGTCTGTGTTTTATTCCAGTGCGTGCAGTTTTTGAGCAGTTATTCAGCAACCTTTTTCTATTCTTTCTGAGCGTGGATCCCGTCGAGTACGACGGACGTGAGGGGGTGCTAATACCTTCCCCTTGCGTAACCGACTCCCGATCCTTGCAATCTCTGGTCGTAAGACCATTTCCTTTCCAGGTTTACTTCGAGCGATTCCTTTCCCTCCTTTGGGATAAATAACGCACGGTGGCGGCTCTGTGTCTTTTCCCGCCGGTTGTTTTTCGCGTATGCGACATCGTTCAACGACGATTCCTAGCAAAGACTGGAATACCTAACTCGACTGGTGATATAAACCCAAATAGTTAAACGACGATGAAGGAGAATTTGCGACCCAAAGCGCAGCGGAAATTAAAATTTTCTCCTTTAGAGATCCTTACGAATGGTCATGATCAGTGATAGAATATTTACCTCTTGTGACGGTTGAAACCTTTGGTGCAGATCTCTTGTGACGATCAAAACCTTTGATGCAAATCCACGAAGCGATCACGAACGTTGAACGATGACAACGTCTCTACTCAGTCCACACGAACGGGTTCCTTCAATCTCAGCGCTAGCTGGTACGAATGAAGGCTTTGAGTGAGAGAAAGAGAGTGATAGAAAACGAAAATAATGCAACCGCAAATTTTGCTTCTGCACAAGGGTTCTATTTATAGAACCACTTGTGTGGGCTTCAAGCTAAAAGCCCACTTAAGTGTATTTCGACCCATATCTTATAATATGCCCAAAATCACTTAAGCTCATGGTACCTTACCATATTTCGTATTCTACTCAAGTACACCGTACCTTACGATGTTCTATAACTCACTTAAGGGCACCGTACCTTACGGTATTCCTTAGTTACTCTATCTCTCATCAATCCGTCCTTTGTGTGTGACCCTGTAGGTTTTCGTGACGTTGGCAATTATATTAAATCACGTATTTAACATAATAAATAGTGAGCGGTATCTAGCAACACATCACTGCTACCCAAGACACGAAAATGTCAAGTGATCTGACAATTCCTTCTGTGATAATAATTATGTGTATAATTACCCTTTTGCCCTTATGTCTATATTGAACACAAGGCATAGACCGTGTCATCCTTGTTCAGTTCAATATTGGGCCCATAGACATTTATCCTGTTACGCAGGATGGGCAAATTCCATCTAGGACACTCATGTCCCTCAGCATGCTTTGTGGAGTACCCATTAACTGTCTTTATGGTTATCCAGTTACGGACAACGTTGGATCAGCAATAAAGCACTCGACTCTACATCTAGGATCCATAGTGCTTTCAGGTCGAAGAGTGGAATACACTATTATCACCATGAGAATAACTTATGACACTTTGCATAACTTTCTATATAGTATTCTCATAGCGGGTCAATCCGGTATAAGTATTACTCCTAATATTCATACCTATGTTTAAGATTTGATAACTCTTTATCCATGATCCATGAGATGTGATCATCAGTCTACAAACATAATAGTCTTAATGCTTTAATGTTATCCCACTTCACACTAAAGCTCGACTACGGATACTTTAAGAATAGTGTCCTTATGTTTAATGTGATCTCATGATTAAGTCATACTTGATACATTAAACAGACTAGCTATTCTAGGGACTTTATTAAACAAACGCAATAAAGAAAAAGCCTTTTATTATTAATAAAT
Source organism: Lathyrus oleraceus (assembly GCF_024323335.1). Taxonomy (NCBI): domain Eukaryota; kingdom Viridiplantae; phylum Streptophyta; class Magnoliopsida; order Fabales; family Fabaceae; genus Lathyrus; species Lathyrus oleraceus. Next base: position 402,044,196 of record NC_066585.1, on the reverse strand, counting down.
AATTCGATACAAGTACCAAAAGTATTGGCCTCTAGGGCTTACACCAACAATCTCCCACTAGCACTAGAGCCAATCAGGCATACCCTTAATACCCATAGATCTAGTATGGCCATCATGCTTCTGCTGTGCAAGAGGCTTTGTCAGTGGGTCAGCAATATTGTCAAGTGTAGGTACTCTGCATATTTTCACATCTCCTCTATCTATTATCTCTCGAATGAGATGATAACGCCTAAGTATGTGTTTGGATCGTTGGTGAGATCTAGGCTCCTTGGCTTGTGCGATAGCACCATTGTTATCACAGTAGAGACCAATGGGATCCACAATGCTAGGAACTATGCCAAGTTCACTAATGAACTTTTTGATCCAAACAGCTTCCTTTGCTGCACTTGAGGCAGCAATATACTCGGCCTCGGTTGTAGAATCAGCAACTGTATCTTGCTTTGAACTTTTCCAGCTCACAGCGCCACCGTTTAAGCAAAACACACAACCAGATTGCGATCTAAAGTCATCCTTATCTGTTTGGAAGCTAGCATCGGTGTATCCAATTACAGCCAACTCTTCCTGACCTCCATATATCAAGAATGAGTCCTTAGTTCTTCTTAAATACTTAAGGATATTCTTGACAGCTACCCAGTGAGCATCACCAGGATCAGATTGGTACCTACTCGTTGCACTCAAAGCATACGAGACATCTGGTCGAGTACATAACATGGCATACATGATAGATCCTATTGCAGATGCATATGGAATCTTATTCATGCGATCCCTTTCTTCCTTAGTTAAAGGGGATTGTGTTTTTGATAGACACAGGCCATGTTGCATAGGTATGAATCCTTTCTTGGAATCATGCATATTAAAGCATCTCAACACTTTGTCTATGTATGTACTCTGACTTAGGCCAAGCAGTTTTTGTGATCTATCTCTATAGATTCAGATTCCTAATATATAGGCTGCTTCACCTAGGTCCTTCATAGAAAAGCATTTCCCCAACCAAGACTTTACTTGTTGTAGGGTAGGGATATCGTTTCCAATGAGTAATATGTCATCTACATATAATACCAGGAAAACGATCATGCTCCCACTAACCTTCTTGTAGACACAAGGCTCATCTTCGTTCTTGATGAATCCATATTGTTTTACTGTTTCATCAAAACGAAGATTCCAGCTTCTGGAAGCTTGCTTCAATCCATAGATTGATCTTTGTAACTTACATATCTTTTGGGCTTCCTCTGGTATGTCAAATCCTTCAGGCTGTGTCATGTACACATCCTCAAGAAGATTTCCATTAAGGAAAGCAGTTTTGACATCCATCTGCCATATTTCATAATCATGATATGCAGCGATAGCAAGTAAAATCCGAACAGATTTAAGCATTGCAACTGGTGAAAAGGTTTCATCATAGTCAATCCCATGAATTTGTTTGTATCCTTTTGCAACCAGTCTTGCCTTATAGGTATGTACCTTACCATCCATGTCAGTCTTCTTTTTGAAGACCCACTTGCATCCTATAGGGTTAACTCCTATAGGAGGCTCTACCAAGGTCCAAACTTGGTTTGTGTACATGGAATCCATTTCAGATTTCATGGCTTCTAGCCACTTCTCAGACTCGGGACCAGTTATGGCCTCTTGGTAGGTCACAGGCTCATCTTGATCCATGAGTAATACATCACCTTGATCAGTTATGAGATATCCATATCTCTCAGGTAGTTGACGTATCCTGCTTGACCTACGCTGGTTTTGTTCTACTTGAGCAGGTTGCTCTTCCACAACTTCTTGTGTTTCCTGCTCTAGTTCCTCCATAGGTGTATCTATGCTTTGTGATTCTTGAATTTCTTCAAGCTCTACTTTCCTCCCACTGGTTCCTTTGGAAATAAAATCCTTTTCTAGGAAAACTCCAGTTCGAGCGACAAACACTTTGCCCTCAGAAGGATTGTAGAAGTAATACCCTTTTGTTTCTTTAGGATACCCCACAAATAAGCATTTGTCAGATTTGGGCTCAAGCTTAGTTGAAATTTGTCGTTTCACATAAACCTCGCAACCCCAAATCTTCATGTAAGACATATGTGGTTTCTTACCACTCCATATCTCATATGGTGTCTTATCAACCTTCTTGGATGGAACACGATTAAGTGTGTAAGCTGCTGTCAATAGTGCATGTCCCCAAAAGGAGTTTGGAAGATCTGCGTGACTCATCATGGATCGGACCATGTCTAACAGGGTTCGATTTCTTCTCTCAGATACACCATTCCATTGGGGTGTTCCAGGAGGAGTAAGTTGGGATAGGATCCCACACTCTTTCAGATGGTCATCAAACTCTAGGCTTAAATACTCACCACCTCGATCTGATCGAAGAGTTTTAATATTCTTACCTAGTTGGTTTTGTACTTCATTCTTGAATTCCTTGAACTTTTCAAAGGACTCTGATTTGTGTTTCATTAAATACACATAACCATATCTACTGAAATCATCAGTGAATGTGATGAAGTACTGAAAACCTCCTCTGGCTGGTATGTTCAGTGGTCCACATACATCAGTATGTACGAGGGCCAAAAGATCATTAGCTCTTTCACCTTTTCCTGTGAATGGAGACTTTGTCATCTTTCCAATTAAACAAGATCTGCACGTCTCATATGATTCATAATCAAAAGAGTCCAAGAGTCCATCTTTATGGAGTTTGGAAATGCGTTTCTCATTTATGTGGCCTAATCGACAATGCCAAAGGTAAGTTGGATTTAACTCGTTAGGTTTCATCCTTTTAGTATTAATGTTATATATAGGCATTTCGAGATCAAGGACATACAGTCCATTGCTCATTAGTGCGGTAGCATAGAATATATCATTCAAATAAATTGAGCAACAATTGTTCTTTATTATAAATGAAAAACCAAACTTGTCCAAACAAGAAATGGAAATAATATTCCTGCTGATTGCAGGTACATAATAACAGTTCTCTAACTGAATTATTAAACCACTAGGTAAAGTTAATACATAAGTTCCTACGGCTAAAGCAGCAACCTTTGCTCCATTGCCAACTCGTAGGTCAACTTCACCTTTTGCCAAATCTCTACTTCTTTTTAGCCCCTGCACATTTGTACAAATGTGAGAACCGCATCCAGTATCTAATATCCATGATGCAGAAGTAGATAAATTTATTTCAATAACAAAAATACCTGAAGTTGAAGTCTCTACTCCATTCTTCGTATCTTCCAGGTACTTTGGGCAGTTTCTCTTCCAGTGTCCGGTCTTACCGCAATGGAAGCAGGTGCCTGCCTTTGCTATGCCTCCACTAGGCTTCAAAGCAGCAACAGTGGGTCTGGGTTTGGCAACTTCCTTGCCTTTCCCTTTATCACCCTGCTTGGTGGGCCTTTTGTTCTGTCTCTTTCCATTTCTGATCATCAGAATGGACTTCCCTTTTGTCTTCAGATTCTGTTCAGCTGTTCTTAACATGCCTAGCAGTCCAGGAAGAGATTTATCCATATCATTCATATTGAAATTTAGGACAAATTGACTGAATCTATCTGGCAACGATTGCAAGATCAAATCAGTCGCAAGTTCCTTTCCGAGGGGAAAACCCAACCTTTCAAGGTTTTCCACATACCCAATCATCTTGAGCACATGGGGACTTACAGGGGCTCCCTCAGCTAACTTGCTTTGAAAAAGGGCTTTTGAAACTTCAAACCTCTCATGCCTTGCTTGCTCTTGATAGAGCAACTTCAGGTGTTCGATCATATCGAACGCTGACATGTTCTCATGTTGCTTTTGCAATTCTGAGTTCATGGTAGCTAGCATGAGACAAGCAGTTTCATTGGCATCATCGACATGCTTCTTATAAGCATCTCTTTCTGCCTTAGGTGCAGAACTAGGAGGTTCCTCTTCAGGAACAGGAGTCTCCAAGACATACAGCTTTTTATCATGTTTGAGGACAACCCTCAGGTTTCGGTGCCAATCCAGGAAATTTGTCCCAGACAATTTTTCCTTGTCAAGGATTGATCGCAAGATGTTGTTAGAGGTGTTTGTTGTCATGGTAATCTACATAAGAATTAAGAAAATATAAGTATCATTGACATATTTAATTAGGCCTTTAATCAAATATGCTCCCAATATTTTATTCAAAACAAATGACCCTCATCATTTGATTCGGAAAATCCCGTTGGAAGATTTTCTAGTGGGTCGAGATCCATATTTCACTTCGTTCTAAGTCCGCGTAGGCGGATTACACAAAACTAGGTTATTTAGGTAGGAACTCCTTCCAGTTGTATCTCATACAACTCTCGAAAATTTCAGTTGGGTGAATAACTCCTTATTCCAATCCATCATATGGATTATTCCCAACTCTTGCTTCTAAAACATATATGATATTATTATAATTAAGTTTGACCCATTGTCTTAGCAGTTGGATATTACAATTATCCCATCGCACCTTACTAATATAGAACATGCACCTCGCTTTGGCGAAACCTACATTATCCGATACTAGTCTTGATGAGTGCTAAAACTTGGAAAGCAAACACATATAATATCATCATAATTTGTTTAGTTAAGTTTGACCCATTGTTTTAGCAGTTGGATATTACAATTATCCCATCGCACCTTACTAATATAGAACATGCACCTCGCTTTGGCGAAACCTACATTATCCGATACTAGTCTTGATGAGTGCTAAAACTTGGAAAGCATAAACTTAATATTTTAGTTTGAGGGAATTGCAATTGTTATGATCTCACCGACTTGTTTATCATATAAATCGTCTCTCACATGCATCAACATACATTCACATGCATCAACATACATACAAACAAAATGAAACAGTTATGGCCCCTAGCGCAATTGTTCTCCCAAGCCAATGAGAGAACCTAAGCTAACCTACAACGATCTAGGCTTCTGCAAGCAAGATCTTCAAGGTTGTCCTCCTTTAATATTGAATTCTTCTCTAAGCTTCTCCAAGCAAGATCTTCAAGATTGTCCTCTTTTGATATTGAAATCTTCTCTTTCTTCATAACATTGTCTTCTTCTCTTTATTCATAACATTACATTCCAGAAGAAACTCGTTTTACATACGAGGGTTTGAGATGAGAAAAGAAGTTACATTAAGATATCAAAAGGAGAGGCACGACACGCAGGTCGTATTTAAAACCCAAAACAAAATAAAGGACAACTAAGGCCATAACTGATCACCACAAGGCAATAATAATAAACACATTGTTATTATTAAATTTTAATTCCTTTAATTAATTAAAACCAAATTAAATTTCGGCGACCGACCACACTACGCAGAGTCAGCCGGGGTTTCCGCTGCCCGGTCAGCGGACGGTGGTTCCGCTGGCCGATCAGCGGACGGGGTCAAGGGGCAGCGCCCTTGCGGGGTTGGAGGGGCAGCGCCCCTGTCCAAAATTTTAATGAACAATTCATTTGGAATGGACATTGTTTTGCATGAACACAACCCTTGCGTAGTCACAAAACAGGAACCCCGAGAATTCTGACCTTGTGAGTGTGACGACCGTCACAGGCATGTTACGCCCGTCACAGGGCCAAAACAGAAATGCCTAGTTTTCTGGACTTGTGAATGTGACGACCGTCACAAAGCACGTGACGACCGTCACGCCCTTGTTACGACCGTCATGGGTCTGTTACGAACGTCACGCGTCTTGTTTGTTACGCCTGTTGCGCTCGTCACACGAGCTTTACGCGGCCAAACTAATAGGGCTTTGAAACAGTCTACGGACCTCTTCCAAAAAACCCTAAATTCACAACTCCTTGACGGCACAACCCTTGCGCCATCACCAACCCTAATGCGCCAATTTCAGACCGTCAAACACACCTCGATTGTTGATTCAGTATGATTGATCAACAGGTCATTGCTTCACCATACTAATGTCGGATTCCGAAGCAAATGACCATTGATCGCTCAAAGGAAAACAATCATTTAGTGTTCGAATGAACGAAACAGAAACAATATATCACATATACCGTATTTTGCATTAGGATTACTTATATCATATATAAGTTGATCGGTCTCAATTGCGTAACCTATGGACGATCGACGTATCGCTGCTTCACCATACTAATGTCGGATTCCGAAGCATAGTCAACATCAATCATCCAACTTGTACACTCATGATGCCAAATTTAATTACCCGTTTAATTAATTGATTCATTCTGTCTTTTAATCATATTAATACAGAAATTAAACACCTATCCGATTCATGGTTTCGTAAGTGGCTCTGATACCACTGAAGGAGAATTTGCGACCCAAAGCGCAGCGGAAATTAAAATTTTCTCCTTTAGAGATCCTTACGAATGGTCATGATCAGTGATAGAATATTTACCTCTTGTGACGGTTGAAACCTTTGGTGCAGATCTCTTGTGACGATCAAAACCTTTGATGCAAATCCACGAAGCGATCACGAACGTTGAACGATGACAACGTCTCTACTCAGTCCACACGAACGGGTTCCTTCAATCTCAGTGCTAGCTGGTACGAATGAAGGCTTTGAGTGAGAGAGAGAGAGTGATAGAAAACGAAAATAATGCAACCGCAAATTTTGCTTCTGCACAAGGGTTCTATTTATAGAACCACTTGTGTGGGCTTCAAGCTAAAAGCCCACTTAAGTGTATCTCGGCCCATATCTTATAATATGCCCAAAATCACTTAAGCTCATGGTACCTTACCATATTTCGTATTCTACTCAAGTACACCGTACCTTACGATGTTCTATAACTCACTTAAGGGCACCGTACCTTACGGTATTCCTTAGTTACTCTATCTCTCATCAATCCGTCCTTTGTGTGTGACCCTGTAGGTTTTCGTGACATTGGCAATTATATTAAATCACGTATTTAACATAATAAACAGTGAGCGGTATCTAGCAACACATCACTGCTACCAAAGACACGAAAATGTCAAGTGATCTGACAATTCCTTCTGTGATAATAATTATGTGTATAATTACCCTTTTGCCCTTATGTCTATATTGAACACAAGGCATAGACCGTGTCATCCTTGTTCAGTTCAATATTGGGCCCATAGACATTTATCCTGTTACGCAGGATGGGCAAATTCCATCTAGGACACTCATGTCCCTCAGCATGCTTTGTGGAGTACCCATTAACTGTCTTTATGGTTATCCAGTTACGGACAACGTTGGATCAGCAATAAAGCACTCGACTCTACATCTAGGATCCATAGTGGTTTCAGGTCGAAGAGTGGAATACACTATTATCACCATGAGAATAACTTATGACACTTTGCATAACTTTCTATATAGTATTCTCATAGCGGGTCAATCCGGTATAAGTATTACTCCTAATATTCATACCTATGTTTAAGATTTGATAACTCTTTATCCATGATCCATGAGATGTGATCATCAGTCTACAAACATAATAGTCTTAATGCTTTAATGTTATCCCACTTCACACTAAAGCTCGACTACGGATACTTTAAGAATAGTGTCCTTATGTTTAATGTGATCTCATGATTAAGTCATACTTGATACATTAAACAGACTAGCTATTCTAGGGACTTTATTAAACAAACGCAATAAAGAAAAATCCTTTTATTATTAATAAATAATTCGATACAAGTACCAAAAGTATTGGCCTCTAGGGCTTACACCAACAGACGATTCATAGCAATGGCTAAAAATACCTGACTCTGTTTGGAGATAAACTTTTCAAGAGGGTACAACGAAGATTCTTAGTGACGCCTAGAATACTTGACTCCGATGAGGAAATATAGAAGTTCAATGACGATTCCATCAACAACTAGAATACCTGACATATGTTGGGGAGATCAAATAGTTCAGTGACGATTCATTACATAGGTTGGAATACATGACTCTGTCTGAGGAGGATTGAAAGTTCAGTTACAATTCCTAGCAATGGTTGGAATACCTGACTCTATATGGGGAAGAGAAAAGATCAGTGACGATTCCTTACAAAGATTGAAATACCTGACTTATGTTGAGGAAATAAGTTCAAAGATGATTCTTAGCTACAACTATGAATATCTGACTTGGCTGGGGAGAGAAGAGGTTCAACGACGATTCTTTAGCAACGACTAGAATACTTAACTCTTCTAGGGAGACTTGAGAGGAAATAAAGTGGTTTAGTGACGATTCCTAGCAACTGCCAAAATACCTGACTCTACTTGGGGATAATGAAGGCTTTAATAGGGGAAATTCCCAACAAAGATTGGGAAGTTCTGAAGTTTGATGAATCATTCTTGAGTATAATCAATGTGTGAATTTCAAAAGATACTTATGTTGTAATGTTATGTATGCATGATGTCAATTAATCTTCGGAATTTTGGGGATATACAAATGCAAGGTTTGTAAGTTGTGCCAAGTACGATTGAACTTTGTGGGGGAATATTTGTTAGGAATACCAGTGATGGTTGGGCTTAGAATTTGTTTGGGGAGCTCAGACTGAGTTCACGACATCGAAAAACTGGAATTTCCGATGTCCAAGCTACGATATGCATAATAGTTGCAGATCTTTGTGGCACTACGGTGTTGAGGCATACCGAGCATGTTTTTTTTTTTACCTTTAGACACTTCTGAAATAGAAGTAATTCAATATTTTCCCTTAAAAGTTTTTTAGTAAAAGTTGTTTATCGAAAAATTTCCAATGTGGTGTCAATTTAAGAAAAGTCACATTTCATAAACATAGTAGGAAAAGTAAAAACGCTAAGCATATATGATGGACGTAATTTTATTGATAAAATGGTCCCCAAAGTGGGTGATTTGTACAAAGGAGCAATTCCTAAAAGAGGTAGGTGATTGCGAAAAGAAATTGAAAATGTTTAATGGCAATTAAATAGCTCGAATTTCCATCAAGTTCTAATTCTGCTATAGTCCTTATGTCATTGACTATCCTTAGGTCTTGCTTCAGAAGGATAGTGATTGGATTGGCTCTCCAGGGAGTGAAGAAAGATTCTTTGTAGGATGTAGCCTCTCGCTTTTATGAATCCCTAATTTTTTCCTAGACTGCCCTTTCGGGTTTTCAGTCTACCAGAATACCCATTTTTGCATAACTCGCCCTTTAGGGTTTTCTAATTATTGAGCTCTTTCCTCTTTTTTTATAAGCATAATATTTATTGACTGCATCCGCATTCACAGGGGATGGAAGATCTTCACCACCCATAGTTGCAAGGATTAAGGCTCCTCCATAGAAAACCTTTTTTAGAACATATGGGCCTTCGCAGTTCGGTGTCCAATTGCCCCTTGACTCAGTATAAATCGGTAGAACCTTCTTAAACACAAGGTCTTCGGCCTTGAGGTTGCAACGAAAAACCTTCTTGTCATGGGTCCTTTTGATGTGCTTTTGGTATAGCTGGTTATGGCAGATGGTTTCCAAGAGTTTCTCATCAATGAGGTTCAGCTTGTCAAATCGGGCTTGTACCCACTCAGCTTCGTCAAGCTTGACATTGGTCAAAATCCTTAAGGAAGGAATCTCTACTTCAAAAGGAAGGACTACATCCATGCCATACACTAGAGAGAAGGGCATTTCCCTAGTGGAGGTGCGTATTGAGGTACGATAGCCATGTAATACGAACGGGAGCATTTCGTGCCAGTCTTTATAGGTTTCTACCATTTCCTGCATGATCTTCTTGATATTCTTGTTAGCTTCCTCAACAACGCCATTCATCTTGGGCCTATAAGGCGACGAGTTGTGGTATTCGATTTTGAAGGTTTGGCACAACTATTCATCATTTTTTTATTGAGGTTAGATCCATTATCAGTAATTATCTTGTTGGGGACCCCATAATAAAAAATGATTTCTTTCCTTATGAATCAAGCCACTACTTGTCTTGTGACATTGGGGTAGGAGACCGCTTCCACCCATTTAGTGAAGTAGTCAATGGCTACCAAGATGAAGTGATGTCCGTTCGAGGCAGTTGGCTCAATACGTCCAATCACGTCAATGCACCACATGGTAAAAGGCCAAGGTGATGTTAGGACATTGAGTGGCATTGATGGTACATGGACCTTGTCAACATAAATTTGGCCCTTGTGGCATGTTTGGACGTGGCGGTAACAATTAACCTCCATGGCCATCCAATAATAATCAGCCCTCAAGATTTTCTTTACCATGGTATGTCCACTGGCATACGTCCCAAAGGATCCCTCATGGATTTCCATTATAATATAATTTTATTCTTGCTTGTTCACACATCTAAGCAAAACCAAATCATAATCCCTCTTGTATAAAACTCATCCGCTTAAGAAGAACTTGAATGATAGCTTCCGAAGATACTTCTTATCGTTGATGGATGCATTCTCAGGGCACTCCTGGTTTTCCAAGAACTTTATGATGTCATAGAACTAAGTATGGTCATCAGTTTCATCTTCTGCTGCCAAACAGTGGGTAGGCTCGTCCAAGTAGTCAAGGTGGAAAGTTGGTGCTTCATTTTTCCATTTGATCTTAAACATGGATGGCAAAGTTATCAAGGTGTCGACTAGTTGGTTTTCCTCTCTAGGAATATGGTTGAATGTAATCTCGTCAAAGTATGGGATTAGTTTTAGAACATGCTCCTTGTAAGGTATGAGCTTGTGATATCGAGCTTCCCAATCTCGTTTGACTTGGCTGATGACCAAGGATGAATGTATGTAGACTTCGATAATTTTGCTCCTAAGATCAATTGCGGCTTCAATGCCGAAGATACATGCCTTGTATTATGCCATATTGTTGGTATATTCGAAACACAACCTTGTAGTGAAGGTTAAATGAAAACCAATTAGGGAGGTGATGACTGCCCCGAAGCCATTGCCATGAGCGTTAGAAGCTCCATCAAATACTAGAGTCCATTGAGATCCAGGTTCTGGTCTTTCCTCGGGTCCGAGGATGTTGCAGTCTCTTATCAGCATGATGTCCTTTCCAGGGAACTCAAAACGCATAGATTGGTAGTCTTCCAAAGGTTAATGTGAAAGATAGTCGGACAATACACTCCCTTTGATAGCTTTTTGAGTGACATGTTGGATGTCGTACTCGGTTAAAGCCATTTGCCAACGGGCTACTCTACCGGTTAGAGTAGGCTTCTGGAAGATGTACTTTACTGGGTCCATCTTAGAGATTAATAGCATTGTATGGGGGAGTATATATTATCTTAGGAGTTTGGCAGCCCAAGCAAGTGTACAACAGATCTTCTCAAGCATCGAATATCTACTCTCGCAATCGGCAAACTTCTTGCTTAAGCAATATATGGCGTGTTCTTTCCTACCAGTATCGTCTCGTTTGTCGAGGACACATCCCATAGATCCTTCAAGAACGGTAAAGTAAAAGATCAAAGGTCTTCCGGGAACATGAGGCATAAGAGTAGGAGGTTCTTGTAAATACTCCTTTATCTTCTTGAAAGCATTTTGGTAGTCATCATTCCAAATGACGGCTTGATCCTTTTGAAGAAGTTTGAAGATTGGCTCACAAGTGGCTGTAAGGTGGGATATGAATCTAGCTATGTAGTTCAATCTACCTAGAAATCCTCAGACTGCCTTCTCAGTTTTTGGTGCAGGCATAGCTTGTATGGCTTTTACCTTTTCAAGATCCACCTCAATGCCACGTTGGTTGACGATAAAACTTAGCAGTTTGCCAGATCTTACCCCAAACATGCATTTGTTGGGATTAATCCTCAACTTGAATTGCCCTAGCCATTAAAATAACTTTTCCATATTGATAAGATACCCCTATTTGGTTTGTGATTTGGCGATCATATAATCAACGTAAACCTCAATCTCTCTATGAATCATATCATTAAAACCATGGCTCGTTGGTAAGTTGCGCCAACATTCTTTAAACCGAAAGGCATAACCTTGTAGAAGAAAGTTCCCCATGGGGTATGAAAGTAGTCTTCTCCATGTCCTCCAGAGCCATTCTGATTTGGTTGTAACCGGAGAAGCTATCCATGAAGGAGAAAATAGAGAATTGAGCAGTGTTGTCCACTAGCACATCAATATGGGGTAGTGGGAAGTCGTCTTTGGTACTCGCTCTATTAAAATATCTGTAATCTATAAACATACGTACTTTTCCATCCTTTTTGGGCACAAGCACAATATTGGCAATCCACTAGGGGTAATTGGAAACTACTAGAAAATCTGCACTGAGCTGCTTTTGTACTTCCTCCTTTATCTTCACAACCATGTTAGGATGAGTCCTTCTTAGATTTTGCTTTACGGGAGCGTAATCCTCTTTGAGGGGTAGACGATGGACCACAATATCAGTATCGAGGCTTGACATGTCTTTGTAAGACCATGCAAACACATATATGTAGTCTTGTAAGAGTTTGACCAACTTTGCCTTTACTTCTTCTTGTAGAGTTGAGCCTACTCTGACCTCTTTAGATTCCTCTTCCATTCTGAGGTTGACCACTTATACTAATTCCTCGTGCGATTATATGATCTTTGACTTTTGCTTGAGTATTCGCGCTAACTCTTTGGGGAGCACGCAATCTTCATCACAGTCCTCGTCAACGTGATTAATCGAATGGTCAAAATCATATGGGACCATAACAGAGTCATTATTGGTGGTAATCGAGGGAAATCTACATGATTTAGGGTTCATTCCTTTATTTGTATGAAAGGAAGATAAAATGATTTAAAAAACTTAAAGAAAAAAGAAAAACATTGCCATTTTTTTGATTAAGTGAAAAGATAAAATAAATGAAAGAAAAGGATTACAAATTTGAATGCGAAACATGATAATTTTCATTAATTGATTATAAATGGAAATTTGACGGAGGCCCTACAAATGACCCCCCCATGCCTTGGGCACGACATTGGTTCTTTGATTTTTTAAGGGAAAACAAAAAACAGGGAAATTACTTCTCCAACATCGTTACTTCGGGTAACTCAAACACAATCCAGTTGGATGCTCCTCTTCCTTAAGTCTTCTTATAGATCAATTCTTCCTCTTCAACTTTACCATCCTCTTCCAGAGCACAAATGTGGCTATCCACAAGGTGTTCTACGCTTGAGAAGAAATCTGATCAGGGGAGCACTTGCCTCTCTACAACAATCAGTGTCTTCTTCTTCAAGTCTTAAGAGTTGTATCCCAATCCGGAGCAATCCTTGTTGACCGACAGTTCTAGCATCCTTCCCCAACCTTCGGGGTTTCCACTCTTGATGATTGTCTGAGCACCTTTTAGGGAGGCCATAGGAAATTCATCAGTTTTTACTTCCCCTATAGGGCCAACCATTTCAACATTGACAATCTCAAAGGATTGAAATGGGATTTCCTTCACCTTTCCCCCTCTTTCCACATACCGGAATGACGCCAAGTGGCTAACCATGATATATTCTTCGCCCTCCGTAATTACTAGCTTGTTGTTGACAAAAAAATTCATCCTTTGATGAAGTGTTGAAGTAACATCTCCAACCGAATGTATCCAAGGTCGTCCAAGCAAACAACTGTAGGTTGGATATATGTCCATCACGAATAAAGTTATGAAGAAAGTATGAGGGCTGATCTTGATGGGAAGATCTACTTCACCAATTACTGTTTGCCTTGACCCATTAAACGCCCTTACCACTAGCTCGCTTGGCTTTATCGCAAGTCCCTCATAGTCAATAATGAAAGAGAACTCTTAGACAACATGTTGAGAGATGAGATGGTATCCACTAAGACCCTTGACAACACAGTGTCTACACATTCAATGGAGATGTGTAAGGTCATGTTATGATTCATTCCTTCAGCGGAGAGCTCTTTATCATTGAAACCCAGCCTCAGGCTGGTAGCTATATTATTGACCACTCCCTCAAATTGGCAAACAAAAATATCTTGCGGCACGTGGGCAGCTTTCAGGAATTTGACCAAGGCGTCACGATGTGCTTCGGAGCACATGAGAAAAGACAACATTGATATTTTGGATGGAGTTTGGTTGAGTTTGCCAACCACCCTATAGTCACTTTTCCTAATAATGCACATGAATTCATCTACCTCATTGGCAGGTAGAGAATCTTGCCTTTGCTGAGTGTTTTCGACCTATTTGCCTTTTCCTAGGCTGAAGGGCCACTATTGTCAACTGGGGGAGATGTGGGTGCAAAGATTCTTCCACTTCGAGTGACCCTATCGATACCTGATATACTCACTATTGATTCATCAGACGTCATGGACTTCTCTTGCACTCTTTGTCCATGGATATATACTATTGAGTCATACACCCACGAAACTTCTTTTATGTCGTTGAAGGGAAACGACGTTGGTATTGTTATCACCATATGAGTAATGGGATTTTCCAAGAGGGTCATCTAAGAGAGATCATATGGTACATGTATAGGTAAAACTTCATCATACGGGATATCAAGAGTGGACACTTCTCCAATTGTGGATGGACGATTTATCATCAGGATCCCTTGGTCCATTAGTTTCTGTATGGTAGACTTCAAAATTTCACATTGTTGCGGGTTAATCAGACAATGTTCACAAGTCGTTCCACAAACATGAAATGCATTATTTTTCATCAACATGTTCATTATCTCAATGATTGGGGTTTTCAACTCGTCCATAGAGGTCAACAATCTCCTCCCATTGTCCATCTCTACCATGTTTACGGTTGATTTGTTGTGAGGAGGCATTGAGTTGTTGTTTACATTTGGGTCGTTAGGTGCAAATGTAATTGCCTTAGAATCAATCAGATCTTGCACCTTATACTTTAAGGCTTTACAATTCTCGATGGAATGGCCGGGGGCGCCTGAGTGGAACTCGTATCGGGCATTAACATCATAACCAGGAGGAAGAACCGTTGGGGGTGACCCTAACACCCTTAACTGTACTAATGATCCTCGCAACAAGTATGGTAGGATATGACTGTACGACATTAGGACCAGATAAAATCTTCTCTCAGGTCGTCTTTGTCATTGTTGCTGCTGCTGATAACGTGGTTGTGGTTGCTGTTGTTGATAACATGGTTATTGTTGCTGAGGTTGCTGATGATAATATTGTTGTTGTTATTGTTGAATTGGAATTGCGAAATGTTGTTATTGTTGTTGGACTGGCGCTATAAAGGAGACTTGATGATACATGACACGGTATGTTGGGTCTCTTACTCTGATTACTGCGGTTGCATTTTCTTCTCCTTCCCTTTTCTTTATATACGCGACAAAGGGTTTCTTTACAACACTAGAGGTGCTTGCAGAATTCTTGATTTTCCCCATCTTTATCATATTTTTAATTCTTTCGCCGACCAAAACCAAGTCGGAAAAGCCAAAGGATGTACTCCTTACCATCCTATCTAAGTATGGGTCCTGCATATTTCCCATGAACATATCCGCCAATTCACGTTCTAACAAAGGAGGTTGTACTCTAGCGGCAAGCTCTCTCCACTGTTGAGCGTATTCCTTGAAAGTCTCTTCGGAATTTTGCATAAATTATGCAAATGAGTGCGATTGGGCGCCATATCCGTATTATACTGATAATGCTTAAGGAATTCTTCCGCCATCCCCCTCCATGTGCGGATGTGGGTACCTTCTAGTTGCATGTACCAATCAAAAGATGCTCCGTTCAATGAATCTTGAAAGAAGTGCATGAGGAGTCGGTTGTCATCAGAATAAGCGGTCATGAGTTCTCAGATCATTGGCTCCTTTATATTTTTCAAAGTTAGGGACCTTGAATTTAGCGAGGATAACCATACCAGGAACAAAGCACATCTCGACAATGTCGAGACCCAAAGCATTTGTGCTTTCCATTGCTTTCAGTTTCTCTTTGATGTCTTTAACCTTCTTCTCTGCCTCATTGGTGGGGGGGCCAAAAGCTTCATACATGGAAGTAGCCCTTGGGTGAAGAAAGCGTCTTGCTGATCGTCTATTTCAATAACAAGAGGGTTGAGAACAGCCGGAGGAACACCGCCAGGTGGACCCACTAGAATGTGAATTGGAGTGTTGTTTTAAGGAGGAGGCACTAGATTCTTTATGACTGGAGGATTAGGAGGGGGATTGGCAGCGTGAGCTTGCTGGTTCATCTCTTCTTGTATTCTGGCCATCATTTCCTGGACACGAGTGACGACTTAGACCGTTTCCATCAGTTATACCGTTTGAGCTCTTATTTGGGATACCTCTTTGCAAAGTGCGGTTTGATTCTTCTCTAGCTGGTCCATTACTGCTCGTTGGAGTCAGCGTGTATCGTAATGGTATCGGGAAGTCAGTTTGTAGTGTCATTTTCTAATCAAGAAACGGTGAATGATGAGTTTTTTTTACAAATGCATATGATGCAAGAATGTTTTTTGTTTGTTTATATTGATGTAAAGATATTTAGTTATTCATGTTGTTTTATTGCAATAAATACTTAACAATTTACGTTTGCAATCAAGAGTAAAGGAAAGCACATAGAGTGAATCACAAAAGCTTCATTCGCCTTTTTGAAGGGAATCATAAAATTACAAATACATGGAAATTTCAAAATACAAGGGGTTGAGACAATTAAGCAAACTAAGTATCAACCCTAAAAGTGTCTCCTTGAGACTTGCGGAGAGCCTCAATATCGGTGATGAGTTCTGCCATTGTCTTCTTGCAGAACTTGACAAAATGATAGACCTCTTCGGGGGTATTCTTAGGGCACATGATTAAATCATCTTCCTTCAACTTATCGAGAAATTCTTGGAGGGAATAACTAGTCAGCACTTCCATGTTAGCATATATGTCCCTCCACTTGTTATAGAGGGTTTGGAGGTTATGGATGACTCCATCCATTTGAGCAATTGAAGCTTCATCTCCATGGCATCTCTCTTTCAATATCTGCAATCATTTCAAAAATCCACGTACGCTTGGTCGTAGATTCCCATCTTTATATTCTTGATTTGTTCGCAAGCTTGTCCAAGGTTGAACTGCTCGCGCAAGAAGCTTCAGTGAGCTTTCTCCCTCTCTAGTTGTTCCTTAGCTAAGAGATCCTTGCACTCCTTTAGAATGGTCCTAAGCTCGAGTATTTGGGCTTCGTAATCCTCCATAGCCTCTTTCTTCATAGAATTAGATCTCTCAATGGTCTTCTCAAGGCCCCTAATGGTTCAGTACACTTGATCCAACTTGTCATTGCGAGCGTCTAGCTCAGAATTGGCTCATAGTAGAGCACCAACAACCCAAACTATTTGGCCTTCGACTTCCCTTAGTCTCTTCTTGTTGACCGTGAACTTCTTACATAATTGCTTATTCTTGTCTTCCAAGGTGGGTTACATTCCTTGGCACAATTGAGTTGGACTCGTAATTGAGTGTTTTCCAACTCAAGCTCTTGTACTTTATCAGTAAGCTTGTCCATGTCTTATTGCAATATGGGATCGAGTTCGGGCACCAACGAAAATTATGAAGAGTCAAAGAGGAAAGGCATCTTGACAACCCTAGCCCTCTCTTTTACCCATACAAAGTAGTGTAAGAACAAAATTGGTTCTACAATAGATTTCTGAGATTTTGATGATAACAAAGGATGAAACCAAAAATGGCACTCTAACGAGATTTTTTCTAAGTATGAAGGACTCTGAACATTCATGCAGGACTTTGAATAGTAACTAAGGATTCTGATCATTTATCAGGTACAAACATTTGTCAGATACAAAGTGCTAGAGGATCAGACGCCGCTAAGGAAGAAGTACGTCCAAGAAGTTCTGATTCTGATCTAAGAAAGACAGCAAAAAGAACCAGAAGCACCAACAAACTACTGGTCATAGACTCTGATACTTAAGAAGACTAGTAGTTTGAGAAGCTCTGATGAATTCAGACGTGATCATCCTGTGAAGAATAACTCTGGTACATCAAGACTCTGATGAAGATACACAAGTCCAGAAAGCGTAACAGAAATAAATCTCACTATGGAAAGAAAGTATTTTAAGAAAGAATTTAAACGGCAGACAAAATGGTTATAGCAAGAAACACAGAAGTAATGACATTGAATACTCATCAAAGACCAAGATACTGCCATCACTCCAACGGTCCTTCTCAACTACTATATAAAGGACAGTTTACCTCACTAGAGAGATACATCTGCAACGCACATAAACTTCATTCATATTCTCTCTCAATTTTTCACGAGCTGCTGCTCTTACGTGAAAAAATCTTGTTCTAATACCTTGCTGTAATACTAGCTTACTCTTAGAAGCGCTTTACATTACAACTCTATTTTGCTTAAATTATTTTTGTTCCTTAAGTGACTTTGTGCAGTCTGTATACTTGAGAGGGATAAGAGATTATTCTCTTAGACGATTGGTTGTGTAATCTTTCAAGATTAGTGGATTAAGTTCTTTTTGAAGGAGAAATCACCTTGGCCGGGTGGACTGGAGTAGCTTTGTTTTCTAAGCGAACCAGTATAAAATTCTGTGTGTTCTTATTTCTGAAAAAGCTTTTATTTCCTAAAACAATTCAAACCCCCCTTTCTTGTTTTTCTCACCTTCAGTTGGTATCAGAGCTTCGGCTCTGTTATTGATTTTCTAATCAAACACTTAACAGTGTAGAGAAAAACTATGGCCAACACCAATGAAAGAGATAGTTACAATGCTAAACCTCCAGTCTTTGATGGAGAGAAATTTGATTATTGGAAAGACAGAATTGAAAGTTTCTTTCTGGGCTACGACGCTGATCTCTGGGACATTGTCACAATTGGCTACACACCATCTGTAACAGATGTTGGAGTTGCTATTCCCAGAAGCAAAATGTCAGATGATCAGAAGCGTGAATTCAAGAACCATCACAAAGCCAGAACAATACTTCTCAATGCCATTTCCTACAATGAGTATGAAAAAATCACCAACAGGGAAACAACTAAAGAGATACTTGACTCCCTGAGGATGACTCACGAAGGAAACTCTCAAGTTAAAGAAACAAAGGCTCTGGCTCTAATACAAAAATATGAAGCCTTCAAAATGGAGGACGATGAAGTTATAGAGGTAATGTTTTCTAGATTCCAAACCTTAATTGTAGGACTCAAAGTGATAGATAAAGGATATACAACTGCGGACCATGTCAAGAAGATCATCAGAAGCTTGCCAAAGAAATGGAGACCTATGGTCACAACCTTAAAACTATCAAAGGATCTGAACAACATCAGCCTTGAAGAACTCGTTAGTTCACTCAGAAGTCACGAGATAGAACTGGAGGAAGATGAGCCTCAGAAAAAGATCAAGTCTGTAGCACTAAAGTCCAGATCAGAAAGGCGTAAGTCTGATAGAAACAAAGCCCTCCAGGCCGAAGAAGAATACATTGATGAATCTGAAAAGGAAGATTCTGACGATGAGGAAGAATTATCCCTTTTAACCAGAAGAGTAAAACAACTCTGGAGAAAAAGGAATAATAACTTCAGAAAACCAAGATCCAAAGGAGATCGATCAGAACCAACTTCAAAAGGTAAATCTAACAAAGATGTAACTTGTTATGAATGTAAAGAAATAGGTCATTACAGAAACGAATGTCCCAAGTTGAAGAAAGAAAGCTCCAGAAAAGAGAACTTCAAGAAAAATTCCTTCATAACCAAAAAGGGACTGATGGCTACCTGGGATGACACTGGATCTGACTCATCAGAATCAGACTCTAATGAACAGGCAAATGTGGTACTCATGGCTACCACCTCCAAGAATACTTCAGATGGAGAATATGAATCCGAAGAGGTATTTTATGATCTTTCTCGCTCTGACCTTGAATCATGCCTATCTGAAACTCTAAACTCATATCAGAAACTTAAACAAAAATTTAAAGCTGTAAAAGAGGTGCTTGAAGAAACTCTCGAAGAATGTGGTAAACTTGAGATAACAATTTCGGACCTAAAAGATGAAAACCGAATTTTCACATTAGAAAGAGATTCCACAAATAAACAATGTTTAAAACTTGAAGAAGCGTTATCTCAAGCTCCACAAACTTCAAACATAGTAATTTATGAATATGAAAAATCTTTTCAAAAGTTTCTGAAGAATGGGATAGAGAGAAGCAGAATGGCATCCATGATTTATAGGGTCAGTCAGAACAATAGAAGAGGAATTGGGTATGATCCTAGTGAAGATAAAAATTCAACTAATGACAAACCTAAATCTCCGTTTTCCTATCACTATACACTTACACAAGCACAACGCTTTGATAATGCTAGAAAACCCAAAGTGTTAAGAAACTCTGGGAAACTAATCACAAAGGACCCAAAAGATTCTGGGTACCAAAGGATAAGATTGTTTATGTTGCAAATATCTTATGCAGAAGAGTTAAGACACCAGTCATGGTACCTGGACTCTGGATGCTTGCGACATATGACGGGAAGAAAGTATATGTTCCAAAACCTGGAACTTAAAGATGCAGGCTTCGTAGGTTTCGGAGGAAATCAGAAAGGAAGGATCAGAGGCTCCGGAACTATTGGTAATGGTACTCTTCCCTCTATATCTGATGTTCTCTATGTAGAAGGATTAATGCATAATCTGTTATCAATAAGTCAATTAAGTGATAACAGGTATGACGTAATCTTCAATCAAAAAACATGTAAAGTAATTAATCAGAACAATGGAGCAGTCCTATTCACTGGCAAGAGGAAAAACAATATTTATAAAATAAATCTTTCAGACTTGAAAGAACAAAATGTAAAATGTTTATTATCTGTTCATGAAGAGCAATGGGTATGGCATAGACGCTTGGGCCATATTAGCATGAGAAAGCTATCTCAGCTAAATAAACTCGAGTTAGTCAGAGGTCTACCCAAGCTGAAGTTTTCTTCATATGCTCTATGTGAAGCATGTCAGAAAGGAATATTTTCAAAATCATCTTTTAAAAAGAAAAAGATTGTTTCTACCTCTAAGCCTCTGGAACTTCTTCACATTGATTTATTTGGTTCTATGAAAACAACATCAGTCAATGGGAAGAAATATTGACTAGTTATTGTTGATGATTTTAGTCGATGTACATGGGTAAAATTCTTGAAGCACAAGAGTGAGTCTCACTCTGTATTCTCTAGCTTCTGTTCCAAAATGAAAAACGAATTTGACTCTAAAATCATCAGAGTCATAAGTGATCATGGTGGAGAATTTGAAAATAAAATTTTTGAAGAATTATTTGACTCTAATGGAATATCCCATGATTTCTCTTGTCCTAGAACTCCACAACAAAATGGAGTTGTAGAAAGGAAGAATAGGACACTCCAAGAGATGGCCAGAACCATGATCAATGAAACAAATGTGGCTAAGCACTTTTGGGCTGAAGCAATAAATACAGCGTGTTATATTCAGAATAGAATCTCCATAAGACCTATTCTGAAAAAGACTCCCTATGAACTGTGTAAAGGAAGAAAACCCAACATTTCTTATTTTCATCCTTTTGGATACTCTTGCTTTATTCTGAATACTAAAGAACATCTGAACAAGTTTGATTCAAAAGCACAAAAAGGTATTATGTTAGGATACTCAGAACACTCTAAAGGCTACAGAGTATACAATACAGAAACCAAAATTATGGAAGAATCAATTCACGTCAGATTTGATGATAAGCTTGACCCTGAAAAGTCAAAGCTAGATGAGAAACTTGCAGATCTGGAGATTACTCTTGCAGGTTCTGACGAGAAGATCAAAGCACCAGAAGTATCTGATATACAAAGTTCAGAAGGAACTAAAGCCCCAGCGATCCAAAAGAAATCAAAAAGTCACCCCAACATATCTGAGGAGTTGATTCTAGGAAACAAGGATGAACCTATCCGAACTAGGTCAACCTTCAAGGTACCTGAATAAACCCCTCTAGGACTAGTATCTCTGATCGAGCCTACTTCCTGTGATGAGGTACTTCAAGATGACGACTGGGTTCTAGCCATGCAAGAAGAGCTAGATCAATTCATAAAGAATGACGTTTGGGATCTTGTTCCTAAACCCAAAGGCATTCACATTATTGGAACCAGATGGGTGTTCAGAAACAAGCTAAATGAGAAAGGCGAAGTCGTCAGAAATAAAGCTCGACTGGTGGCTCAAGGGTACAGTCAACAAGAAGGCATTTACTACGATGAAACCTTTTCCCCAGTCGCCAGGTTAGAATCTATTCGCTTACTTGTTTCGTTTGCTGTAAATCATTTTATCAAACTATATCAAATGGATGTCAAGAGAGCATTTCTTAATGGCTATATATCAGAAGAAGTGTATGTCAATCAACCTCCAGGTTTTGAAAATTCAAATTGTCTAGAACATGTTTTTAAACTTAAGAAATCTTTATACGGACTAAAACAAGCTCTTAGAGCTTGGTATGAAAGGCTAAGTAATTTTCTTCTAGAACATGATTTTATCAGAGGGAAAGTTGACTCTACACTCTTCTATAAAAACATTAATAATGACCTCATGATATGCCTGATATATGTTGATGACATCATTTTTGGTTCAGCTAACCCCTCTGTATGTCAAGAATTCTCTGAGCTAATGTAGGCAGAATTTGAAATGAGCTTAATGCAAGAACTAAAGTTCTTTCTAGGAATTCAAATCAATCAAGCTTCAAAAGCCACTTATGTTCATCAAAGTAAATACATAAAAGACATTCTGAAGAAATTCGAAACGGCGGAATGCAAACTTGCTATGACACCCATGCATCCAACTTGCATTCTGGAAAAAAAAGAAGTTAGTCAAAAGGTTTGTCAGAAGCTCTATCGTGGTATGATAGGCTCTCTTCTCTATCTGACTGCTACACGTCCTGATATTTTGTTTAGTGTAGGTCTCTGTGCCAGATTCCAATCAGAACCTAAAGAATCTCATTTAACAGCTGTTAAAAGAATACTCAGATATCTGAAAGGAACTCCTAACATGGGCCTGATGTATGAGAAAACATCAGAGTATAGACTTTCTTGTTATTGTGATGCAGATTACGCAGGGGACAGAGTGGAACGTAAAAGTACATCTGGAAATTGTTAGCTCTTGGGAAAGAATCTGATATCCTGGGCCAACAAAAGACAATCAACAATAGCCTTGTCCACTGCAGAAGCAGAATACATTTCAACATCATTATGCACTACTCAGATGCTCTGGATGAAGAATCAACTAGAGGATCTTCAAATCTTTGAGAGTAACATTCCTATCTTCTGTGACAATACTGCTGCCATCTATTTAAGTAAGAATCCTATTTTGCACTCCAGAGCTAAGCACATAGAAATAAAACATCATTTCATTAGAGACTATGTTCAGAAAGGGGTAGTAATGTTAAAATTTATTGATACAGACCATCAATGGGCTGACATCTTCACCAAACCCCTTGCTCAAGATAGATTCTCTTTTATCTTAAAGAATCTAAACATTCAAAATTTTCCTAAACAAAATGTGCCTCTGAGATAGCAAAATAAGACTCTGATGTAAACAGTTGGATTCTGTATCTGACTCTGATGCTACTACCAGTTAGAAGTCATCTGAGTTAGAAATCTCCAAGAACCAACCCCTTGGTATTCCTGAAGATCAGATAAATTAACACGTGGAGCATCATGCGTCTGACCTTGGAACTTCTAGACAACTGTCTAGCAGTAATCAAGAAACAGTCTCTTGAGATCTCCTCGAGCAGTGTGCTGATATTGGGATTAGACATTATTTATGAGATGTAATCATTCTCCCTCTAACATGCGTACTTGGTTTTTGTGCTAAACTCATTTTTGTGTGTCGTTTTGCATGCGCCCTAATATGGGTATTTAAACGCTTCATTTCACAATTGCACACTTTTCACTCACAAACACTCCTAACCCTCTCCTTCAGTTTTCCTCTCTCTCTCTCTCAAAGGCATTTCTGCAGCGTTACTCAAGCTCTTCAACCTTCACTTCAAGTTCATCAACGATCTTCATGGATTCTCAATAATAGTCTGTGCACAACTTCTCTCAATAGATGAACTCAACTGAGCAAGCTCCAAGTTCAAGTCATCAAAACCCAGCAGTCACCGGCGTCGTCTCCACTCCCATTTACAAAGAACCTCACATTCTTGATCGTGAGCCTCATATTCATCTTGCCACTCCGTTTGAAAAGTTGGAAGTGTTGTGTGAAACCTTGGTGGATTTTGAAAACATGAGAAGAAATGGTGTCGACCTCACTGGTGAACTCAAGAAGCAAGGGTGGGAAAACTACTTTCAACGTCTCTATGGCACAGTCTACACTAATCTGGTAAAAGAATTCTGGAGGTTCGCTGACTCTGACGATCACTACATTGTCTCTAACATTTTGGGAGTCAAGATAGTCATCACAGAAAAATCAATTGCTTCTCTTCTGAACATGGAGAAGACTGGAGGAAGACGCATATACAACATCAATCCTAGGGCAAAGTATCTGTCCCATGAGATAAACCCTACAATCTTTCAACAGAGTGCTGAAGGCAAGCACTCCAAGAACAAGGAACTGCATCAGAACCTCCGGGTATGGATGAAGATCATCTTAGGCACCATCCATCACCGCCCAGCCTCAAACTCCTTAGATTATATCAACACAGACCAGAAATTCATTATGTACTGCATTCACAAGGGTCTGAAGCTCTGCCTTCTTGCACTCCTCTTCAAATATCTCAGAGACTCCGTAAAAGATACCAAAAACAACATGAAGACAAGAAACTACATTCCTCTAGGGAGACTTATCTCTGATGTGCTGATTGAAAGTGGCCTCGTGGACCATCTGATACAGCTCAGACTCATGGAAGACGTGATGATAGACACTAGAAGACCTCTGAACGCTCGCAATCTGAAAAGCATGGGAATTATTAGTTAAGTAAGGGATAAACCAACTTTGGACACCTCTTGGGAAGCACTTAAAGATCAGAGGAAGATCCCAAATGGACTCTATCTATTCTCAAAGATCGACCCTCAAGAGGTAGTCATGTACTATTTAGATGATCTGCGCAAACAAGGAGTAGACATCTCAGAATTCTCCTTAGACTGGTTGCCCGAATTTCCTCCAGATTTCATGAAGAGGATACGAGAACCATCTGAGAAGGCAAAGCAGGCAAAGAGAGCAAAGTTGGGAGAACCATCTGGATCAAGACCTCTAGTACCTCTGGTTGGATCACCTGGTAAGTCTGTACCTCTCCCTCCTTCTGTAAAAATTAAACCAGTTGCTTCCTTACTCCCTCAACCTTCGCCCATATACACAACCTCTGAAACTCCTCCCTCAACCTCTAGACCCTCTAACCAACCTTCTAAAAAATTCAATCTTGCCACCGCATCTCTACCTGTTTCAGAAGCAGAAATGCTGAACGAAACCACTTCACCCTCCTCATCACCATCTCCACAATCCCCACCTTACTACACCCTCTCATCTGACACTGAACCCTCTGACCCTCACTCCCCAACTCTGGCCCAGCTTCAAAACCGTGCTCTGGCCTCTCAATAGCCAACACACTCTAACCCTGAACCAGAAGTTACCTCTCCACCCCCAGAAAACCCAAACACAACCACCTCTGACCCTCCACCATCCGAACCAATCCACTCTGAATCACAACCATCCCAACCACAACACTCTGAAATACCCCAACCAACTACCTCCGCTGATCCACCGACTCCCACACTTAACTTACGCCCCCCCACTTCTCCATACCAAGCCTCTTAACCAGAAACCACCCTTCTAACCCTTGAGGAAGCAATTAAGGTTTTGCAGAAGCTTCTTTTGACAAGGTCAAGTCTCTGACCATCAACTCTGGCATCAGTGATGATCCCTCCGTTGTAAGGACTCACTGGAACAGAGTGATAAGTTGGATGACATCTGAAGCCTTCAAGCTGAAAGGCCTCTCTGAACAAGTCCGCAATGACTTTATCAGAGACGCCGAGATCAGACTCCAGGAGCGTCTAGCCAGAGAAGCTGAGGAGCGGGCAAGAAAGGAAGCTGAAGAGAAAGCAAGGCAAGAAGAACTTCAGAGGATCAAAGAAGCTGAACCCAAAGCTCTTGCTGATGCTGCTGCTGCTGCTGAAGTTGAGGCAAAAGCCAAAGCTGCCGCTGAAGAAACAGCTCGTCTTGCTGAAGAGTTTGCTGCCAGAAACGATGCATTGACTCAGGGGGAGTCCTCCACCTTCGTCCCTCTGGTCCTGAAGACCCTTGAAGAGCTGCAGAAAGAACAACAGGTAGTTCGAGCCAGACTGAACCAACAGGATTCTGTCAATCTCAACATTCAGAACATGCTGCCCCAGCTGCTCCAGAGGATGCCTCCTCCTCCAAACCCTTAGGCACCTAGGATTTTCTTTGTTCTTTCTGATGTGCTTGTTGCGTTATCTGATTTGCTTGTTTTATTTTTTGTTTCTATGTCTGCTCTCTGCATTTCTGGATTCTGTATATGCTATGTCAATATCAATCTTTTGCTAATATCTTTGTTGCTAAGTCTTTTTGATTCTGACAAAAAGGGGGAGAATTAAAAACAGCTTTGAGGAAAACATATCTAATTCCTTTCAAACTCTGCAAACATTGTCTCTAAATATAACTTAAAGATATGCAGGAAAGTAGCTAGAAACACCAAACCATGGAAGGTCCGATAAGAACTTCTGAACTCCCAGATCTAACATAGGGGGAGCTCTCTACAAATCCGATCTAATTTCTTTTCTGAAAATGTTTCATCTCTAACTTAAACTGTTTTATCATCATCAAAAAGGGGGAGATTGTAAGAATAAAATTGGTTCTACAATAGACTTCTGATATTTTGATGATAACAAAGGATGAAACCAAAAATGGAACTCTAACGAGATTTTTTCTAAGTATGCAGGACTCTGAACATTCATGCAAGACTCTGAAGAGTAACGAAGGATTCTGATCATTTATCAGATACAAACATTTGTCAGATACAAAGTGCTAGAAGATCAGATGCCGCTAAGGAAGAAGTACGTCCAAGAAGTTCTGATTCTGATCAAAGAAAGACAGCAAAAAGAACCAGAAGCACCAACAAACTACTGGTCGTAGACTCTGATACTTAAGAAGACTAGTACTCTAAGAAGCTCTGATGAGTTCAGACGTGATCATCCTGTGAAGAATAACTCTGGTACATCAAGACTCTGATGAAGATACACAAGTCCAAAAAGCGTAACAGAAATAAATCTCACTATGGAAAGAAAGTATTTTTAGAAAGAATTTAAACGGCAGACAAAATGGTTATAGCAAGAAACACAAAAGTAATGACATTGAATACTCATCAAAGACCAAGATTCTATCATCACTCCAACGGTCCTTCTCAACTACTATATAAAGGACAGTTTACCTCACTAGAGAGATACATCTGCAACGCCCAGAAACTTCATTCATATTCTCTCTCAATTTTTCACGAGCTGCTGCTCTTACGTGAAAAACTCTTGTTCTAATACCTTGCTGTAATACTAGCTTACTCTTAGAAGCGCTTTACATTACAACTCTATTTTGCTTAAATTATTTTTGTTCCTTAAGTGACTCTGTGCAGTCTGTATACTTGAGAGGGCTAAGAGATTATTCTCTTAGACGATTGGTTGTGTAATCTTTCAAGTTTAATGGATTAAGTTCTTTTTGAAGGCGAAATCACCTTGGCCGGGTGGACTGGAGTAGCTTTGTTTTCTAAGCGAACCAGTATAAAATTCTGTGTGTTCTTATTTCTGAAAAAGCTTTTATTTCCTAAAACAATTCAAACCCCCCTTTCTTGTTTTTCTCACCTTTAGTTGGTATTAGAGCTTCGGCTCTGTTATTGATTTTCTAATAAAACACTTAACAGTGTAGAGAGATCCAGAGCGAGAAAAACTATGGCCAACACCAATGAAAGAGATAGTTACAACGCTAAACCTCCAGTCTTTGATGGAGAGAAATTTGATTATTGGAAAGACAGAATTGAAAGTTTCTTTCTGGGCTACGACGCTGATCTCTGGGACATTGTCACAATTGGCTACACACCACCTGTAACAGATGTTGGAGTTGCTATTCCCAGAAGCAAAATGTTAGATGATCAGAAGCGTGAATTCAAGAACCATCACAAAGCCAGAACGATACTTCTCAATGCCATTTCCTACAATGAGTATGAAAAAATCACCAACAGGGAAACAACTAAAGAGATACTTGACTCCCTGAGGATGACTCACGAAGGAAACTCTCAAGTCAAAGAAACAAAGGCTCTGGCTCTAATACAGAAATCTGAAGCCTTCAAAATGGAGGACGATGAAGTTGTAGAGGTAATGTTTTCCAGATTCCAAACTTTAATTGCAGGACTCAAAGTGATAGATAAAGGATATATAACTGCGGACCATGTCAAGAAGATCATCAGAACCTTGCCAAATAAATGGAGACCTATGGTCACAGCCTTAAAACTATCAAAGGATCTGAACAACATAACCCTTGAAGAACTCGTCAGTTCACTCAGAAGTCACGAGATAGAACTGGATGAAGATGAGCCTCAGAAAAAGATCAAGTCTATAGCACTAAAGTCCAGATCATAAAGGCGTAAGTCTGATAGAAACAAAGCCCTCCAGGCCGAAGAAGAAGACATTGATGACTCTGAAAAGGAAGATTCTGACGATGAGGAAGAATTATCCCTTTTAACCAGAAGAGTAAAACAACTCTAGAGAAAAAGGAATAATAACTTCAGAAAACCAAGATCCAAAGGAGATCGATCAGAACCAACTTCAAAAGGTAAATCTAACAAAGATGTAACTTGTTATGAATGTAAAGAAACAGGTCATTACAGAAACGAATGCCCCAAGTTGAAGAAAGAAAGCTCCAGAAAAGAGAACTTCAAGAAAAATTCCTTCAGAACCAAAAAGGGACTGATGGCTACCTAGAACGACAGTGGATCTGACTCATCAGAATCAGACTCTGATGAACAGGCAAATGTGGCACTCATGGCTACCACCTCCAAGAATGCTTTAGATGGAGAATATGAATCCGAAGAGGTATTTTCTAATCTTTCTTGCTCTGACCTTGAACCATGCCTATCTGAAACTCTAAACTCATATCAGAAACTTAAACAAAAATTTAAAGCTGTAAAAGAGGTGCTTGAAGAAACTCTCGAAGAATGTGGTAAACTTGAGATAACAATTTCAGACCTAAAAGATAAAAACTGAATTTTCACATTAGAAAGAGATTCCACAAATAAACAATGTTTAAAACTTGAAGAAGCGTTATCTCAAGCTCCATAAACTTCAAACACAGTAATTTATGAATATGAAAAATCTTTTCAAAAGTTTTGAAGAATGGGATAGAGAGAAGCAGAATGGCATCCATGATTTATGGGGTCATTCAGAACAATAGAAGAGGAATTGGGTATGATCCTAGTGAAGATAAAACTTCAACTAATGACAAACCTAAATCTCCATTTTCCTATCACTATACACATACACAAGCACAATGCTTTGATAATGCTAGAAAACCCAAAGTGTTAAGAAACTCTGGGAAACTAATCACAAAGGACCCAAAAGATTCTGGGTACCAAAGGATAAAATTGTTTATGTTGCAGATATCTTATGCAGCAAAGTTAAGACACCAGTTATGGTACCTGGACTCTGGATGCTCGCGACACATGACGGGAAGAAAGTATATGTTCCAAAACCTGGAACTTAAAGATGCAAGCTTCGTAGGTTTTAGAGGAAATCAGAAAGGAAGGATCAGAGGTTCCGGAACTATTGGTAATGGTACTCTTCCCTCTGTATCTGATGTTCTCTATGTAGAAGGATTAATGGATAATCTGTTATCAATAAGTCAATTAAGTGATAACGGGTATGACATAATCTTCAATCAAAAAACATGTAAAGTAATTAATCAGAACAATGGAGCAATCATATTCACTGGCAAGAGGAAAAACAATATTTATAAAATAAATCTTTCAGACTTAAAAGAACAAAATGTAAAATGTTTATTATCTGTTCATGAAGAGCAATGGGTATGGCATAGACGCTTGAGCCATATTAGCATGAGAAAGCTATCTCAGCTAAATAAACTCGAGTTAGTCAGAGGTCTATCCAAGCTGAAGTTTTCTTCATATGCTCTATGTGAAGCATGTCAGAAAGGAATATTTTCAAAATCATCTTTTAAAAAGAAAAATATTGTTTCTACCTCCAAGCCTCTAGAACTTCTTCACATTGATTTATTTGGTTCTGTGAAAACAACATCAGTCAATGGGAAGAAATGTGGACTAGTTATTGTTGATGATTTTAGTCGTTGGACATGGGTAAAATTCTTGAAGCACAAGAGTGAGTCTCACTCTGTATTCACTAGTTTCTGTTCCAAAGTGCAAAACGAATTTGACTCTAAAATCATCAGAGTCAGAAGTGATCATGGTGGAGAATTTGAAAATAATTTTTTTAAGAATTATTTGACTCTAATGGAATATCCCATGATTTCTCCTGTCCTAGAACTCCACAACAAAATGGAGTTGTAGAAAGGAAGAATAGGACACTCCAAGAGATGGCCAGAACCATGATCAATGAAACAAATGTGGCTAAGCACTTTTGGGCTGAAGCAATAAATACAGCGTGTTATGTTCAGAATAGAATCTCCATAAGACCTATTCTGGAAAAGACTCCCTATGAACTGTGTAAAGGAAGAAAACCCAACATTTCTTATTTTCATCCTTTTGGATACTCTTGCTTTATTCTGAATACTAAAGAACATCTGAACAAGTTTGATTCAAAAGCACAAAAAGGTATTATGTTAGGATACTCAGAACATTCTAAAGGCTACAAAGTATTCACGTCAGATTTGATGATAAGCTTGACCCTGAAAAGTCAAAGCTAGATGAGAAACTTGCAGATCTGGAGATTACTCTTGCAGGTTCTAACGAGAAGATCAAAGCACCAGAAGTATCTGATATACAAAGTTCAGTCGGAACTAAAGCCCCAACGATCCAAAAGAAATCAAAAAGTCGCCCCAACATATCTGAAGAGTTGATTCTGGGAAACAAGGCTGAACCTATCCGAACTAGGTCAACCTTCAAGGTACCTGAAGAAACCCCTCTAGGACTAGTATCTCTGATCGAGCCTACTTCCTGTGATGAGGCACTTCAAGATGACGACTGGGTTCTAGCCATGCAAGAAGAGCTAGATCAATTCACAAAGAATGACGTCTGGGATCTTGTTCCTAAACCCAAAGGCATTCACATTATTGGAACCAGATGGGTGTTCAGAAACAAGCTAAATGAGAAAGGCGAAGTAGTTAGAAATAAATCTCGAATGGTGGCTCAAGGGTACAGTCAACAAGAAGGCATTTACTACAATGAAACCTTTTCCCCAGTCGCCAGGTTAGAATCTATTCGCTTACTTGTTTCGTTTGCTGTAAATCATTTTATCAAACTATATCAAATGGATATCAAGAGAGCATTTCTTAATGGCTATATATCAGAAGAAGTGTATGTCAATCTACCTCCAGGTTTTGAAAATTCAAATTGTCTAGAACATGTTTTTAAACTTAAGAAATCTTTATACGGACTAAAACAAGCTCTTAGAGCTTGGTATGAAAGGCTAAGTAATTTCCTTCTAGAACATGATTTTATCAGAGGGAAAGTTGACTCTACACTCTTTTGTAAAAACATTAATAATGACCTCATGATATGCCAGATATATGTTGATGACATCATTTTTGGTTCAGCTAACCCCTCTGTATGTCAAGAATTCTCTGAGCTAATGCAGGCAGAATTTGAAATGAGCTTAATGCAAGAACTAAAGTTCTTTCTAGGAATTCAAATCAATCAAGCTTCAGAAGCCACTTATGTTCATCAAAGTAAATACATAAAAGAAATTCTGAAGAAATTCGAAATGGCGGAATGCAAACCTGCTCTGACACCCATGCATCCAACTTGCATTCTGGAAAAAGAAGAAGTTAGTCAAAAGGATTGTCAGAAGCTCTATCGTGGTATGATAGGCTCTCTTCTCTATCTGACTGCTACACGTCCTGATATTCTGTTTAGTGCTCACCAGAATTACATGGGAGGCTGAGTGGAAAGAAAAAATGATGTTGGTACCTACGAGCCAATAAGAGCAAGGAACACGCAGAGGGAAAAGGGAGCTCATTTTTTTCTTAAATTAAAAAACTCTCTTTCCTGAGAAAGGATTCCACCCTTATTAAAAAACCCTCTTTTGATTTCCTCCCTCTAGCCGCCTCAATCCTCACTCACGTTTGCTTCTACCCACCCTTCCACATATCTCGCTGCAACATTAGTTTCCAAGGTTTGCTTGTTATTTTTTCCGGCGGACTCGGTAACAACCGTCCAAGCAGCAGTTCGACACGAGTGTTTTCCAACAAGTCAAGTTCCGAACAATAACCATAATATCTCATCGTCGTCGGTACGCAACAGTAGCGCCTTGCTCTTTAACTCAGTTTGTTAGTGACCGCTCCTCACGCCTTTCGTCGACATGTCCGTTCGCGTTTCGGTTAGACCCTTTTTGTTTAATTTCGTATTAGATTTTGCTTGTGTAGTGATGTTGCTGCTGGTTTCTGTTTCTTTTCACACGTCTAATGGTGATTTAGTTGCGGAAATTTGTTCTGTTCGGTTTCGAATCTCCCCATAAGTTTTCCGTCTTGTTTGTATTTTTTTCTTAAAATTTTAAAGTTAAGATTTCTTTTGTGTTTTAAAGTAAAAATTATTTTGGAGTTGTGGGATAAATAGAAGCTTTGTTCATGGTAGAGGCATCATGCTGTTTCATTTTCGTTTTGGTTTTATACCAGTAATTCGTGTAGTTATTCTATT
Source organism: Lathyrus oleraceus (assembly GCF_024323335.1). Taxonomy (NCBI): domain Eukaryota; kingdom Viridiplantae; phylum Streptophyta; class Magnoliopsida; order Fabales; family Fabaceae; genus Lathyrus; species Lathyrus oleraceus. The sequence continues at coordinate 402,011,659 of NC_066585.1, read as the reverse complement.
ATACTGCTAGTTATCATTAATAATCATATTTGGATCAATTGATGACTTGGTTGATCCTTAATTTAAGAAGCCCTAGGTCCTGGGTTCGATACATGTATACAACATCGCTTAGTTTTATTATTACTATCATTTAAAAAAACTATTTTTTAACCTTTTCATATTTATTCCATTTTTTAGGTACTTGTTGTTTCGAGTTTTAATCTATGGAATTAACAATTCCCATGTTGTCATTCCATGATTCTTTTATCGAGATATTGATAGTATTTCGCCACGTTTTGATTAATCGCATATGACATTTCAATTATTGTCAATGTGCGTAAACCGACTTTGAGCATATTATCTAGGTTTTGTCTATTCCTCAGTTCCCATTTGTCATTGCACGTCCTCGTGTTATGTGACTTTGATTCGCATCCTCGCATCCCGATTTTAATCCGTGCACGTCCCGATTTTACTTATTTCAATTTAATTTTTAAATGTCTTGTAAATATAACTTGTTGTATTGTTTATTTTCTTCATATGGCTTACTCTTGGGCCTTCTGACAATGAGGTCATTCCCTTTCACCTACACTCATGCATTGCTTGTATGTTGATTGAGCCCAATTTATTTGTTTTATTATTTTGAATCCCCATTCGACAAAATGTACCCCCACTCCTATGATGTGTAATAATTTTACTATTTTATTTCTTTATTTGCTTGGCTGTTTAGCTAGTTCCTAACACAAGAATAAAATCAATCATTTCCAAAATTAACAAAAATAAAGACTCGACCCAACATCGAGTATTTTCCCAATAAACAAATCCATCCATTTCTGTCCATCCATTTCTATCTATTCCATTCCTTTCAAAAATGTCATTCAAATATTTCTCAATCGCTCATCAAATGCTTGATCCAACGTCAAGCCATTTTCACAATAAAAACTCAAAAATACTTAATTTTTATTTAATACTTTTCAATAAAAATGGAAATGGAACATGGTGGATACCACACACTCATGAGACTAGGATTCGAGATGGATATCTCCCCTATCTTAGCTCTCACCATCATCCAAAATCATCAACACGGTTTCGTCAAACCCTTTCTCAATCAAATTCAAAAAACACTTAATTCTTATTAAATACTTTTGCAAATAAGATGGAAATGGAACATGGTGGATACCATGCACTCCTGAGACTAGGATCCGAGATGGATATCTCGCTCATCCAAGTTCTTGCCATTACTCAAAACATATTCCCACCAATTAAACCTTTTCTCGCAGCCGTGCGATTAACCCTTAAACCCTTTCTCAAACGAAAGGTATTTTGTTTCAAGATAATGCAAAGCAATGTTTCGTCCACTTGAACGTGTGAGTAAGCTTACGACGTTTCCCACGAATGTTGATTTGTAAATCCATTCGGTCGTGATGCAAACGTCCCCTTCTCCACTTGTTTTGGGTAGTCCAACAATGTTTTCGTCGATTGACACAAAGTAGCTTTCGCTAAAATCGACCAACCAACAAACATTTTTCTACCCAGAACTACGTAAGCCTTGAGTTCTCTTTTGTACCCGGAGATACGTAGGAGCAGGATTCGTAAATCTTGTCAGGCTCATTAATAAAAAACTTAGGTTTAGTCTCCTTCTTTGAAAATCCAAAAACATTCTTCTCTCTCCTACTCTTTCTTTCCCACCTAATACCTTGAGAAAGCCTAACATTTCAAACTGAAACTAACGCGCACAACAAACCTAACGGTTCCCGTTGAGTACAACGGACGTGAGGGGTGCTAATACCTTCCCATTGCGTAATCGACTCGCGAACCCTGATTTGGTTGTGACGGCCATAATCATTGTCGTTCTTTCTTGGGTTTTATCGATATTTCCCATTTCCCTTTAGGAATAAATAAAGTTCGGTGGCGACTCTGTTCATTCCATCATTGTGAGCGTGCGATTGCGCTTCGCTAGGTCGTATTCTCATTTTTTCGAGTTACGACAGATGGCGGCTCTACTGGGGACATAGTTTCCCTAAGTGGGTCAAGCCTAGTTCAGACGTCTGTGTGCCTTTCTTTGTTTACTTGTGTGGTTTTCTCGGTTTTTCTTATGTTATCTTTATTGTTATATTGATATATTTGTTGTGTATTGGTTCCATTGTAATGTTGGTATTTGGATATTCTGATTGCGAACCATGTGGGAAAGACTCTACACCCGAGTCTAGAGTGGAAAAACATAAGATAGGATGATGGTTGAGTAGTACAGACTCCCGAGGTGAATACTTCGTAAGAGTCGGTATGAGAACCTCACTTAGAGTAGATCCTTTTGCAAATATTATCGCCCGAGGTGAATACTTCGTAAGCTTCAATATTTCAAAGGGGTCCATGACTCTAAGGACCTTTTAGAACATTGAACCTTTGGCCAACTAGGAAAGATGGTTGCGTAGTATGGATTCCCGAAGTGAATACTTCGTAAGAATCGGTACGAGAACCTCGCTCAGAATAGATTCTCTAGATGGAGTTGACGATCAGAAAGTATTTTCTGTAAGCGTCAAACATTCTTTTGAATCCATGACTCTGACTACCCTGTCTAGAACCAAAGTCGATGGTTGCGTAGTACGGACTCCCGAGGTGAATACTTCGTAAGAGTCGGTACGAGAACCTAACCCAAAATAGATTCCCTTGATGGAGTTGATGACCGGAAAGCATTTTCCGTAAGCGTCAAACATTTTTGCGAATCAATGACTCTGGGGATCCTTTGTAACAAAACCCTAGATCATACCCGGTGAGAACCCCGTTTTGGAAAGCAACCAGATTTATCCATACCTCATACCTTTGAACCTGTACAAAAAAACACACATTGCATCCATCCATTCGTTGCATATGCATAAAAAGCAAAACTCTTAGTTTGTTTCGCATTATTTTAGGAATCCAAGACTTGTTAGCAAAATAAATCCTGAGAGAAGAAGCATTTTTTAGTTCAAATACAAGAACGTGGACCTTGCCAGCCTGCAGAAGTTGAGTACCAAAGTAACACCAATCAAACTCAACAACTTTGCACAAAACTATGGAAGAATTCTGGACATCTTAAATGAGAAGATGGACATGATGCCTGCGATGACTATTGCTCAGTTTTCTGATCTACCTCTACGTTGTTTCACATTCTATGATTTCCAGTTGGCTCCCACCTTGGAAGAGTTTGAGAGGATTGTAGGCCGGAATTTGAAGGATCATAATCCATTTCCGAAGTTTGATGAAGGTATTCCTCCCAAGAGGATATCTTTAGCTTTGGGTTTGAAGGTTTCCGAAGTCATGGATAATTGGGATGTGAAGGGAGCTTTCAATGGTTTTTCTAGAAAGTTCTTGGAAGATCAAGCTAAGAAGATGGAAAAAGAAGGGAATTGGAAAGCTTTCTATGCTGTGTTAGCTGTGTTGGTATATGGGATAGTTCTCTTCCCAAATATTGACCATTTTATGGACCACCTGGCGGTGAGAATCTTCCTCTTTGGTAACCCTGTATTGTTCCTCCTAGCGGACCTCCACTATGCTCTCCATGAGTGTCATGAGAAAAAGGGAGGAACCATTTTAAGTTGTGCGCAGCTAATGCATGCCTGGTTTAGATCTCATATGCCCGAAGAAGGCCCTTTCGTCTCAAAGGAACTCAAGCGCTCCCAGAAGTTAGCTTCTCTCACCTCCAATCATGTTAAGTGGTATATCAGGGATTGGGAAACCGAGGATGTTATTGTCAGCATTGGAGACTTCCCCAATGTACCTTTGATAGGAACCAAGGGTTGCATCAACTACAACCCCCGTGTTATCTTTGAGGCATCATGGTTACCCTATGAACGACCCTCCAAAAGTTGAAACTTTAGAGCCATTCATCTTGCACAGTGCTGAAGCAAATCACCCCATGGTGAAGAAGATCAAGAGGTCATGGGAAGCGATTATCAGAAAGGGTAAAGAATTGGGTAAAAGAAATGTCATTGCTCGAGATCCTTATACTTGTTAGGTGAGAGAGAGGGTTCAGATGGTTAAACTCCCTTTTCCATTTGATCCTTCTATCTATCGGTTGGTTCCTGAGCCATAACCCATATTACCTAAAGATGTAGAGAAGCTTAATGCCCGTATTAAGGAGCTGGAGTTGGAGAATGCTGACTTGAGGATTAAGCTCGGCCGAGCCTCGGTAGAGAATGGGAGTTTGAAAGATGGTCAACAGAAGAAGGACAAAGAGCTTGAAATTTCCAACAAAAGGGCTAGGGAGTCTGAGGCAAGGAGAGAAAACTTCGAACAAGCGCTCTACAGTACTAAATCTGTATTCAAGACGAAGGAGGAGGAGTTGGATAGAGCTTTACTCCGGATTCAAAAACTCAACAAAACTTTGGAGTTAACTCTTGAAATGAAAAGGGAAGCACGACTGATTTCTGAGATTCATACTCGTGAACTTGAGAATACCATTCCAAAATACAAGGATGCTTTGGAACGTCAGAAGCTGAAGACTAAAGAGTCGGAAAGAGTTTGCACACAGTTGAACTATCAGTTGGAACAAGTCAATGCTAGAATCCAGGCACTTGAGGGTATGGATCAGGATGCTGCCTAGCTGATGTTGCTAGATGAATGCAGATATTGGAGAAACCTCTATAGGGACATAGAGGTGACCAAGGCTGAAGACTTGCGCATCATTCAAGACCTCCAAGGACTTTACACTGAGTCGAAGGGCAAATTTTTGAGGCTGTCCAGATTTGAGAATTCCGTCATGCAGAAGCTACCTGAGAAACTGCAAGAAGCTGATTGGTGCATGTGTCCTGAGAACACCCCGCATTAAGTCTTTAATTTCATTAAATTTTGTAAGGCGATGTTGGAAAGGGTGACTACCGACCTTGCTACGGTTCGGAAAGCCCATAAGCCATAAGCACTTTATTTGTATTTGAACTTTGTTCTAATTAATGAAAAAAATCGCTTTTGGGATTCATTTTATTGTGTTTTATTGCTTTAAATACTTGCAAACAAGATGCATCCATACATGTATTCATACATTTTCAAATAGAGTCTCACTCCGTCCTTTCTTCCTCCAGTTTCACGTTGAATCTTCAACACCCGTACAATACTCGCGCCCGAGCAAGACAAAGGATGGATGAACAAGAGCAAGAGAGTGCCCGACTTAGAGGTGAATTAGATGAGATCAAGGGGGGCATGTCCTAGATGAGGAAAATGCTACAAGCTTTGACTTTCAGATTTGAGGTTCCGCAAGCGACCGTGATTTCGGAGATCATGGGCCCAATAGTGGAAGTCCAACTTCAGAGGATGTTACCTCAACCCTTCCTCCGTATGGGCTACCTTACGACTTCGTCCCTCGAGCGGAAGTAATGCACGACATGGGGTAATTTGTCCAACAAGTTGTGCCATTACCGGTTTACACCGACGCACGCCGAGTCATCCATACCGTTGCTCCACCAGCTGCCTATGCTAGGCACATTCCGCACTTTGAAGATCAACATCATATGTATCAGACTGTCGACTCAACCGTTGTTGGTGGCGAAGTAATATTTGAGGATTTAAGAGAAGTAAAGGAGAACATGCAACTCCTTGAGAAGAAGTTCTGAGATTTAGAAGGAGACCACGTCTTTGGATCTGCCGCCAAAGAAATGTGCCTTGTATCTGGGTTAGTGATTCCGGAAAAATTCAAAACTCCAGACGTCGACAAATACAAGGGGCATACTTATCCAAAGATCCATCTCATCATGTATTACCGAAAAATGGCTGCACACGTGGAAGACGACAAGCTGATGATCCACTATTTTCAAGATAACTTTAGTGGGGCTCCTTCCAAGTGGTATTTAAGTATGGATCAGATGTTTCCAAGACCTGTCAGACGCGTTCATAAAACACTACAAATACAACATGGACATGGCACCTGACAGAAGACAGTTGCAAAGCATGTTCCAGCATGACAAATAGTCCTCCAAGGAATATGCTCAGAGATGGAGGGAACTGGCTTCTCAAGTTGAACCACGTCTTACTGAAAGGGAATTGGCCAAACTATTCATCGACACTGTCCAACCCCAATTCTATGAGAAGATGGTTGGAAGTGCTTCCTTGGGATTCTCCGAGCTTGTTGCTATAGGAGCTCCCGTTGAATATGGTTTAAGAAATGGCAAACTTGAGGCTATAGATGGAACTTCAAATACTAATCCAAAGAAGTTCTCTGGAGGGTTTCTCAGAAAGAAGGAAGGGAAACGAATGTTGTGACTATTGGCCAAGGAAGAGCCCCTCCAAGAAGGAGACAACAACAATATTCACCTCAACAGTATGTTCAACAACCCTTTCCATATCAGCAGCCCTTGTATCCCATCCAATACGCCCCGCAACCGTATGTAGCTGTTGTGACGCCTGCATTCAATCAACAACCTACTCAGGCTTATCAAGGGCCTCCAGTTTATCGACCAGCTCTAGTTCAACAACGTGTCGCGGTTCCTCCAAATTATCAACAAGCACCAGCAGCTCCTGTCTATCAACAGCCGAGAGCTCAAGCTCCAAGGCAAAATGCTCAGAACCAGAATAGGAGGCAAGGGGATAGGGAGACATTCAATCCAATCCCAATGTCGTACACTGAGCTTTATCCCTCCCTATTGCAAAAGGGTTTGGTGGTTCCCAGACCTATGGGACCTCCACCTGATTGTCTGCCTCCATGGTACAACCCTAATGCACACTGTCCTTTTCATGAAGGTGCCCCCGGGCATGACCTAGAGGGTTGCTATGCTTTGAAGCATAGGGTTCGTGAGTTGATTGACAACAAGATCCTGTATTTTAAAGATATGGGACCGAATATGAAGAACAATCCTCTTCCTCCCCATGGAGATCCTGCAGTAAACGCCATTGAAGATGCCTCTATTGGTGTTATGGTTGAAAATGTGGATGATGTCAAGACTCCTTTGGCAGCGTTCCATGCCCGGTTGGTGGAAGCTTGTCTGATTAATGTTAGTCGTGAAAATTGTGTAGAGTGTGCCACATACCCAAAGGGGTGTCAGGTGGTACGAGATAACATTCAAGATTTGATGAATAAAGGAGTGCTTCAGATATCCAGCGTTACGAAGACTAAAGATGTGTTGGTAATTGAACCTTGCTTCAATTTACCCGAACTTGTTGAAATCCCATATTACAATGGTGGGGTGGTTCCGGCGAATAGTCTGCCGTCACCTATCGAGATATGTATGCCCACGCCTTTTCCATACGAAAGCACCAAGGTCGTACCTTGGAAATATGAGATTACCGTTGTGGACAAGGTTGTTGAAGGAAGTGCAAATGTTGAAGTGACAGGATCTGTGAATGAGGACATCACCGATATTGCAGGAATGAGCTGAATGACCCATAGTGGTTAAATCTATACACCTGAATTCAATATCACTCCTCAAAGGCCGGCCAAGGAATCTATAGTTGTAGCTCCCACTAAAGAACCCGAAGTGGTCCAATCTAAAGATGTTGTTGAATTCTTGAAGCTGATCAAGAGAAGTGATTATAAGGTTGTGGGCCAGTTGCATCAGACACCATCTAAAATTTCTATTATGTCTCTGCTATTAAACTCCCAAGCCCATAAGGAGGCTTTGTTGAAGGTGCTTGCCCAAGCTCATGTAACGCAAAGCATAACAGTAGACCAATTTGATGGGGTAGTTGCAAATATCATAGCTTGCAATACGTTAAGCTTCAGTGGAGAGGAATTAGCCGAGGATGGACAAAATCACAATCGTGCTCTTCATATCTCGGTAAAATGCAAAGAGGATGCTTTGGCAAGAGTTTTGATTGATACCAGATCTTCTCTGAACGTTATGCCAAAGAGAACACTCGCCAAGTTATCTTATCAAGGACTAGCTATGAAGCCCAGTGACTTGATAATGAAAGCTTTTGATGGTTCCAGGAGAACCGTGATTGGAGAGGTTGAACTGCCCATATTGATTAACCCTCATGTATTCCCGATTATTTTCCAAGTCATGGATATTAATCCAGTGTATAGTTGCTTATTGGGGCGCCCTTGGATTCATGCGACAGGGGCAGTCACCTCCACTTTACACCAAAAAATGAAGTTTGTGGTGGACAATCAATTGATAATCATTTCTGGGGAAGAGGACTTTGTGGTTAGTCATCTTTCATCCTTCAGATATATCAAGGCTGATGAGGACGCTTTGGAAACTTCTTTCCAAGCTCTTGAAATAGCCAATTCCACTTTTGTGGAGATGAAGGACCCGGTTGGGAAAGCTCGTTCATCTTTCGCTTCTCTGAAAAGCTCCAAGTCTAGTATTGAAGGAAGAAACCCTGAAGGTTAGGGTCAGCTTATTGATGTTCGTTAGAAGCATGATCGCTTTGGTCTGGGATATATGCCTTCCGTTGCGAAAGGAGTCCGAGTCCCTACAAAGGATAAGACCCGAAGCATCCAGGAAGTATTCCTCAGCATAGGATTCATCCATGGAGATCAGGTCAATGCAATTGGAGATAGCACCAAAGATAAAGATGAGCCATGTTTGGTTTACCGGCGTGAAACAACTTTGAACAACTGGAAGGCGGTTGAGATCCCCGAAATTTTTCCTTTGTCAAAGTAATAATTGTTGTTTTTTCCTTTCAAATCCTTAGCTCTGCCCAAGGCTAGTGGATCATGTTGTAGGCCCCCTTTTCATTTTCAAATAATCATTATCAGTGAATGAAAGACATTTTGTTAAATTCTTATTATTAATTTACTTTCTTTCTCTTAAGAAATTGGAAATCTTTTCAAAAACAAAAAAACTTTTCATTTGTGCATCTTTACTTTTACTTTTCTAAAAAAAATCAATCATTCAAACATGCAGAATAAATTATAACCCCGTTGAATCCAGTGACTTTACTCCCTCTCATGACTTTGACTCCCCTATCTACCAAGCGGAAGAAGAGGGTGAAGAAGATTGTTACATCCCCGAGGAATTGGCAAGGCTGCTCGAGCACGAGTCCAAAGCCCTTCAGCACATGAAGAACCGGTGGAAACAATCAACCTTGGCACAGAGGAAGAGAAGAAAGAAGTTAAAGTCGGCACCACACTTGAATCAAGCGTCAAAGAGAGATTGGTTAAGCTGCTACAAGAATATGTGGATGTATTTGCATGGTCATACCAGGATATGCCAGGCCTGACATCGACATCGTTGAGCACAAGCTTCCGCTTCAGCTAGAATGCCCGCCAGTAAAGCAGAAACTCCGAAGAACAAGACTAGATATGGCTCTGAAGAGTCGTGAAGAAGTCAAACGATAATTTGATGTTGGTTTCCTTACAGTGGCAAAGTACCCACAATGGGTAGCTAATATTGTACATGTGCCTAAGAAGGACGGCAAGGTGAGGATGTGTGTTGACTATAGGGATCTGAACAAAGCTAGTCCAATGGACGATTTCCCTCTACCACACATTGATACTCTGGTAGACAACACCGCAATTTTTGCTGTATTCTCCTTTATGCATGGTTTTTCTAGATACAATCAAATCAAGATGGCTCCAGATGACATGGAGAAGACCATTTTTATTACCGCTAGGGGCACGTTTTTCTATAAGGTAATGCCTTTCGGTCTCAAAAATGTCGGGGCAACTTACCAAAGAGCTATGGTCACTCTTTTCCATGATATGATGCACAAGGAGATAGAGGTCTATGTTGACGACATGATCACTAAGTCTCAGAGTGAAGAAGATCATATGAGCCATCTGAAGAAGCTATTTGAACGCCTCAGAAAGTTTAGATTATGATTAAACCCTACAAAATGCACATTTGGTGTCCATTCAGGGAAGTTGCTTAGTTTCATCATTAGTCAACGAGGAACTGAGGTGGACCGTGACAAGGTCCAAGCTATACAAGAAATGCCTGCTCCACGCACCGAGCGAGAAGTTAGAGGTTTCCTTAGACGTTTGAATTACATCTCAAGGTTTATCTCACATATGACGACCACGTGTGAGCCTATCTTCAAATTGCTTCGAAAAGATCAAGTTGTTGAATGGAATTTTGATTGTCAAAGTGCTTTTGAGAAGATTTGTCAATACTTGCAAGAGCCTCCTATTTTGATTCCACTTGTCCCAGGAAAGCCATTAATCATGTATCTGACTGTACTTGAAGGGTCAATGGGATGCGTGCTGGGGCAACATGACGGAACTGGTCGGAAAGAACATGCTATTTACTATTTGAGCAAAAAGTTTACCGATTGTGAAAGTCGATATTCGCTTTTGGAGAAAACTTGTTGCACGCTGGCATGGGCCGCTCGTCGTTTGAGGCAGTACATGATCTGCCATACTACTTTGTTGATCTCGAAGATGGATCCGATAAAGTATATCTTTGAGAAACCTGCCTTGACTGGAAGACTTGTCCGTTGGCAGATGCTTTTGTCAGAGTACGACATCCAGTATGTGATCCAGAAGGCAATCAAGGGAAGTGTGTTAGCAGAATATCTTGCTCATCAACCAGTGGAAGACTATCAGCTATTGAAGTTTGATTTCCCCGATGAGGATATCATGGTGATAAAGGATTGTGAGATCCCAGGCCCAGATGAAGGACCAGAACCAGGATCTCGATGGAAGCTCGCGTTCGATGGTTCCTCCAATTACAATGGTCATGGTGTGGGAGTTGTTTTGATGAATCCAAATGGTGGCTTTACCCCTTTCACAGCAAGGTTGTGCTTTGATTGTACGAATAATGTAGTAGAGTATGAAGCTTGTATCCTTGGTATTGAAGCCGCAATTGATCTCCGAATCAAGATCCTTGAAGTGTATGGAGATTCAGCCTTGGTGATCTATCAGGTCAAAGGAGAATGGGAATTTCGTGATGCGAAGCTGATCTCGTATCGTGCTCATGTTGTAAAGATGATAGAATACTTTGATGATATCACTTTCCATCACACCCCAAGAGTAGAAAATCAAGTGGCTGACGCTTTGGCAACATTAGCATCAATGTACCAAGTCAGATTCCGTAATGAAGCCCCACTTCTTCGAATCGAGCGAAGAGATGAGCCTGCCTACTGTCAATTGATTGAAGAAGAAATTGATGGTAAACCATGGTTTCATGACATCAAGCGCTATCTTCTAAGTCAAGAGTATCCAGAAGATGCTACATTGTTGGACAAGAAAACTCTGAGGAGGTTATCGTCCAAACTCTTTTTGAGCAATGATGTTCTTTACAAGAGAAACCATGACATGGAGTCCGATTGTTTCAGCTATTATAGGAAATGCCATAAATGTCAGGTTTATGCTGACAAAGTGCATGTACCGCCAACACTGCTGAACATTTTGACATCGCCTTGGCCTTTCTCAATGTAGGGCATCAACATGATTGGTGTTATAGAGCCTAAGGCTTCCAATGCTCATCGCTTCATTCTGGTTGCCATCAATTACTTTACTAAATGGGTGGAGGCTGCTTTCTACACCAATGTGACGAGACATGGGGTTGCTCGCTTCATCGAGAAGGAGATTATCTTCCGCTATGGGATCCCAAGCAAGATCATTACCGACAATGGTTCAAACTTGAACAACAAGACAATGACAGAATTATGTGAGAGTTTCAAGATTGACCACCATAATTCTTCTCCATATCGTCCAAAGATGAACGTTGCTGTTGAAGCTGCCAACAAAAATATCAAGAAAATCCTGCAAAAGATGGTGAAAACTTATAAGGATTGGCATGAGATGCTACCCATTGCTTTGCATGGATACTGGACCTCAGTCCGCACTTCAACAGGGGCAACCCCATTCTCCTTGGTGTATGGGATGGAAGCAGTTCTCCCAGTCGAAGTAGAGATACCTTCAATGAGAATATTGATGGAGGCCAAGCTAGACGAAGCTGAATGGATCTAGAATAGTTATGATCAACTTAACCTCATTGATGAGAAGCGTATGACCGCTCTGTGCCATGGAAAATTGTACCAGCAACGAATCAAGAAAGCGTTTGACAAAAAGGTCCGTCCTCGAGAGTTCAAGGAAGGGGATCTTGTGCTCAAGAAGATCTTGCTAGTACACAAGGATTCTCGTGGGAAGTGGACTCCCAACTATGAAGGCCCATACGTTGTAAAAAGAGAATACTCTGGAGGTTCTCTATTTATCACAATTATGGATGGAGAAGAGCTCATTCACCATGTGAACTCTGATGCAGTCAAAAGATGCTATAGCCCGGTGGACTGAAAACCCGAAAGGGCGGTCCAGGCAAAAGTCAGGGAAAAAAATGGTAGCTTGCTAAGTTGAAAACCTAAAAGGGCGACTTAGGCAAAAAAAGAGCGTCTCGGTGGATTTAAAACCCGAAAGGGAGATCCAGGCAAAAGTTAGGGACAAAAGGCATAGACTGCATCAGTTTTGTCACTGATCAACAAGAAGAGCTAAAGGTGGAAGATCAATCTGGTTACTCCCTTCAGAAGCGAAGTCTCGTGGAGTCATTGTTATTAGGGATAGTAGTAGTCATTGTGATTCAATATAAACCTTTTCCCGTTGCCATTTTCTAAATTTGTAATGTTCCATGGAGCTACACCATTTGTGTGCTGCCATCCTTGAATAAAAATACAAGTTTGCCTATCAATTTCTATCATTCGCTGTTTTTATCTGATTTTCTTTGTTATGCAAAACACCATTTATTTGTTAATAATGAAATTTGGAATTTGAAAAGAATTTTTCAACATATTGAGAAACACAATTTTTGCTTTGACATGTGGAGATATTAAAAGGAAATCTTTCGTCTTTCCCCGTAAGTCTCAAGTTGCAAGACTTCTCTTGGATGATCAACATATATCTCTAGAGAGCACGAGTTTAGCATTCTCCAAAAGGATTACTGGACCAGTTGTAACTGTTCAGCTTGATGGATCCTTCTTTGATGCATTTTTACTCACTCCTTCGGTTGAGTTATTGGTGTTGAGGATTCAGTACCTCCTTAAAGCCTTCTTTAAACTCCCAGTCTGCATGTTGTCAGCATTTGCATATCATGATCATTCATATATCATGCATATAAGCAAAATCAAAATCATACATAACCCGAAGTACTTCATGCTCATTTGCATAAACTCAGGTTTCGTTGTTGATTTTTATTCCTCGACCTCTAAGTCTAGTTGTTACTTGCGTCATTTGTTATGTCTGGTTGTCACCAGCAACTTTGATCAAATCCAGTTGTAACTGGTATCTCTTTAAACTTGGTTGTCACCAGCATCTTCTGTCAATTCCAATCATTATTGGCATTACCTATTAAGTCCAATTGTAACTGGCACTCACATGATAAAATCCAGTTGTAACTGGTATCTCTTTAAAGTCTGGTTGTCACCAGCATCTTGTCTCAAATCCAATCATAATTGGTACCTCAAGCACAGTTGTAACTGGCACTTTGATAAAATCCATTTGTCAATGGTATGATAAGTCTGGTTGTAACCAACATTGGTGTTAAGTCCAATTATTATTGGCATTATATGTTAAGTCCAGTTGTAACTGGCGCACAAATTTTGAAATCTAGTGGTAACTGGTATCATTTTAAAGTCTGGTTGTCACCAGCATCTGTCAAATCATTTGTAAAGGGTATCTTTAAGTCTGGTTGTCACCAGCATCTGTCAAATCCAGTTGTAACTGGTATCCTTTTAAAGGCTGGTTGTCACTAACATCTGTCAAATCCAGTTGTAACTGGTATCCTTTTAAAGTCTGGTTGTCACCAGCATCTGTCAAATCCAGTTGTAACTGGTATCCTTTTAAAGTCTGGTTGTCACCAGCATCTGTCAAATCCAATTGTAACTGGTATCATTTTAAAGTCTGGTTGTCACCAGCATCTGTCAAATCCATCTGTAAATGGTATCTTTAAGTCTGGTCGTCATCAGCGCCCTTGAAGTCCAGGTGTAACTGGCACTAATTTGTTAGAGGTTGGTTGTGATATATGTTTATGGTATAATTACAATTGTTTTTGGCACCTACATAGAGTTTTCTATCCCGTTGGCCCTAGCACTTCCTAGAAAGTTGTCATTTTGACTTTTTCATTGACAGTAATTTCCAGAATTTTTGATCGGATGATTTTCTTGTGAGAAATCTCCGGATTTGTCAAGATGTTCAAGTTGTCATCAGGTCATGTATGAACCTGTTGATATACTCTTCTTGAATTTTTCTAATACTGCTAGGTCATGTCTGAACCTGCTGTCAGAACTTCTTGATATTCCCCAGGATTGTCAGGTCATGTATGAACCTATTGTTGAGCTTTTATTCCAATATTACCAGGTCATGTCTGAACCTATTTTGAAGAACCTTTTTCTTTGATTATTCCAGTGTTATCAGGTCATGTATGAACCTGTTGTGGAATTTTTCTTATAATATTCCAGTTGTTAGTAAGTCATGTGTGAACTTACTGACGAAATCTCTTTTACTCTAAGGTTCGTTTGTCGACTTTCACTTTGAGTACTCCCCCGTGTGTGTCTGACTCTCCAGCAGGATTGTTATCCTCAGCAAGTTGGTTTGACCCTATTTATCTATTTCCCTGTGAGCCATCAGTATTCCCCACAGAATGTTTGTGTGGCATAACATCTCTTGTTAAGGGTTCACCATATCCCTAGCAGATAAAAATTACAAAAAAAGAGAGTCTTGTATCCATGCATATCATATCATATCATGTCACATCATTTGCATTTCAGGTTCAAAATTCGGGTCTTCTTAGTATTTAATTATCTTCCACTATGATCATATGAAGAGTGTCCTACTTCATATTTTCTGGTTGAAGATACTTAAATAGGGGCAACTGTCACACCCCAATTTTGACCCTGAATTTCTGATTCAATACATTCATCATAGCTATTGTATCTCTACATATCATACCATGCATACCATTCCGCATAGTGCCTAGAGTATCAGCCGAAACAATTTTTTTGAATCTACAGCCAAACTGGTTGAATAAATTGACTGGGATCCGTCAAATCATTGGACGAAAAATTTCTAAATCAAACTTGCAAACACCAGTTTTATTAATCTATGTTTCGCGTAGTTTAATCTGGTATGCTCGATTTATTTTTCGGTCACCTTTTAACCCGCCTGAGCCTTTTAACCGGTCAAAATTTATTTCAAAATTAAAAGAAACGTTGTATTTTTTCAATAAGTATATTTCGTGTTGATCATTTTAGTGCGTTCGATTTAATTTTTCTAGCGATTTTTCGCCCGACTTTTATTCATTTTTAAATCGCTCTTTAATATAAAAAATATTCTTTTTGTTAGAACTATTTGTTTTGTTTACTTTGAAGTTTTTTTAAAAATAAAATAAAAGTAGTCGATTTCTTTCTCTTTTAATTACCAAAGTCGTTTCTAACTCACAAGATAATAATAAAGGTTTAATTAGAAATAATTTAGTTTTAGAAATTTAGGATATGTTCTATTTTAATTTTTATTACTTATCAATTTTGTTGTAAGTTCAAAAAGAGAAAATAGTAAAAATATATGCATTGGATCCCTCTTTACATTGCTCGGACAACTCACTAGAGTTACATGGGAGGCTGAGTGGAAAGAAAAAATGATGTTGGTACCTACGAGCCAATAAGAGCAGGGAATACGCAGAGGGAAAAGGGAGCTCATTTTTTCTTAAATTAAAAAACTCTCTTTCTTGAGAAAGGATTCCACACTTATTAAAAAACCCTATTTTGATTTCCTCCCTCCAGCCGCCTCAACCCTCACTCGCGTTTGCTTCTACCCACCTGTCGCAACGTAGGCGAAAAAAACAACTGGCGAGGAAAAGACAGAAGAGTCACCACCGTTCGTTATTCATCCCAATGGAGGGAAAGGAAACGATCGAAGAAAACCTGAAGAGAAGGAAAAGACAAGGTCTCGCAACTAAATCTTGGGTTCGGGAGTCGATTATGCGAAGGGAAGGTATTAGCACCCCTACGCATCCGTAGTACTCTACGAGATCCACTCTTGTTGTTCTTCTCTAAAGGGTGTAGGTATATCTAAGGTACTATCTGCTAAAAGAAGGTCAAAAGAAAATGACTCGCAAGGATGTCGCATCCAATGCCTACGTATCTCATTTGAGTATGAGAATCAGAGTCTTCGTAGCTCGGCTACCTATGGGTTAAAGAGAAGTGTGCTCGGTAAGACATCGCGTCTTATACCTACGTATCTCATCTGGAATGAGAATCAGAGCAAAACGTAGTTCAGCTAACTACGAGAACAAGGGTCTCGATTGCAACTAGGGTAAGAGAAAGGGAAGGTCTCGATCGCAACGAGGGCGAGAGAAAAGAATCGCAACAAGGGCGAAAGCAAACAAGGATTAATTCTTAGTCGTCAGTCAAAAAAAACTTGGCAAGACATCGCATCTCGTGCCTACGTATCTCATCTGAACATGAGAATCAGAGTTGTCGTAGTTCGCCTAACTAGGGGTTAAGGATTTCCATCTGAACATGGACTTACAAAAGAGGACACTAGATATGTCAAAGGAGAGTGGGCAATGTGTTCAACGTCCTAGCAGTAGGTGTCGCAGCTCGCTGAATCGAGTCTTAGGAGGTTACCTCGTTGCAATAGAACGGACTGGCATGCCACAAGATCGGAGACGTACGGAAGGTCTAAAAGTGGGGAAGCTCTGCCCTAGAGTTGTCATGCAATGTGGACCTATGGGTTAGGATTTACAAAGGGGAACATCTACCTAATGTTAGCATGCAAAGAATAAGGAAATTCTACCTATGTTATCATACAAAGGGTTCTACCTAATGGGTGCTACCTAAACGGAACAAGAGTCGACGGATTGAGCAAGGCGAGGAGTCACGGATAGGGGTAGATGGCGATGCCTGAGGCAATTGACTTACAGGTAGATGGCGATGCCTGAAGCAATCGACTTACAAGAGGATGGATGAATGCGTGATGGTTCTGTTAAGTTTTGAAAATGATTACTCGACGTTGGATCGAGATTTTGATCTTGTTTTGAAATGATTATCGGATGTTCGTTTTAATTCTTGTATTAACAGATGAATAAAGAATGAAAGAATAAATATTATACACTTCATGGGAGAGGGGTACATTTGTTATGAATGGGGATGGTTCATGGCAATCAAACAATAAAAATATATGCCTCAATCATCATACAAGTAGGCAACAGTTATCAATCAAATCAGATGAGTAAACAAGTGTATAATCAAATCAAAGAATCAAATAATGGAGCTTTAAACAATGCATGGGAGTATGAACATGTTAAACAATCAAGCAATGGCATGAATGAAAGAAGCAAGTGTAACAAATAACAGATGAATCAGACAGATGAAAATATGCACACCAAGGGTTCACTGAATAATTTAATCAGGAAATGAGGTAAGGACCAAATAAAATCAAGATGAAAGGCCTCTAATACATGGCATATGAGATGAATAAGGGAGGATCAAAAGATCTCTTCAATTGCCATACGCAATCCCTAAGTCAAACATCAATCATAAAGAAGTCAACTGAAAATGCAAGTCAACTTAAAAAATATCAAATAAATAGCAAATTAATCAAGAAAATTATGAAAAATTAAACTAAGTTAGGTGGGGTCAGGACATCATCATCCCCCAAAAATATTTGAAAAATAATGAAAATTGGTTCATGAATTAATTAAAACAAAACAAAAGTCAAACCAAAAGTCAATAAAGAAGACTAGGTTAAAAATAAATCAAGAATAAATAGATAATTAATCAAGAAAATTATGAAAAATTAAACTAAACAAAATGGGGTCAGGACATCATCATCCCTCAAAAAGATTTAAAAAATAATGAAAATTGGTGTATGAATTAATTGAAATAAGGCAGAAGTCAAACTAAAGGTCAACCAACCAAAACAATTATCAAATAAATAGAAAATAGTGAAATAAAAATCCAAGAAAAGGTCAGGTTAACCATGGGACAATGGTCAACCCTCATCTCAAAAATCAGAATCTAAAAATAATTTTAAGTCATAAAAATAAAAATCAATAAAAAATGTATGCTAATATGAACCATTTAGAATTAATAATTTAAATAAAATATTAACATTAAATAAATACGAAAATAAAAATTAAATAAAATTAAATAAGGCATTGAAAAATGTGGAAAATATTTTTGGGGATTTTTATGAATAAAGAAAATATTTTAAAGAATTAAAAATCAAAACAGAAAAATAAATGAGAATTAAAAAAAAGAAATGAAAAGGGGGTGCGTTGGCATTTTGGACTGAACTAAAAAATGAACTAAGCGCTAATGGGCCATGCATGGGGGTGTTGAAAGAAGACTGCACAAGGCCCATGATCCACAACCATTATTAATCAGGCGTGACAACCAATTAAATAACATTTTAATTTAAAAAAGACATGTAACTTAATATCAACTAGTCACCCTTCATTAAGTCACTAAAAGACAAAAAACGCATGGGTGACCCAGATTAAAACATAAGCCTTGGATCTAACGGCTTTCATGACGACACGTAGTCGTCTTCCCCATTGGGCCATGGAAAAACCCTAATGTCATGCCATGCACACGCAAAAAATCAGTGGGTTTTCTTCAACTTCAACAACAAAATGCAACCACCATAGGGCATCAAATGACACGAAACAAAACCCAGAATTCAAGTATGGAACGTGAAGATTATCATGGTATCTTATTTTAGGTAAAGTGGTGGCTTAAACATGGAGAAATGTTGTCAACAAGGTGACACCATGGGCACGGGCATAACAGAAATCAATAACATAAATCAAGCAACATGAACAATGCCTCATGTTGAGGACTTCAGAAGCAAGCATAACATAATATTAACATGGAAACCAGCATGATGATGAGCATGGTAATGAGCATGGTAAACAGTAATGAACAAGCATGGAATGAGCAAAGCAATAGTCATGGAAATGGAGTAATAAAGGTACCTAGTGGAAGCTTGGTCCACTGTCTCTTGGTTGTGGAGAAATGGAATCAGATGGTGTTGCTCTCTTGGTGCTGCAACTTGAGATCTTTGCTGAGAAATGGAAACTAGCTTGAATGGCCTCTTTCTTGCTTTGCTCGAAAATCACAATGCCTTGCCTTCAGATTAGGGTTTATGGCTTAAATATGTGGGTCAATAAATCCTTAATGGGCTCAGAAATGTTTGTTTTGGTTATGAGCAAAATGATGCAAAAGTGAGGTGGTGTTTGAAAGTTGCTTATTTTGGCAAAGGTTAAGTGAGTGGAAAAAAATTTGCATGGCCAAATGAGGAAAATAGCAAACATGGGTTGTGTAATGCAGCATGACTTGGTTGGTTTGGTCTGGCAAGAAAACAGTCCAAGATGATGACTTTGAGGCTATGTAACTTAATGAGCAAGCTACCAAATGATGAAATAATGCAAACAGTAGCAAGACCTCATGGAGTATGTCATCTTTCATATTGAGCACAAGTGGAAATGATGAAAGGAAGAAGGTGAAAAATGGCCCTCAAGATCAGGTCTCACCATGCCAAAATGGTTGGGCCACTTTGGCCTAAAATCTGCCTAGAGAATCAAGTCATGGTGCCCACTTTAGGTGAATGTATCTTTTAAACCATGGATCCAAATGAGATGATTCTAAAAGGAGGTGAAAGAGGACATGGCAAGGTATAATTGTTGTGAAGAAAAGATTTTTAATTGGTGCCTTGAAGTACAAGAAAACTGGCCAAGAAGTCTTGACAAACTTTGAAGATTTTTGGACTTAGAAATTTTTCTAAGTGTCCTAAAAACATGTCTCACTTTGACTAAGCATAACTTTCTCAATTTTGATCCAAATGGAGAAAACTTTATAGTTATAGAAAGCTTGGAACAAGAGGAACAACTTTCTTGTTGGAGAAATTTCCAAATGGAGCTTTTATCTTGATGGAAAATGGGTTTAAAGTGAGTGCAACAATCATGAAAACTTGCCCTAAATGGAAAGTCAACAATTTCCAAATTATGTAACTTTTTCCAATTCCTGATTACATGATGAATCCATGATCCAATCTTAATCAAATTTCACATGTAGGATCCCCTAGGCATGGATTTTGAGTTTCCACTCTCAAAATGTCAGGAGTTGACTTTTCTGGCCCCACAATTGACTTTTCCCAAACTATCTGATTTCCGATTCCAATGATCAATCGAAGCACTTCTGGCTCAAATAAAAAGATGATTTTTGTATGTAGACCCTTGTGGACATATGGAGGGCCATGGAAAAGAGTTTCACCCAAAGAATCAGAAATAGACTGATTTTATACCAAACCCTAATTTTAGGGCAAAATGATCGGGGACTGATTGCACTCCTTGCCAATGGATCTTTCTGAGATAATTGTGAGTCTTCCTAGGCCAAGATGCCTCTCCAATCATAACATGGATGAGCCCCTCTACTTCCAACCAAACATTGCCTGTTGCAAGTAGCCATGAAACCCTAATTTCTTGATTAAATCCAGATGAACACTCTGATAGCTCTGAATCTTTCACTGATGAACTGAGGACCACAATAAGACACTTGGAGCCCCCTAAGACCCTTGAGACTTGTTTATTTAGAAAATGAAGTCCAATTCTCAATCTTGCTTTGTGTGGGCTCCTTCTGTTAAGGAGTGATCAATCAAACCCTGATTCCCAAGTCACTAATGCAGTATGCAATGAGTATGACCTAATATGATGCCAATGAAATGTAAAACAAAATCCCATGCTTCCAGAAAAAATGATGGGTAAATTTTGGGGTATTACACCACCCGTCCACACATCTCGCTGCAACATTAGTTTCCAAGGTTTGCTTGTTATTTTTTCCGGCGGACTCGGTAACAACAGTCCAAGCAGCAGTCCGACACGAGTGTTTTCCAACAAGTCAAGTTCCGAACAATAACCATAATATCTCATCATCGTCGATACGCAACAGTAGCGCCTTGCTCTTTAACTCAGTTTGTTAGTGATTGCTCCTCACGCCTTCCGTCGATAAGTCCGTTCGCGTTTCGGTTAGACCCTTTTTGTTTAATTTCGTATTAGGTTTTGCTTGTGTAGTGATGTTGCTGCTGGTTTCTGTTTCTTTTCGCACGTCTAATGGTGATTTAGTTGCGGAAATTTGTTCTGTTCGATTTTGAATCTCACCATAAGTTTGCCGTCTTGTTTGTATTTTTTTCTTAAAATTTTAAAGTTAAGATTTGTTTTGTGTTTTAAAGTAAAAATGATTTTGGAGTTGTGGGATAAATAGCAGCTTTGTTCATGGTAGAGGCGTCATGCTGTTTCATTTCCGTTTTGGTTTTATACCAGTAATTCGTGTAGTTATTCTACTATACTGCTAGTTATCGTTAATAATCATATTTTGATCAATGGATAAAATGGTTAATCCTTAACTTGAGAAGCCCTAGGTCCTGGGTTCGATACATGTATGCAGCATCCCTTAGTTTTATTATTATTGTTATCATTTCAAAAAAAACTATTTTTTAACCTTTTCATGTTTATTCCATTTTTTAGGTACTTGTTGTTTCGACTTTTAATATATGGACTCAACAATTCTCATGTTGTCATTCCATGATTCTTTTATCGAGATATTGATAGTATTTCGCCGCGTTTTGATTAATCTCATATGACATTTCAATTATTGTCAATGTGCGCAAACCGGCTTTGAGCATATTATCTAGGTTTTGTCTATTCCTCAATTCCCATTTGTCATTGCACGTCCTTGCGTTATGTGACTTTGATTCACATTCTCGCATCCTGATTTTAATCCGTGCACGTCCATATTTTACTTATATCAATTTAATTTTTAAATGTCTTGTTAATATAACTTGTTGTATAGTTTATTTTCTTCATATGGCTTACTCTTGGGCCTTCTTACAATGAGATCATTCCCTTGCACCTACACTCGTACACTGCTTGTATGTTGATTGAACCCAATGTATTTGTTTCATTATTTTGAATCCCCATTCGACAAAATATACCCCCACTCCCATGATGTGTAATAATTTTACTATTTTATTTCTTTATTTGCTTGACTATTTAGCTAGTTACTAACACAAAAATAAAATCAATCATTTCCAAAATTAACAAAAATAAAGACTCGACCCAACGTCGAGTATTTTCCCAATAAACAAATCCATCCATTTCTGTCCATCCATTTCTATCTATTCCATTCCTTTCAAACATGTCATTTAAATATTTCTCAATCGCTCATCAAATGCTTGATCCAATGTCAAGCCATTTTCACAATAAAAACTCAAAAATACTTAATTCCCATTTAATACTTTTCAATAAAAATGGAAATGGAATTAGGTGGATACCACACACTCCTGAGACTAGGATTCGAGATGGATATCTAACCTATCTTACCTCTCACCATCATCCAAAATCATCAACACGTTTTTGTCAAACCCTTTCTCAATCAAATTCAAAAAACACTTAATTCTTATTAAATACTTTTGCAAATAAGATGGAAATGGAATGTGGTGGATACCATGCACTCCTGAGACTAGGATTCGAGATGGATATCTCACTCATCCAAGTTCTTTCCATTACTCAAAACACATTCCCACCAATCAAACCTTTTCTCGCCGCCGTGCGATTAACCCTTAAACCCTTTCTCAAACGAAAGGTATTTTGTTTCAAGATAATACAAAGCAATGTTTCGTCCACTTGAATGTGTGAGTAAGCTTGCGACGTTGCCCACGAATGTTAATTTGTAAATCCATTCGGCCATGATGAAAACGTCCCCTTCTCCACTTGTTTTGGGTAGTCCAACAATGTTTTCATCGATTGACACAAAGTAGCTTTCGCTAAAATCGACCAACCAACAAACATTTTTCTACCCAGAACTACGTAAGCCTTGAGTTCTCTATTGCACCCGGAGATACGTAGGAGCGGGATTCATAAATCTTGTCAGGCCCATTAATAAAAAACTTAGGTTTAGTCTCCTTCGTTGAAAATCAAAAAACGTTATTCTCTCTCCTACTCTTTCTTTCCCACCTAATAACTTGAGAAAGCCTAACATTTCAAACTGACACTAACGCGCACAACTAACCTAACGTTTCCCGTTGAGTACAACGGACGTGAGGGGTGCTAATACCTTCCCCTTGCGTAATCGACTCCCAAACCCTGATTTGGTTGCGACGACCATAATCATTGTCGTTCTTTCTTGGGTTTTATTGATATTTACCTTTTCCTTTTAGGAATAAATAAAGTTCGGGGGCGACTCTGTTCATTTCATCATTGCGAGCGTGCGATTGCGCTTCCCTAGGTCTTATTCTCATTTTTTCGAGGTACGACACATGGTACTCCATGGGAACCATCTAGGATGTTTACTCTTAAATGTGTGTTGTTTATCGAAGTGTTTGCTTGCCAAAGGTTTGCGGAGTGGAGGTGGATTTTAAATTAGTGTGCTCGCAAAGGATTGGGTCCTTATGCCTACGTATGCCCACTTGTTGAAGTGAGAAATCAGAGCCCCGTAGTTCTTGGGTTTAAAATGTTTGTTTGTTTTGTTGATTTTATTACCTTGAATAAGGGTTTTCGAAAGTGATGCCCTAAGGCTCCAACAAAAGGTTTGAATGCGTTGAATTGGTTTTGGGTTTTGAGAAAGTGTTATTAATTTCGGATTACACTAAAGACTATGGATAAAGGTGAATACTCGAACCACCAAGCGAAACGTCTTGTGTTCAAAGCATTCAGAACGAGTGTAAGAAAAATCCATTCTCATCCCTTGTTTACCACTTAAGGCTCATGGCGTATAATCCTAATCGTATTTATTGTGTTTTTGAGTTTGATTTGAAAAAAGACCGTTTGACGTTGGATCAAGGGTTTACTTATTGATTTTGGATTTGAAAAAAAGACCGCTTGACGTTGGATCAAGGGTTTACTTATTGATTTTTTATTTGAAAAAAGACCGTTTGACGTTGGATCAAGGGTTTTATTATTGATTACGAAATGGTGAGCGCTCCTAATGCCTAAGGAATAAGTAACAAGCAATAAAAGAAAGCAAGTAAAAGCATACATCGGAAAGGGGAGGGGGTACATGTAAAGTACAAGGGAATGCAGGAAATAAAAGGTCTCATTGTCAGGTAGCCCAACAGAAAGCCTTGTGTGTGCAATTGTGTCCTAAACTAGAAAGCACATAAAATATTACAAGTTCTTGAGTCTTGAATGCTCCTTTCCATGTCCGGGTTGAATAATCATCCAAGTTCTTTTGCAAGGGTCCTAATAAGAAGTCCCTAAGTCCATTGTGCTTACTGTGGAAATTGGTAAATAATCGTTGGTCCTCCCTAAGCCTTAAACTAAGGGTTACTTGCAGGATCGTCCAGTTGATCCTAAGACATGTGCTAATGTAACAGGGTAACTCGTTTAATTCGACGGACTATTAACTTTGTGAGAAACGCCTTCTGACAAACTATTGAACAAGCAAAGGTTTTCCCACACGAAATGATGATGCTATAGACTATGGGTGACTCGTGACCGACAACACTATAACATTCAAAAGACACACAAAACGAACACACTTTTGGTGAATTCTATTATCGTAATAGAATTAGTGTCGACAGCGTAGACGACAACATAAAAAGATAATTCAAACGTAAACAAAATTAAAACAAAGTGTTCAACGGGAACAATTGAAAAATAAGGAAATTGCATTGAAGTAAATGTGGTGATTCATGTACATAGCACTTTTGAAAACTCTTGCTTCCTCACGCTGGGAATGTGAAGTTTTTTACAAGTGATTTTGGTACAAAGTGAACACCCCGGAGTCCTCTATGGGATCCCCTATTTATAATGAACTAAAGACACTGTCTACAGGAAAAACTACCCCAAAAATAATTGTCTGTAGACAGACGTCGTGCTACACGATCTAAAAATTGCTCCATATCTTTGGCACTCGTTCTCCTTGTAACTGCTAGTCATTTTGAATTTCAAAGTTATGCCGCTCAGGTACTTATGTTGACACCGTCCCCTATGTTTCCGATACAATCAAGAACTTCTTAAGTCCCAATCTCTGGTTTAGTCGACAGAACGGATTTTGACCCAACTTGCTTCTTCCGTCGATTTCATCTTCTGGTAACTTGTGGTTTTCCCAGCTCTTGCTTATCTTGGACTCAGCTTTTCTTTCAAACATCCCCTTGGTGAGGTATAATACTTAAATCCATAAGGCGCTTTCATTAATTACGCCTTCAACATGCCTTAATAATTTCTTGTGGTAACAAAATGCCCCCCAGAGATGCCATTTTCAAATGTCGACTTTTTACGAGATAGTGGCATCTTTGAGATGTCGAATTGCTCTTTACCGTTTCCACTTCTACTTGGTGGTACAACTGTTTGTCCCACGCTACTGACGTCATCTAATCATGACAAACATCTCCTTTTTCTCCTGAGACTCACAAAATCACGTCTCCATCACTTCACATCTCTATGACGGAAACGTGTCTCCACCCACGACTGCCCCTTTGCCTCCACATGTCCGCGGATGTGGGAACATGGGTACATGTATCAAAAAAAAGAAAATCAAACGTCCATTTTTCCTTTTCCTAGGGTTTAAGCTCTTATAAAACCCATGTTTATTCTTCTTCTTTCCTTTTTTCGTTCTTCATATTTTCCCCCTGCTTCAGTAAACGAAAATGAACAAAACTCCTTTCTTTTTAAACCTTCAACTTCTTCCATGGCCAGCTCAAGCAAAAACAAAACACTCTCCTCCGTTGCGAAGCTCACGTAACTACTCGTCATTGATGGCAAGGAATATGTTCCTGAACCTCCTTTCGCTAAAGAAAAAGCCAAAATTTGTCGTTCTCAGGTATTAATCTCTTCCTCCCTATCTGACAAACCTCTAGCATTATTAGGTCCACTCCCAGAGAATTGTCAACCTGAGATAACTAAGAAAAGTTCCTTTTTTCCCACCAGTCATATTTCTGAACCACTAGTTTCTTCTCAAAAACCTTTCTCCCTCCATTATGTCGAAAGGAACTTTAGAACTGCTCCTCCCAAGAACTGTCCTAAGTTTTGCGCTTGGATGGATCGTTTAGAGGCAGAGAAAATCGACCACTGGAAACGAATAGGTATATATACCCTTTTGCAGATTGCCCGTTGTGGCCCCCCTCAATCCTGTGGCATGTTGTTGGCTTCCCTCCAATTATGGGAAAGTTCTACCAACTCCTTTCATACAAAGTGTGGCATGATTACACCGACGTTTTTAGATATTGCTGCCATTACAGGCCTAAAACCGACCGGCAAAGTCTTCGACTGTGAAGCCGTAGCACCAGTCTCTCTAAGGTTTGACGTTGGTGATTCTCGCAAACCGACATACAATAACTTCATTGATCATCATGCTACATCTTCGGGGCCTATGACCACTGAAGAACATGTAGCCTTTCTAACTCTTTGGTTGTCTCGCTTTGTGTTCTGCTCTAGATCAATGCAGATAGCTAAACACTTTGCTCTCCTAGCGACTCAGCTACACCAAGAGCGTGACATTTCTCTTGGCCAATTAATACTGGCCTCTCTTTACGATTCTTTAACTAAGGTCGTCTGCCAAATCAAACTCCTTGACCCTGAGAACTCAAAAAAGAAGAATGTCTTGGCTCACGGTCCCTTCTGGTTCCTACGATTGTGGATCAACACCACTTTTTCTAAAGATATAACGTCTCATGGGATGAGGAGGGTCGCGTGTCCCCCAGAAGAGAAAAACCTTCTTTGGAAGCGACTGATCCCTCTTACCCCCATCGACAGAACCTTTCCTGATGTCAAGGTGTTTCTCCTTTTGTTTGACATTATGTTAACTCGCACCGACTTTCACCCCTCTATGGCTCCTTTCTGTAGTCGAACTGAAGTTCCTGAATGGCTCACCAGGGCTTTCCCTCCGAATGAAGATGAACACAAGAATGAAACTTTTGTTATCTGGAGACGCTTTCTGGTCCCCCAGTTTTTGTCGGTTGTACTATCTGGCGTCAACCCTGGACTGGTTGCTTACCAACCCAACTTGGTAGCCAGACAATTTGGACTTTGCCAGTTTGTTCTAAAGTCCCTGTTTTCTTCTCTTGACATGCTCAGAAACATCCTTTGTGATAAGCCCTGGAATGTGGTCAAAGAAGATGTTGAGGCCCTTTGGGAAAAACGACTAAGGCTCCATTCCATTCCATTTCAACCAGCCTTCCTCTGTACCAAAGAATTTGATGATTGGTGGCAATCATATCTTGCTGCTTACGTTGGTGCTCCCAAGGAAAAACTATCTGAACTAACTTAGGCTCTTATCCATTTTCCGGCGAAATCGACCAAGTGTAAGGCTCTCCATATCAAACAAATTCAAGCTTTCCAGAAATATTTTCAAGTTGTGTATCGACCTGATAATCTTCGTCGGACCATTTCTGAGGCCGCTTCCGAATTAAAGGAGAAGGTAACCGGCAGGATCCCAAAGCTTAAAATACCTGGTTACATGAAAGACAAGTATCTTTACGCCCTTCATTTCGGAAACATCAGATTCCCTCCTTCGCCATCTAGCCTATTGGCTTTCGCCTTCGGCTCTTCAATTCCAGATTGGTTTTATTGTCCCTTTTCAGACATGCAAAATGCTAATAAGAAAAAGGCCGACAGAGTGGTACCGACTATAATACCCTAATTTTGACCCTAAGATCCCTCATGGCATCATATCATTGCTCAGTGCATTGCCTCAAGGATCATAGTATGTTTGGCTCCTTAACCCTAGGGTTGGGATTTGTGTTAGTGGTTTGAGACCACCAAGCATGCTTGTATTGTATATTATTGCTTTTCTTATTTTGATTATTAACCAAAAGCACAAAAATATGTCACTAACTCTTTTTGTTTTGAAGCTCAAGTGATCATGTGCTCCAATGTTCCTAGGAGGCTCATAAGCTCAATGACGTGGCTAGATGAAGATGAGAAAAAGCATGACAATGGTACACAAAGCTCCTAATAATAATATATGTCTCCCAAGTATCTTAATTTGCCAATTTGATCAAGATAATCCAAAGGGCTTGAGGATTGTTTCCCAAGGAAACCCTAATTCAATTGTGCTTTGACTGTGCCTTACTCATGAAGCAACCTCAACCTATGATCAAAATTAATCAAGGGAAGTTCTTTCATTCATTATTTTATGCATATATGAGCCTATTTTAGGATCCTCAATCATTCATTCATCAAGATTGGAAGTTTGGCCTTGAAGAGTTGACCAGTCAAGTCATCTGACTAAACTGAAGATCACTGAGATACAACCTTTGATGTGTTTGTCAAATGAAGATGACCCCAAGATAAAACATGTTCTTAATAATCATATGAACAACTTTAATGTTCATCCAAAATCCATTTGAAACTTGGAAGGTCATCATTTATTTCAAAACATTATAGGTCATTTTGACTGAAACCCTAATTTTGGGTCAATTTCCCAAGGACGTAACTTCTTTAATTTTTATGATTTTGAGGTGAGACCAAATGCATTGGAAATATTAAGATTTCTAATTAAAATTTTATGTTTTACAAAACTTCATAATCCTAAAAGAAACACATGTGATAATACAAAACATTATAGGTCACTTTGGACCTAAGTCATTGAATTTGAAAAATGCCCAACTTCAAGTGCCCATAACTTTCTCATGAAAAATCCAAATGATTCAAAATTTGAATATAAATTGATCATCTTGAAAATATCTACAACTTTTATGTTGGAGGTTTTTTCAGTTGAAGCTTGCATCATAGAAACAGAGGGGCTTGAAGATGCTTGCTTTTGGTGAAAATTTTCAAAGGGGAACTTAAACATGTTTTGTGCCCAAACTTTCACAGCCAGTTTTCACTAATTTCCAAATGCCAAATGAATTTTTTGCCAACATTACTTTTATTCCTTATTTCAAGGGCTTTCCAACCATTACTCACATTACTTTTTTGGACTTACCATGTGTGAGTTTCGAAGAGCTTTCTTTTTATTCCCATTTTGGCATTTCATGATATAACTTGATGTGCAAGCTTGTGTAGTTCATTATGCACGTCCAATTCATTTCCAGTTGGTATCAGCAAGGATTTGCACCCATCATTGGGCCTTACATGTGCCTGTACAGGCCCATGCAAGGAGAATTAAAATCTCATGCACATGAGGGAACCATGCCTTGCAATCCATTTCAGCTATAAATAAGTGTTCATTCTCATTCAATTGGAAACCAAGTGGAGATCTTAATTGCTGCTGAATTGAAATCCCAACCCTCACTAAAGGAATTTTCAGTTTTCTCTTTCGCTTTCAAGCTTGAAATTCAACATCATTAGTTGATTTTCAAAGCTCAATTCCTTAACCTATCATCTCCATCACACTTCCAGAGCAAAAGCAGATCAAGATCTTGGAGAATTCGTGGCATTTGAAACTTTATTTTAGAGGTAGAACCTCAAACTTTTTTGATCTAGATCTTGCAATTCAATGTGAATTTCTTTGGTTTGTGTGGTTTTCTGAAGTCCTCTCACTTGAGGCAGGCCAGTGGTGGTCTTAATTGTTCAAATCGTGCCATTCCAGTTGACACACCATGATTTTCAAGCTCACATTTCTCTCTAAATAGGAATGGTGAGGATGATCCATGGTTACAGTGGTGATGTACATCACTTTAGCTTCATTTTGATGTCCAATGTTTTTATTTTCATTGCAATTTATTTTCCTGCGCGTGGTGGCCGGAACTTGTTGGATCACCGGAGAAGATCGTGGTTTCCACCACCATCCCCACGTGGTAGCCTACCAGCCTTTGGATCGTGCCTCAATGTTTTAATCACGAGCGTCCAATGTGTTTACTCATTTTAATGCAGCATGTCACGCGTTTGACTCCAGCCTACCATGTATCTGCGCCTTTGAGCCATGTGATCCATGCCACGTTAATTAATGAATTGATCTGATGGCTGCGCTTTTTTTCCTATTTTTCTACTTTCTTTTAATTTCAGTTAATTCCTTTTATTTTCAAAAATTCATAAATATTTTATTTGAAGTCACAAAAATATGAGACCAATGCCAAAAAAATTCTTGAAAAATCTAGTTTCATATTTTGATTTTTTAATTATTTTTGTGACTTCATTTAATATTTTTTGTGAATTATTTGATTTTTAATAGTTTTAATTCATTTTTAATTACTTTCTGATATTTGAAAAATCCAAAAATATTTTCCTAACACCTATGGATAATGATAAGTCAATGAAAAATAGTCTCATCAATTTCGTATTTGATTTGAGATTTATTTGAGATTTTAATTCATATTGTGTTATTTTTCATTGTTTTTAATTGTTTTTAAATAGTTTCTGACTTCAAAAATTATTGAGAAAATTTTTCAATGTTTGTTTGACCATGTTAGACATATGACAATTTAATTGGACTTGTTGAAGTTGATTTGAATTAAATTTGAGGTTTGACCATATTTTGTTAAATTTATTTTGCATTTATTTTTAATTCAAAAAATACCAAAAAGATATGGTTGACTTGTTGACTTGTAATCTTCATTTCTTTTCTGTTTGGCATTGATTGATGATGACTTGGTTCATATTTGATCAATTGAGTTTGATGCTTGAATTCTCTTTTCATCCATTTCATCTTCATCCCTTTTTTTTTTCATAATTTGGCCAATGCGTTAATGTCTTATGGTTGGTCTTGACAAATGAGAGGTTTAACCTTCTTTGATCCATACCAAACTCAACTTGATCCAAGATCAAGTGAGTTGTTTTGTGTCCAAGATAGGTTACTTCTTGGTCAAGCAAAAAACCTAAAGTCCATACAAGGCCCTTCCCCTTTTGTTTTGGCATGGCATGTTTGTGGAGCTTGACTTACTAGTCATGATCTCTAACTTGTGTTTATTTGCCTATAGTTTTATTGACCGGCTTCAGATAGGTGTGACTACTACATTAGTCCACTTACGATTGCTTAACATAGCGCTACATTATCTTATGACAAAATAACATAACCATACTAATTACTAACTTTAATTTGAGCATTTAATTTCTTGCAATTTACTTTTAATGCCATTTATTTCTTGCTCATTTATTCATATTGCTTTTCATTTTGTTCACTTGAGCACATATTTTATGTTTATGTCATTTTCCTTTTGCTAATTTGAGCTCATTATTGTATATAAATATATTGTTGTCTTGTGATTATTTTGTCTTTGTTTTGTGTGAACCTAATGCAAAAAGGAGAAACGACTTAGAATTAGGACATACCTATGCTTAAAGGAGTTCAAGAGCAAGTAGGCCTCATTCCTTTAGAATGCTAAATTTGTTGAAGAGAAACTAGGCCTCATGCCTTTAGAATGCTAAATTTCAAAGTTGACTTTAAAAGACTTCTCATCCAAACCTTTTCTTTGTCCATTCCCCTTATTGTGTTGTGAACTTTTTGATGTTTGCTCTTGTGTGATAGGGATTCTATCTTGAGATTGTGAAAGGAGGACCATTGTCATGAATAGCCAAGTTAAGAGAGACAAGCCAAATGGAGATCCTAGGAGCTTGAATCTAATTTGTGTGATTGCTTGTTTGTTTGCTAAGTCCAAAGGAAAGGAGCAGCTTGAATCATCTCTATGATTTCAAGAAAATGAACTCCAAGGGTTTTATCTTCTCTCTTATCTTTGATTACTTTAGGACTAGCCCTTCTCTTCTTCTCCCCACTCTAACCCAAACCAAAAACCATTTTCAAAACTTTGACTTTGTTTTAAACTAGAAACTTAGGCCTTATTCCTTTGACTTTTCAATCTCTTTTCATTAATACTCATTGTGAATGAATCTTAACTCTACTTTGACTTCATTTTTGTAAATACATCTAACTTGTAAATACAACTCATTTCAAGTTGTTTTGTGGTTCCAAGGGCCGCCTTTGTTAAAACTTTTCATAAACATTAGTCATAGGTTTGAGTTATCATAGTGGTTGATGTGAATCTCACCTTATCCTTAGTGATTGGATTATAAGTCTTCCATACTTATTATAGGGTTAACCCCTCACTAGTATGTCGAAGCTTTTCCTCACATGGTGGATTGTTGGTTTAGGTTGAGTTTTCTCCCTTTGATAACAAAAGACCTTAAGGCTTTTGATTAAATCAATTCACCAATGTTTGTGATTTGTACCCTGAACTACGAGGCTTTGATCCTCCTTTGTGATGGTACGTAGGCAATGGGTTCATCCATTCAAATAACAAATTTGTAAATATAATCTATTCTTTTCTCATCCCTCCAATCTTTTGCAAAATTTTTCACAAATACCAACCTACAACACATATTTGCAAAAGGGGTTCCCTTAGAGTACTAAGGATGTTTTGGATGCGTAAAACCTTCCCATTTCATAACCAACCCCCTTACCCAGATCTCTGACATTTTTATTAGTTTTTGATTTGATAAAACTTCTTACTTGGCTTTTGTTCACTTTTTAGCCTTTCTTTTGGACAAATAAAAGTGCGGTGACGACTCGAATTGTATGTTGACTTTTGGTTTAGTCAATAAACCTAAAGGTAACGAAAACCCCGCTACAGAAAAGTGGCGACTCTGCTGGGGATTTTGATACTTCCTAGTGGGTTTAGCCTACTTTTTGCTTGTATGTGTTGTATGTTTATATTTATTGGTGACATGTTTTTGTGCAAATTTGGGATGACTGTATTGTTTGTAATGTATGAATTGCTTGATATATTAATTGCTTGTGTGCTTGGTGATCTCTTGTGAGATGAGTTCTATACCCGAACTCGAGTGCACTTATGATAGGAGAATGGCATAGTCTTGTTGACTTGTGTGGAGTTATTCCTTAGAAAGTTGACTTGCAAGCCCATTCACTTGGTGGAGGTCTTGTTGGGATCAATAATGTCACACGAGTAGTCGTGGTTAGGCATTACTCTTTCCAATATAAACCTTAGAAGCCAAGGACCTTAGATACCTAGCTCATCTTGGCCTATTTTAGGACGTAGTGCGAAGGTCGTTCAAGTGTAAGACTTGAGACGATTGTTACGCGATACTACACTCATAAGAGTCCCTCTTGAGAATATTTTTGGAGAACGAGTAGTCGTTTTATCCGATAATATCCGAAAG
The DNA here is from genome assembly GCF_024323335.1 of Lathyrus oleraceus. Classification (NCBI taxonomy): domain Eukaryota; kingdom Viridiplantae; phylum Streptophyta; class Magnoliopsida; order Fabales; family Fabaceae; genus Lathyrus; species Lathyrus oleraceus. Next base: position 401,978,792 of record NC_066585.1, on the reverse strand, counting down.
ATGAGATGATGACTATGGGGACCCTTGTTAGAACATGATCATCAGGTTTAACCATAATACACTCCCGTTGGGTGGTTCTTAACCGAGACTTCATGCTCGTGACTTACAACAAACCCGTGATTCACGGTTGATCCGTTCTTGTATATCCTCAATATCAATGGAACTTGGGTGTTGATAAGGTGTAAACCATAATCCACCAAAATGGATGATTGATATTGATGATGACTTGAGCCATCCCGTGACCTTTGTGTGGTGTGAGTTGCTTGATCCTTGAGTGTGTTTGTTGCATCCATGCATTCATTCATTCGCATCCATGTCATTAACAATAAAAAATTTCAAGGAACTTAAGAGGTCTATTTTCAAATTTTCAGACATGGATAAGCAAAGAAGGAATACAGAGAAGTACAGTTTCAGACAACCCGACTTGAAAGAGTTAAGGAGTTTGACATCTTATGTATTAGAGCCTTTGGAGTTCAAAGCTCGCCATGGGAAGCTTCTGTCTATTCTTTCTACCAAGGTGGATGAAGGTCTGATGAGTGTGTTGGTGCAGTTCTATGATCCTCTCTATCGATGCTTCACTTTTCTGGATTTCCAGCTTTTGCCTACGCTTGAGGAGTATGCCTATCATGTGGGTATACCTATTCTTGATCAGTTTCCGTTCAGTGGTTTGGAGAAGATTCCGTCTTCTCAAGAGATTGTTGACATGCTTCATGTAGATGTATCTGACATTGTTGCTCATATGACTACCAAAGGTGGAATTCAAGGTCTCCCATCTGATTTTCTCATTGCCCAAGCTACTTTGTTTGGGAAGGCCATGAGTAAGGATGCCTTTTAAGCCATATTTGTACTACTCATCTATGGGCTAGTGTTATTTCCCAACATCGACAATTTTGTGGATGTGAACGCTATTAGGATTTTCTCTTCTCTTAATCCCGTTCCGACTCTGTTGGGTAACACTTATTTCTCTTTGCATATGAGGAATGCAAAGGGTGGTGGTTCCATTGTGTGCTGTCTGCCTCTGTTGTACAAGTGGTTTATTTCGCACTTGCCTCAGACGCTCGCCTTCAAGGAGAACAAGGGATGTCTAGGGTGGTCTACGAGACTTATGTCTCTCACTAATGATGATATCTCTTGGTATAACCATGTTTATGATGGCGTTCAGATTATTGACTCTTGTGGTGAGTTCTCCAATGTGCCTCTTCTTGGTACATGTGATGGAATTAACTACAACCCTGCTTTAGCTAGTCGTCAACTTGGGTTCCCCTTAAAGGATAAACCTCACAACGTTGTGTTGGAAGGCTTATTCTTTCAAGAGGGTAAAGATCCCCAAAACCTGAAGGATATGATGGTCCGCGCCTGGCGCAAAGTTCATAGGAAAGGGAGGAATGAGCTTGGTCCGAAGAATTGTATTGCTTTGGAACCTTACACTGCTTGGGTGAGGAAGAGAGCTCTTGAGTACCGCATGCCATACGATTATCCGAGACCTACCACTATGGTTATGGTTGGGCCTTCAACCCTCCCTAACCAAGGAGTAGAGGAGTTGAGAGATGAAGACCGGCCGCGTGCATGGGTTCGTGAGCGTAAGGAACTTCTTTAGCAGCTCAAAGATAAGGATGCAGTGATAGAGTTTCTAGAGCATCAGGTTATTGATGATCCCGATGATGTGGTTACTTCTCTTCTTCCTCATTAATCTAGGTTCTGGAAGAGGAAGTATGATCAGCTCGCCAAGGAGAAGGCCGATATGGAAGCAGCTTATGAGAGAGAGGTGAAGAGGCTTCGTGCAACTTATCTTCCGATCTCAAGGGCTTTGGACGATTGTTTCTAGGGCTCCATAGGATGTTCATTCTCCTTTTCTCTTGGATTGTATTTGGTTACCAAAACTGAATTACTTCTCTGGTGTAAAAAGTTTCCAAATATTATTGCTATGAGTATTCCATATATGTCTTAAAAGTTAAATATTTTCAAATATTTGCAAATACATCTCTATAAAGTTCCTCTAATAAAAAACAAACCATATGCACAAACATTGCATGCATCATATGCATAAGCAGGTTTTGTTCCGAGCTCTTGATCAGTGGTTTAACTCTTTGCTCTTCATTTATTTTGAAGACATGCTGACGCACCGGTATAATACCAGAGATAATCATCCGAAGATAATGGAGCATCTAGAGCAAGAAAACAGGGACCTGAAGGAAGAGATCGCTAGGCTGACTGCCATGATGGCGTCAGTTCTGGCCGCCCAAAGCCAAGCTTCACCAACTCCTGCAACTCCTCCTGCGAGGACTGTCATATCTAAGGTAGTGACTTCAACTGTGCCTGCTGCAACAACCCACTTCGCTCCGACTATGCCAGCCGAATTCCCTTGAGGAATGCCATCTAATTTCATGCCAGAGGGCTTCGCTCCTACTCTCGCTTCTCTGATGGCATCTAGCCTGGTCCTGTCTATGCCACCACCCATTGTGCACACCTTTCCCCGTGTTGAAGACACCATCTATCATTCTGAGCTGTCTGAGGGCCCGGATGTATATGAGAAGATGGATGAGATGAAAGATCAATTCCTTGAGCTGCACAAGGAACTGAAGACTTTGAGGGGAAAAGACCTCTTTGGGAAAAGTGCTGCTGAGTTGTGCCTAGTGCCCAACGTGAAGATCCCTGTTAAATTCAAAGTGCCTGACTTTGAGAAGTATAAGGGAAACACATGCCCGCTCAGCCATCTTATGATGTATGCTTACAAGATGTCCACATAGACTGATAATGACCAACTACTGATTCACTACTTTCAGAATAGCCTGACAGGTGCTACGCTCCGGTGGTACATGGGGCTGGAGAGTGCAAGCATCCGCTCCTTCAATGATCTAGGCGAGGCCTTCGTTAAGCAGTATAAATATAATATGGATATGGCTCCGGACAGGGACCAATTGAGGGCGATGATGCAGAAGGACAAGGAGACCTTCAAGGAGTACGCCCAGAGATGGTGAGAACTGGCAGCTCAGATAGTGCCACCCCTGGAAGTGAAGGAGATGACAAAGATCTTCTTTAAGACTTTGACCTCTTTCTATTATGAAATAATGATTGCTAGTGCTCCCTCAGACTTCACCGAAATGGTGAATATGGGATGAGATTAGAGGAGGGGGCCACGAAGGACGTTTATCTAGAGATGATGGTTCCTCAGCAAAGAAGTATGGAGGCTTTGCTAGGAAGAAGGAGGGAGAGACTCATGATGTGACCTCTCATGTTAAAAGAAGGCCCTCTATAAGGAGGAAGGATGTGCGTCCAGCCGTCAACCAACACCAGGTGGCTCATATAACACATGCTTTTTGAGAAGTTCATAAACAACAACAACAACAACATCATCAACAACAACAGGCCTACCAGCCGTGCAACAATAATAACACTAGCACAAGCAACTACGAGAGGAGGAGGGTAAGTTTTGATCCAATTCTAAGGACATATGCTGAGCTTTATCCTTCCTTGATCGATAGGAAGCTGATAACTCCACGAGATCCTCCTGCCGTACCAACCAATCCTCAGTGGTGGTATAAGCCCGAGCTTCACTGTGTGTATCATTCCGGTGCTCCCGGACATGATGTGGAGAACTGTTACGCGTTGAAGACCAAGGTGCAAGACCTTGTGAGAAGTGGGGTTTTGTTTTTTGAGGATGTAGGTCCAAATATAAAGAAGAACCCATTGCTCGAGCATGGGAAGGAAACTGTTAATATGGTCCAGGGATGCCTTGGCAAATACAAAGTCCTTTATGTGAATGATATAAGGCAGTCCTTGGTCGAGATGTACAAGCTGTTGTATGAACATAGCCATTACGAGCATGACCATGATAGGTGCCAGGTGTGCACTATCAATGAGAGAGGATGCCGTCAAGTGAGAAAGGACATCCAAGAGATGATTGATCAAGGGATGATTGAGATACTTCAGAATCGTAATGAGGATGAAGTTGATGTAATAACTCATGTGTTTAAAATTCCTGAGCCTGTTGTCATCAAGTATGATGGCAGCAAGAAGAAGGTATCACCATCTCTTGTGATAAAGCCAGCGGGTCCTGTCCCGTATGTATCAGACAACGTTGTTCCCTACCGATATAAAACAGTCATGCTGGAGGATGAAAAGGAGGTTCCGTTTCCCTCAACTTCTTTGGTGAGCATTTTAGATGTCAGTGGTGTGACCCGTAGTGGTCGTGTTTTCTCGGCTCAGCCGAAATCCTGTGAAGATGTAATGAAGATAACTGTTGTTAATCCTTCCGGTCCCGTGGGGACTTCTTCTTCAAATATTTCTATTCCTGTTGTGAAGGTTGTTGACCCTGTTACTGTTAAGAATAATAATACTACTATCCTGGTTGGCCAGTCTGGCATTCTGAAAGAGGATGGTGATGAGATGTTAAGGCTCATCAAAAGGAGTGAATATAATGTTGTTGATCAATGGCTACAAACTCCATCAAAGATATCCGTGTTATCTTTGTTGATGAATTCCGATCCACACCGCGAAGCTTTGTAGAGGGTGTTGGACGTGGCATACGTGGACCACGATGTCACAATAGAGCAGTTTGATACCATTGTTGCAAATATAACTGCTTGCAACAACTTGAGCTTCTGTGATGCTGATCTTCCCGAGGAGGGAAAAGACCACAATTTGGCTTTACACATCTCCATGAACTGTAAAGACGATGCCTTGTCCAATGTGTTGGTGGACACAGGGTCATCCCTTAATGTTTTGCCAAAATCCACTCTTGCTAAGCTTGCATATCAGGGGCCTCCCATGAGGCAGAGTGGAGTGGTTGTGAAGGCGTTTGATGGATCGCGCAAAACCGTGAACGGCGAATTAAAACTCTCGGTCAAGATTAGACCTAGTGATTTCCAGATCACTTTTCTGTTCATGGATATTCATCCATCTTACAGTTGTTTGCTTGGCAGACCGTGGATTCACGAGGCAGGCGCCGTGACATCCACCCTACACCAAAAGTTGAAGTTCGTGAAGAACAAGAAGTTGGTGGTGATAGGGGGAGAGAAGGCTCTCTTGGTCAGTCATTTATCTTCCTTCTCCTATATTGATGTTGAGGATGAGGTTGGGACTCCGTTCCAAGCCTTGCCTATTGTTGAGCCTTCAAGGAAAGGACTTTCTTCATTTGTCTCCTATAATGATGCAAAGTTGGCCATTGAGCATGGTGCAACTACTGGAATGGGGAAAATGATCAAGTTAGAAGATAACAAGTCTTGAGCTGGCATAGGGTACTCTTCTGGTGTTTCCAATGAGCGTGGGCTATTCCAGAGTGGAGGTTTCATCCACACTGTTGAAGATCAGGAAGTTGCTGCTATTGTTGAAGGTGATGAAGAGGAAGACCTTGGCAACTTTGTCATACCTGGCGGAATCTGCAATAATTGGGTCGCTGTTGATGTTCCAACAGTTATCCATAAGGCAACGTAATGTGTTCATTTTGTTCAAAAACCCTTCTCCCATGCCAAAAGGAGAAGTGATGACATTGTTGGAATAATTTGATTAATACAATGATATTCATTCAATAATCACATGTTAAATGTTTATTTTCCAAAATTATTTTTTCTTTTTGCTTTTTTGCATGAAATTGGTGATCACCGTAAAACCCTAAAAAGGAGAATAAAATCAATCTTTCTTTTCATCTGCATAATGATTTGCCTTGCTTGAATTCTGAAATCTCTTTTATACTCAAAATCATTATGCAGGTTAATCAGACCCATTGAACATAATGATCCAACACCATCTCCCAACTTTGAGTTCCCTGTATTTGAGGCAGAAGAAGATGATGTTAAAGAGATTCCTGATGAGATTACCCGTCTACTTGAGCACGAGGAGAAGATCATTCAGCCACATCTCGAGAATCTGGAAACAGTCAACTTGGGGTATGAAGACTGCATTCGTCAAGTAAAGATTGGGGAACTCCTTGAAGAGTCTGTTAAGAAGGGGTTGATCGAGTTGCTACGAGAATATGTCGACGTCTTTTCCTGGTCATATGAAGACATGCCTGGTCTGGATACTGATATCGTGCAACATTTCTTGCCTTTGAAACCTGAGTGTGTGCCTGTAAAGCAGAAGCTCAAAAGAACTCATCCTGAGATGGCAGTGAAGATTAAAGAAGAAGTTCAGAAGCAAATTGATGCGGGGTTTCTGGTGACTTCTACATATCCTCAATGGGTGGCCAATATTGTGCCTGTGCCTAAGAAAGATGGAAAAGTCTGAATGTGTGTGGGCTATCGATACTTGAATAAAGGTAGTCCAAAAGATGATTTTCCTCTACCACACATTGATATGTTGGTAGACAATACAGCTAAATTCAATGTCTTCTCATTTATGGACGGATTTTCCGGTTATAATCAGATTAAAATGGCACCCTAGGATATGGAGAAGACAACATTCATCACACCTTGGGGAACATTCTATTATCGAGTGATGCCCTTCGGTTTGAAGAACGCCGGAGCCACGTATCAACGAGCTATGACTACCTTGTTTAATGATATGATGCATAAGGAGATTGAGGTGTATGTTGACGATATGATTGCGAAGTCGAAAACGGAAGTTGAACATGTAGAACACTTGATGAAGCTTTTTCAGCGTTTGAGGAAGTACAAACTCCGATTGAATCCGAACAAGTGTACATTTGGAGTCCGTTCCGACAAGTTATTGAGCTTTATTGTCAGCGAGAGAGGTATTGAAGTTGATCCTGCCAAGGTCAAAGCAATACAAGAGATGCCGATGCCCAAAACTGAGAAGCAAGTCCGAGGTTTTCTTGGCCGCTTGAATTACATTTCGAGATTTATATCCCACATGACTGCCACATGTGCGCCTATATTTAAGCTCCTTCGGAAAGATCAACGTCATGATTGGACCTAGGATTGCCAAAAAGCCTTTGACAGTATTAAAGAGTATTTGCCTGAGCCTCCGATTCTGTCTCCGCCTGTTGAAGGGAGACCATTGATTATGTACTTGATCGTACTTGATGATTCCATGGGTTGTGTACTGGGTCAACAAGATGAATCAGGGAAGAAAGAATATGCAATATACTACTTGAGTAAGAAGTTTACTGACTGTGAGTCTCGATATTCAATGCTTGAGAAGACATGATGTGCTTTGGCTTGGGCTGCTAAGCGCTTACGCCAGTATATGTTGAATCATACGGCTTGGTTGATATCCAAAATGGATCCAATCAAGTATATCTTTGAGAAGCCTGCCTTAACTGGGAGAATTGCCCGTTGGCAGATGTTATAATCTGAGTATGATATTGAGTATCGAGCTCAAAAGGCTATTAAAGGTAGTATCTTGGCTGACCATCTGGCACATCAACCAATTGAATATTATCAGTCTGTGCAATATGACTTCCCTGACAAGGAGATTCTGTATTTGAAGATGAAAGATTGTGATGAGCCTACGCTCGATGAAGGGCCAGAGCCTGGTTCCGGATGGGGTATGGTGTTTGATGGCGTTGTTAATCAGTATGGAATTGGCATTGGGGCAGTGATTATTACTCCTAAAGGCACACATTTTCCTTTTACAGCAAGGCTAACTTTCAAATGCACGAATAATATGGAGAAGTATGAGGCTTTTATTATGGGTTTGGAGGAATGTATTGATCTTAGGAGCAAACATCTTGATGTTTATGGTGATTCGGCCCTTGTTGTTAATCAGATTAAGGGAGAATGGGAGACGAATCAGCCTGACCTCATCCCATACAGAGATTATGCGAGGAGGATTTCAACTTTCTTTACTGAGGTTGACTTCCATCATATTCCTCGAGATGAGAATCGGATGGCAGATGCTCTTACTACGCTTGCTTCAATGATTGTCGTAAAGTATTGGAATGAAGTCCCCAATATTACTGTGATGCGCTTGGATAGACCAGCTCATGTGTTTGCAGTTGAGGAAGTAAAAGATGATAAGCCATGGTATTATGATATCAAGTGCTTTCTCCAAAGTCAGACTTACCCGCCTGGGGCATCTGTTAAAGATAAGAAGACTTTGAGGAGATTATATGGTAGTTTCTACCTTAATGGTGATGTGCTTTACAAGAGGTATTTTGACATGGTTCTGCTTAGATGCGTGGATAGACACGAAGCAGACCTGTTAATGCTTGAAGTCCACGAGGGTTCATTTGGTACTCATTCCAATGGATATGCTATGGCAAAGAAGATGTTGAGAGCAGGCTACTATTGGCTGACAATGGAGTCTGACTGCTGCAAATATGTGAAGAAATGCCACAAGTGTCAGATTTATGCGGATAAGATTCATATTCCCCCGACACTTCTAAATGTTATCTCCTCACCATGGCCTTCTCCATGTGGGGAATTGACATGATTGGCATGATTGAGCCAAAGGCGTCTAACGGTCACCGTTTTATTCTCGTAGCTATTGATTACTTCACCATGTGGGTAGAAGCGGCATCGTATGCGAATATGACCAGGCAGGTGGTCGTGAAGTTTATCAAGAATCAACTCATATGTCAATATGGTTTGCCAGAGAAGATCATTACTAATAATGGATCTAACTTAAACAACAAGATGATGAAAGAGTTCTGTAGCGACTTCAAGATTGTGCATCATAATTCTTCTCCCTATAGACCCAAGATGAATGGGGTTGTTGAAGCTGCAAACAAGAACATCAAGATGATTATTCAGATGATGGTTGTTACATACAAAGATTGGCATGAGATGCTGCCATTTGCTTTGCATGGTTATCATACATTTGTTCCCACTTCAACAGGGGCAACTCCTTTCTCTCTTGTATATGGCATGGAGGTTATGCATCCCGTGGAGGTTGAGATCCCATCAATGAGAGTCTTGATGGAAGCCAAGTTGACTGAAGCTGAATGGGTTCAGAGTTGTTATGACCAACTGAATTTGATGGAAGAGAAGAGATTAACTACCATGTGTCATGGTCAGCTATATCAGCAAAGGATGAAGAAAGCCTTTGATAAGAAGGTCAAGCCTCGTGTGTTCCAAGAAGGTGACATTGTGCTCAAGAAAGTCTTGTCTTTCGCGCCTGATTCCAGGGGCAAGTGGACTCCAAACTATGAAGGTCCATATGTTGTTAAGAGAGCCTTTTTAGGCGGTGCTTTATTGCTTACAACTATGGATGGGGAGGATTTCACTCGTCCTGTGAATACAGATGCAGTCAAGAAATACTTCGCCTAAAAAATAAAAGAACAGCTCGCTAAGTTGAAAACCCGAAAGGGCGGCTTAGGCAAAAATGAGCGTCTCGGTGGATTGAAAACCCAAAAGGGCGGTCCAGGCAAAAGTTAGAGACATAAAAAAACTGAATATACATATCCACTAGATTGAGTACCTCCCCTGGGGAAATCTAGGCAAAAATTAGGGATTTGGCAAGTAACTACATCCTGACAAGACTTTGCTCTATAGTTGTCTTCTGTCAAAGATTCTCGCTCAGTCATCGTCAACTGAAGCTTCGAATACATTGGATTCAGAGTTGGTGAAGAAACGGTCATTATGTTCAATGTAGCCCTTTTTCCATGAATATCACCAGTTTCAAACTTGTAAATATCCATGAAGTCTCGCCATTTGCGGACCACCATTCTATCAAATAAATTTGAGCCTTTATCCAATTCTTTGCACTCTTATTTGTTTCTGTTTCACAAATGTTTGCATGTTTTTAACTAATGAATATCATTGTTTTAAACAAATATAGTTTTATAAACTGTTTTAAACAAAATGAAAATTCACAATGACTGAAAGGATAGATGGAATGTCCTCAGTGCTTTCCCAAGGATAGTACGATTTCCAAAAGGTAAGATATTTGTTCATCTTCTAGCATGATTATAACCTCTTCATCAGCTTTCAGTTGTCTCCTCAGCAAGAAGTTGTCTAGAGCAGTCGGTGAAGGGCTTGTGTCCCTTTTCATCCCCAGCATGGCACGTGTTGACGAAGGATTCGTTTCCGATACCCTTAGCCTAGACAGTTTCCTTTAATGGTGCCTAAAGTTTATCCCCTGCAGGGTTGCCTGACCTGAATTTGATAATTTGTTTCCCCTCTAGGTTTGTAGATTTCTTCTAAGTATTGAGAGGTGATGAGGAAGATGTGTTGTTTCCTTCCCCAGCGGAGCAAATTGTTCTTTCTCCCCTTAGCAGAGATGTCTCTCCAGTAGTTAGAAGAAATTGTTTCGATTGATAAGTATATGTTTGGAGTTAGATCCCCAGTAGAGTTTCTTCTACGACAAATCTTATTGATATTCAGCCACCGGTTCCCGAGAACTGAAGAAGTCCCCGGAGGTAGGCATTGGTGGCTTTTCCTGTCCCCAGCGGTGATCGACATCTTCCGGATGTCCGTTCGTGGCTCTTGAGCCTGTTTGTGTTAAATATGTCTGTCTGTCAGCATTAATCATACATAAATCACGCATATACATAGGCAGAAAGTGTCTATCTTTTATTCTTTATTCCCCATTGAGTTATGTCCTCGTGGATGATTATTGTTTCAGTATTCTACCCCAATTATGTATCGGTTTGGAATTATTCCCCTGATTTATATCCTCATTGGGTTGAGTCTTGTTTAATTGTGTCTTTCTAGTTTGTTCCTAGATTGACTCCTTTCTTGTTATTCCCCTGCAACTCCTTGTGGTTCAGTTGTTCAATTTCTCAGTAACCAGTAATTGTTCACCTTCTTCCCCAGCGGATTTCTGTGGTTTTCTACCCAGTAACCGATAGATGTAATCCTCTCTTTGTTGGTTATATTTACCCAGTAGTCGGTATTGATATCCCTTTGTTTTTGAGAATATCACCCAGTAGTTGGTGATATATCTCTTGGATATTTGCTTTTGTCAGGAAATTTATCCTGGGAGAATCATCTTTCATTTACCCTTTGTCTGGTAATGATTGTTTCTCCTTCAGATTGGTCATCTTTTTATACCCAGTAACCGGTATCCCGGTGTCCTTTCTTTTTGGTCGATTTATCCTTCATTAACCCAGTAACCGATTGTGGATAATCTTCCATGCGAGTATGTTATCTACGTTATGACGGTAATAGATAATATATCTCATGCGCTCTTCAGTCGAAGTCTTTTTTCTTCCCCAGTCGAGCAAGATTCATATTTCCTTGTGGAATCGAATGCCCATCCTGTAAGTCGAGTTTGCTTTCTCAGCCCTCCTTTCGGATGATGAGTGTCTTGGATATGTTCCCAATTCACGCCTGGTTGGTCACCTATTATATGCCCAGTAACCGGTATCACTGGTGTTCCTTCCTTCTGCTCTCTATTATGACTTTTTGTCCCCTGTGGAGTCAGATTTTTATGAGTTGAGATGTGCCTTTTGGGTCCTCCTCAGATGTTTTGGATGATTGATATCTTTCACCCTTATACCGGTCTTAGATATTCTTTCTCCCTGAGCGTGTTGTTCTCACACCCAGTAACTGGTGTTTTGATAACATGTCTCCCTTTGAGTTTATTACCTAGTAGCCGGTAATATCTCGTTGTTTCTTCCTCGGTTGAGTCCTTTGTGGACATCCCCATCTGAGTCTGGATTTTTATCCGATGTATCCTTTGTGGATAATTTTGTTGTATTGGCATATTCCCCAATACATGCATCTTTTCGTCAGCTCGAGTCTTTCCATCAATTTATTTTCGTGGAATTCCTTCGTGTCTCCCATCAAGTTTTCCAGTCGTGACCTGCTCACGCATTTTAACCCTATTTTCCCCCCAGAGTCTCTGCTTCCCTAGTGAATGTGTTACTCCTACGGATTTCCAGTTTCTCCCGATTTCTTTTTCTTTGTGGCAATTATTCACCATGAAGAATTTACCTTTTACATGCATACACTTGCATCATGAGGTCTCTTAGGGACCAAAATTCGTCTCTTTACTATTATTTAAGCCCATTCTACTGCGTCAAGACGAACATTTTAACCTTCATATCTCTGGCTAGAATGACCTTAAATAGGGGCATCTGTAAGACCCTAATTTTGACCTTAAGATCCCTCATGGCATCATATCATTGCTCAGTGCATTGCCTCAAGGATCATAGTATGTTTGGCTCCTTAACCCTAGGGTTGGGATTTGTGTGAGTGGTTTGAGACCACCAAGCATGCTTGTATTGTATATTATTGCTTTTATTATTTTGATTACTAACCAAAAGCACAAAAATATGTCACTAACTCTTTTTATTTTGAAGCTCAAGTGATCATGTGCTCCAATGCTCTTAGGAGGCTCCTAAGCTCAATGATGTGGCTAGATGAAGATGATAAAAAGCATGACAATGATCCACAAAGCTCCTAATCATCATATATGTCTCCCAAGTATCTAAATTTTCCAATTTGATCAAGATAATCCAAAGGGCTTGAGGATTGTTTCCCAAGGAAACCCTAATTCAACTGTGGTTTGACTATGCCTTACTCATGAAGCAACCTCAACCTATGATCAACTTTAATCAAGGGAAGTTCTTTCATTCATTATTTTATGCATATATGAGCCTATTTTAGGATCCTCAATCATTCATTCATCAAGATTGGAAGTTTGGCTTTGAAAAGTTGATCAGTCAAGTCATCTGACTAAACTGAAGATCACTGAGATACAACCTTTGATGTGTTTGTCAAATGAAGATGACCCCAAGATGACAAATGTTCTTAATAATCACATGAACAAATTTCATGTTCATCCAAAATCAAGTTGAAACTTGGAAGGTCATCATTCATTTCAAAACATTATAGGTCATTTTAATTGAAACCCTAATTTTGGGTCAATTTCCCAAGGACCTAACATCTTTAATTTTTATGATTTTGAGGTGAGACCAAATGCATTGGAAATATTAAGATTTCTAATTAAAATGTTATGTTTTACAAAACTTAATAATCCTAAAATAAACACATGTGATAATACAAAACATTATAGGTCACTTTGGACCTAAGTCATTGAATTTGAAAAATGCCCAACTTCAAGTGCCCATAACTTTCTCATGAAAAATCCAAATGATTCAAAATTTGAATATAAATTGATCATCTTGAAAATATCTACAACTTTGATGTTGGAGGTTTTTTAATTTTAAGCATGCATCACAGAAACAGAGGGGCTTCAAGATGCTTGCTTTTTGTGAAAATTTTCAAAGGGGAACTTAAACATGTTTTGTGCCCAAACTTTCACAGCCAGTTTTCACTAATTTCCAAATGCCAAATGAATTTTTCCCAACATGACTTTTGTTCCTTATTTCAAGGGCTTTCCAACCATTACTCACATTACTTTTTTGGACTTTCCATGTGTGAGTTTCAAAGAGCTTTCTTTTTATGCCCATTTTGGCATTTCATGATATAACTTGATGTGCAAGCTTGTGTAATTCATTATGCACGTCCAATTCATTTCCAGTTGGTATCAGCAAGGATTTGCACCCATCATTGGGCCTTACATGCGCCTGTATAGGCCCATGCAAGGAGAATTCAAATCTCATGCACACGAGGGAACCATGCCTTGCAATCCATTTCAGCTATAAATAAGTGTTCATTCTCATTCAATTGGCAACCAAGTGGAGATCTGAATTGCTGCTGAATTGAAATCCTAACTCTCACTAAAGGAATTTTCAGTTTTCTCTTTGTCTTTCATGCTTGAAATTCAACATCATTAGTTGATTTTCAAAGCTCAATTCCTTAACCTATCATCTCCATCACACTCCCAGAGCAAAAGCAGATCAAGATCATAGAGAACTCGTGGAATTTGAAGCTTCATTTTAGAGGTAGTACCTCAAACTTTTTTGATCTAGATCTTGCAATTCAATGTGAATTTCTTTGGTTTGTGTGGTTTTCTGAAGTCCTCTCACTTGAGGCAGGCCAGTGGTGGTCTTAATTGTTCAAATCGTGCCATTCCAGTTGACACACCATGATTTTCAAGCTCACATTTCTCTCTAAATAGGTACGGTGAGGATGATCCATGGTTATAGTGGTGATGTACACCACCTTAGCTTCATTTTGATGTCCTCAGTTTTTATTTTCATCGCAATTTATTTTCCTGCGCGTGGTGGCCGGATCTTGTCGGATCACCGGAGAAGATGGTGGTTTCCACCACCATCCCCAAGTGGTAGCCTCCCAGCCTTTGGATCGTGCCTCAATGTTTTAATCACGAGTGTCCAATGTGTTTACTCATTTTAATGCAACATGTCACGCGTTTGACTCCAGCCTACCATGTATCCGCGCCTCTCAGCCATGTGATCCATGCCACGTCAATTAATGAATTGATTTGATGGCTGCATTTTTTTCGTATTTTTCTATTTTCTTTTAATTTCAGTTAATTCCTTTTATTTTAAAAAATTCATAAATATTTTATTGGAAGTCACAAAAATATGAGTCCAATGCCAAAACATTTATTGAAAAATCTAGTTTTATATTTTGATTTTTAATTATTTTTGTGACTTCATTTAATATTTTTTGTGAATTATTTTATTTTTAATAGTTTTAATTCATTTTTAATTACTTTCTGATATTTGAAAAATCCAAAAATATTTTCCTAACACCTATGGATAATGATAAGTCAATGAAAAATAGTCTCAGCAATTTCTTATTTGATTTGAGATTTATTTGAGATTTTAATTCATATTGTGTTATTTTTCATTGTTTTTAATTGTTTTTAACTAGTTTCTGATTTCAAAAGTTATTGAGAAAATTTGTCAAAGTTTGTTTGACCATGTTATACCTATGATAATTTAATTAGACTTGTTGAAGTTGATTTGAATTAAATTTGAGGTTTGACCATATTTTGTTTATTTTATTTTGCATTTATTTTTAATTCAAAAAATACCAAAAAGATATGGTTGACTTGTTGACTTGTAATCTTCATTTCTTTTCTGTTTGGCATTAATTGATGATGACTTGGTTCATATTTGATCAATTGAGTTTGATGCTTGAATTCTCTTTTCATCCATTTCATCTTCATCCCTTTTTTTCTTCATAATTTGGCCAATGAGTTAATGTCTTATGGTTGGTCTTGATAAATGAGAGGTTCAACCTTCTTTGATCCAAACCAAACTCAACTTGATCCAAGATCAAGTGAGTTGTTTTGTGTCCAAGATAGGTTGCTTCTTGGTCAAGCAAAAAACCTAGAGTCCATACAAGGCCCTTCTCCTTTTGTTTTGGCATGGAAAGTTTGTGGAGCTTGGCTTACTAGTCATGATCTCTAACTTGTATTTATTTGCCTATAGTTTTATTGACCGGCCTCAGATAGGTGTGACTACTACATTAGTCCACTTACGATTGCTTAACATAGCGCTACATTGTCTTATGACAAACTAACATAACCTTACTAATTACTAACTTTAATTTGAGCATTTAATTTCTTGCAATTTACTTTTAATGCCATTTATTTCTTGCTCATTTATTCATATTGATTTTCATTTTGCTCACTTGAGAACATATTTTATGTTTATGTCATTTTCCTTTTGCTCATTTGAGCTCATTATTGTATATAAATATATTGTTGTCTTGTGATTGTTTTGTCTTTGTTTTGTGTGAACCTAATGCAAAAAGGAGAAAGGACTTAGAATTAAGACATACCTATGCTTAAAGGAGTTCAAGAGCAACTAGGTCTCATGCCTTTAGAATGCTAAATTTGTTGAAGAGAAACTAGGCCTCATGCCTTTAGAGTGCTAAATTTCAAAGTTGACTTTAAATGACTTCTTATCCAAACCTTTTCTTTGTCCATTCCCCTTATTGTGTTATGAACTTTTTGATGTTTGCTCTTGTGTGATAGGGATTCTATCTTGAAATTGTGAAAGGAGGACCATTGTCATGAATAGCCAAGTTAAGAGAGACAAGCCAAATGGAGATCCTAGGAGCTTGAATCTAATTTGTGTGATTGCTTGTTTGTTTGCTAAGTCCAAAGGAAAGGAGTGTAACACCCTTCTAAAATACCCCAAATATTTAATTAAAATAGCAACATATAAATCAGAATAATTATGCAGTTAAGGGTGTCACACAAACAACTTCACACATTTCATCAAAGTAGATTGTCATGCTCATTTATTTATCAAATAAAACGTTTGCATAGTACGCAGCGAATAGAAATCTCATCAGTCATGCAAAACATGTAACACATTACATGTAAAATTATTCAACAAGGTAAACATCCCGTCCCGATGTTACATCTATCAGAGCATGACCCACTAAGGAGACTACGCTAGACTCCAAGCACTAGCTTCTACTCAATCACTGCTCGTTACCTGAAAAATAGTTGTAAGGGTGAGTTCCTCAATCGATATAATAAGCATTATAAAATATCATGTCATGTTAAGTAATTTAACACATTAATCACCCTAATCACATCACACATTCGGTAACGGCACATCAATTCAAATATCATACTCAATACAATTACAACTCACGCTCATACTCAATATCAACACAAACACACGTATAATATTGGAACACATCCATTCATATTATACGCCATACACATATTATGCAATGAGACTCCATGCATGCGGTACCGACTATTTGTGAACATATAGTTCACCTCACCGTCCAAATCCAGGCACGGCTACCAAGCCCACTAGTCCCACTCATTTGAGACCTAGTGACTCACTCACTAATTCCTCACCATGGGAATTAGCTACCACCCCAAGGGCCATGCTATGCACGCTAATTCACCTAGCATGCAAACATCAACAACAGTCCAAAATGACTAACTCACTAATTCCTCACCATGGGAATTAGCTACCACCATAAAGGCCACAATATGCATGCTAATCACCTAGCAATGCTAAATCATCAACCACAATTCAAGAATAGACATATGCTCACACTCTAAGCCATAAAACAGTCTATCCACAATTGCACACATAACTGATACATTCACAAGATCATGCATACAATCACACATCATCAGTATTTTATCACATAAGCATATCAGATCATGCCAAAGAACAACCACAGTATTAGCACACTCTACTAATACCTATACTACTCAAAACAACGGGAAATGATCCCTAATATATCGTACATCAGCTAGATCACATTACTCAGCTGAACAACCAAAAACTGCACAACAACAGCACAGAAAAATCACAATCCTGCCCATACGCGTACTGCCTAGTCCCATACGCGTATGGCCCATTTCTCAGCCAAATCCCATACGCGTAACGCCATCTCATACGCGTATGCTACGCGTACCACTTCCTCATACGCGTACCAACAGAGACTAAACCACGTCCAAAACATCATCTTCCTCATCCATACGCGTATTGCCTAGTGCCATACGCGTACCAGACCATCTCATACGTGTATTGCCTAGTGCCATACGCGTATGACCAGAAACCAGACTTCCAGATCTGCTATGGCTTTCTCTGCTACGAGATCTATCCAATTCAACCTTCCACAGTCCAATTTTACACATTATTCGTTCATATCCTCTAACACAATTCATACCCTATTCGATTTCACCAATTCTAACATTTTTACATCTAATTCCTACGAATTCCTCTCAATTATAACCCAATTTCGTTCATCCAAAGGTTCACAATTTCATCATGCATCATTCAATTCAGAGGTAAATCAATGGTTTATCACTACCCATTACATATTATCCCATAATACCCATTAAACGATGATAAACCCCCCTTACCTGAGTTAATCCGGCAAATCCTGCAGCTTCAAGCTCTTCCTCTCTTCAACCCTTGTTCTCTGGCTCTTTTTGCCCTTTTCCACTTTTCTGTCCCTTTTTCCTTTTCACGTGAAAAATAAACCTTTTTACTAAAATGGGACCTTTTCTAATTTCCAACTTTTATTCCAATAAAATAATAACCCAATAATAATAATTCCAATAATATTCCAATTATTTAATTAAATTAATAAATATATTATTAACTTAAGTTAAATAATTATCTTATTTTATCGGGGTGTTACAACTCTCCCCCACTAAAAGAGTTTTCGTCCTCGAAAACATACCTCAAGCGAATAACTCTGGATAAGACTCCTTCATCTGATTCTCAAGTTCCCAAGTCACATTGCCACCTGCTGGTCCTCCCCAAGCTACCTTCACTAAAGCAATCTCTTTACCCCGCAACTTCTTCAACTCTCGATCCTCGATCCTCATAGGTGATGTTTCAACAGTCAGGTTATCTCTCACCTGTACATCATCTATTTGGATTACATGCGACGGATCAGGAATGTACCTCCTCAACTGAGACACATGAAAAACCTCATGCAAATTCGCAAGTGACGGCGGTAAAGCGATACGATAGGCTACCTCCCCTATCGGAGTAACACGAAGAAACACATGATCTCCCTCTTGGAACTCAAGTGACTTCCTCCTCTTGTCGTGATAACTCTTCTGACGACTCTGAGCAATCCTCATCTTCTCCTGAATCATCTTAATCTTTTCCGTAGTTTGTTGAACAATCTCCGGTCCAACCACAGCACTCTCACCGGACTCATACCAACATAAAGGTGTCCGACATCTCCTACCATACAAAGCTTCAAACGGTGCCATACCAATGCTCGAATGAAAACTATTGTTGTAGGTAAACTCAATCAAAGGTAAATAACAATCCCAAGCACCTCCCTTTTCTAAAACACAAGCCCTCAAAAGATCCTCCAGCGATTGAATCGTCCTCTCAGTCTGACCATCAGTCTGCGGATGATATGCAGAACTCAATCTCAGCTTAGTTCCCAAAGCCCTCTGCAAACCTTCCCAGAACTTCGATGTAAATCTAGGATCTCTGTCCGAAACAATACTCGACGGAATACCATGCCAACTTACAATCTTCTCAATATACAACTCAGCTAATCTCTCTAACGGATAATCCATTCTGATCGGAATGAAATGAGCCGATTTTGTCAATCTGTCAACAATCACCCAAATAGCTTCAAAATTCTTAATTGTCCTCGGTAAACCAGAAACAAAATCCATACTGATACTATCCCATTTCCACTCTGGAATAGCCAACGGTTGCATTAGCCCAGACGGCTTCTGATGCTCAATCTTTGACTTCTGACAAGTCAAACAAGAATAAACAAAACTCGCAATTTCTCTTTTCATTCCCGGCCACCAAAATAACTTTTTCAAATCATGATACATCTTCGTAGCTCCAGGATGAATACTCAGGCCACTACGATGTCCTTCCTCAAGAATACTCTTCTTAAGTTCGGTAACATCCGGAATACACACCCGATTACCAAATTTCAAAACACCATTCTCATCAACTCTGAATTCACCACCTTGACCTTGATTCACTAGAGTCAACTTATCAACCAACAGCACATCGGATTCCTGACCTTCTTTAATCTCATCCAGAATACCACTCGTTAACTTCAACATTCCCAGTTTAACACTATTGTGAGTACTTTCACACACCAAACTCAAGTCTCTAAACTGCTCAATTAAATCCAATTCCTTAACCATTAACATAGACATATGCAATGATTTCCGACTCAATGCATCAGCCACTACGTTTGCTTTACCCGGATGGTAATTCAAACCAAAGTCATAATCCTTCAGAAACTCTAACCATCTCCTCTGTCTCATATTCAGCTCTTTCTGATCAAATAAATACTTTAAACTTTTATGGTCACTGAAAACCTCAAATCTTGACCCATACAAGTAATGCCTCCATAACTTCAGAACAAATACCACAGCTGCCAACTCTAAATCGTGGGTCGGATAGTTCCTCTCATGAACCCTCAGTTGTCTCGAAGCATAAGCTATAACCCGCTTATTCTGCATCAACACACCACCCAAACCCAACAATGAAGCATCACAGTAAACCTCAAATGGTTCCGACGAACTCGGTAATATCAGAATAGGAGCAGTAGTCAACCTTCTCTTTAACTCTTGGAAACCTTCTTCACATTTTGAGTCCCAAACAAACGCTTGCCCCTTTCTAGTCAACATCGTCAACGGTAACGCCAACTTAGAAAATCCCTCAATGAACTTCCTATAATAACCTGCAAGTCCAAGAAAACTCCTTATCTCAGAAACTGACTTCGGAGCTTCCCACTTTGATACCGCTTCTATCTTAGAAGGATCAACAGCAACACCACCTCTTGAAATCACATGACCAAGGAAACTAACCTCTTCTAACCAAAATTCACACTTTGACAGTTTAGCAAATAACTTCTTTTCCCGCAGAACTCCCAAAACCACTCTCAAATGTTTAGCATGCTCTTCTTCAGATTTCGAATACAGCAAAATATCGTCAATAAACACCACAACAAACTTGTCTAGGTACGGATGGAAAATCCTATTCATATACTCCATAAATACTCCAGGCGCATTAGTCACACCAAAAGGCATTACAGAATACTCATAATGTCCATACCTTGTTCTGAAAGCAGTCTTCTGAATATCCTCAGTTTTCACACGTATCTGATGATACCCCGATCTCAAATCTATTTTGCTGAACACACTCGCACCAACCAACTGATCCATCAAATCATCAATTCTCGGCAAAGGATACCGATTCTTGATCGTTACTTTATTCAGTTTCCTGTAGTCCACACACAACCTCATAGTACCTTCTTTCTTCTTAACGAATAACACTGGTGCACCCCACGGTGACACACTCGGACGAATAAATTGCTTATCCAACAGATCTTCCAGCTGACTCTTCAATTCAGTTAACTCAACAGCAGACATACGGTACGGAGCCATCGATATCGGCCTAGTACCAGGTACCAAATCAATCGAGAACTCAACTTCACGCTCTGGCGGTAATTCATTCACTTCTTCAGGAAACACATCAGGAAAATCACACACCACGGCTAGATCACAAATCGCCAGTTTATCTTTAGCCTCCAAAGTCGCTAACAGCATAAACAACTCTGCTCCATCTACTACTGCCTCATTCACCTGCCTTGTTGATAGAAACAAACTCTTTTCTTCCTCAATCTCAGGAAAGATCACAGTCTTATCAAAACAGTTGATATAGACTCGGTTAAACACCAACCAGTTCATACCCAGGATAACATCAATCTGCACTAGTGGAAGACACACAAGGTCCATCCCAAAGTCTCTACCAAAAATACTCAAAGGACAATTTAAACAAACTGAAGTAGTAGTCACTGAACCCTTCGCAGGAGTATCAATCACCATACCCCCATGCATCTCAGATATCTCTAACTTAAGTTTCACAGCACAATCCAAAGATATAAAGGAATGAGTCGCACCTGTGTCAATAATAGCTACAAGAGGAAAGCCATTAATATAACACGTACCTCGGATCAAACGATCATCTGCAGAAGTCTCCGAACCTGATAAAGCAAAGACCTTGCCTCCCGACTGGTTCTCTCTCTTCGGCTTAGGACACTGTGGACTGATATGACCCACTTCTCCACAGTTGAAACAAGTCACAGTCTTCAACCGGCACTCTGCAGCCAAGTGACCACCTTTTCCACACTTAAAACACTTCTTCTCATTACTGGTACACTCATGGATACGATGTCCAGCCTGACCACATCTGAAACACTTAGCAGGGGCACTGGAGTCTCCCCCACTAGGCCTTTTCATTCCACTCTGTCTCTGGAAACCTTTGCCAGCTGCATACGGTTTCCCACGATCATTCTAATTCTTGCCTTTCCTATCAACCCTCTGCTGATAGCTCTCCGCTCTGGCCTTGGTATCCTGTTCAAAAATCCTGCAACAGTCAACCAAATCAGAAAACACTCTAATCCGTTGATACCCAATAGCCTGCTTGATCTCGGGACGTAGCCCGTTCTCAAACTTCACACATTTTGAAAATTCCCCAGTAGCCTCGTTATAGGGAGTGTAATACTTCGACAGCTCTGTGAACTTAGCAGCATACTTAGTAACAGACCGATTGCCCTGCTTCAATTCCAAAAACTCTATCTCTTTCTTTCCTCTGACATCCTCTGGAAAATACTTCCTCAGGAATCTCTCTCTGAACACTGCCCAAGTGATCTCAGCATTCCCAGCAGATTCCAACTCAGTGCGGGTAGCAACCCACCAATCATCTGCTTCTTCTGACAGCATATGCGTACCGAACCTGACCTTCTAGTTATCGGCACACTCAGTCACTCGGAAGATCCTCTCGATCTCCTTCAACCACTTCTGAGCACCATCTGGATCGTATGCTCCCTTGAACATTGGAGGATTGTTCTTCTGGAACTCACTCAGTTGACGAGCAGCTCCCATTCCCACAACATTCGGATTCCCTCCAAGTACTCCAGCTAGCATACCCAGAGCCTCAGCAATCGCAGCATCGTCTCTACCTCTTCCAGCCATCTCTGTTCTGAAAACCCAACAAGCTAAAACAATAAGTACTGATAGGGTTACACAACACCTATCCCGTACAGGGGAAACAGAATAATTATGACTCGACTCGACCGACTATGCTCTGATACCACTAATGTAACACCCTTCTAAAATACCCCAAATATTTAATTAAAATAGCAACATATAAATCAGAGTAATTATGCAGTTAAGGGTGTCACACAAACAACTTCACACATTTCATCAAAGTAGATTGTCATGCTCATTTATTTATCAAATAAAATGTTTGCATAGTACGCAGCGGATAGAAATCTCATCAGTCATGCAAAACATGTAACACATTACATGTAAAATTATTCAACAAGGTAAACATCCCGTCCCGATGTTACATCTATCAGAGCATGACCCACTAAGGAGACTACACTAGACTCCAAGCACTAGCTTCTACTCAATCACTGCTCGTTACCTGAAAAATAGTTGTAAGGGTGAGTTCCTCAATCGATATAATAAGCATTATAAAATATCATGTCATGTTAAGTAATTTAACACATTAATCACCCTAATCACATCACACATTCGGTAACGGCACATCAATTCAAATATCATACTCAATACAATTACAACTCACGCTCATACTCAATATCAACACAAACACACGTATAATATTGGAATACATCCATTCATATTATACGCCATACACATATTATGCAATGAGACTCCATGCATGCGGTACCGACTATTTGTGAACATATAGTTCACCTCACCGTCCAAATCCAGGCACGGCTACCAAGCCCACTAGTCCCACTCATTTGAGACCTAGTGACTCACTCACTAATTCCTCACCATGGGAATTAGCTACCACCCCAAGGGCCATGCTATGCACGCTAATTCACCTAGCATGCAAACATCAACAACAGTCCAAAATGACTAACTCACTAATTCCTCACCATGGGAATTAGCTACCACCATAAAGGCCACAATATGCATGCTAATCACCTAGCAATGCTAAATCATCAACCACAATTCAAGAATAGACATATGCTCACACTCTAAGCCATAAAACAGTCTATCCACAATTGCACACATAACTGATACATTCACAAGATCATGCATACCATCACACATCATCCGTATTTTATCACATAAGCATATCAGATCATGCCAAAGAACAACCACAGTATTAGCACACTCTACTAATACCTATACTACTCAAAACAACGGGAAATGATCCCTAATATATCGTACATCAGCTAGATCACATTACTCAGCTGAACAACCAAAAACTGCACAACAACAGCACAGAAAAATCACAATCCTGCCCATACGCGTACTGCCTAGTCCCATACGCGTATGGCCCATTTCTCAGCCAAATCCCATACGCGTAACGCCATCTCATACGCGTATGCTACGCGTACCACTTCCTCATACGCGTACCAACAGAGACCAAACCACGTCCAAAACATCATCTTCCTCATCCATACGCGTATTGCCTAGTGCCATACGCGTACCAGACCATCTCATACGCGTATTGCCTAGTGCCATACGCGTATGACCAGAAACCAGACTTCCAGATCTGCTATGGCTTTCTCTGCTACGAGATCTATCCAATTCAACCTTCCACAGTCCAATTTTACACATTATTCGTTCATATCCTCTAACACAATTCATACCCTATTCGATTTCACCAATTCTAACATTTTTACATCTAATTCCTACGAATTCCTCTCAATTATAACCCAATTTCGTTCATCCAAAGGTTCACAATTTCATCATGCATCATTCAATTCAGAGGTAAATCAATGGTTTATCACTACCCATTACATATTATCCCATAATACCCATTAAACGATGATAAACCCCCCTTACCTGAGTTAATCCGGCAAATCCTGCAGCTTCAAGCTCTTCCTCTCTTCAACCCTTGTTCTCTGGCTCTTTTTGCCCTTTTCCACTTTTCTGTCCCTTTTTCCTTTTCACGTGAAAAATAAACCTTTTTACTAAAATGGGACCTTTTCTAATTTCCAACTTTTATTCCAATAAAATAATAACCCAATAATAATAATTCCAATAATATTCCAATTATTTAATTAAATTAATAAATATATTATTAACTTAAATTAAATAATTATCTTATTTTATCGGGGTGTTACAAGGAGCATCTTGAATCATCTTTATGATTTCAAGAAAATGAACTCCAAGGGTTTTATCTTCTCTCTTATCTTTGATTACTTTAGGACTTGCCCTTCTCTTCTTCTCCCCACTCTAACCCATACCAAAAACCATTTTCAAAACTTTGACTTTGTTTCAAACTAGAAACTTAGGCCTTATGCCTTTGACTTTTCAAACTCTTTTCATTAATACTCATTGTGAATGAATCTTAACTCTACTTTGACTTCATTTTTGTAAATACATCTAACTTCTAAATACAACTCATTCCAAGTTGTTTTGTGGTTCCAAGGGCCACCTTTGTCAAAACATTTCATAAACATTAGTCATAGGTTTGAGTTATCATAGTTGTTGATGTGAATCTCACCTTATCCTTAGTGATCGGATTATAAGTCTTCCATACTTATTATAGGGTTAACCCCTCACTAGTATGTCGAAGCTTTTCCTCACATGATGGATTGTTGGTTTAGGTTGAGTTTTCTCCCTTTTATAACAAAAGACCTTAAGGCTTTTGATTAAATCAATTCACCAATGTTTGTGATTTTTATCCCGAACTACGACGTTTTGATCCTCCTTTGTGATGGTACGTAGGTAATGGGTTCATCCATTCAAACAACAAACTTGTAAATATAATCTATTCTTTTCTCATCCCTCCAATCTTTTGCACAGATTTTCACAAATACCAACCTACAACACATATTTGCAAAAAGGGTTCCCTTAGATTACTAAGGATGTTTTGGGTGCGTAAAACCTTCCCATTTCATAGCCAACCCCCTTATCCAGATCTCTGACATTTTTATTAGTTTTTGATTTGATAAAACTTCTTACTTGGCTTTTGTTCGCTTTTTAGCCTTTCCTTTTGACAAATAAAAGCGCGGTGGCGAATCGAATTGTATGTTGACTTTTGGTTTAGTCAATAAACCTAAAGGTAATGAAAACCCCGCTACACCGACGAAGCATTATCTGCCCAACTACTCAGGGACACTTCATATTGATCCTCAATATATTAGAGTCTGCGATACCACACAAATTGGTAACACTTTTCTAGAAAGCTGGCACCTCTTTTTATTTGGATTCTGTCGCTTACTTGATTTTCCATGTTTTCTTTACAGCAATCCCCATAGACCCTGTGGATCACGCTTCTGTCGATGAACCTATCATTTTGACAGAAAAGACTCAGGTTCAAATCTGGATGACTTGCCGTTTTCTTTTACTTTGGTATATATTCTTAACTGTCATTTCCACTCTTGCAGGCTACTCCTGAGAAGTCTTCTGATGATGATGAGCAACCCATTTTCCAAGTTTTGAAAAAATCCAGTTCTTCAGTATGCAACTATATGTAGCAACCTCATTCGGCCCTGTGATTTCTCGATGAAAAACAATACATGGCTTCTAACCTTTTACCTATGTGCAGGGTCAACCACGTTCGACAGATCTGCCTGTCCCTTCCCCTCAGTCCAAGAAATCCAAAAAACATAAGCGTTCTACTACCACAGAACCTGAGGTATTTCTTGTCGGCTTATCCGATCTTATGACTAGAATATCTGCTTATAACCTCTCTTCCTATCTTCAGCCGACTCCACAGCCGACTCAGCCATCTCCTCAACAATCCCACAAATCCAAAGGCCACCAGGGCCATAAAAGGATGGTGAAGCAAAAAAGAAAAAACAACACAAAGTGCTGACTACAGAGGTTCCTTCTTCTCTAGATGCTGACACCATTGTGGTCGACATGTCTATCCTCAATATGGTCTCTAATCCAGCTGTGGGGACTTCGAAGCTGACCAACATCCTTGTTGCTGCTATCTTGGAGGAAGGGAATTCGGACATTGTTCTCCCTACACCGACACAGGTAATCACTTGTTTTACTATCTTTTCCCTGAATTGCTGGACTTTTCTTACAAACATCCTTTTGCTCTAAAACAGGCTGATGCTTCTGGTGAGCAACCTCACCATGTTGTTGACTATACACCCTTGTCGATTCCTTCTTCTCCATCTCACCAAGCAACCTCTGTCGAAAATGCTTGTGAGTTCACTGACTCTCCTATCCAGACTAGTGATAGTGATTCTGGTTCAGTCACTAGCCCTACCACGCACACGGATTCCAGTTCGACTAGTTCTGACTCTAGTCTTTCTTCAGCTTCCTGGACTTTACAGGATTCAAGGGGACAAGGAAATGCTGGCATCACAAAAGTCCATCCTCCTCAAAATGCGCCTCTACTAACTACTTCCCCTTCATCTTCCCAGGCGCTGGCAATAAAGCCTTCTGCTCTAGAAGCAATTGCTAGGCTCCGTAGTCTAGTAAGATCACGTGATGCTTCTTCAGATTCGGAGCAGTTTCACCAACTCCATTCTGAAAAGATGGGTCCTGATGTGACAAAGGTTAAAGCCCTGATGGACAGGGTCCGTTTCTACGCCTTGAATCCGGATCTATCCCATGTGCTTCTGAGTGAACCTACTGTCGGCCCAGAACTCTTACATGTGCTTGCCCAACTCAAGGAGCTTCACCTTTCTGAGTACGCTAAGTGTATGATGGCCACATTTGAAAAACTTCTGGTTCCCATGCTGCATCATCTCGACTACGTTAGGGAAAATGAACACCAGATTGAAACTACAGAGGCCTTTGTGAAGGAGAAATGGGAGCTGGTGATGAAAGCCGATGAAGAAGTCACCAAATTGCTGGGAATGATTGAGGAGAAGCAGAAGGAATTGGCCCCTAAACAAACAAGAGCTACTGAGATACGCCTCCAAATTGATGACCTTCGGCGTCAAATTGCTGCTATGGACAGTGAATTAGGGTCAATTACTGAGGAAGAATCCCGCATTGTCAACAAGGTTGTGAAGCCAGCCCAAGATACTGTCGAGCAAACCACCACAGATGCCTTGGTCGTAGCTGAAGAACTTTCCAAAATTGAAAAGAAACTTGAACAGCTTAGGGTCCAGGCCGACAAATTTGAACCTCAGTCTCTGCACTACAATCTTGAGCTTCAATCATTTCAGTCTAGATTCGACAACTTTTAGTCGTTTTTATTTTGATGTAATATTTGAACAATGGCTTCTGCCAACTTTTATGCCACTCCTTTATTTTTGGTGCTTTTGTAGCTGGTTTCAAACATAGTTTTCTCCAACCTAATTTATTCGACAACCATTTAGCTTGTCAAAATCTTGACCTCTTGAAGGAGAGGCCTATACTTTTTTAAGTATTTTCTATTTACTCTCAAGATTCGTCTATCTGGTGCCAACTCTTCGACCTCGTAGGCGTTGTTAGAAAAAACCTGTAAAACCTTAAACGGTCCTTCCCAATTTGGGGACCATTTGCCCAAGACTCTGTCATTTTTATCCATAGGCAACATCACTCTCCAAACCAAATCGTTGACAACAAACATTTTGCCCTTCACCTTCTTATTGTAGGCTCTAGCAACTTTTTCTTTCTGCCTTTGTAATGAATCCAAGGCTAACATTCTTTCCTCATCTAACTCGACCAGTTCGTCTGCCATCATGCTCCAATAATCTTCAGAAGGTATTTCACGTTGCCTCTGGATTCTGATTGCATGAACCTGAATCTCTACTGGTAACACTGCATCATGCCCATATACCAATTGAAATGGAGTTATTCTGGTTGCTTCTTTTGGCGACGTTCGACATGTCCACAAAGCTTGATCTAACGTCTTATGCCAATTTCTTGGCTTCTTGCCTACATGTTTCTTTATTAGGCTAATGATCACTTTATTGGCCGCTTCGACTTGGCCATTTGTCTGTGCGTTATATGGGGTAAAAGTCAATAATTTGATTCCAATCCCTTTTGTAAAGTCTTGCATCTTTCGACCAATAAAAACTGACCCTTGGTCGGTTGTAATTGCTTCTGGGGTACCAAATCTGCATATGATGTGACTTTGGACAAAGTCTATCACAACCTCTTGATCCACATTTGTCAATGCTACGACTTCGGCCCATTTTGTGAAATAGTCGATACCGACCAAAACATACCTTTGTTGTTTCGACGAAGCTTGTTTTATTTCTCCAATCACATCCAATGCCCACCCTCTAAAAGGCCAGGGCTTCACAATTGTATGCAACTCGCTTGCAGGCACATGCTGTATGCCCCCATGCAATTGGCATTCCTGACAACTTTTAGCAAATTCAATGTAATCTTTCAACATTGAAGGCCAATAAACTCCTGAGCGCATCAAAAGCCATTTCATCTTCAGTCCCGCTTGATACGCCCCACACGCTCCACTATGTACACTCGACACAGCCACATATGCCTCACTTTCTCCAAGGCACTTTAGTAAAACTCTGTCAGCTATCTTTTTGAAGAATTCATCATTCACCAGGACATAGCTGAGGGCCCTATAGTTTACCTTTCTATTTGTCGACCCTATAGGATTACGTAAATAATCGACTAACAGCTTGCGCCAATCATTTTCTCCCCCGTCTTCGATGGTCAGAATTGCAAAATGATATCTATCTACATCTCCTAACTTTATAATCGACAAATCTGATGGTGATAACAATGTTGCTCATACCTTCTCTCTTACTTGAACCTCTTCTTCATTCTGGTCTTTCGACGCTTTATACCCTGAAGCTTCCTGCGCCAAATCAATTGCTCTCTGATTCTCTTTCCGTGGTATATGCTGGAGGCTTACTTTATCAAATGTCTTGAGTAGTCTGATGGTAATCACAAAATACATGATTAAATTTTCTTTGACACACCTGTATTCTTTTGATACCTGTTTAATTACTAACTCAGAGTCTCCCATAATTTTGACATTCCATGCCTCCGAATTCCAGCAGAAGTTCAAGTCCTGTGATCAAAGATTCATATTTTGCTTCATTGTTTGTGCATACTCCTTCAACTCTGTATTTGAACTCTTCTGGAATTCCATATGGAGAAATCATGACTCCCCCCATCCCAAATCCGTTCTTATGTCTTGAACTGTCGAAGTACAACCTCCATGGCACTATGTCTATAGAATTTTGAGCCATTTCGCCCATTGAATGGTCGACAAGGAAATCTGCCACCACTTGCCCTTTCATCGCTTTTAAGGGCACGTACATCAGAGAATACTCAGTTAACGCCAAAGCCCATTTACCAATTCGACTATGCAAAATTGGTTTAGACAACATGTGCTTAATAATATCAAAGTGAGAAGATACATACACATCAACGGGCTTAATATATTGTTTTAGTTTCATACAAGAAAAATACAGGCATAAACATAGTTTCTCTATATCACTATACCTAGTTTCAGGAACATTAAGCATTCGACTAAGGTAATACACATGTCTTTCGACACTTTTATCATCCTCTTGGACCAACATACTTCCTATAGTCGATTTTGAAGCTGCAATATACAACCTCATTGGCCTATTCCTAACAAGAGGGGCCAATACTGAAGGCTTAGTCAAATACTCTTTAATTTTGTTGAAAGCCTCTTGATGCTCTTCTTGCCACTTAAAATCCTCATTCTTTAGTCGAAGGAGTGGTGAAAAAGCTTTAGTTTTACCACTTAAATTGGATATAAATCTTCTAAGAAAATTTATCTTGCCCAACAAAGATTGAAGTTCCTTTTTGGTCGACGGAGGCTTGACGTCCATAATGGCTTTTGTTTTGCTTTGGTTTACTTCAATACCTTTTTTATGCACCACAAAGCCAAGGAAATCACCCGACTGCATACAAAAAGCACACTTTAATGGATTCATTTTCAATCCACATTTTCTCATCCTTACAAAGGCCTTTCGGAGATGTTCGACATGAGTAAGTCGAAAATTTGATTTTATCACGATATCATCAATGTATACTTGCATGAAATCTTCAATAAAATCATGAAACACTGAGTTCATTACCCTCTGATATGTCGCTCCGGCATTTTTCAGGCCGAATGGCATGACAACCCATTCATATGTACCTAAGGCTCATGGGCATCGAAACGCCGTCTTCGGCACATCTTCATCTGCAATAAAAATTTGGTTATATCCAGAATAACCATCTAACATACTTAAATATTCAAAATCAGCTGCAGAGTCGACTAGCATTTCTGCTACGGGCATGGCATACTCCCCTTTGGGGGTAGCAACATTTAGATCTCTAAAATCAACGCATACTCGTAAAATACCCATTTTTCTTAATTACTGGCACAATATTGGCCAACCATTCAACATACCTTGCAGCTTGTATAAACTTGCTTTTGAGGAGCCTTTCTATCTCTGCTTTTATTTTTGCCATGATATCTGGTGCGAAACGCATAGGCATATGCTTTACTGGCTTTCTTCCAGCTTTTATTGGCGGTTTTAGCTCTACCAAATCCCTACTTAAACCAGACATTTCGTTATAATCCCAAGCAAAATAATCCTTAAATTCTTTAACTAGAGATATTACCTCAGATTTTAACTCTTTGTCGATGTTGGCGCTTGTCGCCATTTTCGCCAAGGTCGACTTCTTCTGAGGGGTCTTGTGGTCGCATCTTTTCTAGCGCCTTTGGATCTTTTTCAAACCCTAAAGGTTCGTCATCGTAAATGCAATCTAAACTTTACATGTTGACATTTCCTTTAGTCACAACTGGCTTATCTAGAGGCTCTGGCTAAATAGCCAAAATATCTTCTTTCTTTAAAACATAGGCTTCAACAGCCATGTTTTCTTCAGCCTCTAGGGCCGATTTTATTTTGTTCTCGGCAACGTAGGCCGAAATCCTCTTTAGAGCTTCTAGCTCAGACATCATCAGTGACATCCCCCAACCCGTCGGCCAGATTTTTGGATAAGGTGGTTCCTCTAAATGTTCCACATCCCAAATGAAGCCATGAATTTCGTGCAAAGTTAGGGAAACAAAATCTTCACTCATATTAGAATACACATCCTCAAGTGGTAAACAAGTAGAAATGTTAGCCAACTTTCTCTCGAATTCCTTCTTGCCGACATTGTTCAGTCAGCCATGAAATAGCCTTGATCAGCTTCAATGTTTTCGACCACTCCATCTTCTCTCCAAATTACCAATCTCTGATGTGCTAAAGATGGTACAGCTCCCACACCATGGAGCCATTCTCTGGCGACTAGTAAATTGTAACTTGGCTTGGCATCTATTACCATGAACAATGTCAGCCTAATGATTGAGCCGACAGTGACGTTCACCATGATCACACCCATGGTGCTTTTTGTCTTGCCCCCGTAGTCCGATAAGACTACATTGTTGGATCTAACATCAGTGTCATACTTGCCAATTTTCTTCAAAATATGGTGTGGCATGATGTTAATAGTAGCACCACAATCTACCAACACTTTGTTGATAGTCACACCTTCCACTTTAGCCCTAATCAATAGAGGTTTCAGATGACTCTTCATAGCCATTGTGGGCCTCTTAAAAATTGCTTCTTGGCTCTCAACAGAACCATCATTCAGCACAAAGTAACATCTTGGCTTATGTAACGCCATTTCTTCAGTGTCGGCATCATCTACCGAATTCTTCACCTCAGTAACGCAATTGTATTCTTCTGGTAGAATTCACAACACGTTAACTAAGATATCCAAACTTGCTTCTGATTCTGAATTGAAGTCATCAATAACCTCATCAGAACATTTTTCAGTTGGTCGACGGATGTACTCCCTGATCTGTTCTTTAGCTGCAGTGTCGACCCTCACAACAACTCTCTTTCCAGAATCAGCCCCATTAGGCATGCCTTTTCCAGCCATTTCCCTAACAGCCTCTCTTTCAGCCTGCTTGCGACGTTGAAAACGTCTCCATTGAGTTCTGGACATGGGGTTCTTCCCCAAATAATTTTTAGAAACATGAGTCCTTTTCTCAGACTTGAACTCACGCCTGTAGTTGATTGCTAAACCTCCTCTAGCAGCAGCAACACCTTGTGGGGTTTCTAGTTTTCCCTGAGGCTAGATCCAGGTGCCTCTAGAAGCACTTGCCAATGGTACGAAGCTCATAGGCCTTGCTTGAGCATTTTCCACAACTTTCCTTGGGATTATTTCATTATGGAGGGCTCTGTTCAGCCCACTTCCTCTCCTTTTCCCAATTGTAGCTTTTGGAAATTTTCAGCAACAACTTTGTCGGTGACAGCGCCACATCTAGGGCATAAGCAGACTTGTGAACCCTTATTCTTGCAGGGATACAGGAAATCTACCAAATCTTCATCAGCCCTTGGATAGACTTCAGCTATGTCGACATCTGGGCTTTCATCAGTTTCCTCTAACATGTCAGCCTCATCATATTCAGTGATCTCGACCATGTTGATATCGACTAGCTCAACAAATAGAGCTTCCTCCTAGTGGAGAGGGTCATCGTTGATCTTCATTTTGCGGCCAGTAAATTTCATCCTGCCTTCTTGAATTGCTTTCTGAACCAGATCCCTAAAAAGATAACAATTAGAGGTATTATGACCAAGATAATTATGATACTTATAAAATCCTCTTTTCTGTCTTTGTTCCAATGGTGGTATTTTAGTACCAGGTGGCACCATCATTTGACCATCTTTAAATAACAAATCAAAACATTCCTCATATTTTATCACATCAAATGTATAAGTTTTTGAAAGGAATTTTGGATTGTTTTCGACAGGATTTTTCCCTTGTGCAGGAAGTAATAACCGACACTCATAAGCAGATCCTGGATTTAACTCAGCCACGGCAATTTCTAATTCGGTCGATGGGGCATAATCAGCCTCATAGATTGGATCTGTCGCATCATAATCGACGAAAGCTATTTTTTCCTTCTTAGCCTTACTGTGTCTAACCTTTTCTAACCTTAGCCGTTCGAGATGTCGAACTCTATCAGCCAATTGTGACACACTCTTAACAAAGGTTGGGTCTATTTTCTTCCTAATGGAATGATCTAACCCCCCAGCAGCCATTTGAACAAGTTCATGTTCTGGTACTTGCGTAAAGCACCTGGCCTTTAATGATCTAACTCTATTCAGATAATCGTCAATACTCTCAGTAAACCTTCTCTTAATGCTATACAATTCTGCCAAACTGATTTTGGAGTGCCCTTCGTAAAACTATTCATGGAACTTCTTTTCTAACATGGCCCACGAATCAATTGAATTTGGGGCCAAAGAAGTGAACCATGTGAAGGCAGCCTTAGTCAAAGAAGAAGGAATGTTTTTTACTCTCAAACACTCATTATGAGCCAAATCTCCCGACTCTGTTAAATATCTGGCAATATGTTTTATTGTTGACTCACCAGACTCTCCCCCAAACTTAGTGTATTTGGGCACCTTCGTTCCTCTACGTGACTCGATTTGGAGAATAAATTCAGCCAATGGGGCGTATAGTGGCCTTTGCAATGTGGCACTCATACCATTTCTAGCCATAATTCTTTCGACAATAGTTGTCAAATTATTTTCCGCTGCTAAGTCTTCTTGCCGATGTTGATCGACAATTTGATCAGCATCCTGATGTGGGTTAACTAACACTATCTAGTTACGTCCTGCTACTCCTTACTCAACGCCTTGATTTTTTTGGGGTCTAAGGATTTGTCACTCATGGACTGTCTCATCTTCTGATGCCCCTATCTCTACTTGGACATGAATGGTTTACCTAACCACTTGTGCCATCTGTCGAGTCGGTGCCCCTAGGAAGTTACACAAGCGTGTCAATTGATTAGCCACTTGCCTATTTGTTTCAGTAGATTCCTGTATCACATGATTAAAAAATGTACCCATTTGATTAGTTACCATATTAACCAACTCATGATTACTATCATCCATTTGTTGCCTCAACGCCGCTATTAAAGTATTCGACAGCAACATGGTTCTATTCTGAGTATTATTCCTATTCTGAGCATTGCCCCCTTGCGCTAATCTCTGTAAGGAAAGACTCGTATTTTGAGTGTTGTCTGAAAACAATGCTGCACTTGATGTTGACTGATATCCTGGCATTAAGGAATACGACATTCCATAAAGAGGATCTGTGGTGCGAAAGCGAGGCACATAAGGTTTGAACGTTGTTATCGTTGACCCTGAACCTCCCGGTGGAGGTAAAGGAATTGATTCTCCAACCGCACTTCTAGTCGACATCATTGAGGCTGCACTTGTCAACGGGGGCAAAGTTGCAACGTACGAAATTACTGTCTCTGTAGTGGATAAAGTCCCTTGTGGCACTTAATCCATATTGGAGTTTGACATTTTCACAGTTTCTTGTGGTCTACTATATAGTTTGCCACTTCTAAAATTCATGCAATTGCGTAACTACACTAGCACTGGTCCCACTGGGCGTGCCATTTTGTTTACTGTGGAAATTGGTAAACAACCGTTGGTCCTCCCTAAGCCTAAAACTAAGGGTTACTTGCAGGATCGACCAGTTGATCCTAAGACATGTGCTAATGTAACAGGGTAACTCATTCAATTCGATGGACTATTAACTTTGTGAGAAACGGCTTCTGACAAACTATTGAACAAGCAAAGGGTTTTCCACACGAAATGATGATGCTATAGACTATGGGTGACTCGTGACTGACAACACTATAACATTCAAAAGACATACGCAACGAACATGCTTTTAGTGAATTCTATTATCGTAATAGAATTAGTGTCGACAGCGTAGACGACAACATAAAAGGATAATTCAAACGTAAACGAAATTAAAACAAAGTGTTCAACGGGAACAATTGAAAAACAAGGAAATTGCATTGAAGTAAATGTGGTGATTCACGTACATAGCACTCTTGAAAACTCTTGCTTCCTCGCGCTGGGAATGTGAAGTTTTTTACAAGTGATTTTGGTACAAAGTGAACACCCTGGAGTCCTCTGTGGGATCCCCTATTTCTAATGAACTAAAGAGACTGTCTACAGGCAAAAGTACCCCAAAAATAACTGTCTGTAGATAGACGTCGTGCTACCTGATCTAAAAACTGCTCCATATCTTTGGCGCTCGTTCTCCTTGTAACTGCTAGTCATTTTGAATTTCAAACTTATCCTACTCAGATACTTATGTCGACACCATGCCCTATGTGTCCGATATAATCAAGAATTTCTTAAGTCCCAATATCTGGTTTAGTCGACAAAACGGATTTCGACCCAACTTGCTTCTTCCGTCGATTTCATCTTCTGGTAACTTATGGTTTTCCCAGCTCTTGCTTATCTTGGACTCAGCTTTTCTTTCAAACATCCCCTTGGTGAGGTATAATCCTTAAATCCATAAGGTTCTTTCATTAGTTGCGCCTTCAACATGCCTTACTAATTTCTTGTGGTAACACATTGTCCATTACATTCCATGCTTAGGACTTATTGTCTTTTTGTATTTTTTAAGTCTTTACCATTTTTAGGTTCATTTTAAGATGAAGTGAAGAATGATATAAATGTACAACTATAGTATAAACAAAAAAAAGCAAATAAAGTAAATGTACAAAAAATTAAATGTTAGGAGTTAGGTACAAGAAATTAAAGGTTAGAGGTTAGAATGCGGAATTTAAAAGTTAGACGCGGAAATTAAAGAATTAGATGTTAATTGTTAGATGTTAGATCAAAGTAGAAGAATATTCAATGCCAATATTAAAATCAAAATCTAAAATCAAAACAATTCTAATATTATCAAACAAATATAAAAATAAAAATCAAATTCTAAAATCAACAAAATTCTAATATTAACATCAAATGAAATTCTAATCAACACAATTATTAACACTAATATTAAAATGGAAATCCAAAGTTCAAACAATTAACAAAATTAACTTTCTAAAAGTCAAACAATTAACAACATTAACATTCCAAAGTATTACCACAATTATCATTCCAAAATATTAACAAAAAATCCAAAATAATTACCAAAATTAAATTCTAAAAGTTATCCAAATATTAAAACTCTAATCATGAACGACATCATATTGTAACCAACTGTCCAAGTAGCATGGGCCAAATCCTAATTCTAGGCCCAACTAGGGGGGTGTATGGACAAGGTAGTGGGGCAGCAAAAGGAAAATTGGGCCTTGATTATGCATAGGCCCAACACACATGTGAATTAAGGGAGAAAACGGATGGAAATTCATCCTTCCTCCTTCACTCGCTTGCTTAGTAACAATAAAAAGAGAAGAAAGAGGATAACATCGGCGCTCCAAAGCACCGCCGCGCCGAAGCTCTTCGCCGGCGGCGGTGGAGCGCAACCTAGTCTAATGCCTCACTCAATTAAAACGCGACGCCGACGTGGGACTTTTATACGGACCGAATCGCACGCCAGACGAAAATGGATTAGGATTCGATCGTGATTCACGACCGCGCCTCAGCAACGACAATGAAACCCAACTCAACCGGCCAACGCGAAGAGAAGGGAAACCTACTGGAGATGGATAAATTGGATCCGTCGGCGAATGTCGGATTCCGAGCTCAGGTGCCTCACTCTCGTCCAATCCTCTTCCTCCTTCTTTTAAGCTACGCTTAACTATGATGTGCTTCCTCTACGTAATTGTTTTAGTGTGACTTTCCGTTTTGTTCTACTCTGGATTAAGCGTTAAGAATATAGCAGATTTGGATCGTGTATTTGAATGGTTAATGGATAACAAATTCGATTGGATTGAAGGTTGGTTAATCGGAATCCAAAGGGTATTGAATATGAATTGCAGAATATTGTGAGAGGGAACCCAATACACTGTGAGCTCATGCGTTCTTATAGAAATCTGAATGGGAAGTGGCACTTGATTTTCATTGCTGACACTCACAAGCAGATCCTGGATTTAACTCAACCACGTTAATTTCTAATTCGGTCGATGAGGCATAACCAGCCTCATAGATTGGATATGTCGCATCATAATCGACGAAAGCTATTTTTTCCTTCTTAACCTTACTGTGTCTAACCTTTTCTAACCTCAGTCGTTCGAGATGTCGAACTCTATCAGCCAATTGTGACATACTCTTTATAAAGGTTAGGTCTATTTTCTTCCTAATGGAATAATCTAACCCCCCAGCAGCAATTTGAACAAGTTCATGTTCCGGTACTTGCGTAAAACACCTGGCCTTTAATGATCTAAATCTATTCAGATAATCGTCAATACTCTCAGCAAACCTTCTCTTAATGCTAGACAGTTCTGCCAAACTGATTTTGGAGTGCCCTTCGTAAAACTGTTCATGGAACTTATTTTCTAACTTGGCCCACGAATCAATCGAATTTGGGGCCAAAGAAGTGAACCATGTGAAGGCAGCCTTAGTCAAAGAAGAAGGAAAGTTTTTTACTCTCAAACACTCATTATGAGCCAAATCTCCCGACTCTGTTAAATATCTAGCAATATGTTCTATTGTCGACTCACCAGATTCTCCCCCAAACTTAGTGTATTTGGGCACCTTCGTTCCTCTAGGTGACTCGATTTGGAGAATAAATTCAGCCAATGGGGAAGCGTATAGTGTCCTTTGCAATGTGGAACTCATACCATTCCTAGCCATAATTCTTTCAATAATAGTTGTCAAATTATTTTCCACTGCTAAGTCTTCTTGCCGATGTTGATCGACAATTTGATCAGCATCCTGATGTGGGTTAACTAACACTATCTAGTTACGTCCTGCTACTCCTGACTCAACGCCTTGATTTTGTTGGGGTCTAAGGATTTGTCCCTCATGGACTGTCTAATCTTCTGTTGCCCCTATCTCTACTTGAACAGGAATGGTTTACCTAACCACTTGTGCCATCTGTCGAGTCGGTGCCCCTAGGAAGTTACACAAGCGTGTCAATTGATTAGCCACCTGCCTATTTGTTTAAGTAGATTCCTGTATCACATGATTAAAAACTGTACCCATTTGATTAGTTACCATATTAACCAACTCATGATTACTATCATCCATTTGTTGCCTCAACATCGCTATTGAAGTATTCGACAGCGGCATGGTTCTATTCTGAGTATTATTCCTATTCTGAGCATTGCCTCCTTGCGCTAATCTCTGTAAGGAAAGACTCGTATTTTGAATGTTGTCTGAAAACAATGATGCACTTGATGTTGACTGATATCCTGGCATTAAGGAATACGACATTCCATAAAGAGGATCTGTGGTGCCAAAGCGAGGCACATAAGGTCTGAACGTTGTTATCGTTGATCCTGAACCTCCCGATGGAGGTAAAGGAATTGATGCTCCAACCGCACTTGTAGTCGACATCGTTGAGGTTGCACTTGTCAACGGGGGCAAAGTTGCAACCAACGAAATTACTGTCTCTGTAGTGGATAAAGTCCCTTGTGGCACTTCATCCATATTGGAGTTTGACATTTTCACAGTTTCTTGTGGTCTACTATATAGTTTGCCACTTCTAAGTTTCATGCAATTGCGTAACTACACTAGCACTGGTCCCACTGGGCGTGCCATTTTGTTTACTGTGGAAATTGGTAAACAATCGCTGGTCTTCCCTAAGCCTAAAACTAAGGGTTACTTGCAGGATCGACCAGTTGATCCTAAGACATGTGCTAATGTAACAGGGTAACTCGTTCAATTCGACGGACTATTAACTTTGTGAGAAACGGCTTCTGACAAACTATTGAACAAGCAAAGGTTTTTCCACACGAAATGATGATGCTATAAACTATGGGTGACTCGTGACCGACAACACTATAACATTCAAAAGACATACACAACGAACACGCTTTTGGTGAATTCTATTATCGTAATAGAATTAGTGTCGACAGCGTAGACGACAACATAAAAGGATAATTCAAACGTAAACGAAATTAAAACAAAGTGTTCAACGGGAACAATTGAAAAATAAGGAAATTGCATTGAAGTAAATGTGGTGATTCACGTACATAGCACTCTTGAAAACTCTTGCTTCCTCGCGCTGGGAATGTGAAGTTTTTTACAAGTGATTTTGGTACAAAGTGAACACCACGGAGTCCTCTGTGGGATCCCCTATTTCTAATGAACTAAAGAGACTGTCTACAGGCAAAAGTACCCCAAAAATAACTGTCTGTAGATAGACGTCGTGCTACACGATCTAAAAACTGATCCATATCTTTGGCGCTCGTTCTCCTTGTAACTGCTAGTCATTTTGAATTTGAAACTTATCCCGATCAGGTACTTATGTCGACACCGTCCCCTATGTGTCTGATACAATCAAGAACTTCTTAAGTCCCAATCTCTGGTTTAGTCGACAGAACGGATTTCGACCCAACTTGCTTCTTCCGTCGATTTCATCTTCTGGTAACTTTTGGTATTCCCAGCTCATGCTTATCTTGGACTCAGCTTTTCTTTCAAACATCCCCTTGGTGAGGTACAATCCTTAAATCCATAAGGCGCTTTCATTAATTACGCCTTCAACATGCCTTACAAATTTCATGTGGTAACACATTGTCCATTATATTCCATGCTTAGGACTTATGGTCTTTTTGTATTTTTTAAGTCTTTACCATTTTTAGGTTCATTTTAAGATGAAGTGAAGAATGATATGAATGTACAACTATATTATAACCAAAAAAAATCAAATAAATTAAATGTACAAAAAAATAAAAGTTAGGAGTTTGGTACAAGAAATTAAAAGTTAGAGGTTAGAATGCGGAATTTAAAAGTTAGACGCGGAAATTAAAGAATTACATGTTAACCGTTAGATGTTAGATCAAAGTAGAAGAATATTCAATGCCAATATTAAAATCAAATTCTAAAATCAAAACAATTCTAATATCATCAAACAAATATAAAAATAAAAATCAAATTCTAAAATCAACAAAATTCTAATATTAACATCAAATGAAATTCTAATCAACACAATTATTAACACTAATATTAAAATGGAAATCAAAAGTTCAAACAATTAACAAAATTAACTTTCTAAAAGTCAAACAATTAACAACATTAACATTCCAAAGTATTAACACAATTATCATTCCAAAATATTAACAAAAATTCCAAAACCATTATCAAAATTAAATTCTAAAAGTTATCCCAATATTAAAAACCTAATCATGAACGACATCACATTGTAACCAACTGTCTAAGTAGCATGGGCCAAATCCTAATTCTAGGCCCAACTAGGGGGGTGTATGGACAAGGTAGTGGGGCAGCAAAAGGAAAATTGGGCCTTGATTATGAATAGGCCCAACACACATGTGAATTAAGGGAGAAAACGGATGGAAACTCATCCTTCCTCCTTCACTCGCTTGCTCAGTAATAATAAAAAGAGAAGAAAGAGGATAACATCGACGCTCCAAAGCACCGTCGTGCCGAAGCTCTTCGCCGGCGGCGGTGGAGCGCAACCTAGTCTAATGCCTCAAACTCTCCTAAATGGAACTGAAGACACACTTCCTCACTCAATTAAAACGCGACGTCGACGTGCGACTCCTATACGGACCGAATCGCACGTCAGATGAAAGTGGATTAGGATTCAATCGTGCTTCACGACCGCGCCTCAGCAACGACAATCAAACCCAACTCAACCGGCCAACGCGAAGAGAAGGGAAACCTACTAGAGATGGATAAATTGGATTCGTCG
Organism: Lathyrus oleraceus; assembly: GCF_024323335.1. NCBI lineage: Eukaryota > Viridiplantae > Streptophyta > Magnoliopsida > Fabales > Fabaceae > Lathyrus > Lathyrus oleraceus. The sequence continues at coordinate 401,938,067 of NC_066585.1, read as the reverse complement.
GCGAATGTCGGATTCCGAGCTCAGGTGCCTCACTCTCGTTCAATCTTCTTCCTCCTTCTTTTAAGCTACGCTTAACTATGATGTGCTTCCTCTACGTAATTGTTTTAGTGTGACTTTCCGTTTCGTTCTACTCTGGATTAAGCGTTAAGAATATAGCAGATTTGGATCGTGTATTTGAATGTTTAATGGATGACAGATTCGACTAGATTGAAGGTTGGTTGATTGGAAGCCGAAGGATATTGAATATGAATTGCAAAATATTGCGAGAGGGAACCCAATACATTGTGAGCTCATGCGTTCTTATAGAAATCTGAATGGGAAGTGGCACTTGATTTTCATTGCTGACACTCATAAGCAGATCCTGGATTTAACTCAACCACGTTAATTTCTAATTCGGTCGATGAGGCATAACCAGTGTCATAGATTGGATATGTCGCATCATAATCGACGAAAGGTATTTTTTCCTTCTTAACCTTACTGTGTCTAACCTTTTCTAACCTCAGTCGTTCGAGATGTCGAACTCTATCAGCCAATTGTGACATACTCTTTATAAAGGTTAGGTCTATTTTCTTCCTAATGGAATAATCTAACCCCCCAGCAGCAATTTGAACAAGTTCATGTTCCGGTACTTGCGTAAAACACCTGGCCTTTAATGATCTAAATCTATTCAGATAATCGTCAATACTCTCAGCAAACCTTCTCTTAATGCTAGACAGTTCTGCCAAACTGATTTTGGAGTGCCCTTCGTAAAACTGTTCATGGAACTTATTTTCTAACTTGGCCCACGAATCAATCGAATTTGGGGCCAAAGAAGTGAACCATGTGAAGGCAGCCTTAGTCAAAGAAGAAGGAAAGTTTTTTACTCTCAAACACTCATTATGAGCCAAATCTCCCGACTCTGTTAAATATCTAGCAATATGTTCTATTGTCGACTCACCAGATTCTCCCCCAAACTTAGTGTATTTGGGCACCTTCGTTCCTCTAGGTGACTCGATTTGGAGAATAAATTCAGCCAATGGGGAAGCGTATAGTGGCCTTTGCAATGTGGCACTCATACCATTCCTAGCCATAATTCTTTCAATAATAGTTGTCAAATTATTTTCCACTGCTAAGTCTTCTTGCCGATGTTGATCGATAATTTGATCAGCATCCTGATGTGGGTTAACTAACACTATCTAGTTACGTCCTGCTACTCCTGACTCAACGCCTTGATTTTGTTGGGGTCTAAGGATTTGTCCCTCATGGACTGTCTAATCTTCTGCTGCCCCTATCTCTACTTGAACAGGAATGGTTTACATAACCACTTGTGCCATCTGTCGAGTCGGTGCCCCTAGGAAGTTACACAAGCGTGTCAATTGATTAGCCACCTGCCTATTTGTTTCAGTAGATTCCTGTATCACATGATTAAAAACTGTACCCATTTGATTAGTTAACATATTAACCAACTCATGATTACTATCATCCATTTGTTGCCTCAACGTCGCTATTGAAGTATTCGACAGCGGCATGGTTCTATTCTGAGTATTATTCCTATTCTGAGCATTGCCCCCTTGCACTAATCTCTGTAAGGAAAGACTCGTATTTTGAATGTTGTCTGAAAACAATGATGCACTTGATGTTGACTGATATCCTGGCATTAAGGAATACGACATTCCATAAAGAGGATCTGTGGTGCCAAAGCGAGGCACATAAGGTCTGAACGTTGTTATCGTTGATCCTGAACCTCCCGATGGAGGTAAAGGAATTGATGCTCCAACCGCACTTGTAGTCGACATCGTTGAGGTTGCACTTGTCAACGGGGGCAAAGTTGCAACCAACGAAATTACTGTCTCTGTAGTGGATAAAGTCCCTTGTGGCACTTCATCCATATTGGAGTTTGACATTTTCACAGTTTCTTGTGGTCTACTATATAGTTTGCCACTTCTAAGTTTCATGCAATTGCGTAACTACACTAGCACTGGTCCCACTGGGCGTGCCATTTTGTTTACTGTGGAAATTGGTAAACAATCGCTGGTCCTCCCTAAGCCTAAAACTAAGGGTTACTTGCAGGATCGACCAGTTGATCCTAAGACATGTGCTAATGTAACAGGGTAACTCGTTCAATTCGACAGACTATTAACTTTGTGAGAAACGGCTTCTGACAAACTATTGAACAAGCAAAGGTTTTTCCACACGAAATGATGATGCTATAGACTATGGGTGACTCGGGACCGACAACACTATAACATTTAAAAGACATACACAACGAACACGCTTTTGGTGAATTCTATTATCGTAATAGAATTAGTGTCGACAACGTAGACGACAACATAAAAGGATAATTCAAACGTAAACGAAATTAAAACAAAGTGTTCAACGGGAACAATTGAAAAATAAGGAAATTGCATTGAAGTAAATGTGATGATTCACGTACATAGCACTCTTGAAAACTCTTGCTTCGTCGCGCTTGGAATGTGAAGTTTTTTACTAGTGATTTTGATACAGAGTGAACACCCTGGAGTCCTCTGTGGGATCCCCTATTTCTAATGAACTAAAGAGACTGTCTATAGGCAAAAGTACCCCAAAAATAACTGATTGTAGATAGACGTCGTGCTACACGATCTAAAAACTGCTCCATATCTTTGGCGCTCGTTCTCCTTGTAACTGTTAGTCATTTCGAATTTCAAACTTATCCCGATCAGGTACTTATGTCGACACCGTCCCCTATGTGTCCGATACAATCAAGAACTTCTTAAGTCCCAATCTCTGGTTTAGTCGACAGAACGGATTTCGATCCAACTTGCTTCTTCCGTCGATTTCATCTTCTGGTAACTTGTGGTTTTCCCAGCTCTTGCTTATCTTGGACTCAGCTTTTCTTTCAAACATCCCCTTGGTGAGGTATAATCCTTAAATCCATAAGGCGCTTTCATTAGTTACGCCTTCAACATGCCTTACTAATTTCTTGTGGTAACACATTGTCCATTACATTCCATGCTTAGGACTTATTGTATTTTTGTATTTTTTAAGTCTTTACCATTTTTAGGTTCATTTTAAGATGAAGTGAAGAATGATATGAATGTACAACTATAGTATAAACCAAAAAAAATCAAATAAAGTAAATGTACAAAAAATTAAATGTTAGGAGTTAGTGTAGCGGTGTATTCGTCGCTATATGATCTATCGATTAAATCATAAGCTAGAGATACATTGAAATTTCGAGTCGCCACCGCACTTTTATTTATCCAAAGGACTGGCTAAAAAGCGAACAAAAGCCTAAGAAGTTTTACACGTAGAAAACTAATAAAAAGATCAGAGAGTCTGGGTAAGGGGTAAATTACGCAATGGGAAGGTGTTAGGCACCCACTACGTCCTAGGTACTCCTAGGGAGCCCTTTTCACACTTATTATGCTAAATTGTTATTTTGTTATGACATATGTATTGTGCAAACATGATTGGGATGATGAGAAAAGAATGTACATGTTTTATTATTGGGTTTGAACGGATAAACCCGCTGCCTACGTACCTTCCATCAAAGGTAAGGATCAAAACGCCGTAGTTCGGCTAAAAGATTTCCAAAAGTGGGTTAGGTTCAATTTTAAACACAAACCCTAGGTCTTACGTTATCCACGGGAGAAAACTCAACCTTATACAAACAACAACGTCCACCATGTGAGAACAGCTTCAACTTGCCAGGGAGGGGTTAACCCTATAATAGGCAGGGAAGACTTACAATTCAATCACTAAAGACAGAAGGTGAGATTAACATCAACCACTAAGATAAATCAAACCTATAGCTCATGTATGAAAGCATTAATGGACAAAGCCAAAACAAGTGAATGAGTGAAGTTACTGATTATGATTATGAAAATGGAGTCAAAGTATAATTAAGATCAATTCAAATAAGTATTATGAAAATGAGTTTAAAAAAAAGGTCAAGGACTTGGGGTCCAGGTTTTTAGTTTGAAAACATGAAGATGTTTGCACAACACTTATGTCAAATTTGAAAGTCAAGAGTGTGAAAAGTCTAGGACATAATGAATGATGAATAGATGAAGGTGGATAGTAAAACTTCTTAGAAGGTTCACTTCTTGAAATCATGTAGAGGATGATTCAAGTGTGTCCTTTGGAATAGCAATGGATAATAATAAACAAACAAAGCAAAAGAAAAGCGGATATCGGATGCCAATCAATGGTCTTGTACCAATCTCCTAAAACAAAACGGGATATCAGAGGCCACTCTATGGACTTACACTAATCTCCACAGGCAAAGAAATAAAAGTGGATACCGGATACCAATAGATGGATTTACACCAGTCTCCTAAAACAGAATAGGATATCAGAAGCCACTCAATGGTCTTATACTAATCTCCTCAGAAGAAAACAAAAATGAAACATGGAAATCAACTGCCAATCTATCTGGACTTAGGTTAACTCCACAGTATGGTCCTAGGAAATCCAATGCCACATTACAGGGACTTACAATGGATCCTCACATACAAGAACAAAAGCAACAATATGATCACAGGAATGCAAATGCCAACTTACAGGGACTTATAATTGCAACCTCTCATACAAACAGATAAACAAACTATGATCACAGGAAAGCAGATGCCAACTTACAGGGACTTATAACTGTATCCTCACATACAACATCCAACAGATCAAATTATGATCATAGGACAACAGATGCCAACTTATAGGGACTTATAACTGTATCCTCACATACAAACAGATAAACAGAAGATATGAGTGACCAATGAGGTCTTACACTCTATCCTTCCATATCATAGGAGCAAATGCCAAAGCCATGGACTTACAATTGTCCTCAATGGGCAAACAACAATAACAAAAGTCGCACAGACAAATGGTATGATCATGCACTAATGGCAATTGATGATGATGATAAATGCATAACATACAGGCAAACAAGTGCACATGAAGCAATCAATCAATCAATGAATATCAAAACAGCACACTCTATAGCCAAAACAGGGGGGGCTCACACAAGAGGGTTTGACTTTGAAAGTCCACTGTAATAGGTAAGTGTCACTCTTAACCTTGCCATTGAGAGGCTAAGGTGAAGCAGATGAAAAGGAGATGAGGGGTGTGCCTCATTGCTTCTATCCCTGATCAGGGAGAGCATATAAGAAAGTGTGGGAGCTCAGAAAGATGGAGCTCTCTCCACATTATTGACTCGATTAGATCTTGGGTATTTATCTCAATGCTTCAACCATGTAATGGGAGCAAAGAGAGGACACACTGAATAGTGGGGGATAGATTGCTTATCCCTACCTTCCACCAATTGCCTTACTTGAAGGACTTTTCCTGCTTGGGACAATTTTAAACACACACAGGCATTGCCTCTTAAGGAGGACTTCAGACAGTTTGCCCGGTCAAATAACAGACCGGGTCTCCAGACTACATGAAGAAGAAAGGTTTATACCTCAAAGCAAATGCTAAATAGCAAAGCAAGCAAGTTCAAAGAACTTAAGCAACTAAAGTACCTGAAAAAGTCAAACTTATTAGTAAACAAATCAACAGTTCAAACCAAAAGAAATGGATAAACAACAATCAACCATAAACAGAGGTGCCAAGGCACAAAGCCAAACTCATATGAGTCACACCTACAAAACAAGGGTTAGCACAATATATAATCCAACTCAATTAAATTTGAATGATCTTTGAGGCATTGGTGCTTAACCTGAAACAATAGCTCAATTGTAAGCTCAAAAGACCACTAGGACTAGCCTAGGGTCAAAGATGAAAGAAAAAAGTCAAACAGCAAAGAAAAGTCAACCCAATTCATGGTCAAACAATTAAGAAGTAATCTCAATTAGATTCACAATCAAATCATGCATCAATGTCATTTTATGCACAAAAGAATGCAAAGCATGGCAAGAAGGAGCACAAGTAGGTCAACAGCAAGACTTCCTTCAAAAGTCAACCCAAACAATCTCAAAAATTATCAAATAAATCACATTCAATCCTAACATCTAGCATGGCAAGCATGTCAAATTTCATGGCATTTGGATGAGAGGAAGGCAGTCAATTAAAATCATGAAGTCAACATAATTTCAAGTATGCACAATGAAGGTCAACAAACATGGGTCAACTTCAAAAAATCATATCAAATTGAAAACAGATGAGAAATGAATGAGATTAACACCAATGCAAAGCTCAAGATGTCTAGTTATCACATATGAAATTTCATGGTCATACAATAAGATGTGAGAATTTCACAAAGGATATGGCAATGTGTATCACAAAAAGTCAACAAATGACTAAGCATGGAAGAAAATTCTCAAATAAATTGGAAACAGCATGGTAAATTCCAAGAAAATTCATACACAAACTAGACATGTGATAGATGATTCATGCAAATTTACAAATGATTTGGAGGCCAGGAGACATGTGAACAAAAATCAAGAAAATGCACATCATTGGTGTGACACAAATTGTCACACCCTACTTCAAAAATTCATATCTAGCAAACCACAAATGATAAATGCACAATCTTTATACCAAAATGAAGATGAATGCGTCTAGTTTCACCATAAAAAATTTCAGGGGCATTGGATACATCATGAGTATTTCACAAAAGGAATGGCACAATGTATCAATTTGGCATACATGTTAGGAAACCAATTATCAATTAAAATCCAGCCAATGAAAAATTAATTAAAAATCACAATTAAATACTAGACACATTCATGAACATTATGGAAAAAATCTCATGATTTTTGGATTTAATTTGAGTGAAATATGAATTGTGGAAGTTGATGATCAATTGGTAGCAAACATGAGCAAATAGCATGGCAAATAGTCAAACATTGGTCAACACAGTGGCAAAGTGGTAATATAGCGTGCCACTTACTGGAACGCTGCGTTTTGGGTGGGTGTAAGGAAATGTTCTCATTGGCTCTCAGCCAATGGAACAGTGCACGGGCCAATGGCAGTGCAAGTTTTTGGGTTCAACAATAAACCCTAGGGTTTAACAGCATGGCCAACAAATTCAAACTTCATGGTTCATCAACAGCATGCGAAATTCAAACAAAATGGTAGACAAATGGCAAAGGCAATGGTTTATGTAATTACCAACAATAACAGCAATCAACACACATGCATATATGAACTGGATTTCTGGAAATATGTTAGGTTTTCATGGCAGCAGGGCATATGTTCATCATCTTCATGCAAGTCAAAAAAATTCAAAGTGCCCAGAATTTAAAATCGACCATGCTAATAGCACCATTATCCATCAAGTAACAAGAATATAGCAAGGGTTTTCATGAAATCACACACATGTGAGCAAATCGATGGAGAATAGGTTTGGATGCAAAAATGTAAACTCAGATTTCTCCCTCATGTCACAACCATTTTAAGCATGCTTTAGTTCATTAGAATCAGCTCAAGAAGATCTTTCATAAATATATCATGGCATGGTAAAAGGAGTAGGTCGATTACTTACTTGTTTTTGAAGAAAAATGAAGACAGTGGTTGTTTGAGTGATTCAAGCTCAAACAGGTGAAGATGATGCTTTGGAGTGATGAATCCTTGAGGTTGTTTGGCTCAGCAAAGCTTGTAACTCTCCAAATTTCCTTTCACCATTATTATGCTCTTTGAAAAACAGAACAAGGAAGGGGTTGTGCAGATGATGATTGATGGTTCAAGGATGCTCCAAATGTTGTCCAAGTGAAGCAAAAGCCAAGGATTGCTCGAGGGTTTTTGGTGTTTTGAGCAGAAAATGCAAATATGCCAAATTGCAAGAATGGGAGAATGAGCTTTTTTCTGTCGTGTGGCTGCTGCTTAGGGTTGCAAATGAACAGAAAAATTGCTTATATGTGACTGTTTAAAGTTGGTTTAAGAGATGCTAAGCTGGATTAGCTCAAATGGAGTGATTTGCTTTTTTGCTAATTTGGTACAAATGAACATGGAGGTGCAAAGTCTTGCACGGTTTTGGGCTTGGACAGGCTGTACACAGACCAGGTTTTTGCTGTTTTGCATCTGCTTGTGAGTGGTTAACTTGTTTTGCTCTTTTGACTCCAATTTGCAAAAAATACCAAGTTATGTACCTTTGGCCAAAATTGTGATTTGATGAAGGCATGAGCATGAATTCAAGCTTGGAGCAAGTTTCAAATATGATTTAGAATGAATCCCCATTGGCCAATTGTGTAAAAAGTGTTTGGATCAAAAAGTCAAAGTTTGGTCAAACTTGATTTTTAAATGAAATAGGTCCAAAAATGCCATTTTGATTGGCAAGGTTTTGGTGCATGAAATTTATATTTTTGGAAAGAGGAGGAAAAATGTGGTTTGTAGGAAAAAACCCCACCAAATTTGGCCTTATGGTTTGAGAGTTATGGCTCTTTGAAGTTCACAAATTTCTGAAATTGAATTGATCATATCTTGACAACCACACATGGGATTTGAGAGTTCTTGGACTTTTTGAAAATGGGAGAACAAGATCTTCAACTTTCATGTTGGGCAAAAATTCATTTGGAGCTTGTATCATGATGTAAGTTTAAGATCAAGAAGTTTCCATTTTTGGCAGTTGAAATTACAGGTCCACTTTCTATTTTGGGAAATTTCTGATTTTACTTCAAATTCTCCCATGATGAGGTTTGACATGATAGATGAGGCTTATACAAGCATGAATGAGCTCCTTCAAATCAATTCTATCCATCAAATCATTGATTAAATCCACAGTTGACTAAGTTTGACTTTTCTAGGGTTTTGGATGATTGGACCACTTCTGATGAATTCCCAACCCTAATTCCTTGAGAACTTGACTTCAAATGATGTCATAAGATGTATGAACTCTTGATTATTGATCATGGTGCCCAAATTCTGCAAGAATGGCCACCATCCACTGCTTTGACTGACTGTTGACTGACTTTGACCTAATTTCTGATGATTGCTTCAACTGCAAGCAACAAGGTTAGACTGACAATATTTTTGTACTTTGAAATGATAAACATATGTATAGCAAAAATATACAAATGCAAAGCATGCTTGGTGATCAAGAAATCAACCCACAAGGCAACCTACCCACTAGGAGGGGACAAAGGCATGCAATGATCCTTGAGGCCATGATATGATATGATATGGGCCATGAGGGATCTTAGGGCCCAAAATTGGGGTCTTACAGTTAGGTACATGAAATTAAAGGTTAGAGGTTAGAATGCGGAATTTAAAAGTTAGACGCGGAAATTAAAGAATTAGATGTTAATTGTTAGATGTTAGATCAAAGTAGAAGAATATTCAATGCCAATATTAAAATCAAATTCTAAAATCAAAACAATTCTAATATCATCAAACAAATATAAAAATAAGAATCAAATTCTAAAATCAACACAATTCTAATATTAACATCAAATCAAATTCTAACCAATACAATTATTAAGACTAATAATAAATGGAAATCAAAAGTTCAAACAATTAACAAAATTAACTTTCTAAAAGTCAAACAATTAACAACATTCACATTCCAAAATATTAACACAATTATCATTCCAAAATATTAACAAAATATCCAAAACCATTACCAAAATTAAATTCTAAAAGTTATCCAAATATTAAAACTCTAATCATGAACGACATCACATTGTAACCAACTGTCCAAGTAGCATGGGCCAAATCCTAATTCTAGGCCCAACTAGGGGGGTGTATGGACAAGGTAGTCGGGCAGCAAAAGGAAAATTGGGCCTTGATTATGCATAGGCCCAACACACATGTAAATTAAGGGAGAAAACAAGTGGAAACTCATCCTTCCTCCTTCACTCGCTTGCTCAGTAATAATAAAAAGAGAAGAAAGAGGATAACATCGGCGCTCCAAAGCACCGTCGTGCCGAAGCTCTTCGCCGGCGGCGGTGGAGCACAACCTAGTCTAATGCCTCAAACTCTCCTAAATGGAACTGAAGACACACTTCCTCACTCAATTAAAACGCGACGTCGACGTGCGACTCCTATACGGACCGAATCGCACGTCGGATGAAAGTGGATTAGGATTCGATCGTGCTTCACGACCGCGCCTCAACAACGACAATCAAACCCAACTCAACCGGCCAACGCGAAGAGAAGGGAAACCTACTAGAGATGGATAAATTGGATCCGTCGGCGAATGTCGGATTCCGAGCTCAGGTGCCCCACTCTCGTTCAATCCTCTTCCTCCTTCTTTTAAGCTACGCTTAACTATGATGTGCTTCCTCTACGTAATTATTTTAGTGTGACTTTCCGTTTCGTTCTACTCTGGATTAAGCGTTAAGAATATAGCAGATTTGGATCGTGTATTTGAATGTTTAATGGATGACAGATTCGACTAGATTGAAGGTTGGTTGATTGGAAGCCGAAGGATATTGAATATGAATTGCAAAATATTGCGAGAGGGAACCCAATACATTGTGAGCTCATGCGTTCTTATAGAAATCTGAATGGGAAGTGGCACTTGATTTTCATTGCTGACACTCATAAGCAGATCCTGGATTTAAGTCAACCACGTTAATTTCTAATTCGGTCGATGAGGCATAACCAGTGTCATAGATTGGATATGTCGCATCTGTTGGTGTAAGCCCTAGAGGCCAATACTTTTGGTACTTGTATCGAATTATTTATTAATAATAAAAAGGCATTTTTCTTTATTATGTTTGTTTAATAAAGTCCCTGGAATAGATAGTCCATTTAATGTATCAAGTATGACTTAATCATGAGATCACATTAAACATAAGGACACTATTCTTAAAATGTCCGTAGTCAAGCTTTATTATGAAATGGGATAACATTAAAGCATGGAGACTATTATGTTTGTAGACTGATGATCACGTCTCATGGATCATGGATAAAGAGTTATCAAGTCTTAAACATAGGTATGAATATTAAGAGTAATATTCATACTGGATTGACCCGCTATGAGAATACTATATAGAAAGTTATGCAAAGTGTCATAAGTTATTCTCATGGTGATAATAGTGTATACCACTCTTCGACCTGAAACCACTATGGATCCTAGATGTAGAGTCGAGTGCTTTATTGCTGATCCAACGTTGTCCGTAACTGGATAACCATAAAGGCAGTTGATAGGTACTCCACGAAGCATGCTGAGGGACATGAGTGTCCTAGATGGAATTTGCCAATCCTGCTTAACAGGATAAATGTCTATGGGCCCAATATTGAACTGGACAAGGGTGACATGGTCTATACCTTGTGTTCAATATAGACATAAGGGCAAAGGGGTAATTATACACATAATTATTATCACAGGAGGTTTTGTCAGATCACATGACATTTTCGTGACTTGGGTAGCAGTGATGTGTTGCTAGATACCGCTCACTGTTTATTATGTTAAATGCATGATTTAATATAATTGCCAACGCCGCGAAAACCTATAGGGTCACACACAAAGGACGGATTGATGAGAGATAGAATAATTAAGGAACATCGTAAGGTACGGTGTACTTAAGAAGAATACGAAATATGGTAAAGTACCAAATACTTAAGTGATTTTGGCATATTCTGAGATATGGGCCAAAATGCACTTAAGTGGGCTTTTTGGCTTGAAGCCCACACAAGTGGTTCTATAAATAGAACCCCTTGGGTAGAAGCATTCACACTCCAGACAACACAACTGAAGAGTTGGAATTTCGTATCTCTCTCTCTCACTCAAAGCCTTCACTCACAAACAGCTAGCACTGCGATTGAAGGAATCCGTTCGTGTGGACTGAGTAGAGACGTTGTCATCGTTCAACGTTCGTGATCGCCCCGTGGATCTGTATCAAAGGTTGATCATTGTCAGAGATCTGCACCAAAGGTTTGAATCTCCACAAGAGGTAACGATTCTATCACTGATCATGCTCATTCGTAAGGATCATTAAAGGAGAAATTTTTATATTCCGCTGCGCCTTGGATGGCAATTCTCCTTCAGTGGTATCAGAGCCTGGTTACGAAACCATGAATCTGATAACTATTTTTGTTCTGTAATAATATGATTAAAACAGAATGAATCAAAGGTTAAATTGAGATCGATCAAGTTACATATATGTGATATATGTAACCCTGATGCAAAATACATTATATATGATATAGTGTTCTTGTTTCATTCATTCAAAAACCTCGATGATTGTTTTCCTTTGAGCGATCAATGGTCGTTTGCTTCTTGATCCGACATTAGTATGGTGAAGCAATGACGTGTTGATCAATCATACTGAATTAACAATCGAGACGTATTTGACGGTCTGAAATTGGTGCATCAGGGTTAGTGACGACACAAGGGTTGTGTTGTTAGAGAGTTATGCGATTGGGGTTTGATTGCACAAGAGTTGTGCGTCCTAAACACTTTTCCGAACAGTGTTAACCGGTTAACGCGTATGGTTAACCGGTTAACATAATACGAAATAATTTTTTTAATTTTGGAACAGTGTTAACCGGTTAACGCATATGGTTAACCGGTTAACGGAATGCGAAATAAAATTTTTGAGATTTTCAAACAGTGTTAACCGGTTAACGCATTTGGTTAACCGGTTAACGCAAGGCAGAAAAGAGTTTTCTAAATAATTTCAAACAGTGTTAACCGGTTAACGCATATGGTTAACCGGTTAACGCAAGAAAAAATTCACCGGTTCGGCTAGAAAAAGTGCTTTGAAGTATCAAGTGTTGATATGAAAAACGACGTCAATTTTTAAATGAATTGTTCATTAAAACACCCGTTCCCGCTGTCCGGGCAGCGGACCCCCGGCTAACTCTGCGTAGTGTGATTGGTTGTCGAAATTTAATTTGATTAATTAAAGGAATTAATAATAATAATAAAGTTTTTATTATTGTGGTGATCGGTTATGGCCTTAGTTTTCCTTTGTTTTGTTTTGGATTTTAAAATACGACCTGCGTGTCGTGCCTCTCTCTTAATCTCCCAAATGTAACTTCTTTTCTCATCTCACTCCCTCGTATGTAAAACGAGTTTCTTTCATGTAATGTAATGATATGAAGAAAGCAAAGAAGTCAGTGCCAAAGGAAGACAACCTTGAAGATCTTGCTTGGAGAAGCTTAGATCGTTATAGGTTAGCTTAGGTTCTCTCATTGGCTTGGGAGAACAATTGCGCTAGGGGCCATAACTGTTTCATTCTGTTTATACAAGCATGAATGAGGTTTGACATGATAGATGAGGCTTATACAAGCATGAATGAGCTCCTTCAAATCAATTCTATCCATCAAATCATTGATTAAATCCACAGTTGACCAAGTTTGACTTTTCTAGGGTTTTGGATGATTGGACCACTTCTGATGAATTCCCAACCCTAATTCCTTGAGAACTTGACTTCAAATGATGTCATAAGATGTATGAACTCTTGATTATTGATCATGGTGCCCAAATTCTGCAAGAATGGCCACCATCCACTGCTTTGACTGACTGTTGACTGACTTTGACCTAATTTCTGATGATTGCTTCAACTGCAAGCAACAAGGTTAGACTGACAATATTTTTGTACTTTGAAATGATAAACATATGTATAGCAAAAATATACAAATGCAAAGCATGCTTGGTGATCAAGAAATCAACCCACAAGGCAACCTACCCACTAGGAGGGGACAAAGGCATGCAATGATCCTTGAGGCCATGATATGATATGATATGGGCCATGAGGGATCTTAGGGCCCAAAATTGGGGTCTTACAGATGCCCCTATTTAAGGTCATTCTAGCCGGAGAAGTGAAGTTTAGAAATCTTCATCTCGACGCGGTAGAATGGGCTTAAATAACAGTAATGAGACAAATTTTGGTCCCTAAGAGACCTCATGATGCAAATGTATGCATGCAAAAGACACAAATTCTGTGGGGAATATGATTCACACAGAAGAAAAGACGATCCATCGGAGTAGTGCACTTACCAGGAACAGATACTCTAACAAGACTCTATGGGGATAATAAAAGAAAAAGAAATGTGTGAACAATACACGACTCCAAACTGGGGGAAAACAAAACTGACACAGCGTGAACAAGACACGACTCTGATTAGGGTAACAGAAAACAGACATAAAGACCTCACTGGGGAGTGAAGGACTCATACTGGGGAAAAGAATTCCAAAGGAAAATAAATCCGTCGGAGAGATACAAGCTGACTCCTGGGGGAGAAGCAACAAAAAGTTCCACTGAGGGAAGCAACAAAGAAATGAGATGTTACCAGGCATACGGGTAACAAAACAGGAAAATCTGACTCCACAGGGGGACCGAGGTCATAATAGGGAGCAGAAAGGAGGGAACACCAATGATACCGGTTACTGGGTATATAATAGGTGACCGACCAAAGCGTGAATTGGATTTCACTTCCAAAACACTCATCATCCTGAAGAGAGCTAGAAAAGCAAACTTGTTTAAAGGATGGACATTCAATTCCACAAGGAAAATGAATCTTACTCTGAGGGGAAAACAACAAAAGATCGACCCAAGAGCGCACGAGATATAATATCCATTACCGTCAGAACGTGGATAAAATACTCAGATGAGACATATTATTCATTACCGGCAGACCGTGAATAATATACTCGAAAGGAAAATTATCCTGAACCGGTTACTGGGTTGTTTATAGGATAAGATCCGAAGACGTGAATTGGTTTTCACTTCCAAAACACTCATCATCCGAAAGGAGGGCTTGAAAAAGCAAATCGACTTACAGGATGGATATTCGAATCCACAACGGGAAAACGAATCTTACTCAACTGGGGACACAAACCCAAAGAGTGCATGAGATATAATATCCATTACCGGCAGACCGTGGATAAGAATACTCGCATGAGATATATTATCTATTACCGTCAGAACGTAGATAATAAACTCGCATGGTAAGAAACACCAGAGATACCGGTTACTGGGCATATAATAGGTGATCTACCGAAACGTGAATTGGTTTCCACTTCCAAAACACTCATCATCCAAAACACAAACTGGTTAAAGGATGGACATTCGATTCTACAAAGAATACGAATCTTGCTCAGTTGGGGAAAATCAACAAAGGATTCCAACTAAAGAGCGCATGAGATATATTATTCATTACCGGCAGACCGTGAATAATATACTCGAAAGGAAAAGACACCAGAGATACCGGTTACTGGGTATATAATAGGTGACTAACCAAAAAGAGAGACAATCGATACCAAGCATACGGGTAAACGAAAGACAACTCAAAGGGATAAATTGCAAGCATCCGGCAATTATCCAACAACAAGAAATATTCGACTCCACAAAGGGAAATAACGAATCTTACTCGACCGGGGAAACACAAAAGGCTTCGACTGAAGAGTGCATGAGATATATTATTCATTACCGGCAGACCGTGAATAATATACTCGCATGGAAGACTATCCACAACCGGTTACTGGGTTAATAAAGGATAAATCGACCGAAAAGAAAGGCATCGGGATACCAAATTAGGTATATAATGATAACCAATCAAAAGGAGCAACAGACATTACCGACAAAAGGGTAAATGAAAGGCGATCTGCTGAGGATAAATTGCAAGCATCCGGCAATTATCGACAGAAGACCAGCTGGGGATGCATTGGTATACAACCAATGATCCGGGGAACAAATCACTAGCATACGGTGAAAAGACCCACTGGGGATAAAATTGCTAGCATACGGCAATTATCCACAAAAGACTTGCTGAGGATATAAGTGCTGATCTGAGCAACTTATACAAGCAAAAGGACAATCAACATCAAATATTAAATGAAGATAACCACAAAATTAGGGTTTACATCTACCGAATACGGGGTAGAAGACCAACAACTCCGCGTGGGGATAGAATAAATCACAAATCCGCACGGGAAACCAAAATAGGGTTTATAACAAACCACCAACTGCTGAAGAGCAGGAAAATAGGATTTTACAACTACCATTAGTAGGTAGAAAACCAAAAACTCTGGCTGGAGAGATAAGAGTGTATAACCACAAATTCTGTTAAGAAAGCCAGGAAAAGATAGGACTTATAACTACCGGTTTGTAGGCAGAGGCCCAAAGACATTCCGCTGGGGAACAACCCACTGGGAAGCACAAGATATAAGACAAATAGTCAATTCGGGAATGATCCGAAAAGACAGACTGAATCAAGACACGTCCTAATGAGGATGTAACTCAAATAGGAAAATCCATCCCAATATATGTATTGGGAGGAAACGGAAGAAACCGTCATCCACGAGGATATATCTCAGTGGGGAACTGCAGAAGGAAAAACAACATTTTCTGCTTATGGGGTTGACTCTATATGGAGAGATTTATAACACCCGACATCTGCTTGGGGTGATCTGTAAAGAGATCTATATCACCATAGCAGGAGACACGGCAAACAAAAGATATATGGCAAGAAATGCGACATGAATATCTGAATGTTTATGAATATGCCTGAATATGCATGATTTATGTTTGATGAATGCTGACAAAACAGACAATTCTAACACAAACAGGTCTGGGAACAAACGTCCGGTATTATACTTCCAGGGGAAAAACCAGCTGGAAAGCCAATCTGCGGAGATCTTCATGCTGTAAAGCAAAGATCTGCGGGTACTGCTGAAGAAGCAGAGAATCAGAAATATCAGGGAAAAAAACCAAACAGGGTACAGAAAGTCACAACGGGCAAAACAGCCACCAAGACGAATCTGTAGGGGAACAAGAGAAGTCCCAAAGTATCTGCAGGGGATCCCAGTGTCAACTGAGAAACAAAAAGTGCGTAAGCACGAACTGCTGTAGAAGCAACTCCTCAAAACTCCACTAGGGAACAACCCACTGAGGGAGAATGATATCATCCAAATAGAGTGTAACTGCACAAGCAACTCTATTGGGGAAAACTGTCGGCTACTCTCTTGGGGAACAACCCACTGAGGGAGGACAAATCAAACAAATAGGTTCTGCAACAAACCACTCCACTTGGGGAGGATATACAAAGCAAACTAATCACCACAAGTAGATTCTGCAATATAAGCCACTCTACTGAGGATCACAAACAGTCAGGAAATCAATCCGTTCACTGGATGCTAAAGCCATCATCCGACCATATCGGGGATTGAAGGAGGATTCAACAGGCGAAACTGCCACAACAAACATCCTGCAGACTAAGCTGAGGAAAAGATGGTTGAAATACTGGGATATCAACCCAAATCAAACAACGAGTAGGAAAATAAATCCTGCTCTGCTGAAGAGAAATAAGCACTCTGATGGAGAGATAGCAATAATTCCACAGACGACTTCGCCGGGGAGAAGGTAAAGTACCGGGTATCAAACCACTGACTTACCAGGTCTTCAAAAAGAAAGCGAACGTGCTGAGGAAACAGACAAATCCTGCTGGCACACTGCATGGGGAAAAGCGGTAACAACTCCACTTGCAACCCTGGTGGGGATATCAATAACAGCTCTACTCGCGACTCCGAGGGGAGTATCAATCAATGGCTATACTCATGACTGTGCTGAGAAGACAAATAAAGTCTGGGGCATACGACCCACTGGAGAAAGTGACGGGGCACCAAGATGTCAAACCATCAACCGCCGAAACTTCGCAATAAAACACCCATGCCAGGGGAAAACTGCTGCTGGAGAAAACGAAGTCTTCAACAACACACTGCTTGCGACTGTACTGGGGAACAGCCCCAACAACAACTCTGTTTGAGGAACAGCCTCAACGAAGATCTGAAGAAAGAAGATACCACCAAACCAGGACTATGAACAAATGTCTTACCTGTTGGGAATCATGCCACCCTCGGGAGAGCACTGAGATATTCTTGAGTATCTTTTCAATCTTGTGAATGTTCACTTTGTATAAAACAAAAATTTTGAAAAATTTAATTTTAAAACAATGACATTTTATCAATTTAAAACATGCAAAACATTTGTTGAATTGAAACAAATAAGAGTGCAAATAATTGGATAAAAAGCTCAAATTGATTTGATGGAATGGTAGTCTGCAAATGGCAAGACTCCATAGATCTGTACAAATTTGAAATCAGTGATATATATTGGAAGAGGGCTACATTGAACATAATGATCCTTTCTCTACCAATTTGAATCTCGATGTATCCGAAGCTTCAGTTGACGACGAATCGAGAATCTTCTGACGAAATGACGACTGATGAACCAGAAAGTCTTGTCAGGATGCAGTTACTTGCCAAATCCCTAATTTTTGCCTAGATTGCCCCAGAGTGGGGTACTCAATCTAGCGGGATGCAAATATTCTCTTTTTTTTTCAAGTCTCTAATTTTTGCCTGAATTACCCTTGCGGGTTCTCCACCGAGACGCTCATTTTTGCCTAAGCCGCCCTTTCGGGTTTTCAACTTAGCGAGCTATTCTGTTTTTTCATTCTTTTTTCATTTGCATATACTTTTTTTTTTTAGGCAAAGTATCTCTTAACTGCATCTGAATTCACAGGACGAGTGAAATCCTCCCCATCCATTGTTGTAAGCATCAAAGCACCGCCTGAAAAGGCTCTCTTAACAACATATGGACCTCGTAGTTTGGAGTCCACTTGCCCCTGGAATCGGGCGCGAAAGACAAAACTTTCTTGAGCACAAGGTCACCTTCTCGGAACACACGAGGCTTGACCTTCTTGTCGAATGCTTTCTTCATTCTTTGCTGATATAGCTGACCATGACACATGGCAGTTAAACGCTTCTCTTCAATTAAATTCAGTTGGTCGTAACGACTCTGAATCCATTCAGCATCAGTCAACTTGGCTTCCATCACGACTCGCATTGATGGGATCTCCACCTCTACTGGGAGAACGGCTTCCATGCCATAAACAAGAGAGAAAGGGGTTGCCCCTGTTGAAGTGCGTACAGACGTACGATATCCATGCAAAGCAAATGGCAGCATCTCATGCCAATCTTTGTACGTGACAGTCATCTTCTGGATAATCCTCTTGATATTTTTGTTAGCAGCTTCAACAGCCCCATTCATCTTAGGTCTGTAAGGAGAGGAATTATGGTGTGCAATCTTGAATTCAGCGCACAACTCATCCATCATCTTGTTGTTCAGATTGGATCCATTATCAGTAATGATCCTTTCTGGCACACCATAACGGCAAATCAACTGGTTCTTGACAAACTTCACAACCACCTGTCTGGTTACATTCGCGTACGAAGCGGCTTCAACCCATTTGGTGAAGTAATCAATTGCTACAAGAATAAACCGATGTCCATTGGACGCTTTCGGCTCAATCATGCCGATCATGTCGATTCCCCACATAGAGAAAGGCCATGGTGATGAAATCACGTTCAGGAGTGTCGGAGGAATATGAATCTTATCCGCATAAATTTGACACTTGTGACATTTCTTCACATACTTGCAACAGTCAGACTCCATTGTCAGCCAATAGTAGCCTGCTCTCAACATTTTCTTAGCCATGGCATGTCCATTGGAATGAGTACCAAATGAACCCTCATGGACCTCAGTCATCAACAGGTTTGCTTCGTGTCTATCCACGCATCTGAGCAAAACCATATCAAAATTTCTCTTGTACAGCACTTCACCACTGAGGTAGAAACTGCCTGACAACCTTCTCAAAGTTTTCCTATCTTTCACAGATGCCCCAGGTGGGTAGACCTTGTTCTGGAGGAAATTCTTGATATCAAAGTACCAAGGCTTGTCATCTTTCACGTCTTCAATTGCAAATATGTGAGCGGGTCTGTCCAAGCGCATCACAGTAATGTTGGGAACATCATTCCACCATCTGACAACGATCATGGAAGCAAGCGTAGCAAGGGCATCTGCCATCCGATTATCCTCTCGAGGAATATGATAAAATTCAACTTCTGTAAAGAAAGTTGAAATCCGCCTTGCGTAATCTCTGTATGGGATGAGACCTGGTTGATTCGTCTCCCATTCACCTTTGATCTGATTGACAACCAAAGCTGAATCACCATAGACATCAAGATACTTGATTCTCAAGTCAATGCATTCTTCAAGTCCCATAATACAGGCTTCATACTCCGCCATGTTATTTGTGCATTTGAAGGTTAGCCTTGCTGTAAACGGAATGTGCGATCCCTGGGGATTAACAATTACTGCCCCAATTCCATTTCCATATTGATTAACAGCGCCATCAAACACCATCGTCCATCTGGAACCAGGTTCTGGACCTTCATCAAGTGTAGGCTCATCGCAATCTTTCATCTTCAAATACAGAATTTCCTCGTCAGGGAAATCATACTGAACAGACTGATGATCTTCAATCGGCTGGTGCGCTAAATGGTCAGCCAAGACACTACCTTTGATAGCTTTGTGAGCTCGATACTCAATATCATACTCAGACAACAACATCTGCCAACGGGCAATCCTCCCAGTTAAAGCAGGCTTCTCGAAGATATACTTAATTGGATCCATTCTGGATATCAACCAAGTTGTATGATTAATCATGTACTGGCGCAAACGCTTAGCTGCCCAAGCTAAAGCACAGCACGTCTTCTCAAGCATAGAGTACCGAGACTCACAATCAGTAAACTTCTTACTGAGGTAGTATATAGCAAACTCCTTCTTCCCTGATTCATCTTGTTGACCGAGTACACAACCCATCGAATCTTCAAGAACTGTCAAGTACATAATCAGAGGTCTTCCTTCCACAGGCGGAGACAAAATCGGCGGTTCGGACAGATACTCCTTGATACTGTCGAAAGCTTTCTGGCAATCCTCGGTCCAATCATGAGACTGATCTTTCCGGAGGAGCTTGAATATCGGCGCACATGTGGCAGTCATGTGGGATATAAATCTGGAAATGTAGTTCAAGCGGCCAAGAAAACCTCGGACTTGCTTCTCAGTTTTGGGTGCGGGCATCTCTTGTATTGCTTTGACCTTTGCAGGATCAACCTCAATACCTCTTTCACTTACCACAAAACCCAACAACTTGCCGGAACGGACTCCAAAAGTACATTTGTTCGGATTCAGACGAAGCTGGAATTTCCTCAAACGCTGAAAAAGCTTCAACAAATGCTCAATATGTTCAACTTCCGTTCGGGACTTAGCAATCATATCATCAACATAGACTTCTATCTCCTTGTGCATCATATCATGAAATAAGGTAGTCATAGCTCGTTGATACGTGGCTCCGGCGTTCTTCAAACCGAAGGGCATCACTCGATAACAGAATGTTCCCCAAGGTGTGATGAATGTTGTCTTCTCCATATCCTCTGGTGCCATCTTGATTTGATTATATCCGGAAAATCCGTCCATAAAGGAAAAGACTTTGAATTTAGCTGTATTGTCTACCAACATGTCAATGTGTGGTAGAGGAAAATCATCTTTTGGGCTAGCTTTATTCAAATCTCTGTAGTCAACGCACATACGGACTTTTCCGTCCTTCTTAGGAACAGGCACAATATTGGCCACCCATTGAGGATATGTCGAAGTCACCAGAAACCCCGCATCAATTTGCTTCTGAACTTCCTCTTTGATCTTCACTGCCATATCTGGATGAGTTCTTCTGAGCTTCTGCTTCACAGGCACGCACTCAGGCTTCAAAGGCAGGAAATGTTGCACAATATCTGTATCTAAACCCGGCATGTCTTCATAGGACCAAGCAAAGATATCTGAATATTCTCGTAGCAAGCTGATCAAATCTTCTTTAACAGACTCTTCAAGAAGTGCCCCAATCTTCACCAGGCGAACACAATCTTCAGATCCCAAGTTGACTGTTTCCAAGTCTTCGAGATGCGACTGAATGATCTTCTCTTCGTGCTCAAGGAGACGGGTGATCTCATCAGGAATCTCTTCAACGTCATCTTCTTCTGCCTCAAATACAGGGAATTCAAAATTGGGAGATGGCGTTGGATCATTATGTTCAATGGGTTTTAGGATCAACCTGCATAATGATTTTGGTTAAGAAAAAACTTCAGCATTTAAACAAGCAAATCATTATGCAGATGAAAAATGTTGCTTTTATAGCTTTTATTTTTGTTTTTATGGTTTTTTGTGATCACTGATTTCATAAAGAAAAGCAAAAAGTGAAAACAAAGGAAAAACAAATGTTTAGCAATGCGAAAATTGAATGAAAATATCATTGTATATATGCTTTGCCAACAATGTCATCACTTCTCCTTTTGGCATGGGAGAAGGGTTTTAAACAAAAGTGAACAATTACTCTGATCTATGGATAACTGTAGGAACATCCACAGCGACCCAATTGTGGCAGACACCACCAGGAATAACAAAATTGTTCAAGTCTTCTGCATCTTCTTCTTCAATGATAGCAGCAGCTTCCTCTTCTGCAGGTTGATCAGCATGGATGAATCCTCCACTGGTGAACAAACCTTGCTCATTGCATGCCCCAGAACCATAGCCAATGCCAGCCCGGGATCGGTTATCTTCAAGTTCAAGCACTTTCCCTAATCCAGCGACTGCACCACATTCAATGGCCAGCTTCGCATCTCGGTAGGAAGTGAATGAAGGAGACTTCTTCTCGATTGGTTTATCAATAGATAAAGCTTGAAACTGAGTTCCAACTTCATCCTCTGCGTCAATGTACGAGAAAGAAGACAAATTACTGACCAAGAGAGCCTTTTCTCCCCCTACTACAACCAATTTCTTGTTTTTCACAAACTTCAGCTTCTGGTGTAGGGTGGATGTCACGGCGCCAGCCTCGTGAATCCATGGTCTGCCTAAGAGACAGCTGTAAGATGGGTGGATATCCATTACTTGGAAAGTGATCTGGAAATCACTTGGTCCAATCTTGATCGGGAGATCAACTTCCCCAATCACGGTCTTGCGCGACCCATCAAAAGCTTTCACAACAACCCCACTCTGCCTCATTGGAGGACCTTGATATGACAGTCGTGAGAGTGTGGATTTTGGCAATACATTAAGGGACGATCCAGTATCCACTAGTACATTGGACATTGCATCAGATTTGCAATTCATTGATATGTGTAAAGCCATGTTGTGGTCTCTTCCCTCCTCAGGGAGATCAGCGTCACAAAAGCTCAAAGTGTTGCAAGCGGTGATGTTTACAACAATGCTATCAAATTGTTCCAGGGTGACGTCATGATCAACATACGCCAGGTCCAAGACTTTCTGCAGAGACTCCCTATGAGGCTCTGAATTCAGCAATAGAGAAAGAATAGAAATCTTGGAGGGCGTGTGTAGAAGCTGGTCTACAATATTATACTCACTTTTTCTGATGAGCCTCAGCATCTCATCAGATTCTTCATCAACAATGCCGCTTGGGCCAACTGAAGAAACAGGAGTCTTTTGTACAGACGAGGAGGGTTTGGCAACAGCAGGTGCCGGATTCTGAACATTCACAGCAGTCCCCACAGGACGCTCAACAGTATCAGAAGGAACAGCCTTAGCAGGCGCAGAAAAGATACGACCACTGCGGGTCAACCCACTAACATCAGCAATAGTGGTCACAGAAGTAGACGGCAGAGGTACTTCGACTCCATCCTGGATAGCAACAGGATTGTATCTGAAAGGTACAGCCTTATCGGATGAATACGGCACAGGGCCGGCTGGTTTGATGATCAAAGCAGGTGAAGCCTTAGGCTTGTTGCTATTGTAACGAATAACAACGGGCTCTGGCAGCTTGAACACTGGTGATATGACATTCACTTCAGGTTCGACTGTATCAACATTGCGATTCTGGAGAATCTCAATGGTACCTTCATCTAACATCATTTGTAATTCCTTGCGAACCTGGTCACAACCCAAACGATTAACCGAGCAGACGCGGCACTGGTCATGGTTATGCTTCAAATAGCTGTGCTGACACAGCATCTTATGTAAATCAACCAATGACTGCCGGATATGACTGATGTACTTCACCTTGTACTTCCCAAGGTCTTCCTAGATCATATTCACAGATTTCCCATGCGAAGGCAATGGGTTCCTGGTGACATTCGGGTTTGAGTCTTCAAAACTCAGAATTCCACTTCTCATAAGGTCTTGAACCTTATTCTTCA
Organism: Lathyrus oleraceus; assembly: GCF_024323335.1. NCBI lineage: Eukaryota > Viridiplantae > Streptophyta > Magnoliopsida > Fabales > Fabaceae > Lathyrus > Lathyrus oleraceus. The sequence goes on along the minus strand of NC_066585.1, from coordinate 401,914,177 downwards.
GCGGGAAACAGTTCTCAACGTTGTGGCCCGGAGCACCGGAATGGTAGACACAATGCTGGTCTGGTTTGTACCACCATTGCGGGTTGGCAGGAATAGCAGGAGGATCCCTGGGAGAAACCAACTTCCTCTCCAACAAGGAGGGGTAAAGCTCTGCATACGACATCGGAATCGGATCAAAGCTGATCTTCTTCCTATCATAATTCACATTAGCTTGATTGGTTGTACTTCCACGAGGCTGGTAAGCCTGTTGCTGTGGACGCTGCTGTTGCTGCTGGTATTGCGGTTGTGGATATTGCTGCTGATGCTGATACTGTTGAGCATTATCCTTGAATACAGGCGCTACATGAGCCACCTGGTGCTGATGTCCGGCACGATGTGCAGGCTTCCTCTGAACAGAGGGTCTTCGATGCTTCGGCTGAGACTGCACAGCATGTGCTTCACCTTCTTTCCTCTTAAACGCTCCATATCGTTTAGAGGAGGAACCATCATCTTTAGCCAACCGTCCTTCGCGGACACCTTCTTCAAGACGCATCCCCATGTTCACCATCTCGGTGAAATCAGAGGGAGCGCTGGCCACCATTCTCTCATAGTAAAATGACCCAAGAGTCTTCAGAAAGATCTTGGTCATCTCTTTCTCTTCTAATGGTGGAGTGATCTGAGCTGCCAGCTCACGCCATCTCTGGGCGTACTCCTTGAACGACTCTTTGTCCTTTTGTGACATGGACCTGAGTTGATCTCTGTCAGGCGCCATGTCAACGTTATATTTATATTGCTTGACGAAAGCTTCGCCAAGATCGTTGAAAGAGCGGATGTTGGCACTGTCCAGACTCATGTACCAACGGAGAGCAGCACCAGACAAACTGTCTTGGAAGTAGTGGATCAAGAGTTGATCGTTGTCGGTCTGCGTGGACATCTTCCTGGCATACATGACCAGGTGTGCCAAAGGACAAGTGTTCCCCTTATATTTTTCAAAGTCTGGGACCTTGAATTTGACTGGTATCTTCACACCGGGAACCAAGCAAAGTTCGGCTGCTGACTTGCCGAAGAGATCTTTGCCTCTGAGAGTTCTCAATTCCTTTCTCAGCTCGAGGAATTGATCGTTCATAGCGTCCATCTTTTCATGAACATCTGAGCCCTCAGATGCCTCAGAATGATAGATGGTGTCGTCTACCCTAGGCATGGTATGCACGACAGGAGGAACAGGTACAGGGACCGGGCTAGATGCCGGCATTTGAGCAAACGTTGGAGCTGGCAGATCGGGCATGAAGCCAGGAGGCATCCCCCAAGGAAAACCGGGAGGCATGGCATTAGGCTGGTGGGCACTGACAGGCACCGTCGATGTAGCCACTTCTGAAATAACCGTCCGCTGAACGGGAGTTGCTGGCTGAGGAGCTGGCTGATTCTGGGCAGCAAGAAGTTGCTCCATCAAAGCGCCAAGTCTGGCGACTTCATCTCTCAGACTCTGGTTCTCTTGTTCCAATTGCTCCATGATTCTGGCGGAGTTGACTCTTGTATAATACCGGTGAGTCAGCTTGTCTTCAAAATAAATGAAGAGCAAAGGATTAGAACCAGAAGACCAGAAAAAGAGTACCTGCTTATGCAAGAATGATGCATGAAATGCTTGTGCAAATGCTTTGTTTTCAAGGAACCCTTAGGGTATTCATTTGCAATTTTTTTTAATATTTAAACATTTTGATTGCTCATGGAAAATATTTCATTCAAATATATCAAAACAAAGAAATACAGCATTTTTGATTCAATTATTACAAAGAGAAAAGGTAAATGACATCCTATGGATCCCTATTAGCTCGGGATGCTGGAAGACGAGAAGTGTACAACTTCTTGATCTCTCTCTCATAGGCAGCCTCCATATCAGCCTTCTCCTTGGCAAGTCGATCATACTTCCTCTTCCAGAATTTGGATGACTGAGGAAGCAGAGAAGTCCAAGTGTCGTTCGGATCGTCGATCACTCGGTGCTCGAGAAATTCAATCATAGCATCTTTATCCTTGAGCTGCTGCAGCAATTCCTCTCTCTCGCGGATCCAGGCACGCGAAAGGTCTTCTTCTCTCAACTCCTCTACACGTTGGGTAGGGAGGGTTGAAGGCCCAGACACATCCAACAGTGTAGGTCTCGGATGATCATATGGCATCAGGTAGGTAGCAGCCCTCTGTCTGACCCAAGAGGTGTATGGCTCCAAAGCAATGCAGTTCTTCGGACCCAATTCATTCCTACTCTTTATGCGAATATTGCGCCAAGCGCGGACAAATCTGGCTTTCAGGCCTTGGGGATCTTTACCCTCCTGAAAGAATACACCTTCTAACAGAATGTTATGGGGTTTATCCTTTAGGGGGAACCCAAGCTGACGACGTGCAAGCGTAGGGTTGTAGCTGATCCCACCACATGTACCAAGAAGAGGCACATTGGGGAATTCACCACAAGAATCAATGATCTGAACGGTATCATACACGCGATCATACCAGGTGATATCATCATTGGTGAGAGACATAAGTCTCTGGGACCACCGTAGACATCCCTTGTTCTCCTTGAAAGCAACTGTCTGCGGCAAGTGCGAAATAAACCACTTGTACAGCAGGGGTAAACAGCAGACAATGACTCCTCCATTCTTCATATTCCTCAGATGCATGGAGACATATGCATCACCCAACAAGGTCGGAACCGGGTTAAGGACTGCAAGGATCCTAATGGCATTCATGTCGACGAACTTGTCGAAGTTGGGAAACAGCACCAATCCATAGATGAGCAACACAAATAGAGCCTCAAAGGCATCCTCACTCATGGCCTTCCCATAAAAGGTAGCTTGGGCAATGAGGAACTCGGAAGGAAAACCCTGAATTCCGCCTTTGGTAGTCAGATTAGCTCTAATCAGATCTTCATCTATATGCAACAAGTTGGAAATCTCTCGAGCAGATAGAATACTCTCTAAGCCACTGAACGGCACTTGATCCAGAATCGGAATCCCAATAAGATGAGAGTATTCTTCCAAAGTCGGCAACAGCTGGAAGTCCGGAAATAAGAAGCAATGATAGAGCGGATCATAGAACTGAGCAAGAGTGCTCATCAATCCCTCATCCACCTGAGTAGTGAGCAGAGGTAGAAGCTTCCCATAGCGAGCTTTGAAGCCCAAGGGATCTAATACATATGATGTCAGATTCCTTAACTCTTTGACATCAGGCTGCTTAAAGCTGTATTTCTTTGTATGCCTTTTTGGTCTTTCCATGTCTGAAAATTTTGCAAATAACCCTTTAAGTTCCTTGAAAAATTTCTCTTTTGATGACATGAATGCGGATGAATGCGTGAATGCATGAATGCAACAAACACACTCAAGGATCAAGCAAAGCACACCAAACAAAGGTCGTGGGAAAGCTCTATGTATCCCTAATATCAATCATCCATTTTGGTGGTTTTAGGTTTTCACCTTATCGACACCCAAGTTCCATTGATATTAACGGTACATGAACCGGTTCAGACATTCTTAATATCAACCAGCCGCTTTGGTGGATTTTAGGTTTTACACCTGATCCGGGATCCATTGATATTAACAATGCTTGAACGACTCAACCACGAATCACGGGTTTGTTGAGAGTCACGAGCATGGAGTCTCGGTTAAGAACCACCCAAAGGGAGTGTACTAGGGTTTAAACCTGCCAGACATGTTCTATCAGAGGTTCCCATAATCATCGTTCCATCTTTCGAATATTATCGGAGGAACGAATACTCGTATTCCAAGAATATTCTCAAGAGAAACTCTTATGAGTGTAGTATCGCGTAACAATCGTATCAGAACTGACATCTGAACGACCTCCGCACTACGGTCCTAAAAATAGGCCAAGATGGGTTTGGTAAACTAAGGTCCTTGGCTTCTGCGGAACATGATTGAAAGAATAATGCCTAACCACAAATAACTTGTGTGACATTATTAATCCAACATGACCTCCACCAAGTGAATGGGCTCGCAAGTAAACTGGCTAAGGAATACTCCACACCAGTCAACAAGACTATGCCATTCTCCTATCCTAGAGTGCACTCGAGTTCGGGTATAGAACTCATCTCACAGATCACCAAAGCAAACAGCAATTGTATATCAAGCAATTCACACATTACAATCAATACAGTGATCCCAAATTGTACAAAAATATGTCAAATGACAAATAATAATATAGCACAACAAGGGTGAAAAGTAGGCAATACCACCAAGGATTCTGGTGAGATTCTCCCCAGCAGAGTCGCCACTTTTCTGTAGCGGTGTATTCGTCGCTATATGATCTATCGATTAAATCATAAGCTAGAGATACATTGAAATTTCGAGTCGCCACCGCACTTTTATTTATCCAAAGGACTGGCTAAAAAGCGAACAAAAGCCTAAGAAGTTTTACACGTAGAAAACTAATAAAAAGATCAGAGAGTCTGGGTAAGGGGTAAATTACGCAATGGGAAGGTGTTAGGCACCCACTACGTCCTAGGTACTCCTAGGGAGCCCTTTTCACACTTATTATGCTAAATTGTTATTTTGTTATGACATATGTATTGTGCAAACATGATTGGGATGATGAGAAAAGAATGTACATGTTTTATTATTGGGTTTGAACGGATAAACCCGCTGCCTACGTACCTTCCATCAAAGGTAAGGATCAAAACGCCGTAGTTCGGCTAAAAGATTTCCAAAAGTGGGTTAGGTTCAATTTTAAACACAACCCTAGGTCTTACGTTATCCACGGGAGAAAACTCAACCTTATACAAACAACAACGTCCACCATGTGAGAACAGCTTCAACTTGCCAGGGAGGGGTTAACCCTATAATAGGCAGGGAAGACTTACAATTCAATCACTAAAGACAGAAGGTGAGATTAACATCAACCACTAAGATAAATCAAACCTATAGCTCATGTATGAAAGCATTAATGGACAAAGCCAAAACAAGTGAATGAGTGAAGTTACTGATTATGATTATGAAAATGGAGTCAAAGTATAATTAAGATCAATTCAAATAAGTATTATGAAAATGAGTTTAAAAAAAAGGTCAAGGACTTGGGGTCCAGGTTTTTAGTTTGAAAACATGAAGATGTTTGCACAACACTTATGTCAAATTTGAAAGTCAAGAGTGTGAAAAGTCTAGGACATAATGAATGATGAATAGATGAAGGTGGATAGTAAAACTTCTTAGAAGGTTCACTTCTTGAAATCATATAGAGGATGATTCAAGTGTGTCCTTTGGAATAGCAATGGATAATAATAAACAAACAAAGCAAAAGAAAAGCGGATATCGGATGCCAATCAATGGTCTTATACCAATCTCCTAAAACAAAACGGGATATCAGAGGCCACTCTATGGACTTACACTAATCTCCACAGGCAAAGAAATAAAAGTGGATACCGGATACCAATAGATGGATTTACACCAGTCTCCTAAAACAGAATAGGATATCAGAAGCCACTCAATGGTCTTATACTAATCTCCTCAGAAGAAAACAAAAATGAAACATGGAAATCAACTGCCAATCTATCTGGACTTAGGTTAACTCCACAGTATGGTCCTAGGAAATCCAATGCCACATTACAGGGACTTACAATGGATCCTCACATACAAGAACAAAAGCAACAATATGATCACAGGAATGCAAATGCCAACTTACAGGGACTTATAATTGCAACCTCTCATACAAACAGATAAACAAACTATGATCACAGGAAAGCAGATGCCAACTTACAGGGACTTATAACTGTATCCTCACATACAACATCCAACAGATCAAATTATGATCATAGGACAACAGATGCCAACTTACAGGGACTTATAACTGTATCCTCACATACAAACAGATAAACAGAAGATATGAGTGACCAATGAGGTCTTACACTCTATCCTTCCATATCATAGGAGCAAATGCCAAAGCCATGGACTTACAATTGTCCTCAATGGGCAAACAACAATAACAAAAGTCGCACAGACAAATGGTATGATCATGCACTAATGGCAATTGATGATGATGATAAATGCATAACATACAGGCAAACAAGTGCACATGAAGCAATCAATCAATCAATGAATATCAAAACAGCACACTCTATAGCCAAAACAGGGGGGGCTCACACAAGAGGGTTTGACTTTGAAAGTCCACTGTAATAGGTAAGTGTCGCTCTTAACCTTGCCATTGAGAGGCTAAGGTGAAGCAGATGAAAAGGAGATGAGGGGTGTGCCTCATTGCTTCTATCCCTAATCAGGGAGAGCATATAAGAAAGTGTGGGAGCTCAGAAAGATGGAGCTCTCTCCACATTATTGACTCGATTAGATCTTGGGTATTTATCTCAATGCTTCAACCATGTAATGGGAGCAAAGAGAGGACACACTGAATAGTGGGGGATAGATTGCTTATCCCTACCTTCCACCAATTGCCTTACTTGAAGGACTTTTCCTGCTTGGGACAATTTTAAACACACACAGGCATTGCCTCTTAAGGAGGACTTCAGACAGTTTGCCCGGTCAAATAACAGACCGGGTCTCCAGACTACATGAAGAAGAAAGGTTTATACCTCAAAGCAAATGCTAAATAGCAAAGCAAGCAAGTTCAAAGAACTTAAGCAACTAAAGTACCTGAAAAAGTCAAACTTATTAGTAAACAAATCAACAGTTCAAACCAAAAGAAATGGATAAACAACAATCAACCATAAACAGAGGTGCCAAGGCACAAAGCCAAACTCATATGAGTCACACCTACAAAACAAGGGTTAGCACAATATATAATCCAACTCAATTAAATTTGAATGATCTTTGAGGCATTGGTGCTTAACCTGAAACAATAGCTCAATTGTAAGCTCAAAAGACCACTAGGATTAGCCTAGGGTCAAAGATGAAAGAAAAAAGTCAAACAGCAAAGAAAAGTCAACCCAATTCATGGTCAAACAATTAAGAAGTAATCTCAATTAGATTCACAATCAAATCATGCATCAATGTCATTTTATGCACAAAAGAATGCAAAGCATGGCAAGAAGGAGCACAAGTAGGTCAACAGCAAGACTTCCTTCAAAAGTCAACCCAAACAATCTCAAAAATTATCAAATAAATCACATTCAATCCTAACATCTAGCATGGCAAGCATGTCAAATTTCATGGCATTTGGATGAGAGGAAGGCAGTCAATTAAAATCATGAAGTCAACATAATTTCAAGTATGCACAATGAAGGTCAACAAACATGGGTCAACTTCAAAAAATCATATCAAATTGAAAACAGATGAGAAATGAATGAGATTAACACCAATGCAAAGCTCAAGATGTCTAGTTATCACATATGAAATTTCATGGTCATACAATAAGATGTGAGAATTTCACAAAGGATATGGCAATGTGTATCACAAAAAGTCAACAAATGACTAAGCATGGAAGAAAATTCTCAAATAAATTGGAAACAGCATGGTAAATTCCAAGAAAATTCATACACAAACTAGACATGTGATAGATGATTCATGCAAATTTACAAATGATTTGGAGGCCAGGAGACATGTGAACAAAAATCAAGAAAATGCACATCATTGGTGTGACACAAATTGTCACACCCTACTTCAAAAATTCATATCTAGCAAACCACAAATGATAAATGCACAATCTTTATACCAAAATGAAGATGAATGAGTCTAGTTTCACCACAAAAAATTTCAGGGGCATTGGATACATCATGAGTATTTCACAAAAGGAATGGCACAATGTATCAATTTGGCATACATGTTAGGAAACCAATTATCAATTAAAATCCAGCCAATGAAAAATTAATTAAAAATCACAATTAAATACTAGACACATTCATGAACATTATGGAAAAAAATCTCATGATTTTTGGATTTAATTTGAGTGAAATATGAATTGTTGAAGTTGATGATCAATTGGTAGCAAACATGAGCAAATAGCATGGCAAATAGTCAAACATTGGTCAACACAGTGGCAAAGTGGTAATATAGCGTGCCACTTACTGGAACGCTGCGTTTTGGGTGGGTGTAAGGAAATGTTTTCATTGGCTCTCAGCCAATGGAACAGTGCACGGGCCAATGGCAGTGCAAGTTTCTGGGTTCAACAATAAACCCTAGGGTTTAACAGCATGGCCAACAAATTCAAACTTCATGGTTCATCAACAGCATGCGAAATTCAAACAAAATGGTAGACAAATGGCAAAGGCAATGGTTTATGTAATTACCAACAATAACAGCAATCAACACACATGCATATATGAACTGGATTTCTGGAAATATGTTAGGTTTTCATGGCAGCAGGGCATATGTTCATCATCTTCATGCAAGTCAAAAAAATTCAAAGTGCCCAGAATTTAAAATCGACCATGCTAATAGCACCATTATCCATCAAGTAACAAGAATATAGCAAGGGTTTTCATGAAATCACACACATGTGAGCAAATCGATGGAGAATAGGTTTGGATGCAAAAATGTAAACTCAGATTTCTCCCTCATGTCACAACCATTTTAAGCATGCTTTAGTTCATTAGAATCAGCTCAAGAAGATCTTTCATAAATATATCATGGCATGGTAAAAGGAGTAGGTCGATTACTTACTTGTTTTTGAAGAAAAATGAAGACAGTGGTTGTTTGAGTGATTCAAGCTCAAACAGGTGAAGATGATGCTTTGGAGTGATGAATCCTTGAGGTTGTTTGGCTCAGCAAAGCTTGTAACTCTCCAAATTTCCTTTCACCATTATTATGCTCTTTGAAAAACAGAACAAGGAAGGGGTTGTGCAGATGATGATTGATGGTTCAAGGATGCTCCAAATGTTGTCCAAGTGAAGCAAAAGCCAAGGATTGCTCGAGGGTTTTTGGTGTTTTGAGCAGAAAATGCAAATATGCCAAATTGCAAGAATGGGAGAATGAGCTTTTTTCTGTCGTGTGGCTGCTGCTTAGGGTTGCAAATGAACAGAAAAATTGCTTATATGTGACTGTTTAAAGTTGGTTTAAGAGATGCTAAGCTGGATTAGCTCAAATGGAGTGATTTGCTTTTTTGCTAATTTGGTACAAATGAACATGGAGGTGCAAAGTCTTGCACGGTTTTGGGCTTGGACAGGCTGTACACAGACCAGGTTTTTGCTGTTTTGCATCTGCTTGTGAGTGGTTAACTTGTTTTGCTCTTTTGACTCCAATTTGCAAAAAATACCAAGTTATGTACCTTTGGCCAAAATTGTGATTTGATGAAGGCATGAGCATGAATTCAAGCTTGGAGCAAGTTTCAAATATGATTTAGAATGAATCCCCATTGGCCAATTGTGTAAAAAGTGTTTGGATCAAAAAGTCAAAGTTTGGTCAAACTTGATTTTTAAATGAAATAGGTCCAAAAATGCCATTTTGATTGGCAAGGTTTTGGTGCATGAAATTTATATTTTTGGAAAGAGGAGGAAAAATGTGGTTTGTAGGAAAAAACCCCACCAAATTTGGCCTTATGGTTTGAGAGTTATGGCTCTTTGAAGTTCACAAATTTCTGAAATTGAATTGATCATATCTTGACAACCACACATGGGATTTGAGAGTTCTTGGACTTTTTGAAAATGGGAGAACAAGATCTTCAACTTTCATGTTGGGCAAAAATTCATTTGGAGCTTGTATCATGATGTAAGTTTAAGATCAAGAAGTTTCCATTTTTGGCAGTTGAAATTACAGGTCCACTTTCTATTTTGGGAAATTTCTGATTTTACTTCAAATTCTCCCATGATGAGGTTTGACATGATAGATGAGGCTTATACAAGCATGAATGAGCTCCTTCAAATCAATTCTATCCATCAAATCATTGATTAAATCCACAGTTGACTAAGTTTGACTTTTCTAGGGTTTTGGATGATTGGACCACTTCTGATGAATTCCCAACCCTAATTCCTTGAGAACTTGACTTCAAATGATGTCATAAGATGTATGAACTCTTGATTATTGATCATGGTGCCCAAATTCTGCAAGAATGGCCACCATCCACTGCTTTGACTGACTGTTGACTGACTTTGACCTAATTTCTGATGATTGCTTCAACTGCAAGCAACAAGGTTAGACTGACAATATTTTTGTACTTTGAAATGATAAACATATGTATAGCAAAAATATACAAATGCAAAGCATGCTTGGTGATCAAGAAATCAACCCACAAGGCAACCTACCCACTAGGAGGGGACAAAGGCATGCAATGATCCTTGAGGCCATGATATGATATGATATGGGCCATGAGGGATCTTAGGGCCCAAAATTGGGGTCTTACAGTTAGGTACATGAAATTAAAGGTTAGAGGTTAGAATGCGGAATTTAAAAGTTAGACGCGGAAATTAAAGAATTAGATGTTAATTGTTAGATGTTAGATCAAAGTAGAAGAATATTCAATGCCAATATTAAAATCAAATTCTAAAATCAAAACAATTCTAATATCATCAAACAAATATAAAAATAAGAATCAAATTCTAAAATCAACACAATTCTAATATTAACATCAAATCAAATTCTAACCAATACAATTATTAAGACTAATAATAAATGGAAATCAAAAGTTCAAACAATTAACAAAATTAACTTTCTAAAAGTCAAACAATTAACAACATTCACATTCCAAAATATTAACACAATTATCATTCCAAAATATTAACAAAATATCCAAAACCATTACCAAAATTAAATTCTAAAAGTTATCCAAATATTAAAACTCTAATCATGAACGACATCACATTGTAACCAACTGTCCAAGTAGCATGGGCCAAATCCTAATTCTAGGCCCAACTAGGGGGGTGTATGGACAAGGTAGTCGGGCAGCAAAAGGAAAATTGGGCCTTGATTATGCATAGGCCCAACACACATGTAAATTAAGGGAGAAAACAAGTGGAAACTCATCCTTCCTCCTTCACTCGCTTGCTCAGTAATAATAAAAAGAGAAGAAAGAGGATAACATCGGCGCTCCAAAGCACCGTCGTGCCGAAGCTCTTCGCCGGCGGCGGTGGAGCACAACCTAGTCTAATGCCTCAAACTCTCCTAAATGGAACTGAAGACACACTTCCTCACTCAATTAAAACGCGACGTCGACGTGCGACTCCTATACGGACCGAATCGCACGTCGGATGAAAGTGGATTAGGATTCGATCGTGCTTCACGACCGCGCCTCAACAACGACAATCAAACCCAACTCAACCGGCCAACGCGAAGAGAAGGGAAACCTACTAGAGATGGATAAATTGGATCCGTCGGCGAATGTCGGATTCCGAGCTCAGGTGCCCCACTCTCGTTCAATCCTCTTCCTCCTTCTTTTAAGCTACGCTTAACTATGATGTGCTTCCTCTACGTAATTATTTTAGTGTGACTTTCCGTTTCGTTCTACTCTGGATTAAGCGTTAAGAATATAGCAGATTTGGATCGTGTATTTGAATGTTTAATGGATGACAGATTCGACTAGATTGAAGGTTGGTTGATTGGAAGCCGAAGGATATTGAATATGAATTGCAAAATATTGCGAGAGGGAACCCAATACATTGTGAGCTCATGCGTTCTTATAGAAATCTGAATGGGAAGTGGCACTTGATTTTCATTGCTGACACTCATAAGCAGATCCTGGATTTAAGTCAACCACGTTAATTTCTAATTCGGTCGATGAGGCATAACCAGTGTCATAGATTGGATATGTCGCATCTGTTGGTGTAAGCCCTAGAGGCCAATACTTTTGGTACTTGTATCGAATTATTTATTAATAATAAAAAGGCATTTTTCTTTATTATGTTTGTTTAATAAAGTCCCTGGAATAGATAGTCCATTTAATGTATCAAGTATGACTTAATCATGAGATCACATTAAACATAAGGACACTATTCTTAAAATGTCCGTAGTCAAGCTTTATTATGAAATGGGATAACATTAAAGCATGGAGACTATTATGTTTGTAGACTGATGATCACGTCTCATGGATCATGGATAAAGAGTTATCAAGTCTTAAACATAGGTATGAATATTAAGAGTAATATTCATACTGGATTGACCCGCTATGAGAATACTATATAGAAAGTTATGCAAAGTGTCATAAGTTATTCTCATGGTGATAATAGTGTATACCACTCTTCGACCTGAAACCACTATGGATCCTAGATGTAGAGTCGAGTGCTTTATTGCTGATCCAACGTTGTCCGTAACTGGATAACCATAAAGGCAGTTGATAGGTACTCCACGAAGCATGCTGAGGGACATGAGTGTCCTAGATGGAATTTGCCAATCCTGCTTAACAGGATAAATGTCTATGGGCCCAATATTGAACTGGACAAGGGTGACATGGTCTATACCTTGTGTTCAATATAGACATAAGGGCAAAGGGGTAATTATACACATAATTATTATCACAGGAGGTTTTGTCAGATCACATGACATTTTCGTGACTTGGGTAGCAGTGATGTGTTGCTAGATACCGCTCACTGTTTATTATGTTAAATGCATGATTTAATATAATTGCCAACGCCGCGAAAACCTATAGGGTCACACACAAAGGACGGATTGATGAGAGATAGAATAATTAAGGAACATCGTAAGGTACGGTGTACTTAAGAAGAATACGAAATATGGTAAAGTACCAAATACTTAAGTGATTTTGGCATATTCTGAGATATGGGCCAAAATGCACTTAAGTGGGCTTTTTGGCTTGAAGCCCACACAAGTGGTTCTATAAATAGAACCCCTTGGGTAGAAGCATTCACACTCCAGACAACACAACTGAAGAGTTGGAATTTCGTATCTCTCTCTCTCACTCAAAGCCTTCACTCACAAACAGCTAGCACTGCGATTGAAGGAATCCGTTCGTGTGGACTGAGTAGAGACGTTGTCATCGTTCAACGTTCGTGATCGCCCCGTGGATCTGTATCAAAGGTTGATCATTGTCAGAGATCTGCACCAAAGGTTTGAATCTCCACAAGAGGTAACGATTCTATCACTGATCATGCTCATTCGTAAGGATCATTAAAGGAGAAATTTTATATTCCGCTGCGCCTTGGATGGCAATTCTCCTTCAGTGGTATCAGAGCCTGGTTACGAAACCATGAATCTGATAACTGTTTTTGTTCTGTAATAATATGATTAAAACAGAATGAATCAAAGGTTAAATTGAGATCGATCAAGTTACATATATGTGATATATGTAACCCTGATGCAAAATACATTATATATGATATAGTGTTCTTGTTTCATTCATTCAAAAACCTCGATGATTGTTTTCCTTTGAGCGATCAATGGTCGTTTGCTTCTTGATCCGACATTAGTATGGTGAAGCAATGACGTGTTGATCAATCATACTGAATTAACAATCGAGACGTATTTGACGGTCTGAAATTGGTGCATCAGGGTTAGTGACGACACAAGGGTTGTGTTGTTAGAGAGTTATGCGATTGGGGTTTGATTGCACAAGAGTTGTGCGTCCTAAACACTTTTCCGAACAGTGTTAACCGGTTAACGCGTATGGTTAACCGGTTAACATAATACGAAATAATTTTTTTAATTTTGGAACAGTGTTAACCGGTTAACGCATATGGTTAACCGGTTAACGGAATGCGAAATAAAATTTTTGAGATTTTCAAACAGTGTTAACCGGTTAACGCATTTGGTTAACCGGTTAACGCAAGGCAGAAAAGAGTTTTCTAAATAATTTCAAACAGTGTTAACCGGTTAACGCATATGGTTAACCGGTTAACGCAAGAAAAAATTCACCGGTTCGGCTAGAAAAAGTGCTTTGAAGTATCAAGTGTTGATACGAAAAACGACGTCAATTTTTAAATGAATTGTTCATTAAAACACCCGTTCCCGCTGTCCGGGCAGCGGACCCCCGGCTAACTCTGCGTAGTGTGATTGGTTGTCGAAATTTAATTTGATTAATTAAAGGAATTAATAATAATAATAAAGTTTTTATTATTGTGGTGATCGGTTATGGCCTTAGTTTTCCTTTGTTTTGTTTTGGATTTTAAAATACGACCTGCGTGTCGTGCCTCTCTCTTAATCTCCCAAATGTAACTTCTTTTCTCATCTCACTCCCTCGTATGTAAAACGAGTTTCTTTCATGTAATGTAATGATATGAAGAAAGCAAAGAAGTCAGTGCCAAAGGAAGACAACCTTGAAGATCTTGCTTGGAGAAGCTTAGATCGTTATAGGTTAGCTTAGGTTCTCTCATTGGCTTGGGAGAACAATTGCGCTAGGGGCCATAACTGTTTCATTCTGTTTATATGTATGTTGATGCATGTGTATGTATGTTGATGCATGTGAGAGACGGTTTATATGATAAACAAGCCGGTGAGATCAGTAAAATTGAAATTCCCTCAAAACTAAATATTAAGTTTTAAGCTTTCCAAGTTTTAACACTCATCAAGACTAGTAATTGAAATTGTAGGTTTCGCCTACGCGAGGTGCATGATCTATATATTAGTAAGGTGCGATGGGATAATTGTAATATCCAACTGTTAAAACAATGGGTCAAACTTAACTAAACAAATTATAATAAGATTATATATGTTTAGAAGCAAGAGTTGGGAATAATCCATATGATGGATTAGAATAAGGAGTTATTCACCCAATTGAAATTTTCGAGAGTTGTATGAGATACAATTGGAAGGAGTTCCTACCTAAATAACCTAGTTTTGTGTAATCCGCCTACGCGGACTTAGAACGAAGTGAAATATGGATCTCGACCCACTAGAAGATCTTCCAACGGGATTTTCCGAATCAGATGATGAGGGTCATTTGTTTTGAGTAAAATAGTGGGAGCATGTTTAATTAAAGGCCTAATTAAATATGTCAATGATACTTATATTTTCATTATTTCTTATGTAGATTACCATGACAACAAACACCTCTAACAACATTTTGCGATCGATCCTTGACAAGGAAAAATTGTCTGGGACAAATTTTCTGGATTGGCACCGAAACCTGAGGATTGTCCTCAAACATGATAAAAAGCTGTATGTCTTGGAGACACCTGTTCCTGAAGAGGAACCTCCTAGTTCTGCACCTAAGGCAGAAAGAGATGCTTATAAGAAGCATGTCGATGATGCCAATGAAACTGCCTGTCTCATGCTAGCTACCATGAACTCAGAATTGCAAAAGCAACATGAGAACATGACGGCATTCGATATGATCGAACACCTGAAGCTGCTCTATCAAGAGCAAGCAAGGCATGAGAGGTTTGAAATTTCAAAAGCCCTTTTTCAAGGCAAGTTAGCTGAGGGAGCCTCTGTAGGTCCCCATGTACTCAAGATGATTGGGTATGTGGAAAACCTTGACAGACTGGGTTTTCCCCTCGGAAAGGAACTTGCGACTGATTTGATCTTGCAATCGTTGCCAGATAGATTCAGTCAGTTTGTCCTAAATTTCAATATGAATGATATGGACAAATCGCTTCCTGAGCTGCTAGCCATGTTAAGAACGGCTGAGCAGAATCTGAAGTCAAAAGGGAAGTCCATTCTGATGATCGGAAATGGAAAGAGACAGAACAAAAGGCCCATCAAGCAGGGTGATAAAGGGAAAGGCAAGGAAGTTGTCAAACCCAAACCCACCGTTGCTGCTTTGAAGCCTAGTGGAGGCATAGCAAAAGCAGGCACCTGCTTCCATTGCGGTAAAACCGGACACTGGAAGAGAAACTGCCCAAAGTACCTGGAAGATAAGAAGAATGGAGTAGAGACTTCAACTTCAGGTATTTTTGTTATTGAAATTAATTTATCTACTTCTGTGACATGGGTATTAGATACTGGATGTGGTTCTCACATTTGTACAAATGTGCAGGGACTAAAAAGGAGTAGAAAATTGGCAAAAGGTGAAGTCGACCTACGAGTTGGAAATGGAGCAAAGGTTGCTGCTTTAGCCGTAGGAACTTATGGACTGACTTTACCTAGTGGTTTAATAATTCAGTTAGAGAACTGTTATTATGTACCTGCAATTAGCAGGAATATTATTTCCGTTTCTTGTTTGGACAAGTTTGGTTTTTCATTTATAATAAAGAACAATTGTTGCTCAATTTATTTGAATGATATATTCTATGCTACTGCACAGATGAACAATGGACTATATGTCCTTGATCTTGAAATGCCTATTTATAACATTAATACTAAAAGGATGAAACCAAATGAGTTAAATCCAACTTACCTTTGGCATTGTCGGTTAGGCCACATAAATGAGAAACGCATTTCCAAACTCCATAAAGATGGGCTCTTGGACTCTTTTGATTATGAATCATATGAGACATGCAGATCTTGTTTAATTGGAAAGATGACAAAGTCCCCATTCACAGGAAAAGGTGAAAGGGCTAATGATCTTTTGGCCCTCATACATACTGATGTATGCGGACCACTGAACATACCAGCCAGAGGAGGTTTTCAATACTTCATCACATTTACTGATGATTTCAGTAGATATGGTTATGTGTATTTAATGAAACACAAATCAGAGTCCTTTGAAAAGTTCAAGGAATTCAAGAATGAAGTACAAAACCAACTAGGTAAGAATATTAAAACTCTTCGATCAGATCGAGGTGGTGAGTATTTAAGCCTAGAGTTTGATGACCATCTAAAAGAGTGTGGGATACTATCCCAACTTACTCCTCCTGGAACACCCCAATGGAATGGTGTATCTGAGAGAAGAAATCGAACCCTGTTGGACATGGTCCGATCCATGATGAGTCACGCCGATCTTCCAAACTCCTTTTGGGGACATGCGCTATTGACAGCAGCTTACACACTTAACCGTGTTCCATCCAAAAAGGTTGATAAAACACCATATGAGATATGGAGTGGTAAGAGACCACATATGTCTTACATGAAGATTTGGGGTTGCGAAGTTTATGTGAAACGACAAATTTCAACTAAGCTTGAGCCCAAATCTGACCAATGCTTATTTGTGGGGTATCCTAAAGAAACAAGAGGATATTACTTCTACAATCCTTCTGAGGGCAAAGTGTTTGTCGCTCGAACTGGAGTTTTCCTAGAAAAGGATTTTATTTCCAAAGGAACCAGTGGGAGGAAAGTAGAGCTTGAAGAAATTCAAGAATCGCAAAGCATTGATACACCTATGGAGGAATTAGAGCAGGAAACACAAGTAGTTGTGGAAGAACAACCTGCTCAAGTAGAACAAGACCAGCGTAGGTCAAGCAGGATACGTCACCTACCTGAAAGATATGGATATCTCATAACAGATCAAGGTGATGTATTACTCATGGATCAAGATGAGCCTGTGACCTACCAAGAGGCCATAACTGGTCCCGAGTCTGAGAAGTGGCTAGAGGCCATGAAATCCGAAATAGATTCCATGTACACGAACCAAGTTTGGAACTTGGTAGAACCTCCTGTAGGAGTTAATCCTATAGGATGCAAGTGGGTCTTCAAAAAGAAGACTGACATGGATGGCAAGGTACATACCTATAAGGCAAGACTGGTTGCAAAAGGATATAAACAAATTCATGGCGTTGACTATGATGAAACCTTTTCACCAGTTGCAATGCTTAAATCTATTCGAATTTTACTTGCTATCGCTGCATATCATGATTATGAAATATGGCAAATGGATGTCAAAACTGCTTTCCTTAATGGGAATCTTCTTGAGGATGTGTACATGACACAACCTGAAGGATTTGACATACCAGAAGAAGCCCATAAGATATGTAAGCTACAAAGATCAATCTATGGATTGAAGCAAGCTTCCAGAAGCTGGAATCTTCGTTTTGATGAAACGGTAAAACAATATGGATTCATTAAGAACGAAGATGAGCCTTGTGTCTACAAGAAGGTTAGTGGGAGCATGATCGTGTTCCTGGTATTATATGTAGATGACATATTACTCATTGGAAACGATGTCCCTACCCTGCAACAAGTAAAGACTTGGTTGGGGAAATGCTTTTCTATGAAGGACCTAGGTGAAGCAGCCTATATATTAGGAATCAGAATCTATAGAGATAGATCACAAAAACTGCTTGGCCTAAGTCAGAGTACATACATAGACAAAGTGCTGAGACGCTTTAATATGCATGATTCCAAGAAAGGATTCATACCTATGCAACATGGCCTGTGTCTATCAAAAACACAATCCCCTTCAACTAAGGAAGAAAGGGAACACATGAATAAGATTCCATATGCATCTGCAATAGGATCTATTATGTATGCCATGTTATGTACTCGACCAGATGTCTCGTATGCTTTAAGTACAACGAGTAGGTACCAATCTGATCCTGGTGATGCCCATTGGGTAGCTGTTAAGAATATCCTTAAGTACTTGAGAAGGACTAAGGAATCATTCTTGATATATGGAGGTCAGGAAGAGTTGGCTGTAATTGGTTACACTGATGCTAGCTTCCAGACAGATAAGGATGACTTTAGATCGCAATCTGGTTATGTGTTTTGCTTAAACGGTGGCGCTGTGAGCTGGAAAAGTTCAAAGCAAGATACAGTTGCTGATTCTACAACCGAGGCCGAGTATATTGCTGCCTCAAGTGCAGCAAAGGAAGCTGTTTGGATCAAAAAGTTCGTTAGTGAACTTGACATAGTTCCTAGCATTGTGGATCCCATTGGTCTCTATTGTGATAACAATGGTGCTATCGCACAAGCTAAGGAGCCTAGATCTCACCAACGATCCAAACACATACTTAGGCGTTATCACCTCATTCGAGAGATAATAGATAGAGGAGATGTGAAAATATGTAGAGTACCTACACTCGACAATATTGCTGACCCACTGACAAAGCCTCTTGCGCAGCAGAAGCATGATGGCCATACTAGATCTATGGGCATTAGGGATATGTCAAATTGGCTCTAGTGCTAGTGGGAGATTGTTGGTGTAAGCCCTAGAGGCCAATACTTTTGGTACTTGTATCGAATTATTTATTAATAATAAAAAGGCATTTTTCTTTATTATGTTTGTTTAATAAAGTCCCTGGAATAGATAGTCCATTTAATGTATCAAGTATGACTTAATCATGAGATCACATTAAACATAAGGACACTATTCTTAAAATGTCCGTAGTCAAGCTTTATTATGAAATGGGATAACATTAAAGCATGGAGACTATTATGTTTGTAGACTGATGATCACGTCTCATGGATCATGGATAAAGAGTTATCAAGTCTTAAACATAGGTATGAATATTAAGAGTAATATTCATACTGGATTGACCCGCTATGAGAATACTATATAGAAAGTTATGCAAAGTGTCATAAGTTATTCTCATGGTGATAATAGTGTATACCACTCTTCGACCTGAAACCACTATGGATCCTAGATGTAGAGTCGAGTGCTTTATTGCTGATCCAACGTTGTCCGTAACTGGATAACCATAAAGGCAGTTGATAGGTACTCCACGAAGCATGCTGAGGGACATGAGTGTCCTAGATGGAATTTGCCAATCCTGCTTAACAGGATAAATGTCTATGGGCCCAATATTGAACTGGACAAGGGTGACATGGTCTATACCTTGTGTTCAATATAGACATAAGGGCAAAGGGGTAATTATACACATAATTATTATCACAGGAGGTTTTGTCAGATCACATGACATTTTCGTGACTTGGGTAGCAGTGATGTGTTGCTAGATACCGCTCACTGTTTATTATGTTAAATGCATGATTTAATATAATTGCCAACGCCGCGAAAACCTATAGGGTCACACACAAAGGACGGATTGATGAGAGATAGAATAATTAAGGAACATCGTAAGGTACGGTGTACTTAAGAAGAATACGAAATATGGTAAAGTACCAAATACTTAAGTGATTTTGGCATATTCTGAGATATGGGCCAAAATGCACTTAAGTGGGCTTTTTGGCTTGAAGCCCACACAAGTGGTTCTATAAATAGAACCCCTTGGGTAGAAGCATTCACACTCCAGACAACACAACTGAAGAGTTGGAATTTCGTATCTCTCTCTCTCACTCAAAGCCTTCACTCACAAACAGCTAGCACTGCGATTGAAGGAATCCGTTCGTGTGGACTGAGTAGAGACGTTGTCATCGTTCAACGTTCGTGATCGCCCCGTGGATCTGTATCAAAGGTTGATCATTGTCAGAGATCTGCACCAAAGGTTTGAATCTCCACAAGAGGTAACGATTCTATCACTGATCATGCTCATTCGTAAGGATCATTAAAGGAGAAATTTTTATATTCCGCTGCGCCTTGGATGGCAATTCTCCTTCAGCATCATAATCGACGAAAGGTAGTTTTTCCTTCTTAACCTTACTGTGTCTAACCTTTTCTAACCTCAGTCGTTCGAGATGTCGAACTCTATCAGCCAATTGTGACATACTCTTTATAAAGGTTAGGTCTATTTTCTTCCTAATGGAATAATCTAACCCCCCAGCAGCAATTTGAACAAGTTCATGTTCCGGTACTTGCGTAAAACACCTGGCCTTTAATGATCTAAATCTATTCAGATAATCGTCAATACTCTCAGCAAACCTTCTCTTAATGCTAGACAGTTCTGCCAAACTGATTTTGGAGTGCCCTTCGTAAAACTGTTCATGGAACTTATTTTCTAACTTGGCCCACGAATCAATCGAATTTGGGGCCAAAGAAGTGAACCATGTGAAGGCAGCCTTAGTCAAAGAAGAAGGAAAGTTTTTTACTCTCAAACACTCATTATGAGCCAAATCTCCCGACTCTGTTAAATATCTAGCAATATGTTCTATTGTCGACTCACCAGATTCTCCCCCAAACTTAGTGTATTTGGGCACCTTCGTTCCTCTAGGTGACTCGATTTGGAGAATAAATTCAGCCAATGGGGAAGCGTATAGTGGCCTTTGCAATGTGGCACTCATACCATTCCTAGCCATAATTCTTTCAATAATAGTTGTCAAATTATTTTCCACTGCTAAGTCTTCTTGCCGATGTTGATCGATAATTTGATCAGCATCCTGATGTGGGTTAACTAACACTATCTAGTTACGTCCTGCTACTCCTGACTCAACGCCTTGATTTTGTTGGGGTCTAAGGATTTGTCCCTCATGGACTGTCTAATCTTCTGCTGCCCCTATCTCTACTTGAACAGGAATGGTTTACCTAACCACTTGTGCCATCTGTCGAGTCGGTGCCCCTAGGAAGTTACACAAGCGTGTCAATTGATTAGCCACCTGCCTATTTGTTTCAGTAGATTCCTGTATCACATGATTAAAAACTGTACCCATTTGATTAGTTAACATATTAACCAACTCATGATTACTATCATCCATTTGTTGCCTCAACGTCGCTATTGAAGTATTCGACAGCGGCATGGTTCTATTCTGAGTATTATTCCTATTCTGAGCATTGCCCCCTTGCGCTAATCTCTGTAAGGAAAGACTCGTATTTTGAATGTTGTCTGAAAACAATGATGCACTTGATGTTGACTGATATCCTGGCATTAAGGAATACGACATTCCATAAAGAGGATCTGTGGTGCCAAAGCGAGGCACATAAGGTCTGAACGTTGTTATCGTTGATCCTGAACCTCCCGATGGAGGTAAAGGAATTGATGCTCCAACCGCACTTGTAGTCGACATCGTTGAGGTTGCACTTGTCAACGGGGGCAAAGTTGCAACCAACGAAATTACTGTCTCTGTAGTGGATAAAGTCCCTTGTGGCACTTCATCCATATTGGAGTTTGACATTTTCACAGTTTCTTGTGGTCTACTATATAGTTTGCCACTTCTAAGTTTCATGCAATTGCGTAACTACACTAGCACTGGTCCCACTGGGCGTGCCATTTTGTTTACTGTGGAAATTGGTAAACAATCGCTGGTCCTCCCTAAGCCTAAAACTAAGGGTTACTTGCAGGATCGACCAGTTGATCCTAAGACATGTGCTAATGTAACAGGGTAACTCGTTCAATTCGACGGACTATTAACTTTGTGAGAAACGGCTTCTGACAAACTATTGAACAAGCAAAAGTTTTTCCACACGAAATGATGATGCTATAGACTATGGGTGACTCGGGACCGACAACACTATAACATTTAAAAGACATACACAAAGAACACGCTTTTGGTGAATTCTATTATCGTAATAGAATTAGTGTCGACAACGTAGACGACAACATAAAAGGATAATTCAAACGTAAACGAAATTAAAACAAAGTGTTCAACGGGAACAATTGAAAAATAAGGAAATTGCATTGAAGTAAATGTGGTGATTCACGTACATAGCACTCTTGAAAACTCTTGCTTCGTCGCGCTTGGAATGTGAAGTTTTTTACTAGTGATTTTGATACAGAGTGAACACCCCGGACTCCTCTGTGGGATCCCCTATTTCTAATGAACTAAAGAGACTGTCTATAGGCAAAAGTACCCCAAAAATAACTGATTGTAGATAGACGTCGTGCTACACGATCTAAAAACTGCTCCATATCTTTGGCGCTCGTTCTCCTTGTAACTGCTAGTCATTTCGAATTTCAAACTTATCCCGATCAGGTACTTATGTCGACACCGTCCCCTATGTGTCTGATACAATCAAGAACTTCTTAAGTCCCAATCTCTGGTTTAGTCGACAGAACGGATTTCGATCCAACTTGCTTCTTCCGTCGATTTCTTCTTCTGGTAACTTGTGGTTTTCCCAGCTCTTGCTTATCTTGGACTCAGCTTTTCTTTCAAACATCCCCTTGGTGAGGTATAATCCTTAAATCCATAAGGCGCTTTCATTAGTTACGCCTTCAACATGCCTTACTAATTTCTTGTGGTAACACATTGTCCATTACATTCCATGCTTAGGACTTATTGTATTTTTGTATTTTTTAAGTCTTTACCATTTTTAGGTTCATTTTAAGATGAAGTGAAGAATGATATGAATGTACAACTATAGTATAAACCAAAAAAAATCAAATAAAGTAAATGTACAAAAAATTAAATGTTAGGAGTTAGGTACAAGAAATTAAAGGTTAGAGGTTAGAATGCGGAATTTAAAAGTTAGACGCGGAAATTAAAGAATTAGATGTTAATTTTTAGATGTTAGATCAAAGTAGAAGAATATTCAATGCCAATATTAAAATCAAATTCTAAAATCAAAACAATTCTAATATCATCAAATAAATATAAAAATAAGAATCAAATTCTAAAATCAACACAATTCTAATATTAACATCAAATCAAATTCTAACCAACACAATTATTAAGACTAATAATAAATGGAAATCAAAAGTTCAAACAATTAACAAAATTAACTTTCTAAAAGTCAAACAATTAACAACATTCACATTCCAAAATATTAACACAATTATCATTCCAAAATATTAACAAAATATCCAAAACCATTACCAAAATTAAATTCTAAAAGTTATCCAAATATTAAAACTCTAATCATGAACGACATCACATTGTAACCAACTGTCCAAGTAGCATGGGCCAAATCCTAATTCTAGGCCCAACTAGGGGGGTGTATGGACAAGGTAGTCGGGCAGCAAAAGGAAAATTGGGCCTTGATTATGCATAGGCCCAACACACATGTAAATTAAGGGAGAAAACAAGTGGAAACTCATCCTTCCTCCTTCACTCGCTCGCTCAGTAACAATAAAAACAGAAGAAAGAGGATAACATCGGCGCACCAAAGCACCGCCGCGCCGAAGCTCTTCGCCGGCGGCGGTGGAGCGCAACCTAGTCTAACGCCTCAAACTCTCTTAAATGGAATCGAAGACACACTTCCTCACTCAATTAAAATGCGACGCTGACGTGCGACTCCTATACGGACCGAATCACACGCCGGACGAAAGTGGATTAAGATTCGGTCGTGATTCACGACCGCGCCTCAGCAACGACAATCAAACCCAACTCAATCGGCCAATGCGAAGAGAAGGGAAACCAACCGGAGATGGATAAATTGGATCCGTCGACAAATGTCATATTCCGAGCTCATGTGCCTCACTCTCGTTCAATCCTCTTCCTCCTTCTTCTTCGTTACGCTTAACTATGATGTGATTCCTCTACGCAATTGTTTTAGTATGACTTTCCATTTCGTTCTACTCTGGATTAGGCGTTGAGAATATAGCAGATTTGAATATGAATTGTAGAATATTGCGAGAGGGAACCCAATACATTGTGAGCTCATGAGTTCTTATAGAACTCTGAATGGGAAGTGGCACTTGATTTTTAATGTCGCGCTTTTTCATTTGCCACTTTGCATTTTCTGTTGGCGTTTATGTTGGCTTGGCGTTCACACTACAATTGTTGTTGTCGTTTGCAGTGCACTTGGTTGATGTGGCTTATGAAGCTCGCGCTTTGTGTTTGTACCGTACTGGCTTGCAACTTGGATCGCGTTTCATTGCTATGCATTTGCCGGTGTTGTCGTTTTGAATTTGGTTTTGTTGCAGTTTGGCGTTTTGATTATCAGCTGGATCTACGTTTTGTTTTAACTTGTATTTGTGTGTTTCTTTCATGATCAAGCCGCGTTCTGGTTATGCAGCATCTTACCGTTGGTTTACGGTGTGAGTGCATTGGCTTCTGCAGCTTTTGGCTTGGTTGCACTTTGTAGCATCTCCCGTTTGGATTTTAACTTGCAGTTGCGTTTCAAATTGTACGCATGCGATTTTCTTGTGGATTATCAGTGTTTGGAATGGCTTCAGTTGTAGTTGCTACATTTTGTGTACTGTTTCCCATTGCGTTTTGCCACAACTTTTGGATTCTTGCAGCTTTTGCTTTCTTCCACTTTCCAATTGTCTTTTTTTTTGTCTCATTTGGCATATGATACTTGGGCTTAATGTAAATGGGCTTAACAAAATGTAAAATGTTTTTTTTAAATTGGTTTTGTGATATTATAAATGGGTATTTGATTGAAATGGAATAAAGATGGATTGGATTTAATGTGGATTGAATATGGGTATGAATTCTGTGGATATAAAAATGGATTTTGGGTTAGCAATGGACAATTGGTTTGGATTTTGGTATGGATATGAAAATGGGCTTTTTGGATTTAATTTGAATGAATATATGGGCTAAACAAATAAAGAATGAGCTTTATCACTCTTAACAACCATGGTCCATAAAAAAAGAATAAGATGAAAATGATTGAAATTCTAATGACTCGAAACCGAACTCGATTTTAAAATGACGCAATCCTAAAAATTAAGAGTTAAACTTCACAAATCAAATCTAACCTCAAAAATCGATTTAAACCTCAAAACATAATTTGAACCAAAAATCAAATTGAAGCTAAAATCGAATTGAAATAATAAATTGACGTAATGCTGACTGTAAGGATAACATGCAATGAACTGATGAATCCAACAGGAACGACTTGTAAATCGGATTGAACCATGATTATTCAAATGAAATGAACGGATGAAGATGATATGCAAATGTTTAGGGTTAGTAACCTATATGATTATGTGAAAGGTAGGGAAAATTTGGGGGTATGACAGCTTCCCCTATTTAATCTTCTCGGACCTGAATGAATGGATAACAACGAATTTCAGACAATTAAAGTAAGAGAGGATTAACTACTAGGATACTGGAAATTTTCCCACGCGGAAAAAATGAAGTGTAAGGTGGAGATATGTTGCAAGGAATTTCTTTCACTAGGAAATTGGATGAACAAGCTAGTCTTTGTGCAGGGCAGCTGCTGGGAAATGGAACGTTATGTGGTAGATGGGTATATTAGCGGTCAGATATGCATGATGTATGTAGTATACTAATGTTGTATGATTGATTATTTTTCATTTTATTTTATCTCTACTAACAAGTTTTAGAAGGCACCGAGAAAGAATTTTCTGTTGGGGGATATATGGTGATTATTTTTTGGTATTATGAAATCGTTCGCTAGGAAAATCCTAGGATTCGGGATGGTAGATGACCTTACTGGGGACGACGGTAGGGAAGTGGAAGGTAAGTAGTAGGTCGTTAACTCTGAGGTTGGAGAGAGAAGCAAGAGCAACATTGATTGTTGGGGACTGAAACATTCTGACCTCAATACTGCGACTGGGGTAAAACTGGACATTCTCAACTCCGTAATTGGAAATAAGTTGTGATCAACATCGGTTCTGAGACTGGAAAAATGATAGGTGTCAACTCTGAGGTTGGGTATAATGATGGACACCGACTCTAAGGCCAGGAACAAAGGTGGGCGTCAACTCGGAGGTTGGGTTTGTAGATATCAACTATGAGGTTGGAGGATAAGAAAACGATACCACAACTCACAAGTTGGGAAAAAGGTAGCCACTCAGCTCTAGGGGCAAAAGGTTCATCAACTCCAAAGTTGCATAAAGGTAGGCATTTAGCTCCGAGGCTGGGGAGAGAATGGTAACCGTCAACTCTAAGGTTGGAAAAAAGGTAGTCGTTCAACTTTGAGGTTGAAAAAAGATAGCTATTCACCACTAAGGTTGAAAAAGGATATATATTCAACTCTGAGGATGGGGAAAGATAGTCATTCAACTCTGAGGCTGGGGGCAACACAATACATCCATTCTGAAGTGGGAAAAAAGGTAGATACTCAACTCTGAGGCAGGAAAAAATGGTAATCGTCAACTCTAAGGTTGGAAAAAGGGTAGATACTAAGCTCTGAGGCTAGAAATAAGAGAGATACACCACTCTGAAGGTGGAAACATATAGTTGCTCAACTCTGAGGTTGGGAGCAAAAAATGGTAAACGTCAACTTCGAGTTTAGAAACAAGTAGATACTCGACTCTGAGGTTGGGAAAAGAATGGTAAACGACACATACAACTCTGAGGTCGGATATGAAAAGAGGACAATAACTCTGAGGTTAGGTATAAAAAGAGGGCAACAACTCTGAGGTTGGGAATAAGAAACAAACAACTCTGAGGCTGGATATAAAAGAAATACAACAACTCTGAGGTTGGGAAGGAGAGAAATAGACCACAACTCTGAGGTAGGAAATAAGAGAAATAGACAACAACTCTGAGGCTGGATATAAAAGAAAGACAACAACTCTGAGGTTGGGAACGAGAGAGGAGTAACAACTCTGAGGTTGGGGTAAGAACTAGCATCATACAACTCTGAGGTTAAGGTAAGATAAACATTCAACTCTGAGGTTGGGAATAAGAGAAAGGTAACATACAACTCTGAGGTTGAAGTAAGGAAAAGTGACAACAACTCTGAGGCTGAAAAAGGCGCGACAACTCTGAGGTTGGGGAAGGAACTGACATACAACTCTGAGGTCTTTTGAGGGTTGTAACGTGGCCTGGTTCACGGTATTAGAAAGAAAGGACTTATGGCTCGAACCTATCCTAACTGACCCGCTCTTCGTGATGTTCTCCAGTCCTACGTTCAGCTAGTTTGACACAAGCGCTCATCTTCCTAAAGGTATTTCGAAGTACTGATTAATGAACCCACGAGGTTTTTGGTGTGACAATCACCCTTATTTTGTTTGGTTTGTAGCCACAAAAATTTGTTCTTATTGAAGATTTTCTTTTGAATACTCTTTTGCAGATTTGTTTTTTCATCTCCCTATTTTTGTTGGATTGGTTCAGATTTATAATCCACATGGATGTTCTAATTTTTGCCTAAGTCACTCGTTTTCGAGTTTTCGACTTAGCGGACTTTCTTTCTTTTGATTTTGTTTTTCTTGTTTCTTCTTTTTGTTGGTTCTTTTTGTTGAAATAAATTGTGTGACACTTGTCCATTTGATTTGGAAGTGGTGACTACCTCGTGCCTCTGTGGGTGAGGGACAACCATTTAGGGTTTATGGTTTCCGAACTCTTGCGAGGGATGAGATATTGTTGATCCTTAGATTGGACACTCCTCTTTTGAAGTTTGAACACTTGGTCAACCTGAATGATGACTACCCTGCCCCGGTTTAAGATTAAGGGTTTTATATTTAGAAAGAAACTCCTACTCCTTGGCTCGAAAGGGTTGACTAGGGATTATCTTCCTTATATCTCCGGTGTTTGGGATTTGAAACAATGCCTTACATCATCAACAAGTGTTGATTCTGAGTGTTGGCAGCAATTTTGGTAAAACAAAGAGTGTTCACAAGATGTCATATATGACGTCTTAACATGAGATATCCTATATACCTGCTGGAGTTCAAGAACATGTGCAAGCAGGATTGTTTTAGAATGCCACATACAATGCCATGGCTTCTGATATTGGATGTACCTGCTGGAGCTTAAATGAAAGACATGTTCATGCAGGATTGTTTCGGATGACATACACAATGTCATGACATCTGATATGGCTGTACCTATTGGAAGTTATAAAAGGAATTATTGGATTATGCAGGATTTTTCCAGGATGTCAGACCCGATGTCATGACATCCTGTACACAGAATATTCAGTATGAATGTCTGGTGTTTTGTGATTGCAAAATTAATGGCAATCTTTGGATGATTGAAGATATGGCTAGCTGGCGCAATCAATCATGGATTACAACCAGATTTACTTATTTTCCAAGGAGATCTAAACAGCTGTTATAAAAAGATATGATTGGAAAATAGATTTAGGGTTTTCAAGATGTCCAAGCCCAGCTGGATGCTTCTATAAAAAGGGACTTAGAAAACCTGTTTGAATACACAACCAAGACTGAGCTAAATACATAGAGAGAGCTAGGGTTTGTGTCTGTTTAGTCGTAAGACTTGTAGGTCATTCAAGTCATCCATTGATGATTGAATTGGACTGATTTGTGGTTGTAATTTGTCACTCTAAAGTTGTTAAGCAAGAGTGTGTGTCTTCTTGATCAAAGATGTGAAGCAAGATCAAGAGTGTGTCTTCTTGATTGAAACTGTGAAGTAAAATCAAGAGTGTGTAATTGAAAAGTATTTTCTTTTCTCAAGGGATTGTTGTTTAAAATCACTGGTGTGTGATTGTAGGGAAGTGAGTGGGTTCTCATATCTAAGAGTGCTTAGGTAGAAATTGCACGGGTAGAGATTAGGTGATAAAGATTGTAACTTGTTGAAGTGTACGGAGAGTCTTTGAACTAATTCTATTTTAGTGAATTTCCTTCCTGGCTTGGTAGCCCCCAGACGTAGGTGAGTTGCACCAAACTGGGTTAACAATTGCTTGTGTTATTTGCTTTACCATTCTGTATTTTTTATCCATTATGTGTTAACAAATATTAGTGTCGTGACATTACCTTCGACATCTTATATTTGATACCAGTATTTCAATTGGTATCAGAGCAGGCATCCTGCTCTGGTTCTGGGTGAGATCTAGGGGCAATACTTTCTGGTACAATGGAGAGAGATGTAGGATCTGTTCATAGGCCACCAATTTTGGATGGTTCTAACTATGACTATTGGAAACCTCGAATGGTAGCCTTTCTGAAATCCCTTGATAACAAGGCTTGGAAAGTTGTGTTAACAGGTTGGGTGCATCCTGTCATTACTAAAGAAGGAGAAGCCACCACTGGGAAGAAGCCTGAAGAACAATGGTCCAAGGAGGAGGATGATCTTGCTCTTGGAAACTCTAAAGCCTTGAATGCAATATTCAATGGGGTAGACAAGAATATTTTCAGGATGGTAAACAACTGTGAAGTGGCCAAAGATGCTTGGGACATTCTCAAGACCACTCATGAAGGCACCTCTAGGGTAAAGATGTCTAGACTTCAGCTGCTCACCTCCAAGTTTGAAAACTTAAGGATGAAGGAAGATGAAAACATTCATGAATTTCACATGAGTATCCTTAAAATTGCTAATGCTTCAGGAGCCCTGGGAGAGAAGATGACAGATGATAAGCTGGTAAGAAAAATACTCAGGTCACTTCCTAAGAGATTTACAATGAAGGTGACTGCCATAGAAGAGTCTCAAGACATTTCCAACATGAGGGTAGATGAGCTAATTGGTTCCCTCCAAACCTTTGAGATGGGATTGAATGATGGAACTGAAAAGAAAACCAAAATCATTGCCTTCATATCAAACACAGAAGAGGAAAACAGTCAAGATGTGGATAAAGAGTGGGCCAATGAAGTTGCAATGTTGGGGAGACAGTTCAATAGATTGTTAAAGAAAATGGATGTAAGAGCCAAGGCAAATGTCAAGAACATCTCACCTGACATCAGCAATGGAAGACGAGTAAGGTCAGAGGAGAAGCCCAAAGAAGGAAAAGAAGTAAAGTTCTATGAATGTGATGGGTATGGACACATTAGAACTGAATGTGGAACCTACCTCAAGAAGCAGAAGATGAGTCTTGTTGCCACCTGGTCAGATGAGAGTGATACAGAGGAGGCTGCAAATCTTGTGACTACTTTGACAGGAAGATGGGGATCTGATGAAGACTCAAGTGATGGTGAAGTAACCTTTGAGGAATTGGCCTCTACCTACAGAGAGTTGTGTCATAAAAGTGTAGAGCTGAGCAAGCAGGTTTTAAACCAGAAGAAAGAAATAACTCAACTTGAGAATGAGAAGGTAGAATACTTGGAAACCATCTCCAAGTTACAAACAGAAGCAGTGGTTCTGAATGCCAAGCTAGTTGAAAATCCACAAGCTGAAAGTCTGAAGATAACACAGCTGGAAAGAGAGAAGGCAAACCATGTGAAAACCATCTCTAAGTTTAAAACTGAAGTCATGTTTCTAAATTCTAAACTAGAAGAGATGAACAAGTATGTAAGGATGTTAAGCAATGGATCTGACTCCTTAGACAAGATTCTCCAAACTGGACAAATAACAGGAGACAAATCTGGCATTGGGTATAATGACTCTAAGCCTGAGAGCAGTTACACTGGTGCCAAATCCCAAGCCAAACCTAACTGCATCTATAATAAAAGTAAACCTGTGATGTCACATCATATGTTCCAACATCAGAGGAGAAAACAGCAGAAAGGTAAACACCAGAGATGGAGATGCCATCATTGTGGGAAGTTTGGTCATCTGAAGCCTTTCTTCTATAAACTGTATGGTTATCCTAGGCATACTCATCATCAGAATCACTATCAACCCAGACCCAAACAGCACATGCCTGTCAACAAAAAGCAATGGGTTCCTAAGACTAATGTTACAAGTCTAATAGCTCACACTTCCTTCAGAGTTTCAGCCAATGAAGATTGGTATTTTGACAGTGGGTGCTCCAGACACATGACTGGAAACAAAAACCTGTTGACTGGCATTCATCCTCGTGCCACAAGCTATGTAACCTTTGGTGATGGAGCAAAGGGTGAAATCAAGGGGATTGGTAAGCTTGATTACCCTGGAATTCCTGATCTTGACAATGTCCTACTTGTTAAGGGCTTGACTGCAAATCTAATAAGCATCAGTCAACTATGTGACCAAGATTTAAATGTTAACTTCACTAAAACTGAAAGTTTGATTACCAACAAAGAAAGTGAAGTAATCATGGAAGGAGTCAGAACCAAAGACAACTGTAACATGTGGAACTCTCAAATTAGTTACTCCTCAGAATGTACCTCAGTCAAGGAGAAAGGGATGAAGATGATTATATCTGCTAGACAAACTCCCAAATTGAAAGTCTGTGGGAAATGTCAGACAAGGATGTCACACCAGAAACTCAGACTTAACATCACTTCCAAAGGGTTGAAACTCCTCCATATGAAGTTGATGGGACATATGCAGGTGGAAAGCCTTGGTGGAAAGAAGTTTGCAGTGGTGGATGATTTCTCCAGATACATCTGGACCAAAAACAAATCTGATGTGGTTGAAATCTTCAAAGATTGTTGTCTGAAACCTCAAGGAGAAAAGCTCATGGTGGCTAAAACAGATGTGGATAATATTGGGTTTGGTAGGAGGTCAGATCAGATGGTAGAACATGTTGCTCGTCAAATGCAGTCTGAAGTTGGGAAGAGCTTTGTTGGACTTGGGCTACAAGTCAAGCAGATAGAAAAGTCTATTTTTCCATCTTAAAGAAAATGTGCCAAGAATAATGTTAAGAAGATTGGCATGAAGAGTGCAAGGACTCCTACTCCTACACATTCGAAAGTATTCAAAGATGAAAATGGTGTTTGTGCTATATATCAAGCTGAATACATAGCAACTGGAAGTAGCTGTTCTCAACAGGGTTGGTTGAAACTAATGGTGACTGAACACAATGTCACACAAGATGTCAGGATAGTGTACTGTGACAACCTGAGTGCTATAACTATTTCCAAAAATTCTGTTCAGCACAGCAGGACAAAGCACATTGATATTAGTCATCACTTTATTAGAGAACTGATGGAAGAGAAAATCATAGCACTAGAGCATGTTACTACTGAAATGCAATTAGCTGACATATTTAGAAAAGCTTTGGATGCTAATCAGTTTGAATGTTTAAGAGGGAAATTGGGAATTTGTATTCATGAGAATTTATAGCAATTAAAGTGGAAATTTGTTATACAGAGGAGAGTTGTTGTAGAAGTTAAGGAGGTTATGAAATTAATCAAGTTTGCTGGTTTGATGAAAATAGTTAGTGCATTGCCCCAATGTTTTGAAGGTTTAGTGGAAGAGTTTGTGGTGAATATCCTCGAGGATATTTCTGAAAAGAATAACATAGAATTTTGCAAGGTCTTTGTGAGAAGAATGTGTGTAAGGTTCTCCCCAACCATAAGGAATAAGTTCCTAGGAAGAGGAATAGAAGGAGTTGTTAAGTTAGAAGCCACAGACAATGAAGTCTGTAGGACAATCACTGCTGGTCAAGTTAAAGAATGGCCAAGAAAGAAGCATGACACTGCTGAGAGAGTAATTGATTTGGAGGAAGAGAGTTCAGAAGAGGAAGATGACACCTTGGTTCATCACTTGAAACCAAGTGTTGCAAAGAAAATGAAAACCAGGAAAGGCAAGACTGTGACTGGGATGTTGACAGCTAGAACTAGTAGGAAGGATGTTGCTGTAGGTCCTTCTAAATCATGGAGTAAAGTAGAGGTTCAGAAGAGGAAAATCAGAGAAAACTCTAATTCTGAAGATGATGTCGAAGACGATGTCCCAGACATCCTACCTGCTAAAAGGCAAACTGTTAGAAAGTCTCCAGCTAAGGTTACAGCTGTGCATTTGGACAACATTTCCTTCCATCTGGAAGATGGTGAAGCCAAGGAGTCAAATGCCCATATGTCAAGTGAAAGGTTTGATACTCAAGACAATTCTAGTGGAAGTTCTGAATCTGATGTAAAGAAGATGCTACCTCCTCATACTAAGTTGTGGTGTTAATGTTCCCCCTGTTATGATGACATGTGTGCTATTCTGGATACTATTATGACTGTTTTGGAAGCTTGGTTGTTGAAATGTTTGTGGCAGTCCTTACTGATGCCTTGATGTAAGATTTGGGCTCTTAATGAGCTCCATGGATATCTCATTATCTCAGCTGTCACAGCTGTGTATGATGATGGTTTGTATCTCCTAACAATTATGTTTTAACATTTTTAATGTTATAACATCTGCTGTGGCATTCTCTGCTAGACTAATTGACATTTATTTTGTCTAATTTGTCACCTTTGGTAAATTTTGACTAAAAAGGGGGAGAAGTGTTTATGTGGAGAGCTGCAGTTAAATATGTGGTTGTGGAGATCTACAATGTGGTTATGGAGATCTGCAGTGCTGATATAGCTAGCTAGGCTAAACAGATGACAGTTAATGATGTTGGAGGAGATATCTGATGTAAGACAGAATGGTGTCCTGTTCTGAGATGTTGGAGGAGATGTCAGATGGCTCTGTGTTGTACAGGTGATGTTGAAGGAGATGTCAGAAGGAGGTTCTGAATGTTAACATGTTAAATAAGATGTCAGAAGGAAATTCTGAATGTTAACATGTTGAAGCAGATGTCAGAATGACATTCTGATTGTTACAGGTGTTGTGGTTACAGGTGCTGTTATTTTCATGGAAGATGTTTGTTGTATGCACAGATTTATGGGGAGAAGGAGTACCCCTGTGCATTTGTGTGTCTTACTAGTTGCATCCATAACTAGTAATTCTGTTGTTTGTTGCACAGATTTAGGGGGAGGAGAAGTACCCTTGTGCATGTGTGTATTACTAGTAGCCATAGCTAGTAATTGTTTTGCTTCTACTGCTAATTAAACTACTGTTATGTGGTTTAACTGCTGATAGTTTACCTTGTGAACAAAAAGGACAGATATATGTTTTAGCCAAAATTTGCCAATGGGGGAGTTTGTTGATTCTGAGTGTTGGCAGCAATTTTGGTAAAACAAAGAGTGTTCACAAGATGTCATATGTGATGTCTTAACATGAGATATCCTATGTACCTGCTAGAGTTCAAGAACATGTGCAAGCAGGATTATTTCAGAATGCCACATACAATGCCATGGCTTCTGATATTGGATGTACCTGCTGGAGCTTAAATGAAAGACATGTTCATGCAGGATTGTTTCAAATGACATACACAATGTCATGACATCTGATATGGCTGTACCTACTGGAAGTTATAAAAGGATTTATTGGATTATGCAGGATTTTTCCAGGATGTCAGACCCGATGTCATGACATCCTGTACATAGAACATTCAGTATGAATGTCTAGTGTTTTGTGATTGCAAAATTAATGGCAATCCTTGGATGATTGAAGATATGGCTAGCTGGCGCATTCAATCATGGATTACAACCAGATTTACTTATTTTCCAAGGAGATCTAAACAGCTGTTATAAAAAGATTTGATTGGAAAATAGATTTAGGGTTTTCAAGATGTCCAAGCCCAGCTGGACGCTTCTATAAAAAGGGACTTAGAAAACCTGTTTGAATACACAACCAAGACTGAGCGAAATACATAGAGAGAGCTAGGGTTTGTGTCTGTTTAGTCGTAAGACTTGTAGGTCATTCAAGTCATCCATTGATGATTGAATTGGACTGATTTGTGGTTGTAATTTGTCACTCTAAAGCTGTTAAGCAAGAGTGTGTGTCTTCTTGATCAAAGTTGTGAAGCAAGATCAAGATTATGTCTTCTTGATTGAAACTGTGAAGTAAAATCAAGAGTGTGTAATTGAAAAGTATTTTTTTTCTCAAGGGATTGTTGTTTAAAATCACTGGTGTGTGATTGTAGGGAAGTGAGTGGGTTCTCATATCTAAGAGTGCTTATGTAGAAATTGCACGGGTAGAGATTAGGTGATAAAGATTGTAACTTGTTGAAGTGTACGGAGATTCTTTGAACTAATTCTATTTTAGTCAATTTCCTTCCTGGCTTGGTAGCCCCGAGACGTAGGTGAGTTGCACCGAACTAGGTTAACAATTGCTTATGTTATTTGCTTTACCATTCTGTATTTTTTATCCATTATGTGTTAACAAATATTAGTGTCGTGACATTACCTTCGACATCTTATATCTGATACCAAAATTTCAACAAGATTTTATTCAAAAGCGTACGAGCAATGATTTCGTGTTTTTAATTTCATCATCCTCCTCCAAAAGTTAGATATTGACAAAATAAAGTATGAGTGGCCACAAATGGATTTATTCAAAACATGCATGTTCATTTCAATGTCATTATTATTCAAAAACAAACGAGTTTATTACAAATGAATGTTACAAATGACAATCAAGAAAATCACACATGAACATGATTGAACTAATGATCGTTGGAGTGATCCGCTTTATTCTCCCATAGCTTGGGTGTTGAGTTTGGCAGAACCTGACAGGACAATCCTACTGATGCAAATCCTTCAACTCTACTACTGCTCTGACTATGGCGCTGCAGATGTACTTGCCTGCACGGGGTTGCTTGGGACCACTAGCGTGAACTATATAGCTTTGGAGTCAATCAAGTCTTGTACTTTGTGCTTGAAGACATTGCAATTCTCGATCGAGTGCCCTCGTGTCCCAGAGTGGTACTCACAACTGACATTCATGTCATACCCGGGAGGGAGAGGTACTGGAGGAGCCTTAGCTTCCCTTAGTTAAACCAACGAATCCTTGAGCAAATGAGCTAGCAGAAGACCATACGGCATGGGAACTGGATCAAACCTTCTGGGATGCCTCCTTGGTCCTTGTCTACCCTGTTGATAGTGGTTATGTTGTTGTGGAGCAAAAGGTTGCTAAGGAGCAAAGGGTTGCTGATATTGCATCCCTGGAGGGCCAGTAGGAATAACATATGTAGGCTGCTGATATGGGTTAGGTGTTACTGCTGCCATCAGATAGTATGGCATTTGGTAAACTCTATCTCCCCCTTTAGCGATTGTGGTAGAATTGGTCTCCCCTTCCTTCTTCTTTGGGAATCCAGAATGAGACTTCTTTGCTCCACTAGGCACAACTGCTGTACTTTGTATCTTGCCGATCTTTAAGTCATTCTTGATTCACTCACCAACAATGACCAAGTCTGAGAATCCCGAGGTGGTACTTCAAATCATTCTTTCAAAATATGGCCCTTGAAGGGTATCCATGAACATGTCTATCAGTTCTCTTTCAAGAAGTTGAACCCTGGCAGCTAGATCTCACCATCGTTGGGCGTATTCTTTGAACGATTCATTCGGATTCTGAGCAAGGCTTTAGAGCAGAGTCCGATTGGGAGCCATGTCTGAATTATACTGATAATGCTTCAAGAAGGCTTCAGCAAGTTCCCTCCAGGTTCATATATGCATGCTCTCAAGCTGCATATACCATTCCAGAGAAGCTCCACTAAGGTTGTCTTGGAAGAAGTGCATTACGAGTTTTTCATCATCAAAATGAGCAACCATCTTTCTGCAAAAATCTCGAATGTGGGTCTTTGGACAAGAGTTCCCTTGATACTTTTCAAAGCTCGGAACTTTGAACTTAGGAGGAATTTTCACTCCTGTCACTAAGCACATGCCGGTAGCGTCTAACCCAAAGGTAACAGGACCTTCCATCGCCTTGAATCTTTCTTCCATCATATGGAATCTCCTTTCGAGGTCAGCAGGAGAAGGACCAAAAGCGTCATAAACCGATTCAGCCTTTATAGTGAAGAAAGCATTCTGATGATCGTCAATCTCGGGTTGAACTCTCCCATTGACAAGGATATTGAATGTTTGAGCATCATTTTGATATCCTGGACCTCTCTCGGGAGGTGGTTGAGCTACAACCGGTGTACCATCTCCTCCTAGCGGATTCACTGGTATTGTCACAACAGCAGGATTGGCAGCGGCGACTCTCAGATTAGCCTGGTGCATTTCCTTTTGTCCCCTAGCCAAAGCTTGTAGGGCTTCAACAAGCTGACCCATATGAGCCTTCACAGCGGTCATATCTTCCCTCATAACAGCTTGGTTCTGCTCCAACTGATCCATGAGCAATCTATGGTTTCCTCGAGTGTTGTGAGAATGTTGGGAAGTCAGCTTAACTGTGGATGATTCTGGACAGAAGGGCCAAATGGTAAGTTTTCTGGATTTTGTCTGATGATATGCAGAATGATGCATGAATATTATATTTGAAGATTTTTTATGATGCATGAATGCATGAATGCATGGATGAATGATACACAAGCATGGTTCTCACGAGTCAAACACATAAGTTGGCATAATATCACATGTTCGAGATACGGATGGAGGATAACATTGATTGCTTTCCAGAACATGGATCTCATTGGTTGTAGTCTAGGGTTATAGATAGGGACCCTAGAGTCATCGATTCATTTGGCTGTTTGAGGCTTACAGCAAAAGCTTGTCGGTCGTCAACTTCCTACAAAGGTCCTTAGAGTCATTGATCCTAATGAAGACATTGATCGCTTACGTCAAAAGCTTGACGATCATCAACATCTCCAAAAGAATCTACTCTAAGCGAGGTTCCCGTATCGACCCTTATGAGAAAAGCTTCTCGATGGCCCATACTACTCAACCTCTCATATCTCAAGTTTGCACTCTAGACTCGAGTAGAGAGTCTTTCCCACAAGGTTTCTTGCAATCAAGGTGCCATCCATTCTTTATCATAGAACCATAGAACCAAATAACAAATTACAAAATCTAAAGCGAAAGGCAATAAATAATTCAAACAATCAAAAGGATAAATATCCACACATGCAAGAAAGCAACCTAGATTAGGCTTGATTTGCTTAGGGATTTATCTCTCCCCATCAGAGGCACCAGTTATCGCTACACGAAAAATACAGAGTCACCATCGGTTTTTATTTATTCGAAAGGAAAGGGAAAATATCGAGAAAACTCCAAAGAATGGTCGTCGCAACCACAAACGGGTTCGGAAGTCGGTTATGCAAAGGGAAGGTATTAGCACCCCTCACATCCATGGTAGTCCATGGGAACCATCTAGGATGTTTACGCTTAAATGTGTGTTGTTTATCGAAATGTTTGCTTGCCAAAGGTTTGCGGAGTGGAAGTAGATTTTAAATTAGTGTCCTCGCCAAGGATTGGGTCCTTGTGCCTACGTATGCCCACTTGCTGAAGTGAGAAATCAGAGCCCCGTAGTTCGTTGATTTAAAATGTTTGTTTGTTTTTGTTGATTTTATTACCTTGAAGAAGGGTTTTCGAAAGTGATGCCCTAAGGCTCAAACAAAAGGTTTGAACGCGTTGAATTGTTTTTAGGTTTTGAGAAAGTGTTATTGATTTCGGATTACACTAAAGACTATGTGTCGCATTACGCGAAAAACCGGCGGGAAAAGACACAGAGCCGCCACCGTGCGTTATTTATCCCAAAGGAGGGAAAGGAAACGCTCAAAGTAAACCTGGAAAGGAATGGTCTCACGACCAGAGATTGCAAGGATCGGGAGTCGGTTATGCGAAGGGGAGGTATTAGCACCCCTACGCATCCGTTGTACTCGACGGGATTCACGCTCAAAAGAATAGAAGAAAGGTTGCTAAATAACTGCTCGAAAACTGCACACACACACTGGAATAAAACACAGATGAAAGACGGAAGAAGGTGACTCGGCAGGATGTCGCATCCTGGGCCTACGTAGTTTGTCAGACACAAACATCAGAGTCGACGTAGTTCGGGGAAAGGGGAAACATGCTCGCTAGGATGTTGCATCCTATGCATACGTATCTTATCTAACCAGAGGAAGAATCAGAGCACTCGTAGCTCGGTTAACGCACGCCAAACAAAACGCTAAACGGAGACGCTGAGACGTCAGAGCAAACACCCAAACACAAACTGGGAACGGAATGCCAATCGCTGGGCTTACATCCGACTCCACAAAAGAAACGCAAACAGGAAACCGACTGCCAATCGTTGGAATTTTGTCAGACTCCAAACAAGCAAACACACACAGGAAACCGACTGCCAATCGCTGGACTTACGTCAGACTCCAAACAAGCAAACACACACAGGAAACCGACTGCCAATCGATGGACTTACGTCAGACTCCAAACACACACAAGAGGGTTGAAAAAGGAAAAGGGTGCCCGGAGAGATCAGCTCATCTCCTGCCTACGTACCTCATCTGGTATGAGGATCAGGGCGACGTAGTTCCCCTTAACAGGGAAAGAACTTCTATCCTAACCAGAGACTAGGGAGACTACGACTCGAGCCTAGAAGTTGTCATGCATACGATCCCTATGTTGAGGTCTCTAATCCTAACTCGCACAGGAAGCAAGCTAGCCTAAACAGCAAATAAGCAAACACAAGCACAAGAGAGCAAGCACACACACTATATGCAAACAAGTGGCTCATACAAGGCTGGGCTTTAGTCAAGGGGTCATATCAACCTCGACAAACAAGCCGGTTCTGTCCTGGGTATTTTGAGCTCTTAACCCTAACATTGAGAGTTAGGGTGAAGCAGATGAAATGGGAAATGAGGATCAGACCTCATAGCTCTTAACCCGGGCCTGGGTGAGCTTGAATCAATGAAAGTGTGGGAGTCCAGAATGAGGAACTCTATTCCACAATGACTGACTCTATGTACAAGATTTTGGGTTTTTATTCAAAATGCGTCAACACATAGGGTGAGCAAGATGAAGGACTCAACCGAATAGAAGGGGACGGATTGCACATCCCTTTCATCTGCCAATGCCTCTTCACTTAGGAGGTCTTTACATGTACAAGGCACAAAGATAAACAAGCACAAACATTGCCTCTTAAGGAGGGCTTCAGACAGGTGCCTGCCAAAAATAACATGACAGGTCTTCTAGACTACATGGAGAGTAGGAAGTTACCTAGGTGGTATGCCAACCACAAGCAAAGCAAAGCAACTCAAATAATGAGTTAAAGCGGCTAAAGTACCTGTAAGAAAAGCTAAACCAGTCAATATTTACATTCAGACAAATCAAACAATCAACAACAGTCAGACAACCAATCATCAGACAACAATGGTGCGAGGCATAAGATGCAAGCAAACTAAATTGATTCACCATCCAAAAGACCTACAAAACAGCAAGATTAGTCAACCAAAATAACTTGTATCTCAAGTGATGAGATCATATACACCAATGTGACTAATTGCTTGGAACATGAAACACAAAGTCCAAAGGATGAGAACAAACCACTAGCTCAAAGGCTAGGGTCAAAGGTGGGGCAAAAAGTCAAAACAGAAACTAAAACTCAACATGAATCACGTTTACTCTATCAAGAACATGTCCTAAAAAGGACCAAGTCAAAAGCTTTAATCCAAGCCATGTAATGAGCAAGAGGAGTCAATGGCAAATTCAAAGCATTCAAATGGACCTTAAGAATCAAAATTCCATATCAAAACATAAATGAGTCAAACAATTCTAGAAATTTTTATGTGCATACAACATGTCCAATACAATCATCATGCCAAAAATCATAAACAGAGGAGCTCATTTGATATGGAAATGAAAATGCATAAGTTAATCATCCAATTGTGTCACACACATTGTCACACCATACAAAGATGTATGCAAAACAGAAATGGAAAATGAGAAAAATACACAATCAAGCCTCAAACATCCATCAACATGTTGGGAATAATCATGCAAAATTTCATGGCAATTGGATCAATATTGAGCATTTCATAATAGAAAGAATGAAGCAATGTCACAAATGCATACATGTTCACATAATCAGCCACAATTCCAAATCCAGCAACGGTAAAATCATAAAATCCACACCAAAAAATAAAGGACAATCATATGAACATTTAGCAAAAAGAATGGATTTATTTGGGTCATTTTTCAATTGGATATGAATTTTTGAAGTTGGCATAAAAATTTGAATTAAAATGAACAATGCACATGGAATTATGGAGGGAAAGGCAAAATGAGGAATTAATTTGAAAAAGGTGCTGGCAGGCGGATTCGAAGCGTGTACATAATTAAAACAAGGCGCTCAACACAAATATATCAAAAATGATGGCGCTAGGATTCGAAGCGAGGGAAGATCAAAACGCGTAGCTTCATTTAATTGACATGGCACGCTTACATCAGCATTCAACTGCCACATGGATTGGTCAAAGGAGCGTTGGCCAATGGAATGGCCAACGATGCGCTCAAGTGGCATCTACAAGGACAAAGCCCTAGCGCCAGCAAGGCCTGAACCAGACGGTGGTTCACACGGCCAGGCAGGGAAGAAACAACCGTCTTCCTCGCGAAGACGGCGGAGTGAACAGCAACGTCAACATAATTTTTTTGCAGAATTTCGAAATGAATACATCATTCAAACGCTCATAACATGTAGATTATAGATCGAGCAATATTTCATCAAAACAAGCCATGGATAATGAGATTCGAGCAAAAACATTTTAATGCACAAAACTTCAATCAAGCATATCTCAGTCAATAAGCCACCATTTCACACGAAATTTTCACCAGATTGATCAGCATGATATGAACTACAAGATCATGGCAAGAGATTTGAGAATTAGGAGGTTCGAAAAACCTACCTCTTGAAGATCAACTTCTGGAATCAGCAATTCCAAGGCCTAGCAAGCTACAAATCCACTCCTGAGTTCTTGTTATGAAGCTTTGTGAAGAAATTGGAGCTTGTAGTGGCTTAGATCTTGCTCAAATCTGAACTTCCATGTTTGTGTTCTTGAACTTGCACAGCACGATTCTGGTCCAATTTTGATGATCCAATGCTTGATCTACACCAAATCCATACCAGAGAACAAGAATATGCAAGAAAATAGCAAGGTTATGTGGAAGAAATTTGAATTTCAATGGAGAGAGAAAATTGGAGGGAACTTTTCAATCTAGATCTAGAATTGTGAATCTGGAAATTCTGTTAGGATTAACCTTTTATATGCTTGCCTAATCATGCTGAAAAATTAATTAAGCTTTGGTTAATTGGAGATTAGTGAGAAATA
This sequence comes from Lathyrus oleraceus, assembly GCF_024323335.1. NCBI lineage: Eukaryota > Viridiplantae > Streptophyta > Magnoliopsida > Fabales > Fabaceae > Lathyrus > Lathyrus oleraceus. Next base: position 401,872,210 of record NC_066585.1, on the reverse strand, counting down.
AGGTGTTATGCAAAAATTGGTTTTTTCACCCCATGCATGCAATCCCACGTGAACAGTAACAATGGCCATGCAATTTCACTTAAAATCCTCCTATGAACATGTTGGAATAGTTAAAAACTCCACATGATGCACCAATTTTGAATTCATGATTTTCCCTCCAAAAATCACATGTATGCACCAATGACCATATGATGAAATTTCATGTAATGTGATGAATGATTTGGAAACTACATGTCATGAGAAGAAATATGCAAAAATAGGCACTCATTTTGGAGTTATGAGTCAAAAGTTATGGCATTTTGAAGTTCCATGCACACTTGGCAATGATTTGATTATATCTTCTCAACCATTCATCAGATGCTCATGATCTTGGACTTCTTGGAAATGAGAGAGAAAGATCTTCAACTTTCATATTGGACAAAATTTCATTTGAAGCTTCTTTGATGTTGGAAAGCTGAGTTGAAGTTGGTCCAAAAACTTGCCATTTTTGGAAACTTGAAATTACAGGTCACTTTCCATTTTTGGAAACTTTTGATCTGGCTTCAAAATCTTCAAGGTATGAGTTTGACATGTTGAATAAACCTCTTTGGGACATGAATGAAGTGTCTCAAACCATTTCTCCACCTCCTACCCCTTAGTTGACTTGCAGTTGACTTTTATGGGCCCCAGATGACCTGAAACTGCATTGTGGACTTTGAGCCTCTAGCACTTGGTACAATGGCTTCAAAATGAACCTTGACTCATGTAAGCTTTCTAGAACAACCATAGGGCCTTTTTCTCATGGAAATGCTTTGCTCCTTTGCACAGATGAATTCTCCTGATATCAGTTTTGACTGATAAGATGCAAGGTACTATGCAATGTTAATGCAGTGTTAGTGTAATGTCAAATGACCTAAAAAATGAAATGAATGTACAAATGGGGGGTGCAAATTTGAGGTGCTACAGCTGCCCCTATTCAATCAGCTAGGAACCTGAACGGATGAGAGCAACGGCTGTCAGACATTCAAGGTACACAGGGATTGAATACCAAAGAACCGTAGAAATTTGCACTCTGCGGGGGATGATCAAAGAAAAGAATGTTCACCAATGGCAACTTCCACTAGGGATTTGATATGGACCACTGGACCAGACAAGACGTTTACCAACGACTCTACTGGGAATTTTGATATTTTTATCAGAAAAAGGAACCATGACCAGACATCACCGGATGAATGGGAATAAAGAAGCCACGACCAGACGCCAACGGACGAATGGGAAAGACTCGACCAAACATCAACGGATGAAAGGGAGAAGGAAACCACGACTAGACGTCAACGGACGAATAGGAGAAAGAAACCACGACTAGACGTCAACGGACGAATAGGAAAAGAGAAACCACGACTAGACGTCAACGGACGAATAGGAATAAAGAAACCATGACTAGACGTCAACGGACGAATAGGAAAGAAGAAACCACGACTAGACGTCAACAGACGAATAGGAAAGGAGAAACCACGACTAGACGTCAATGGACGAATAGGAATAAATAAACCACGACTAGACGTCAACGGACGAATAGGAAAGAAGAAACCATGACTAGACGCCCAAGGACGAATAGGAAAGAAGAAACCATGACTAGACGCCAAAGGACAAATAGGAAAGACTCGACCAGACATCAACGGATGAATGGGAGAAAGAAGCCACGACCAGACATCGAAAGACGATGAATGGGAAGAGAAACCACGACTAGACGTCAACGGACGAATAGGAAAGAAGAAACCACGACTAGACGCCAAAGGACGAATAGGAAAGACTCGACCAGACATCAACGGATGAATGGGAGGAAGAAGCCACGACCAGACATCGAAAGACGATGAATGGGAAGAGAAACCACGACTAGACGTCAACGGACGAATAGGAAAGAAGAAACCACGACTAGACGCCCAAGGACGAATAGGAAAGAAGAAACCACGACTAGACGCCAAAGGACGAATAGGAAAGACTTGACCAGACATCAACGGATGAATGGGAGAAAGAAGCCACGACCAGACATCGAAAGACGATGAATGGGAAGAGAAACCACGACTAGACGTCAACGGACGAATAGGAAAGAAGAAACCATGACTAGACGCCAAAGGACGAATAGGAAAGACTCGACCAGACATCAACGGATGAATGGGAGAAAGGAACCACGACCAAACATCGAAAGACAGTGAATGGGAAGAGAAACCACGACTAGACGCCAACGGACGAATAGGAAGGGCTCAACCAGACATCAACGGATGAATGGGAGAAAGAAACCACGACTAGACGCCAACGGACGAATAGGAAGGACTCAACCAGACATCAACGGATGAATGGGAGAAAGAAACCACGACTAGACGCCAACGGACAAATAGGAAGGGCTCAACCAGACATCAACGGATGAATGGGAGAAAGAAACCACGACCAGACATCGAAAGACGATGAATGGGAAGAACTCGATGTTACGGACATCGAACGATGATGTCTACTAACACCAAAAAAGGAAGGACCCACACGGGGATCAACACGACACCTACTGGTATCATAAGGACGACATCTACATATGCCAAGATCAGGCAGACACCTGCCGAGGACTACACTGGGGAGTCAAGCTTTCTTTTCACGAGCGGGGGAGGAAATAAACCTCTCTGGGGATTGTCGATTCTGAATGCTGTCAGGAGCAACTACTGCAAATGTGTCGTTCAGATGTTGAAAGATGATCCACCTCTGCTGGGGATATGGTCCAATCAGGTTTAACACATGTATGCATATGTTCGGGCTTTTCTATGGCGTAATGCTCCATATTGAATGGAAATGCTACACGATTTGAAGATGCAAATGCAAATGATTGCTATATGCAAGATGCAAAGGCTACAAATCCCTGCTGGGAAGTACTGGTCGCTCTGCTGAGCACACGATCCTGTTTTGATCTTCCAACTCTGTGGGGAGACGCAACAACTCTACTGCGGATGCTAACTGATCCGACACTCTGGGGACGGTAGAGAAACCAACTCAACTGGGGAGTCTCTGGCTGGGGAACACGCCCTTCTCAAACGTGCTGGGGAATAACACTGCTGCTGGGAAAGAATAAACCCACCGGGGACAACTTTCACTGAATCCAATCCACTTGGGGACTCCTCCGGGGGAAACAACACCAATGCTTATCTCCAATAGGGATAACTACCAACCCAAGGGTAGGATTAACTCTACTGGGGATAATTTTCACCGAACCTGATCCGCTTGGGGATTTCGCTGGGGAAAACCATCAACGCAAACCTCTGCTGGGGAGACTTGCTAGGGGAAAACAATCACAACCCTGCTGGGGAAAAGCATTCACGACCCTGATGTGGATTACAGTACTTCAGACCCGACGGCTGAGGCACAATACTACCCGCAGGCACCACCGCTGGGGAAATAGCAACCTTCAGACTCAGTGGGGGCTAACAGTCCTCAGACTTGCTAGGGAAAAAGCCACCTGCAGACCTGGTTGGAAAAAACCTCCTCAACCCTGCTGGGGATTGCAGTTAACTTCAGGCTTGGCTGCCGAGGAAACACTGGTCTCGGACTTGCTGGGGAGACAAGCTCTGAACTTGCTTTGGACAACCCAACTTCTCACACTACTGGACAGTGCTGAAACACCTTTGGACAAATTGTGGCTCATCTGCTTTAGCCAGTAATCAAAGATAGTAATCTGCAAAACAGCAAGACATACCTGCCCCAGGGGATTGTATGGACAAGATACACCCAAGTGCAATCAACATTCAAAATGATTTTCAAATGTTTTATCTTTCTGCACGTTATTGTCTAGCCTTCATGTTTTTTAGATGCAATGTTTATCAAAAATTCGGACGTTTTTTCAAACAAAACAGTAAAAATAAAAACAAGAGAGCAATTTAACTGAATAACGACTTTTATTGATTGAAAATGGGCCTATAAAGGCGAATACATCAGGAAGCAATTCCTAGGAAGAGGTAATTGCGCACAAAAGGAAAATCTATCCTATTGGCAATGTGAACACGGCATCCACTATTTTCCAATTCTGTTATGACTAACAGATCATCAATTTCCCCATGTTCCTTGCTTTATGAGAAGAATGATTGGACCGGTCATATCCTTCAAGATGGCAGACACTGAAGCGCGATGAAGTACAGATAACTCAGACTGTAGTCTTCGCTTTGATCCCTCTTTTGCCTGGATCGCCTTTTCAGGTTTTCAATCCACCGGGATACCCATTTTTGCCTAAGCCGCCTTTGCGGGTTTTCGACTTACCGGGTGTACAAATTCTTTTCATTCTTTATCCCTAACTTTTGCCCGAACCTTTTTCTCTTTTTTTTTTGGTTCGCCGGGATGCCCTTTTTTGCCTGGACTCTTCTATTCTTTTTGTCCAGCGGGTCAATTTATGCGAAGTATTTTTTGACTACATCTGAGTTCACAGGGGACAAAAAATCTTCACCATCCATAGTTGTAAGCATCAAGGCTCCACCAGAGAAAACCTTTTTAACAACACATGGACCTTCGTAATTCGGAGTCCACTTGCCCCTGTTATCTATACCGGGAGGAAGGATCCTCTTCAAAACCAAATCACCTGTCTGATAGCTTCGAGGACGCACTTTCTGATCAAAGGCTTTCTTCATCCTTCTCTGATACAGTTGCCCATGGCACACAGCTGCTAACCGCTTCTCTTCGATAAGGCTCAACTTATTAAACCTTGTTCGAATCCACTCGGCTTCGTCTAGCTTGACATCCAGCAAGACTCTCAAAGAAGGAATCTTCACTTCAACAGGTAGGACTGCTTCCATACCATACACGAGGGAGTAAGGAGTTGCTCCGGTCGATGTACGTACTGAGGTACGGTACCCATGTAAAGCGAAAGGCAACATCTCATGCCAATCCTTGTACGTCACGACCATCTTCTGCACAATCTTCTTAATATTCTTGTTTGCCGCCTCTACAACACCATTCATCTTCGGTCTGTAAGGAGAAGAATTGTGATGTTCAATCTTAAAATCTTTGCACAGCTCTTTCATCATCTTGTTATTGAGATTCAAACCATTATCAGTAATGATTCTCTCGGGAACCCCATAATGACAGATAATCTCTTTTTTAATGAATCGGGCAACCACTTGCTTGGTAACATTGGCATAGGAAGCTGCTTCCACCCATTTGGTGAAGTAATCAATCGCGACCAGGATGAAGCGATGTCCATTAGAAGCAGTAGGTTCAATCTTCCCAATCATATCGATGCCCCACATCGCGAATGGCCAAGGCGAATTCATGACATTCAGAGGGCTTGGTGGTACATGCACTTTATCAGCATAGATCTGGCATTTGTGGCATTTCTGAGCGTATTTGAAACAATCGGATTCCATAGTCATCCAGTAATAATCGGCTCTCAACAACTTCTTGGACATGGCATGACCACCAGCATGGGTACCGAAAGATCCCTCATGCACTTCTTGCATTAACATGTCTGCTTCGTGTCTATCCACGCATCTGAGCAGAACCATGTCAAAGTTCCTCTTATACAACACATCATCCTGATTCAAATAAAAGCTTCCAGCTAGCCTTCTCAGGGTTTTCTTATCGTTCTTTGACGCTCCTTCAGGATACTCCTAACTTTTGAGGAAATTCTTAATATCAAAGTACCACGGTTTCTCATCCACAACAGACTCGGCTGCAAACACATATGCAGGCCTCTCGAGTCGATTCACAGCAACGTGTGGCACATGATTCCACCAATGAACTTTGACCATAGAAGACAAAGTAGCCAAGGCATCAGCCATCTGATTTTCATCTCGGGGGACATGATACAACTTCACTGTCTTGAAGAAAGTCAGGATCCTTCTGGTGTAGTCTCGATAAGGAATCAAATGCGGCTGATGAGTATTCCAGTTTCCATTGACTTGGTTAATCACTAGAGCGGAATCTCCATAAATGTCTAGATTTTTGATCCTTAGATCGATGGCTTCTTCAATCCGCATGATACAAGCCTCGTACTCAGCTTCATTGTTGGTGACCTCAAACGTCAATCTGGCAGAAAAAGGTAAGTGAGCACCTTTAGGATTAATAAGTACCGCCCCAACACCGTTTCCATTCACATTAACCACCCCATCAAACATCAATGTCCACTTGTCATCAGGATCCGGTCCTTCCTCGACAAGAGGCTCTTCACAATCTTTCATCTTTAGATACATGATGTCTTCATCAGGGAATTCAAACATCATCGGCTGATAATCATCAATCGGTTGCTCGGCGAGGTAGTCAGACAAAATACTACCTTTAATGGCCTTTTGCGACGTGTATTGGATATCATACTCAGTCAAAATCATCTGCCAACGGGCCACACGTCCAGTGAGAGCCGGCTTTTCAAAGATGTACTTCACTGGATCCATCTTAGAAATCAACAAAGTAGTATGGTTCAACATATACTGTCTCAGTCGGCGAGCAGCCCATGCCAAAGCACATCAAGTTTTCTCGAGCTGCGAATATCTTATTTCACAGTCGGTAAACTTTTTGCTAAGGTAGTATATAGCATGCTCTTTTCGACCAGACTCGTCATGCTGTCCCAATACACACCCCATCGAATTCTCAGTCACCGAAAGGTACATTATCAGAGGCCTCCCAGGAACTGGAGGTATAAGGATTGGAGGTTTCTGTAAATATTCTTTTATCTTATCAAAAGCTTTTTGACAATCATCGTTCCACCTGATTGCTTGATCTTTTCTTAGCAATTTGAATATCGGTTCACACGTGGCAGTTAGGTGAGATACGAACCGTGCAATGTAGTTCAATCTCCCTAAAAACCCACGAACTTGCTTTTCCGTTCTTGGCTCAGGCATTTCTTGAATAGCTTTCACTTTCGCTGGATCAACCTCAATCCCTTTCTCACTGACAATGAAGCCTAACAGCTTACCGGATCTCACTCCAAACGTACACTTGTTCGGATTCAGCCTCAGTTTGAACTTTCTCAGTCTTTCAAACAACTTCTGCAGGTTTACCAAGTGCTCCTCTTCTGTCTGAGACTTCGCAATCATATCATCCACGTACACTTCAATTTCTTTGTGCATCATGTCATGAAAGAGAGTCGTCATAGCCCTCTGATAGGTAGCACCGGAATTCTTCAGCCCAAATGGCATCACCTTATAGCAGAACGTGCCCCAAGGAGTAATGAATGTCGTCTTTTCCATGTCTTCTGGCGCCATCTTGATCTGATTATAGCCAGAAAATCCATCCATGAAAGAGAAAACCGAGGATTGAGCCGTGTTATCAACCAGTACATTAATGTGAGGTAATGGGAAGTCGTCTTTCGGACTGGCTCTGTTTAAATCCCAGTAATCGACACACATCCTGACTTTGCCATCCTTCTTCGGCACGGGTACGATGTTGGCCACCCACGGGGGATAGTTGGTAACTGCCAGAAAACCCGCATCCAATTGCTTCTGGACCTCCTCTTTGATTTTGATAGCCATATCAGGACTAGTTCTGCGAAGCTTCTGCTTTACCGAGGGACAATCTTCTCTGAGAGGTAGCCTGTGCACCACAATATCTGTGTCCAACCCAGGCATATCTTGATACGACCATGCAAAGATTTCCACATATTCTCTCAGCATCTCAATCAGCCCTCTCTTGACAGATTCCTTCAAAGCAGCCCCAATCTTGATCTCTTTCCTGGTGTCCTCAGTACCAAGGTTAATAATCTCCAACTCTTCCTGATGAGGTTGGATGGCCCTTTCCTCATGTTTCAATAATCTGACCAATTCTTTGGGGAGTTCACAATCTTCCTCACTCTCCTCTTCAGCTTGGTAAATGGGATTATCGAAGTCATACTGAGCCATAACAGAACTGTTTTTAGTGGAGTCCGCGAGATCGATTCTGCATGAACGATGTTTAATGCTTTATTTTAGAAAAAGAGTCCAAGAAAGTCACAAAAAAACAAAAAACATTGCCATTTTATTGTTTGGAAAGTGAAAATAAAAACAGAAAGACAGTGAGCACAAATTTGTTTGCAAAACGTCCTTTATTAATGATAATCATTTCAAAACATGATGTGGCCCTACAATGAACCGCTACGTCCCGGGCATAACGTAGGGTTTTGTGTAGAATGAAAAACAAAAGAAAATTACTCTGTCTGAAGAGTAACTTGGACTATTTCTTCGGCTGTCCAATTGTTCACCATCTCCCCTGGAGCACACGGGCGCACCCAGTTGTCCACATCATAATCACTGTCATCGTCTTCACTATCGGCTGCAAAGACGTCTCCATGATTCATCAACCCAGCGCTGGTGAAGGTACTCGGCCCTTTTTGAACACCCTGCTCTAACTGAAGAGGCAGATAACCAATACCGAATTTGTCTTCCTTGACGGGAAGGTTAACCATCTTGCCCCAGCCTTCTGCATTACCAGAGCTGACAACCTCCAAGGCTTGCTTGTATGACGCAATTGAGACACCCGGCTTCTTTTGTTCCACAAAAACCACCTTCTCAATAGCAATGGTCTCGAATGCTTGGCACAGAGTTTCATGGATCTCGCCATCCATCTCCACATACTTGAAGGAAGATAAATGACTCACAAGAATGTCCTCCTCGCCACACACAGTCACGACCTGACCATTCCATACATACTTCAGCTTCTGATGGAGAGTTGACGAAACTGCCCCAGCCCCATGTATCCAGGGACGCCCCAATAAACAACTATATGCTGGTTGTATATCCATCACATAGAAGACAATGTCGAACACTTCTGGGCCAATCTTCACGGGCAATGTGACTTCACCGAAAACAGATCGCTTAGATCCATCGAAAGCACGGACGATGAGATCACTCGGAGTGAGGACAACCCCTTCAACATCAATCTTGCTCAAAATCTTCTTGGGCAACACATTCAACGAGGAGCTAGTATCCACCAACACATGCGACAACACCGCACCTTTACACTCCATGGTGATATGCAGGGCTTTGTTGTGATTACGACCTTCAGGTGTTAAATCCAGATCTGTGAACCCCAACCCATGTCTCGTGCTCACATTAGCAATAACACCCTCGAGCTGATTGACAAAAATCTCCTGAGGCACGTAAGCCAGATTCAACATTTTCAGCAAGGCGTTACGGTGTGCCTCAGAACACAACAACAGGGAAAGAATAGAGATCTTTGACGGAGTTTGATTCAGCTGGTCCACGATCTTATAATCACTTTTCTTAATGATCTTCATAAACTCCTCCACATCTTTCTCAAACGAACCCTCAGGCGCCTCCTTCTGTACAGGTCCTTCTTCAACCACAGCTTGCTTACCTTTTGCTTTGGCAAGAGCCTCAGGATTGTTATCTCTCAAAGTCTGCGGTGCAAACAGACGCCCACTTCTTGTAAAACCCCTAGGTCCTCCTACATTATCCACAGCCAGACCAACAGTTACTGGAGCTCTAACTGGAACACCAATAGTTACGGGAGCTTGATTTACTGGTCTGATTTGATTCTCTGACCTTCTGTTATTGCGGTAAGCATTATCATACCTCCAAGGAACGGCCCTACTGTTCTCAACAGGTCTTCTATTAGAAGCAACAATAGTAGTAGGAGTACCAACCGTTACTGGCGCAGATATGGTTACAGGAGTACCAACAGTTACTGGTGCACTGACAGTTCTTGGGGCACGTCCAGGACCCTCAGACGGTTTGAAGTAAATGGTGACAGTTGACACCACCCCACGATCTTTTACAGCCCGACTAAATTGCAGGCAACCTTCATCAATCAAACCATGGATACCGCTTCTCAGCTTGTCACAACCATTCTCTTGATTAGCACAATCTGAGCAACCCTCATCACAACCCGGGAACACTCCCCCTTTCAACAGACGCTCTTTTACCACAATCAACGACGTCTGAACCTCATCAACACTGACTACCAAATCCATAGCTTCCCCATCTTCCATATTATTCACCCTTGGCCCACCATGTTGAGGCATAGGGTTAGTCACAACATTCGGCACAGGAGAAAAGTTGATCATCTTAGCATCAATCAGATCCTGGACTTTATGATGGAAAGCCTGACAGTTTTCAATATGATGCCCAGGGGCACCGGAATGAAAATCACAATGAGCATTGGCATCATACCCAGTAGGAATCCTTGTCAACGGAGCCATGGTGCGAAGCTCAACAAATTTCAGCCTGAGCAGTTCAGGAAGCAATTCAGCATATGTCATGGGCAACGGGTCAAACTGACGCTCGGGCATTCTCTGTCTTGGTTGAAACGGGTGTTGTTGTTGTTGTTGTTGTTGTTGTTGTTGTGGAGCTCTTTGTTGTTGTTGCTGAGGTTGAGTTGGGATGGTCACAGCAGCAACCTGGTGATACTGTCCTCTATTTACATTCCTTCTGTGTTGCACAACATTAGTCTCCCCCTCCCTCCTTCGGGGTGCCCCAAAAAACGGCTTCTTAGAACTGGAAGATGAAGAACCAGAATCTTGAATCTTCCCTGCTTTAATAAGACTTTCAGTCCTCTCTCCGCAGATTACCACATCAGAAAAGCTACCGAACGGGCAGCTTCCCATACGGTCCATGAACACACCCTGCAGTGTTCCAATAAACATGTCAGTCAGCTCTCTCTCCAACATAGGAGGTTGCACTCTTGCAGCTAACTCACGCCACCTCTAGGCGTACTCCTTGAAACTTTCACCAGATTTCTGGAACAGACTCTGCAGTTGGATTCTCCTCGGAGCCATATCCATATTGTGCTTATACTGCCTCAAGAAGGCTTCCCCCAGATCTTTCCAGCTTCTAACAGACTCTCTCTTCAACTCCATGTACCAGTCCAAGGAAGCTCCAGACAAGCTGTCCTGGAAAAAGTACATCCACATCTTCTCGTCGTCTGTATATGCGGAGATTTTTCTGTAATAAGCCTGCACGTGGGTGCAAGGACAAGAAGTGCCATTATACTTGTCAAAGGATGGCTCCTTGAATTTGTAAGGAATTCTCAGCCCATCAACTAATCCCATGTTGGTCACATCGAATCCCAAAGAGTTCTGACACTCCATGGCCCGGATCTTCTCAGCTAGGGCATCAACTTTCCTATCCCTCTCTTCAGTTCTCACAACTTCGTCTTCATCACTAAGGAGAGTAAACATGTCTTCCTGTCTGTCAACCAACGGAGCAGGATGGCGAACAGGAGCACGGGTTGCTCTAGCATTAACAGTCTCAGCAGCAATAGGTTGTCCGTTGATTCTGATACCCCTCAACTCATCACCCACAGCATAGTTGTTGACGGGAATAGTAGCAGCAGCAATGTGGTCATTAACAGGGACCCCCTCTGGTGAAGCCCGGTTGACCGGTGGAATCACAGCTTCCTGTCTCTGGGCTAAGGCACGCAGCTCCTCTTGCCCTTGCACGACCCCTTGCATCATGGTCATAAACTGGGCCATGTTAGCCCTCATCTCTGCCAACTCAGCTTGAACTTGGTCCATACTTCTCTGTTGATTCAGTCTTGTAGCGTAGCGGTGCGGACGACGATCAGCAATCCTGCCTAGGACAGGAACCAGAGTGAGAAGTCTTGTTCAAGAACACCTGTAATGCAAGAATGATATGTGTATGATGCGTATGATGTGTATGCTGTTTATCATGAATGATCCTGAAAAAGGATATGCGTATGCGGGTTAACTTTTTTCCTTTTTTGCATTTTTCATCATTCATTTTTTCATTTTTTTTTGCGTTACTTTCTTTTGAAAATAAACATGCTATGATGCAAATGATGCAACTATGACTGGCTGGTTGTGCATCACAAGGCACAGGATCAAAACTTCGGCATGAATTCGGCACCGGAAACCACAGATCAAAATCATCTAGAACCCAAGGTCATCTAGAACCCGTACTTCAGAACCAAGTCACCATCTGAGCAAGTACCCTCAAATTCAGCCCAGGGATCCGAAATAAACGGAACCCTCTGATAAACCCAGGTCAAACCTCCGGCGTTCAGAAATAAAGACCCATAAATCCATCTGAACCATAATCACCATCACAGAATCACCGACGGAACCTGTACTTGCAAGAATCAAACCCTCCCCTCACAGGTGAATTCTAACAAGGTCATCCTAAGGCGGATAATGGTCTCGACAATCGGACAAGATACTCAACGGGTTTGCCCTTTCGGGTGTGCCGCTGCAGCTCTCATAAGATCATCTAACCCAAAGATCCGGGAAAGAACGGTCACCGAAGTCAACAGCTCTAAAGAGGTAACCCGACCAAAGTGGAATACTCCATAATGGAAGAGCTCTCTCAGAAGAACCTCGTCCGGCTTGTGGTATGTCACGTCGCAACAACATGCTCAACCAACATGTAAGGAACGTGAGACCACGCTAATCCTAGGTGTATACTCGGGCCTGGGTTTTAGCCCCACTCAGAACACCCACCCCAAATCAGAGGAACCAACCTGTACAGAGTCCAGCACAATGATAATATGATGCATGCAAATATATACAATCACAGTAGAATAATCATAAATGCAATAAATAAAGCAATAAAAGCAACCAACACTATCCTAGAGAGAGCTAGGATTGACTCGCTTAGGGAAGATGGACCAGCAAGAGGTCAACTTCTATTAATCCCCAGCAGAGTCGCCGCTGTCGCATTACGCGAAAAACCGGCGGGAAAAGACACAGAGCCGTCACCGTGCGTTATTTATCCCAAAGGAGGGAAAGGAAACGCTCAAAGTAAACCTGGAAAGGAATGGTCTCACGACCAGAGATTACAAGGATCGGGAGTCGGTTATGCGAAGGGAAGGTATTAGCACCCCTACGCATCCGTCGTACTCGACGGGATCCACGCTCAAAAGAATAAAAGAAAGGTTGCTAAATAACTGCTCGAAAACTGCACACACACTGGAATAAAACACAGATGAAAGACGGAAGAAGGTGACTCGGCAGGATGTCACATCCTGGGCCTACGTAGTTTGTCAGACACAAACATCAGAGTCGACGTACTTCGGGGAAAGGGGAAATGTGCTCGCTAGGATGTCGCATCCTATGCATACGTATCTTCTCTAACTAGAGGAAGAATCAGAGCACTCGTAGCTCGGCTAACGCACGCCAAACAAAACGCTAAACGGAGACGCTAAGACGTCAGAGCAAACACCCAAACACAAACTGGGAACGGAATGCCAATCGTTAGGCTTACATCCGACTCCACAAAAGAAACGCAAATAGGAAACCGACTGCCAATCGCTGGACTTACGTCAGACTCCAAACAAGCAAACACACACAGGAAACTGACTGCCAATCGCTGGACTTACGTCAGACTCCAAACAAGCAAACACACACAGAAAACCGACTGCCAATCGCTGGACTTACGTCAGACTCCAAACACACACAAGAGGGTTGAAAAAGGAAAAGGGCGCCCAGAGAGATCAGCTCATCTCCTGCCTACGTACCTCATCTGGTATGAGGATCAGGGCAACGTAGTTCCCCTTAACAAGGAAAGAACTTCTATCCTAACCAGAGACTAGGGAGACTACGACTCGAGCCTAGAAGTTGTCATGCATACGATCCCTATGTTGAGGTCTCTAATCCTAACTCGCACAGGAAGCAAGCTAGCCTAAACAGCAAATAAGCAAACACAAGCACAAGAGAGCAAGCACACACACTATATGCAAACAAGTGGCTCATACAAGGCTGGGCTTTAGTCAAGGGGTCATATCAACCTCGACAAACAAGTCGATTCTGTCCTGGGTATTTTGAGCTCTTAACCCTAACATTGAGAGTTAGGGTGAAGCATATGAAATGGGAAATGAGGATCAGACCTCATAGCTCTTTACCCGGGCCTGGGTGAGCTTGAATCAATGAAAGTGTGGGAGTCCAGAATGAGGAACTCTATTCCACAATGACTGACTCTATGTACAAGATTTTGGGTTTTTATTCAAAATGCGTCAACACATAGGGTGAGCAAGATGAAGGACTCAACCGAATAGCAGGGGACGGATTGCACATTCCTTTCATCTGCCAATGCCTCTTCACTTAGGAGGTCTTTACATGTACAAGGCACAAAGATAAACAAGCACAAACATTGCCTCTTAAGGAGGGCTTCAGACAGGTGCCTGCCAAAAATAACATGACAGGTCTTCCAGACTACATGGAGAGTAGGAAGTTACCTAGGTGGTATGCCAACCACAAGCAAAGCAAAGCAACTCAAATAATGAGTTAAAGCGGCTAAAGTACCTATAAGAAAAGTTAAACCAATCAATATTTACATTCAGACAAATCAAACAATCAACAACAGTCAGACAACCAATCATCAGACAACAATGGTGCGAGGCATAAGATGCAAGCAAACTAAATTGATTCACCATCCAAAAGACCTACAAAACAGCAAGGTTAGTCAACCAAAATAACTTGTATATCAAGTGATGAGATCATATCAACCAATGTGACTAATTGCTTGGAACCTGAAACACAAAGTCCAAAGGATGAGAACAAGTCAAAACAGAAACTAAAACTCAACATGAATCACATTTACTCTATCAAGAACATGTCCTAAAAAGGACCAAGTCAAAAGCATTAATCCAAGCCATGTAATGAGAAAGAGGAGTCAATGGCAAATTCAAAGCATTCAAATGGACCTTAAGAATCAAAATTCCATATCAAAACATAAATGAGTCAAACAATTCTGGAAATTTTTATGTGCATACAGCATGTCCAATCCAATCATCATGCCAAAAATCATAAACAGAGGAGCTCATTTGATATGGAAATGAAAATGCACAAGTTGATCATCCAATTGTGTGACACACATTGTCACACCATACAAAGATGTATGCAAAACAGAAATGGCAAATGAGAAAAATGCACAATCAAGCCTCAAACATCCATCAACATGTTGGGAATAATCATGCAAAATTTCATGGCAATTGGATCAATATTGAGCATTTCATAATAGAAAGAATGAAGCAATGTCACAAATGCATACATGTTCACATAATCAGCCACAATTCCAAATCCAGCAACGGTAAAATCATAAAATCCACACCAAAAAATAAAGGACAATCATATGAACATTTAGCAAAAAGAATGGATTTATTTGGATCATTTTTCAATTGGATATGAATTTTTGAAGTTGGCATAAAAATTTGAATTAAAATGAATAATGCACATGGAATTATGGAGGGAAAGGCAAAATGAGGAATTAATTTGAAAAAGGTGCTGTCAGGCGGAATCAAAGCGTGTACATAATTAAAACAAGACGCTCAACACAAATAAATCAGAAATGCTGGCGCCAGGATTCGAAGCGAGGGAAGATCAAAACGCGTAGCTTTATTTAATTGACATGGCACGCTTACATCAGCATTCAACTGCCACATGGATTGGTCAAAGGAGCGCTGGCCAATGGAATGGACAACGATGCACTCAAGTGGCATCTACAGGGAGAAAGCCCTAGCGCCAGCAAGGCCTGAACCAGACGGTGGTTCACACGGCCAGGCAGGGAAGAAACAACCGTCTTCCTCGCGAAGACGGCGGAGTGAACAGCAACGTCAACATAAATTTTTTGCAGAATTTCGAAATGAATACATCATTCAAACGCTCATAACATGTAGATTACAGATCGAGCAATATTTCATTAAAACAAGCCATGGATAATGAGATTCGAGCAAAAACATTTTGATGCACAAAACTTCAATCAAGCATATCTCAGTCAATAAGCCACCATTTCACACGAAATTTTCACCAGATTGATCAGCATGATATGAACTACAAGATCATGGCAAGAGATTTGAGAATTAGGAGGTTCGAAAAACCTACCTCTTGAAGATCAACTTTTGGAATCAGCAATTCCAAGGCCTAGCAAGCTGCAAATCCACTCCTGAGTTCTTGTTATGAAGCTTTGTGAAGAAATTGGAGCTTGTAGTGGCTTAGATCTTGCTCAAATATGAACTTCCATGTTTGTGTTCTTGAACTTGCACAACACGATTCTGGTCCAATTTTGATGATCCAATGCTTGATCTACACCAAATCCATACCAGAGAACAAGAATATGCAAGAAAATAGCAAGGTTATGTGGAAGAAATTTGAATTTCAATGGAGAGAGAAAATTGGAGGGAACTTTTCAATCTAGATCTAGAATTGTGAATCTGAAAATTCTGTTAGGATTAACCTTTTATATGCTTGCCTAATCATGCTGAAAAATTAATTAAGCTTTGGTTAATTGGAGATTAGTGAGAAATAAGGTGTTATGCAAAAATTGGTTTTTTCACCCCATGCATGCAATCCCACGTGAACAGTAACAATGGCCATGCAATTTCACTTAAAATCCTCCTATGAACATGTTGGAATAGTTAAAAAGTCCACATGATGCACCAATTTTGAATTCATGATTTTCCCTCCAAAAATCACATGTATGCACCAATGACCATATGATGAAATTTCATGTAATGTGATGAATGATTTGGAAACTACATGTCATGAGAAGAAATATGCAAAAAGAGGCACTCATTTTGGAGTTATGAGTCAAAAGTTATGGCATTTTGAAGTTCCATGCACACTTGGCAATGATTTGATCATATCTTCTCAACCATTCATCAGATGCTCATGATCTTGGACTTCATGGAAATGGGAGAGAAATATCTTCAACTTTCATGTTGGACAAAATTTCATTTGAAGCTTATTTGATGTTGGAAAGCTGAGTTGAAGTTGGTCCAAAAACTTGCCATTTTTGGAAACTTGAAATTACAGGTCACTTTCCATTTTTGGAAACTTTTGATCTGGCTTCAAAATCTTCAAGGTATGAGTTTGACATGTTGAATAAACCTATTTGGGACATGAATGAAGTGTCTCAAACCATTTCTCCACCTCCTAGCCCTTAGTTGACTTGCAGTTGACTTTTATGGGCCCCAGATGACCTGACTGCACTGTGGACTTTGAGCCTCTAGCACTTGGTACAATGGCTTCAAAATGAACCTTGACTCATGTAAGATTTCTAGAACAACCATAGGGCCTTTTTCTCATGGAAATGCTTTGCTCCTTTGCACAGATGAATTCTCCTGATATCAGTTTTGATTGATAAGATGCAAGGTACTATGCAATGTTAATGCAGTGTTAGTGTAATGTCAAATGACCTAAAAAAATGAAATGAATGTACAAATGGGGGGTGCAAATTTGAGGTGCTACACTATGGATAAAGGTGAACACTCGAACCACCAAGCCAAACGTCTTGTGTTTGAAGCATTCAGAACGAGTGTAAGAAAGCTCCATTCTCATCCCTTCTTTACCACTTAAGGCTCGTGGCGTATAATCCTAATTGTATTTATTGTGTTTTTGAGTTTGATTTGAAAAAAGACCGCTTGACGTTGGATCAAGGGTTTACTTATTGATTTTTTATTTGAAAAAAAGACCACTTGATGTTGGATCAAGGGTTTACTTATTGATTTTTGATTTGAAAAAAAGACCGCTTGACATTGAATCAAAGAGTTTACTTATTGATTATGAAATGGTGAGTGCTCCTAATGCCTAAGGAATAGCTAACAAGAAATACAAGAAAGCAAGTAAAAACATACATCAGAAAGGGGAGGGGGTACATGTAAAGTACAAGGGAGTGCAGGAAATAAAAGGTCTCATTGTCAGGTAGCCCAAGAGAAAGCCTTGTGTGTGCAATTGTGTCCTAAACTAGAAAGCACAGAAAAGATTACAAGTTCTTGAGTCTTGAATGCTCCTTTCCATGTTCGGGTTGAATAAGGTTTTTTGCAAGGGTCCTAATAAGAAGTCCCTAAGTCCATTGTCCATTACATTCCATGCTTAGGACTTATTGTCTTTTTGTATTTTTTAAGTCTTTACCATTTTTAGGTTTATTTTAAGATGAAGTGAAGAATGATATGAATTTACAACTATAGTATAAACCAAAAACAAAAGCAAATAAAGTAAATGTACAAAAAAATTAAATGTTAGGAGTTAGGTACAAGAAATTAAAGGTTAGAGGTTAGAATGCGGAATTTAAAAGTTAGATACGAAAATTAAAGAATTAGATGTTAATTGTTAGATGTTAGATCAAAGTAGAAGAATATTCAATGTCAATATTAAAATCAAATTCTAAAATCAAAACAATTCTAATATCATCAAACAAATATCAAAATAAAAATCAAATTCTAAAATCAACACAATTCTAATATTAACATCAAATGAAATTCTAACCAACACAATTATTAACACTAATATTAAAATGGAAATAAAAAATTCAAACAATTAACAAAATTAACTTTCTAAAATTCAAACAATTAATAGCATTAACATTCCAAAGTATTAACACAATTATCATTCCAAAATATTAACAAAATATCCAAAACCATTACCAAAATTAAATTCTAAAAGTTATCAAAATATTAAAACTCTAATCATGAACAACATCACATTCTAACCAATTGTCCAAGTAGCATGGGCCAAATCCTAATTCTAGGCCCAACCAGGGGGGTGTATGGACAAGGTAGTGGTGCAGCAAAAGGAAAACTGGGTCTTGATTGTGCATAGGCCCAACACACATGTGAGTTATGGGAGAAAACTGATGGAAACTCATCCCTTCTCCTTCACTCACTCGCTTAGTAACAGTAAAAAGAGAAGAAAGAGGATAATGTCGGCGCTCCAAAGCTCCGCCGTGCTGAAGTTCTTCGCCACCGCAGGCGAAGCGTAACCTAGTCTAACGCCTCAAACTTTCCTAAATGGAACAGAAGACACACTTCCTCACTCCAACAAAATGCGACGCCGACGTGCGACTCCTATACGGACCGAATCGCACGCCAAATGAAAGTGGATTCAGATTCGATCGCGATTCACGACAGCACCTCAGCAACGACAATCAAAAGAAACTCAATCGGCCAACGCGAAGAGAAGGGAAACCTACCGGCGATGGAAAAATTGGATCCGCCGGCGAATGTCGGATTCCGAGCTCAGGTGTCTCACTCTCGTTAAATCCTCTTCCTCTTTCTTCTTCGCTACGCTTAACTATGATGTGCTTCCTCTACGCAATTGTTTTAGTGTGGCTATGCATTTTGTTCTAATATGGATTAAGCATTGAGAATAGAGCAGATTTGGATCGTGTATTTGAAGGTCTAATGGTGATAGATTCGATTGGATTGAAGGTTGGTTGATTGGAAGCCAAAGAATATTGAATATGAATTGCAGAATATTGCGAGAAGGAACCCAAGACGTTGTGAGCTCATGAGTTCTTATAGAACTCTGAATGGGAAGTGGCACTTGATTTTCAATACCGCGCTTTTTCATTTACCGCTTTGCATTTTCTGTTGTCGTTTACGTTAGCTTGGCGTTCACACTGCAATTGTTGTTGTTGTTTGCAGTGTACTTGGTTGATGTGGCTTATGCAGCTCACGCTTTGCATTTGTACCGTACTGGCTTGCAGCTTGGATCGTGTTTCATTGCTATGCGTTTACCGACATTGTCATTTTGGATTTGGCTTTGTTGTAGTGTCGTGTTTTGATTATCACCTGTATCTGCGTTTTGTTTTAAATTGTATTTGTCCCATTTTATTTTCATGATCAAGCCGCGTTCTGGTTATGCAGTAGCTTACCGTTGGTTTACGGTGTGAACACATTGGCTTCTGCAGCTTTTGGCTTGGCTGCACTTTTGTAGCACCTCACGTTTGGATTTTGACTTGCAACTGCGTTTTGCTTGTGGCTTATCCGTGTTTGGCATAACTTCAGTTGTAGGTGCTGTATTTTGTGTACCGTTTCCCATTGCATTTTGCCACAGCTTTTGGATTCTTGCAGCTTTTGCTTTCTTTCACTTTCCAATTATCTTTTTTTGTCTCATTTGGCATATGATACTTGGGCTTAATGTAAATGGGCTTAACAAAATGTAAAAAAAAAAAATTATAAATTTGTTTTGTGATATTAGAAATGGGTATTTGATTGAAATGGAATAAAGATGGATAATTGGATTTAATATGGATTGAATATGGGTATGAATTATGTGGATATAAAAATGGATTTTGGGTTAGCAATGGACAATTGGTTTGGATTTTGTTATGGATATGAAAATGGGCTTTTTGGATTTAATTTGAATGAATATATGGGCTAAAAAATTAAGAATGAGCTTTATCATTCTTAACAACCATGGTCCATAAAAAAAGAATAAGATGAAAATGATTGAAATTCTAATGACTCGAAACCGAACTCGATTTTAAAATGACGCAATCCTAAAAATTAAGAGTTAAACTTCACAAATAAAATCTAACCTAAAAAATCGATTTAAACCTCAAAACTTAATTTGAACCAAAAATCAAATTGAACCAAAAATCGACTTGAAAAAATAAATTGACGTAATGTTGACTGTAAGGATAACATACAATGAACTGATGAATCCAACTGGAGCGACTTCTAAATAGGATTGAACCATGCTTATTAAAATGAAATGAATGGATGAGGATGATATGAAAATGTTTGCAGTTAGTGACCTATATGATTATGTGAAGGGTAGGGCGAATTTTGGGGTATGACACTCATTCCCCACTGAGTTATTTCCTCGTGGATGATTATTATTTCTATTTCCTCCCTTTTTAATTATCTGGATGGAACCATTCCCATTGAGTTATGTCCTTAGCTCTTACCTAGATAGATGATTTTTGTCCCTTGAGAGTCTATTACCCAGTAACTGGTAATATTCTTCTCAATTTTGAGTACGTTACTTTTGCCCAATACCCGGTTGAATGTAATTTATTCTCTTTGTTTTCCCCAGCAGACTCGTTTTCATGTTTCCCTCGCTGAGTCTATTCTTGATATGTTCATCCTAATCGACGACGGATATTCTCTCTTTGTGGTTTTCTACCTAGTAAAAAGGTAGTTGTAATCCCTATTTCATTCCCCAGAGAGTTAATCCTTGATATGTTCATCCTAACCGGTGATGGATTTTCTCCTCTTTGGTATTCTACCCAGTAGTCGATAGATATAAATCCTAATTCTCCCCTCATGGTTAATCCTTGATATGTTCATCTAAACCGATGACGAATTTTCTCCTCTTTACGGTCTTCTTCCTAGTAATCGGTAGTTGTAAATCATACTTTCCCTTGCTGAGTCTATCTTTGATATGTTCACCCTTACCGGTGATGGGTATTCTCTTTTTGGTATTCTATCCAGTAACTGATAGATGTAATTCCTATTTTTCCCTGGCCGTATATCCTTGATATGTTCATCCTAACCGATGTGAGATAATCTTCCTTTTGAGTTTATCCTTGATATGTTCACTTTAACCAGTGACGTATATTCTCTCTTTGGTCTTCTGCCCAGTAACAGGTAGTTATAAATCCTATTTTCCCTAGCAGGTAATTCTTACCTAGTAACCGGTAACGAATACACCTCCTTTTTCTCATCGAGTCATCCTTGATATGTTTACCCTAACCGGTAACGGATGTCCCTCTGTCAAGGTATATTATCTTCCTACCCAGTAACTAGTAATAGATAATATACTTCCGGTACTTCTGTGTTGAAGTTCATTCTTCCCCAGTCGAGTTTAAGTGCGTATTTCCTCAATGAAGTTGTCAATCCCCTGTTTGGTTCAGGTATTTCAGTTTTGTTCTGATCTACCCGTTTCCCCTGCAGATTTTCCTTATCCCTAACCGAGTCCTTCCATTGATTTATCTTCATGGAATTCCTCTTGTGTATTTAGAAGTTTTCAAGTCGTAGCCTGGCCTACGCATAACCATTTATCCCCCAGAGCCTCTGTCTCCCCAGTGAGTTTTTCCTTATGCTCCTGTGGACTTTCAGTCTCTCATGATTCTTTTCCTTTGTGGAAATATTTTCCCCACAGAGATTGTTTTTAACATTCATACCATATGCATCATGAGGTCTCTTAGGGACCAAAATTTATTTCTATATATTTTTATATAAGTTCATTCTACTGAGTTGATACGAAGACTTTAACCTCCACATCCTCAGTTAGAATGTCCTTAAATAGGGGCAGCTTTAAGACCCCAATTTTGACTCTAAGATCCCTCATGTTATCTCATCATTTGCATTGGATTTGGGATCACACCTTGGTATCCTCCTTATCCCTCATTGATTGGGTTTGCATTGGGAGAGATCACCAAGCACATTTGATTGTATCATACTTTGTTTTTCATTATTTACTAACCGAAATACCAAAAATATGTCTATGTATAGTTTGTTACTTTTGTAGATAGTGTGTGTGTTCACCCATGCTACATCAAGCTCATATCTAGGGTTTAAGACACTCAATGCAAGGAGAACAATCAAGATATGGTTTACATTTATTCTATACATCATATATGGATCCCCATCATATTCACATATTATTTTGATCAAGAATTCATCAAGAGTTTGAAGCTTGTTTGCTTTGGAAGCCCTAATTTATCTGGGTATCTTGTGTGACTTCCTTAGTAAGTGTTTTCACCATTTGATCAAATATATCAAGGTATACTTCATATTACATCATCTTACACATATATGATCCTCCATGAGTCCCAAATATCAAGAGAATGTCAAGTTTGCATGTTGGTTCATGGTGGTTGACCAGAGGAAGTCAATTGGTCAAAACTGGGGTTCCCTAGACCCTATCTCCTACAAACTTTGTCAAATGAAAATGATTCCAAGAGATAAGTTACTCCTGGTTACATTCCAAACAACTTTCATGTTGAAGTCAAGATCTAGTTTTTCTTTATGGTGAAAGATTATAGGTCATTTTGTTGGAACCCTAGTTAGGAGGTCAACTTCCAAGGACCATAACTTGCTCAATTTTTATGATATGAAAGACGTTCAAGTTCCATGATCAAATTAAAGATGTACTTTTTAAAATTTATGTTTGTAAGAAGTTCAAATTCAACTTGAAAATGCATTTTCCAAGAGGAAACGTTATAGGTCATTTTGGGCCATTACCATTGAACAAGTGATTTTCCTCAACTTCTAAAATGCATAACTCCTTCATGCCAAATCCAAATGAGGTCAACTTTGTGACCACATTTAAGAGGTTTTAAAGAGATATAACTTTTATTAAGGAACATTTTCCATTTGAAGTCCATAGAAAAAGTTATTCAATGTGGAAGAAGTGAACATTTGGCTTGGTACTTAGAAAATTTTCAAATATGTTTGATTTTCCAAATTTCCACCTCAAAATTCATCATGATCCAAGCTTCAAATGGAAACGTGTTCAACATGAAAGTTGTTCCCCTTGATCTCCCCTTTCCAAAAAATCCAATATCATATCATTTGGCCAAAGAATGAAGGACTTGCACATGGGTTCTTTTCAAGGGACCAATTGGATGAATTTCACCTTCAGATTTCAAATTTAAATGCATGGCCACATGACATGATTTCAGCATGATACACAAGAATTTTTGGACCTAAATACATCACTTGATGAGCCTCTCACACTCCCATGCAAGCATGAAATGCAAATTGCTAAATTTTGAAAAATTTGGAAGTGTGTGGAAATGAATCACATTGGCTATAAATACAACCCTCATGGCTCAGAATTGAGGACCTCATGCCAGAGCTTTGAACCTATAATTCAAACCCTCACTAATAAAGGATAATTCTTAAAGGTTTCATTTGAAAATCGAGCTTCAAATCTCATTCTATTTTGAGATTGAAACTCTAAGAGTCCAAGCCTCTCTTTGATCTTAATCACCTCATACAAGCTTCTAAAGCCAAGCTAAGCACAATTGGGATCAAGATCAAGCAAGGTTGAAGCTCCTTCGAAGGTAATTTTTTAGAATTTTCATCTCTTCGATTCTCCCCCAATTCTTCACTATTCTTTGTGATTTTTGGCTGGGTGTTCATGATCCTCGAAATTCAAATCCCTGTATCTTTTTATATACTTGGAATTGGAGCAAATTGAGGCCAGATTTGGTGGTGGTTGGTGGTGGACCAGTCCGGTGAGGTCCACCGGAGAAGAATATCGGAGCCCTAGCTCCGGTGGTGTGGTGACATGCTCCTATCCATCAGATCTTCTCCCCAGCTTCTAATCATGGCCTTCTCTTCTGATTACCACGCGTGTACACGCATTGACTATGGTTCATGATGGACCGCGTGTTTTGGCCGTCAAATCTGCCACCTCAATTAAAGAGGGAGATCTGATGGCCCTTGTTTTTTTGTATATTCTGATTTTTCATTTAATTGCTTTACCTTGTTTAATTCATAATAATTTCATTTTTAATCCAAAAAATATGGGACTTTCACCAAAAATATTAAATATTTTTCTCTTTCATTTTCTGAATTAAAATTATTTTTTGGATTAATTTTTATATTTTTCATGAATTAAATGTTTTTGTGCATATTTTTAATTGTTTAAAAATACTTCTAACTTTTCAAAAATAATGAATTTTTATCTAAGGTCGTTTGACCTTGTTTGACCTAGGATAAATCTCTTGGCCATTTATTTGGTTTTTTGAAGAGGTTTTTGTTTTTGACCAAACTAATTTGTATCTTAATGCATTTTTAAATTGATTTTTAATTGATTAATTGTGTAAAAATTATGTTGAGCCATTTTTATGGTCTTGTGATGTTTGACTATTTCTTTGGGCCTTGGTCAAGGTTTATTTGAAATTTGTTGGATTAAAATCATTGGATTTTAATTTGATAAAATTCCTCCCATGAACAATTTGTGTTTATCTCATCCCCCCCCCCCTTTCATATTTATCCCTATTCTTCCTTATTCCTTTCATTGATCAATGAAATCTCAAATATCCTAAGGCTAATTGGTTCATTATTGACCTTGTGTCAGATGAACCAATACAAGTATGGATGAGATAGGTTCATCCCTCTTGATCTTTTCTTTTAATGTGTGGTATGTTTTAGGAGTTGGTTCATTATACCAAATTTCTAACATGCATTAACACCTAAATTTTTATTGCCTGGCCTTAGATAGTTGTGGCTTCTATAGAAGTCCAATTACGATTGCTTAACATAGAGCTAAATGTGACCCCAAAGGCATAGCATTCTAGTAAGTGAGATTGTAAGTCTCCCATCTTTCATGGTATTATATGGAAACTTGGCATTTTTTCCTTCCTATGGAAGATGCACCGGTTCAAGAATTCATGCTTGTGAATAGATGGTTGAGTATTCTCCAAAGAATGACTTAATCAATAAAAAAGCAAAACACCACTAACATTCAATTAATCTTGACTAACATTTGACTAACTCTTATTAATATCGCTTTACTTTCAAGTCATTTACTTTATGCAATCTAATTTTTCGTCATTTATCATTCATTGTCATTTACATTTCATTTAACTTGTTTATGTTTATGTCATCTTCCCTTTGCTCATTTGAGCCATATCTTGTGATTATATTTTGTTTGTGCCTTTTGATTTTGTTTGTGGTCTTAGGACCTTAAAACACCTAATAAAAAACAAAAACCCTAAAAAAATGTTTGGTGGACTGTTAAGCTTGATAAGAACTTCTGGACTTAGAACTAGGCAACATCCCCTGTGCAAAAAGGACTTGGCCAATGCCAACATTTTGAAATCAAGTTATTATGAACTGAGCCTTCATCTGATGCAAGTCCTGGGATATGTTTGAGTTCATCTGCTACATTGTCTTGGTGCAAACTGTTATATTGATCTTGTGTCTAATGCTTTATTCTGAGTTGATCAAGGAATATTTCATCTGATACATGAAAAGACAAAGAAGACTGCTAACTATGGGAATTGGTTGCTTGGATGTGGCTATCTTTATTTGATGCCTTGATCTCCATGATGTCTAATATTGCTAATTTCTTGTTGATTATTGCTTGATTCAAAAGTCCAAAGGGAAAATGAGTTTCTATATGACATTCTTATCTGTTGGATTGCATCCCATTGGTCAGATCTTTTCAACTCTTAACTTTTAATTTTATGCTTAGGATTAGTCTCTTCATCTCCTTCCACTTCTTAAATTTCAAAATCTCTCCCCTTTTTCAAAAACTTTCTTTGCTTGTGATTTCAAACTTAGTCCTTATTTCAAGTAGAAACTTTGGCCTTATGCCATTGAATTTTTGAACTTCTTTTTCTTAAATCAAACTTATAAATAAATCTAATCATATTGACTTTAAATTTCATAAGACAAAAAGAAGTAACAACTCCATTCAAACCTTTGGCCCTCTGTTCCCTTCTTAATTAATTTAAAAAAAAAAGCAATTCACCAACTTTGAAATTTTTACCACGAATTACGAGGTTTTGATCCCTCATTTTTATGTTGGTACGTAGGCACAAGTCTGAAAGTTTTGTCAAACATAAAAATATAATCAATGAATTCTTCTCTCATCCCCACACTCTATTTTTCTCAAACATCTTTTATACCAAATACATATGCACACATAAAAAAGGGCTCCCTAGGAGTACCTAGGACACTTTGGGTGCTAACACCTTCCCTCTGTGTAACCAACCCCCTTACCTGTAATCTCTGGCATTTTATTAGTTTTGATTTTAAAACTTCTTATCTTTGGGTTTTGTTCGTACTTTTCCCTTTTCCTTTGGAAACAATAAAAGCATGGTTGCGACTCTGGTTTTATCAATGTCAAGTTTATTCATAGCTTGATGGTCATGAATTTACCGCTACAAAATGAATTCAATGTTGTGGAGCAGCTGCTCCAGACTCCGTCAAAGATCTTCGGGTTGTCACTGTTGATGAATTCTGAAGTACACAGAGAAGCATTGCAGAAAGTGAACAGACTTATGTTGAGCATGATGTGATCTTGGATCAGTTTGACCACATAGTTGCCAACATTACTTCTTGTAATAATATGAGTTTCTATGATGAAGAACTTCCTGAGGAAGGCAGAAATCATAATTTGGCATTACATATTTCAATGAACTGCAAAGAGGACGCTCTGTCCAATGTATTAGTTGATACAGGGTCATCTTTGAACGTGCTTCCGAAATCAACTTTGTCAAGACTCTCTTATAAAGGAGCCCCAGTGAGGTACATCAATGTGATTGTCAAACCGTTTGATGGTTCACGTAAAACTGTCATTGGTGAAGTGGACCTTCTAGTGAAGATAGGTCTGAGTGATTTCTAGATTACTTTCCATGTAATGGATATTCACCCGACCTACAGGTACTTGTTGGGAAGGCCCTGGATTCATGAAGCTAGAACTGTGATGTCTATTATACACCAAAAACTGAAATTTGTGAAAAATTGCAAGCTTGTCGTTGTTGGTGGAGAGAAGGCATTGTTAGTGAGCCATCTGTCATCTTTCATGAATGTTGATACCGAGGAGGAGGTTGGAACGCCGTTCCAAGACATATTTATTGCCAATGAAATGAAGAAAACTGGGGCATCCATGTCTTCTTTAAAAGATGCACAAAAGGTTATTCAAACTGACAACATTAATAAATGGGGCTGTGTGGTAGAGATTGTCGAGAACAAGAATATAGATGGATTGGGATTTCAACCAGGGTCGTTCAACGCCAAAGTCAAAGTTATGCAACCGATTTTCCGTAGTGGAGGGTTCATTCATGAGAATGATCAACACTCAGCTGCCATTATTGAAGACAATGATGATGAAGACGAAGCCTGCGCCAACATTGTGATGCACGACCAGACTTGCAACAATTGGGTTGCTGTTGATGTTCATGTTGTCATTCATCGTTCTAAGTAATTTGTTTT
The DNA here is from genome assembly GCF_024323335.1 of Lathyrus oleraceus. Classification (NCBI taxonomy): domain Eukaryota; kingdom Viridiplantae; phylum Streptophyta; class Magnoliopsida; order Fabales; family Fabaceae; genus Lathyrus; species Lathyrus oleraceus. The sequence goes on along the minus strand of NC_066585.1, from coordinate 401,844,643 downwards.
TTATTGTTTTAAGAAAAAATCCTTCTCCTATGCCTAAGGGAGAAGTGAACATTGTTGGGCATTTTTATTATTATCATCAATAAAATACAATTTTATTCATCCACTTCTATGATGTTTTATTTTTAATTTTTGCTTTTGCTGAAAATGGTAATAACAAAAAACATAAATAAATAATAATCTTCCATCTGCATAATATTTGTTTGCACTCCATTTCTCTAAAATCAAAATATCAAATCATTATGCAGGTTGGCTCTCAAACCCATTGAACATAATGATCCTACTCTCTCTCCAAAATTTGATTTCCCTGGGTTTGAAGTCGAGGAAGAAATTGATGATGAAGAAGTATCTGATGAATTATCATGTTTTCTTGAGCACAAGGAAAAAGCCATTCGGCCGTTTGAAGAGCAGATTGAACTATTCAACTTGGGTTCCGAGGATGATGTGAAGGAAGTCAAGATTTGGTATCAATTGTATCTAGAGGCTAAGAAGGGGTTGATTGATCTTCTTCGAGATTATTCTAATGTGTTTGCTTAGTCCTATCAAGATATGCCTGGGTTGGATTCTGAGATTGTGGAACATAGATTGTAGTTGAAGCCAGAATGCCTGTCGGTCAAGCAGAAGTTGAGAAGAACACATCCTGATATGGAAGTGAAGATCAAAGAGGAAGTACAGAAGGAGATTGATGTTGGTTTTCTTGTTACCTCCGAGTATCCGCAGTTGGTGGCCAATATTGTGCTTGTTCCTAAGAAGGATGGAAAAGTCCGCATGTGTGTTGATTATAGAGATTAGAACAATGCTAGTCTGAAATATGATTTTCCTCTGCCACACATTGATATGTTGGTAGACAATACTGCTAAATTCAAAGTCTTTTCGTTTATAGACGGATTTTCTGGTTATAATAAAATCAAGATGGCACTTGAAGATATGGAGAAGACCACATTCATTACGCCATGGGGAACATTCTGTTGTAGAGTGATGCCTTTCGGTTTAAAGAATGCTGGTGCAACATACCAGAGGGCTATGACCACTCTTTTTCATGATATGATGCATAAAAAGATTAAGGTTTATGTTGATGATATGATTGCCAAATGAAGTGATGAAGAAGAACATGTTGAGCATTTGTTGAAGCTATTCCAGTGTTTGAGGAAGTATAAACTCTACTTTAATCCCAATAAGTGTACTTTTGGTGTTCATTCTAGTAAGTTGTTGGGCTTTATTGTCAACGAGAAGGGAGTTGAAGTTGATCCTGCCAAGGTCAAAGCAATATAAGAAATGCCTGTGCCCAAAGCTGAGAAGAACGTCAGAGGTTTTCTCGGCCGCTTGAATTATATCTCAAGATTTATAGCGCATATGATTACCACATGTGCGCCAATTTTCAAACTTCTTTAGAAAGATCAGTTCTGTGATTGGACCGAAGATTGCTAGAAAGATTTTGATAGTATCAAAGAGTATCTGCCTAAGCCTCTGATTCTGTCTCCTCCTGTTGAAGGAAGACTATTGATCATGTATTTCACTGTGCTTGATCAGAGCATGGGTTGTGTTCTTGGTCAGCAAGATGAATCAGGAAAGAAAGAATATGCAATTTACTACCTCAGTAAGAAACTCATCGACTATGAGACTCGGTATTCCATGCTTGAAAAGACATGCGGCACATTGGCTTGGGCTGCTAAGAATTTGTGCCAATATATGTTGAATCATACTACTTGGTTGATATCCAAAATGGATCCAATCAAGTACATTTTTGAGAATCCTTCTTTAACTGGAAGGATTGCCCATTGGCAGATGTTGTTATCTGAGTATGATATTGAATATCGATCTCAGAAAGCTATCAAGGGTAGTGTCTTGGCAGACCATTTGGATCACCAACCAATTGAAGATTACCAGTCAGTGCAGTATGATTTTCCTGATGACTTGAAGATGAAATATTGTGATGAACCATTGCTTGAATAAGGGCCAGAACCTGGTTCCCGTTGGGGCATGGTATTTGATGGAGCTATTAATTCGTGTGGCAATGGCATTGGGGCAGTGATTATTACTCCTCAAGGCACTCATTTTCCATTTACAGCTAGATTGACTTTCAAATGTACAAATAATATGGCTAAGTATGAAGTTTGCATTATGGAGCTCGAAGCGGCCATTGATCTCAGAATAAAGTATCTTAACGTCTATGGAGATTCAGCTTTGGTTGTGAATCAGATCAAAGGTGCATGGGAGACGAATCAACCCTATTTGATACCATATAGAGACTACGCGAGGAGGATTTCAACTTTCTTTACAAAGGTTGAGTTTCATAATATCCCCTGAGATGAAAACCGGATGACAGATGCTCTTGCAATGTTGGCTTCAATGATTATGGTGGAATTTTGGAATGAAGTTCCCAATTTGACTGTGATGCAGCTTGATAGGCCAGCTCATGTGTTTGTTGTTGAAGAAGTCAAAGATGAAAAGCCCTGGTATTTTGATATCAAATGTTTCCTCCAAAGTCAGATTTACCCGCCTGGGGCATCTTTGAAAGATAAGAATACTTTGAGGAGATTATCTGGCAACTTCTACCTAAATGGTGATATGTTGTACAAGAGAAATTTCGATATGGTTTTCTCAGATGCGTGGATAGACACGAAACATACATGTTGATGACTGAAGTCCATGAAAGTTCCTTTGGTAATCATTCCAATGGACATGCTATGGCAAAGAAGATGTTGAAAGCAGGTTACTATTAGCCTATAATGGAATCTGAATGTTGCAAGTTGGTGAAGAAATGCCACAAGTTTCAAATTTATGCAGATAAGATTCATGTTCCTCCGACACTGTTAATGTCATTTCCTCTCCATGGCCCTCCTCCATGTGGGGAATTGATATGATTTGTATGATTGAGCCCAAAGCTTCGAACGAACATTGTTTCATTCTAGTGGCTATTGATTACTTCACAAAGTGGGTTGAAGCTGTATCGTATGCGAATGTGACCAAGCAAGTTGTTGTAAGGTTTATCAATAATCAGTTTATATGTCGCTATGGTGTGCCAAGTAAGATCATCACTGATAATCGGTCGAAGTTGAATAATAATATGGTGGAAGCTCTTTGCAAAGACTTCAAGATCGCACATCATAATTCCTTTCCCTATAGATCTAAGATGAATGGGGTTATTGAAGCTGTAAACAAGAACATCAAGAAGATCATTTATAAGATGGTTGTAACATATAAAGATTGGCATGACATGCTCCCATTTTCTTTGCATGGGTACCGTACATCCATCAGTACGTCAACAAGGGCAACCCCTTTCTCTCTTGTCTATGACATGGAAGATATGCTCCCCGTGGAGGTTGAGATCCCATCATTGTGTGTTTTTATGGAAGCCAAGTTGACAAAAGCTGAATGGTGCCAGACCAGATACGATCAGTTGAATTTGATTGAAGAGAAGAGATTGACTATCATGTGTCATGGTTAGTTGTATCAGCAAATAATGAAGAAAGCTTTCGATAAGAAGGTCAGGCCTTGTGTATTTAGAGAAGGTGACCTTGTGCTCAAGAAGACTTTATCTTTCAAACCTGATGCCAAGGGCAAATGGACTCCTAATTATGAAGGCCCATATGTTGTTAATAGAGCCTTCTCAAGTGGTTATTTGATCCTTACAACTATGGATGGTGAAGAGTTCACTCGTCTTGTGAATCTCGATGTAGTCAAGAAATGCTTCGCCTAAAAAATAAAAGAACAACTCGCTAAGTTGAAAACACGAAAGGGAGGCTTAGGCAAAAATGAGCATCTCGGTGGATTGAAACCCCGAAAGGGAGATCCAGGCAAAAATTAGAGACATAAAATAGAAAATTTATCCCGGTAGATTGAGTACCCCAGCTTGGGGAAATCTAGGCAAAAATTAGGGATTATGGAAAGTAACTGCATTCGGTTGGTCCTGATCATGAAAGCAACTTTGAACGAAGTCATTTGGTTCTGATTCATCATTCTCAACTGAAGACAAGGACAATGGACGTTGAAGTTGGTAGGGAGATTAGTGATCATTGTATTCAATGTAACCTTTTTCCATGTATATTACCAATTTTCAAACCTTGTAAAGATCCATGGAGTTTCATCATTTACGGACTACCATTCTATTAAATAAAGTTGATCTTTTATCCAATTGATTATATTATTATTTGCTTATGCTAAATAAAATTGAATTTTTATGATGATAATTTTAAAATAAATTAATGAATAATAATTGTTTTTCTTAAAAAAATAATAAAAATAATCCCTTTAAGAATAATCAGTTTCAGTAAGGAATGTCAACAACAATCTGAGAACAGGTAAGTCTTGAAGTGTGAAGCATTGTTGGTGTTCCCCAAGCAGTTGGTTTGGTGACTATTTTCCTCCCCAACAGTTCATCATTTACCCTCCAACTTGGTCGGTGAGTTCTCTCCCCAAATGATTTCTCATCCCCAATAGAGCTGGTGGGTCCCATCTCCAGTAGAGTCGAGATGATGATTGATTCCCTTTTGCAAATTCTTGTTCCCCAACTGAGGTGTTCATGTTTGGTATCCCCATGTCTTGTGATTAGACCCTGGAGATCCGGAACCTTTATTTAGTTTCCATTTGCATAATTGTGTTGCATAACTTCGGCAGTTTCTCCTTTGTGTGAATCAGATCATATTATCTCTGCCTTGGAATTGGTTTATTTCATAATTTCCAAGAAGAATTTGATGATTATTGAGGAATGTGTTGATCTTGGTCATAACATCCCCATCAATTTGCTTAGATCCCCAAGCAGAGTGTTATCTCTTGTGTCCCCCGGTGGAGTTCATCTTTTGACATGAAGATCCCTTGTTCCCAGCAGTATTGGATTTTGAGCAGTATTTATTTTTGTCCCCTACAGAGTTGTCTCCCATTTGATATGATATTGACCTAAAAAATCCCCGCAGTGTTGACAATTTTGATCCTTAACATGTTTGGTTGATCATCCTTCAGTGGTGCTCTCTCCCCGTAGAGTTTGTCGTGATTGATTGGAAAAATGTTCTCCATGAATTTCTCAGCCAGAGTTGATTTGTTCAGAGTTGGATGATCTATTTTCATCCCTAGCATTTTCTCTAATTGGTGTTTCCATCTTGTTGAGATTAGCCGAGTGTTGCAGCAATGATTCAAATCATTATTATTGGTGTCCTTTGCGTTGATTGTCATCATAAATCATATACATGCATATTCATGCATAAAACCCAACATCATATATTTCATTATGCATCTTATCACATTCGATTCTTTATTCTGATCCCCTGCTTCGGTGATATCATTTACCTATGTAGATTCGGTGTGTCTGTCCTCCTTTAATTGTAGAGTGTCAACTCCTTAAGCAGAAAGAGTTTAACCTTTCTCATTCCCCACTGAGTTATTTCCTCGTGGATGATTATTGCTTCAGATTCCTCCCCAGTTAATTGTCTGGATGGAACCACTCCCCTTGAGTTATATCCTCATTGGGTTGAGTCTTTGTTTGACAGTTTCTTTCTAGTTATTACCTAGATAGACTTTTTAGTCCCCTGAGAGTTTATTGCCCAGTAACTGGTAATATTCTTCTCGATTGTTGAGTAAAGTACTTTTGCCTAATACCCGGTAAAATGCAATCTACTCCCTTTTCTTTCCCTGACGGATTTGTTTTCATGTTTCCCATATAGTCTATCCTAGATATGTTCATCCTAACAAGTGACCGATATTCTTCCTTTCGAGGTTTTCTACCCATTAAAAAGGTAGTTGTAATCCCTATTTTATTCCTTAGAGAGTTTATCCTTGATATGTTCACTTTAACCGGTGACGGATTTTCTCTCCCTTTTCGAAATTCTACCCAATAATCGGTAGTTGTAATTCCTATTTTATCTTTTCCCTCTAAGTCTATCCTTGATATGTTCATCCTAAGCGGTGACGGATATTCTCTCTTTGGTATTCTATCTAGTAAATGATAGATATAACTCCTACTTCTCCCAGGAAGTTTATCCTTGATATGTTTACCCTAATCGGTAAAGGATATTCTTCCCCATTCCCCAAGCGGTCTATCCTTGATATGTTCATCCTAACCGATGACAAATATTCTTCCTCTGAGTTTATCCTTGATATGTTCACTTTAATTAGGTGACGGATACTCTTTCATTGGTCTTCTGCCTAGTAGCCGGCAGTTATAAATCCTATTTGATTTCTCTCCCCGGAAGCTCGTTCTTACCCAGTAACAGGTAACGAATACACCTCTTTCTCCTCAGCGAGTCATCCTTTATATGTTTACCTTAACTGGTAACAGATGTCCCTTTGTCAAAGTATATTATCTTTCTACCTAGTAACCGGTAGAAGATAATGTATCTCTGGTACTCCTGTGTTGAAGTTCATTCTTCCCTAGTTGAGTTTGAGTGTGTATTTCCTCAGTGGAATCGCATTTCCCTATTTGATTCGGGTATTTCATCTTTGTTTTGATCTACCAGTTTCCCCTCTAGATTTCCCTTATCCCCAGACCGAGTTCTTCCATTGATTTATTTTCATGGAAATCCCCTTGTGTCTCCAGCAGTTTTTAAGTAGTAGCCTGGCCTATGCATAGCTTTTTATTCCCCCTAGAGTCTCTATCTCCCCAGTGAGTTTTCCTTATGGAATGTATTATTCTCCTATGGACTTTCAGTCTATCTGAATTCTTTTCCTTTGTGGCAATATATTCCCCACAAAGATTATTTTAACATTCATATCATATGCATCATGAGGTCTCTTAGGGACCAAAATTTGTTTCTATATGTTGTTATTTAAGTCCATTCTATTGAGTTGATACAAATATTTTAACCTTCACATCCTCAGTTAGAATGTCCTTAAATAGGGGCTGCTGTAAGACCCTAATTTTGACCCTAAGATCTCTCATGCTATCTCATCATATGCATTGGCTTTAGGGATCACACCTTGGCATCCTCCTCACCCCCATTCATTGGGTTTGCATTGGGAGAGATCGCAAAGCACATTTTATTGTATCATACTCTATTTTTCTTTGATTACTAACCCAAAATACCAAAAATATGTCTATTTATAGCTTTGTTTCTTTTATAGGTAGTGTGTGCATCCACCAATGCCTCATCAAGCTCACAAATAGGGTTTGAGACCCTCAGTGCAAGAAGATCAATCAAGAGATGGTTAACATTAGTTCTATACAACATATATGGATCCCCATGACCTTCATTTATCATTTTTATCAAGAATTCATCAAGAGTTTGAAGCTTGTTTGCCTTGGAAGCCCTAATTCATCTAGGTATCTTGTGTGACTTCCTCGGCAAGTTTCTTCAACATTTGATCAAATATATCAAGGTATACTTCATTATACACCATCTTATACATATATGATCCTCCATGACTCTAATAGAGCAAGATAACTTCAAGTTTGCAAGTTGGTTCATGGTGGTTGACCAGAGAAAGTCAACTGGTCAAAACTGGGGTCCCTAGACCCTATCTCCTACAATTTTTGTCATATAAAATTATTACAAGAGAAAAATTACTCCTTATTACATTAAAAACAACATTAATGTTGAGTCCAAGAGCTCGTTTTACTTGGAAATTCATTTTTTATGATGAAATATTATAGGTCATTTTGTATGAACCCTGGTTAAGGGGTCAACTTCCAAAGACCACAACTTGCTCAATTTTTATTAGATGAAATCCATCCAAGTTTCATGATCAATTCCAAGATTTCCTTTCCAACTTTTATTCTTCGAGAAATTTCAAATTCAACTTGCAAGGGCATGTGCCAAGTGGAAACATTATAGGTCATTTTGGGTCGTTGCCATTGAACAAAAGATTTTCCTCAACTTCTAAAATGCTTAAATACTTCATGAGAAATCCAAATGAGGTCAAATTTGTGACCAAATTGAATAGGTTTGAAATATCTACAACTTTGATGAAGGAACATTTTCCATTTGAAGCCCATATCAAAAGTTATTTAAGATGGAAGAAGTGAACATTTGGCTTGGTACTTAGAAAAATTTCATTTATGTTTGATTTTCCAAACTTCCACCTTAAAATTCATCATGATCCAACCTTCAAATTGAAAATTGTTCAACATGAAAGTTACTCTCCTTGATCTCACCTTTCCAAAAAGACCAGGATGACCTTATTTGGCCAAAGACTGAATGACTTGCGCATGGCTTTTCTTCAAGGTTCCATTTTGACGAATCTCATTACCATTTTCCATTTCCAATTGCATGACTTCATGACACACTTTCAGCATTGCTCATGGTTAATTTTGGACCTTTTGACATCATTTGATGGGCCTATCACACACCCATGCATCCATGCAAGTGGGAATTACTATTTTTGACATTTTGATGGAAGTCTGTCGAAATCAAATGCATTGCCTATAAATACAGCCGCTTCTGCTCAGAATTGGGGGCACCTTGCCCAAGCTTTGATCCGTCAACCATACCTCTCACTATTAGAGGATAAACTTAAAGGTTTTCAATTTAAAATCGAGTTTCAATTTCACTTCTATTTTGAAGTTGAAACTCCAAGAATCCAAACCCTTCCTTTATCCAATTTACTTCATGCAAGCATCTAAAGTCAAGCAAAGACCAATTGGAAGCAAGATCAAGCAAGATTCAAGCTCCCTCGAAGGTGATTTTTTAGAAACTTCATATCTTTGATTCTCTCTCAATTCTTCATTATTCTCTTTGACTTTTGGTTGGCAGAAGTCCAACCAATGTAGGCCACAAGATTGAGTTGCTTTGAGGTCAAATGGAAGTAGCTCAGTTCATGATCCTCAGTCCATGGAATTGGAGAAAATTGAGGCTAGATTCCAGCTCCTAAGCATTTTTTCTTTGAAATAGTGTCCTTGTTTTTCATTTTTCATTGAGATGAAGGTGGACCAGTCTGGTGAGGTTCATCGGAGAAGATGATCGGAGCCCTAGCTCCGGTGGTGTGTTGGCACGCCTCCTGGCTATCTGATCATGTTTGAACATTTTAATATGAGCCATTCCTTTGAATTACCACGCGTACATTGCTTTGACTTGAGTCCCCCATGGATAGCACGCGTGTGACCATCAAATCTACCACCTCAATTAATGAGGGAGATCTGATGGCCCTTACTTTTTCTAATTTCTTTTTAATTTATGATTTTTCATTTAATCCATTTATTTTGTTTAATTCATAGAAATTTCATTTTTAATCCAAAAAATATGGACTTTCACCAAAAATCTTTAAATATTTTTCTCTTCCATATCCTGAATTAAAATTATTTTTTGGATTAATTTTGATATTTTTCATGAATTAAATGTTTTTGTGCATATTTTTAATTGTTTAAAAATACTTCTGACTTTTTAAAAATCATGAAATTTTTTGTCTAAGGTCCTTTGACCTTGTTTTACATAGGATAAATCCCTTGGCCATTTATTCGGTGTTTTGAAGGGATTTTAGGTTTTATCCAAATTAAAATGTATTTTAATTCATTTTTATTGTGATTTTTAATTGATTAAATGTTTAAAAATATTATTGAGCCATTTCATGATCTTGTGATTTTTGACTTTCTGTTTGCGTCTTAGTCAAGGTTGATTTGACTTTTGTTGGATCAAAACCATTGGATTTAGGGGATTGATGAAATGTACATTTCATCTCATAAAATGAATGGATGGTTTTGATTTGATGAGATTCCTCCCATGATCAGTTTGTGTTTCTATCTTCCCCTCCCTCTTTATCTTCATCCCTATTCTTTCCCATTCCCTCATTTGACCAATGAAATCTCTAATGTATAAAGGCTAATTGGTTCATCAATGACCTTTGTGTCAGATGAATCAATACAAGTATGATTGAGATAGGTCTCTCCCTCTTAATCTTTTCTTTTAGTGTGTGGTATGTTTTAGGAGTTTGGTTCTTCATACCAAATCTCTAACATGTATTAACACCTAAATTTTTATTACCCGACCTCAGATAGTTGTGACTACTATATAAGTCCAATTACAATTTGTTAACATAGAGCTAAATTTGACCCTCAAGGCATAGCATTCTAGTAAGTGAGATTGTAAGTCTTCCATTCTTCATGACATTGTGCGGAGACTTGACCTTTTTTACTTTCATGAGAGCTAGTGGCATACTTGTTGAATTATCCAAGTTGGAGCCCTTCTCATGAAAGATGTCTTGGTTTAAGGATTCATACTTGTGAATGAATGGTTGAATGTTCTCCAAAGAATGACTTAATTAATTAAAAATAATCACTAATACTTGACTAACTTTTAAATAACATTTGACTAACTCTTGTTAATATTCTTTACTTTCAAGTCATTTACTTTATGCAATTTAAATTTCAGTCATTTATCATTCATTTCCATTTACATTTCATTTAACTTGTTTATGTTTATGTCATTTTCACTTTGCTCATTTGAGCCTTATCTTGTGATTGTATATATTATTTGTGTGCTTTGGTTTTGCTTGTGGTCTTAGGACCTTAAAATACCTAATAACAACAAAAACCCTAAAAAAAACATCGGGTGGATTGTTGATCTTGATCTGAACTTTTGGACTTAGGATTAGGCAACATTCCCTGTGCAAAAAGGACTTGGCCAATGCCAACATTTTGAGACTGGTTTATCTTGAACGGAGCCTTCATCTGATACAAGCCTTGGGATTTATTTAAATTCATCTACTACTCAGTCTTTGTGCTTAATTGTTATTTTGATCTTGTGTTTGATGCTTTGCTTTGAGTTGATCAAGGAATAATTCATCTGATACATGGGAAGACAAAGAAGACTGCTAGCTATGAGAATTGCTTGCTTGGATGTGGCTATCTTTATTTGATGCATTAATATTCACGATGTATGGATATTGCTAATTGTTTATTGATTATTGCTTGATTCAAAGTCCAAGGGAAAATGGGTTTATATATGACATTCTTGTCTGTTGGATTGCATCCCATTGGTCATATCTTTTCAACCATTAACTTTTAAATTTCTACTTTGGATAATCTCCTCATCTCCTCCCACTTCTTTAATTTCAAAATCTCTCCCCCTTTTCAAAAACTTTCTTTGCTTGTGTTTTCAAACTTAGACTTTGTTTTAATAATTACAAACTTTGTCCTTATGCCATTGAATTTTTGAACTTTTTCTTAAAACAAATTTGTAAATAAACTTAATCATATCGACTTAAATTTAAAAAGACAAAAAGAACTAACAACTTCATCCGAACTTTTGGCCCTTTCTGCATTTTCTTATTAAATTTTTTATAAAAGCAACTCACCAACTTCTTTGAAATTTTTACCACGAACTATGGGGTTTTGATCTCTCATTTTTTTACGTTGGTACGTAGGCACAAGTCCGAAGGTCTTGTCAAACATAAAAATATAATCAATAAATTCTTTTCTCATCCCCACACTCTATTTTTCTCAAACATCTTTTATACCAAAAACACATACACACATAAAAAAAGGCTCGCTAGGAGTACCTATGACACTTTGGGTGCTAGCACCTTCTCTCTGTGTAACCAATCCCCTTACCTATAATCTCTGGAATTTTATTAGTTTTGATTTGAAAACTTCTTATCTTTGGGTTTTGTTCGTACTTTTCCCTTTTCCTTTGGAAACAATAAAAGTGCGGTGGCAACTCTGGTTTTATTGATGTTAAGCTTATCCATAGCTTGATGATCATGAATTTACCGTTACATTGTGGAAAACATGAGATATGTTTGGAATGCCATAAATAGTAATGTTTCTCTTAGAATCATTTTCATATGACAAAAATTGTAGGCGATAGGGTCTAGGAAACCCTAGATTTGACCAGTTAACTTTTTTGGTCAACTTCCTTGAATCAACTAGCAAACTTGATGTTCCTTTGCTCTTAGGGGATCATGGAGGATCATATATGCTTATGATGATGTAAAATAAAGTATCACTTGATATCTTTGACCAATTTTTGAATAAACTTGTTGAGGAAGGCACACAAGATACTCATATGAATTAGGGCTTCCTTGACAAACAAGCTTCAAACTTTTAATGAACTCTTGATCAAAATGACAAATGAATAACATGGGGATCCATATATGATTTTAAGAACCAATGTGGACCTTTTCTTTCTTGATCTCTTGTATTAGGGTCTCAAACCCTATTTGTGAGCTTGGTGGGGCACAAATGGACACACACTACCTACAAAAGAAACAAAACTATACTAGACATATTTTTGTATTTTGGTTAGTAAAAAAAGAAAATAAAGTACGATACAATCACATATGCTTGGTGATCTATCCCAATGTAAACCCAATGAATGATAGGTGAGAAGAATACTAAGGTGTGATCCTAATGCCAATGCAAAGCTATGAGATGGCATAAGGGATCTTAGGGGTCAAAATTTGGGTCTTACACCAACGAAGTTGAGGGATTGTCATTTCAAGCTCTTTCTGTTGATAATGTTGTTATTAAAAAGAATGGTGAATCCATGTCATCCTTAAAAGATGCCCAATTTATGGTAGAGAATGGTCAATCTGCTAGATGGGGACAGATTGTTAAGCTTGCTGAGAACAAGAACATAGTTGGTTTGGGTTTTTCACCTGGTGCAACATGAAGAGATCTGAAGAAAATTCAAGAAGTGTTTAACAGTGTTGACTTTATTCATTCTAAGGATCAGTCTGCTGTTGCAATTGTAGAAGATGATGAAGAGCAACAAATGTCAGACTTTGTGACACGTGGATCGATGTGCCAGAATTGAATTGTTGTTAATGTTCCTTCTGTTATTCACTCGTCGAAGTAATATGTTTTTTTTGTTATTTTCAAAATCCTTTCATTATGCCCAAGGTGAAAGTGAATTTATGTGGGCTTTATTTCAAATTTCATTATCATTAATAAAATGTTATTTCGTTTATCCATATTAAGTTTTTCCTTTTTCCCTTTTTCTGGAAAAAATGGTAACATAAAAAACAAAATAATAATCACTTTTATATATGTATCATAATGTGCGTTTATTTGTTCATATTCTTAAATCAAGCATAAAATCATTGTGCAGATTAATTGTTAAACCGATTGAAAACAATAACCTTATGCCCTCTCCCAACTTTGAATTTCATGTGTTCGAAATAGAAGAAGAGGATGACAAAGATATTCTTGATGAGATTTCTCGGTTGCTTGAGCACGAAGAGAAGACCATTCAGCCTCATAAAGAGCCAGTGGAAGTCATTAATCTAGGTTCCGAAGATAACAAGAAAGAAGTCAAGATTGGGGCACTACTTTGTCTAGATGTTAAGAAGGGGATGGTAGAGCTTCTTAGTGATTATGTGGATATGTTTGCTTGGTCTTATCAAGATATGCCAGGTCTTGATACTAATATTGTGGAGCATCGATTTCCGTTGAAACCAGAGTGTCCTCCGGTTAAGCAGAAGTTAAGAAGGACTCACCCTGATATGGCCGTCAAGATTAAAGAAGAAGCTCAAAAGCAGATTGACGTTGGGTTCCTTGTTACCGCTGAATATCCTCTGTGGGTGGCCAACATTGTACCCTTTCCAAAGAAAGATGGTAAAGTTCAGATGTGTGTTGATTATAGAAACTTGAACAAAGCTAGTCTGAAATATAATTTTCCTCTGCCACACATTAACATGTTGGTAGATAATACGACTAAGTTCAATGTCTTCTCCTTTATGGATGGGTTCTCTGGTTATAATCAGATCAAGATGGCGCCCGAAGACATGGAAAAGACAAAATTTATCACACCTTGGGGAACATTCTGCTATAGAGTGATGCCTTTCGGTTTAAAGAGTGCTACTGCAACGTACAAAATAACCATGATTGCACTTTTCCATGTCATGATGCACAAAGAGATAGAAGTCTATGTTGATGATATGATTTCTAAGTCGAAGACTGAAGAAGATCATGTTGAGTATTTGTTGAAGCTGTTTCAACGGTTGAGAAAGTTTAAACTCCAGTTGAATCCCAATAAATGTACTTTTGGTGTCCGTTCTGGAAAGTCGTTGGGTTTCATTGTCATCCAGAAAGGTATTGAAGTAGATCCTGATAAAGTCATAGTTATTCAAGAGATGTTTGCTCTGAAGACAAAAAAGCAAGTCAGAGGGTTCCTCGGACGTCTGAATTATATATCCAGATTCATATCTCACATGACTGCCATGTGTGGGCCAATATTCAAGCTTCTCCGTAAAGATCAAGGTTGTGTTTCGACAGAGGACTGCCAGAAAGCTTTTGACAACATCAAGGAGTATCTTCTTGAACCTCCTATCTTTTCTCCTCTAGTGGAGGAAAGACCTTTGATATTGTATTTGACCGTGTTAGAAGAGTCCATGGGTTGTGTACTTGGACAGCAAGATGAAACTGGTAGAAAGGAGCATGTCATCTACTATCTGAGTAAGAAGTTTACAGACTGTGCGTCTCGGTACTCCATGCTTGAAAAGACTTATTGTGGTTTAGCTTGGGCGGCCAAAAATATATGCCAGTATATGATCAATCATACCACTTGGTTGACCGGAAGGATAGCTCATTGGCAGGAGCTATTGTCTGAATATGATATTGAGTACCGTACTCATAAAGAAATTAAAGAAAGTAATCTTGAAGATCATTTGGCTCACCAGCCGATCGGTGATTATCAATGCATCAGGTTTGACTTCCCTGATGAAGATGTTATGTACTTAAAAGCTAAAGATTGCGATGAACCGTTGCCTGGAGAACGGCCAGAGCCTGGATATTGTTAGGGTTTAGTGTTTGATGGAGCTGTTAATTCTTATGGAAATGGAATTGGGGAAATAGTTATTACTCCTAAGGGTTCTCATATCCCTTTTACTGCTAGATTGATGTTTGATTGTACGAATAATATGGCAGAATATGAAGCTTGTATCATGGGTCTTGAAGAAGTCATTCATTTGAGAATTAAAATCCTCGATGTGTATGGAGATTCAGCCTTGGTGGTTAATCAGATTAAAGGAGAATGGGAGACTCGTCATCCTAGCATGATTCCTTACAAAGACTATGCAGGGAGGTTGGCAACTTTCTTCAATAAAATAGAATTTCATAATATACCTCATGAAGAAAATCAAATGGTGGACGTTCTAGCTACTTTGTTCTCTATGTATAAAGTAAATCGTTGGAACAACGCGCCCAGTATCACAATTATGCTCCTTGATAGACCTACTCATGTGTTTGCAGCAGAAGAAGTTACAGATGATAAGCCCTAGTATTATGATATTAAATGTTTCCTCCAAAGTCAGGAGTACCCGCTTGGGGCATCCAACAAAGATAAGAAAACTTTGAGAAGATTGGCCGACAATTCTTTCTAAACGAAGAAGTGTTACATGACCGGTCACCATTTGCACTTAGTTTTCGTCATCCATCCAGCATGAATCTTCAAGAATCGGTAACATTATGTTCTTTATTTTAGTTGATTTCTTAAGTTTATCGCATTTTATAAATTTTTGCTTGTTTTATGTTGCATTAGTAGTTCATCTCTTTTTGTCGCATTTTATGCGTTTCTGTGTAGTACTGTTTGGTTACCAGGTCCAACAACAAGTCCGAAAAAGGTGCATACCGGAAGAATGGAAGTCAAGGACATCATGCAAAGCGAAAAAAAAGACAAAAACAAGGGGCTGAAACGGGTGCCCGTGTCAGCATGTGCAAAAGAGAGATGGTGGAATCAAGAATCCAGGGGGCTGACACGGGTGCCTGTGTCAGCAAGGCATGAAGCTTTGAAACTTACAGAGAGCCAACACCGGCAGCCATGTCACCTGACACGGCCCGTGTTGGCCAATTCGCCCCGTTTGCTGATTTTTAGTGTGTTGACCCCTGTGTACTTTCGGAGGGAAGTCTGGGTATTTCGCGATGTTTTTAGTTGATTGGAAGCTATTTAGTTTGGATTGAGGCATAGAGAGAGGGACATTTTGATCGTAGAAGAAAATAAACAGAAAGGAGAAGCGAGCTTGCAAGGTGTTTAGAGGATAAGAGATCTTCAAGATCAGAAGAGATTGAAGATCAACCATCATCAAACAACAAATTGTAATGTCTCTAATTTGTAATTTACTGTCTTTGAATATTATGAGAAGCTAAACCCCCCAATGCTAGGGGGTGTCCCTGAATTGCTACTGTATGAATACTTTTTCTATGTTTTTATGATCATCGATGTTGTCTTTATTCAAATTATTACACAACATTCTTAATGCTTTATTTTATCGGACAAATGAAATTCTGATCTCTGGTTAAGGTTTAGGTCGGACAAACCGCCTTATCGCTTGTTGTATAATAAAACATCGGTTTAATCACTTAGGAATAAGGATCAAACTGTAGTAGCTGTTAAGTCTTGATCAATTACATATTTCGTAACGTCAATTTAAATAACTAAGGAATTAGGATTGAAATTGACTATTAATGGTTTTCGGCTAAGGAATTAGAGAAAATAATTCTTGAGAATCGGTTTTGAATAATTACAATGTAGATGTTATATAATATGGAAGAAGTTTATTACAAAGCAATTCACACATCTGGCCCTAGCATGCTTTCTCATATCGGTTAAACAGTTTTTATACGCTTAATATAATTATTTCTCATTCTTATTATTTTTGAAAACACTCATCAAACCCCCTTTGATCTTTTGTTCAATAGAATTATTATAAAGATTGGTACTTATTACGCAGTCCTCGAGATCGATACTCGGGATAACTCCAATTTTATTACTACATTGGTGCAAATAGTACACTTGCTATTTTAGCGATCAAGTTTTTGGAGTTGTTGCCTGGGACTGCCAAAGTATAAGTTGAAGAAATAATTCAATTGGAATTTTGTTGCTCTGCAGCCAAAATTTTTCTGTATTATTGTTTATCCTAATAATTGTCTAATCTGTGTATGCTAGGTAAGGCCTCAGCTGAATTTCTTTTTGACGCAGAACCAAAAAGATTATTGCGTGCAAGACGACGAAAAGCTAGGCTGGAACTTTCAGAAGCAACCCCCATTGTTTTTGAGTCTGAAAAAGAAGAAGTTGTTTCATATCATTCGAAAGACTCCGAAGCCGTTTCTGAACTCATGGCTGAAGCTCCACCTCCCGCGGAAAGACTTCTGGGTGACTATGGAGGTGCAAATGCTCCTACTGGAAGGTTAACAATTGTGAACCAACCGGTAAATGTTGATCATTTTCAGCTACACCCTTCAACGATTCATCAACTCGAAAGGAGACCGTTCTCCGGAAAAATCAATGAAGATGCCAACAAGCATTTACAAAGATTTCTGACCATGACGACATCGTTAAAAATTGAGGGACACTCAGAGGAAGCTAAAAAGTTGGTGATGTTTCCGTTTACACTATCGGAAGATGCCGAAGAGTGGTTTTACTCTTTACCTGCGGGAAGCATAACAACTTGGCAACAAATGGAGACAACATTTTTAAATGAGTACTTCTCTTCTTCTATGTATATCCGCAAGAGATATGATATTGTTAATTTCAAACAGAAGGAAGGAGAGTCACTCAGAGACGCTTACAAGAGGTTCAAGCGATTGTTGGTTGCATGTCCTACTCAAAACATGCATGCAACTGAACAGATGCAAAATTTTGTGAATGGCCATAGAATGAAGACTAAGCAACTCATAGACAGAGCTGCCGGTGGCTCAACAAATTTTACAACAGCCACGGGAATAAAGCAAATCATTGAAGCCATTGCAGCAAATGAGCATCTGGAGCTCTATGACCGCAGTGTAAGTCAACCTGAAGGTATCATTGATCTCAAGCTAGCAAATCAAGTGGTGAAGATGGAAGATCAGATAACAGCTGCAGTAGAGAGAAGAATCAAGAAAATGACTCTTGACACTCAAACAGTGGCACATGTTCAACCGGTTCAACCTATTCAAGCAGCTAGTTGTAAAATTTGTGGGGGACCTCACTTCGCCATGCATTGTGTGGCAACTGCACAACAGGTAGAAGAGATTGATTTTTCTGAAGCAGAACAATCCTTACTCTAATACGTATAATCCTGGATGAAAAAATCATCCCAATTTTTCCTGGAAGGGCCAGCAAGGAAATGCTCAAAAGCAAGCGCCCACCCAATATCAAAGCCAACCACAACAACATCAACCTTACCAGCAACAGTTTCACCAATCCCAATAACAATTTCAACAACAGGTACCAAGAAAAGCAGATTGGGAAATTGCCATTGAAAAAATGGCGGCTCAAAGTTCACAATTTCAAAAGGAGACTAGGAATAATCTGAGAAACACAGGTGCTTCAATAAAAATTCTGGAAGTGCAAATGAGTCAGATTGCTCAACAACTCACGGGTTCGCAAACACCGGGTGCATTACCGAGTGCCACAGTTACAAATCCACGAGAGCATAATAATGTGAGTGTTATAACCACAAGGAGTGGTAAATCGAAAGAAGTCTATGAGAAAGATGATGACCAAGAAGACCAATTGCTTGAAGTTGAGTTGGAAATAAAAGAAAATGAGGATGTGAGTGAAGAGATGGTGGTACCTAAACTGGTGGGTAAAGAAAAAGTTAGTGAATTAAAGTCGGTTGTCAAACTCCCTTTCCCCATAAGAAATAAGAAGAAAGAGAAACATGAGAAGAACTTCGAGAAATTCTTGGAGATGTTCAAAAAACTGGAGATTAACATTCCGTTCTTGGAGGCACTTGAGCAAATGCCCTGTTATGCTAAATTTATGAAGGATATTATTTCAACAAAGAGGAGCACTAACACTGACTCAATTGTACTAACCGAAACTTGTAGTGCAATTTTGCAGGGTACGAAGATTCCGGTAAAGAAGAAAGACCGAGGCTCGGTAACTATCCCTTGCACTATCGGGGATAGATCTTTCAAAAAGGCCCTTATAGACTTGGGGGAAAGTGTGAGTCTCATGTCGCTATCTATTTACAAGAGGTTGGGGATTGGAAAAGTGCAAGATACCAGAATGACACTTCAATTTGCTGAGCACTCTGTGAAGAGATCTTATGGAGTGGTGGAAGATGTTCTTGTGAAGATTGATAAGTTTGTATTTCCGGTGGACTTTGTCATCTTAGAAATGCCGGAAGATGAAGAGATACCGCTCATTCTTGGTAGACCATTTTTGGAGACCGCAAGATGTTTCATAGATATAGAAGAGGGCACTATGACTCAAAAAGTTTATGACGAAGAATTAAAAATTGATGTGCGTAACACCATGAAATACAAAGATGATGTGGCCACCAGTCAACACATAGAGGTTATTGATCAAATGGTTCTGAAAGAAAATCCTTGAGGTGAACAAGAATTTCCCTTGGAGAGAGTTCTAAGTCGGTCAATTTCTGAAGACACTCAAGAAGTTGATGAAAAGGAGAGGGAAGTGTTAACCATGATGGTAACACAACCACCCTGTAAGGGATCCCGATCACTCCGATGGGAAAACTTGAAGGAACCCCAGGTTGAGGAAAAGAAAGATGAGACTAAGAAAGTGGCTGAGCTGAAACAATTGCCTGAAAATCTCAAGTATGTTTTTCTAGATTCCGAAAGGAAATGCCCGGCTATTATAAGCTCTAATCTATAAGTTTCTCAAGAAGACAAGTCGTCAAGGTTCTGAAGAAGCACAAAAGTGAAATTGGATGGGCGATAGAAGACTTTAAGGGGATTAGCCCTACGGTTTGTATGCATAAAATTCTCATGGAGGATGGTCACAAACCAGTGGTGCAACCCCAAAGAAGACTAAACCCCGCAATAAAGGAAGTCGTTAGGAAAGAGGTTGTTAAACTATTAGATGATGGGTTAATTTATCCCATATCTGATAGCTCTTGGGTGAGTCATGTTCATGTGGTCCCGAAGAAAGGAGGGACTACAATTATAAGGAATGAGAAAAATAAGTTACTCCCTACAAGGATGGCCACATGGTGGCGTGTTTGCATCGATTACAGGAGGTTGAATTTGGCGACAAGAAAGGATCATTTTCCTTTACCATTCATCGATCAGATGTTGGAAAGGTTGGCAGGTCATGAGTACTATTGTTTCCTTGATGGATACTATGGATATAATCAGATAGCGGTTGCACTAGAAGATCAAGAGAAGACAACTTTTACTTGCCTCTATGGTATTTTTGCATACAGAAGAATGCCATTCGGGTTATGTAACACACCAGCCACATTTCAAAGATGCATGACTTCCATTTTTGCGGACATGCTCGAAAAGCATATGGAGGTCTTCATGGATGACTTCTCGGTATTTGGTTTCTCTTTTGATAATTGTTTAACTAACCTTTCCCTTGTGTTAGAAAGATGCCAACAGACCAATCTGATTATCAATTGGGAGAAGTGTCATTTCATGGTGCGAGAAGGCATAGTCTTGGGTCATAAAATTTCTCACAAAGGGATAGAAGTGGACCAAGCCAAGATCAAGGTAATAGAAAAGCTACCCCCTCCTATGAACGAAAAAGGTAGGGCATGCAGGTTTCTACCGCAGGTTCATAAGAGACTTTTCCAAGATAGCTAAACCTTTAACTACCCTGTTGGTTAAAGACAAGGCTTTCATCTTTGATAGAGAGTGTGCCGTTGCATTTGAAACTATAAAAATAAATTGGTGACGGCTCCAATTGTCATTGCCCCAGATTGGTCTCTACCTTTTGAGATCACGTGTGATGCGAGTGACATTGCAGGGGGGGCAGTTCTTGGGAAACATAGAGATAAATTGTTACATGTCATATATTATGCTAGTCATGTTTTGAACCCTGCACAGATGAACTACGCGACTACCGTGAAGGAGTTGCTAGCTGTGGTCTATGTCTTTGATAAATTCAGGAAATATCTGTTAGGTTCTAGAGTCATTGTTTATACTGACCATGTTGCTTTGAAGTATTTATTTGCTAAGCAGGACTCTAAGCCAAGACTGTTGAGATGGATCCCACTCCTCCAAGAATTTGATGTGGAAATTCGTGACAAAAGAGGGTGTGAAAATATTGTGGCAGATCACCTCTCTCGGATGTCCCCCATAAAGGAGAATGAGGAAAAGCGTCCAATAAATGATGAGTTTGCTGACGAACACATCCTTGCGGTTATTGGAATGCCATGGTTCGCAGACTACGCTAACTATCTAGTAGGAGGGGTGATCCCTAGAGAATTTGACTCTAACCGAAAGAAAAAGTTTGCGCATGATTGTAGGTTTTACTTCTGGGATGACCCATTCTTGTACAAGAAAGGAGTAGACGGGTTGGTCAGAAGACGTGTTCCCGAAGAAGAACAGAGAGATATCCTGAAAGCATGTCATGACTCTGACTATGGTGGACACTTTAGTGGTGATAGAACCGCTGCCAAAGTCCTCTAGTCAGGCTTATACTGGCCGACACTTTTCAAAGATGCTCAGCAAGTAATCAAAGAGTGCGATAAGTGTCAAAGGATGGGAAACATCTCGAAAAGAAATCAGATTCCGCAAAACCCCATGTTGGAAGTTGAACTCTTCGATGTTTGGGGTATTGACTTTATGGGACCGTTTCCACCTTCATTTAGAAAGAATTACATTTTGGTGGCGGTGGATTATGTATCCAAGTGGGTAGAAGCAGTTGCTCTACCAACAAATGATGCAAAAGTGGAAGTCAAGTTTCTGAAAGAAAAAATATTTGTCAGGTTTGGAGTGCCAAGAGCTCTAATAAGTGATGAAGGAACTCACTTCTTAAATCACCTAATGGAGAAGCTACTCTTTAAGTATAATGTAAAATATCAGATAGCCACTCCGTACCACCCGCAAACAAGTGGTCAAGTTGAAGTGTCGAATAGGCAGCTGAAACAAATCCTGGAGAAGACGGTTAACGCTTCTCGCAAGGATTGGGCAAGTAAGCTTGATGATGGGCTTTGGGCATACCGAACTGCTTTCAAAACGCCGATTGGTATGTCCCCTTATCAATTGGTATATGGTAAGGCATGTCACTTACCCTTAGAACTTGAACACAAAGCGTTGTGGGCTTCAAAATTCCTTAACTTGGATCTTGTGAAAGCAGGAGAATCCCGAACCCTTCAACTCCATGAGTTAGAAGAATTTAGGAACCGGGCATATGAAAATGCCAAAATCTACAAAGATCAAACAAAGAAATGGCATGATAGAAGAATCCAAAGGAAGGAATTTTGGGAAGGACAAATGGTACTATTGTTTAATTCAAGGATGAAGTTGTTCTCTAGAAAACTGAGATCGAAATGGTCGGGTCCGTTTATTGTACACAAGGTATATCCCCATGGAGCAATCAAAATAAAAAATCCATCCAATGGGGACATTTTTAAAGTGAATGGCAAAAGATTGAAGCCTTACAATATGGAGCAAGGAGTTGGCCAAATTGATGTTGTTCATCTTGTCTGATAAGATGCACAACCGTCGAGCCAAGCGACGTTAAACAAAGCGCTACGTGGGAGGCAACCCATGCTTTTGTGTCTAATTATTTTCTTTGTTTGGTTGTGTGTTATTTACTTGTATGTGTAAACAATGTTTGCTAGAGGATTTAAAAACCTCGTGCGCAAAAATTATCTGGAAAATTCGGAAGTAAAAGCCTGGCACGACTCGAGAAAGCAATGAAGGAAATTGAAAAATCAGGGGCCTGACACGGGTTCCTGTGTCAGGTGACACGGTCGTGTCAGGAAGTTCCAAGGAGGTGTTCAGGAAGGGGTTTCCAGGGGCCTGACACGGGTGCTCGTGTCAAGTGACACGGCCCATGTCAGCCCCTGCATGGGCGCAGTGTGATTTTTTTCAAATTTTTTTACCGTTGGCACTTGGTCCCACCACCGAATTTCCCCCCACTAAATCCATTTTATCACCCATTCTCTCCTCATTAACCTCTTCTCCTACCTATTCTCTCACCTCCATCTCTTTTTCTCTCAAAAATACCTAAAAACCTCCATTTTTTTCACTTAAAGCTCCATACTTTCACCTCATACCTCCATCATATCTCCATCCTTCTTCACAAAAGTTCTTCCATTTTCCATCCTCGACCTTCCTACGGTAATATTTTTGCCTAATCTCTCTTTTCAGTTTCTAGTTTCTTTTTGTTGTGTGTAGGTAAGAACATGTCTCGCTGAGTAGACAAAAGCAAAAATGTGGCGGAATCATCCCGGCCACGTCAAAGGGCGAGAAGAACCCCAAATGAGCACGACATTGTGTTCGAAAACTTAGAGCACCAAAAGAGGTATGCGATTCATCTAAAAAGAAAATTAACCCCCACCAGGTACATGTGTAATGACACTTTGCAGGAATTGGGATTGCAAGCTGAGGTTCACCGTATGTTCCACACCTTAGGAATGTTGGAATTCATGCAGTTAGAAGCGCCAACTTTCGCACGCATTACTCTTGAATTCTTGAGTACCATTGAATTTAAGCTGAAAAATAGGTGGAATGGAACGGAAAAAGAATACTACGGTACGTTGCATTTTCGATTATTTAATACTGATATGGAATTGTCTGTGGATGAGTTAGGGAGTATCCTAAAACTTCCAATCGTAGGCCCTGGAACAGTGCCCGATACTTTTGTCCCGACGGAATTTTGGACCGCTATAACAGGTAACACTAAATATGTTTCTAAAGGGGAAAAAGCATCAGGTATCCATAACCCGTGTTTCAGGTACGCGCAGAAGGCTTTGGCGTACACCATGTTTGGTCGCGGAGATAACACCGGTGTCGCCACCCAAAGGGAGCTGTTCTTTCTGTACAGTATGGCAGCATAAACTCATATCAACGTAGTAGCATTTGCAGTTGACTACCTAGGTAGAGTTGGTCACGCTACTTCAGGCGACATTTCAGTTGGCGGCATGATCACACAGATTGCCGATCATTTTGGATTTGGTGCTGCACTTGCTGACTCTCCACAGGTGTCGGGTAAAAATAAACTGGATATGGCCGCGTTGATCCAACAAGGCATGATTGCGGTAAAACAAGATTATTATTCTCTTATTTGCCAAAAAGTCCATGTTTTTGCTTTACCCGCTTATGATTTCATCAATATTACTAACAGAGTCAACTGACTTTCTGACTGTCCCGACCTGAATGAGGGGGACGAAGGTTTTTTTTGACTATTTGCCTGCAGATGAACACATGGAAGGTGCACCGAGCACCGAGGAGCCGTTTTACCAGCAACCGCAAGAACCGACTCAAGCTTCAGGATCCTACTCCATGCCACAAAACCAATGGGGTTGGATTCAGGATGAGATCGGTCACCGTTGCATAGAGCAATCTAGGCAAGGTGAGGAGCTCACCAGGTTCGGAGTCGAACAACGCCGTCAAGGGACGGTTTTATATGAGATGAATGCGATGATGCAACGCATGATGTTGCATTATCCGTACTCGCCCCCACCTCCACAGTAAACATTGTGAGTACCCCTCTTATCTTGACAATAAACATTGCGGACAATGTTTGGTTCAAACGTGGGGGGTTTTTTAATTGTTTTGTATTTTATTTTTATTTGTGTCTGTCTGTTTTGTTACTTTGTTTGTCGTTGTGTGGCTGTTTTATTTCTTTAAGTTACAGATAAAAGTGGATTCTGCTGGATAAATGATGGACTAGTGACCAGTGAGGGAAAGACGCAACCCCGAATTCGTTCCTGAGGCAACCTGGAAGGTGATACAGCTGAGAAACAAAATGTTGGACGCAACTTGGCAACTCTAGACCGAAAGAGGGGAAGATAAGCCCAAGTTGAAAAAAAAGCTGTCTGTCATAAAGAGTGGTTTGAAGCCTGCAAGCTTACCCAACATGGTGAGATTTCAACATAAACAAACACATAAGAGCGCATTCAGGTATGACTTTATCTCTCTAATTATGCGTAAGTTCTACTGATACAGCACAATACAAAGAAGCACACTGAGGCACATTGTTTGTTTTCACCCTTTTAGCCTTTCTAGTCATCCATAATGTTGTATTTATCCGCTATTAACCCCGTTGAGCCTGTACCCCCTTGTTTGTGTAAACCGTCTTGTTAACCATAAACCAAACACTTCATACCCTCGCTCGGCATGACTGTTGTAGTATAAAATTTGTGCAAAGAGATAAGTTTGGGGTGGTAATCCTTAGAAGAAATGTTGAAAAAGGGGCAAGTGCAACAAAAAGAAAAGAAAAACTGTGTAGAAACATTTGATTCTATCGAAAAAGAGAAAAGAAATGAAAAATAGAAATGAAGTATAAGCACTTACCTAGGTCAAAGACTCATGCATTAATGTGATACTCAAAAGAAAAAAAATTGAGTGAAAAAAAAGAGTCAAGTTAGACAACACCCCTTAAAATAATTTGTGCACAAAGAAAAACAACAACATGAATGCCGAGTTCTAAAAACCTTTGTCATCCATTTTCTTGTCTACCTCCACCGTACCTAAGCTTCGTTACAACCCGGAAGACCTCTAAAAGTGTGTGAATTTGGTTTGTGTAGTTAACGTAGAATCTATTTAAAAAGTAAGAGTTGATATTGCATACCTTGATATCATGAGTACTAAACACCTTAACCCCGAGAGATTTGGTGAGTAGTGTGAAGAAGTTTGCAGGTAAAGGAACACTCTAAAATGATAATGCAATGGATAGTTCGAATGGGTGAACCAGAAGCTTAATCGGGAAGGAGGAAGATAAGTTGCAAATGGCATCAACTGTGTTGTGGAAAGAAGAAAATCCTTGGTTGACCTCTGTGTTGTCTCTTACACCACTTGAGGACAAGCAATGAGATAGGTTTGGGGTTGTGATCGGTCACCATTTGCACTTAGTTTTCGTCATCCATCCAGCATGAATTTCCAAGAATCGGTAACATTTTGTTCTTTATTTTAGTTGATTTCTTAAGTTTATCGCATTTTATAAATTTCTGCTTGTTCTATGTTGCATTAGAAGTTCATCTCTTTTTGTCAGATTTTATGTGTTTCTGTGTAGTACTGTTTGGTTTCCAGGTCCAACAACAAGTCTGAAAGGTGCGTACCAGAAGAATGGAAGTCAAGGACATCATGCAAAGCGAAAAAAAAGACAAAAACAGGGGGCTGACACGGGTGCCCGTGTCAGCTGATACGGCCCGTGTCAGCATGTGCAGAAGAGAGATGGTGGAATCAAGAATCCAGGGGGCTGACACGGCCCTTGTCAGCAAGGGTTGAAGCTTTGAAACTTACAGAGAGCCAACACGGCAGCCTTGTCACCTGACATGGCCCGTGTTGGCCAATTCGCCTCGTTTGCTGATTTTTAGTGTGTTGACCCCTGTGTACTTCCGGAGGGCAGTCTGGGTATTTCGTGATGTTTTTAGTTGATTGGAAGCTATTTAGTCTAGATTTTGGCATAGAGAGAGGGACTTTTTGATCGTAGAAGAAAATAGACAGAAAGGAGAAGCGAGCTTGCAAGGTGTTTAAAGGATAAGAGATCTTCAAGATCGGAAGAGATTGAAGATCAACCTTCATCAAACAACAAATTATAATGTCTCTAATTTGTAATTTACTGTCTTTGAATATTATGAGAAGCTAAACCCCCCAATGCTAGGGGGGTGTCCCTGAATTGCTACTGTATGAATACTTTTTCTATGTTTTTATGATCATCGATGTTGTCTTTATTCAAATTATTACACAATGTTCTTAATGCTTTATTTTATCGGACAAATGACATTCTGATCTCTGGTTAAGGTTTAGGTCAGACAAACCGCCTTATCGCTTGTTGTATAATAAAACTTCGGTTTAATCACTTAGGAATAAGGATCAAACCGTAGTAGCCGTTAAGTCTTGATCAATTACATATTTCGTAACGCCAATTTAAATAACTAAGGAATTAGGATTGAAATTTACTATTAATGGTTTTCGGCTAAGGAATTAGAGAAAACAATTCTTGAGAATCGGTTTTGAATAATTACAACGTAGATGTTATATAATATGGAAGAAGTGTATTACAAAGCAATTCACACATCTGGCCCTAGCATGCTTTCTCATATCGGTTAAACAATTTTTATGCGCTTAATATAATTATTTCTCGTTCTTATTATTTTTGAAAACACTCATCAAACCCCCTATGATCTTTTGTTCAATAGAATTATTATAAAGATTGGTACTTATTACACAGTCCTCGAGATCAATACTCGGGATAACTCCCATTTTATTACTACATTGGTGCAAATAGTACACTTGCTATTTTACCGATCATTGCACAAGACAAATTTTGACCTGGTTTTGCTCAGATGCGTGGATAGACACAAAGCATACATGTTAATGCAAGAAATTCATGAAGGATCCTTTGGTACTCATGCCAATGGACATGCCATGTGCCTCTGACGCTTCTCAATGTTATTTCATCCCCATGGCCTTTCTCTATGTGGGGGATTGATATGATCGGTATGATTGAACCCAAAGCTTCGAATGGACATCATTTCATCCTAGTATCCATTGATTACTTCACCAAATAGGTTGAAGCGACATCTTATGCTAATGTGACCAATCATGTTGTGGTCATATTTATCAAGAATCTGATTATTTTCCGATATGGTGTTCCAAGTAAGATCATTACTGATAATGGGTCGAACTTGAATAACAAAATGATGAAAGAGCTTTGTGATGACTTCAAGATTGAACATCATAACTCTTCTCCTTACAGGCCTAAGATGAATGGGGATGTTGAAGCCGTAAATAATAATATTAAGAAGATCATCTAGAAGATGGTTGTGATGTATAAGGATTGGCATGACATGCTCCCTTTTGCTTTCAATGGCTACCGTACATCTGTATGTACTTCAACATGGGAAACCATTTTATCTCTTGTGTATGGCATGGAATAAGTTCTCCCTGTGGAGGTTGAGATCACATCAATGTGAGTCCTGATGGAAGCCAATTTATCTGAGGCTGAATGATGTCAAAGCAGATATGACCAGTTGAATTTGATTGAAGAGAAAGGAATGACAGCCTTGTGTCGTTGTCAGTTATATCAAAAGAGAATGAAGAAAGCATTTTACAAGAAGGTGCAACCTCGTTTATTCAAAGAAGGTGACCTTGTGCTCAAGAAGATCTTGTCTTTCAACAATGATTCTAGGGGCAAGTGGACTCCTAATTACAAAGGCCCATATGTTGTTAAGAGAGCTTTCTATGGTGATGCATTAATTCTTACAACTATGGATAGTGAGGAGCTCCCTCATCTTGTGAATCCCGATGTACTCAAGAAATACTTCGCCTAGAAAAATAAAATAACAGTTCACTAAGTTGAAAACCCGAAAGGGCGGCTTAGGCAAAAATGAGCGTCTCGATGGATTGAAAACCCGAAATGACGGTCCAGGCAAAAGTTAGAGACATAAACAGAAAATAATCATCTCGGTAGATTGACCCCGAGAAGGAAATCTAGGCAAAAGTTAGGGATTATGGTAAGTAACTGCACCAGGCCAGACTTGATCGTTTGAAGCAACTGTGCCTATCAAAGGTTCCTATTCAGTCATCCTCGACCGAAGTCCAGAGCATAGTGGAATTCAAAGTTGTTAGGGAGAATAATGGTCATTGTATTTCAATGTAGCCCTTTCCATGTATTTACCATTTTCTAACTTTGTAATAATCCATGGAGTCACACCATTTGCGGACTACCATTCTATGAATAAAATTTGAGTTTTTTGCCCATTTGTTCGCTATTCTTATTTTGTTTCAATTTACGAAATTTCATTTTTGATGATCATTTTTGAAAGAAAAAAATATTTAAATAATCATATTTTTTGAAAGTTTACAAAAAAAGATATGTATTTTCCTCCACTTGTGAAATAAAAAAAAGGAATGTTAATGGCAATCCCAAGGATGGTAAGATCATGAAGAGTGGAATTCATTAACTTCCCCAGGATGGATTTTATTTTATACAGTCTCCTCAGCGTTAGATTGCAATAGTGCTGGAATCTCTAACGAATCTCTTCCAGCATCTCCATCTTGTTGAGATTAGCCGAGTATCTGGTTGTACTGTGTTATCAGTCTCGCGCCTTTGCGTTTGTTTTGTCAGCATAATCATACGCATATCATCATGATGTTTATTTGTGTATTTTGAATTTTTCAATAATTCCTCACCACTCTCTGAAACTTCTCTCCCTGTGGAGTGTGTGTGTCCTCTCTCCAATAGAGTGTCGATCTTAAGCAGAAAGAGTTTATCCTTTATAATTCCCCACTGAGCCTAATTATCGTGGAAGATTTTTGTTTCAGTTTTCCCCTCCAGTTCATTATCCGGATGGAATCAATCCTCAATTGAGTTTATGTTCTCATTGTATGGAGTCCTCTTTGACCGCTTCTCTATAGTTCAGTCTTAGATTGAACTTTGGTCCCCCTTTGATTGGTTACCTTTGTTAAGTTACCACTTGGTTGGTAGTTGGTAATTATTCTATTTTGAGCTTATTACCTTTGTTAAGTTATCATTCGGCTAATAGTAGGTAATAATTCCTTTTACCTTTGATTGGTTACCTTTGTTAAATTACCACTTGGCTGGTAGTTGGTAATCATTCTATTTTGAGCTTATTGCCTTTGTTAAGCTATCATTCGACTGATATTAGGTAATAGTTCATTTTACCTTTAATTGTTTACCTCTATTAAGTTACCACTTGGCTGGTAGTTGGTAATAATTCTATTTTGAGCTTATTACCTTTGTTAAGCTATCATTCGGATGATTGTAGGTAATAGTTCCTTTTATCTTTGATTGGTTACCTTTGTTAAGTTACCACTTGGCTGGTAGTTGGTAATCATTCTGTTTGAGCTTATTACCTTTGTTAAGCTATCATTCGGCTGATAGTAGGTAATAGTTCCTTTTACCTTTGATTGGTTACCTTTGTTAAGTTACCACTTGGTTGGTAGTTGGTAATCATTTTGTTTGAGCTTATTACCTTTGTTAAGCTATCACTCGGCTGATAGTAGGTAATATTTCTTTTACCTCTAATTGGTTACCTTTGTTAAGTTACCACTTGGCTGGTAGTTGGTAATCATTCCCTTTGGTTCATTACCTTTGTTAAGCTATCACTCAACTAATAGTTAGGTGATATTCCTCTCCTATTGAAGTCGTGGTTTTCCCCTTTTCGTTGATTTCTTTTCCCCGACGAAGTCTTGCTTTGATAAGTCTTCCACGTCAAATCTTTAGTTTGTTTTCTAATTGTGCATTGGTTATCCTCGAGTTCTTCCTTTGCCCCTGCAGAACGTTGTTTTCCCCCAGTCGGGTTCCCCTTTTGGAATTTGTCATTCCCCTGCGAAATTTCATTCTCCTCTTTTCTCTATCAGTTCTTTGTCTCTCGTGGTGCTATATTCCCCATAGAGATCATGGCTTGCATTCATATCATATCATAAACATCTTGCGGTATCTTAGGTTCAAAAATTGTGTCTTTTGTCTTTAAATCTCTCCAATCTTGTCAAGACAAATATTTCAATCTTCATATCTCCAAATTGAAGAAACTTAAATAGGGGCATCTGTAATACCTTAATTTTTAACCCTAAGATCCTACATCTCATTTGCATTTTTAGTAAAAGCAAGGTCAGTTATCCATCTTTGGGTTTGCTTCTTGCAGGGATCACCAAGCACCTCTTTATTTTACCTTTATGTTTATTTGATTTATTTCTTATCTAAGCACTAACAAAAATTCCAAAAATATGTCTTGTTTCCCTTAAAGTTTATTGTGCAAGGTAATGGCTTTTTAAGCAAGGACATCTCAAATGTTTATGGCTTACTTCTCAAGGAAAGTCAAAGGTTCTTATGTTTATCTCCATGCCTTCTTCAACAAGAAACTTCAAGCCTTATCTTGATCACCCATGTTCTTTGAAATGCAAGAAAAGTCCAAATACACAAGCTTGTTCCAAGGCGTTTGACCTAATAGTCAACATTTTGAAGTCAAAGTTCCAAAGATCACAACTCCTTCAATTCTGAACATTTTTTCGAATCCTTCTTTTTGTATATGACTCTTCTCAGCATCCTCTGAAACTTCTCTTTACATGACAAGAGCTAATTATGCTTGGAGGATTATCAAAATTTTGGAGACATTATAGGTCATATGTGGACTTAATGAAATTCAACCTATTTTCAAGTGACTTTTCCCCAACTTTCAAAGATCATAACTTCTTCAATTTTCAACATATGCGACTGATTCTTTTTGCACAATGTCATTTGTGATTCCCTCTAGAAGATTACTTCAAGGTTTAAGGTTATAATATGCTTGGGAGGCCATGGAATTCATTGAAACATTATAGGTCTTTTTCAGCCATGAAGCACTCAAATTTTTCCAGGTTATGTAACTAGTTTTCCATGCCAACTTCAACATGCCATAACTTTGTGCTCAAACATCCAAATGTAACCTTTCTTGGCATATTGAAATCTTGGTCGTGATGTTAACACATTGCAAAAATAATGGGATCAAAAAGCCTCTTGAGTAGGATGCCTCATTGAGTTGAACATAGTGACATGGAACTGAAGAAATCACCAATGCCCGAAATTTGAACATGATTGATCTCAATTCCAAGCCAAATAATCAAGTGTTTTAATCCTAAAAATGTTTAAGCAAGTCTCCAGAAGTTAATTGGCATTTAAAACGCATCATTTGGCTAAGTTTTGATGAGTTTCAAGTCACATTTTTCACACACTCAGATCAAATTCATTTTGCATGAATTCTGCATCATTTCACACGTATTTGGACCCAAAAACATTCCCTATAAATAGAGGAAGCTATTTCCTTCATTTGCAATCTTTGGAGATCCAAGAAACCCCTGCCGCGACTTAAAGTTTTTCCAGAAAATTCAACTACTGTGTTTTGAGTTTCAGCTTGTTTCAATCCAATTTCTCGATTCCATTAGCATCTTAGGCATCCTCTTAAACTTTTGTAACAATTCCCAAGCTCTGAGTCCTCCTGAAGTGCTCTAACCAGATTGAGCTTCATCAACTTCTAATCACCATTTGGACAAGGTAATTTTGAGCATCATTTGAATTCAAACAAGTTACCACAATGTAGTCTTTCACTCTCTGAGCTATTGGTTAACTCATCGTCAATAAAACTAGAGTCGCCACTGCGCTTTTATTGTTTCCAAAGGAAAAGGAAAAAAGTATGAATAAAATCCAAAGATAAGAAGTTTTCAAATCAAAACTAATAAAATGTCAGCGATTACAGATAAGGGGATTGGTTACACACAAGGAAGGTATTAGCACCCAAAGTGTCCTAGGTACTCCTAGGGAGCCATGTTTGTGTTTAAGTGTTTTGGTTGAAATAAATGTTTATTTTTATTTTATATATAAAATGAAGGGATGAGAAAAGAGTTCATTATTTTCATTTTGTGTTTGATAAGACTTTTGGTCTTATGCCTACTTACCTATAGGATCCTAATTTTGACCCTAAGATCCCTCATGGCATCATATCATTGCACATTGTATTTGCCTCAAGGATCATAGCATCTTGGCTCTTTTACCCTAGGGTTGGGACTTGTGTGAGTTGGTTTGAGACCACCAAGCATGCTTGAATTGTATATTATTGCTTTTCTCATTTTGTTTACAAACTAAAAGCACAAAAATATGTCACTAACTTTGTTGTTTTGAAGCTTAAGCAATCATGTGGTCCAAGACTACTAGGAGGCCCCTATGCTGATTGATATAGCCAGATGAAAGTGAAAGCAATCATGACAATGGTTCACAAAGATCTCAATCATCATATATTCCTCCCAAGTATCTCAACTTTTCAATTTGATCAAGATAAACCAAAGGGCTTGAGGATTGTCTCCCAAGGAAACCCTAATTCAACTATGCATTGACTATGCCTTGCTCATGAAGCAACCTCAACGTATGATAGAATACAATAAAGGGAAGTTCTTTCATTCATCATTTTATGCATATATGAGCTTATTTGAGTGTCCTTAATCATTCATTCATCAAGATTTGAAGTTTGGACTTGAGAAGTTGATCAGTCAATTCATCTGACTATTTTGAAATCCACTGAGACCTAACATTTGATGTGTTTGTCAAATGAAGATTACCCCAAGAGAAACAATTTTCTTAAGAACAATATGAACAACTTTCATGTTCATCCAAAATTCATTTGAAACTTTTAAGGTTATCATTAATTTCAAAACATTATAGGTCATTTTGACTTAAACCCTAATTTTGGGTCAAATTCCCAAGGACCTAACTCACTCATTTTTCATTATTTTGAGGTGGGACCAAATGCATTGGAAATTTTAAGATGTCTACTTAAATGGTTATGTTGGACAAAATTTCATAATCCTAAAAGAAACACATGTGATAATACAAAACATTATAGGTCACTTTGGACCAGAGTCATTGAAATGTGAAAAAGTCCAACTTCAAGTGCCCATAACTTTCTCATAAAAAATCCAAATTATGCAAAGTTTAATTCCAAATTCATTGTCTTGAAAAGCACTACAACTTTGACGTTGGAGGTTTTATCATTTGAGGCTTGTATTATTGAAACAGAAAGGCTTGAAGTTGTTCCATTTTGGCAAAATTTCCATATACATGTTTTGTACATTGAACTTCATGGTCTGTTTTCAATATTTTCCCAACTCCAAATGGATTTTTGTTCAACATGACATTTTTTCCTCATGTCAAGACCTTTCTAACCATTACCCACATGCATATGTTTCAATTTTGCAAATGGCATTTTCGAAGAGGGGAAGTTTTAGGTCCAATTATGCATACCATGTTAAAATTCCATGCACAAGCTGATATCATGAAATCTGCATGTCCATTTCCATTTGGTTGATGATTAGCAGTCAATTGCAATTTCTTTTGGGCCTCTCATGCGCCTGTACAGGCCCATGCATGGAGGACTCAACTTCACATGCACACGGATATTTCATGCATTGCATCACCCTTGGCTATAAACAGAAGCTTCATTTCACTTCATTTGGCAACCTAAAGGCGCCTGAAGCTCTGCACATTTGAATCCTTAACCTTCACTCAAAGGAATTCTGCATTTTTTCTCCATTTTTCAAGCTTGAATTTCAACTTCCTCGGTTGATCTTCAGCTTTAAAATCCTTAGCCTAGCTTCCTTGTTACCTCAAGAGCAAGTTGCATTGAAGAATTGGAGTGGATCAAGCATTGAAAAGCTGCACTTCAAAGGTTTACATTCAAACTATTTTGATTCGAATCTCTCTTAATATTGAGCATTTCTTGTATTGGTTGGTACCTCTTAAGTCCTCATGTGAGAGGCAATTGATTTGTGCTTTTAATTTTGTGAATTGAGTAAGTTCAGTTTGAACACCTTGTTTTTCCATCTCAGATTTCTCCTTCTATGAGAGTCTTGAGCAAAAACTAAGAGCACAAGGGTGATGTACATCACCCCAGCTTTCGAATGATGTATGGATCGTGAATTTTGGTGAAGGTTTTGAAACCTGCAATTCTGGCCGGAACAATGAGGTTCACCGGAGAAGACGGTGGTTTCCACCATCGTCCCCACGTGGATGAGTTCCTGACCCATGGATCCATTGCTTCTGATCTAATTTGGTCCTTTGATCTATTTGACTTTATTTAATGCCATGTGTGATACTGTTGACTCAAGTGTTCCATGCGCGCGCGTCTCTTAGCCACTAGATGTGCCATGTCAATTAATGAACCAAGATCTGACGCCTCTGATTTTTTGTCATTTTTAATTTTCTTTTATTCCAATTATTTTTAAAAATTCATAACTTCTTTATTGGGAATCACAAAAATATGGGACCAATTGCAAAAAATTTCTCTTGAAATCTAGTTTCTAAAAATGATTTTTTAATTATTTTTGTGATTGCATTTAATATTTTTTGTGAATTATTTCTTTTCTGATTGTTTTTAATTCATTTAAAATACTTTCCAATATTCAAAAATGCCAAAAATATTTTCTTAACATCTTTGAATGATGATGAATCTATGAAAAATATTCTCATCAATTTCTTAACTGATTTGAGATTTATTTGAGATTTTAGTTCAATTATGTTATTTCTCTTCATTTTTAATTGTTTAAAATTAGTTTTTGTTTTCAAAAAATGATGAAATTTTTTGTCAAACCTTGTTTGACCATGTTGAACTTATGATGATCCAATTAGACTTTTCCAAGTTGATTTGAATTGGATTTGAAGTTAGACCTTTATTTGTTTATTTTAACTCAAGTATTATTTTAATTCCAAAATTACCAAAAATATTTTTATTGTTTCTTGACTTCTAAGCTTCATCTCACTTCTGTTTACCATTGATTGATGTTGATTCTATTAATGTTTGATCAATGTTTGTTGGTTATGTCTTTTGAATTTCAATTATGTACATTCCATTTCTTCTTCTTCTTCTTCTTCTTCTTCTTCTCTTTTTCTTTTTGATCAATGAGTTAATGATTGGTGGTTAGCCTTGACATATGAGAGGCTTAACCTTTTTTGATCCAAATCAAATTCATCTTGATCAAAGATCAAGTGAATTTCTTTGCATTAATGATAGGTTTCTTCTTGGTCAAGCAAAAAACCTAAATCCATACAAGGTCATTCTTCTTTTCTTTTGGCATTTCAAGTTGTAGGAGCTTGGCTTACTAGTCATGGTCTCTAACTTGTGTTTGTTTGCCAATAGTTTTATTGACCAGCCTCAGATAGGTGTGACTACTACATTAGTCCACTTACGATTGCTTAACATAGCGCTAAATTGCCTTATGACACACTAACACTAACTAATAATTACTAATTTTTAATTCAAGCATTTAATTCTTGCAATTTACTTTAATGCAATTTAATTTCTTGCTCATTAATTCATTTGTCTTTGCCCTCTGCTCACTTGAGCTCATGTTTATGTTAATGCAATTTGCCTTTTGCTCACTTGAGCACATTATTGTGTATATACTATTGTCTTGTGCTTTGTTTTGTTTTGTTTGTGCGAACCCAATGCAAATGAAGAAATGACTTAGATTTAGGACCTTACCTATGCTAAATGGAGATTGAAGAGAAACTAGGCCTCATGCCTTTAAAATGCTAAAACTGTCAAAGAGCAACTAGGCCTCATGCCTTTAGAATGCTTAAATCTTGAAGATGCATTGAAAGGACCTAATTCTAAACTCACTCTTGTCCATTCTTTCTATTGCATTGTGGAACTTTTTGATTTGTGTGTTTTTCTGTGATAGGGATCCCAAACTTGAGCCAATTAGAAGAACCATTATCATGGACATCCAAGATAAGAGATACAAAAGCCAATTGGAAGATTCCTAGGAGCTTGATTGAATCTTTGTTTGATTGCTTGAGTTAATTGCTTATTGCTTGCTAAGTCCAAAGGAAAGGAGCAACTTGGATCATCTTTATGATCTCAAGAAGGGAACTCCATGTGGTTTTATATCTCTACCCTCATCTTTGCATGTTTAGGACCTAGCCCTTCTCTTCTTCTCTCCACTCTAAACCAAGCCAAACTTGTGTGCAAACATTGACATTACTTTCAAAATTAGAAACCAAGGCACTATGCCTTTGATTTTTTCAAACTCTTTTCATAACACTTATTTTGAATTGATCCTTAAGTCAACTTTGACCTTATTTTTGTGAATACTTTTCATTTGTAAGTACAAGTCATTCAAACTGTTTTTATGGTTCCAATGACCATTTGTGTTAAAGATTTTCGTAAACATTAGCTATTAGGTTTGAGTTATCCTAGAGGTTGATATAATACTCACCTGTATCCTTAGTGGTGGACTATAAGTCTTCCTTGCTTATTATAGGGTTAACCCCTCACTAGCATGTTGAAGCTCTCCTCACATGGTGGATTTGTGGTTGTAGGTTTCATTTTCTCCTTTTGATAAGAAAAGACCTTAAGGCTTTTGACCAATCAATTCACCAACTTCTTTTGAAATTTTTACCCCGAACTACGAGGTTTTGATCCTACCTTTTTAAGATGGTACGTAGGCAATGGGTTTATCCATTCAAACACAAAATTGTAAATAACTTGTATATTCTTTTCTCATCTCCCCAATCATGTTTGCACAAATATCTTTTCACAAATACCAACCTACCATACAACATTTGTAAAAAGGGCTCCCTTAGAGTACTAAGGATGTTTTGGGTGCTTAAAACCTTCCCATTGCATAACCAACCCCCTTACCCAGATCTCTTACATTTTTATTAGGTTTTGATTTAATAAAACTTCTCGGTTTTTGTTCGCTTTCTAACCTTTCCTTTGGATAAATAGAAGTGCGGTGGCGACTCGAATTGTATGATTTACTTTTGATTTAGTCAATAAATATAAAGGTAACGAATACCCCGCTACAGAAAAGTGGCGACTATGTTGGGGATACATCCTTTGCCTAGTGGGTTTTTCCTACTTTTTACCTTTGTTGTATTGTATGTTTATATTATTTTGTGACATATTTTTGTGCAAATTTGGGATGACTGTATTGTTTGTAATGAATGATTTGCTTGATATATCAATTGCTTGAGTGCTTGGTGGTCTCTTGTGAGATGAGTTCTATATCCGAACTCGAGTGCACTTATGATAGGAGAATGGCATAGTTTTGTTGACTTGTGTGGAGTTATTCCTTAGCAAGTTGACTTGCAAGCCCATTCACTTGGTGGAGGTTATGTTGGGATCAATAATGTCACACGAGTAGTTGTGGTTAGGCATTACTCTTTCCAATATATGCCTTAGAAGCCAAGGACCTTAGATTACCTAGCCCATCTTGGCCTATTTTTTAGGACGTAGTGCGAAGGTCGTTCAAGTGTAAGATTTGATACGATTGTTACGCGATACTACACTCATAAGAGTCTCTCTTGAGAATATTTTTGGAATACGAGTAGTCGTTTATCCGATAATATCCGAAAGATGGGATGATGACTATGGGAACCTCTTGTAGAACATGATCGTCAGGTTTAACCATAGTACACTCCCTTTAGGTGGTTCTTAACCGAGACTCCATGCTCGTGACTTGCAACAAACCCTTGATTTGCGGTTGATCCGTTCTCGTATATCCTTAATATCAATGGAACTTAGGCGTTGATAAGGTGTAAACCATAATCCACCAAAATGGATGATTGATATTAAGGATGACTTGATCCATCCCGTGACCTTTGTGTGGTGTGACTTGCTTGATCCTTGAGTGTGGTTGTTGCATCCATGCATTCATGCATTCATACACATCCATATCATCAACAATGAGAAAATTTTCAAGGAACTTAAGAGGTCTATTTGAAAATTTTCAGACATGGAGAAGCAAAGAAGGAATACGAAGAAGTACAGTTTCAGACAACCCGACTTGAAAGAGTTAAGGAGTTTGACATCCTATGTATTAGATCCCTTGGAGTTCAAAGCTCGCCATGGGAAGCTTCTGTCTATTCTTGCTACTCAGGTGGATGAAGGTCTGATGAGTGTGTTGGTGCAGTTCTATGATCCCTTATACCGTTGCTTCACATTTCCGAATTTCCAGCTTTTGCCTACGCTTGAGGAGTATGCCTATCTTGTGGGTATACCTATCCTGGATCAGTTGCCATTCAATGGCTTGGAGAGAGTTCCTTCTTCCCAAGAGATTGTTGATCTATTGCATATAGATGAATCTATTATTGGGGCTCATATGACTACCAAAGGTGGAATTCAAGGTATCCCATATGATTTCCTCATTGCTCAAGCTACTATGTTTGGGAAGGCCATGAGTGAGGATGCCTTTGAGGCCATATTTGTACTTCTCATCTATGGGCTAGCGTTATTCCCCAACATCGACAATTTTGTGGATGTGAATGCTATTAGGATTTTCTCTACTCTTAATCCCGTTCCGACTCTGTTGGGTGACACTTATTTCTCTTTGCATATGAGGAATGCAAAGGGTGGTGGTACCATTGTGTGGTGTTTGCCTCTATTGTACAAGTGGTTTAATTCGCACTTGCCACAGACGCTCGCCTTCAAGAAGAACAAGGGATGTCTACGGTGGTCCACGAGACTTATGTCTCTCACTAATGATGATATCTTTTGGTACAACCGTGTGTATGATGGTGTGCAGATTATTGATTCTTGTGGTGAATTCTCCAATGTGCCTCTTCTTTGTACATGTGGTGGGATTAACTACAACCCTATTTTGGCACGTCGTCAGCTTGGGTTCCCCTTAAAGGATAAACCTAATAACATTTTGTTAGAAGGTGTGTTCTTTCAAGAGGGTAAAGATCCCCAAAACTTGAAGGTCAGAATGGTCCACGCTTGGCGCAAAATTCATAGGAAGGGAAGGAAAGAGCTAGGTCCGAAGAATTGTATCGCTTTGGAACCCTACACCTCGTGGGTGAGGAAGATAGCTTCTGAGTACCGCATGCCCTATGATTACCCGAGACCTACACCTATGGTTATGGTTGGGCCTTCAACCCTCCCTAACCAAGGAGTAGAGGAGTTGAGAGATGAAGACCGTTCGCGTGCTTGGGTCCGTGAGCGAGAGGAGCTACTTCAGCAACTTAGAGATAAGGATGCTTTGATAGAGTTTCTGAAGCATCAGGTTATCGATGAGCCTGATGATGTGGTTACTTCTCTTCTTCCTCAGTCATCCAGGTTTTAGAAGAGGAAGTATGACCGACTCGCCAAAGAGAAGGCAGATATGGAGGCAGCCTATGAGAGAGAGGTGAAAAGGCTTCGTGCAGCTTATCTTCCGGTCTCGAGTGCTTTGGACGACTGTTTCTAGGGTTCCATAAGATGTTCATTTTCCTTCTCTCTTGTATTATATTTGGTTACCAAGATTGTACTTCTTTGGTGTAAAAATTTTCCATATATTATTGATATGATTATTCCATAATATGTCTAAATGATTAATATTTTCCAAATATTTGCAAATAGAACTCTAAAAGTTCTTTTGATAATAAAAATAAAATCATATGCACAAGCATTGCATGCGTCATATGCATAAGCAGGTTTTGTTCAGGGCTTCTTGTCCAGTGGTCTAACTCTGTGTTCTTCATTTATTTTGAAGACAAGTTGACGCACCGGTACTATACCAGAGCCAACTCATCAAAACTAATGGATCACCTCGAGCAAGAAAACAGAGAACTCAAGGAGGAAGTGGCAAGATTGACTGCCCTGATGGAGTCATTATTGGTCGCCCAAAGCCAATCTTCTCCAACGCCTTCAACTCCTCCCCAGAGGACGGTCATTTCAGAGGTTGCTTCCTCTACCGTGCCTGCTGCCAGTGCTCACTTTGCACCGTCTGTTATGCCATCCGGGTTTCCCTGGGGGATGCCCGCTAATTTTGTTCTAGAGGGTCTCGCCCCAACATTTGCTTCTCTGCCGGCATCTAGCCTGGTCCTCGCTATGCCACCTCCAGTCGTGCATACTTTGTCGAGAGTTGATGACACGATTTATCACTCTGAGCCATCTGAGGGCCCAGATGTGTACGAGAAAATGGACGCTATGAATGATCAATTCCTTGAGCTGTGCAAGGAACTTAAAACTCTCAGAGGGAAGGACCTCTTTGGCAAATCTGCTGCTGATTTGTGTCTCGTACCTAATGTCAAGATTCCTATCAAATTCAAAGTGCCTGACTTTGAAAAGTACAAAGGAAACACTTGCCCGCTCAACCATCTTGTGATGTACGCACGCAAGATGTCGACTCAGACCGACAACGATCAACTCCTGATCCACTACTTACAGGACAGTCTGTCCGGTTCCGCATTGAGATGGTACATGGGTCTGGATAGTGCGAACATCTGCTCCTTCAACGACCTCGGAGAAGCTTTCGTCAAGCAGTACAAGTACAACGTTGATATGGTACATGGGTCTGGTTATGCAATGGGAAGGTTTTAAGCACCTAAAACATCCTAGGTACTCCTAGGGAGCCCTTTTCACATTTGTTGTAAGGTTGGTATTTTGTGAAAATTTATTTATGCAAACATGATTGAAAAGATGAGAAGAGAATATACAAGTTATTTACATTTTCTATTTGGATGGATGAACCCATTGCCTACGTACCATTTTAAAAAAGATTAGGATCAAAACCTCGTAGTTCGGGGTAAAAATCCCAAAACAAGTTGGTGAATTGATTGGTCCAAAAGCCTTAAGGTCTTTTGTTATCCAAGGGAGAAAACTCAACCTAAAACCACAAATCCACCATGTGAGGATAGCTTCAACATGCTAGTGAGGGGTTAACCCTGTAATAAGCATGGAAGACTCATTGTCCATCACTAAGGATATAGGTGAGTATTACATCTACCTCAAGGATAACTCAAACCTAATAGCTAAAGGTTATGAAAAGTTTTGATTAAGAAAGTGGCCATTGAAACCACAAAACATTTGAATGGGTTATATTTACTAATGAAAAGTATTTACAAAGTATGGTCAAAGTTGACTTAAAAGTTCAATTCAAAATAAGTGATATGAAAAGAAAGTTTGAAAATCAAAAGCATAAGGCTTAGGTTTCTAATGTTTGAAAACAAATGTTAAATGTTTGCACAAAAGTTTTGGCTTGGGTTAGAGTGGAGGGAAGAAGAAGAATGGCTAAATCCTAAGTATACAAGAGATGAGGGATAAGAAACAAGACCACAAGTGGAGTTCCTCTTTTGAGATCATATTGATGATCCAAGTAGCTTTCATCCTTTGGAATATGCAAGCAAAATAATAGTAAGCTCAAGCAATCAACATAATCAAACAAGCTTCTTAGAAGATCCCCAATGCTTCTTGTATCTTTCACTTTGGATGAACATGGTAATGATTCTTCAATTTGGCTCAAATAGGATTCCTTACCACAAAAGCACACACACATCAAAGAGTCTTATGAAGCAAATCAAGAATGGACAAGAGTGAGTTTAGAGGTTTGGTCCTTCTAATCCCTCTTCCATATTAAGGTCCTTTTACTCCATTTTTGCATAGGAAATGTCCTAGAAACTAAGTCCATTTGTCAATTTCTTGGCATTTGGTCCACAACAATCAAAACAAAACACAAGCACAATGATATATAAACAATTATGTGCTCAAGTGAGCAAAAGGAAAATTGCATTAACACAAACATGTGCTCAAATGAGCAAAGGGGAAAAGCAAATAAATAATATGTACAAGAATAGTAAATTGCATAAATGTAAAGAGCAAGAAGTAAATGTTAATGGTCAATGGTTAGTGTTAGTAGTTAGTGTGCCATAAGGAAAATTTAGCGCTATGTTAAGCAATCGTAATTGGACTTATGTAGAAGTCACAACTATCTGAGGTCGGTCAATAATAATGTAGGCAACAACACAAGTTAGAGGTCTTGATTAGTGAATCAAACTCCAACAACTTGCCATGCCAAAAAGAAGATGGGAAATGATCTTGTATTGATTTAGGTCCTTTGCATGATTTAGGAAGCAATTTATCCTTAATGCAAAGCCATTCACTTGATCTATGATCAAGATGAATTAGATTTAAATCAAGGAAGATTAAACTTCCATAATCAATGCTAACCACCAATGTTTAACTCATTGATCAAAAAAAGAAAAAGAAGATGGAGAAGAAGAAGAGGGAGAATTAAAGTACATTAAATGAAATTGAAAGAGATAATCAACAAGCTATGACCGAAGATAGAGAAGATCAAGGTCAAACAATATAAAACAGAAGCAAAATGAAGATTAGAAGTCAAGAAACAAATAAAATATTTTTGGCATTTTAATATTTAAAATAAAACTTGAATTAAAATAATAAAGAAAGGTCAAACTTCAAATTCACTTCAAATCAACTTTGAAAAGTCCAAGTGAATTATCCCAAGTTCAACAAGGTCAAACAAAGTTTGACAAAAAATTTCAGCATTTTTAAAAGTCAGAAACTATTTTAAATTAATTAAAAAATGCATAAAAATAACCTAATTGAACTAAAATCTCAAATCAATTAATAAATTGATGAGAATATTTTTCATAGATCTATCATCATTCAAAGAGGTTGAGAAAATATTTTTGTATTTTTTGAATATCAAAAACTATTTTAAATGAATTAAAAATAACCAGAAAAAAGAAAATTATTAAAAAAATAGAAAATGATAAAATAAAAATATTAAAAATCATTTTTAGAAACTAGAAATTAAAAGAGAAATGATGCAATTGGTCTCACATTTTTTGGACCAATAATGAGAGAGATATGGATTTTAGAAATAAAACGGAATTAAAAGAAATTAAAGGAAATTAAAATTAGAAATTAAAATGATGGAAAAGCGTGGACCATTGGATATGAGCTCATTAATTGAGCTGGCAGATCAAAGAGCCAACACACGCGCGCTCACCAAACACCAAGGTCAATGAGTCACATAGAGCATTAAAAAAAGTCATAACGTTGAACAACCTGGATTGAATCTGGAAACACAAATGGATGGCTCAGATTAAATCTGGAGACCAGACGGTGGCCAGCGCCACCGTCTTCTCCGGCCAGCTCCGATGAAGATCAAAATTTGCAGAGGAAAAAATGTTAACCAAAATGCACGATCCATGTACCATTTGAAAGTTGGGGTGATGTACATCACCCCTGTTCCAACCAAATCCACTCTAGGTTTCTACATTAAGAGAAATCAGAGATGGAATTTTAATGGTGTTCAACTGAACTTGCTTAATTTCAAAAATTGGAAGCTCACTAATGTTGCCTCTATGCAGAGGACTTCAGATCACACAAAAACAAGGCAAATGGAACCATATACAAGCTGTTTCGAAGCAAAAGTCAGTTGAGGAAAACTTTTGAATTGTGAGGAATTGAGTCAAGATCCTTGGGTTCTTTTGCAAACAGAAAGCTCTATGGATAAAGGTGAAGAGGTCTAGGAACTTTTAGATCTAAGAAAACAGTCGAGGAAACTGAATTCTAGATCTGAAAATTTGAGAGAAAAGAGAGAGTTCCTTTGGTGTGAGGGTGGGATTTCAGTTGCACAGCATGTAGGGCGCCTTCAGGTTAAAGAAATGAGAGGCCAAGCACTTGTGTTTATAGATGAAGGGAGCTGCAAGCATGATCGAAACCGTGTGCATGGGAGAAAAGGGCCTCCATGCATGGGCTTG
The DNA here is from genome assembly GCF_024323335.1 of Lathyrus oleraceus. NCBI lineage: Eukaryota > Viridiplantae > Streptophyta > Magnoliopsida > Fabales > Fabaceae > Lathyrus > Lathyrus oleraceus. Next base: position 401,800,892 of record NC_066585.1, on the reverse strand, counting down.
TACAGGCGCATGGAAGGCCCAATTCTGATTGGAATTGCAAGCTATTACCAAATTGAGATGAAATGGACGTGCAGAAATGAGGTCATAAGCTTATGCAATGTATTTTCAATGAATTTCCAAAAATGCACTAAAACCTTCTCCTCTTTGAAAATGGCACTTCCAAAATTGAAGCATAGCCTTATGGGTAATGGTTGGAAAGCTTGTTGCATAAGGAACAAATGTCATGTTTATCAAAACTTCATTTGGTCCTTGGAAATTAATGAAAATTGAGCTTGAAGTGTAAGGTGCAAAACATGCATATGTTAAATTTCCAAAATTGGCCAATGTTCAAGCCCTTCTGTCTCAATGATGCAAGCTCCAAGTGATAAAATCTTCAACATGAAAGTTGTACATCTTTTCAAGAAAATCAATTTGGACTTAAATTTTGCATCATTTGTATTTTTGATGAAGAGGTTATGGGCACTTAAAGTTGGACTTTTTCACATTCCAATGCATTTGGTCCAAAGTGAGCTATAATGTTTTGCATTATCACATATATTTCTTTTGAGATTTTGAAATTTTGATAAACATAACATTTTAAGTAGACACATTACGCTTTCCAATGAATTTGATACCACCTAAAAATCATGAAAAATGGAGGAGTTATGTTCTTGGGAAGTTGACCGAAAATTAGGGTTTCAGTCAAAATGACCTATAATGTCTTAGAATGTATGATGAGCTTCCAAGCTTCAAATAAATTTTTGATGAACATTAAATTTGTTCATATTGTCCTTAAGAACATTTTTTCTCTTGGGTTCATCTCCATTTAACCAACACATAAAAAGTTAGGTCTCAGTGTATTTCAAAATAGTCAGATGAATTGACTGATCAACTTCTCAAGTTCACACCTCATATCTTGATGAATTGATGATTGAGGACACTCAAATAAGTTCAAATATGCATGAAATGATGAATTAAAGAACTTCCCTTGATTGTTTTTGACCATGGGTTAAGGTTGCTTCATGGGCAAGGCACAATTGATGAACAAATGAATTAGGGTTTCCTTGGGAAACAAGCCTCAAGCCCCTTGATTTGCTTTGATAAAAATGATGAATTGAGATACTTGGGAGGCATATCTAGTGGATGAGAGCTTGGGGAACCATTGTCATGCTTTCTTTCATCTTCTCTTGGCCATATCAATGTACATAGGATCTCCAAGAAGCTTTAGACCTTGTGACTGCTCAAGCTACAAACAAGAGATGTTAGTGACATATTTTTGTGCTTTTGGTTAGTAAATAAAATGAGAAAAGCAATAATATACAATTCAAGCATGCTTGGTGATCTCAAACCAACTCACAAGAGGTCCCACCCAAAGGCAAAGGGAACCAAGATGCTTATGATCCTTAAGGCTATGCAAATGCCATGTTATGATGCCATGAGGGATCTTAGGGTCAAAATTGGGGTCTTACAGATGCCCCTATTTAAGGTCATTCTAGCCGGAGAAGTGAAGGTTAAAATCTTCGTCTTGACGAGGTAGAATGGGCTTAAATAATAACAAAGAGACGAATTTTGGTCCCTAAGAGACCTCATGATACAAATGTATGTATGCAAAAGGTAATACTCTGCGGAGATATATGTCCATAAAGAAGAAAAGGAATCTGGAGAAACTAACAATCCATATGAGTGATTCACTCCATGGGACAGAGACTCTAGGACTCTCACGGGGATAAGAAAGGAGAAAAAATTGCGTGAGCAGGTCACGACTTAGAACTTACCGAGAGACACGAGAGGAATTCCGTGAAAATAATTCAATGGAAAGACTCGAGCTGACTCAAAGATGCATGTATTGGGGAATATGCCAATACAACGGAACTATCCACAAAGGATACTTCAGATGAAAATCCGGACTCAGATGGGGAAAATCCACTAAGGGACTCCACTGAGGAATGTCCAAACAGGACTCCTCTGGGGAAACACCAGGGCGAGGTATTACCGGCTACTAGGTAATAAGCTCAAGGAAACATGTGATTAAAACACCGGTATGAGGGTGAAAGAATCAACATGCTCGGGGAGAATGAATATCTAAGACCGGTATAAGGGTGAGAGATATTAAAACATCCGAAATCATCTGAGGAAAACCTAAAGAATGTATATTTCAACTCAGGAAAAGCTGACTCCACAGGGGACAAAAAGTCATAATAGGGAGCAGAGAGGAAGGAACACCAGGGATACCGGTTACTGGGCATATAATAGGTGACCAACCAAGGCGTGAATTGGGGAATATTTCCAAGAAACTCGTCATCCAAAAGAGGGCTAAAAAGCAAACTCGATTACAGGATGGACATTCGATTCCGCAAAAGGGGATACGAATCTTACTCGACTGGGGAAGAGAAAAAGACTTCGACCAAAGAGTGCATGAGATATATTATTTATTACCGTCAGAATGTAGATAACATACTTGCATGGAAGATTATCCACAACCGGTTATTGGGTTAATAAAGGATAAATTAACCGCAAAGAAAGCACATCGGGATACCACATACTAGGTATAAAATGATGACCGATCACAAGGGAGAAACGATCATTGCCTGACAAAAGGCAAATGAAAGATGACTCGCTAGGGATACATTGACAAAGGCAATGATCCGGGAGATATATCACCGGTTACTGGGAGATATACTTAAAAGGTGAAGGAATATCAATACCGAGTATTGGATAAAGATAACCGTCAAGGAGGGGATTACATCTACCAGATACTGGGTAGAAAACCACGGGAGAGTAACCGTCATCGGTTAGGATGAAAAAACAAGGTTACCTCTGTAAGGGGATAGAAATAGGGTTTACAACTACCGGTATAAGGGTAGAAAACCACAGACTCCGCCGGAGAAAAGATGGATAATTATTGGTTACTAAGCAATCATTCATCTGAACTACAGAGAATCGTAGGAAAAACACAAGAAGCCAATCTAGGAACAAACTAGAGAGACACGATGAAACAAAACTCATCCCTATGAGGATATAACTCAGGGGAAACTCCATCCAAATATATATGTTGGGAGGAACAGAAGTAACAATCATCCACGAGGACATAACTCAATGGGGAACATGGAAGAAAGGATAAACACTTTCTGCTTATGGGGCTGACTCTACATGGAGAGATCAAACACAAACATCTGCTTGGGGAAATATATCACCGACCAGCAGGAGATAACAAACAAAGATATATGGCAAAGAATGCAATATGAATATCTGAATGTTTAAGATCATATGCATATATGTGTGGTTTATGTATGATGAATGCTGACAAAACAGACATTTCTAACACAAACAGGTCTGACGAATGATGAACAAACATTCGGTACTACATATCAAGAGAGAAAGCCAGGCCCAGTGGAGAACATCCAATCTGATGGGGGCAAGAGATACCAGGGAATAAAGATCTCTGCAGGGGAATGAACATCAGTCATTCTAGCTAGGAACAAGATCATCGCACAGATAAAATCCACCGTAGAAGCAACTCTACTGGGGAAATTATCAAAGAGGAGGATGGATCTTTGTGGGGAACAACTACCAATCAGAAGCTTCCAAGGTCACCACTAAACACTACACTACCAAATAGATCACAATCTGCTGAGGAGGAAGGATCACTACTCTGCTGAAGGAAAGAGGGATGAATATCTTTACCAAACACTTTGCTCGGGAGAAAAACCACAAAAGGCTCCGGAGGAAGAGGATACAAGCATGCCAGGAATATGAACAAATGTCTTACCCTGTTGGGAATCATACCATCTTTGGGAGAGCACTGAAGACATCCCAAGTCTCTTTTCATCATTGTGAATGTTCACTTTGTTTAAAAACAAGTTATGAAAATTTTATTTAAAACAATGATATTTCTCAATTAAAACATGCAAAAAATTTGTTGAATAGAAACAAATAAGAGTGCAAATAATTAGATAAAGGCTCAAATTTATTTGATGGAATGGTAGTCTGCAAATGGCGAGACTCCATAGAATTTTACAAATTTGAAATTGGTGATATATATTGGAAAAGGGCTACATTGAACATAATGACCATTTCTCCACCAACTCTGAATCCAATATATTTGAAGCTTCAGTTGATAATGACTGAGTGAGACTCTCTGACAGATGATAGCTTGTAGAACAAAGTCTTGTCAGGATGCAGTTACTTGCCAAATCCCTAATTTTTGCCTAGATTTCCCCAGGGTGAGGTACTCAATCTAGCGGGATACATATTCATTTTTTATGTCTCTATCTTTTGCCTGGATCGCCCTTTCGGGTTTTCAATCCAACGAGACGCTCATTTTTTCCTAAGCCGCCCTTTCGGGTTTTCAACTTAGTGAGCTATTCTGTTTTTATTTTTAGGAGAAGTATTTCTTGATTGCATCTGAATTCACAGGACGAGTGGAATCCTCCCCATCCATAGTTGTAAGCATCAAAGCACCGCCTGCAAAGCCTCTCTTAACAACATATGGACCTTCATAGTTCGGAGTCCACTTGCCCCTGGAATCGGGCGCGAAAGACAAAACTTTTTTGAGCACAAGGTCACCTTCTTGGAACACACGAGGCTTGACCTTCTTATCAAAGACTTTCTTCATCCTTTGCTAATACAACTGACCATGGCACATGGCAGTCAATCTCTTCTCTTCTATCAAATTCAGTTGGTCATAACGACTCTGAACCCATTCAGCATCAGTCAACTTGGCTTCCATAAAGACTCTCGTTGATGGGACCTCCACCTCTACTGGGAGTACAACCTCCATGCCGTAAACAAGAGAGAAAAGGGTTGCCCTTGTTGAAGTGCGGACATATGTACGATATCCATGCAAAGCAAATTGCATCATCTCATGCCCATCTTTGTACGTAACAACCATCTTCTGGATTATCTTCTTGATATTTTTATTAGCAGTTTCAACAGCCCCATTCATCTTGGGTCTATAAGGAGAAGAATTATGATATGCTATCTTGAACTCAATACACATCTCTTTCATCATCTTGTTGTTCAAGTTAGATCCATTGTCAGTAATGATCTTATCCGGCACACCATAACGACATATGAGTTGATTCTTGATAAACTTCACGACCACCTGCCTGGTCACGTTTTCGTATGATGCCGCTTCAACCCACTTGGTGAAGTAATCAATTGCTACGAGAATAAATATGTGACCGTTGGATGCTTTCGGCTCTATCATGCCAATTCCCCACATAGAGAAAGGCCATGATGATGAAATCACATTCAGAAGTGTCGGAGGAATATGAATATTATCCGCATAAATCTGACACTTATGGCATTTCTTCACATATTTGCAGCAGTCAGACTCCATTGTCAGCCAATAGTAGCCTTCTCTCAACATCTTTCTAGCCATGGCATGTCCATTGGAATGAGTACCAAATGAACCCTCATGGACTTCAGTCATCAACAGGTCTACTTCGTGTCTATCCACACATCTGAGCAGAACCATGTCAAAATTTCTCTTATAAATCACATCGCCATTGAGGTAGAAACTGCCTGACAATCTCCTCAAAGTCTTTCTATCTTTCACAGATGCCCCAAGCGGGTAAATCTGGCTCTGAAGAAAACACTTAATGGCATAATACCATGGTTTGTCATCTTGCACCTCCTCTACTGCAAATACATGAGTTGGTCTGTCCAAGCGCATCACAGTGATATTGGGAACTTCATTCCAAAGTCTAACCACAATCATCGAAGCAAGTGTAGCAAGAGCACCTGCCATCCGATTCTCATCTCGAGGAATATGATGGAAGTCAACTTCAGTAAAGAATGTTGAAATCCTCCTCGCATAGTCTCTATACGGGATGAGGCCAGGCTGATTCATCTCCCATTCACCCTTAATCTGATTAACCACAAGGGCCGAATCACCATAAACATCAAGATGCTTGATCCTAAGATCAATACATTCTTCCAATCCCATAATACAGGCCTCATACTCAACCATATTATTCGTGCATTTGAAAGTTAGCCTTGCTCTAAAAGGAAAATGTGTGCCCTGAGGAGTAATAATCACTGCCCCAATACCGTTTCCATATTGATTTACAGCGCCATCAAACACCATGCTCCATCTGGAACCAGGCTCTGGCCCTTCATCGAGCGTAGGCTCATCGCAATCTTTCATTTTCAAATACAGAATTTCCTCATCTGGGAAGTCATATTGAGCTGACTGATAATCCTCAATTGGTTGATGTGCCAAGTGGTCAGCCAAGATACTACCTTTTATAGCCTTCTGAGCTCGATACTCAATATCATACTCAGACAACAACATCTGCCAACGGGAAATCCTCCCAGTTAAAGCAGGCTTCTCAAAGATATACTTGATTAGATCCATTTTGGATATCAACCAAGTCGTATGATTTAACATATACTGGCGTAAGCGCTTAGCAGCCCAAACCAAAGCACAACATGTCTTCTCAAGCATTGAGTATCGAGACTCACAATCGGTGAACTTCTTACTCAGGTAGTAGATAGCATTTTCTTTCTTTTCCGATTCATCTTGCTGACCAAGGACACAACCCATTGAGTCTTCAAGAACTGTCAGATACATAATCAACGGTCTCCCTTCCACAGGCGGAGACAGAATCGGAGGCTCAGACAAATACTCTTTAATATTCTCAAAGGCCTTTTGGCAATCCTCGGTCCAATCATGAGACTGATCTTTCCGGAGGAGCTTGAATATCGGTGCACATGTGGCAGTCATGTGGGATATAAATCTGGAGATGTAATTCAAGCGGCCAAGAAAACCTCGGACTTGCTTCTCAGTTTTAGGCGTAGGCATCTCTTGTATTGCTTTGACCTTTGCAGGATCAACCTCAATACCTCTTTCGCTGATAATAAAGCCCAATAACTTTCCGGAACGGACTCCAAATGTACACTTGTTAGGATTCAGACGAAGCTTATACTTCCTCAAACGCTGAAAAAGCTTCAACAAGTGCTTAACATGTTCAAGTTCCGTTCTTGACTTTGCAATCATATCATTAACATATACCTCGATCTCCTCGTGCATCACATCATGAAACAAGGTAGTCATAGCTCATTGATACGTGGCTCGGGCTTTCTTCAAACCGAAGGGCATCACTCGATAACAGAATGTTCCCCAAGGTGTGATGAATATTGTCTTCTCCATATCCCCGGGTTCCATTTTAATTTGATTATATCTGGAAAATCCATCCATAAATGAGAAGACATTGAACTTAGTTGTATTATCTACCAACATATGAATATGTGGCAGAGGGAAATCATCTTTCGGACTAGCTTTATTCAAGTCTCTATAGTCCACACACATTCGGACTTTTCCATCTTTGTTAGGCACGGGCACAATATTGGCCACCCATTGAGGATATGTAGAAGTCATCAGAAACCCCGCATCAATTTGTTTATGAACTTCTTCTTTGATCTTCACTGCCATATCAGGATGAGTTCTTCTGAGCTTCTGCTTCACCGGCACGCACTCAGGCTTCAAAGGTAGGAAATGTTGCATGATATCAGTATCCAGACCAGGCATGTCTTCATATGACCAGGCAAAGACGTCGACATATTCTCGTAGCAACTCAATCAACCCCTTCTTAATAGATTCTTCCAGGAGTGCCCCAATCTTCACTTCTCGCACACAATCTTCAGACCCCAGGTTGACTGTTTCCAGATTCTCAAGATGCAGCTGAATGATCTTCTCTTCATGCTCAAGTAGACGGGTAATCTCGTCAGGAATCTCTTCAACATCATCTTCTTCCGCCTCAAATACAGGGAATTCAAAGTTGGGAGATGGTGTTGGATCATTATGTTCAATGGGTTTGATCAACTTGCATAATGATTTTGGATATAAAAGAGATTTTAGAATTCAAACAAGGAAAATCATCATGCAGATGAAAAGATTGAGTTTATTCTTATTTTTTAGGATTTTATGTGATCACCAATTTCATGCAAAAGCGAAAAGGGAAAATAATTGGAAAAACAAACATTTAACATGAATTTATTGAATGAAAATATCATTGTATTTATGAGCCAACAATGTCATCACTTCTCCTTTTGGAATGGGAGAAGGGTTTTCAAACACAATGAACATTACTTTGACTTATGGATAACTGTTGGAACATCAACATCGACCCAATTATTGCAGACCCCTCCAGGGATGATGAAGTTTCCTGAATCCTCTGCATCCTCTTCGAAAAAAGCAGCAACTGCCTCATCTTGACCGGTGTGGATGAATCCACCACTCTTGAACAGCCCTTGCTTGTTGAAGACACCAGAAGAATACCCTATGCCAGCCCAGAATTTGTTGTCTTCCAGCTTAATCATTTGCCCCAATCCAGCAGTTGCACCATGCTCAATGGCCAACTTTGCATCTTTATAGGATGCAAATGAAGAAGTTCCTTTCTTAATAGGCTCAGCAATAGATAAGGCTTGGAACGGAGTTCCAACTTCACCCTCAGCATCTATATAAGAGAAGGAAGACAAATGGCTAACCAGGAGAGCCTTTTCTCCCCCTACCACCACCAGCTTCTTATTTTTAACAAACTTCAGTTTCTGGTGTAGGGTGGATGTCACGGCGCCTGCCTCGTGAATCCATGGTCTGCCCAATAGACAGCTATACGATGGGTGAATGTCCATGACCTAGAAGGTGATTAGAAAATCACTTGGTCCAATCTTGATTGGGAGTTCCACCTCTCCAATCACAGTTTTATGGGACCCATCGAAAGCTTTCACCACCACTCCACTCTGCCTCATGGGAGGTCCCTGATATGACAACTTTGCAAGAGTGGACTTTGGCAACACATTCAACGATGACCCAGTGTCCACCAGCACATTGGACATGGCATCATCTTTGCAGCTCATGGAGATGTGTAGTGCCAAGTTGTGGTCTCTTCCCTCCTCGGGGAGATCAGCATCACAAAAACTTAAATTGTTACAAGCGGTAATGTTTGCCACAATACTATCGAATTGTTCAATCGTGACGTCGTGATCCACATATGCCACATCCAACACCTTCTGCAGAGCTTCTCAGTGTGGTTCTGAATTCATCAGCAAAGATAGTATAGAGATTTTGGATGGCGTCTGTAGAAGCTGATCTACCACGTTGTACTCACTTCTTTTGATGAGCCTCAACATCTCGTCACAGTCTTTTTTCACATTGCCACTCGGGCCAACAGAGACAGGAGTTTTCAACGTAGAGGCAGGTTTGGCAACAAGTGCCGGATTCGGAGCATTCACAGCATCCCTAACCGGGCGTTCAGCATAACCAGTAGTATTAGTCCTTCGAACATCAGCTTGAGGTTTCGGCGGAGCCGAGAAGACACGACCGCTACGGGTCAGGCCGCTGACGTCGGCAATATTAACAACAAATGTAGAGGGCGGGGGCACCTCTTTCCCATTCTCCAATGCCACAACATTGTAACGATAGGGAACCGCTTTCTCGGAAGAATAAGGCATAGGGCCAACTGGTTTAATGGTCAAAGCAGGAGAAGCCATTTGCTTGCTACCATCATACTTGATAATAACAGGCTCAGGGATCCAAAATACTAGAGAAATTACATTGACTTCATCAGCATCTTCGTCAATATTTCGGTTTTGAAGTATCTCAATGACTCCTTCATCCAGCATTTCTTAAACATCTTTGCGGACTTGGCGACATCCTCTTTGGTTGATAGAGAAAACTTGGCATATGTCGTGGTCGTGCTCGTAATGACTGTAATCACACAGCAATCTATGCATCTCGACCAGAGATTGTCGAATATGGCTGACATATTTGACTTTGTATTTACCAGGGCAACCCTGGACCATGTTGACAGATTTCCCATGCTCGGGCAATGGGTTCTTCTTTACATTAGGACATACGTCCTCGAAACACAGAATACCACATCTCACAAGGTCTTGAACCTTGGTCTTCAGTGGGTAGTAGTTTTCCACATCATGTCCGGGAGCACCGGAATGATAAACATACTGTAATTCGGGCTTATACCACCACTGGGGGTTGGTAGGTATAGCTGGTGGGTCTCGTGGAGTAATCAATTTCCTCTCTATCAAAGAGGGATATAATTCTGCGCAGGTCATAGGAATAGGATCGAAGGTGACCCAGTACGATCCTATTCCTGGCATACATGAAGTACGATCCTATAACTCTGGGTATAGTATGCACGTCAGGAGGAAGAACAGCAAGGACCGGGCTAGATGCCGACAGAGAAGCAAAGGTGGGTGCAGGACCCTCAGGCATGAAGTTGGGATGCATCCCCCACGGAAATCCGGCTGGCATAGTTGTTGGTGCAAAGTGTGTGTTGGCCGCAGGCACAGTTGAGGAGACGATCTCAGAGATGACTGTCCTCTGGGGAGGAGTTGAAGGTGTTGGAGACGATTGGTGTAACGCCCCGATTTTTATTAAGTGTTATTATTATTATTTTTGTAATGTTTGATTTATAATTATTTCGGTAAAATATTTTATTGTGTGTTAATTTATTATTAGAGTTTAATTATGAGAATTGTGGTATAATAGCTATTGGGCCTAGTGGTGTATATAGTAATTAAGGGAGGTGTAACAATTAAGTCCATTAGTTAGTTTTTATTTAATTAAAACAAGGAATAGAAATAGAATAGAAATAGAATAGAAATAGAATAGAAATAGGATAGAAGGAGAAAGAAGAGAAATAGAAAGAAGTAGAGAGAAGGAGGAGAAAAGAGAAGAAAAGAGAGAAAAGTTAGGGTTTGGAGGAGGAAGAGGAAATTGGAGAAGAAGGGCATCATCTTGATCAACCCAAGCCTGCTAGAACACTATAGAGTAACTCAATCATCATCTCTAAGGTAAGGGTGTGAGTTATCATTTCCTATAATTATGAAAATGATGGGTTTTATGTGGGTAATGGTTGTTAGAGGATATTGTTGGGTTTTGATGTTGTGATTGGATTCCTTGCTTTGAAAATGTTGTTTGTGTTCTTGATGTAGTGTTGATTGTTTGTGATTATTGAACATGTATCAATTCTTTGCAAAATGTTAGGGTTAGGTTTAGAAGAATGATAAATAACATTGTGTGTTGTGTTGTTGTTGATGGTTTGGGGTTGATGTATGTTGTGAAAAATATGCTATTGTGTTGATGAATCAAAGTATGAGTAATTTCACAAATCGTGAATTTAGGAAGTGTTGGAAATTAATTGAATGATGTTTAGAATGATGAAATAAAAGTTAAATTGTGGTTAGAATGGCTTTGTAATATTGAAAATATTGTAGTTCGTTGAATTCTGAGAATGAGACTTTTTAAGGAATCGTAATCGGAGGTCCGGAAGGTATTTAACGGTCAAAAACGCATTTTCTCTGTTTTCTGCTAAATTCGTGGCGCGAAAGAGAGTTCGCGGCGCCAACTGAGTTGAAAACAGAATTCTTTTGTAAACTTCAAAAAGTCATAACTTTTGAACCGCAACTCCGTTTTGGTCCCCGTTCGAAGCGTTGCGAAGCTTATAAAATTCTCTACATGTTGTTGATGTTTATAGGCCATTATAAGGGCTTGTTTTAATAAGTGATTATTTTGGAAAAGTGATTAATATATGATATAGTAGGAAGCCTATTTGATTAATGAGGAATACCACTTAACTATAGTGTGTAGGTGTGCGATGTAAATAAACATAGCATGAGGTTGAATTATCTAAGAGATTGTATGATGAAACAATTGATTGTGATGAATATTCTTATTTGTTTTATATATAAACATATGTATGAATGTTGGTGAAGATGATGTTGTGTGAATGCTTTTATGCATGTGAATGGCGACGTGGCCTAAATGGCAATAGCGACGTGGGCTTCGCCCATTGTGATGAGTTATGTTGATGGGATGATGATTTTGGTGTATGTGTATCATTTATCATGGAGTCACATATATTTGCATAAGCGACATGGCCTTTTGGCAAGAACGACGTGGCCTTTTGGCAAAAGCGAAGTGGGCATAAAGCCTTGGCCTTGATGGCAAAGCGACGAGTCGGTACCGCATAGCATTTGCATAGTTGAGTCACATATGTGGTAACATTGATGTTGTGGATGATTATTGACTTTGTTTATGATTAAATACATAAGCATTCAAGTGAAGGATTGTGCGATGTGGTAACAATATTTCTAACTTTCCGAATTTACTTATATATTGCTTATCATTATCTTGATTATATGATTTGAGTATCTCACCCTTTTGTTGTTGGCCGTTACCTTTATATTGGTAACGTGCAGGTGCTCCGCGTTGAGAGGAGGATAGTGGTAGCACACTTTTGGCGTCATTGCTCTGATTAGGATTGTAACACTCAGGGGTTAATGAACACTTTTCATGATTTTGATAGTAACAATGCCCTTTTGTATATTATTGTATATGATAGTTGTGATTGAAGGAGAATTGCGGTCCAAAACGCAGCGGAAATTAAAATTTTTCTCCTTTAGAGATCCTTACGAATGGTCATGATCAGTGATAGAATATTTACCTCTTGTGACGGTTGAAACCTTTGGTGCAAATCTCTTGTAACGATCAAAACCCTTTGATGCAGATCCACGAAACGATCATGAACGTTGAACGATGACAACGTCTCTACTCAGTCCACACGAATGGATTCCTTCAGTCTCAGTGCTAGCTGGTACGAATGAAGGCTTTGAGTGAGAGAGAGAGAGAGTGTGAGAAAACGAAAATAATGCAACCGCAAATTTTTGCTTCTGCACAAGGGTTCTATTTATAGAACCACTTGTGTGGGCTTCAAGCTAAAAGCCCACTTAAGTGTATTTTGGCCCATATCTTATAATATGCCCAAAATCACTTAAGCTCATGGTACCTTACCATATTTCGTATTCTACTCAAGTACATCGTACCTTACGATGCTCTATACCTCACTTAAGGGCACCGTACCTTACGGTATTCCTTAGTTACTCTATCTCTCATCAATCCGTCCTTTGTGTGTGACCCTGTAGGTTTTCGTGACGTTGACAATTATATTAAATCACGCATTTAACATAATAAACAGTGAGCGGTATCTAGCAACACATCACTGCTACCCAAGACACGAAAATGTCAAGTGATCTGACAATTCCTTCTGTGATAATACTTATGTGTATAATTACCCTTTTGCCCTTATGTCTATATTGAACACAAGGCATAGACCGTGTCATCCTTGTCCAGTTCAATATTGGGCCCATAGACATTTATCCTGTTATGTAGGATGGGCAAATTCCATCTAGGTCACTCATGTCCCTCAGCATGCTTTGTGGAGTACCCATCAACTGTCTTTATGGTTATCCAGTTACGGACAACGTTGGATTAGAAATAAAGCACTCGACTCTACATCTAGGGTCCATAGTGGTTTCAGGTCGAAGAGTGGAATACACTATTATCACCATGAGAATAACTTATGACACCTTGCATAACTTTCTATATAGTATTCTCATAGCGGGTCAATCCGGTATAAATATTACTCCTAATATTCATACCTATGTTTAAGACTTGATAACTCTTTATCCATGATCCATGAGATGTGATCATCAGTCTACAAACATAATAGTCTTAATGCTTTAATGTTATCCCACTTCACACTAAAGCTCGACTACGGATACTTTAGGAATAGTGTCCTTATGTTTAATGTGTTCTCATGATTAAGTCACACTTAATACATTAAACGGACTATCTATTCCAGGGACTTTATTAATCAACCATAATAAAGAGAATGCCTTTTATTATTCGATACAAGTACCAAAATGTATTGGCCTCTAGGGCTTACACCAACAGTGATGGGCATTTGTTTGCTTGTTTTCTTTTGAATGTGTAAATGTACGACTCAACTTAATTATCTAAATGATTTCCGTTGCGATGTTTTGTGTATTGCTGCTATATGGACTAGGTGAATCCATATACAGTGTTGTTTATTATTTAACAAGGACTAAGTGGATCCTTGCGCAATTGCCGTGTTGTGTAATTTGTTTAAGTGTTGATGAAATGATATATGTGATGCCTCAATTTTGTGTGAAATTTGTTTACTCTGATTTTTAATTAAATTTACGACGGGTAGAATTGGGGTGTTACATTAGTGGTATCAGAGCAGGTCGGTCCATCCCACCACGTTGTTGAGTCTTTTGTTGTTTAACGACCTTGTGTTGTTAATTTGTTGCTAATCCTTGTTTGTGTTGTGAGAAGAAGCGTAAGATGGCCGGAAGAAACGCTGGGAGGAATGATGAGGCTCTTGTTGCAGCTATGCAGGCAATGGCTCAGGCGTTTCAGAACCCACCCAATGCTGACGAGAACGTGGGGTCTCGTAGTCTGGCGACGTTTCAGAGGGAGAACCCGCCTACTTTTCTGGGTAGGTATGATCCTGAAGGAGTCTTGGCTTGGTTGAAGGAGATTGAAAGAATCTTCAGAGTGATGGATTGCACTCTTGTGCAAAAGATCCGTTATGGAACTCATAAGCTGTCAGGTGAAGCCGATGATTGGTGGGTGGACATTCGTCTAAGGTTGGAAACTGCGGGCAAGGAGATTACTTGGGAAGTGTTTCGTAGAGAATTTTTGAGGAAGTATTATCTAGAAGATGTGCGAGGAAAGAAAGAGATTGAATTCCTCGAGTTGAAGCAAGGGAACTTGTCAGTCACGGAGTATGCTGCTAAGTTCACTGAATTGGCTAAGTTCTATCCTCACTATGATGGAGCCAATGCCGAATTCTCTAAGTGCATCAAGTTTGAAAATGGATTGCGTCCGGAAATTAAGAAAGTTGTGGGATATCAAAAGATTCGCGTCTTTGCGGATCTGATTGATAGTTGTAGAATCTTTGAAGAGGACAACAATGCACACTATAAGATCTTGTCTGAGAAGACAGGAAGGGGCCAACACAGCCGTGGTAAGCCATATGAAACTCCGGTTGGAAAAGGGAACGGTATCTATGTCTCTTGTGTGTAAGAGTTGCCCCTTGTCTATATTTGGTAAAGATTTTGTAGTTGATCTTGTTTGTTTGCCGCTTGTCGGGTTGGATGTAGTATTGGGTATGGACTGGTTGAAATCCAACTATGTTCATATTAATTGCTACAACAACGCTGTGAGGTTTTCTTCTGCCGAAGAAGAGGGAAGAACAGAATTATTATCCAAGAAACAATTGAAGGAGTTCATAGAAGAAGACGCGTTGGTGTTCTTGTTGATGGCAAGCTTGTCTGTGGAGAGTCAGGCTGTAATTGCGGACTTGCCGGTGGTGTGCAATTTCCCTGAAGTTTTTCCCGATGAGATTCCTAGTGCACCGCCAGAAAGAGAAGTTGAGTTCAATATTGACCTTGTACCTGGTACTAGACCCATCTCTATGGCGCCGTATAGGATGTCAGCATCAGAGTTGGATGAACTGAAGAGTCAGCTAGAGGATTTGCTTGAAAGGAAGTTTGCTGGTGAAAAAAAAAGACGGAAGCATGCGACTTTGTATTGATTATAGACAATTGAATAAGGTGACGATTAAGAATAGGTATCCACTCCCAAGGATCGATGACTTGGTGGATCGGTTAGTGGGTGCTCGTATTTTCAGTAAGATTGATCTAAGGTCGGGCTACCATCAAATTAAGGTGAAAGATGAGGACATTCAGAAAACTGCTTTCAGGACTCGTTATGGACACTACGAATACACGGTGATGCCTTTCGGAGTTACTAATGCGCCGGGAGTATTCATGGAGTACATGAATCGCATTTTCCATCCTTATTTGGATCAATTTGTGGTGGTGTTCATAGACGATATTTTGGTTTATTCTAAGTCGGAGGAAGAGCATGTGGAACATTTGCGTATTCTTTTGCAAGTGTTGAAAGAGAAGAGATTGTATGCTAAGTTGTCTAAGTGTGAGTTTTGGTTGAGAGAAGTTAGCTTTCTTGGTCATGTTGTTTCCGGTGACGGAATTGCGGTTGATCCATCGAAGATTGATGCGGTGTTGCAATGGGAAGCTCCTACGTCAGTTACCGAGATAAGAAGTTTCCTAGGCTTGGCAGGTTACTATAGGAGGTTTATAAAAGGCTTTTCTAAGTTGGAACTTCCTTTGACTAAGTTAACTTGTAAGGGTGCTGCTTTTGTGTGGGATGTTCTATGCGAAGAAAGTTTCCTTGAGTTGAAAAAAAGGTTGACAACGGCTCCGATTTTGATTTTGCCAAATCCCGAGGAACCGTTTGTGGTTTATTGCGATGCTTCGAAGATGGGATTAGGAGATGGCTGGAATTGCTAAAGGATTATGACTTTGGGTTGAACTATCATCCGGGAAAAGCGAATGTGGTGGACGATGCTCTAAGTAGGAAGACTTTGCATATGTTGACCTTGATGATGAAAGAGTTGGAGTTGATTGAGAAATTCCGAGATATGAGCTTAGTGATCGAGGTGACACCAAGAAGTGTGATTTTGGGTATGTTAAGGATTAACAATGATTTTCTTGATAGCATTAGAGAGGCTCAGAAGTTGGATATGAAACTTGTTGATGTGATCATTGGACTCGGACAATCTGAGAATGAGGATTTCAATTTGGATGCACAAGGTGTGTTGAGGTTTCGTGATAGGATTTGTGTTCCCGATGATGTGGATTTAAAAAGGATGATCTTGGAAGAAAGCCATATGAGTAATTTGAGTATTCATCCCGGAGCGACTAAGATGTACCAAGATTTGAAAATATTATTTTGGTGGTCGTGAATGAAGCGTGAAGTAGCTCAGTTCGTGTATGCGTGCTTGACTTGCCAGAAATCAAAGGTGGAGCATCAGAAACCTGCGGGGTTGATGCAACCGTTAGAAATTCTTGAGTGGAAGTGGGATAGCATTTCCATGGACTTTGGGACGGGTTTACCTAATATATCTAGAGGATGTGATGCTATTTGGGTGATTGTTGACAGGCTTACAAAGTCGGCTCACTTTATTCCTATTAACATAAGTTATCCAGTGTCGAAGTTGGCGGAGATTTATACCAATGTTATTGTGAAGCTGCACGGTGTTCCTCTTTGTATTGTTTCGGATAGAGATCCGAGGTTCACTTCAGAATTTTGGAAGAGTTTGCAAGAAGCTTTAGGTTCCAAGTTGAGGTTCAGTTCGACGTATCATCCTCAGACGGATGGTCAAACGGAGAGGACTATCAAATCCTTGGAATATTTGTTAAGGTCGTGTATTCTTGAACAAGGAGGTTCATGGGATACTCACCTTCCGTTGGTGGAGTTTACTTACAACGATAGTTACCATTCAAGTATTGAAATGGCGCCTTTTGAAGCTTTGTATGGGCGGAGGTGTAGGACTCCGTTGTGTTGGCATGAATCTGGTGAAAGTGTGGTACTTGGACCCGAGATTGTTCGAGAAACTACCAAGACGGTTAAGATGATTCGGGATAAGATGAAGATTTCTCAAAATAGGCAAAAGAGTTATCATGATAAGAGGAGAAAGGATTTGGAATTTCAAGAGGGTGATCATGTGTTTCTAAGAGTCACACCTACGACCGGTGTTGGACGAGCATTGAAAGCTAAGAAGTTGACTCCTCGTTTCATTGGACCGTATCAAATTACGAGTAGAGTGGGAAAAGTTGCTTATAGAGTGGCGTTACTGTAGCGGTGTATTCGTCGCTATATGGTCTATTGATTAAACCATAAGCAAAGCATACAATGAATCGAGTCGCCACCGCACTTTTATTTATCCAAAGGACTGGCTAAAAAGCGAACAAAAGCCTAAGAAGTTTTACGCATAGAAAACTAATGAAAAGATCAGAGAGTCTGGGTAAGGGGTAAATTACGCAATGGGAAGGTGTTAGGCACCCACTACGTCCTAGGTACTCCTAGGGAGCCCTTTTCACACTTGTTGTATAAAATTTTTATTTGTTATGAAATATTTATTGTGCAAACATGATTGGGATGATGAGAAAAGAATATACAATTTTTATTGTTTTTGTGTTCGAACGGATGAACCCGTTGCCTACGTACCTTCCATCAAAGGTAAGGATCAAAACGCCGTAGTTCGGCTAAAAGATTTCCAAAACTTAGTGGATTCAATTTTAAACACAAGCCCTAAGGTCTTACGTTATCCACGGGAGAAAACTCAACCTTATACAAACAACAAGTCCACCATGTGAGAAAAGCTTCAACTTGCTAGTGAGGGGTTAACCCTATAATAAGCAAGGAAGACTTACAATTCAATCAACTAAGGACAAATAGGCGAGATTAACATCAACCAACTAGGATAAATCAAACCTATGGCTAATGTATGAAAACTTAACAAGAATGGACAAAGCCACAAAACAATTGAATGGGTGAAGTTAATTGATTATGATTATTCACAAAAGGAGGGTCAAAGTATGATTAAGATTGATTCAAAAGAAGTACTATGAAATGGAGTTTGAAAAAAGTCAAGGAATTAGGGTCCAGGTTTCTAATTTGAAAGCATGAAGATGTTTGCACAATATTTATCTCAAGTTTTGAAAGCAATGTGTGAAAAGGTTTAGGACAAAGAGGGATGAACGGATAAAGATGGAGTGTAAAACTTCCTAGAAGGTTCACCTCTTGAAATCATATAAAAGATGATTCAAGTGCATCCTTTGGAATAGACAATGAGCAATAGCAAACAAGAAAAGCAAAAGAGGAAAGTCAACAAAAGCGGATACCGGATGCCAATCACTGGACTTATACCAATCTCCTAAAACAGAACTAGATATCAGAGGCCACTCTATGGACTTATACCAATCTCCTCAACAAAGAAATAAAAAGTGGATACCGGATGCCAATCTATCTGGACTTATACCAATCTCCAACAAAGACAAAGCAAACACTTGGATGTCAGATGCCAATCTATCTGGGCTTACTCTAACCTCCAACATATGATCATAGGAAAACAAATGCCAAATTACATGGACTTACAATTGCATCCTCACATAAATCAAACAAATGCATCAAGCAAAGAGAAGATGAGTGGCCAATGAAATGGTCTTATACTCACTTCCATATCATAGGAACAATGGCCAATGAATGGTCTTACAATTGTCCTCAATGGGCAAACAACAAAGATATGTCACAAAGACAGATGAAATGATCATGCACTAATGAGCAATTAATGATGATAAATGCACAAAGCATGCAAGCAGACATGTACAGATGAATTAAGTAATCACTCAACCAAAGTCATTCAGCACACTCTATAACCAAACAATTAGGCTCATACAAAGGGTTAGGCATTGAAGCCAACTGGAATGGGGTTAATGGTGCTCTTAACCTTGACATTGAGAGCCAAGGTGAAGCAGATGAAAGGATATGAGGGGTGTGCCTCATGCTCTTATCCCTGGTCAGGGAGAGCTTCAAATGATAGAAGGTGTGGGAGTTCAGAAGGTAGGAACTCTCTCCACAAGTTAGACTCGATAGATCTTGGGTTTTTACTCACTATGCATCAACACATGTGGTGTGAGCAAGGTGAGTGACACACAGAATAGTAGGAGATAGGCTACATATCTCTTTTGTCTACCAATTGCCTTATTCAAAGGACTTTTCCTGCTTGGGACAAAAGTAAACAAGCACAAACATCGCCTCTTAAGGAGGACTTCAGACAGTTGCCTGGCCAAGTAACAGGCCAGGTCTTCGAGACTACATGAAGACAAGAGATTCTACCTCAATGCAAATGCTATCAAGCAAAGCAATGCAAGTTCTCAAAGAACTATTAGCAACTAATGGTACCTGAAATCAATCAAATAAAATCAGTATACAACTCAAATTCAAAACCAATATAAGATAAGGATCAACAGAATCAGTCAAATGTGCAATGCACAAAGCTCAAAGCATATGAGCTAGGCATCCTACAAAACAAACAAGTTAGTTCATGATAATCAATCAAACTCAAGCAACTTGCATAAATATCCTTAAGGCATTTGCTTCTTAACCTGAAAAAACAAACTTAAACATGAGCAACAAGACCACTAGGACAAGCCTAGGGTCAAAAGGAGATAAAAAATCCAAAACAGCAAGTGAAAGCTATCCAAAATCAAGTTCAAACAATTAAGAAACAAACCCAAGTGGTTTCATATTCATATCATTCGTCATTATCATTTCACAAACAAATTAGGTCAAAGCATGTCATATAGAACCTCAAAGAAGTCAACAGAATGATTCAACTCAAATCGAGTCACAAACATTTCAAAAAATCCTCAAATAATTCATGATCAAACATCATCCACAACATCATAAGCATACCAAATTTCAGCTCATTTGGATCAAAGGAAGTAGGTCAATGAAAATCAGAAAGTCAAAGCAAGTTCAAGCAAACTCATACAAAGCATCAAAACATGCACCAACTTCAATAAATCATAAAACAGAAATAAAACATGATAAATGAATGGGACTAAAGCCATGACAAACTTTAAGATGTCTACAATTCACATATCAAATTTCAAGTCCATCCAATTAAGCATTAGAATTTCACAAACCAAATACAAACATGTATCATAAGGGGTCAACAATTTGGTCAAACAGGGGAGAAAATTCCAATCAAATAGGAAATGCCATCAATAATTCCAGAAAAATTCACATGTATTCTCAACATCCATAAGTATGTTCATGCAAAGATCCAAACCATTTTGAGTTCAATAAGCATGGTAATTAAAATCATGAAGTTGGACATGAATGGTGTGACACAAATTGTCACACCTCTATTCAAAAAATCATATCTCATAATCCAGCAATGATAAATTCACAAACTCTACACCAAAATCACCATGAACATGTCTAGTTTAAGCACAAACAATTTCAGAGGCATTGGATTAAGTATCATCATTTCACAAGCAAATTGGCATGGCATACACAAAATGGACACACATGAACAAACCCTAGCACATTTTAAAATCCACACGTGCAAAAAATCTGGAAAAATCACCATAATAAACTAGAGATCATGAGGAGCATTTCACAAAACATCCCATCAAATTTGGATTAAAATTGAAGAACTTATTAATTTTTGAAGTTTGGCATACAAAATGAAATAAAATAGAAAAAAGAAATTGAATTAAATGAATTAAATAAACCGGCCGTGGCAAAATTGTAATTATAGCGTTCACTAAGTGGAACGCTGCGTTCCAATAGAAGGCGTGTCACGAAGTCGTTGGTCACATGGCCAAATAACGTGAAAAACATGCAAGGGACAAGTTCTGCAGATCAAACACGAATCTGGGCTTTGGGAAATTAGGGTTCTAAGCTACAGTTCATCATCATCTTTCCAGATTTTTCAGCAAGAACGAAATGCAACCAAAATCCACAAACAATATATCATTGTGTTCATCTCATCATGTACATCAACAAACCAACAATCATTAACACTAAATCATGCTGAAATGGAAGAAATAAACAACACAACATTCACATATGAAACTTCATGACAACATAACTCTCAAAATACTCAACCATTTTCCACGATTTAAAGCTCATTGTATTCAGCATGGCAAGATCTTTAATAAGCATAGCACGATTTCAATAAAAGCATGGTTCGAATTTTTACCTTGTTTGAAGAACAGTATGGAATTCGTGGTCCTTTGGTCTCAAAAAGCTGAAACAGATGCACAATAATGTTTGTATTGATGAATAGAGGGAGAATCGTGGTTCAATCTTGCTTGGTAATGTCCAAATCCCCAGCTGCCATGAGAGGATGCTTCAATGCAATAGTATCGATTCTTGCTCTACAGTGATGAAATGATGCTTGCTACAGCTCCAAAAATGTTGATAGATGATGGACCAAAGCTCAAGAACATGAGTTCTTTGAAGATTTTCAGAAAATGTTTCAAATGGAGAATGAGAATTTTTTGAGAGGAAATGATGAATATGAGTTTTGTGTATTGTGTGCTAGGGTTTTTCTATCTGAAATGTGAAATATATACTCTGATTAATGATGCTTAAGTTTGGTTAATGAAGTGGTAATCACATTAGCTCCAATGGAAATGTTTTGGTTAATTAGTGAAATTAACTCAAATTGCATGTGCATGTGCTACAGTTCGAAATGGGCTTAGGCAACACATCCCAAATGAGATTTCTGAACATTTACAATTGGTAGAATGTATTGGAAATGGTTAATTTGAAAAGTCACTTTTTCACCTCCCTTTTTTAATTCAATGCACTTTGAAAAAGGCCATTTTGATTGGAAGATTTTTGGTGAAATGTGATGAAGGATTTGGATAGAGAACATCAAATGTGACTTGTAGCAAAAAACCTCACTCAATTTGGCCAAATGGTTTGGAAGTTATCTCACTTTGAAGTTCAAAAATTCTTGAGAATGATTTGATCATAACT
Source organism: Lathyrus oleraceus (assembly GCF_024323335.1). Classification (NCBI taxonomy): domain Eukaryota; kingdom Viridiplantae; phylum Streptophyta; class Magnoliopsida; order Fabales; family Fabaceae; genus Lathyrus; species Lathyrus oleraceus. The sequence goes on along the minus strand of NC_066585.1, from coordinate 401,778,655 downwards.
TTCCAACCATACATGAGAAATGAGTGTTCTTGGACTTTTTGGAAATAGGAGAACAAGATCTTCAACTTTGATGTTGGACAAAAATTCATTTGAAGCCTGTATGATGAAGTAATTTTGAGGAGAAGAACTTTCCATTTTTGGCAAATTCCAATTACAGGTCAACTTTCTATTTCTGGAAACTTTTTGTCTGACCTTAAATTCTTCACTGTGGATGTTTGACATGTTATATGAGGCTTATATGGACATGAATGAGACCTCTCAAACCAATTCCCACCATCAAATCACTGATTAAATGCACAGTTGACCACAATTGACTTCAGTTGACTTTGCTAGGGTTTTGGTTGACTGAACCATGTTCTGATGAATTCCAAGCCCCTACCACTTGATATCTTGATTCAAAATGATGTCACAACTCATATGAACTCTTGATGAATGATCATGGTGTCCAAATTCTTCAAGAATGGCCACCATCTATTGCTCAATGACTGTTTTGACTGATTTGACCTAGCTGGCTTCATCTGCAAGTAGCATGGTTAGATGACAATATTTTTGTACTTTTGGTTAATAGACAGATGAAAAGCAATGATATACAAATGCAATACATGCTTGGTGATCAAGAACCACACTCACAAGATAACCCACCCACTAGGAGGGAAGCAAAGGTGCACAAGGATCCTTGAGGCAATGATATGGTATGATATGATGCCATGAGGGATCTTAGGGACAAAATTGGGGTCTTACAGATGCCCCTATTTAAGGTCATTCTAGCCGGAGAAGTGAAGTTTAGAAATCTTCATCTCGACGCGGTAGAATGGGCTTAAATAACAATAATGAGACAAATTTTGGTCCCTAAGAGACCTCATGATGCAAATGTATGCATGCAAAAGACACAAACTCTGTGGGGATATAGTTCACACAGAAGAAAAGACGATCCATCGGAGTAATACACTCACCAGGCACAGAGACTCTAACAGGACTCTCGTTGGGGATAGTAAAAGAAAAAGAATGCGTGAGCAAGGCACGACTTTAAGTTGGGGAAAAACAAAACTGACACGGCGTGAACAAGACACGACTCTGATTAGGGTAATAGAAATCAGACTGGAGACCTAACTGGGGAGTGAAGGACTCACACTGGGGAAAAGAAAATCCCAAAGGAAGAACATCCATTGGAGAGACACAAGCTGACTCCTGGGAAGAAGCAAAAGGAAACTCCACTGGGGAAGCACCAAAGAATTGAGGTGTTACCGGTATAAGGGTAACAAACTCAGGAAGAATGAATATCTAAGACCGGTATAAGGGTGAGAGATATCAATCAACCAAACATCTGAGAAACACCTGGAAAAGGTACATAAACTCAGGAAAATCTGACTCCACAAGGGACCAAAGTCATAATAGGGAGTAGAAAGGTAGGAACACCAGGGATACCGAGGTATATAATAGGTGACCGACCAAAGCGTGAATTGGTATATATGCCAAAACACTCATCATCCGAAAGGAGGGCTTGAAGAAGCAAATCGACTTACGGGATGGATATTCGAATCCACAACGTGAAAACGAACCTTACTCAACTGGGGACACAAACCCAAAGAGTGCATGAGATATAATATCCAATTACCGGCAGACCGTGGATAAGAATACTCGCATGAGACATATTATCTATTACCGTCAGAACGTAGATAATAAACTCGCATGGTAAGAAACACCAGAGATACCGAAGCATATAATAGGTGATCTACCGAACACGTGAATTGGTATATGTGCCAACACACTCATCATCCGAAACACAAACTGGTTAAAGGATGGATATTCGATTCTACAAAGAATACGAATCTTGCTCAGCTGGGGAAAATCAACAAAGGATTCCAACTAAAGAGCGCATGAGATATATTATTCATTACCGGCAGACCATGAATAATATACTCGAAAGGAAAAGACACCAGAGATACCGAAGTATATAATAGGTGACTAACCAAAAAGAGAGACAATCGATACCAAGCATCCGGGTAAACGAAAGACAACTCAAAGGGATAAATTGCAAGCATCCGACAATTATCCAACAACAGAGAATATTCGATTCCACAAAGGGAAATAACGAAACTTACTCGACCAGGGAAACACAAGAGGCTTCGACTGAAGAGTGCATGAGATATATTATTCATTACCGGCAGACCGTGAATAACATACTCGCATGGAAGATTATCCCCAACCGGTTACTGGGTTAATGAAGGATAAATCAACCGAAAAGAAAGACATCGGGGTACCAAACTAGGTATATAATGATGACCAATCAAAGGGAACAACAACATTACCAACACAAGGGTAAATGAAAGGAGACCCGCTGGGGATAAATTGCAAGCATCCGGCAATTATCCAACTGTACCACAAGGCACAAACTCCGCTGGGGAGAAAAATCAACACCTGGGATTTACAACTACCGAATACGGGGTAGAAGACCACAGACTCAACTGGGGATAGAAATCACCACAGGGAGACACCAACTCTGTTAGGGATAAAAACACAACAACAGGAATCCACTTATAACCAGGACGAACCACAAAGGTTACCTCTGTTAGGGGAAAAGAGATAGGACTTACAACTACCGAATACGGGGTAATAGCCATACTCTGGTGGGGATAACCATGAATTAGGGTTTACATCTACCGAATAAGGGGTAGAAAACCAAAAATCTTGCCGAGGAATAAAAGGTATATAACCACAAATTCCGCTGAAAGGGCAAAGAAAATAGGACTTACAACTACCGGTATAAGGGTAGAGGCCCGAAAAACTCCGTTGGGGAACAACCCACTGGGAAGCATAAGACAGTTGACAAATAGCCAATCCGGGAATAATCCGAAAAGACAGACTGAATCAAAAGACGTCCTAATGAGGATGTAACTCAAATAGGAAAATCCATCCCAATATATATGTTGGGAGGAAACGGAAGAAACCGTCATCCACGAGGATATATCTCAGTGGGGAACTGCAGAAGGACAGACAAAGGACACTTTCTGCTTATGGGGCTGACTCTATATGGAGAGATTTTATACCCGACATTTGCTAGGGGAGATCTATTGGAGATCTGTATCCATAGCAGGAAACGACAAACGAAAGATATATGGCAAAAAAATGCAACATGAATATCTGAATGTTTATGAATATGCATGAATATGCGTGATTTATGTTTGATGAATGCTGACAAAACAGACATATCTAACACAAACAGGTCCAGGAATCAAACGCCCGGTACTATACTTCCAGGGGAGAACCAACTGGAAAGCCAATCTGCGGAGATCTACATGCTATGAAGCATAGATCTGCGGGTACTACTGGGGAACCAGAGGCTTAGAGATATCAGGAAACACCAAATCTCTGAGTGCTGGATCGGCGAACAACCCAACCAGGGTACAGAAAGTCACAACGGGAAAAACAGCCACCAAGACGAATCTGTTGGGGAACAAGAGAAAAATCTCGAAGATCCGCAGGGGATCTCAACATCAATTGAGAAACAAAAGTTCTGCAACTCCAAACAACTCCGGGGAACAACCCACTGTAGGAGAATAACATCATCTGAGTAGAATCCAACTGCATAAGCAACTCTACTGGGGAAAACTGCTGCTGGAAAAAACTGAGTCTTCAACGACACTCTGCTTGCAACTATGCTGGGGAACAACCCCATCACAAGATCTGGAGAAAGAAAATACTACCAAACCAGGAATATGAACCAAATGTCTTACCTGTTGGAGATCATGCCACCCTTGGGAGAGCACTGAGATATTCTTGAGTATCCTTTCAACCTTTGTGAATATTCACTTTGTTTAAAACAACAAATTTTGAAAAATTTGATTTGTTTAAAAACAATGATATTTTATCAATTAAAACATGCAAAACATTTGTTGAATTGAAACAAATAAGAGTGTAAATAATTGTATAAAAAGCTCAAATTGATTTGATGGAATGGTAGCCTGCAAATGGCAAGACTCCATAGATTTGTACAAATTTGAAATCAGTGATATATATTGGAAGAGGGCTACATTGAACATAATGATCCTTTCTCTACCAATTTGAATCTCGATGTATTCGAAGCTTCAGTTTGACGATGAATCGAGGATCCTCTGACGAAATGACAGCTGGTGAAACAGAAAGTCTTGTCAGGATGCAATTACTTGCCAAATCCCTAATTTTTGCCTAGATTGCCCCAGAGTGAGGTACTCAATCTAGCGGGATGCAAATATTCTTTTTTTTCAAGTCTCTAATTTTTGCCTGGATTACCCTTGCGGGTTCTCCACGGAGACGCTCATTTTTGCCTAAGCCGCCCTTTCGGGTTTTCAACTTAGCGAGCTATTCTGTTTTTTCATTTTGCATATACTTTTTTTCTAGGCAAAGTATTTCTTGACTGCATCTGAATTCACAGGACGAGTGAAATCCTCCCCATCCATTGTTGTAAGCATCAAAGCACCGCCTGAAAAGGCTCTCTTAACAACATATGGACCCTCGTAGTTTGGAGTCCACTTGCCCCTGGAATCGGGCGCGAAAGACAAAACTTTCTTGAGCACGAGGTCACCTTCTCGGAACACACGCGACTTGACCTTCTTATCGAATGCTTTCTTCATTCTCTGCTGATATAACTGACCATGACACATGGCAGTTAATCGCTTCTCTTCAATTAAATTCAATTGGTCATAACGACTCTGAATCCATTCAGCATCAGTCAACTTGGCTTCCATCAAGACTCTCATTGATGGGATCTCCACCTCTACTGGGAGAACAACTTCCATGCCGTAAACAAGAGAGAAAGGGGTTGCCCCTGTTGAAGTGCGTACAGACGTACGATATCCATGCAAAGCAAATGGCAGCATCTCATGCCAATCTTTGTACGTGACAGTCATCTTCTGGATAATCTTCTTGATATTCTTATTAGCAGCTTCAACAGCCCCATTCATCTTAGGTCTGTAAGGAGAGGAATTATGGTGTGCAATCTTGAATTCAGCGCACAACTCATCCATCATCTTATTATTCAGATTAGATCCATTATCAGTAATGATCCTCTCTGGCACACCATAACGGCAATTCAGCTGGTTCTTGATAAACTTCACAACCACCTGCCTGGTTACATTCGCGTACGAAGCGGCTTCAACCCATTTGGTGAAGTAATCAATTGCTACGAGAATAAACCGGTGTCCGTTGGACGCTTTCGGCTCAATCATGCCGATCTTATCAATTCCCCACATAGAGAAAGGCCATGGTGACGAAATCACATTCAGAAGTGTCGGAGGAATATGAATCTTATCCGCATAAATTTGACACTTGTGACATTTCTTCACATACTTGCAACAGTCAGACTCCATTGTCAGCCAATAGTAGCCTGCTCTCAACATCTTCTTAGCCATGGCATGTCCATGGAATGAGTACCAAATGAACCCTCATGGACCTCAGTCATCAATAGGTTTGCTTCGTGTCTATCCACGCATCTGAGCAAAACCATATCAAAATTTCTCTTATACAGCACTTCACCACTGAGGTAGAAACTGCCTGACAACCTTCTCAAAGTTTTCCTATCTTTCACAGATGCCCCAGGCGGGTAGACCTGGTTCTGGAGGAAATTCTTGATATCAAAATACCAAGGCTTGTCATATTTCACTTCTTCTATTGCAAATATGTGAGCTGGTCTGTCCAAGCGCATCACAGTAATATTGGGGACATCATTCCACCATCTGACCACAATCATGGAAGCAAGCGTAGCAAGAGCATCTGCCATCCGATTATCCTCTCGAGGAATGTGATAAAATTCAACTTCTGTGAAGAATGTTGAAATTCTCCTTGCATAATCTTTGTACGGAATGAGACCAGGTTGATTCGTCTCCCATTCTCCCTTGACCTGATTAACAACCAGGGCCGAATCACCATACACATCAAGATACTTGATTCTCAAATCAATGCATTCTTCAAGTCCCATAATACAGGCTTCATACTCCGCCATATTATTCGTGCATTTGAAAGTTATCCTTGCTGTAAACGGAATGTGTGAACCTTGAGGAGTAATGATCACTACCCCAATTCCATTTCCATATTGATTAACAGCGCCATCAAACACCATCGTCCATCTGGAACCAGGTTCCGGACCTTCATCAAGTGTAGGCTCATCGCAATCTTTCATCTTCAAATACAGAATTTCCTCATCAGGGAAGTCATACTGAACAGACTGATGATCTTCGATCGGCTGGTGCGCTAAATGGTCAGCCAAGATGCTACCTTTGATAGCTTTTTGAGCTCGATACTCAATATCATACTCAGACAACAACATCTGCCAACGGGCAATCCTCCCAGTTAAAGCAGGCTTCTCGAAGATATACTTAATCGGATCCATTCAGGATATCAACCAAGTTGTATGATTTATCATGTACTGGCGCAAACGCTTAGCAGCCCAAGCCAAAGCGCAGCACGTCTTCTCAAGCATAGAGTACCGAGACTCACAATCAGTAAACTTCTTACTGAGGTAGTATATAGCAAATTCCTTCTTCCCTGATTCATCTTGTTGACCGAATACACAACCCATCGAGTCTTCAAGAACTGTCAAATACATGATCAGAGGTCTTCCTTCCACAGGCGGAGACAATATCGGAGGTTCGGACAGATATTCTTTGATACTGTCAAAAGCTTTCTGGCAATCTTCGGTCCAATCATGAGACTGATCTTTCCGGAGGAGCTTGAATATCGGCGCACATGTCGCAGTCATGTGGGATATAAATCTGGAAATGTAGTTCAAGCTCAAACCCATCTCTTGTATTGCTTTGACCTTTGCAGGATCAACCTCAATACCTCTTTCGCTTACCAAAAAACCCAACAACTTGCCGGAACGGACTCCAAATGTACATTTGTTCGGATTCAGGCGAAGTTTAAACTTCCTCAAACGCTGAAAAAGCTTCAACAAATGCTCAATATGCTCAACTTCCGTTCGGGACTTAGCAATCATATCATCAACGTAGACCTCTATCTCCTTGTGCATCATATCATGAAACAAGGTAGTCATAGCTCGTTGATACGTGGCTCCAGCGTTCTTCAAACCGAAGGGCATCACTCGATAATAGAATGTTCCCCAAGGTGTGATGAATGTTGTCTTCTCCATATCCTCTGGTGCCATCTTGATTTGATTATATCCGGAAAATCCGTCCATAAAGGAAAAGACTTTGAATTTAGCCGTATTGTCTACCAACATGTCGATGTGTGGTAGAGGAAAATCGTCTTTTGGGCTAGCCTTATTCAAATCTCTATAATCAACGCACATACGGACTTTTCCGTCCTTCTTAGGAACAGGCACAATATTGGTCACCCATTGAGGATATGTAGAAGTCACCAGAAACCCTGCATCAATTTGCTTCTGAACTTCCTCTTTGATCTTCACTGCCATATCTGGATGAGTTCTTCTGAGCTTCTGCTTCACAGGCACGCACTCAGGCTTCAAAGGCAGGAAATGTTGCACAATATCTTTATCCAAACCCGGCATATCTTCATAGGACCAAGCAAAGATATTTGAATATTCTCGTAGCAAACCGATCAAATCTTCCTTGACAGACCCTTCAAGAAGTGCCCCAATCTTCACCAGGCGAACACAATCCTCAGACCCCAAGTTGACTGTTTCCAAGTCTTCGAGATGCGGCTGAATGATCTTCTCTTCGTGCTCAAGGAGACGGGTAATCTCATCAGGAATCCCCTCAACGTCAGCTTCCTCTGCCTCAAATACAGGGAATTCAAAATTGGGAGATGGCGTTGGATCATTATGTTCAATGGATTTTAGGATCAACCTGCATAATGATTTTGGTTAATGAAATTTTTTTAGAATTTAAACAAGCAAACCATTATGCAGATGAAAAAGATTGCTTTTATTCTTGTTTTTTATGGGTTTTTTGTGATCACTGATTTCATGCAAAAGCAAAAAGTGAAAACAAAGGAAAAAAAATGTTTAACAATGCATTAATTGAATGAAAACATCATTGTATATATGCTTTGCCAACAATGTCATCACTTCTCCTTTTGGCATGGGAGAAGGGTTTTAAACAAAGTGAACAATTACTCTGATCTATGGACGACTGTAGGAACATCTACAGCGACCCAATTGTGGCAGACACCACCAGGAATAACGAAGTTGTTCACGTCTTCTGCATCCTCTTCCAAGATAGCAACAGCTTCCTCCTCAGGTTGATCAGCATGGATGAATCCTCCACTTGTGAACAAACCTTGCTCATTACATGCCCCAGAACAGTAGCCAATGCCAGCCCGGGATCTATTATCTTCAAGTTCAATCACTTTCCCTAATCCAGCAACTGCACCACATTCAATGGCCAGCTTCGCATCACGGTAGGAAGTGAATGAAGGAGACTTCTTCTCGATTGGTTCATCAATAGATAAAGCTTGGAATGGCGTTCCAACTTCATCCTCAGCGTCAATGTACGAGAAAGAAGACAGGTGGCTGACCAGGAGAGCCTTTTCTCCCCCTACTACAACCAGTTTCTTATTCTTCACAAATTTCAGCTTCTGGTGTAGGGTGGATGTCACGGCGCCAGCCTCGTGAATCCATGGTCTGCCTAAGAGACAGCTATAAGATGGGTGGATATCCATTACCTGGAAGGTAACTTGGAAATCACTTGGTCCTATTTTGATAGGGAGATCAACTTCCCCAATCACTGTCTTATGCGACCCATCGAATGCTTTTACAACAACCCCACTCTGCCTCATAGGAGGACCTTGATATGACAATCTGGAGAGTGTGGTTTTTGGCAATACATTTAGAGAGGATCCAGTGTCCACTAGCACATTGGACATTGCATCAGATTTGCAATTCATGGAGATATGTAAAGCCATGTTATGGTCTCTTCCCTCCTCAGGGAGATCAGCGTCACAAAAGCTCAAAGTGTTGCAAGCGGTGATGTTTGCAACAATACTATCAAATTGCTCAATGGTGACGTCGTGATCAACATACGCCAGATCCAAGACTTTCTGCAGAGCCTCCCTATGGGGTTTTGAATTCAACAGCAGAGAAAGAATGGAAATCTTGGATGGCGTTTGTAGAAGCTGGTCTACAACGTTGTACTCACTCTTCCTGATGAGCCTCAGTATCTCATCAGATTCTTCATCTACAATGCCACTCGGGCCAACTGAAGAAGTAGGAGTTTTTTGTACAGAGGAGGAGGGTTTGGCAACATCACGTGCCTGGTTCTGAATATTCACAGCTGTCCCAACCGGACGCTCAGCGGAATCAGAAGCAACAGCCTTAGGAGGCGCAGAAAACACACAACCACTTCGGGTCAACCAACTTACATCAGCGACGTTGGTCACGGAAGTTGAAGGCAAAGGCACTACTACCCCATTTTGCACAGCAACAGGGTTGTATCTGAATGGTACGGCTCTGTCTGAAGAGTAACGCACAGGGCCTGCAGGTTTAATGACCAAAGAAGGGGAAGCCTTCGGCTTGCTGCTATCATAGCGGATAACAACAGGCTCGGGCAGCTTGAACACTGGTGAAATCACATTCACCTCAGGCTCGTCTTCGTCAACATTGCGATTCTGCAGAATCTCAATGGTACCCTCTGTAACACCCCGATAATAATATGATAATTATTTAAATTAAGTTAATAATATATTTATTAATTTAATTAGATAATTGGATTATTATTATTATTATTTTGGAATTATTGAATTATTATTATTATTGGGATAATAATATAAAGTGGAAAATATATATATGTTGGAAATAAGAAAAAGAGCCCATTTGGTAAAGAAAAGGTTTTCACGTGAAACAGAGAAGCGATTGAGAAAGTGGAGAAAAGGCAAAGAAGCAGAGCAAGAGGTAGAAGATTGGAGAAGAGAAAAGCTTGGAGCTTAGAGATTGCCGGATTAACTCAGGTAAGGGGGGTTTATCGTCGATTAATGGGTATTATGGGATGATATGTAATGGGTAGTGATAAGCCGTTGATTTGACCCTAATTGGGATTGTTGATGCTGAAGAATTATGTTGGATAAATTGTATTTAGACTGTAATTGAATCTGTGTTTGGGTTAGTTGTGAAATTCCGAACGTATAGCTTTTTACGGGATTGGAATCGGAGGTCCGAAAGTCCTCCAACGGCGGAAATTGCGGAGAATTCTGCATTCTGCTTTGTGTTAGTGCAGGAACTGCTGTTTTGTCTGCGTTAACCGGTTAACCTAGGGCGTTAACCGGTTAACACTGTTACAGAGAGGAAAAATTGGCTTTTTAATATTATGTACACAATTGAGGTTAGGCCTATGTTGTCGTATGATGTAATAGGGATCATTTCCCATTGTTTTGAGTAAAGGGGTATTGGTAGAGGGGGCTAATGCTGTGATTGATTATGTGACATATCATAATTCGATTATGTGATGAATATGTTGATGATGTATGATTATACGCATAATGTTGTGAATGTATATATTATGCATGTGTTGTGAAATGGACTGTTTTATGGCTTAGAGTGTGAGCATATGTCCATTGTGGATTATTGTTGTGATGTTGCATTGCTAGGTGATTAGCATGCATATTGTGGCCTTTATGGTGGTAGCTAATTCCCATGGTGAGGAATTAGTGAGTAAATTATTGTGAATTGTTGTTGATGTTTGCATGCTAGGTGATCAGCGTGCATAGCATAGCCCTTGGGGTGGTAGCTAATTCCCATGGTGAGGAATTAGTGAGTGAGTCACTAGGTCTCAAATGAGTGGGACTGGTGAGCTTGGTAGCCGTATCTGGGTTTGATCGGTGAGGTTGAACTATACGTTCACGAATAGTCGGTACCGCATGCATGGAGTCTCATTGCATAATATGTGTATGGCGTATAATATGAATGGATGTATTCCAATATTATACGTGTGTTGTGTTGATATTGAGTATGAGTATGAGTTGTGTTGGTATTGAAGTATGATATTTGAATTGATGTGCTGTTACTGATTAGGATGATTAATGTGTTAAATTACTTAACATGACATGATATTTTATAATGCTTATTATATCGATTGAGGAACTCACCCTTACAACTATTTTTCAGGTAACGAGCAGTGATAGAGTAGAAGCTAGTCCTTGGAGTCTAGTGTAGTTCCTTAGTGGGTCATGCTCTGATAGATGTAACATCGGGACGGGATGTTTTACTTGTTTTCCATTAATGATTGTTGAATAAGCTTACATGTATTGTGTTACATGTTTTGTATTGATGTTGGATTTTATTCCGCTGCGAATTATGCAAATGTTTTATTTGATTAAATAAATGAGCATGACAGGATAATTTGGAACATGGTGTGAAGTGTTTGTGTGACACCCTTAAATGGCATAATTACTCTGATTTATATATGTTGTTTTAATTAAATATTTGGGGTATTTTAGAAGGGTGTTACATTAGTGGTATCAGAGCATAGTCGGTCGAGTCGAGTCGTAATTATTCTGTTTCCCCTGTATGGGATAGGTGTTGTGTAACCCTATCAGTACTTATTGTTTAGCTTGTTGGGTTTTCAGAATAGAGATGGCTGGAAGAGGTAGAGACGATGCTGCAATTGCTGAGGCCCTGGGTATGCTAGCTGGAGTACTTGGAGGGAATCCGAATGTTGTGGGAATGGGAGCTGCTCGTCAATTGAGTGAGTTCCAGAAGAACAATCCTCCAATGTTCAAGGGGGCATACGATCCAGATGGCGCTCAGAAGTGGTTGAAGGAGATTGAGAGGATCTTCCGAGTGACTGAGTGTGCCGATAACCAGAAGGTCAGGTTCGGTACGCATATGCTGTCAGAAGAAGCAGATGATTGGTGGGTTGCTACCCGCACTGAGTTAGAAACTGCTGGGAATGCTGAGATCACTTGGGCTGTGTTCAGAGAGAGATTCCTGAGGAAGTATTTTCCAGAGGATGTTAGAGGAAAGAAAGAGATAGAGTTCTTGGAATTGAAGCAGGGCAATCGGTCTGTTACTGAGTATGCTGCTAAGTTCACAGAGCTGTCGAAGTATTACACTCCCTATAATGAGGCTGCTGGAGAATTTTCGAAATGTGTGAAGTTTGAGAACGGGTTGCGTCCCGAGATCAAACAGGCTATTGGATATCAGCGGATCAGAGTGTTTTCTGACTTGGTTGACTGTTGCAGGATTTTTGAACAGGATTCCAAAGCCAGAGCAGAGAGCTATCAGCAAAGGGTTGATAGAAGAGGCAAGAATCAGAATGATCGTGGGAAACCGTATGCAGCTGGCAGAGGTTTCCAGAGTCAGAGTGGGATGAAGAGGCCTAGTGGGGGAGACTCTAGTGCTCCTGCCAAGTGTTACAGATGTGGTCAAGCTGGACATCGTATCCATGAGTGTACCAGTAATGAGAAGAAGTGTTTTAAGTGTGGCAAAGGTGGTCATTTGGCTGCAGAGTGCCGGTTGAAGACTGTGACTTGTTTCAACTGTGGAGAGGTGGGCCATATCAGTCCACAGTGTCCTAAGCCGAAGAAAGAGAACCAGTCGGGAGGCAAGGTCTTTGCTTTATCGGGTTCTGAGACTTTTGCAGATGATCGTTTGATCCGAGGTACGTGTTATATTAATGGCTTTCCTCTTGTAGCTATTATTGACACATGTGCGACTCATTCCTTTATATCTTTGGATTGTGCTGTGAAACTTAAGTTAGAGATATCCGAGATGCATGGAAGTATGGTGATTGATACTCCTGCGAAGGGTTCAGTGACTACTACTTCCGTTTGTTTGAATTGTCCTTTGAGTATTTTTGGTAGAGACTTTGGGATAGACCTTGTGTGTCTTCCATTAGTGCAGATTGATGTTATCTTGGGTATGAACTGGTTGGTGTTTAACCGAGTCTATATCAACTGTTTTGATAAGACTGTGATATTTCCTGAGGTTGAGGAAGGAAAGGATTTGTTTCTATCAGCAAGGCAGGTGAATGAGGCAGTGGCAGATGGGGCAGAGTTGTTTATGCTGTTAGCGACTTTGGAGGCTAAAGATAAACTGGTGATTTGCGATCTAGCTGTGGTGTGTGATTTTCCTGAGGTGTTTCCGGAAGAGGTGAATGAATTACCACCAGAGCGTGAAGTAGAGTTCTCGATTGATTTGGTACCTGGTACTAGACCGATATCGATGGCTCCGTACCGTATGTCTGCTGTTGAGTTAACTGAATTGAAGAGTCAGTTGGAAGATCTGTTGGATAAGAAATTTATTCGTCCGAGTGTGTCAACGTGGGGTGCACCAGTGTTATTGGTTAAGAAGAAGGAAGGTACTATGAGGTTGTGTGTGGACTACAGGCAACTGAATAAAGTGACGATCAAGAATCGGTATCCTTTGCCGAGGATTGATGATTTGATGGATCAGTTAGTTGGTGCGAGTGTGTTCAGCAAAATAGATTTGAGGTCGGGATATCATCAGATACGTGTGAAAACTGAGGATATTCAGAAGACTGCTTTCAGAACAAGGTATGGACATTATGAGTATTCTGTAATGCCTTTTGGTGTGACTAATGCGCCTGGAGTATTTATGGAGTATATGAATAGGATTTTCCATCCGTACCTAGATAAGTTTGTTGTGGTGTTTATTGATGACATTTTGGTATATTCGAAATCTGAAGAAGAGCATGCTGAGCATTTGAGAGTGGTTTTAGGAGTTCTCCGAGAAAAGAAGTTATTCGCTAAACTATCCAAGTGTGAATTTTGGTTAGAAGAGGTTAGTTTTCTTGGTCATGTGATTTCGAGAGGTGGTGTTGCTGTTGATCCTTCTACGATAGAAGCGGTGTCTAAGTGGGAAGCTCCGAAGTCTGTTGCTGAGATTCGAAGTTTCCTTGGATTGGCTGGTTATTATAGGAAATTCATTGAGGGATTTTCTAAGTTGGCGTTACCGTTGACGATGTTGACTAGAAAGGGGCAAGCGTTTGTTTGGGACTCAAAATGTGAAGGAGGTTTCCAAGAGTTAAAGAGAAGGCTGACTACTGCTCCTGTTCTGATATTACCGAGTCCGTCGGAACCATTTGAGGTTTACTGTGATGCTTCATTGTTGGGTTTGGGTGGTGTGTTGATGCAGAATAAGCAGGTTATAGCTTATGCTTCGAGACAACTGAGAGTTCATGAGAGGAACTATCCGACGCAGGATTTAGAGTTGGCAGCTGTGGTATTTGTTCTGAAGTTATGGAGACACTATTTGTACGGGTCAAGATTTGAAGTTTTCAGTGACCATAAAAGTTTGAAGTATTTGTTTGATCAGAAAGAACTGAATATGAGACAGAGGAGATGGTTAGAATTTCTGAAGGATTATGACTTTGGTTTGAATTACCATCCGGGTAAAGCAAACGTGGTGGCTGATGCATTGAGTCGGAAAGCATTGCATATGTCTATGTTAATGGTTAAGGAGTTGGATTTAATTGAGCAGTTTAGAGACTTGAGTTTGGTGTGTGAGAGTACTCACAATAGTGTTAAATTGGGAATGTTGAAGTTAACGAGTGGCATTCTGGATGAGATTAGAGAGGGTCAAAAATCCGATATGCTTTTGGTTGATAAGTTGACTTTAGTGAATCAAGGTCAAGGTGGTGAATTCAGAGTTGATGAGAATGGTGTTTTGAGATTTGGTAATCGGGTGTGTATTCCGGATGTTACCGAACTTAGGAAGAGTGTTCTGGAGGAAGGACATCGTAGTGGCCTGAGTATTCATCCTGGAGCTACGAAGATGTATCATGATTTGAAAAAGTTATTTTGGTGGCCGGGAATGAAGAAAGAAATTGCGAGTTTTGTTTATTCCTGTTTGACTTGTCAGAAGTCAAAGATTGAGCATCAGAAGCCGTCTGGGCTAATGCAACCGTTGGCTATTCCAGAGTGGAAGTGGGATAGTATCAGTATGGATTTTGTTTCTGGTTTGCCGAGGACAAGTAAGAATTTTGAAGCTATTTGGGTGATTGTGGATAGATTGACGAAGTCGGCTCATTTCATTCCAATCAGAATGGATTATCCGTTAGAGAGATTAGCCGAGTTGTATATTGAGAAGATTGTAAGTTTGCATGGTATTCCATCTAGTATTGTTTCGGACAGAGATCCTAGATTTACATCGAAGTTCTGGGAAGGTTTGCAGAGGGCTTTGGGAACTAAGCTGAGATTGAGTTCTGCATATCACCCGCAGACTGATGGTCAGACTGAGAGGACGATTCAGTCACTAGAGGATCTTTTGAGGGCTTGTGTTTTGGAAAAAGGAGGTGCTTGGGATTGTTATTTACCTTTGATTGAGTTTACCTACAACAATAGTTTTCATTCGAGCATTGGTATGGCACCGTTTGAAGCTTTGTATGGTAGGAGATGTCGGACACCTTTATGTTGGTATGAGTCCGGTGAGAGTGCTGTGGTTGGACCGGAGATTGTTCAACAGACTACGGAAAAGATTAAGATGATTCAGGAGAAGATGAGAATTGCTCAGAGTCGTCAGAAGAGTTATCACGACAAGAGAAGGAAGTCACTTGAGTTCCAAGAGGGAGATCATGTGTTTCTCCGTGTTACTCCGATAACTGGTGTTGGTCGAGCTTTGAAGTCGAAGAAGTTGACACCTCGATTTATTGGTCCTTATCAGATTTTGGAGAGGATAGGGGAGGTAGCCTATCGTATCGCTTTACCGCCGTCACTTGCGAATTTGCATGAGGTTTTTCATGTGTCTCAGTTGAGGAGGTACATTCATGATCCGTCGCATGTAGTCCAAATAGATGATGTACAGGTGAGAGATAACCTGACTGTTGAAACATCGCCTATGAGGATCGAGGATCGAGAGTTGAAGCAGTTGCGGGGTAAAGAGATTGCCTTGGTGAAGGTAGCTTGGGGAGGACCAGCAGGTGGCAATGTGACTTGGGAACTGGAGAGTCAGATGAAGGAGTCTTATCCGGAGTTATTCGCTTGAGGTATGTTTTCGAGGACGAAAACTCTTTTAGTGGGGGAGAGTTGTAACACCCCGATAATAATATGATAATTATTAAAATTAAGTTAATAATATATTTATTAATTTAATTAGATAATTGGATTATTATTATTATTATTTTGGAATTATTGAATTATTATTATTATTGGGATAATAATATAAAGTGGAAAATATATATATGTTGGAAATAAGAAAAAGAGCCCATTTGGTAAAGAAAAGGTTTTCACGTGAAACAGAGAAGCGATTGAGAAAGTGGAGAAAAGGCAAAGAAGCAGAGCAAGAGGAAGAAGATTGGAGAAGAGAAAATCTTGGAGCTTAGAGATTGCCGGATTAACTCAGGTAAGGGGGGTTTATCGTCGATTAATGGGTATTATGGGATGATATGTAATGGGTAGTGATAAGCCGTTGATTTGACCCTAATTGGGATTGTTGATGCTGAAGAATTATGTTGGATAAATTGTATTTAGACTGTAATTGAATCTGTGTTTGGGTTAGTTGTGAAATTCCGAACGTATAGCTTTTTACGGGATTGGAATCGGAGGTCCGAAAGTCCTCCAACGGCGGAAATTGCGGAGAATTCTGCATTCTGCTTTGTGTTAGCGCAGGAACTGCTGTTTTGTCTGCGTTAACCGGTTAACCCAGGGCGTTAACCGGTTAACACTGTTACAGAGAGGAAAAATTGGCTTTTTAATATTATGTACACAATTGAGGTTAGGCCTATGTTGGCGTATGATGTAATAGGGATCATTTCCCATTGTTTTGAGTAAAGGGGTATTGGTAGAGGGGGCTAATGCTGTGATTGATTATGTGACATATCATAATTCGATTATGTGATGAATATGTTGATGATGTATGATTATACGCATAATGTTGTGAATGTATATATTATGCATGTGTTGTGAAATGGACTGTTTTATGGCTTAGAGTGTGAGCATATGTCCATTGTGGATTATTGTTGTGATGTTGCATTGCTAGGTGATTAGCATGCATATTGTGGCCTTTATGGTGGTAGCTAATTCCCATGGTGAGGAATTAGTGAGTAAATTATTGTGAATTGTTGTTGATGTTTGCATGCTAGGTGATCAGCGTGCATAGCATAGCCCTTGGGGTGGTAGCTAATTCCCATGGTGAGGAATTAGTGAGTGAGTCACTAGGTCTCAAATGAGTGGGACTGGTGAGCTTGGTAGCCGTATCTGGGTTTGATCGGTGAGGTTGAACTATACGTTCACGAATAGTCGGTACCGCATGCATGGAGTCTCATTGCATAATATGTGTATGGCGTATAATATGAATGGATGTATTCCAATATTATACGTGTGTTGTGTTGATATTGAGTATGAGTATGAGTTGTGTTGGTATTGAAGTATGATATTTGAATTGATGTGCTGTTACTGATTAGGATGATTAATGTGTTAAATTACTTAACATGAGATGATATTTTATAATGCTTATTATATCGATTGAGGAACTCACCCTTACAACTATTTTTTAGGTAACGAGCAGTGATAGAGTAGAAGCTAGTCCTTGGAGTCTAGTGTAGTTCCTTAGTGGGTCATGCTCTGATAGATGTAACATCGGGACGGGATGTTTTACTTGTTTTCCATTAATGATTGTTGAATAAGCTTACATGTATTGTGTTACATGTTTTGTATTGATGTTGGATTTTATTCCGCTGCGAATTATGCAAATGTTTTATTTGATTAAATAAATGAGCATGACAGGATAATTTGGAACATGGTGTGAAGTGTTTGTGTGACACCCTTAAATGGCATAATTACTCTGATTTATATATGTTGTTTTAATTAAATATTTGGGGTATTTTAGAAGGGTGTTACACCCTCATCCAACAACTTTTGGAGTTCTCTTTGTACTTGATCGCAACCCAAGCGGTTAACCGAGCAGACGCGGCACTTGTCGTGGTTATGCTCTAAGTAGCTGTACTGACACAGCAAACGATGTAATTCAACCAACGACTGCCTAATGTGGCTTACATATCTGACCTTGTACTTCCCAAGGCATTCCTGAACCATATTAACTGATTTCCCATGCGCCGACAATGGGTTCTTGGTGACATTCGGGCCTGAATCTTCAAAACTCAATATTCCACATCTCATAAGGTCTTGCACCTTGGTCTTGAGTGGGTAGCAATTCTCTATATTATGACCCGGAGCACCGGAATGGTAAACACAATGCTGATCTGGTTTATACCACCATTGTGGATTTGCAGGAATGGCAGGAGGATCCCTGGGAGAAACCAATTTCCTTTCCAACAAGGAAGGATAAAGCTCTGCATATGTCATAGGAATTGGATCGAAGCTGATCTTCTTCCTATCATAACCCAAGTTAGCTTGATTGGTTGTACTTCCACGAGGCTGGTAAGCCTGTTACTGTGGACAATGTTGTTGCTGATACTGAGGTTGTTGATATTGTTGCTGATGCTGATATTGCTGATGCTGCTGAGCATTGTCTTTAAAGACAGGTGCTATATGAGCCACCTGGTGCTGATGATCGGCACGACGTGCAGGCTTCCTCTGAGCAGAGGGTCTTCTGTGCTTGGGATGGGATTGCACAGCATGTGCTTCCCCATCCTTCCTCTTAAACGCTCCATATCGTTTAGAAGAAGAGCTCTCATCCTTCGCCAATCGTCCTTCACGGACACCTTCCTCAAGACGCATCCCCATGTTCACCATCTCGGTGAAATCAGAGGGAGCGCTTGCTACCATTCGCTCATAGTAGAATGAGCCAAGAGTCTTCAAAAAGATCTTGGTCATTTCTTTCTCCTCCAGCGGTGGAGTAATCTGAGCTGCCAGCTCTCGCCACCTCTGGGCGTACTCCTTGAAGGTTTCCTTGTCCTTTTGCGACATGGACCTGAGTTGATCTCGGTCAGGCGCCATATCGACGTTGTACTTATATTGCTTGACGAAAGCTTTGCCAAGGTCGTTGAAGGATCTGATATTGGCACTGTCCAAGCTCATGTACCATCTGAGCGCGGCACCGGACAGACTGTCTTGGAAATAATGAATCAGGAGCTGATCATTATCAGTCTGGGTAGACATCTTCCTGGCGTACATGACCAGGTGAGCGAGTGGACAGGTGTTCCCTTTATACTTTTCAAAGTCGGGTACTTTGAATTTAATCGGTATCTTTTCACCGGGAACAAGGCACAACTCGGTAGCAGACTTGCCGAACAAATCTTTACCTCGAAGAATCTTCAATTCCTTTCTCAGCTCAAGGAATTGGTCGTTCATGGCGTCCATCTTTTCATAAACGTCCGGGCCCTCAGACGGCTCGAAGTAATAGATGGTGTCGTCTACCCTTGGCAGGGTATGCACGACAGGAGGAGCGGGAACAGGGACCGGGCTAGATGCCGGCATGTGAGCAAAAGTTGGCGCAGGCCGATCAAGCATAAAACCTGGAGGCATTCCCCAAGGGAACCCGGCTGGCATAGCATTGGGCACTTGATGAGCACTGACTGGCACAGTCGAAGTGACGACCTCTAAGATGACCGTCCTCTGGGCAGGAGTTGTAGGCGGTTGAGCAGGTTGATTTTGAGCAGCGAGGAGTTGCTCCATCAAAGCGCCAAGTCTGGCGACCTCTTCTTTCAGTTCTCTGTTCTCTTGTTCTAGCTGCTCCATGACTCTCGCAGAATTGACTCGAGTATAATACCGGTGAGTCAGCTTGTCTTCAAAATAAATGAAGAACACAGAGTTAGGACAAGAAGACCAGAAACAAAGGGTACCTACTTATGCAAAAATGATGCATGAAATGCTTGTGCAGATGCTTTGTTTATTTTCAAGGAACCCTTAGGGTATTATTTGCAATATTTTGAATAGTTAAAGCATTTTAATTTCTCACGGAAAATATTTCATTCAATATATCGAGACAAAGGAGTACAACATTTTTGATCATTACAAAGAGAAAAGGGAAATAAACATCCTATGGATCCCTAGAAGCTCGGGATGCTGGAAGACGAGAAGTACACAGCTTCTTGATCTCTCTCTCATAGGCCGCTTCCATGTCTGCTTTCTCCTTTGCAAGTCGATCATACCTCCTCTTCCAGAATTTGGAAGACTGAGGAAGCAGAGAGGTCCAAGTGTCGTTCGGATCGTCGATCACTCGATGCTCGAGGAACTCAATCATAGCGTCCTTCTCCTTAAGCTGCTGAAGCAATTCTTCTCTTTCACGGATCCAAGCACGTGAAAGGTCTTCTTCTCTCAACTACTCTACACGTTGGGTAGGGAGGGTTGAAGGCCCCGCCACATCCAACGGTGTAGGTCTCGGATGATCATATGGCATCAAGTACACGGCAGCTCTCTGTCTGACCCAAGAGGTGTATGGCTCCAAAGCAATGCAGTTCTTTGGACCCAACTCGTTCCTACTCTTCTTGTGAATACTGCGCCAAGCACGGACAAATCTGGCTTTCAGGCCTTGGGGATCTTTACCCTCCTGGAAGAACACACCTTCTAACAGAATGTTATGAGGTTTATCCTTCAGGGGGAACCCAAGCTGACGTCGTGCGAGAACAGGATTGTAGCTGATCCCACCACATGTGCCAAGAAGAGGCACATTAGGGAATTCACCACAATAGTCAATGATATGGATGGTATCATACACGCGATCGTACCAAGTGATATCATCATTGGTGAGAGACATAAGTCTCTGAGACCACCGTAGACATCCCTTGTTCTCCTTGAAAGCAACTGTCTGCGGCAAGTGCGAAATAAACAACTTGTATAGCAAAGGTAGACAGCAGACAATAAATCCTCCACCCTTTGCGTTCCTCAAATGCAAAGAGACATAGGCATCGCCCAACAAAGTCGGAGCGGGATTAAGAACTGAGAAGATCCTAATGGCGTTCATGTCCACGAACTTGTCGAAGTTGGGAAACAACACCAATCCATAGATAAGCAGCACAAACAAAGCCTCAAAGGCATCCTCACTCATGGCCTTCCCATAAAAGGTAGCTTGAGCAATGAGGAACTCGGAAGGAAAACCCTGAATTCCGCCTTTGGTAGTCAGATTAGCCCTAATCAAATCTTCATCTATGCGCAACAACTTGGCAATCTCTCGAGCAGTCGGAATACTCTCTAGGCCATTGAACGGCACTTGATCCAGAATCGGAATCCCAATAACATGAGAATACTCCTCCAAGGTAGGCAGCAACTGGAAATCCGGAAATGAGAAGCAATGATACAGCAGATCATAAAACTGAGCCAGAGTACTCATCAACCCTTCGTCAACCTGAGTAGTCAGCAGAGGTAGAAGCTTCCCATAACGAGCTTTGAAACCCAAGGGATCTAATACATAAGATGTTAGATTCCTTAACTCTTTTACATCGGGCTGTCTAAAGCTGTACTTATTTGTATGCCTTTTTGGTCTTTCCATGTCTGAAAATTTTGCAAATAAACCCTTTTAAGTTCCTTGAAACTTTTTTTTTCTGATGACATGAAGTGCAGATGAATGCATGAATGTATGAATGCAACAATCACACTCAAGGATCAAACAAGTCACACCAAACAAAGGTCATGGGAAAGCTCATTGTATCCCTAATATCAATCATCCATTTTGGTGGATTTAGGTTTTCACCTTATCGACACCCAAGTTCCATTGATATTAACGGTACATGAACCGGCTCGAACATCCTTAATATCAACCATCCGTTTTGGGGGATTTAGGTTTTATACCTGATCAACGCCCAGGTTCCATTGATATTAAGGCTGTCTGAACGACTCAACCACGAATCACGGGTTTGCTGAGAGTCACGAGCATGGAGTCTCGGTTAAGAACCACCCAAAGGGAGTGTACTAGAGTTTAAACCTGCCAGACATGTTCTATCAGAGGTTCCCATAATCATCGTTCCATCTTTTCGAATATTATCGGAGGAACGAATACTCGTATTCCAAAAATATTCTCAAGAGAAACTCTTATGAGTGTAGTATCGCGTAACAATCGCATCAGAACTTACATCTGAACGACCTCCGCACTACGTCCTAAAAAATAGGCCAAGATGGGTTTGGTAAACTACGGTCCTTGGCTTCTGCGGCACATGATTGAAAGAATAATGCCTAACCACAAATAACTTGTGTGACATTATTAATCCAACATGACCTCCACCAAGTGAATGGGCTCGCAAGTCAACTGGCTAAGGAATACTCCACACAAGTCAACAAGACTATGCCATTCTCCTACCCTAAGGTGCACTCGAGTTCGGGTATAGAACTCATCTCACAGATCACCAAAGCAAACAGCAATTGTATATCAAGCAATTCAAACATTACAATCAATACAGTTATCCCAAATTGTACAAAAATATGTCATATAACAAATAACAATATAGCACACAACAAGGGTGAAAAGTAGGCAATACCACCAAGGATCTATCCCCAGCAGAGTCGCCACTTTTCTGTAGCGGTGTATTCGTCGCTATATGGTCTATTGATTAAACCATAAGCAAAGCATACAATGAATCGAGTCGCCACCGCACTTTTATTTATCCAAAGGACTGGCTAAAAAGCGAACAAAAGCCTAAGAAGTTTTACGCGTAGAAAACTAATGAAAAGATCAGAGAGTCTGGGTAAGGGGTAAATTACGCAATGGGAAGGTGTTAGGCACCCACTACGTCCTAGGTACTCCTAGGGAGCCCTTTTCACACTTGTTGTATAAAATTGTTATTTGTTATGAAATATTTATTGTGCAAACATGATTGGGATGATGAGAAAAGAATATACAATTTTTATTGTTTTTGTGTTCGAACGGATGAACCCGTTGCCTACGTACCTTCCATCAAAGGTAAGGATCAAAACGCCGTAATTCGGCTAAAAGATTTCCAAAACTTAGTGGATTCAATTTTAAACACAAGCCCTAAGGTCTTACGTTATCCACGGGAGAAAACTCAACCTTATACAAACAACAAGTCCACCATGTGAGAAAAGCTTCAACTTGCTAGTGAGGGGTTAACCCTATAATAAGCAAGGAAGACTTACAATTCAATCAACTAAGGACAAATAGGCGAGATTAACATCAACCAACTAGGATAAATCAAACCTATGGCTAATGTATGAAAACTTAACAAGAATGGACAAAGCCACAAAACAATTGAATGGGTGAAGTTAATTGATTATGATTATTCCCAAAAGGAGGGTCAAAGTATGATTAAGATTGATTCAAAAGAAGTACTATGAAATGGAGTTTGAAAAAAGTCAAGGACTTAGGGTCCATGTTTCTAATTTGAAAGCATGAAGATGTTTGCACAATATTTATCTCAAGTTTTGAAAGCAATGTGTGAAAAGGTTTAGGACAAAGAGGGATGAACGGATAAAGATGGAGTGTAAAACTTCCTAGAAGGTTCACCTCTTGAAATCATATAGAAGATGATTCAAGTGCATCCTTTGGAATAGACAATGAGCAATAGCAAACAAGAAAAGCAAAAGAGGAAAGTCAACAAAAGCGGATACCGGATGCCAATATCTGGACTTATACCAATCTCCTAAAACAGAACTGGATATCAGAGGCCACTCTATGGACTTATACCAATCTCCTCAACAAAGAAATAAAAAGTGGATACCGGATGCCAATCTATCTGGACTTATACCAATCTCCAACAAAGACAAAGCAAACACTTGGATGTCAGATGCCAATCTATCTGGGCTTACTCTAACCTCCAACATATGATCATAGGAAAACAAATGCCAAATTACATGGACTTACAATTGCATCCTCACATAAATCAAACAAATGCATCAAGCAAAGAGAAGATGAGTGACCAATGAAATGGTCTTATACTCACTTCCATATCATAGGAACAATGGCCAATGAATGGTCTTACAATTGTCCTCAATGGGAAAACAACAAAGATATGTCACAAAGACAGATGAAATGATCATGCACTAATGAGCAATTAATGATGATAAATGCACAAAGCATGCAAGCAGACATGTATAGATGAATTAAGTAATCACTCAACCAAAGTCATTCAGCACACTCTATAACCAAACAATTAGGCTCATACAAAGGGTTAGGCATTGAAGCCAACTGGAATGGGGTTAATGGTGCTCTTAACTTTGACATTGAGAGCCAAGGTGAAGCAGATGAAAGGATATGAGGGGTGTGCCTCATGCTCTTATCCCTGGTCAGGGAGAGCTTCAAATGATAGAAGGTGTGGGAGTTCAGAAGGTAGGAACTCTCTCCACAAGTTAGACTCGATAGATCTTGGGTTTTTACTCACTATGCATCAACACATGTGGTGTGAGCAAGGTGAGTGACACACAGAATAGTAGGAGATAGGCTACATATCTCTTTTGTCTACCAATTGCCTTATTCAAAGGACTTTTCCTGCTTGGGACAAAAGTAAACAAGCACAAACATCGCCTCTTAAGGAGGACTTCAGACAGTTGCCTGGCCAAGTAACAGGCCAGGTCTTCGAGACTACATGAAGACAAGAGATTCTACCTCAATGCAAATGCTATCAAGCAAAGCAATGCAAGTTCTCAAAGAACTATTAGCAACTAATGGTACCTGAAATCAATCAAATAAAATCAGTATACAACTCAAATTCAAAACCAATATAAGATAAGGATCAACAGAATCAGTCAAATGTGCAATGCACAAAGCTCAAAGCATATGAGCTAGGCATCCTACAAAACAAACAAGTTAGTTCATGATAATCAATCAAACTCAAGCAACTTGCATAAATATCCTTAAGGCATTTGCTTCTTAACCTGAAAAAACAAACTTAAACATGAGCAACAAGACCACTAGGACAAGCCTAGGGTCAAAAGGAGATAAAAAATCCAAAACAGCAAGTGAAAGCTATCCAAAATCAAGTTCAAACAATTAAGAAACAAACCCAAGTGGTTTCATATTCATATCATTCGTCATTATCATTTCACAAACAAATTAGGTCAAAGCATGTCATATAGAACCTCAAAGAAGTCAATAGAATGATTCAACTCAAATCCAGTCACAAACATTTCAAAAAATCCTCAAATAATTCATGATCAAACATCATCCACAACATCATAAGCATACCAAATTTCAGCTCATTTGGATCAAAGTAAGTAGGTCAATGAAAATCATAAAGTCAAAGCAAGTTCAAGCAAACTCATACAAAGCATCAAAACATGCACCAACTTCAATAAATCATAAAACAGAAATAAAACATGATAAATGAATGGGACTAAAGCCATGACAAACTTTAAGATGTCTACAATTCACATATCAAATTTCAAGTCCATCCAATTAAGCATTAGAATTTCACAAACCAAATACAAACATGTATCACAAGGGGTCAACAATTTGGTCAAACAGGGGAGAAATTTCCAATCAAATAGGAAATGCCATCAATAATTCCAGAAAAATTCACGTGTATTCTCAACATCCGTAAGTATGTTCATGCAAAGATCCAAACCATTTTGAGTTCAATAAGCATGGTAATTAAAATCATGAAGTTGGACATGAATGGTGTGACACAAATTGTCACACCTCTATTCAAAAAATCATATATCATCAACCAGCAATGATAAATTCACAAACTCTACACCAAAATCACCATGAACATGTCTAGTTTAAGCACAAAAAATTTCAGAGGCATTGGATTAAGTATCATCATTTCACAAGCAAATTGGCATGGCATACACAAAATGGACACACATGAACAAACCCTAGCACATTTTAAAATGCACACGTGCAAAAAATCTAGAAAAATCACCATAATAAACTAGAGATCATGAGGAGCATTTCACAAAAAATCCCATCAAATTTGGATTAAAATTGAAGAACTTATGAATTTTTGAAGATTGGCATACAAAATGAAATAAAATAGAAAAAAGAAATTGAATTAAATGAATTAAATAAACCGGCCGTGGCAAAATTGTAATTATAGCGTTCATTAAGTGGAATGTTGCGTTCCAATAGAAGGCGTGTCACGAAGCCGTTGGTCACATGGCCAAATAACGTGAAAAACATGCAAGGGACAAGTTCTGCAGATCAAACACGGATCTGGGCTTTGGGAAATTAGGGTTCTAAGCTACAGTTCATCATCATCTTTCCAGATTTTTCAGCAAGAACGAAATGCAACCAAAATCCACAAACAATATATCATTGTGTTCATCTCATCATGTACATCAACAAACCAACAATCATTAACACTAAATCATGCTGAAATGGAAGAAATAAACAACACAACATTCACATATGAAACTTCATGACAACATAACTCTCAAAATACTCAACCATTTTCCACGATTTAAAGCTCATTGTATTCAGCATGGCAAGATCTTTAATAAGCATAGCACGATTTCAACAAAAGCATGGTTCGAATTTTTACCTTGTTTGAAGAACAATATGGAATTCGTGGTCCTTTGGTCTCAAAAAGCTGAAACAGATGCACAATAATGTTTGTATTGATGAATAGAGGGAGAATCGTGGTTCAATCTTGCTTGGTAATGTCCAAATCCCCAGCTGCCATGAGAGGATGCTTCAATGCAACAGTATCGATTCTTGCTCTACAGTGATGAAATGATGCTTGCTACAGCTCCAAAAATGTTGATAGATGATGGACCAAAGCTCAAGAACACGAGTTCTTTAAAGATTTTCAGAAAAAGTTTCAAATGGAGAATGAGAATTTTTTGAGAGGAAATGATGAATCTGAGTTTTGTGTATTGTGTGCTAGGATTTTTCTATCTGAAATGTGAAATATATACTCTGATTAATGAAGCTTAAGTTTGGTTAATGAAGTGGTAATCACATTAGCTCCAATGGAAATGTTTTGGTTAATTAGTGAAATTAACTCAAATTGCATGTGCATGTGCTACAGTGCGAAATGGGCTTAGGCAACACATCCCAAATGAGATTTCTGAACATTTACAATTGGTAGAATGTATTGGAAATGGTTAATTTGAAAAGTCACTTTTTCAACTCCCTTTTTTAATTCAAAGCACTTTGAAAAAGGCCATTTTGATTGGAAGATTTTTGGTGAAATGTGATGAAGGATTTGGATAGAGCACATCAAATGTGACTTGTAGCAAAAAACCTCACTCAATTTGGCCAAATGGTTTGGAAGTTATCTCACTTTGAAGTTCAAAAATTCTTGAGAATGATTTGATCATAACTTACCAACCATATATGAGAAATGAGTGTTCTTGGACTTTTTGGAAATGGGAGAACAATATCTTCAACTTTCATGTTGGACAAAAATTCATTTGAAGCTTGTATGATGAAGTAATGTTGAGGAGAAGAACTTTCCATTTTTGGCAAATTCCAATTACAGGTCAACTTTCTATTTCGGGAAACTTTTTGTCTGACCTCAAATTCTTCACTGTGGATGTTTGACATGTTATATGAGGCTTATATGGACATGAATGAGACCTTTCAAACCAATTCCCACCATCAAATCACTGATTAAATGCACAGTTGACCACAGTTGACTTCAGTTGACTTTGCTAGGGTTTTGGTTGACTGAACCATGTTCTGATGAATTCCAAGCCCCTACCACTTGATATCTTGATTCAAAATGATGTCACAACTCATATGAACTCTTGATGAATGATCATGGTGTCCAAATTCTTCAAGAATGGCCACCATCTATTGCTCAATGACTGTTTTGACTGATTTGACCTAGTTGGCTTCATCTGCAAGTAGCATGGTTAGATGACAATATTTTTGTACTTTTGGTTAATAGACAGATGAAAAGCAATGATATACAAATGCAATACATGCTTGGTGATCAAGAACCACACTCACAAGATAACCCACCCACTAGGAGGGAAGCAAAGGTGCACAAGGATCCTTGAGGCAATGATATGGTATGATATGATGCCATGAGGGATCTTAGGGACAACATTGGGGTCTTACATTTACCGCCAAACCTCTCTAATTTGCATGACGTGTTCCATATGTCTCAACTTAGGAAGTGTATTCCGGATCCGTCTCATGTGATTCAAATGGATGATATTTAAGTGCGCGATAACCTTACGGTTGAGACGATGCCTTGAGGATCGAAGGTCGTGAGACGAAGTCCCTATGGGGAAAGGAAATTGATTGGGTGAAGGTTGTTTGGATTGGTGCAGTCGGAGAAAGCACGACATGGGAATTAGAGAATAGGATGCGCGACTCCTACCCCGAGTTATTCGAACAAGGTAATTTTCGAGGACGAAAATATTTAAGTGGGGGAGAGTTGTAACGCCCCGATTTTTATTAAGTGTTATTATTATTATTTTTGTAATGTTTGGTTTATAATTATTTCGGTAAAATATTTTATTGTGTGTTAATTTATTATTAGAGTTTAATTATGAGAATTGTGGTATAATAGCTATTGGGCCTAGTGGTGTATATAGTAATTAAGGGAGGTGTAACAATTAAGCCCATTAGTTAGTTTTTATTTAATTAAAACAAGGAATAGAAATAGAATAGAAATAGAATAGAAATAGAATAGAAATAGAATAGAAATAGAATAGAAATAGGATAGAAGGAGAAAGAAGAGAAATAGAAAGAAGTAGAGAGAAGGAGGAGAAAAGAGAAGAAAAGAGAGAAAAGTTAGGGTTTGGAGGAGGAAGAGGAAATTGGAGAAGAAGGGCATCATCTTGATCAACCCAAGCTTGCTAGAACACTATAGAGTAACTCAATCATCATCTCTAAGGTAAGGGTGTGAGTTATCATTTCCTATAATTATGAAAATGATGGGTTTTATGTGGGTAATGGTTGTTAGAGGATATTGTTGGGTTTTGATGTTGTGATTGGATTCCTTGCTTTGAAAATGTTGTTTGTGTTCTTGATGTAGTGTTGATTGTTTGTGATTATTGAACATGTATCAATTATTTGCAAAATGTTAGGGTTAGGTTTAGAAGAATGATAAATAACATTGTGTGTTGTGTTGTTGTTGATGGTTTGGGGTTGATGTATGTTGTGAAAAATATGCTATTGTGTTGATGAATCAAAGTATGAGTAATTTCACAAATCGTGAATTTAGAAAGTGTTGGAAATTAATTGAATGATATTTAGAATGATGAAATAAAAGTTAAATTGTGGTTAGAATGGCTTTGTAATATTGAAAATATTGTAGTTCGTTGAATTTTGAGAATGAGACTTTTTACGGAATCGTAATCGGAGGTCCGGAAGGTATTTAACGGCCAAAAACGCATTTTCTCTGTTTTCTGCTAAATTCGCAGCGCGAAAGAGGGTTCGCGGCGCCAACTGAGTTGAAAACAGAATTCTTTTGTAAACTTCAAAAAGTCATAACTTTTGAACCGTAACTCCGTTTTGGTCCCCGTTCGAAGCGCTGCGAAGCTTATGAAATTTTCTACATGTTGTTGATGTTTATAGGCCATTATAAGGGTTTATTTTAATAAGTGATTATTTTGGAAAAGTGATTAATAATTGATATAGTAGGAAGCCTATTTGATTAATGAGGAATACCACTTAACTATAGTGTGTAGGTGTACGATGTAAATAAACATAGCATGAGGTTGAATTATCTAAGAGATTGTATGATGAAACAATTGATTGTGATGAATATTCTTATTTGTTTTATATATAAACATATGTATGAATGTTGGTGAAGATGATGTTGTGTGAATGCTTTTATGCATGTGAATGGCGACGTGGCCTAAATGGCAATAGCGACGTGGGCTTCGGCCATTGTGATGAGTTATGTTGATGCGATGATGATTTTGGTGTATGTGTATCATTTATCATGGAGTCACATACATTTGCATAAGAGACGTGGCCTTTTGGCAATAGCGACGTGGCCTTTTGGCAAAAGCGAAGTGGGCATAAAGCCTTGTCCTTGATGGCAAAGCGACGAGTCGGTACCGCATAGAATTTGCATAGTTGAGTCACATATGTGGTAACATTGATGTTGTGGATGATTATTGACTTTGTTTATGATTAAATACATAAGCATTCAAGTGAAGGATTGTGTGATGTGGTAACAATATTTCTAACTTTCCGAATTTA
The DNA here is from genome assembly GCF_024323335.1 of Lathyrus oleraceus. Taxonomy (NCBI): domain Eukaryota; kingdom Viridiplantae; phylum Streptophyta; class Magnoliopsida; order Fabales; family Fabaceae; genus Lathyrus; species Lathyrus oleraceus. The sequence goes on along the minus strand of NC_066585.1, from coordinate 401,748,798 downwards.
CTTATATATTGCTTATCATTATCTTGATTATATTATTTGAGTATCTCACCCTTTTGTTGTTGGCCGTTACCTTTATATTGGTAACGTGCAGGTGCTCCGTGTTGAGAGGAGGATAGTGGTAGCACACTTTTGGCGTCATTGCTCTGATTAGGATTGTAACACTCAGGGGTTAATGAACGCTTTTCATGATTTTGATAGTAACAATGCCCTTTTGTATATTATTGTATATGATAGTTATGATGGGCATTTGTTTGCTTGTTTTCTTTTGAATGTCTAAATGTACGACTCAACTTAATTATCTAAATGATTTTCGTTGCGATGTTTTGTGTATTGCTACTATATGGACTAGGTGAATCCATATACAGTGTTGTTTATTATTTAACAAGGACTAAGTGGATCCTTGCGCAATTGCCGTGTTGTGTAATTTGTTTAAGTGTTGATGAAATGATATATGTGATGCCTCAATTTTGTGTGAAATTTGTTTACTCTGATTTTTAATTGAATTTACAACGGGTAGAATTGGGGTGTTACAATTGGCTCTGGGCAGCCATGAATGACTCTATCAGGGTAGTCAATCTGGCTACTTCCTCCTTAAGCTCACGGTTTTCTTGTTCCAAATGACCCATTAGTCTTGATGCGTTGGCTCGGGTGTAGTACCGGTGAGTCAGCTTGTCTTCAAAATAAATGAAGAACACAGAGTTAGACCATAGAACAAGAAGCCTGGAGCAAAACCTGTTGATGCACATGATGCATGCAATGCATATGATTTAATTTTTATATCAGAGGAACTCTAGAGTCCTATTTGCAAATATTGGAACTATTAAACATATGGAAATATCATATCAATAATATTTGGAAAAAAAAATTACACCAAAGAAGTACAGTCTTGGTAACCAAATGATACAATACAAGAGAGAAGGAAAATGATCATCCTATGGAACCCTAGAAGCAATCATCTAAAGCTCTGGACACATGAAGATAAGATGCACGAAGCCTCTTCACCTCCCTCTCATAGGCTGCCTCCATGTCTGCCTTCTCTTTGGCGAGCCGATCATACTTCCTCTTCCAAAATTTGGAAGACTGGGGAAGTAGAGAAGTTCATGCATCATCAGAATCATCAATGACCTGGTGCTCGAGGAACTCTATCAAAGCATCTTTCTCCTTGATCTGCTGGAGCAACTCCTTTCGTTCACGGATCCAAGCACGCGAACGGTCTTCGTCTCTCAACTCCTCTACTCCTTGGTCAGGGAGGGTTAAAGGCCTAGCCACAACCAAAGGGTCTTGGATACTCGTACGGCATGAGGTACTCAGAAGCTCTCCTCCTAACCCAAGAAGTATAAGGCTCCAAAGCGATACAGTTCTTCGGACCTATCTCCTTCCTTCCTTTCCTATGGATCTTGCGCCAAGCGCGGACCATCTTGCCCTTCAAGCCTTGGGGATCTTTACCCTCCTGAAAGAACACACCTTCTAACAGAATGTTATTAGGTTTATCCTTTAGGGGGAACCCAAGCTGACGACGTGCCAAAATAGGGTTGTAGTTAATCCCACCACATGTACCAAGAAGAGGTACATTGGAGAATTCACCACAAGAGTCGATAATCTACACACCATCATATACACGGTTGTACCAAAAGATATCATCATTAGTGAGAGACATAAGTCTCGTGGACCACCGTACACATCCTTTGTTTTCCTTGAAGGCGACCGTCTATGGCAAGTGCGAAATAAACCACTTGTACAACAGAGGCAAACAACACACAATGGTACCAACACCCTTTGCATTCCTCATATGCAAAGAAAAGTAAGTGTCACCCAACAGAGTCGGAACGGGATTAAGAGTAGAGAAAATCCTAATAGCGTTCATGTCCACAAACTTGTCGATGTTGGGGAATAACACTAGCCCATAGATGAGAAGTACAAATATGGCCTCAAAGGCATCCTCACTCATGGCCTTCCCATACGTAGTAGCTTGGGCAATGAGGAACTCAGAAGGGAGACCTTGAATTCCACCTTTGGTAGTCATATAAGCACCAACCAGAGATTCATTTATATGCAACATATCAGCTATCTCTTGAGAAGTAGGAACACTCTCTAAGCCATTGAACGACAACTTGTCTAGAAAAGGTATACCCACAAGGTAGGCATACTCCTCAAGCGTGGGCAAAAGCTGAAAATCCGGAAAAGTGAAGCAACGGTACCAGGGATCATAAAACTGCACCAATACACTCATCAATCCTTCGTCCACTTGAGTAGTCAGAACAGATAGAAGCTTCCCAAAACGAGCCTTGAAACCCAAGGGATCTAATACATAGGATGTCAAATTCCTTAACTCTTTCAAGTCGCGTTGTCTGAAATTGTACTTCTTCGTATTCCTTCTTTGCTTCTCCATGTCTGAAAATTTGCAAATAGACCTCTTAAGTTCCTTGAAATTTTTCTCATTGTTGTTGATATGGATGTGTATGAATGCATGAATGCATGGATGCAACAATCACACTCAAGGATCAAGCAAGTCACACCACACAAAGGTCACGGGATGGATCATGTCATCCTTAATATCAATCATCCACTTTGGTGGATTATGGTTTACACCTTATCAACACCCAAGTTCCATTGATATTAAGGATACAAGAACGAATCAACCATGAATCAAGGGTTTGTTGCAAGTCACGAGCATGGAGTCTCGGTTAAGAACTACCCAAAGGGAGTGTACTAGGGTTTAAACCTGCCAAACATGTTCTATAAGAGGTTCCCATAGTCATCATCCCATCTTTCGGATATTATCGGATAAACGACTACTCGTATTCCAAAAATATTCTCAAGAGAGACTCTTATGAGTGTAGTATCGCGTAACAATCATATCAAATCTTACACTTGAACGACTTTTGCACTACGTCCTAAGAATAGGCCAAGATGGGCTTGGTAAACTAAGGTCCTTGGCTTCTAAGGTCTATATTGGAAAGAGTAATGTCTAACCACAAATACTTGTGTGACATTATTGATCCCAACATGGCCTCCACCAAGTGAATGGGCTTGCAAGTCAACTTTCTAAGGAATAACTCCACACAAGTCAACAAGACTATGCCATTCTCCTATCCTAAGTGCACTCGAGTTCGGGTATAGAACTCATCTCACCAAGATCACCAAGCATACAAGGAATTAATATTCAAGAAATTCAGTCATTACATACAACACAGTAATCCCAAATTGCACCAAAATATGTCACAAAATAATATACACAACAATACAACAAATATGAAAAGTAGGCAAAAGCCACTAGGCAAATGTCCCCAGCAGAGTCGCCACTTTTCTGTAGCGGGGTAATCGTTATCATTAGAGATATTGACTAAATCTAAGGTAAACCATACAAGTCGAGTCACCACCGCACTTCTATTTATCCAAAGGAATGGTTAGAAAGCGAACAAAAACCTAAAAGTTTTATCGAATAAAAAAACTAGTAAAAATGTCAGAGATCTGGGTAAGGGGGTTGGTTATGCAATGGGAAGGTTTTAAGCACCCAAAACATCCTAGGTACTCCTAAGGAGCCCTTTTCACATTTGTTGTAAGGTTGGTATTTTGTGAAAATTTATTTCTGCAAACATGATTGAAGAGATGAGAAGAGAATATACAAGTTATTTACATTTTGTGTTTGGATGGATGAACCCATTGCCTACGTATCATCTTAAAAAAGATTAGGATCAAAACCTCGTAGTTCGGGGTAAAAATCTCAAAACAAGTTGGTGAATTGATTGGTCCAAAATCCTTAAGGTCTTTTGTTATCCAAGGGAGAAAACTAAACCTAAAACCACAAATCCACCATGAGAGGATAGCTTCAACATGCTAGTGAGGGGCTAACACTATAATACGCATGGAAGACTCATTGTCCATCACTAAGGATATAGGTGAGTAGTACATCTACCTCAAGGATAACTCAAACCTAATAGCTAAAGGTTATGAAAAGTTTTGATTAAGAAAGTGGCCATTGAAACCACAAAACATTTGAATGGGTTATATTTACTAATGAAAAGTATTTACAAAGTATGGTCAAAGTTAACTTAAAATTTCAATTCAAAATAAGTGTTATGAAAAGAAAGTTTGAAAATCAAAAGCATAAGGCTTAGGTTTCTAATGTTTGAAAACAAATGTTAAATGCTTGCACAAAATTTTTGGCTTGGGTTAGAGTGGAGGGAAGAAGAAGAATGGCTAAATCCTAAGTATACAAGAGATGAGGGATAAGAAACAAGACCACAGGTGGAGTTCCTCTCTTGAGATCATATTTATGATCCAAGTAGCTCCCATCCTTTGGAATATGCAAGCAAATTAATAGTAAGCTCAAGCAATCAACATAATCAAACAAGCTTCTTAGAAGATCCCCAATGCTTCTTGTATCTTTCACTTTGGATGAACATGGCAATGATTCTTCAATTTGGCTCAAATAGGATTCCCTAACACAAAAGCACACACACATCAAAGAGTCTTATGAATCAAATCAAGAATGGACAAGAGTGAGTTTAGAGGTTTGGTCCTTCTAATCCCTCTTCCACATTAAGGTCCTTTTACTCCATTTTTGCATAGGAAATATCCTAGAAACTAAGTCCATTTGTCAATTTCTTTGCATTTGGTCCACAACAATCAAAACCAAACACAAGCACAATGATATATACACAATTATGTGCTCAAGTGAGCAAAAGGCAAATTGCATTAACACAAACATATGCTCAAATGAGCAAAGGGGAAAAGCAAATGAATAATATGTAAAAGAATAGTAAATTGCATAAATGTAAAGAGTAAGAATTAAATGTTAATGGTCAATGGTTAGTGTTAGTAGTTAGTATGCCATAAGGAAAATTTAGCGCTATGTTAAGCAATCATAATTGGACTTATGTAGAAGTCACAACTATCTGAGGCCGGTCAATAATAATGTAGGAAACAACACAAGTTAGAGGTCTTAATTAGTGAATCAAACTCCAACAACTTGCCATGCCATAAAGAAGATGAGAAATGATCTTGTATTGATTTAGGTCCTTTGCATGATTTAGGAAGCAATCTATCCTTAATGCAAAGCCACTCACTTGATCTATGATCAAGATGAATTAGATTTGAATCAAGGAAGATTAAACTTCCATAATCAATGCTAACCACCAATCTTTCAATCATTGATCAAAAAAAGAAAAAGAAGAAGGAGAATTAAAGTACATTAAATGAAATGGAAAGAGATAATCAACAAGCTATGACCAAAGATAGAGAAGATCAAGGTCAAACAATATAAAACAGAAACAAAATGAAGATTAGAAGTCAAGAAACAAATAAAATATTTTTGACATTTTAATATTTAAAATAAAACTTGAATTAAAATAATAAAGAAAGGTCAAACTTCAAATTCACTTCAAATCAACTTTGAAAAGTCCAAGTGAATTATCCGAAGTTCAACTAGGTCAAACAAAGTTTGACAAAAAATTTCAGCATTTTTAAAAGTCAGAAACTATTTTAAATCAATTAAATAATGCATAAAAATAACCTAATTGAACTAAAATCTCAAATCAATTAATAAATTTATGAGAATATTTTTCATAGATCTATCATCATTCAAAGAGGTTGAGAAAATATTTTTGTACCAATAACCAGAAAAGAGAAAATTATTTAAAAAATAGCAAATGATAAAATAAAAAATATTAAAAGTCATTTTTAGAAACTAGAAATTAAAAGAGAAATAATGCAATTGGTCTCACATTTTTTGGACCAATAATGAGAGAGATATGGATTTTAGAAATAAAATGGAATTAAAAGAAATAAAAGGAAATTAAAATCAGAAATTAAAATGATGGAAAAGCATGGACCATTGGATCTGAGCTCATTAATTGAGCTGGCAGATTAAAGAGCCCACACGCGCGCGCTCACTAAACACCAAGGTCAATGAGTCACATGGAGCATTAAAAAAAGTCATAACGTTGGACAGCCTGGATTGAATCTGGATACGCAAATGGATGGCTCAGATTAAATCTGGAGACCAGACGGTGGCCAGCGCCACCGTCTTCTCCGGCCAGCTCCGATGAAGGTCAAAAGTTGCAGAGGAAAAAATGTTAAACAAAATGCACGATCCAGGTACCGTTTGAAAGCTGGGGTGATGTACATCACCCCTGTACCAACTAAATCCACTCTAGGTTTCTACATTAAGAGAAATCAGAGATGGAATTTTAATGATGTTCAACTGAACTTGCTTAGTTTCAAAAATTGGAAGCTCAATAATGTTGCCTCTATGTAGAGGACTTCAGATCACACAAAAACAAGGCAAATGGAACCATATACAAGCTGTTTCGAAGCTAAATTCAGTTGAGGAAAACCTTTGAATTATGAGGAATTGAGTCAAGATCCTTGGGTTCTTTTGCAAACAGAAAGCTCTATGGATCAAGGTGAAGAGGTCTAGGAACTTTTAGATCTAAGAAAACAGTCGAGGAAACTGAATTCTAGATCTGAAAATTTGAGAGACAAGAGAGAGTTCCTTTGGTGTGAGGGTGGGATTTCAGTTGCACAGCATGTAGGGCGCCTTCAGGTTAAATAAATGAGAGGCAAAGCACTTGTATTTATAGATGAAGGGAGCTGCAAGCATGATCAAAACCGTGTGAATGGGAGAAAAGGGCCTCCATGCATGGGCCTGTACAGGCGCATGGAGGGCCCAATTCTGATTGGAATTGCAAGCTACTACAAAATTGAGATGAAATGGACGTGCAGAAATGAGGTCATCAGCTTATGCATTGTATTTTAAATGAATTTCCAAAAATGCACTAAAACCTTCTCCTATTCGAAAATGGCACTTCCAAAATTGAAGCATAGCCTTATGGGTAATGGTTGGAAAGCTTGTTGCATAAGGAACAAATGTCATGTTGATCAAAACTTCATTTGGGCCTTGGAAATTAATGAAAGTTGAGCTTGAAGTGTAAGGTGCAAAACATGCATATGTGAAATTTCCAAAATTGACCAATGTTCAAGCCCTTCTGTCTCAATGATGCCTACTCCAAATGATAAAAGCTTCAACATGAAAGTTGTAGGTATTTTCATCATAATAAATTTGGACTTAAATTTTGCATCATTTGGATTTTTTATGAAGAATTTATGGGCACTTGAAGTTGGACTTTTTCACATTTCAATGCATTTGGTCCAAAGTGACCTATAATGTTTTGCATTATCACATATATTTCTTTTGAGATTTTGCAATTTTTATCAACATAACATTTGAAGTAGACACATTAATATTTCCAATTCATTTGATCCCACCTCAAAATCATGAAAATGGAGGAGTTATTTTCTTGGAAGTTGACCCAAAATTAGGGTTTCAGTCAAAATGACCTATAATGTCTTAGAATGGATAATGACCTTCCAAGCTTCAAATAAATTTTGGATGAACATTAAATTTGTTCATATTGTCCTTAAGAACAATTTTTCTCTTGGGGTCATCTCCATTTGACCAACACATGAAACGTTAGGTCTCAGTGTATTTTAAAATAGTCAGATGAATTAACTGATCAACTTCTCAAGTTCACACCTTATATCTTGATGAATTGATGATTGAGGACACTCAAATAAGTTCAAATATGCATGAAATGACGAATTAAAGAACTTCCCTTGAGTTATTTTGACCATGGGTTGAGGTTGCTTCATGGGCAAGGCACAATTGATGAACAGATGAATTAGGGTTTCCTTGGGAAACAAGCCTCAAGCCCCTTGATTTACTTTGATCAAAATGATAAATTGAGATACTTGGGAGGCATATCTGATGGATTAGAGCTTTGGGAACCATTTCCATGCTTGCTTTGGTCTTCTCTTGGCAATATCAATGCACATAGGATCTCCTAGAAGCTTTAGACCTTGTGGCTGCTCAAGCTACAAACAAGAGATGTTAGTGACATATTTTTGTGCTTTTGGTTAGTAAATAAAATGAGAAAAGAAATAATATACAATTCAAGCATGCTTGGTGATCTCAAACCAACTCACAAGAGGTCCCACCCAAAGGCAAAGGGAACCAAGATGCTTATGATCCTTGAGGCTATGCAAATGCCATGTTATGATGCCATGAGGGATCTTAGGGACAAAATTGTGGTCTTACAAATATGTCGACGTCTTTGCCTGGTCATATGAAGACATGCCTGGCCTGGATACTGATATTGTGCAACATTTCCTGCCTTTGAAGCCTGAGTGTGTGTCTGTGAAGCGGAAGTTGAGAAGAACGCGTCCCGATATGGAAGTGAAGATTAAAGAAGAAGTTCAGAAGCAAATTGATGCGGGGTTTCTAGTGACTTCTACATATCCTCAATGGGTGGCCAATATTGTGCCTGTGCCTAAGAAAGATGGAAAAGTCCAAATGCGTGTGGACTATAGAGACTTGAATAAAGCTAGTCCGAAAGATGATTTTCCTCTACCACATATTGATATGTTGGTAGATAATACAGCTAAATTCAATGTCTTCTCATTTATGGACGGATTTTCCGGATATAATCAGATCAAAATCTCACCCGAGGATATGGAGAAGACAACATTGATCACACCTTAGGGAACATTCTGTTATCGTGTGATGCCCTTCGGTTTGAAGAACGCCGGAGCCACGTATCAACGCGCTATGACTCCCTTGTTTCATGATATGATACATCAGGAGATCGAGGTATATGTTGATGATATGATTGCCAAGTCGAGAACGGAAGTTGAACATGTAGAGCACTTGTTGAAGCTTTTTCAGCGTTTAAGGAAGTACAAACTCCGTCTGAATCCTAACAACTGTACATTTGGAGTCCGTTCCGGCAAGTTATTGGGCTTTATTGTCAGTGAAAGAGGTATTGAAGTTGACCCTGCCAAGGTCAAAGCAATACAAGAGATGCCTGCGCCCAAAACTGAGAAGCAAGTCCGAGGTTTTCTTTGCCGCTTGAATTATATATCTAGATTTATATCCCACATGACTGCCACATGTGCGCCTATATTCAAGCTCCTCCAGAAAGATCAACATCATGATTGGACCGAGGATTGCCATAAGTTCAGAAGCTGTCTCCGCCTGTGAAAGGGAGACCCTTGATTATGTACTTGACAACTCTTGAAGACTCTATGGGTTGTGTATTGGGTCAGCAGGATGAATCAGGGAAGAAAGAATATGCCATCTACTATCTGAGTAAGAAGTTCACTGATTGTGAGTCTCGATACTCAATGCTTGAGAAAACATGTTGTGCTTTGGCTTGGGCTGCTAAGTGCTTACGCCAGTATATGTTGAATCATACGACTTGGTTGATATCCAAAATGGATCCAATCAAGTATATCTTTGAGAAGCCTGCTTTAACTGGGAGGATCGCCCGTTGGCAGTTGCTGTTGTCTTAGTATGATATTGAGTATTGTAGCGGGGTATTCGTTACCATTAGAGATATTGACTAAATCCAAGGTAAATCATACAAGTCGAGTCGCCACCGCACTTCTATTTATCCAAAGGAATGGTTAGAAAGCGAACAAAAACCTAAAAGTTTTAACAAAAACTGGTAAAAGAGAAATAGAGATCTGGGTAAGGGGGTTGGTTATGAAATGGGAAGGTGTTAGGCACCCAAAACATCCTAGGTACTCCTAGGGAGCCCTTTTCACATTTGTTGTAAGGTTGTGGTTTTGTAAAAATTTGTTTGTGCAAACATGATTGAAGAGATGAGAAAAGAATATACAAGTTTATTTACATTTTGTGTTTGGATGGATAAACCCATTGCCTACGTACCATCTTAAAAAAGATTAGGATCAAAACATCATAGTTCGGGGTAAAAATCTCAAAATGAGTTGGTGAATTGATTGGTCCAAAAGCCTTAAGGTCTTTTGTTATCCAAGGGAGAAAACTCAACCTAAAACCACAAATCCACCATGTGAGGATAGCTTCAACATGCTAGTGAGGGGTTAACCCTATAATAAGCATGAAAGACTCATTGTCCATCACTAAGGATATAGGTGAGTATTACATCTACCTCAAGGATAACTCAAACCTAATAGCTAAAGGTTATGGAAATTTTGATTAAGAAAGTGGCCATTGGAACCACAAAAAAGACATTTGAATGGGTTATATTTACCAATTAGAAGTATATACAAAAAAGGTCAAAGTTAACTTAAAGATTCAATTCAAAATAAGTGTTATGAAAAGAAGGTTTGAAAATCAAAATCCTAAGGCTTAGGTTTCTAATGTTTGAAAACAAGTGTTAAATGTTTGCACAAAAGTTTTGGCTTGGGTTAGAGTGGAGGGAAGAAGAAGAATGGCTAAGTCCTAAGCAAAGCAAAAAGGTGAGGGATAAAGAAATAAAACCACAATGGAGTTCCTCTCTTGAGATCATATGGATGATCCAAGTAGCTCACATCCTTTGAAATAAGCAATCACATAAAGTATAAATTCATGCAATCATCAATCAAAGTGAACTCTTGGAAAGACTCCTCAATGCATCTTGGATCTCTCTCTCTTAGAAACTCATGGTAATGGTTCCCCAAATAAGCTCAAGTTAGAACTCCTAGCACAGGAAAACACACATCAAAAGGTTCTATAATACAATCAAAGAATGGACAAAAGGGAGTTTAGAATATTGTCCTTTCAATGTTCATCTTCAAGCTTAAGCATTCTAAAGGCTCAATGCCTAGTTGCTCTTTGACTTTTTATAGCACTCTAAAGGCCCAATGCCTAGTTGCTCTTCAAATTCCATTTGCTTGGGTAAGGTCCTAAAGTCTATGTCCACTTTGTCCATTTTGCATTTGGTCCACAACAATCAAAATAAAACACAAGCACAATAGTATATACACAAATATGTGCTCAAGTGAGCAAAAGGCAAATGGCATTAACATAAACATGTGCTCAAGTGAGCAAAGGAAAAATTAAATGGATAATATGTGCAAGAATAGTAAATTGCATAAAAGTAAAGTGCAATAAGTAAATGTTAATTGTTAATGGTTAGTGTTAGTAGTTAGTGTGCCATAAAGGCAAATTTAGCGCTATGTTAAGCAATCGTAATTGGACTTATGTAGAAGTCACAACTATCTGAGGCCGGTCAATAATAATGTAGGCAACAACACAAGTTATAAGTCTTGATTAGTGAACCAAGTTCCAACAACTTGCCATGCCAAAAAGAAGAAGAGAATTGATCTTGTATTGGTTTAAGCCTTTTACATGATTTAGAAAACAACCTATCCTTAATGCAAATTCATTCACTTGATCAATTGATCAAGATGAATTAGATTTGAATCAAGGAAGATTAAGTCTCCCTAATCAATGCTAATTTATCAACCTTCAACTCATTGATCAAAGAGAAAGAAGAAGAAGAAGAAGAAGAAGAAGAAGAAGGAGATGAAGAATGGAGAAGGAAATGGAAAAATCAAAATGCATAAGATGAAATAAGATGTATCAATCCATATGTATTGACCAAATGACATTGAAAGTCAAAATCAAACAATGAGAAATCAGAATTGAGATGAAGATTGGAGATCAAACAACAAGCAAAATATTTTTGGCATTTTTTAATATTAAAATAAACTTGAATTAAAAATAAAAGAAATGTCAAACTTCAAAATCACTTCAAATCAACCTTGAGAGGTCCAAGTGATTTATCCCAAGTTCAACAAGGTCAAACTAAGTTTGACAAAAAAATTTAGCATTTTTAAAAGTCAGAAACTATTTTTAGTCAATTAAAAATGAATAAAAATAACCTAATTGAACTAAAATCTCAAATAAATCTCAAATAAATTAAAAAATTGATGAAAATATTTTTCATAGATCCATCATCATTCAAATAGGTTAGGAAAATATTTTTGTATTTTTTGAATATCAAAAACTAATTAAAATGAATTAAAAATAACCAGAAAAGAGAAAATTCACAAAAAATATCAAATGATGAAATAAAAAAGTATTAAAAGTCAAAATTAGAAACTAGAAATTATTTGGAGAAGAATGCAATTGGTCCCATATTTTTTGGATTTAAAATGAAGAAGATATGAATTTTTGAAAATAATGGAAATAAAAGAAATTAAATCAGAAAATCAAAAATGCCAAAAATCCAGAGGCGTCAGATCTGGATTCATTAATTGATGTGGCATATCTGAAGGCTGGGAGACGCGCGCGCATGGTGTACTTGAGTCAACAGCATCACACATAGCCTTTAAAAAAGTCATAACATTGGATGCATGAGATTCAATCTGGAAACAGGAATGGGCGCTCGTGATTGAATCTGGAGACCAGACGGTGGCCAGCGCCACCGTCTTCTCCGGCCAACCTCCGGCCATGTCCAAAATTTGCAGAGCTTCAAATGGAAACCAAAATGCACGATCCATACATCTTTGGAAAGCTGGGATGATGTACATCATCCCTGTGCCACTCAATTCCACTCTAGATCTCTATATTGAGAGAAATCAGAGATGGAAGTTCTGTGGTGTTCATCATGAACTTAATGGATTTCAAAAATTAAATGCACAGTCAAGATGCTTCTATTGAGAGGACTTCAGCCAACACAAGATCCAAGCAAATAGGTCAATATATGATGAGTTTCGAAGAAAATACCAGTTGAAGAATAATCTTGAATTCTGGAGATTTGAGCTTGATTCCTTGCTTTCTTTATCAAAATAGAAGATCAATGGAGTAAAGGATGAAGGTCTAGAAGCTTTAAATACAAGGATTCAACCAGATGTAGTTGAATTTTGGATCTGAAAAAAAAATTTGAAGAAAAGTGAAATAGCTTCTTTGGTGAGGTTGGGGAATCACTTCAGCAGGGTTTCAGGCGCCTTTAGGTTGGTTTATGATGGAGGTATGCACCTCTATTTATAGTAAACCTGATGCAAGCAAGGTGAATTTCGTGTGCATGAAAGTTGAAGGCCTCCATGCATGGGCCTGTACAGGCGCATGGAGGGCCCAAAAGCCAATGCAAATGGATGCTGAAAAGATTTGGAGAATGTTTGGACGTGTGGTTTGCACTCCAATTGCTTGCATATGAAGTTTCACCATGTCATGCATAATTGAACCAAAAGCTTCTCCTCTTTGAAAATACCATTTGCAAAATCCAAACATGATCATGTGAGTAATGGTTGGAAAGGTTTTGATGTAAGGAACAATTGTTATGTTGGGGAAAAATCCATTTGAAGTGTGGAAATTGGTGAAATTTGAGTTTAAAGTGCAAGGTGCAAAACATGTAAAGGCAAAGTTTCTAAATTTGGCCAATGTTCAAGCCCTTCTGTTTGGATGATGCAAGCCTCAAATGAAAAACCCTCCAACACTAAAGTTTATCTTTTCAAGAAAATCAAAATTGACTTAAATTTTGCATCATTTGGATTTTTGGTGAAATAGTTATGGGCACTTAAAGTTGGACTTGTTTGCCTTTTAATGCATTTGGTCCAAAGTGACCTATAATGTTTTGCATTATCACATGTATTTCCTTTGAGATTTTGAAATTTTGTTCAACATAACATTTAAATTATACATCTTGAAATTTCCAATGCATTTGATACCACCTCAAAATAATAAAAAGTGAATGAGTTATGTTCTTGGGAAGTTGACCCAAAATTAGGGTTTCAGTCAAAATGACCTATAATGTCTTGGAATGGATGATGACCTTCCAAACTATAAATCAATTTTTGATGAACATGAAAGTTGTTCATATTGTTCTTAAGAACAGTTTTTCTTTTGGAATCATCTCCATTTGACCAACACATAAAAAGTTAGCTCTCAGTGCATTTCAAAATAGTCAGATGAATTGGCTGATCAACTTCTCAAGTCCATGACTCATATCTTGATGAATTGATGATTGAGGACACTCAAATACGTTTAAATATGCATGAAATGAAGAATTAAAGAACTTCCCTTGATTATATTTGACCATGGGATGAGGTTGCTTCAAGAGCAAGACATTGGTGCACAGATGAATTAAGGTTTCTCTGGGGGAACAATCCTCAAACCCTTTGACTTGTTTTGGTCAAAATGATGACTTGAGATACTAGGGAGGCATATTTGATGGATGAGAGCTTTGGGAACCATTACCATGCTTACTATCATCTTCTCTTGGCCATATCTCTGTACAAAGGATCTCCTTGAAGCTCTTGACCTTGTGATGGCTCAAGCTCAAACACAGGATGTAAGTGACATATTTTTGTGCTTTTGGTTAATAAACAAAAATGAGAAAAGCAATGATATACAATTCACATATGTTTGGTGATCTCAAACCACTCACAAGAAGTCCCACTCAAAGTTAAGGGGAACCAAGATGCTTATGATCCTTGAGGTAATGCAGATGCAATGTTATGATGCCATGAGGGATCTTAGGGTCAAAATTGGGGTCTTACAGATGCCCCTATTTAAGGTCATTCTAGCCGGAGAAGTGAAGGTTAAAATCTTCGCCTCGACGCGGTAGAATGGGCTTAAATAATAACAAAGAGACGGATTTTGGTCCCTAAGAGACCTCATGATGCGAATGTATGTATGCAAACGGGAACACTCTGTGGGGGGATGTGTCCACAAAGGAAAAGATCAGAAGGAATTTGATAATCCCTATGAGTTATCCACTCCATGGGGAAGAGACTCTACCGGGGAGTAAAGGGATGAAAACGCGTGAGCAGGTCACGACTTGAAACTTGCTGAGAGACACGGAGAGAATCCATGAAATAAATCAATGGAAGGACGCGAGCTGGCTCAAAGATGCATGTATTAGGGAATATGCCAATACAGCCAAAATTATCCACAACGAGTACTTCGGATAAAAATCTGGACTCAGGTGGAGATGTCCACTAAGGACCCAGCTGAGGAAAACAAATGAGGTATTACCGGTTACTAGTTAATAAGCTCAAAAGGAGATCATGTGATCCCACCGGCATAAGGGTGAGGGGAAAACATGCTCCGAGAGAATGAATATCTAAGACCGGTATAAGGGTGAGAGATATCAATCAACCAAATCCTCTGAGGAAGACCTAAAAAGGTATATTTCAACTCAGGGAAATCTGACTCCACAGGGGACAAAAGTCATAATAGGGAGCAGAAGGAGGGAACACCAGGGATGCCGGTTACTGGGCATATAATAGGTGACCAACCAAAGCGTGAATTGGGGAATGTTCCCAAGACACTCATCATCCAACAGAGGGCAAAAAGCAAACCCGATCATGGGATGCACATTCGATTCCAAAAAGGGATACGAATCTTACTCGACTAGGGAAGAACAAAAGGCTTCGACCAAAGAGTGCATGAGATATATTATCTATTACCGTCAGAACGTAGATAATATACCCGCATGGAAGATTATCCACAACCGGTTACTAGGTTAATAAAGGATAAATCGACCGACAAAGAAAGGCATCGGGATACCGAAACTAGGTATATAATGATGACCGTTCAAGGGGAGCAACAAACATTACCGGCAACCGGTATATGAAAGATGAATTGCTGGGGACAAACTGCCTAATCAGAGCAATTATCCAAGAGAATGAGGGAATATCAACACCGAATATTGGATAATGATAACCGTCGAGGAGGGGATTACATCTACCGGATACTGGGTAGAAAACCACGGAAAAGTAATCGTCATCGATTAGGATGAACAAAAGGTTAACTCTACAAAGGGGAAAATAGGGTTTACAACTGCCGGAATAAGGGTAGAAAATCACAAACTCCGCCGAGCATAAGATGAATGATTACTAATTACTGAGTAATTATTCATTTATACCACGGGGAAGCATAGGAAACAGATCACAAGAAGCCAATTTAGGATCAAACTAAAGAGGCCAACTGAATCAAGACTCGTCCTAGTGAGGATATAACTCAATAGGAAATCCCATCCCAAAATATGTGTTGGGAAGAAGCAGAAACAACCGTCGTCCACGAGGATATAACTCAGTGGGGAATGCGGAAGGAAAAATAAACACTTTTTGCTTAATGGGCTGACTCTATATTGAGGGATCAGACACCGACATCTGCTTGGGAAATGTATTACCAACTAGCAGGGAATAAAAAACAAAGATATATGGCAAAGAATGCAATATGAATGTCCGAATGTTTGAAAATTATGTGCACACATGCGTGGTTTATGTATGATAAATGCTGACAAACAGACATTTCTAACACAAACAGCTCCAAGGAATAAGTACACAAACATCCGGTACTACACCTCAAGAGAGAAAACCAGGTTCACCGGAGAGTATCCAATATGATGAGGGCAAGAGAAACCAGGAAGCAAAGATCCCTGCAGGGGATGCACATCAGTGGTTCCAACTAGGGACAGGAGTTATTGCACAGATAAAAATCTGCCGCATAAGCAACTCTACTGGGGAACTTATCCAAGGGATAAAGGGATTCTGGGGATCAAACACCAAGTACCGTACTCACTAAGGAGATCACATCTGCTGAGGAGGAAAGGTCGCTACTCTACTGAAGGGAAAAGTGGTGGATATCTCACCAAGCACTCCATCCAGTAGGAAAACCACAAAAGGCTCCAGAGGAAGAAGATACAGTCATGCCAAGCATATGAACAAATGTCTTACCCTGCTAGGGATCATACCATCCTTGGGAGAGCACTGAAGATCTCCTAAGTATCCTTTCATCATTGTGAATGTTCACTTTGTTTAAAAACAAGTTATGAAAAATTCGATTATTCAAAACAATGATATTTTCTCAATTAAAGCATGCAAAACGTTTGTTGAATAGAAACAAATAAGAGTGTAAATAATTGGATAAAAGGCTCAAATTTATTAGATGGAATGGTAGTCTGCAAATGGCAAGACTCCATAGAATTTCACAAGTTTGAAATTGGTGATAGATATTGGAAAAGGGCTACATTGAACATAATGACCATTTCTCCACCAATTCTGAATCCGATGTATTTGAAGCTTCGGTTGATGATGAATGATCGGGAATCTTTGACAGATGGCAGTTGTAGAACAAAGACTTGTCAGGATGCAGTTACTTGCCAAATCCCTAATTTTTGCCTAGATTTCCCCAAGATGAGGTACTCAATCTAGAGGGATACATATATTCATTTTTCATGTCTCTAACTTTTTGCCTGGACCGCCCTTTCGGGTTTTCAATCCACCGAGACGCTCATTTTTACCTAAGCCGCCCTTTCGGGTTTTCAACTTAGTGAGCTATTCTGTTTTTATTTTTAGGCGAAGTATTTCTTGACTGCATCTGAATTCAAAGGACGAGTGAAATCCTCCCCATCCATAGTTGTCAGTATCAAAGCACCGCCTGAAAAGGCTCTCTTAACAACATATCGGCCTTCATAGTTTGGAGTCCACTTGCCCCTGGAATTGGGCGCGAAAGACAAGATTTTCTTGAGCACGAGGTCACCTTCTCGGAAGACACAAGGCTTGACGTTCTTATCAAAAGCTTTCTTCATTCTTTGCTGATACAGTTGACCATGGCACATGGCAGTCAATCTTTTCTCTTCTATCAAGTTCAATTGGTCATAACGACTCTGAACCCATTCAGCGTCAGTCAACTTGGCTTCCATCAAGACTCTTATTGATGGGATCTCCACCTCTACTGGGAGTACAACCTCCATGCCATAAACAAGAGAGAAAGGGGTTGCCCCTGTTGAAGTGCAGACAGATGTACGATATCCGTGTAAGGCAAATGGCAGCATCTCATGCCAATCTTTGTACGTGACAACCATCTTTTGGATAATCTTCTTGATATTCTTATTAGAAGCTTCAACAGCTCCATTCATCTTGGGTCTGTAAGGAGAAGAATTATGGTGTGCAATCTTGAACTCACTACACAATTCTCTCATCATTTTGTTGTTCAAGTTAGATCCATTATCAATAATGATATTATATGGCACACCATAACGGCATATGAGTTGATTCTTGATAAACTTCACGACCACCTTCCTGGTCACATTTGCATATGATGCTGCTTCAACCCACTTGGTAAAGTAATCAATTGCTACGAGAATAAATATGTGACCGTTGGACGCTTTCAGCTCTATCATGCCAATCATGTCAATTCCCCACACGGAGAAAGGCCATGGTGATGAAATCACATTCAAAAGTGTCGGGGGAATATGAATCTTATCTGCATAAATCTGACACTTATGGCATTTCTTCACATATTTGCAGCAGTCGGACTCCATTGCCAACCAATAGTAGCCTGCTCTTAACATCTTTCTAGCCATGGCATGTCCATTGGAATGAGCACCAAATGAACCCTCATGGACCTCAGTCATCAACAGGTCTGCTTCGTGTCTATCCACGCATCTGAGCAGAACTATGTCAAAATTTCTCTTGTAAAGCACTTCACCATTGAGGTAGAAACTGCCTGATAATCTCCTCAGAGTCTTCCTGTCTTTCACAGATGCCCCTGGCGGGTAAACCTGGTTCTGAAGGAAACACTTGATGTCATAATACCACGACTTATCATCTTTTGTTTCTTCTACTGCAAATACATGAGTTGGTCTGTCCAAGCGCATCACAGTGATATTGGGGACTTTATTCCAAAGTTTAACCACAATCATCGAAGCAAGTGTAGCAAAAGCGTCTGCTATCTGATTCTCATCTCGAGGAATATGATGGAAGTCAACCTCAGTAAAGAACGTCGAAATCCTTCTCGCATAATCCCTATATGGAATGAGACCAGGCTGACTCGTTTCCCATTCACCCTTAATCTGATTAACAACGAGGGTCGAATCACCATATACATCAAGATGCTTGATCCTTAGATCAATACATTCCTCCAATCCCATAATACAGGCTTCATACTCAGCCATATTATTCGTGCATTTGAAAGTTAGCCTTGCTGTAAAAGGAAAATGTGTGCCCTGAGGAGTAATAATCACTGCCCCAATACCATTTCCATATTGATTCACAGCACCATCAAACACCATACTCCATCTGGAACCAGGCTCTGGTCCTTCATCGAGTGTAGGCTCATCACAATCTTTCATTTTCAAATACAGAATCTCCTCATCTAGGAAGTCATACTGAACTGACTGATAATCTTCAATCGGCTGATGTGCCTCGATCTCCTTGTGCATCATATCATGAAACAAGGTAGTCATAGCTCGTTGATACGTGGCTCCGGCGTTCTTCAAACCGAAGGGCATCACTCGATAACAGAATGTTCCCAAAGGTGTGATGAATGTTGTCTTCTCCATATCCTCGGGTGCCATCTTAATCTGATTATATCCGGAAAATCCGTCCATAAATGAGAAGACATTGAATTTAGCGGTATTGTCTACCAACATATCAATATGTGGTAGACGAAAATCATCTTTTGGACTAGCTTTATTCAAGTCCCTATAGTCCACACACATTTGGACTTTTCCGTCTTTCTTAGTCACGTACACAATATTGGCCACCCATTGAGGATTTGTAGAAGTCACCAGAAACCCTGCATCAATTTGCTTCTGAACTTCCTCTTTGATCTTTACTGCCATATCAGGATGAGTTCTTCTGAGCTTCTGCTTCACAGGCACGCACTCAGGCTTTAAAGGTAGAAAATGTTGCACAATATATGTATCTAGACCCGGCATTTCTTCATATGACCAGGCGAAGACGTCAACATATTCTCGTAGCAATTCAATCAACCCTTTCTTAATAGATTCTTCCAGGAGTGCCCCAATCTTTACTTCTCGCACACAATCTTCAGACCCCAAGTTGACTGTTTCCAGATTCTCAAGATGCGACTAAATGATCTTCTCTTCATGCTCAAGTAGACGGGTAATCTGGTCAGGAATCTCTTCAACATCATCTTCTTCCGCCTCAAATACATGGAATTCAAAGTTGGGAGATGGTGTTGGGTCATTATGTTAAATGGGTTTGATCAACCTGCATAATGATTTTGGATATGAAAAGCTTTAGAATTCACACAAGGCAAACTATTATACAGATGAAAAGATTGATTTTATTCTATTTTTTAGGTTTTATATGATCACCAATTTCATGCAAAAAGCGAAAAGGGAAAATAATTGGAAAACAAACATTTAACATGAATCTATTGATTGAAAATATCATTATATTTATGCGCCAACAATGTCATCACTCCTCCTTTTGGCATGGGAGTAGAGTTTTTAAACACAATGAACATTACTTTGACTTATGGATAATTGTTGGAATATCCACAGCGACCCAATTATTGCAGATTCCCCCAGGGATGACGAAGTTGCCAGAATCCTCTTCGTCCTCTTCCAAGATGGCAGCAGCCTCATCGCCTTGACTGGTGTGGATGAACCCTCCACTTTTGAACAGCCCTTGCGTGTTAGAAACCCCAGATGAATAACCTATGCCAGCCCGAGACTTGTTATCTTCTAACTCAATCATTTTCCCTAAACCAGCGGTTGCACCACGCTCAATGGCCAACTTTGCATCTTTGTAGGAAGCAAATGAAAGAGTTCTCTTCTCAATAGGTTCAGCAATAGACAAAGCTTGGAAAGGAGTTCCAACTTCATCCTCAGCATCTATATATGAGAAAGAAGACAAATGGCTAACCAGGAGAGCCTTTTCTCCCCCTACCACCACCAGCTTCTTGTTCTTCACAAATTTCAGTTTCTGGTGTAGGGTGGATGTCACGGCGCCTGCCTCGTGAATCCATGGTCTGCCTAGGAGACAGCTATACGATGGGTGAATGTCCATAACCTGGAAGGTAATCTGGAAATTACTTGGTCCGATCTTGATTGGGAGATCAACTTCCCCAATCACAGTTTTGCGAGACCCATCGAAAGCCTTCACAACTACTCCACTCTGCCTCATGGGAGGCCCTTGATATGACAGTTTCGAGAGAGTGGTTTTTGGCAATACGTTCAATGATGACCCAGTGTCCACCAACACATTGGACATGGCGTCGTCTTTGCAACCCATAGATATATGTAATGCCAAGTTATGATCTCTTCCCTCCTCGGGGAGGTCAGAGTCACAAAAACTCAAGTTGTTACAAGCAGTAATGTTTGCAACAATGCTATCGAATTGTTCTATTGTGACATCGTGATCCACATATGCCACATCCAAAACCTTCTACAGAGCCTCTCGATGTGGTTCTGAATTCAAAAGCAATGATAACACATATATCTTGGATGGCGTTTATAGAAGCTGGTCTACAACATTGTACTCGCTTCTCTTGATGAGCCTCAACATCTCATCGCAGTCTTCTTTCATATTGCCGCTTAGGCCAACAGAAGAAGGAGTTATCAATGTAGAGGAGGGATTAACAACAAGTGCCGGGTTCGGAGTGCTCACAGCATTCCCAATCGGGCGTTCAACAAAATCAATATTAGTTTGAGGCTTTAAGGGTGCTAAAAATACACGACCGCTACGTGTCAGACCGCTAACATCAGCAATGTTAACAACAGATGAAGATGGCAAGGACACCTCTTTCCCATTTTCTACTGCGACATCATTGTAGCGATAAGGGACCGCTTTTTCGGAAGAGTATGGTACTGGTCCGGCAGGCTTGATGGTTAATGAGGGAGAAACCTTTTGCTTGCTACCATCATACTTGATGATAACAGGCTCGGGGATCCGAAATACTAGAGAAATTACGTTGACCTCATCAGCATCTTCGTCAACATTTTTGTTTTGAAGGATCTCAATAACTCCTTCATCCAGCATTTCTTGGACATCTTTGCGCACCTGGCGACAACCTCTTTGATTGAAAGAACAGACTCAACATCTATCGTGGTCATGCTCATAATGACTATACTCATATAGCAAACGATGCATCGCGACCAGAGATTGTCGAATATGACTGACATATTTGACTTTGTACTTGCCAGGGCAGCCCTGGACCATATTGACAGACTTCCAATGCTCGGACAATGGGTTCTTCTTTATGTTAGGACCTACGTCCTCGAAACACAAAATGCCACACCTCACAAGGTCTTGAACCTTGGTCTTCAAAGGGTAACAATTCTCCACGTCGTGGCCGGGAGCACCTGAATGGTAAACACAGTGTAATTCGGGCTTATACCACCATTGGGGGTTAGTAGGTATAGTCGGTGGGTCTCGCGGAGTAATCAACTTCCTCTCTATCAAAGAGGGATATAACTCTGCATACGTCATCGGAATAGGATCGAAGGTGACCCTTTTCCTCTCGTAACTCGTGTTGGTTTGATTACTGTTTCGAGGCTGGTAGGCCTGCTGTTGCGGACGGTGTTGTTGATGTTGATATTGCAGATATGGTTGCTGATTGTTGTTATGTTGCTGGTACTGCTGATTATCTCTGAAAACAGGTGCTATATGAGCCACCTGGTGCTAGTTACCGGCGGGACGCACGGTCTTCCTCCTCACAGAGGGTCTTCTTGGTTTCATATGGGAGGTCACAGCATGTGCCTCTCCATCTTTTTTCTTCGCGAACGACCCATAGCGTTTGGCAGAAGAGCCTTCTTCTCTGGTCAAACGTCCTTCTCTAACCCCTTCTTCTAGACACATCCCCATATTCACCATCTCAGTGAAGTCAGAAGGAGCGTTAGCGATCATCCGCTCATAATAAAAAGAACTTAAGGTCTTCAAAAAGATCTTAGTCATCTCTTTCTCTTCTAGCGGAGGCACGATCTGTGCTGCTAACTCTCGCCACCTCTGGGCATATTCTTTGAATGTTTCTTTGTCATTCAGGGACATGGCCCTCAAGTGATCCCTATCGGGAGCCATATCCACATTGTACTTGTATTGCTTGACGAAGGCCACGCCAAGATCGTTGAAGGATCGGATGTTCGCACTGTCTAAACCCATGTACCAACGCAGAGCAGCACCGGACAGACTGTCCTGAAAGTAATGGATGAGCAATTGGTCATTGTCGGTCTGAGTCGACATTTTCCTGGCATACATGACCAGGTGGCTGAGAGGACAAGTATTTCCTTTGTATTTTTCAAAGTCAGGGACCTTGAATTTCACAGGGATCTTCACATTAGGAACCAAGCAGAGTTCGGCAGCAGACTTGCCACAGATGTTGAGTTTTTCCTGATCGTCCGTTGACGTTTGGTTGTGTTAATTTTTTTTTCCCAGAGTTCTCACCTCTCCGTTGGTTTCGGTAAACGTTGAGTTTTTCCCAATCGTCTGTTGACGTTTGGTTGTGATTAGCTTTTCCCCAGTAAGTCTCCTTCTCTGTTGGTGTCGATAAACGTCGAGCTTCTCCCGTTCGTCCGTTGACGTCTAGTCGAGTCTTTCCCATTCATCCGTTGATGTCTAGTCTCCTTCTCCGTTGGTGTCGATAAACGTCGAGCTTCTCCCGTTCGTCCATTGACGTCTGGCCGAGTCTTTCCCATTCATCCGTTGATGTCTGGTCTCCTTCTCCGTTGGTGTCGATAAACGTTGAGCTTCTCCCGTTCGTCCGTTGACGTCTGGTCGAGTCCTTCCCATTCATCCGTTGATGTCTGGTTACCTCTCCGTTGGTTTCGATAAACGTCGAGTTTTTCCTAGTTGTTCGTTGACATCAAGATGTATTTCTTTTCCATTCATCCACTGATGTCTGGTTACCTCTCCGTTAGTTTCGATAAACGTCGAGTTTTTCCTAGTTGTTCGTTGACATCTAGATGTATTTCTTTTCCATTCATCCGCTGATGTCTGGTTACCTCTCCGTTGGTTTCGATAAACGTCGAGTTTTTCCTAGTTGTTCGTTGACATCTAGATGTATTTCTTTTCCATTCATCCGCTGATGTCTGGTTACCTCTCCGTTGGTTTCGATAAAGATTGAGTTTTTCCCATTCGTCCGATGACGTCTGGTTGTATCCCTTTCTCCCATTCATCCGTTGATGTTTAGGTCACCTCTCCGTTGGTTTCGATAAACGTCGAGTGTTTCCTAGTCGTCCGTTGGCGTCTAGTTGTGATTTCTATTCCCATTCATCGTCTTTCGAGGTCTGGACGTGACTATACCTTTAAGAAAAATAAAAATCCCCAGTAGAGTCATTGGTAGACATCTTGACTGGTTCAGTGACAATCAGATCCCAGTGGAAGTGGTCCTTGGTGGACAGTCCTTTCTTGGATCCCCGCAGAGTGAAAATTTCTACGGTTCTTTGGTATTCAATCCTTGTGTACCCTGAAGGTCTGACAGCCATTGCTCTCATCCGTTCGGGTTCCCAACTGATTGAATAGGGGCAGCTGTAGCACCTCAAATTTGCACCTCCCATTTGTACATACATTTTCGTTTTAGGTCATTAACATTGCATTAACATTTGCATAGTTCATTGCATGTCATCAATCAGACTGGTCAGGAGGTGTTCAGTAGTGCAAGCAAGCAAGTGCATTTTCCATGGAATCAAAGCCCTAGGGTTGGTTCAATGAGTTCATGTGACCTAGGGATCATTTTGAAGTGGTTTGGCCAAAGGTTGGAGGTTCAAAGCTCATCAGTCAAGATGCAATTCATCTGAAACCCTAGAAAGGCAACAAGTCAACTGTCAATTCAATCATGGATTTGAAGGTGGGAGATGGTTAGAGAGGCCTCATTCATGTCCATACAAGTCTCATTTGACATTTCAAACATCAACAATGAAGAATTTGAGGTCAGATCAAAAGTTTCCAAAAATAGTAAGTGACCTGTAAATTGAAATTGCCAAAAATGGAAAGGTTTTGTCCTCAAGATTACATCGTCAAGCAAGCTTCAAATGAAATTTTGTCGAACATGAAAGTTGAAGATCTTTCTCTCCCGTTTCCAAAATGTCCAAGATCATGAATTTCTCATATGTGGTTGAAAAGATATGAATCAATCATGGCCAAATGAATTTGAACTTCAAACATGCATAACTTTCACACCAAATGTCCAATTGGAGTGGCTCTTTTTGAAACATTCATGTCTTGACATGCACTATCCCATTCATGCATCATATGCCATGCATTTCCATCACAAAAATATTTGCATTTTCATTTGAATTTTGGAGGGAAAATCCAAATTTGAAAATTATGCATTGTCCATACATTTCATCACTTGCACTTGGCTCCAAACAGAATTTGAAGTGAATTGGATTCAAATTTCGTGCACTGTTCCATTCAAATTCCATGCATGAGGTGCATTGGCCAATTTGCATCCACACCTTGTTTTCACTAATTACACTTGCATTGCTTAAGCATGATTAACAAACAGGATTAAGAGCTCATATATAAGCCAAAGCATAACAAAATTCAGGATGAACACATCACAATTCTCAGATCTGAAATTTTTCTTCACTTTGTTCTCTCACTTTTTCTTCAATTTTCTTCATATACATTGCATCTTCCTCAAATGATTCATGATCCATAAGCATAATTGAGCATTTTGGAAGCAAGATTCAGAGGATTACGTGCAGATTTGAAGCTGTTAAAGTTCACACTCATCCATGGTAGTTGGAGATTCAAGCAAGATCAAGCACGATTAACATTCAAACCTTCCTCCATTCATTCATCCAAGAGCTTGTGAAGATCTGTTTCTACTTTCCAAGGCCTAAATCCATTGATTTCACTTCTGCATCTTCTTGAAGGTCAGAATTCGATTCCATTAATTCTTGAAATGTTTAGGTGCTTATTGTAGATCATGCAACACTGAGTAAACTGAGCTTCATATCATTCATTTTCATGAAGTATTGTGTTAGTTATGCTAGATCTAAGTTTGACATGTGAAACTTCTTGTGTTCGATTTGCTGGATATATGTTGATTCATGTTAAACCAAGCCTGGATTCATGTTGTATGATGTGAAAGGAACACGATGATATGTTCATTTTGAATTTCTGTGCACATGTGTTCTTGAGCGTATGAACATGATGAATGTTGATGAAGGAGCTAGGGTTTTATGTTTCCAGAACCTGTTTGATCTTGCCAGCGCCTGTTTGCATGTTTTTGGATGTTAATAGACATGTAGTGGTCCACGTGGTGTCTGCTTGGCATAATGATTGGCCAGGAGCGCTCAACATTGCCACATCATATTAGTGAAACGCTGAGTTTCACATGAAGCGCGCCTGTTTCAAATATATACTCCCTTCGATTCTGGCTGAGGACAAGTTCCAATATTGCCTTTGCATTTTATTTCATTGTTCTTCATGCCATTCCACATGCTTCATTCATGTTTTTTTTATTTCACTCTTAAAATTCATAACTCAATGAATAATCATCCAAATAATGTGTGGATTTTTGCATTGTTCTCCTTGTTGTGTCTAGTATTTTTTGGTTATTTTTCCGGAAATTGTGCTCGGTTGGAAATTAATTTGTCTTAGGGATTGTGCACATGTATGCTTTTTGAACCTTGCTTGCCATATGATTTGTGAAATGATGAGTTTTAATCCAATGCTTTTGAAATTTGGTATGCTTAAACTAGACATCTTGCTGGACATTTTGATGTTGAGTTTGCATTTTTATCATTTGTGGTTGTTGAGATATGCTCATGTTAATGTAGGTGTAACAATGTGTGTCACACCTTTGCTTGCTCAACTTGATGAATTTCTTTTCCATGCCAAATGAATTCCAATTGATGTGATTTCTTGCATGATGCTTCTGTTGGATGTTGTGTTTGATCATGAATATTCTTGGAATTTTGGGATTCATTTCTGATTTCTTTGAGTTTTTTCTTTCTAGATTGTCATTTGTGAGCCTTTGAATGGTCTTGAACTTCCATGATTTGTGAAATGCTTATGCTTTATCATATGGATGTGAAATTTTGCACATTGTTTATAGACACATTGAAGTTTTTTTTGGCTTTGATTGGACTTCTTTACCATGTACCAATTCTGTTTTAGGCCTGTGTTAAGTTGATGTATCAAATTGTGCCCCATTTGAGCTTGTTTGTGCTTGCCTTGCCTTATGCATTTTCTTTACCATGCCTAATCATGTCCAATTGCCTTGATTTTTGGTGTGTTGACCATGTTGAGTGTTCTGTTTAACCATGATTTTTCTTGAGATTAATTGAATCATTTTTAAATTAATGTGCATTTGTTCATTCTGTTGCTTCAATGAGCTTTCAACTTGCATGCCTTGCCATGATTGATTTGTGAAATGAATTTGGTTGATGCTATTGACATAAGACCTTTTGGATTATGTTCTTAATTGGTTGAGTTTGATTCATGTCAATTTTCATGTTCTGTTTTGAATTGTTTCTCCCTCTTTGACCCTAGGCCTTGTCCTAGTGGTTTGCCTCTCATGTTTGAGCTTTGTTTTCAGGTTAAGAAGCACATGGCCATAAGAGGATTGATTCATTTGCTTGAGTTGGATTATTTGGTTGATGTTGACTAATCTTGAGTTGTTTTGTAGGTTGATTGTAGCTAATTTAAGTTGAGCTTGTGCCTTGCATCTTGTTGCATTGCTTGTTTGACTGTGTACAGTTGACTGTTGACTATTGTTTGTCTGTTTAACGTTTTGAGTTGTATACTGATTGAGTTGGATTGTTTTCAGGTACATTAGTTGCTTAAGTTCATTGTGAACTTGCTTTTGCTTTGCTTGGTTGCTTAACCATTTGAGGTATAGCTTCTCTGACTTCATGTAGTCTGGAAGACCTGTCCTGTTACTTGGGCAGGCACCTGTCTGAAGTCCTCCTTAAGAGGCAAAGCTTGTGTTTGTTTATTTTTGTGCCAAGCAGGAAAAGACCTTTGATAAGGCAATTGGCAGATAAAAGAGATGTGCAATCCATCTCCTGCCATTCAGTGTGTCATCCCTTTGCTCACATTACATGTTGATGCATTGTGGATAGTAACCCAAGATCTTTATTGAGTCAGTCACCTGTGGATAGAAGAGTTCATGCTTTCTGAACTCCCACACTTTCATTCGAGTCAAGCTCTCCCAGGCCAGGGATAAGAGCTGTGAAGTCTTATCTTCACTTCCCATTTCATCTGCTTCACCCTAACTCTCAATGTTAGGGTTAAGAGCTAACTACACCCGATTCCAGTTGGCTTGTGTTTCACAGCCTAGCCTTGTGTGAGCCCACTTTGTTTGTATATAGTGTGTGCTAATTGTGTGTATGATTGCTTTGCCTGTGTTGTTTAGGTTTAGGTTGCTCCCTTTGCAAGTTAGATAGAAACCTCAACCTAGGACTATGGTGAATTTGCATGATAACTATTAGGCTCGAGTTAGTCTCCCTAGTAGTTTGTCTTTCCCAGTCTCTGGTTAGGCTAGTCCTTTGTCCCTGCATAGGGGAACTACGTCGCCCTGATCCTCATACCAGATGAGGTACGTAGGCAGGAGATGAGCTGATCTCTCCGGGCGCCCCTTTTCGTTTTGTCTTGTGTGTGTTAGGAGATGGATGTAAGACCAGTGATTGGCATTCCGTATCCTATTGTTGTGTGCTTGGAGTCCGATGTAAGTCCAGCAATTGGCATTTGGTTTCCTGTGTGTGTGTTTGTTGGTTCGGAGTCTGATGTAAGTCCAGCGATTGGCATTCGATCTCCATGTTTGCCTGTTTGTGTGGAGTCTGACGTAAGTCCAGCGATTGGCAGTCGGTTTCCCGTGTGGGTTTTGTTTGGCGTGCGTTAGCCGAGCTACGAGTGCTCTGATTCTTCTTTAGTCCAAGAAGATACGTATGCATAGGGTGCGACATCCTAGCGAGCACGTTCCCCCTGTCCCGAACTACGTCGACTCTGATGTTTGTGCCTGACAGACTATGTAGGCCCAGGATGCGATATCCTGCCGAGTTAGTTTCTTTTGTTTTCTGTGTCTCTTTTCAGCCAGTGTTTGATGTTTGTGAGCAGTGTTTAGCAACCTTTATCCTTCCTTTTGTGCGTGGATCCCGTCGAGTACGACGGATGCGTAGGGGTGCTAATACCTTCCCTTCGCATAACCGACTCCCGATCCCATCTCTCTGGTCGTGAGACCATGTCTTTTCCAGGTTTACTTTGAGCGTTTCCTTTCCCGCCTTTGGGATAAATAACGCACGGTGGCGGCTCTGTTGTTTCGTTTTCCCGCCGGTTTTTTCGTGTAATGCGACAGCTGGCGACTCTGCTGGGGATAGAGAGAAGTTGACCTCTAGCTGGTCCATCTTCCCTAAGTGAGTCTCTCCTAGCGCTCTCTAGGATAGGGTTTGGTTGCTTTTGTTGTTTCGTTTATTGCATTTATGATTATTATGTTGTGTATATATTTGCATAAATGTTTGCATGCATCATACTATCATTGTGCTGTCTTCTGTACAGGTGGTTCCTCTGATTTGGGGTGGGTGTTCTGAGTGGGGCTAAAACCCAGGCCCGAGTATACACCTAGGATTAGCGTTATCTCACGTCTCCTCACTTGCGGTATCAGCATGTTGTTGCGACGTGACATACCACAGTCGGACGAGGTTCATTTGAGAGAGTCCTTCCATTTGGAGTTATTCCACTCAGGTTGGATTATCTCATCTGAGCTATTGACTTCGGTGACCGATCTTTCCCGGATCTTTGGTTTAGACGATCTTAAGAGAGCTGCAACGGCACACCCGAAAGGGCAAACACGTTGAGTATCTTTGCCCGATTATCGAAACCATTATCCGCCTTAGGATG
The DNA here is from genome assembly GCF_024323335.1 of Lathyrus oleraceus. Lineage (NCBI taxonomy): Eukaryota > Viridiplantae > Streptophyta > Magnoliopsida > Fabales > Fabaceae > Lathyrus > Lathyrus oleraceus. The sequence continues at coordinate 401,719,443 of NC_066585.1, read as the reverse complement.
ACCTTGTTAGAATTCGCATGTGAGGGGAGGGTTTGATTCTTGCAAGTACAGGTTTCCGTCAGTAATTCTGTGATGATGACTATGGTTCATTTGAATTTATGGGTCCTTATTCCTGGACGCCGGAGGTTTGTCCGTGATATCCATCAGCGGGTTCCGTTTATTTCGGTTCCCTAGGCTGAATTTGAAGGCACTTGTTCAGAGGATCTTGTGACTACCTGTCCAGAGATTGTCCTGTGATGAGGGTGATATATCCCCTGTTCTGTTTATTTCGGAACTTCCCAAGTTGGATTTGCGGTTACTCGGGCCCTCAGATGATTGTAATCAGTTCAAATACCGGCCCAGTATAGTTGATCTTCAGATGACTTGGAAGATGGCACAGTGACCTGCCTGCATGCATTTGCATCATTCCCATTTCGCATTCATCTGCATTTAACCCATGTCTATCCGTACTCAGGGTCCATTTTTGATTGAGATTCTGGACGAGAGACATCCGGATGTCAGAATGTTGTTGTTGAAATATTATCCGTCTCAATGAAGCTAGAACCAAAGGGCATTCCTCATACGGATAGACATTGCATGCGTGAGTCATACTAACCTATTTGCTGTTTTGTAGGTGTCTAGCTGGTGTGCATAGCTCTTCCGTCCAGATACTTGGCCAGACTCAACAAATCCAAGTTGATGGATCCACTCAACGCTGACATTCTCGAACTGAAAGAGATGATGAGGGAGTTGTTCTGTGTTGTGCAAGGGCTTGCCTTGGGGCAGAAAACAATTGCTGAGAGGTTGGAGAAGATTGAGAAATGGATGATAGAGGAGAAAGTTCAGGGAAAGGCTCCGTCGTCCGCAATAAAAAACCCCTTTGGCACTGTAGTAAAGAAGCTCTCTGGCAGTGGTCAGCTCAAGAAAGAGGTTGAGTCAAGTGGTGTGCCGGCAAAAAAGGAACGCGGTCAGGAGCGGTACCACCCTTATGCTGCCACAGTAACCACTCCTGTTGGTAATCCATCTGTACAACAACAACCACTACCTCAACAGAAGGCGCCGAAAGCTAAGAGCCAAGTGAAGAAGGGGACGGATCGTCAGTTTGATAAGCCACCCGTGACTTATACCCTTCTATTCAAAAGGTTGAGGGATCTAGGGTTAGTTCGGCCATGGATATTGATTCCTGTAGCACCGCATCGGAGGCCTGCAAATTACGATGAGAATACCAGGTGCGAGTTCCATTCTGGGGCACCCGGACATAACATTGAGGGTTGTAGAGCTTTCAAGCACGTCGTCCAGGACATGGTGGATTCTAAGGCCATCAGTTTGGCGCCAACATTGAATGTTAACGCTAACCCCGTGCCAGGTCCCGTGGGGGTGAAGGTGATGTCAAAGGATAAGAGAGGAACAGATGTGCCTGAGGGGGATCAGTTAAAAACTTTGGTGTCTGTGGTCTCAACACATCTGATAAAGAGAGGAACTTTCCCTAGTGTTGATAACTGTTGTGCAGCTGTTGCCACAAGTGGGTGTGCAATGATGAGGGAGACGACTCAGAAGATGTCGGAAGTAGAAATGGACGGTGAAAAATTTGAAACACCGAGTCAGGCAGTTGAAACCGTCAAGGTAGAGAATGCCATTCTTGCTGAGAAAGAGAAGAAGCTGTCCATTTCTTCTTACAAACAGGCCATGGAAGTGGTGAAGAATGGAGAAGCACTAGGCTGGGGGAAGATCATAGACATTGTGGTGAAAGCGGATATGTTCGGGATTGACTATCAGCCAGATCAAGACTTGTCTAGACAAAGCAGAGGACGTCGTCCACCGTTCACATTCGTCAGTGCCGGAATGCTGGATCCGGGTCACGCCTGTACGGTGGGTGAAGAGATCGACAGTGACCGCGAGCTTGAGTTGTGGATAAAATCGTGCGTACCATGGAACTGGAAGGCCTCAAAGATCACCACTGTCACTCGTCCAGAAGAGTAGTATTTCTGTGTTTCAATTCTGTTTGCATGAAAGCCATACGTTTTGCCCAAAACGTAATGGTCCATTGTAAGGGCCATCTCATGTGTTTCATTTTGCAACATTCTGCATCATTAATAAATGGATGTTTTTGTGATTAAAAGCGGTGTTCCCTGTTTTTCATTTATTTTTGCAGTTTAAAAATAAAAAAATAAAAATGGCAATGTTTATTTTCATTTTTCTTTCCTTTTGATCTATCTTGTTCCGACCTCAAAAGTGACTATCCTCCTGATCTCATTGATAACAATTCGGTTACACCTCTGTATGACTTCGACAATCCGATCTATCATGCCAAAGAATAAGACGAAGAAGATTGTGATCTGCTGGAATTAGCCAGGTTGTTGAGACAAGAGGAGAGGGGGATTCAACCGCACGAGGAGCGATTCGAGATTGTTATTCCAGGCACCGCCGAGGTCAGAAAGGAAGTGAAAGTTGGGGGCCACTTCAGAGGCAAATGCCGAGAGCAGAATGGTAGCACTGTTAAAAGAGCATGTGGATACCTTCGCCTGGTTGTATCAGGATATGCCAGGGTCGGATACCAATGTCGTTGTGCACAAGCTACCATTGATAGAAGTTTGTCCTCTAGAGAAGCAGAACGCCGGTGCCACGTATCAGAGTGACTTTGTTTCATGATATGATTCATCGTGGAATCAAATGCTATGTTGATGACATGATAGCAAAGTCTCAAGCAGAAGGGGGGCATCTGGTGGATCCAGGACAAGTTGTTTGACCGGTTAAGACAACTCAGACTGAGGTTGAGTCCAAATCAGTGCACTTGTGGAGTGCTGTCCGGTAAACTGCTGAGGTTTATTGTGAGCGGATAAGAGGAATCGAGGTTGATCCTTCTAAAAAAAAAAAAAAGGGGAAAAAGAAAGAAAAGAAAAGCAAAAGAAAAAACAATACCAGAAATGCCTGAACCGAAAAAGAGATCAAACGGTCAGGTAGAATAATGATTGCCAAGGGGCATTGAAAGATAAAAGAATAAGTTGTAGGAACCTCTGATTCTGATGCCTCATATGGAAGGAACAACTGTTAATCTGGTACTTGACAGCCCTCGAGGGATCTATGAGGTGTGTACTGGGGCGGCATGACGAGTCTGGTCGAAAAGAGCATGCAATTTACCTTAGCAAAAAGTTTATCGACTGTGAAATAATACATTCACTGCTCGAGAAAACTTGCTGTACTTTGGCATAGGCTGCTCGCCGACTGAGACAGTATATGCTGGTTCATACCACTTCGTGGATTTCCAAGACGGATACGATTAAGTATGTGCTTGAGAAGCTAGCATTGACCGGACGGGTTGCGAGAGGGAAACTGATTTTGATTGAATACGATATTCAGTACACCTCTCAGAAAGCAATCGAGGGGAGTGTAATGTCTGATTATCTCGCCCAGCAACCCATTGAGGATTATCAACCAAGGAAGATTGAGTTCCCTGATGAGGACATCTCGAGGTGCTCAAATCGAAAGATTGTGAGGAAACGATCCCGGAGGAGGGGCCCGACCCCGAATCCGAACGGATTCTGATGTCTGATGGGGTTAATGTGAATGAGTTAGTGCTGCTTTGGTTACGCCGAAAAGATCTCACATTCCTTTTGTTGCCCGGATAACATTTGAATGCACCAACAATGGTGGCTGAGTACGAAGCTTGTATCCTGGGTATCGAACCTCGGGGCATGCATCTACTGGGGCAATGCCTTATGCGCATGAGTATGAGGAGGAATCCGTGCTACCATTTGAGGTCCTAATTGTAGAAGGCTGAATGAATAAGGACTCGGTATGACGCGTTGAGCCTGACTAAGGAAAAGAAGCTGACAGTTATTTGTCATGAGCAGTGAAACGTGCTTATGGCTGAAAAGTGCGACCTCGTGCGTATCATGTGGGAGACGTGTTGTTAAAAAGGATCCTTCCTCCTCAAGACGATCGAGGGGCAAGTGGACACATAATTATGGATCCCATCCGTGGTCAAGAAGGCGTTCTCTGGCAGAGCCTTGTTGTTAACGACCATGAAGGGCGAAGATTTTCCACCCCTTGTGAATGCAGATGCAGATAAAAGATACTTCGTGAAAGGGACCCGCTGGACGAAAAGAATCAAAGAGTCCAGGCAAAAATGGGCATCCCGGCGAACCGAAAAAAAAAGGAAAAAGGTTCGGGCAAAAATTAGGGATAAAGAATAAGAGAGAAAAAACTGTACACTTGGCAAGTCGAAAACCCCACAGGGCGACTTGGGCAAAAAAGGGTATCCCGGTGGACTGAAAACCCGAAAGGGCGGTCCAGGCAAAAGAGGGATTGAAACGAACAACTGCGTCTAGCATGGTCGTTTGTTCTTGAGATATGACTTGGATAATCTCAGACAGAGATCGATCGGAAGCGTCTTGTTCAGAAGACAGAAAGTATGGAAAGTCTTGAGGACATATGGGGTATAACCGAGTTGGAACTCGATGAGATCACGGTTTCACATTGCCATTAGGATAGATTTTTTCCTTTTGTGCGCAATCACCTCTTTTCAGGGTTTGCTTCCTGTGTGTTGCTCGGTTCTGAGCCCCGTTTTTGTTTCAGTCAATAAAAGTGCATGTTCAGTCAAATAAATTTTGTTTTTTGTTTTCATTACCGCTTTGATTGCAAAAACATCCGTTTATTTTTGATAGGAATATTTGCATTTTGAAAGATAGGGGTCCCTTCCGATGCATGCTTATAAGATTGAAATCTGGAAATCTTATTCGGAAGTTTGAGTGACCTAGGTGTTGAAATGTTGGCACGCCTGGGGCACGCTTTTATCTAACGATTTCTTGTGCAGGTGCTGTTAGATATCTTCATTCGCTCGCAGGTTGTGATATGAAACCTTTTGACAAAAAGAGATCCCCGCAGAGTCCAATCCGGGGCAAGGGATAGAAGAACGGTGAAAAGACGACGAAAGAAGGACGACGATCCTAGAGGGTAATCAAGAAGACTCTTCAAAGTATGTGGAATGGAAAGCTTGTATGAGTCCCAGGAGTTCGATCTCCGTGGAGTACGGAGAAGTCGGGAATACAAGGTGATGAATCAGAAAAGTCCAGATGAGTCTGGGAGTTCTCAAAAGTGGAAAGTCAACACTGTGGTGGGATGGTGAACACCAGTATTTGACGAGTCGACGGACGGTCCGTGTCCAATAGGCTGTATTTCCCCAATGGGTTTGAGAGTGTTATCTCCCTGGCAGATTCGAGATCGGTGTTTCCTCAGCAAGTCTGAAGGTTACTGTCTTCCCAGCAGAGGTTGTGTTGATGGTTTTCCCCCAGCAAGGTCCCCAAGCGGATCGGGTCCGGTGAAATTATCCCCAGTAGAGATAAGCATTGTTTGCTCCCCTTAGCAGGGTAGTCCCCAAGCAGTTCGGGTTCGATGGAGGTCATCCCCAGCAAGGTTTGTCTTTCCCCAGCAGGGTGGAAGTTGACGTGGTATTGAAATCTTCAGCATAGTTCCTTGAGCTCCCCGGTGTTGTCTCTGAAAGAGACGGGTTTTTATGCATTCATCATTTAGATAAGCATAGCATATTGCATCATTAGTGCGTAGCATTTCCATGATCATGGGGCATTACGCTAAAAAAAACTCATGCATCAGCATTGCAAACATGTCCATCAGCCCAAGGCAGTGGTGGCCATCCGAGAATGGGTTGTCAGAAAGAGTTTAGCATCGCGCCATTGGATTGATTTCAGAATTGAGTTCCCCAACATGGTTGAGAGGTTGGTGTTTTCCCAACAAGTAACCCCTTAGTTGAGCGGGTATCCCCAACATTGCTACTCCCCACAAAACTGGTAGCATCTTGCAAGCTTGGATCGATTCCCCTAGCAGATGTGGGTGTGTCTGATCTCTCCATATAGAGTCGACCCCTTAGGAAGAAAGTGTTTGTCATTTCATTCTGCACTCCCCACTGAGTTATATCCTCGTGGATGACGGTTGTTTCCATTCCTTCCCTACACACATAATGGGATGGGTTTTCCCTATTGAGTTCTTTCCTCATTAGGATGAGTCTTGATTCAGTCTGCCTTTTTGGATAGATCCTAAACTGGCTTCCTTGTGGCTGTCTCTTGTGCTTCCCTGTGGTATAAATGAATAGTTGCTCACTAACCGGCACTTATTCCTCTTATCCTCAGCGGAAGTTGTTGGCTACTACCTGCAAACCAGCAGTTGTACGTCCTATCTTTTTGGTCTTCTACCTACTAACTGGTAGATGTGAATCCTCTGTTCTCCCCTTGGTGGAGTTAACCCTTTGTGCTCATCCTAGTTGATGATGGTTACTTTTCCGTGGTTTTCTACCTACTAACCGGTAGATGTAATCCCCTCTTCTTGGTTATCATTATCCAGTTTTGGTATTGATATTCCTTTCCCCTTTTGGATGTTTGCTTTGATTAAGCAATCTTATCCCCAGCGGGTCTTCCCCCTTCCTTTTGGATAATTTCTCCGAGTAAGCAATTTTATCCTCAGTGGGTCCTTTTTCATTCACCGTTTGCTGGTAATGTTTGTGGTTTCCCCTTTTGATTGGTCGTCCTTTGCATACCTAGTCTGGTATCCCGAATGCCTTTCTTTTCGGTCGATTTATCCATTTAACAACCTACAACCCGGTTATGGATAATCTTCCATGTGAGTGTATTATCTACGTTTTGACGGCTATAGATAATATATCTCATGCACTCTTTGGCTGAACTCTTTGTTTGTTTCCCCAACTGAGTAAGATTCGTATTCCTTGTGGAATTGAATGTCCATCCTCTAACAAGATTGCTTTTCTAGCCCTCTTCAGGATGATGAGTGTTTTGGAATACAAACCAATTCACGCTTTGGTCGGCCACCTGTTTTATGCCTACAACCCAGTATCCTTGGTGTTCCTTCCTGTCTGCTCCCTGTCGTGACCTTTGATCCCCAGTGAGCTACCTCTCCATTGGTTTCGATAAACGTCGAGTTTTTCCTAGTTGTTCGTTGACATCTAGATGTATTTCTTTTCCATTCATCCGCTGATGTCTGGTTACCTCTCCGTTGGTTTCGATAAACGTCGAGTTTTTCCTAGTTGTTCGTTGACATCTAGATGTATTTCTTTTCCATTCATCCGCTGATGTCTGGTTACCTCTCCGTTGGTTTCGATAAACGTCGAGTTTTTCCTAGTTGTTCGTTGACATCTAGATGTATTTCTTTTCCATTCATCCGCTGATGTCTGGTTACCTCTCTGTTGGTTTCGATAAACGTTGAGTTTTTCCCATTCGTCCGATGACGTCTGGTTGTATCCCTTTCTCCCATTCATCCGTTGATGTTTAAGTCACCTCTCCGTTGGTTTCGATAAACGTCGAGTGTTTCCTAGTCGTCCGTTGGCGTCTAGTTGTGATTTCTATTCCCATTCATCGTCTTTCGATGTCTGGACGTGACTATACCTTTAAGAAAAATAAAAATCCCCAGTAGAGTCATTGGTAGACATCTTGACTTGTTCAGTGACAATCAGATCCCAGTGGAAGTGGTCCTTGGTGGACAGTCCTTTCTTGGATCCCCGCAGAGTGAAAATTTCTACGGTTCTTTGGTATTCAATCCCTGTGTACCCTGAAGGTCTGACAGCCATTGCTCTCATCCGTTCGGGTTGCCAACTGATTAAATAGGGGCAGCTGTAGCACCTCAAATTTGCACCTCCCATTTGTACATACATTTTCGTTTTAGGTCATTAACATTGCATTAACATTTGCATAGTTCATTGCATGTCATCAATCAGACTGGTCAGGAGGTGTTCAGTAGTGCAAGCAAGCAAGTGCATTTTCCATGGAATCAAAGTCCTAGGGTTGGTTCAATGAGTTCATGTGACCTAGGGATCATTTTGAAGTGGTTTGGCCAATGGTTGGAGGTTCAAAGCTCATCAGTCAAGATGCAATTCATCTGAAACCCTAGAAAGTCAACAAGTCAACTGTCAATTCAATCATGGATTTGAAGGTGGGAGATGGTTAGAGAGGCCTCATTCATGTCCATACAAGTCTCATTTGACATTTCAAACATCAACAATGAAGAATTTGAGGTCAGATCAAAAGTTTCCAAAAATAGTAAGTGACCTGTAATTTGAAATTGCCAAAAATGGAAAGGTTTTGTCCTCAAGATTACATCATCAAGCAAGCTTCAAATGAAATTTTGTCCAACATGAAAGTTGAATATCTTTCTCTCCCCTTTCCAAAATGTCCAAGATCATGAATTTCTCATGTGTGGTTTAAAAGATATGGATCAATCATGGCCAAATGAATTTGAACTTCAAACATGCATAACTTTCACACCAAATGTCCAATTGGAGTGGCTCTTTTTGAAACATTCATGTCTTGACATGCACTATCCCATTCATGCATCATATGCCATGCATTTCCATCACAAAAATATTTGCATTTTCATTTGAATTTTGGAGGGAAAATCCAAATTTGAAAATTATGCATTGTCCATACATTTCATCACTTGCACTTGGCTCCAAACAGAATTTGAAGTGAATTGGATTCAAATTTCGTGCACTGTTCCATTCAAATTCCATGCATGAGGTGCATTGGCCAATTTGCATCCACACCTTGTTTTCACTAATTACACTTGCATTGCTTAAGCATGATTAACAAACAGGATTAAGAGCTCATATATAAGCCAAAGCATAACAGAATTCAGGATGAACACATCACAATTCTCAGATCTGAAATTTTTCTTCACTTTGTTCTCTCACTTTTTCTTCAATTTTCTTCATATACATTGCATCTTCCTCGAATGATTCATGATCCATAAGCATAATTGAGCATTTTGGAAGCAAGATTCAGAGGATTACGTGCAGATTTGAAGCTGTTAAAGTTCACACTCATCCATGGTAGTTGGAGATTCAAGCAAGATCAAGCACGATTAACATTCAAACCTTCCTCCATTCATTCATCCAAGAGCTTGTGAAGATTTGTTTCTACTTTCCAGGGCCTAAATCCATTGATTTCACTTCTGCATCTTCTTGAAGGTCAGAATTCGATTCCATTAATTCTTGAAGTATTGTGTTAGTTATGCTAGATCTAAGTTTGACATGTGAAACTTCTTGTGTTCGATTTGCTGGATATATGTTGATTCATGTTAAACCAAGGCTGGATTCATGTTGTATGATGTGAAAGGAACACGATGATACGTTCATTTTGAATTTCTGTGCACATGTGTTCTTGAGCGTATGAACATGATGAATGTTGATGAAGGATCTAGGGTTTTATGTTTCCAGAACCTGTTTGATCTTGCCAGCGCCTGTTTGCATGTTTTTGGATGTTAATAGACATGTAGTGGTCCACGTGGTGTCTGCTTGGCATAATGATTGGCCAGGAGCGCTCAGCATAGCCACATCATATTAGTGAAACGCTGAGTTTCACATGAAGCGCGCCTGTTTCAAATATATACTCCCTTCGATTCTGGCTGAGGACAAGTTCCAATATTGCCTTTGCATTTTATTTCATTGTTCTTCATGCCATTCCACATGCTTCATTCATGTTTTTTTTATTTCACTCTTAAAATTCATAACTCAATGAATAATCATCCAAATAATGTGTGGATTTTTGCATTGTTCTCCTTGTTGTGTCTAGTATTTTTTGGTTATTTTTCCAGAAATTGTGCTCGGTTGGAAATTAATTTGTCTTAGGGATTATGCACATGTATGCTTTTTGAACCTTGCTTGCCATATGCTTTGTGAAATGATGAGTTTTAATCCAATGCTTTTGAAATTTGGTATGCTTAAACTAGACATCTTGCTGGACATTTTGATGTTGAGTTTGCATTTTTATCATTTGTGGTTGCTGAGATATGCTCATGTTAATGTAGGTGTAACAATGTGTGTCACACCTTTGCTTGCTCAACTTGATGAATTTCTTTTCCATGCCAAATAAATTCCAATTGACGTGATTTTTTTCATGATGCTTCTGTTGGATGTTGTGTTTGATCATGAATATTCTTGGAATTTTGGGATTCATTTCTGATTTCTTTGAGATTTTTCTTTCTAGATTGTCATTTGTGAGCCTTTGAATGGTCTTGAACTTCCATGATTTGTGAAATGATTATGCTTTATCATATGGATGTGAAATTTTGCACATTGTTTATAGACACATTGAAGTTTTTTTTGGCTTTGATTGGACTTCTTTACCATGTACCAATTCTGTTTTAGGCCTGTGTTAAGTTGATGTATCAAATTGTGCCCCATTTGAGCTTGTTTGTGCTTGCCTTGCCTTATGCATTTTCTTTACCATGCCTAATCATGTCCAATTGCCTTGATTTTTGGTGTGTTGACCATGTTGAGTGTTTTGTTTAACCATGATTTTTCTTGAGATTAATTGAATCATTTTTGAATTAATGTGCATTTGTTCATTCTGTTGCTTCAATGAGCTTTCAACTTGCATGCCTTGCCATGATTGATTTGTGAAATGAATTTGGTTGATGCTATTGACATGAGACCTTTTGGATTATGTTATTAATTGGTTGAGTTTGATTCATGTCAATTTTCATGTTCTGTTTTGAATTGTTTCTCCCTCTTTGACCCTAGGCCTTGTCCTAGTGGTTTGCCTCTCATGTTTGAGCTTTGTTTTCAGGTTAAGAAGCACATGGCCATAAGAGGATTAATTCATTTGCTTGAGTTGGATTATTTGGTTGATGTTGACTAATCTTGAGTTGTTTTGTAGGTTGATTGTAGCTAATTTAAGTTGAGCTTGTGCCTTGCATCTTGTTGCATTGCTTGTTTGACTGTGTACAGTTGATTGTTGACTATTGTTTGTCTGTTTAACGTTTTGAGTTGTATACTGATTGAGTTGGATTGTTTTCAGGTACATTAGTTGCTTAAGTTCATTGTGAACTTGCTTTTTCTTTGCTTGGTTGCTTAACCATTTGAGGTATAGCTTCTCTGACTTCATGTAGTCTGGAAGACCTGTCCTGTTACTTGGGCAGGCACCTGTCTGAAGTCCTCCTTAAGAGGCAATGCTTGTGTTTGTTTATTTTTGTGCCAAGCAGGAAAAGACCTTTGATAAGGCAATTGGCAGATAAAAGAGATGTGCAATCCATCTCCTGCCATTCAGTGTGTCATCCCTTTGCTCATATTACATGTTGATGCATTGTGGATAGTAACCCAAGATCTTTGTTGAGTCAGTCACCTGTGGATAGAAGAGTTCCTGCTTTCTGAACTCCCACACTTTCATTCGAGTCAAGCTCTCCCAGGCCAGGGATAAGAGCTGTGAAGTCTTATCTTCACTTCCCATTTCATCTGCTTCACCCTAACTCTCAATGTTAGGGTTAAGAGCTAACTACACCCGATTCCAGTTGGCTTGTGTTTCACAGCCTAGCCTTGTGTGAGCCCACTTTGTTTGTATATAGTGTGTGCTAATTGTGTGTATGATTGCTTTGCCTGTGTTGTTTAGGTTTAGCTTACTCCCTGTGCAATTTGCATGATAACTATTAGGCTCGAGTTAGTCTCCCTAGTAGTTTGTGTTTCCCAGTCTCTGGTTAGGCTAGTCCTTTGTCCTTGCGTAGGGGAACTACGTCGCCCTGATCCTTATACCAGATGAGGTACGTAGGCAGGAGATGACCTGATCTCTCCGGGCGCCCCTTTTCGTTTTGTCTTGTGTGTGTTAGGAGATGGATGTAAGACCAGCGATTGGCATTCCGTATCCTATTGTTGTGTGCTTGGAGTCCGATGTAAGTCCAGCAATTGGCATTTGGTTTCCTGTGTGTGTGTTTGTTGGTTCGGAGTCTGATGTAAGTCCAGCGATTGGCATTCGATCTCCATGTTTGCCTGTTTGTGTGGAGTCTGACGTAAGTCCAACGATTGGCAGTCGGTTTCCCGTGTGGGTTTTCTTTGGCGTGCGTTAGCCGAGCTACGAGTGCTCTGATTCTTCTTTAGTCCAAGAAGATACGTATGCATAGGGTGCGACATCCTAGCGAGCACGTTCCCCCTTGTAACACCCCAAAATTTGCCCTCCTCATTCATGCATTCACTTTTTAGGTCATTTAGCATTTCATGCCATATTGCATCGCGTCAATCAGAATTAGCTCCAAGAAGCTCGAACATCATCCAGGACACTTTGGGGGTTCTACTTAGACGGTCAGTCAACGCAAGGAATAGACTTGAGGTACTACCAACAGGTCCGATTGGGGCCTATTCACCGTGCAAATTGCCAGACTTGAAGAAGCAAGAATCGGCTGATGAGCTGTCATGCTCGCTAGGCGAGCAGATGCTTCGCCTAGCGAAGAACACTGTCATGCTCGCTAGGCGAGCAGATCCTTCGCTAGGCGAAGGGCGCGCATTTTAGAAAATATCAGAAAGCTTTGGGCCTCAGCTGACCTCATTCCAAGCCCATTACCCACGAAATCAGTCTATAAATACTGAAGATTCAGTAGAGGAAAAGAGACTTGGGAATTACACTGGGAGAACCACGGGAGAAAGATCTTGAGAGAAGGAGATCTAGGAATTACTCTGCAGCAACCTTCAGGCAGCTCTGAGGAGTTCACTCCGATTCACACGCTCTTTTGCCTCCGCCTCACACAAACCTAACAGAGCTTCACAAATCCAGCCGCGCAGTTCGATCGATCTCTCTCAGCAGGTATGCCTTTGTTCCTACTACTTTACGCCTTGAATTTGAATATTATGAATGTATGAGGTAACATCAGGTGTTGCCCACGGGTTTATGTATGTGTATAAATATATGAACAATGCATCGGATGTTTTAATTTCGTTTCTGAGATGAATCCCATAGGGTTCGGAGTCCTTAACATCGTGCAGGTATCAACGAGAAATCCAAAACCCGCAGGCCCTCGCTAGCCGCTTCGCTAGGCGAGCCTGTAGCGACGCTTCGCTAAGCCTTTGCTAGGCGAAGCAGTCGCGAACGTGACAATATTCGTTTTTTTGTTCTCTTTATTCTAACCTGTCTTGTGTTTCCATGGCATTGTTTTCTCTTGATTTCATCCTGTTGCTCTAACCCTTTGTCGAGTTTTATGAGGGCTCACATGGCTTTTGCAGAGACACTCGCGTGGTTTCCCACTTTATTTGTGGGATACCCCCTGGAGTTTTATTCTGATTATTCGTGTTGACTGATTTCCTTTGACGGTCCAGCTGGAGAGATTTCAGGGTTTCTTGCTCCTTTAACTGCTATAGCTTCGGATCTTTATCCGTGTGGTAATTTTTTCCCTTTCTCGTACTTTATCGCTTTCTTAGCTGGAAGACCTCGATAGGAGGAAATGTTTGAGCCCCTTGGTGGCATTTTACTTTGAGATACTTGTTTTGTGTTTTGCATTCGTATCCCCACATGTAGCGCGGTTCCTTCGTCAAGGACTGCCCGTTTGCCCTCGCGCATCATAAACCCTAAAACCCATAACACACGTTTACTCCTTCTACTACAGGTGAGTAAGTCTCCAAAGGTCGAGCATCCGGTAGATTGCGTAGTAACGTCGTTCATCCATAACCCCGTAGTTAGCCGAACTACGGCTTGCTCTGATCCTCATTCCAGATGAGGTACGTAGGCATAAGACGCGATGTCTTAGTGAGCACACATCCCCCCCCCCCTAACTCATAGGTCAGCCGAGCTACGAAGACTCTGATTCTCATATTCAGATGAGATACGTATGCAGTGGATGCGACATCCGCGCGAGTCATTTCTCTTAACCTTTTAGTAAATAGTACATTAGATAAACTCACACGCTTTAGACAAAAGCTACAAAAGTGGATCCCGTAGAGTACTACGGATGCGTAGGGGTGCTAATACCTTCCCTTCGCATAACCGACTCCCGAACCCAAGATTTGGTTGCGAGACCCCGTCTTGTCCTTTCCTTTTTCAGGTTTACTTCGAGCGTTTCCTTTCCCTCCTTTGGGATGAATAACGCACGGTGGCGACTCTTCTGTTATTCTCTTTCGCCGATTGTTTTTTTTCGCACACTGTATTTTTTAGGTTGCGACAGCTGGCGACTCTGCTGGGGACCCGGTTTCCCTAAGCGAGTCCCTCCTAGCTTTTGTAGTTTGTTTGTTTATTGGGTGTTCATGTTTTTGTACAGTTATTTATTTACCTGCTTTACCTTATTACATTGTGTACATATCATTGTTGTATCTGTTGGCTGGCTATGGCTGCTTGGTGATCTTTGTGAGATGAGTTCTATACCCGAACTCAAGTGCACTTAAGATAGGAGAATGGCATAGTCCTGTCGACTTGTGTGGAGTTATTCCTTAGCGAGTTGACTTGCAAGCCCATTCACTTGGTGGAGGTCATGTTGAGATCAATAATGTCACATAAGTAAGTTGTGGTTAGACATTACTTGTTCCAATATAGACCTAAGAAGCCGAGGACCTTAGTTTACCAAACCCATCTTGGCCTATTCGTAGGACGTAGTGCGAAATTCGTTCAAGTGTAAGATTTGATACGATTGTTACGCGATACTACACTCATAAGAGTCTCTCTTGAGAATATTGTTGGAATACCAGTAGTCGTTCCTCTGATAATATCCGAAAGATGGGATTATGACTATGGGAACCTTTTGTGGAACATGTTTGGCAGGTTTAAACCTTAGTGCACTCCTTTTGGGTGGTTCTTAACCTAAACTCCATGCTCGTGACTTGCGACAAACCCTTGATTCATGGTTGATCCGATCAGGTATCCTTAATATCAATGAAACTCGGGTGTTGATAAGGTGTAAACCATAATCCGCCGAAATGGGTGGTTGATATTAAGGATAACATGATCCATCCCATGACCTTTGTTTGGTGTGCTCTTGATTTCTCTCCAGACAGTGCAACCTGACAGATGTTCAAGCAGATACAGCAATCCTGATTGACATGCCACTGCATTGCACTCACATCGTTGCATCACATCATTTGCATTCATATCATTTAACACATGTTTATCCATTTCTGTGGGGTTTATATCTTCTACTTGATTCTAGTCGGAATTTTCCTGGTTCTCATCAACGGCTTAGTCTTTTTTTTTACACTGTTTATCAAATGTGAGACTGGAATCAAGGGGGTAGAATACTGTTGGAATCGATAAACATGTCATCGCATTTGCATAGTCATCCGCATGTCTTGCATAACAGGTACCGCCATAGTGTTCTCAGTTTGTTTGGTGTCCCACTAGCAGGATAGCTGACTCAGGCATTCACCGATACGGTACCCGGAGGAACCAACAGAGAGTGATGGAAAGCCTACAGGCAGAGCTCGCCGAGATGAAGATTCGCATGAATCAATTCATGGATTTGGTTCAAGGGGTGGCTCAAGGACAGCAGGAGCTTAGATTGTTGGTACAGAGGGATCCCCCTATTACTCAACCGGAGACGTTGGCTGATCCTCCAGCTGGAGAGGCTAATGGACCCAATGGACCGGGGCCTATCCCAATCCTACATGTCACCTCCGGTCAACAACCCATTCAGGATGGTCAGGATGATCAGTTCCCCTTGCTTCAGGAAGACTTTGGCGTGGACCCCATGTTTAGAAGATTGGAAGAGAGGTTGAAAGCAGTGGAAGGACAGAATCTTCTGGGAGTAGATGTTGCTGACTTGGGGTTGGTCCCAGGTGTGAGAGTGCCACCGAAATTCAAAGTCCCGGTCTTTGACAAATACAATGGCAGCTCTTGCCCCAAAACTCACGTGCAAGCCTATTTCCTTAAAATGGTTGCATACTCTGATGACGAGAAGCTACTTATGCACTTCTTCCAGGATAGCCTAGCTGGGGCATCCTTGGAATGGTATATGAGGCTGGACAGAGCCCACATCCGTTGCTGGAGGGATTTGGCAGAGGCTTTCGTAAAGCAGTATCAGTATAATGCAGACATGGCTCCGGACAGAACTCAACTTCAGAATCTGTCTCTTAAAAGAAATGAGTGCTTCAGGGAATACGCTTAACGCTGGAGGGATACAGCTTCCCGTGTTCAGCCTCCTATGTTGGAAAAGGAAATGGCCAACATGTTCATGAACACTCTGCCCGGACCTTACTTGGAGCGTCTGGTGGGGTGCAATGCTTCCAACTTTGCTGATGTGGTCTCTACTGGAGAAAGGGTGGAGAATTACCTAAAGACCTATAAGAGCCAGAGTGGAGGTGGATCCTCATCAGGGGTGAAGAAGCCGTTCATTCAAGGACAGAAGAGGAGAGAAGGGGATGCAAATGCCATATCTTCTTATCAGAACATGGATAACCGGATGAATAACTTTCAGAATTATCATCAGCAACCGTATGTTGCAGTTGTGACCATTCCAGCTGCAGCACCACTACAACAACAACAATCACAACGTCAACCAGCTCAGTATCAACAGCAGCAAAAACCGGGTAACAGACCCGCTTATCAACAGAGGCAAAGGATGATGGACCGGCGTTTCGACACCCTTCCAATGTCGTACGCTCAGTTGCTTTCTAGTCTTCAACAACTACAACTTGTGCAATTACGCACTCTGGCTCCTCCTGTTGGTAGACTTCCGGTGGGTTACGACGCTAACGCTAGGTGTAGCTTCCACTCTGGGGCACCTGGCCACAATATTGAGAACTGCAAAGCTTTTAAGCACGTAGTTCAAGACCTCATAGATTCAAAGGCCATCGACCTTGCACCGGTTCCAAATGTCGTCAACAATCCCATGCCACAACATGGTGGGGAAAATGTTAACATGGTTGAAGGAGAAGCCAAATCAGTTGGCCAGATATCAACAATCAACGAAGAAGATGGGGATAGTGATTGTGACATTGACAACTGGGTGCGTCCGAGGATCCCGGGTGAAGTCATCAACAATTGGTCTTCTGAAGAGATTATCCAAGTCACTCTTCTTGAAGAGTAATTTTCTTTGTTTATTCATGCATATCCAAGTCTTACGTTCTGCCCAGGGCGTAATGACTCATTGTAGGGCCCATCTATGTGACACTTGCATTTTTATTATAAATAAAGGATGTATTTTTGCATTCAAATATTTCGTTCCCTGTCTTTCTATTTTTGCAGTTTTTCAAAATAAAAAAAAATGGCAATGTTTTGTTTAGTTCCACTTTTTTCTTTCACACTCATAAGCACATACCATCACTCATGCAGATGCACGTCACCGGATCCTATTGATAACGGTTCTGCTATGGCTCGCTTCGACTTTGAAAATCCAATCTTTCAAGCTGAAGAAGAGGATGATGAAGACTGTGAACTCCCTGAAGAGCTTACCAGGTTATTAAAACAAGAGGAAAGGGTTATTCAACCGCATCAAGAGTCTGTTGAAGTGATTAATCTCGGCACCGAGGACGCCAAGAGAGAAATCAAGATAGGGGCTGCTTTAGAAGACAATGTGAAGAAAGGGCTGACTGAATTGCTGCAAGAATACGTTGACATCTTCGCCTGGTCTTATCAGGACATGCCCGGGCTGGACACAGACATCGTGGTACACCGCTTGCCTCTCAAAGAAGGTTGTCCTCCGGTCAAGCAGAAGCTCAGAAGAACAAGACCAGAGATGGCCGTCAAGATAAAGGAAGAAGTGCAAAAGCAGTTGGATGCAGGGTTTCTAGCAGTCACCAATTATCCGCCATGGGTTGCAAACATCGTCCCAGTACCTAAGAAGGATGGAAAGGTACAGATGTGTGTCGACTATCGGGATCTGAACAGAGCTAGCCCTAAAGATGATTTCCCATTACCTCACATCGACGTTTTGGTGGATAATACAACTCAGTTCTCGGTATTCTCCTTCATGGATGGCTTTTGTGGCTATAACCAAATCAAGATGGCATCAGAAGACATGGAAAAGACAACTTTCATAACCCCATGGGGCACCTTCTGCTACAAGGTGATGCCGTTTGGTCTGAAAAATGCCGGAGCAACATATGAACGAGCTATGGTAACTCTGTTCCATGATATGATTCATCATGAAATCGAGGTTTATGTGGCTGATATGATTGCCAAATCTCAGACAGAAGAAGAACATTTGGTGAATTTGCAGAAACTGTTTGAGCGTTTGAGGAAATTCAAACTGAGACTTAACCCGAACAAGTGCACTTTCGGGGTGAGATCGGGAAAATTGCTGGGTTTTATCGTTAGCGGAAAAGGGATTGAGGTGGATCCCGACAAAGTAAAAGCGATACAGGAAATGCCAGAGCCAAGAACAGAGAAGCAAGTCCGTAGTTTCTTAGGGAGGTTGAACTACATTGTAAGGTTCATCTCTCACCTAACAGCCACGTGTGAGCCAATTTTCAAATTGTTGAGGAAAGATCAGGCTATCAGGTGGAATGAAGATTGTCAAAGGGCTTTCGAGAAGATAAAAGAGTATCTACAGAAACCTCCAATCCTTATACCTCCAGTTCCTGGGAGACCTCTGATAATGTACCTGTCAGTGACCGAGAACTCGATGGGGTGTGTATTGGGACAGCATGACGAGTCTGGTCGAAAAGAGCATGCCATATACTACCTTAGCAAAAACTTTACCGACTGTGAAATCAAATATTCGCAGCTTGAGAAAACTTGCTGTGCTTTGGCCTGGGCTGCTCGCCGACTGAGGCAGTATATGTTGAACCATACTACCTTGTTGATTTCTAAGATGGATCCAGTGAAATACATATTCGAGAAGCCAGCTCTCACCGGAAGGGTCGCTCGTTGGCAAATGATTTTAAAAGAGTATGATATTCAGTACACGTCACAGAAGGCCATCAAAGGTAGTATTCTGTCAGACTACCTTGCTGAGCAGCCGATTGATGATTATGAGCCGATGAAGTTTGAATTCCCTGATGAAGACATCATGTTCCTCAAGATGAAAGACTGTGAAGAGCCAGTTGTTGAGGAGGGACCTGATCCAAACGAAAAGTGGACTTTGTTGTTTGATGGGGCTGTCAATGCTAGAGGAAGTGGAATTGGTGATGTCATTACAACTCCGAAACGTGCCCACATACCTTTCACCGCTCGTTTGACTTTTGAGTGCACAAATAATGAAGTTGAGTACGAGGCATGTATTTTGGGTATTGAGCAAGCCATTGATTTAAGAATCAAGACTCTGGACATCTTCGGAGATTCAGCTCTGGTGATCAATCAAGTAAATGGTGATTGGAATACTCTCCAACCCACTCTGGTCCCCTACAGAGATTACACGAGAAGACTGTTGACTTTCTTCACAACAGTAAAATTGTATCATATACCTCGTGATGAGAACCTGATGGCAGACGCACTTGCTACTCTATCCTCCATGATCAAGGTAATTCGTTGGAACCATGCTCCCAAGATCGATGTGATGCGCCTTGACAGGGCCGCATATGTGTTTGCTGCTGAACTGGTAGTCGATGACAAGCCCTGGTATCACGATATCAAGTGCTTTCCGAAGAATCAAGAGTACCCTGCAGGGGCATCCAACAATGACAGAAAGACTTTGAGAAGATTGGCAGGCAGTTTCTTCTTGAACAAAGACGATGTGCTGTATAAGAGGAACTTCGACATGGTTTTGCTCAGATGCGTGGACAGACACGAGGCGGACATGTTAATGCAGGAAGTTCATGAAGGTTCCTTCGGTACTCATGCCGGCGGACATGCAATGGCTAAGAAATTGTTGAGAGCGGGTTATTATTGGATGACCATGGAATTAGATTGTTTCAAGTATGCTCGGAAGTGTCATAAATGCCAGATTTATGCTGATAAGGTGCATGTACCGCCGAATCCTCTGAATGTGATGTCTTCGCCGTGGCCGTTTGCCATGTGGGGCATTGACATGATTGGAAAGATCGAGCCGACTGCTTCCAATGGGCATCGCTTCATCCTTGTTGCCATCGACTATTTCACCAAATGGGTCGAGGCAGCGTCGTTCGCGAATGTCACCAGACATGTGGTTGCCCGTTTCATCAAGAAAGAAATCATTTGTCGCTATGGGATTCCCGAAAGAATCATTACTGATAATGGTTCTAATCTCAACAACAAAATGATGAAGGAGTTGTGTCAGAACTTCAACATTCAGCATCACAATTCTTCCCCTTACCGCCCTAAGATGAACGGCGCTGTTGAGGCGGCAAATAAGAACATAAAAAAGATTGTGCAGAAGATGGTCGTCAGGTACAGAGATTGGCATGAGATGCTACCTTTCGCCTTGCATGGGTACCGCACTTCAGTACGTACATCGACCGGGGCAACCCCTTACTCCCTTGTGTATGGTATGGAAGCAGTCCTACCTGTTGAAGTGGATATCCCTTCTCTAAGAGTCTTGTTGGATGTCAAGCTAGACGAAGCTGAGTGGATTCGGACAAGGTTCAATGAGTCGAGTCTTATCGAAGAGAAGCGAATGGCAGCCATTTGTCAGGGGCAGTTGTATCAGAGTCGGATGAAGAGAGCCTTTGATCAGAAAGTGCACCCTCGTTGTTTCCAAGTTGGAGATTTAGTTTTGAAAAGGATCCTTCCTCCTCAGACAGATCACAGGGGCAAGTGGACTCCTAACTATGATGGACCGTATATTGTCACCAAGGTTTTTGATGGTGGGGCCTTAAGGCTTGGAACTATGGATGGTGAAAACATCACTTCCCCTGTGAACTCAGACGCAGTTAAAAAATACTTCGCATAAAATAGACCCGCTGGACAGTAAAAAAGAGTAGTCCAGGCAAAAATGGGCGTCCCGGCGAACCAAGAAAATGAAAAGGTTCGGGCAAAAATTAGGGACAAAAATAAAAAAGGATTGTACACCCGGTAAGTTGAAAACCTGAAAAGGCAACTTAGGCAAAAATGGGTATCCCGGTGGATTGAAAACCCGAAAAGGGCGATCCAGGCAAAAGTTAGGGATTAAGCGAATGACTGCGTTCTGAGTAGTTCTGAATCTCATCTCGTGCCAATGACTGGAAATTTTCGAAAGGTAGGAAACAGTCCAATCACCTTCTCAGAAGGCTGATCATCTGGAGGATCTTGAAGACGAGCAAGTCATAGCAGAATTGGAACCCAATAGAAATCCATTTCACATTGCCATTTGATTAATTTTTGTTTTTATCTTTTGTGCGATTACCTCTTTCCAGGGATTGCTTCCTGATGTAAATGCCTATTCAGAGGCCATTCAATCAATAAAATCATGTTATTCAGTATATCTCTGTTTTCATTTTCATTTTACTGTTTTGTTTGCAAAAATGACGTCCGAATTTTTGATAAACATTGCATCATGACACATAAGGGCTTTACAGGTACATGCTTAATAAACATTTAAAATTTCTGTAAATTTTAAGTGCTTTGAATCGTCTATTCAGAACAGATACCCTCGGGGCATTTCCTTAAAATTCCCTGCGGATGATCGTGAATATCTTCCCCAGTGAAGTCACCAACGGACAAATTCGGTGTCTTATCCCTGCAGAGCTGATCAGAGCGTTGGATTCCTCAATCCCCAGCCGGTTCTCACCATTGTACTTCCTCAAGCGGTTGTTTCAGGACATACACTCCCCAGTAGAGTTGACAGTGCCAGACTATATATCCCCAGCGGAGTTGACAATGCCAGACTGTATCTTCCTAGCAGAAGTGGCTGCTCTTTAGAGTCTGATGCCAGATCGATAATCCCAATGCCAGATCCATGGTTTCTTTCCTTGAAGCAGAACCTCGGTACCGTATCAGTGTTTTCTCCCCCTGCTGAGTCATCTCTCGCAAATCGTGGTTGCCAGGATCATTGTAGCTTTCCTCAGCAGCAGGCTTCCAATGCCATTCTTTCCCCGATCAGAGTCTCGGTATGGCCAGAACACCGCATGGCTAGTCATCTCCCCACAGAGTTCATTGTGGTGTGTATCTCCAGCAGCCTGGCCAGAGCCCAGAGGATGGTAATCATTTCCCCAGCAGATCCCTTTGCCTCGGCTTGGCATTCTACCCAGCATTTCGCATCCCTTTATGTAGAATCATATTGCATTGCATCCTTCCAAATCGCGTAGCATTTCCATTTCCATGGAGCATTACGCCATTGAAAAATTCAAACATACGCATTGTAAGCATAAAACATTCTCGGTATCCCAAGTGATAAGCTAGAAGTTGTTTCCAATACTCAGACTGAAGATTGTTCATGACTTACCTTTGTTATCCCCAGTAAGTGTCATTGGCCCATGTGCCGCCTCTATCATCTTTCTCTATCTCTGCCGATACTGACAGGCATGAGTATTCCGATATTCAGATCGAAGTGGCATTCAGGCCAGTTTTCCGGTATTCAGACCGAAGTGGCATTCAGGCCAGTGTTCCGATATTCAGATCGAAGTGGCATTCAGACCAGTTTTTCGGTATTCAGACCAAAGTGGCATTCAGGCCAGTGTTCCGATATTCAGACCAAAGTGGCATTCAGGCCAATGTTTCGGTATCCAGACCGAAGTGGCGTTCAGGCCAGTTTTCCGGTATTCAGATCGAAGAAGTTTCCGACGATCAGGTCAACGCAACTTATGGCATTCAGGCCAGTTTTCCCGGTATCCAGACCGAAGTGGCGTTCAGGCTAATGTTCAGGTATTCAGACCGAAGTGGCATTCAGGCCAGTTTTCCCGATGTTCAGATCGAAGTCATTTCCAGTATTCAGACTGATGAGCGGCATTCAGGCCATGGTTATTTCTGTGTTACCATTTATTTTGGTATCCAGGTTAGCATTCTTTTTCGGTATTCGGACTGACTCTCACCGTACCAGACGGGTTCTTCTTTCAAGGCATTGTTACTTCACTTCACTTCAGTGCAAATTATTGGGCTTTTATTGTATTCAATCCCTTGATACCTCGAAAGTGAGAAAGCCGCCGCTATCTTCTTTTCGGGTCCCCAGTTGATTGAATAGGGGCAGCTGTAACACCCCAAAATTTGCCCTCCTCATTCATGCATTCAATTTTTAGGTCATTTAGCATTTCATGCCATATTGCATCGCGTCAATCAGAATTAGCTCCAAGAAGCCCGAACATCATCCAGGACACTTTGGGGGTTCTACTTAGACGGTCAGTCAACGCAAGGAATAGACTTGAGGTACTACCAACAAGTCCGATTGGGGCCTATTCACCGTGCAAATTGCCAGACTTGAAGAAGCAAGAATCGACTGATGAGCTGTCATGCTCGCTAGGAGAGCAGATGCTTCGCCTAGCGAAGAACACTGTCATGCTCGCTAGGCGAGCAGATCCTTCGCTAGCCGAAGGGCGCGCATTTCAGAAAATATCAGAAAGCTTTGGGCCTCAGCTGACCTTATTCCAAGCCCATTACCCACGAAATCAGTCTATAAATACTGAAGTTTCAGTAGAGGAAAAGAGACTTGGGAATTACACTGGGAGAACCACGGGAGAAAGATCTTGAGAGAAGGAGATCTAGGAATTACTCTGCAGCAACCTTCAGGCAGCTCTGAGGAGTTCACTCCGATTCACACGCTCTTTTGCCTCCGCCTCACGCAAACCTAACAGAGCTTTACAAATCCAGCCGCGCCGTTCGATCGATCTCTCTCAGCAGGTATGCCTTTGTTCCTACTACTTTACGCCTTGAATTTGAATATTATGAATGTATGAGGTAACATCAGGTGTTGCCCACGGGTTTATGTCTGTGTATAAATATATGAACAATGCATCGGATGTTTTAATTTCGTTTCTGAGATGAATCCCATAGGGTTCGGAGTCCTTAACATCGTGCAGGTATCAACGAGAAATCAAAAACCCGCAGGCCCTCGCTAGCCGCTTCGCTAGGCGAGCCTGTAGCGACGCTTCGCTAAGCCTTCGCTAGGCGAAGCAGTCGCGAACGTGACAGTATTCGTTTTTTTGTTCTCTTTATTCTAACTTGTCTTGTGTTTCCATGGCATTGTTTTCTCTTGATTTCATCCTGTTGCTCTAACCCTTTGTCGAGTTTTATGAGGGCTCACATGGCTTTTGCAGAGACACTCGCGTGGTTTCCCACATTATTTGTGGGATACCCCCTGGAGTTTTATTCTGATTATTCGTGTTGACTGATTTCCTTTGACGGTCCAGCTGGAGAGATTTCAGGGTTTCTTGCTCCTTTAACTGCTATAGCTTCGGATCTTTATCCGTGTGGTAATTTTTTCCCTTTCTCATACTTTATCGCTTTCTTAGCTGGAAGACCTCGATAGGAGGCAATGTTTGAGCCCCTTGGTGGAATTTTACTTTGAGATACTTGTTTTGTGTTTTGCATTCGTATCCCCACATGTAGCGCGGTTCCTTCGTCAAGGACTGCCCGTTTGCCCTCGCGCATCTAAACCCTAAAACCCATAACACACGTTTACTCCTTCTACTACAGGTGAGTAAGTCTCCAAAGGTCGAGCATTCGGTAGATTGCTTAGTAACGTCGTTCATCCATAACCCCGTAGTTAGCCGAACTACGGCTTGCTCTGATCCTCATTCCAGATGAGGTACGTAGGCATAAGACGCGATGTCTTAGCGAGCACACATCCCCCCCCTAACTCATAGGTCAGCCGAGCTACGAAGACTCTGATTCTCATATTCATATGAGATACGTATGCAGTGGATGCGACATCCGCGCGAGTCATTTCTCTTAACCTTTTAGTAAATAGTACATTAGATAAACTCACACCCTTTAGACAAAAGCTACAAAAGTGGATCCCGTAGAGTACTACGGATGCGTAGGGGTGCTAATACCTTCCCTTCGCATAACCGACTCCCGAACCCAAGATTTGGTTGCGAGACCCCGTCTTGTCCTTTCCTTTTTCAGGTTTACTTCGAGCGTTTCCTTTCCCTCCTTTGGGATGAATAACGCACGGTGGCGACTCTTCTGTCATTCTCTTTCGCCGGTTCTTTTTTTTCGCACACTGTATTTTTCAGGTTGCGACACCCCTGTCCCGAACTACGTCGACTCTGATGTCTGTGCCTGACAGACTACATAGGCCCAGGATGCGATATCCTGCCGAGTTAGTTTCTTTTGTTTTCTGTGTCTCTTTTCAGCCAGTGTTTGATGTTTGTGAGCAGTGTTTAGCAACCTTTATCCTTCCTTTTGTGTGTGGATCTCGTCGAGTACGACGGATGCGTAGGGGTGCTAATACCTTCCCTTCGCATAACCGACTCCCGATCCCATCTCTCTGGTCGCGAGACCATGTCTTTTCCAGGTTTACTTCGAGCGTTTCCTTTCCCGCCTTTTGGGATAAATAACGCACGGTGGCGGCTTTGTTGTTTCGTTTTCCCGCCGGTTTTTCGCGTAATGCGACAACATGATGCATGCAATGCTTGTGCACATGATTTATTTTTTTATTTCAAAGGAACTTTAGGGTTCTATTTGCAAATTTTGGAAATATTAAACACTTTTATATGGAAACATAATATCTGGGAAATATTTTATACCAAAGAAGTACAGCACTGGTAACCAAACCTAATACAAGAGAGAAAGGAAATAAACATCTTATGGATCCGTAGAAATAATCATCTAAGGCTCAGGACACAGGAAGATAGGATGCACGAAGTCTCTTCACCTCCCTCTCGTAGGCTGCCTCCATATCTGCCTTCTCCTTGGCAACTCGGTCGTACTTCCTCTTCCAGAACCTAGAAGACTGAGGAAGTAGAGAAGTCCATGCATCGTCAGGATCATCAATAACCTGATGCTCAAGAAACTCTATCAAAGCATCCTTCTTCTTGATCTGCTGAAGCAACTCCTCTCTTTCACGGATCCAAGCACGTGATCGGTCTTCGTCTCTCAACTCCTCTATTCCTTGGTCAGGGAGGGTTGAAGGCCCAGCCATAACCAAAGGTGTAGGTCTTGGATACTCGTAAGGCATGAGATACTCAGACGCTCTCTTCCTAACCCAAGCAGTGTAAGGTTCCAAAGCAACATAATTCTTTGGACCCAACTCTTTCCTTCCTTTCCTATGAATCTTGCGCCAAGCGAGTACCCTTCTGCCCTTCAAGTTTTGGGGATCTTTACCCTCCTGAAAGAACACTCCCTCTAACAGAATGTTATTAGGCTTATCCTTTAGGGGGAACCCAAGCTGACGACGTGCCAAAATAGGGTTGTAGTTAATTCCACCACATGTACCAAGAAGAGGTACATTGGAGAATTCACCACAAGAGTCAATAATCTGCACACCATCATACACGCGGTTGTACCAAGAGATATCATCAATAGTGAGAGAAATGAGTCTCGTGGACCACCGTAGATATCCCTTGTTCTCTTTGAAGGCGACCGTCTGCGGTAAGTGAGAAATAAACCACTAATACACAGAGGCAAACATCACACAATGGCACCACCACCTTTCGCATTCCTCATATGCAAAGAAAAATAAGTGTCACCCAACAGAGTTGGAACGGGATTAAGAGTAGAGAAAATCCTAATAGCGTTCACATCCACAAACTTGTCGATGTTGGGGAACAATACCAAGCCATAGATGTGAAGTACAAATAGGGCCTCAAAGGCATCCTCACTCATGGCCTTCCCATACATAGTAGCTTGAGCAATGAGGAACTCAGAAGGGAGACCTTGAATTCCACCTTTGATAGTCATATGAGCACTAACCAGAGATTCATCTATGTGCAACATGTCATCTATCTCTTGAGAAGTAGGAATATTCTCCAAGTCACTGAACGGCAACTGGTCTAGAATAGGTATACCCACAAGGTTGGCATACTCCTCAAGTGTAGGAAAAAGCTGAAAGTCCGGAAATGTGAAGCAACGGTACAAGGGAACATAAAACTACACCAATACACTCATCATCCCTTCATCCATCTGAGTAGTCAGAAGAGGAAGAAGCTTCCCAAAACGAGTCTTGAAACCCAAAGGATCTAGTACATAGAATGTTAGATTCTTTAACTCTTTCAAATCTGGTTGTCTGAAACTGTACTTCTTTGTATTCCTTCTTTGTCTTTCCATGTCTGAAAATTTTGCAAATAAACCCCTTAAGTTCCTTGAACATTTTCTTTATTATTGATGATATAGATGCAAATGGGTGCATGATGCATGAATGCAACAATCACACTCAAGGATCAAGCAAAGAACACCAAACAAAGGTCATGGGATGGATCATATCATCCTTAATATCAATCATCCATTTTGGTGGATTATGGTTTACACCTTATCAACACCCAAGTTCCATTGATATTAAGGATACGTGAACGGATCAACCATGAATCAAGGGTTTGTTGCAAGTCACGAGCATGGAGTCTCGGTTAAGAACCACCCTAAGGGAGTGTACTACAAGAGGCTCCCATAGTCATCATCCCATCTTTCGGATATTATCGGATAAACGACTACTCGTTTTCCAAAAATATTCTCAAGAGAGACTCTTATGAGTGTAGTATCGCGTAACAATCATATCAAATCTTACATTTGAACAACTTTCGCACTACATCCCAAGAATAGGCCAAGATGGGCTTGGTAAACTAAGGTCCCTGGCTTCTAAGGTCTATATTGGAAAGAGTAATGTCTAACCACAAGTTACTTGTGTGACATTATTGATCCCAACATGACCTCCACCAAGTGAATGGACTCGCAAGTCAACCTGCTAAGGAATAACTCCACTCAAGTCAACAAGACTACGCCATTCTCCTATCCTAAGTGCACTCGAGTCCGGGTATAGAACTCATCTCACAAAGATCACCAAGCACACAAGGAATTAATATCAAGCAATTCAATCATTACATACAATACAATAATCCCAAATTGCACAAAAATATGTCACAAAACAATATAATACAATACAACAAGTATGAAAAGTAGGCAAAACCCATTGGGCAAATGCTATTTTGTCCCCAGCAGAGTCGCCACTTTTCTGTAGCGGGGTATTCGTTACCATTAGAGATATTGACTAAATCCAAGGTAAATCATACAAGTCGAGTCGCCACCGCACTTCTATTTATCCAAAGGAATGGTTAGAAAGCGAACAAAAACCTAAAAGTTTTAACAAAAACTAGTAAAAGAGAAACAGAGATCTGGGGAAGGGGGTTGGTTATGTAATGGGAAGGTGTTAGGCACCCAAAACATCCTAGGTACTCCTAGGGAGCCCTTTTCACATTTGTTGTAAGGTTGTGGTTTTGTAAATATTTGTTTGTGCAAACGTGATTGAAGAGATGAGAAAAGAATATACAAGTTTATTTACATTTTGTGTTTGGATGGATAAACCCATTGCCTATGTACCATCTTAAAAAAGATTAGGAACAAAACCTCGTAGTTCGGCGTAAAAATCTCAAAATGAGTTGATGAATTGATTGGTCCAAAAGCCTTAAGGTCTTTTGTTATCCAAGGGAGAAAACTCAACCTAAAACCACAAATCCACAATGTGAGGATAGCTTCAACATGCTAGTGAGGGGTTAACCCTATAATAAGCATGGAAGACTCATTGTCCATCACTAAGGATATAGGTGAGTATTACATCTACCTCAAGGATAACTCAAACCTAATAGCTAAAGGTTATGGAAATTTTGATTAAGAAAGTGGCCATTGGAACCACAAAAAAGACATTTGAATGGGTTATATTTACCAATTAGAAGTATATACAAAAATGGTCAAAGTTAACTTAAAGATTCAATTCAAAATAAGTGTTATGAAAAGAAGGTTTGAAAATCAAAAGCCTAAGGCTTAGGTTTCTAATGTTTGTAAACAAGTGTTAAATGTTTGCACAAAAGTTTTGGCTTGGGTTAGAGTGGAGGGAAGAAGAAGAATGACTAAGTCCTAAGCAAAGCAAAAAGGTGAGGGATAAAGAAATAAAACCACAATGGAGTTCCTCTCTTGAGATCATATGGATGATCCAAGTAGCTCCCATCCTTTGGAATAAGCAATCACACAAAGTATAAATTCAAGCAATCATCAATCAAAGTGAACTCTTGGAAAGACTCCTCAATGCATCTTGGATCTCTCTCTCTCTTTGAAGCTCATGGTAATGGTTCCCCAAATAAGCTCAAGTTAGAACTCATAGCACAGGAAAACACACATCAAAAGATTCTATAATACAATCAAAGAATGGACAAAATGGAGTTTAGAATATGGTCCTTTCAATGTTCATCTTCAAGCTTAAGCATTCTAAAGGCTCAATGCCTAGTTGCTCTTTGACTTTTTATAGCACTCTAAAGTCCCAATGCCTAGTTGCTCTTGAAATTCCATTTGCTTTGGTAAGGTCCTAAAGTCTAAGTCCACTTTGTCCATTTTGCATTTGGTCCACAACAATCAAAACAAAACACAAGCACAATAGTATATACACAAATATGTGCTCAAGTTAGCAAACGGCAAATGGCATTAACATAAACATGTGCTCAAGTAAGCAAAGGAAAAAGTAAATGGATAATATGTGAAAGAATAGTAAATTGCATAAAAGTAAAGTGCAATAAGTAAATGTTAATTGTTAATGGTTAGTGTTAGTAGTTAGTGTGCCATAAAGGCAAATTTAGCGCTATGTTAAGAAATCGTAATTGGACTTATGTAGAAGTCACAACTATCTGAGGCCGGTCAATAATAATGTAGGAAACAACACAAGTTAGAAGTCTTGATTAGTGAACCAAGTTCCAACAACTTGCCATGCCAAAAAGAAGAAGAGAATTGATCTTGTATTGGTTTAAGCCTTTTACATGATTTAGAAAACAACATATCCTTAATGCAATGCCATTCACTTGATCAATTGATCAAGATGAATTAGATTTGAATCAAGGAAGATTAAGTCTCCCTAATCAATGCTAACTTATTAACCTTCAACTCATTGATAAAAGAGAAAGAAGAAGAAGAAGAAGAAGAAGAAGAAGATGAAGAATGGAGAAGGAAATGGAAAAATCAAAATGCATAAGATGAAATAAGATGTATCAATCCATATGTATTGACCAAATGACATTGAAAGTCAAAATCAAACAATGAGAAATCAGAATTGAGATGAAGATTGGAGATCAAACAACAAGCAAAATATTTTTGGCATTTTTAATATTAAAATAAACTTGAATTAAAAATAAAAGAAAGGTCAAACTTCAAAATCACTTCAAATCAACCTTGAGAGGTCCAAGTGATTTATCCCAAGTTCAACAAGGTCAAACTAAGTTTGACAAAAAATTTCAGCATTTTTAAAAGTCAGAAACTATTTTTAATCAATTAAAAATGAATAAAAATAACCTAATTGAACTAAAATCTCAAATAAATCTCAAATCAATTAAAAAATTTATGAGAATATTTTTCATAGATCCATCATCATTCAAATAGGTTAGGAAATTTTTTTTTGTATTTTTTGAATATCAAAAACTAATTAAAATGAATTAAAAATAACCAGAAAAGAGAAAATTCACAAAAAATATCAAATGATGAAATAAAAAATATTAAAAATCAAAATTAGAAACTAGAAATTATTTGGAGAAGAATGCAATTGGTCCCATATTTTTTGGATTTAAAATGAAGAAGATATGAATTTTTGAAAATAATGGAAATAAAAGAAATTAAATCAGAAAATCAAAAATGCCAAAAATCCAGAGGCGTCAGATCTGGATTCATTAATTGACGTGGCATATCTGAAGGCACGGAGACGCGCGCGCATGGTGTACTTGAGTCAACAGCATCACACATAGCATTTAAAAAAGTCATAACATTGGATGCATGAGATTCAATCTGGAAACAAGAATGGACGCTCCTGATTGAATCTGGAGACCAGACGGTGGCCAGCATCACCGTCTTCTCCGGCCAACCTCCGATCATGTCCAAAATTTACAGAGCTTCAAATGGAAACCAAAACGCACGATCCATACATCTTTGGAAAGCTGGGATGATGTACATCATCCCTGTGCCACTCAATTCCACTCTAGATCTCTATATTGAGAGAAATCAGAGATGGAAGTTCTGTGGTGTTCATCATGAACTTAATGGATTTCAAAAATTAAATGCACAGTCATGATGCCTCTATTGAGAGGACTTCAGCCAACACAAGATCCAAGAAAATAGGTCAATATATGATGAGTTTCGAAGAAAATATCAGTTGAAGAATAAACTTGAATTCTAGAGATTTAAGCTTGATTCCTTGCTTTCTTTATCAAAACAGAAGATCAATGGAGTAAAGGATGAAGGTCTAGAAGCTTTAGATCCAAGGATTCAAAAGATGTAGTTGAATTTTGGATCTGAAAAAAATTTGAAGAAAAGTGAAATAGCTTCTTTGGTGAGGTTGGGGAATCACTTCAGCAGGGTTTCAGGCGCCTTTAGGTTGGTTTATGATGGAGGTATGCACCCCTATTTATAGCAAACCTGATGCAAGCAAGGTGAATTTCGTGTGCATGAAAGTTGAAGGCCTCCATGCATGGGCCTGTACAGGCGCATGGAGAGCCCAAAAGCCAATGCAAATGGATGCTGAAATGATTTGGAGAATGTTTGGACGTGTGGTTTGCACTCCAATTGCTTGCATATGAAGTTTCACCATGTCATGCATAATTGAACCAAAAGCTTCTCCTCTTCGAAAATACCATTTGCCAAATCCAAACATGATCATGTGAGTATTGGTTGGAAAGGTTTTGATGTAAGGAACAATTGTTATGTTGGGAAAAAATCCATTTGAAGTGTGTAAATTGGTGAAATTTGAGTTTAAAGTGCAAGGTGCAAAACATGTAAAGGCAAAGTTTCTAAATTTGGCCAATGTTCAAGCCCTTCTGTTTGGATGATGCAAGCCTCAAATGAAAACACCTCCAACAACAAAGGTGTACATAATTTCAAGACAATCAAAATGGACTTAAATTTTGCATCATTTGGATTTTTGGTGAAAGAGTTATGGGCACTTGAAGTTGGACTTTTTTGCCTTTTAATGCATTTGGTCCAAAGTGACCTATAATATTTTGCATTATCACATGTATTTCCTTTGCGATTTTGAAATTTTGTTCAACATAAAATTTGAAGTATACATCTTAAAATGTCCAATTCATTTGATCCCACCTCAAAATCATAAAAAATGAATGAGTTATGTTCTTGGGAAGTTGACCCAAAATTAGGGTTTCAGTCAAAATGACCTATAATGTCTTGGAATGGATGATGACCTTCCAAGCTTCAAGTCAATTTTTTATGAACATGAACGTTGTTCATATTGTTCTTAAGAACATTTTTGATTTGGGAATCATCTCCATTTTACCAACACATAAAAAGTTAGGTCTCAGTGCATTTCAAAATAGTCAGATGAATTGACTGATCAACTTCTCAAGTCCATGACTCATATCTTGATGAATTGATGATTGAGTACACTCAAATAAGTTCAAATACGCATTAAATGAAGAATTAAAGAACTTCCCTTGATTATATTTGACCATGGGCTGAGGTTGCTTCAAGAGCAAGGCATTGGTGCACAGATGAATTAGGGTTTCTCTAGGGGAACAATCCTCAAACCCTTTGACTTATTTTGGTCAAAATGATGACTTGAGATGCTAGGGAGGCATATTTGATGTATGAGAGCTTTGGGAACCATTACCATGCTTGCTATCATCTTCTCTTGGCCATATCTCTATACAAAGGATCTCCTTGAAGCTCTTGACCTTGTGATGGCTCAAGCTACAAACACAGGATGTTAGTGACATATTTTTGTGCTTTTGATTAATAAACAAAAATGAGAAAAGCAATGATATACAATTCAAATATGCTTGGTGATCTCAAGCCACTCACAAGAAGTCCCACTCAAAGGTAAGGGGAACCAAGATGCTTATGATCCTTGAGGTAATGCAGTTACAATGTTATGATGCCATGAGGGATCTTAGGGTCAAAATTGGGGTCTTACAAGTATCAAGCTCAGAAAGCTATTAAAGGTAGTATCTTGGATGACCACTTGGCACATCAACCAATTGAGGATTATCAGTTTGTTCAGTACGACTTCCCCGATGAGGAGATTCTGTATTTGAAGATGAAAGATTGCGATGAGCCTACGCTCGATGAAGGGCCAGAGCCCGGTTCCTGATGGAGCATGGTGTTTGATTGTGCTGTAAATCAATATGGAAATGGTATTGAGGCAGTTATTATTACTCCTCAGGGCACACATTTTCCTTTTACAGCAAGGCTAACTTTCAAAAGCACGAATAATATGGCGGAATATGAGGCCTGTATTATGGGTTTGGAAGAATGTATTGATCTTAGGATCAAGCATCTTGATGTTTATGGTGATTCGGCCCTTGTTGCTAATCAAATTAAGGGTGAATGGGAGACGAATCAACCTGGCCTCATCCCATATAGAGATTATGCGAGGAGGATTTCAATTTTCTTTACTGAGGTTGACTTCCATCATATTCCTCGAGATGAGAATCGGATGGCAGATGCTCTTGCTACACTTGCTTCGATGATTGTGGTGAGATTCTGGAATGAAGTCCCCAATATTACTGTGATGCGCTTGGATAGACCAGCTCATGTATTTGCAGATGAAGAAGTGAAAGATGATAATCCATGGTATTATGATATCAAATGTTTTCTTCAGAGTCAGATTTACCCGCCTGGGGCATCTGTTAAAGATAAGAAGACTTTGAGGAGATTGTCTGGTAGTTTCTACCTCAATGGTGATGTGCTTTATAAGAGAAACTTTGACATGGTTCTGCTCAGATGCGTGGATAGACACGAAGCAGGCCTGTTAATGACTGAAGTCCATGAGGGTTCATTTGGTACTCATTCCAATGGACATGCCATGGCAAAGAAGATGTTGAGAGCAGGCTACTATTGGCTGACAATGGAGTCTGATTGCTGCAGGTATATGAAGAAATGCCATAAGTGTCTGATTTATGCGGATAAGATTCATATTCCCCCGACACTTCTGAATGTGATTTCATCACCATGGCCTTTCTCTATGTGGGGAATTGACATGATTGGCATGATAGAGCCAAAGGCATCGAACGGTCACCGTTTTATTCTCGTAGCGATTGATTACTTCACCAAGTTGGTTGAAGCGGCATCATATGCAAATGTGACCAGGCAGGTGGTTGTGAAGTTTATCAAGAATCATTACTGATAATGGATCTAACTTGAACAATAAGATGATGAAAGAGTTGTGTAGCGGGTTCAAGATTGCACATCATAATTCTTCTCCCTACAGACCCAAGATGAATGGGGCTGTTTAAGCGGCTAATAAGAACATTAAGAAGATTATTCAGAAGATGGTTGTTACGTACAAAGATTGGCATGAGATGTTGCCATTTTCTTTGCATAGTTATCGTACATCTGTCCGCACTTCAATAGGGGCAACCCTTTTTTCTCTTGTTTATGGCATGGAGGTTGTGCTCCCCGTACAGGTTGAGATCCCATCAATGAGAGTCTTGATGGAAGCCAAGTTGACAGAGGCTGAATGGGTTCAGATTCGCTATGATCAACTAAATTTGATTGAAGAGAAAAGATTAACTGCCATGTGTCATGGTCAGTTATATCAGCAGAGGATGAAGAAAGCCTTTGATAAGAAGGTCAAGCCTCGTGTGTTCCGAGAAGGTGACCTCATGCTCAAGAAAGTTTTGTCTTTCGTGCCCGATTCCAGGGGTAAGTGGACTCCAAACTATGAAGGTCCATATGTTGTTAAGAGAGCCTTTTCAGGCGGTGCTTTGATACTTACAACTATGGATGGGGAGGATTTCACTCGTCATGTGAATTCAGATGCAGTCAAGAAATACTTCGCCTAAAATAAAAACAGAATAGCTCGCTAAGTTGAAAACTCGAAAGGGCGACTTAGGCAAAAATGAGCGTCTCGGTGGATTGAAAACCCGAAAGGGCGGTCTAGGCAAAAGTTAGAGACATAAAAAATGAATATATATATATTATATATATATATATATATATATATATATATATATATATATATATATATATATATATATAGAGAGAGAGAGAGAGAGAGAGAGATTAATTACTATACACTGTCAGTGTAAAAAGTTTTACACCATCGGTTCATCACCATCACCCGTTTGTATTACTTTATAGATTTTTAAAATAAAAATCAAACTTCTTTTAATATCCAACGTCTATAATTAACTGATGGTGTAAAACCCTTTTACACTGACAGTGTATTTCAATTAATCTCATATATATATATATATATATATATATATATATATATATATATATATATATATATATATATATATATATATATATATATATCCCGCTAGATTGAGTACCTCACCCTGGGGCAATCTAGGCAAAAATTAGGGATTTGGCAAGTAACTGCATCCTGACAAGACTTTGTTTTTCAATCGTCTTCTGTCAAAGATTCTCGCTCAGTCATCGGCACATGAAGCTTCAAGTACATTGGATTCATAGTTGGTGGAGAAATGGTCATTATGTTCAATGTAGCCTTTTTCCAATATATATCACCAATTTCAAATTTGTAAAGATCCATGGAGTCTTGCAATTTGCAGACTACCATTCCATCAAATAAATTTGAGCCTTTATCCAATTCTTTGCACTCCTATTTGTTTCCGTTTAACAAATGTTTACATGTTTTAATTGATAAATATCATTGTTTAAACAAATAAATTTTTTATAAATTGTCTTTAAACAAAGTGAACATTCACATTGACTCAAAGGATAATTGGAATGTCTTTAGTGCTCTCCCAAGGATAGTATGATCTCCAAAAGGGTACGGTATTTTTTCATATTCCTAGCATATTTGTTATCCTCTTCATCATCTTTCAGGTTCGTTTCCTCAGTGAGCACAGAGAAGGGTGACACACTACCAAAATCCCTAGAGAGTCTGGAGTTTGGTCTCAGTCTTCTAGCTCCCCAATGAGTCTAGATCTAGCATCTGTGTTTTATCAATTATATGGTTGTCATCCCTTGTGTGGATTGACCTAAAATCCCTTATAGATTGATAAATTGGTATGCTTTCTGTTTTTCGAGGAAGTTGGTCTTCCCTCATTCAGATTGGAAATCTCTCGCAGAATGAGTGGAATTTTTCAATAGGTTGGTTTGTAGCTTATCCTCATTGGATTCGCATACATGGATCTCTGGCAGGTTTGCCTACCGTTCATCCTCAGTAGGGTTGCTCACTTTAGACTTCCCCAGTTTGGTCACCAACAGGTTATTTCCAGCTGATCGCCTACAGGTTTATTCCCGGTTCAGCCATCAGGAGTCGTTTACCTAGTGGAGTTTCCTGATCGGAGCCTGATTGTTGTTACTTCCTCCTTCTTGGATAGTTTCCTCCTAGCAGAGCGGGTGATGAAAATGTTTATTTTTTATCCCCATCGGAGCGGTGTTTCTCTTCTCCTCGGCAGAGATTATTTCTCCAACAGTATGAGGAATTGGGATGGTTATTAGAACTTTTGTTTGGTGGTTTTTCCCCGTAGAGTTTCTTATCTCTCCTTGGTTTTTCCCCAGTAGAGTTACTTCTATGGTGGATCTTACCCGTGTTTGGTTTCCCAACTAAGGCTCTACCTAACCTTAGTTTGACTTTGGAACTTCGAGGAGGACGTGTTGTCTTCTTCCCCAGTGGAGTGTTTGGTTCTCCTTCTCCGCAGTAGAAAGATTCCTTCCGTGGTTAGAAGTGAATGTTGTGTGATGTGCTTCTATTTAGTGGTTGCTCCCCCATAGAATTCCACATCACCCCCTGATAAGATCCTCAGTAGATTTCTTCTCTGACTGATCTTATCCTTGTCTCTGCATATTGTTGGAAGATCCCCAACTTTGGTGGTTGTGATCCTTTGCTTATTCCCAACAGCGGTCTCTGACCCCCGGTGATTCTGCTTGTTCCCCTAGTAGTGGTCTTTGTCCCTGGCAGCGACTTCGCTTGATCCTTAGCAGTGATTGGTTTCCTGGTATTTGTTGCCCCCCACCAGATTGGATTTCTTCTGTGGGCTTGGCTTTCTCTTTTAAGATGTTGTACTGGATGTCTGCCCATTGATTCTTGGACCTGTTTGTGTTAGATATGTCTGTTTATCAATATTAATCATACATAAACCACGCATATGTATGCATAATTATAACATTCAAGTATTCATGTTGCATTCTTTGCCATATATTTTTGTTTGTTATCTCCTGCTATTTGGTGATACATATTTCCCCAAACAGATGTTTGTGTCTGATCTCCATAGGCAGAAAATGTTTATCATTTCTTCTATATTCCCCACTGAGTTATGTCCTCATGGATGATTTTTGTTTCAGTTTCCTCCCTAAATATGTATTGGGATGGAATTACTCCCCTGAGTTATATCCTCATTGGGTTGAGTCTTGTTTCATTGTGTCTCTCTAGTTTGTTCCTAGATTGACTACTCTTGTTATTTCCCCTGCAGTCCCCTGTGGTTCAGGTGATCAATTACTCAGTAAACAGTAATTCTTCATTCTCTCCCCGATGGATGTTGTGGCCTTCTACCCAGTAACTGGTAGTTGTAAGTCCTACTTTTGTGGTTTTTTACCCAGTAACCGGTAGTTGTAAACCGCATTTTGTTCCCCTTGCAGAGTTAAACCTTGATTATTATTCATCCTAACCGATGACGGTTACTCTCTTCTGTGGCTTTCTACCCAGTAGCCAGTAGATGTAATCCCCTCTTTGTTGGTTATCTTTATCCAATATTTGGTATTGATATTCCTTCGTTTTTGAGAATACCATCCAGTAATCGGTGATATATCTCTTGGATGATTGCTCTGATAAGCAATGTATCCCCGACGAGTCATCTTTCATTTACCCTTGTTTGGTAATGATTGTTTCTCCCTTTGATTGGTCATCATTTTATACCAGGTAATCGGTATCCCGATGTCCTTTCTTTTCGGTTGATTTATCCTTTATTAACCCAGTAACCGGTTGTGGATAATCTTCCATGCGAGTATGTTATCTACATTCTGACGGTAATAGATAATATATCTCATGCGCTCTTCAGTCGAAGTCTTTTTCTTCCCCAATAGAGTAAGATTTGTGTTCCCTTTTAGAGTCGAATGTCCATCCTAATCGAGTTCGCTTTTTCAGCCCTCCTTTCGAATGATGAGTGTCTTGGAAATATTCCCCAATTCACGCCTGGTTGGTCACCTAATATATGCGCAGTAACCGGTATGTCTGGTGTTTCTTCCTTCTGCTCCCTATTATGACCTTTTGTCCCCTATGGAGTCAGATTTTCCTAAGTTGAAATATGCCTTTTAGGTCTTCCTCAGATGTTTTGGAGGATTGATTATCTCTCACCCTTATACAGGTCTTAGATATTCTTTCTCCCCGAGCGTGTTGTTCCCTCGCCCTTATACCGGTGTTTCGATCACATGACTCTTTGAGCTTATTACCCAGTAACCGGTAATACCTCATTTGTTGTTTCCTCAACTGAGTCCTTTGTGGATATTCCCATCCTGAGTCCGGATTTTTATCCGAAGTATCCTTTGTGGATAGTTTGTTGTATTGGCATATTCCCCAATACATGCATCTTTACGTCAGCTCGAGTATTTCCATTGATTTATTTTCATGGAATCCCTTCGTGTCTCCCAGCAAGTTTCAAATCATGACCTGCTCACGCATTTTTCCCTTTATATCCCCAGTAAAGTCCCCAGAGTCTCTGCCCCATTCGTGAGTATATTACTCATATGGATTTGCAGTTTCTCCTGATTTCTTTTTCTTTGTGGACGTATATCCCCACAGAGCATTAACTTTTGCATACATACATTTGCATCATGAGGTCTCTTAGGGACCAAAATTCGTCTCTTTGTTATTATTTAAGCCCATTCTACCTCGCCGAGCCAAAGATTTTAACCTTCATATCTCCGGCTAGAATGACCTTAAATTGGGGCATTTGTAGGATCCTAATTTTGACCCTAAGATCCCTCATGGCATCATATCATTGCACATTGCATTTGCCTCAAGGATCATAGCATCTTGGCTCCTTTACCCTAGGGTTGGGACTTGTGTGAGTTGGTTTGAGAGCACCAAGCATGCTTGAATTGTATATTATTGCTTTGCTCATTTTGTTTACTAACCAAAAGCACAAAAATATGTCACTAAATTTTTTGTTTTGAAGCTTAAGAAATCATGTGGTCCAAGACTCCTAGAAGGCCCCTATGCTCATTGATATGGCCAGATGAAAGTGAAAGCAAGCATGAAAATGGTTCACAAAGCTCTCAATCATCATATATTCCTCCCAAGTATCTCAACTTGTCAATTTGATCAATATAAACCAAAGGGCTTGAGGATTGTCTCCCAAGGAAACTCTAATTCAACTATGCATTGACTGTGCCTTGCTCATGAAGCAACCTCAACCTATGATCAAATACAATCAAGGGAAGTTATTTAATTCATCATTTTATGCATATATGAGCTTATGTGAGTGTCCTTAATCATTCATTCATCAATATTTGAAGTTTGGACTTGAGAAGTTGATCAGTCAATTCATCTGACTATTTTGAAGTCCACTGAGACCTAACTTTTGATGTGTTTATCAAATGAAGATGACCCCAAGAGAAACCATGTTATTAAGAACAATAGTAACAACTTTCATGTTCATCAAAAATTCATTTGAAACATGGAAGGTCATAATTCATTTCAAAACATTATAGGTCATTTTGATTGAAACCCTAATTTTGGGTCAACTTCCCAAAGACCTAACTCACTCATTTTTCATGATTTTGAGGTGAGACCAAGTGAATTGGAAAGTTTAAGATGTCTAATTCAATTTTTATGTTGGACAAAATTTCATAATCCTAAAAGAAACACATATGATAATACAAAACATTATAGGTCACTTTGGACCAAAGTCATGGAAATGTGAAAAAGTCCAACTTCAAGTGCCCATACCTTTCTCATAAAGAATCCAATTTATGCTAACTTTAAGTCCAAATTGATTGTATTGAAAAGATCTACAACTTTTATCTTGGAGGTTTTGTCATTTGAGGCTTGCATCATTGAAACAGAAGGGCTTGAAGTTGTTCCGTTTTGGCAAAATTTCCGTATACATGTTTTGTACATTAAACTTCATGGCCTATTTTCAATATTTTCCCAACTCCAAATGGATTTTTATTCAACATGACATTTGTTCCTCATGTCAAGACCTTTCCAACCATTACCCACATGCATATCTTTCAATTTTTCAAATGGCATTTTCGAAGAGGGGAAGTTTTAGGTCCAATTATGCATACCATGTTAAAATTCCATGCACAAGTTGATATCATGAAATCTCCACGTTCATTTCCATTTGGTTGATGATTAGTAGTCAATTGCAATTGCTTTTGGGCCTCCCATGCGCCTGTACAGGCCCATGCATGGAGGACCCAACTTCACATGCACACGGATATTTCATGCATTACATCACCCTTGACTATAAATATAAGCTTCATTTCACTTCATTTGGCAACCTAAAGGCGCCTGAAGCTCTGCGCATTTGAATCCCTAACCTTCACTCAAAGGAATTATGCATTTTTTCTCCATTTTTCAAGCTTGAATTTCAACTTCCTCGGTTGATCTTCAGCTTCAAATTCCTTAGCCTAGCTTCCTTGTTACCTCAAGAGCAAGCTGCATTGAAGAATTTGAGTGGATCAAGCATTGAAAAGATGCACTTCAAAGGTTTACATTCAAACTGTTTTGATTCGAATCTCTCTTAATATTGAGCATTTCTTGTATTGGTTGGTACCTCTGAAGTCCTCATGTGAGAGGCAATTGATTTGTGCTTTTAATTTTGTGAATTGAGTACGTTCAGTTTGAACACCTTGTTTTTCCATCTCAGATTTCTCCTTCTATGAGAGTCTTGAGCAAAAACTAAGGGCACAGGGGTGATGTACATCACCCCAGCTTTCAAATGATGTATGGATCGTGAATTTTGGTGAAGGTTTTGAAACCTGAAATTCTGGCCGGAACAGTGAGGTTCACCGGAGAAGACGGTGGTTTCCACCACCGTCCCCACGTGGATGAGTTCCGGGCCCTTGGATCCATTGCTTCTGATCTAATTTGGTCCTTTGATCTATTTGACTTTATTTAATGCCATGTGTGATACTGTTGACTCAAGTGTTCCATGCGCGCGTGTCCCTCAGCCACTAGATGCGCCATGTCAATTAATGAACCAAGATCTGACGCCTATGATTTTTTGTCATTTTTAATTTCTGTTTTAATTTTCTTTTATTCCAATTATTTTTAAAAATTCATAACTTCTTTATTTGGAATCACAAAAATATGGGACCAATTGCGAAAAATTTCTCTTGAATTCTAGATTCTAAAAATGATTTTTAATTATTTTTGTGATTCCATTTAATATTTTTTGTGAATTATTTCTCTTCTGATTGTTTTCAATTCATTTAAAATACTTTCCAATATTCAAAAATGCCAAAAATATTTTCTTAACATCTTTGAAAGATGATGAATCTATGAAAAATATTCTCATCAATTTCTTAATTGATTTGAGATTTATTTGAGATTTTTGTTCAATTATGTTATTTCTCTTCATTTGTAATTGTTTAAAATTAGTTTTTGTTTTCAAAATCTGATGAAGAATTTTGTCAAACCTTGTTTGACCATGTTGAACTTATGATAATCCAATTAGACTTTTCCAAGTTGATTTGAATTGGATTTGAAGTTTGACCTTTATTTGTTTATTTTAATTCAAGTATTATTTTAATTCCAACATTACCAAAAATATTTTTATTGTTTCTTGACTTCTAAGCTTCATCTCACTTCTGTTTACCATTGATTGATGTTGACTCCATTCATGTTTGATCAATGTGTGTTGGTTATGTCTCTTGAATTTCAATTAGGTACATTCCATTTCTTCTTCTTCTTCTTCTCTTTTTCTTTTTGATCAATGAGTTAATGATTGGTGGTTAGCCTTGACATATGAGAGGCTTAACCTTCTTTGATCCAAATCAAATTCATCTTGATCAAAGATCAAGTGAATTGCTTTGCATTAAAGATAGGTTGCTTCTTGGTCAAGCAAAAAACCTAAATCCATACAAGGTCACTCTTCTTTTCTTTTGGCATGGAAAGTTGTAGGAGCTTGGCTTACTAGTCATGGTCTCTAACTTGTGTTTGTTTGCCTATAGTTTTATTGACCGGCCTCAGATAGGTGTGACTACTACATTAGTCCACTTATGATTGCTTAACATAGCGTTAAATTGCCTTATGGCACACTAACACTAAATACTAATTACTAATTTTTAATTCAAGCATTTAATTCTTGCAATTTACTTTAATGCAATTTAATTTCTTGCTCATTAATTCATTTGTCTTTGCCCTTTGCTCACTTGAGCTCATGTTTAGGTTAATGCAATTTGCCTTTTGCTCACTTGAGCACATTATTGTGTATATACTATTGTCTTGTGCTTTGTTTTATTTTGTTTGTGTGAACCCAATGCAAATGGAGAAAGGACTTAGATTTAGGACCTTACCTATGCTAAATGGAGTTTGAAGAGCAACTAGGCCTCATGCCTTTAGAATGCTAAAATTGTCAAAGAGCAACTAGGCCTCATGCCTTTAGAATGCTTAAATCTTGAAGATGCATTGAAAGGACCTAATTCTAAACTCACTCTTGTCCATTATTTCTATTGCATTGTGGAACTTTTTTATTTGTGTGTTCTTGTGTGATAAGGATCCCAAACTTGAGCCAATTAGAAGAACCATTATCATGGACATCCAAGATAAGAGATACAAAAGCCAATTGGAAGATTCCTAGGAGCTTGATTGAATCTTTGTTTGATTGCTTGAGTTAATTGTTTATTGCTTGTTAAGTCCAAAGGAAAGGAGCAACTTGGATCATCTTTATGATCTCAAGAAGGGAACTTCATGTGGTTTTATTTCTCTTCCCTCATCTTTGCATGTTTAGGACCTAGCCCTTCTCTTCTTCTCTCCACTCTAACCCAAGCCAAACTTTTGTGCAAACATTGACATTACTTTCAAAATTAGAAACCTAGGCACTATGCCTTTGATTTTTTCAAACTCTTTTCATAACACTTATTTTGAATTGAACCTTAATTCAACTTTGACCTTATTTTGTGAATACTTTTCATTTGTAAGTACAACTCATTTAAACTGTTTTTATGGTTCCAATGACCATTTGTGTTGAAGCTTTTCATAAACATTAGCTATTAGGTTTGAGTTATCCTAGAGGTTGATATAATATTAACTTGTATCCTTAGTGGTGGACTATAAGTCTTTCATGCTTATTATAGGGTTAACCCCTCACTAGCATGTTGAAGCTCTCCTCACATGGTGGATTTGTGGTTGTAGGTTGAGTTTTCTCCCTTTGATAACAAAATACCTTAAGGCTTTTGATCAATCAATTCACCAACTTCTTTTGAAATTTTTACCCCGAACTACGAGGTTTTTATCCTACCTTTTTAAGATGGTACGTAGGCAATGGGTTTATCCATTCAAACACAAAATTGTAAATAACTTGTATATTCTTTTCTCATCTCCCCAATCATGTTTGCACAAATATATTTTCACAAATACCAACCTACCATACAAGATTTGTAAAAAGGGCTCCCTTAGAGTACTAAGGATGTTTTGGGTGCTTAAAACATTCCCATTGCATAACCATCCCCCTTACCCAGATCTCTGACATTTTTATTAGTTTTTTATTTGATAAAGCTTCTCGATTTTTGTTCGCTTTCTAACCTTTCCTTTGGATAAATAGAAGTGTGGTGGCGACTCGAATTGTATGATTTACTTTTGATTTAGTCAATAAATCTAAAGGTAACGAATACCCCGCTACAGTACCAACATAAAAGAGGGATCAAAACCTCGTAGTTCGTGGTAAAAATTTCAAAGATGGGTGGATTGATTGTAACAAAATCTTAAAGAGCATTTGTTATCAATGGGAGAATACTAACCAAACATCCATAGATAATGAGGGCTTTACAACATTTAAGAGGGAGAGCTCCAACTCGGATTAAATCAATCAAGTATCCCTCTAACCCCTATTAAGTGGAAAGTTTTACACTCAACATATCATGGAATGGGAGAATTATATCCCAATCAAGGATAACTAAAATTTAAATGCTTTCTTTTTGAAAAGTTTAAAAGGAAAAAGACACCAAATGGCTAAAATGATTAGATGATGTTGTTAGTTATTTTTGGTCTT
This sequence comes from Lathyrus oleraceus, assembly GCF_024323335.1. NCBI lineage: Eukaryota > Viridiplantae > Streptophyta > Magnoliopsida > Fabales > Fabaceae > Lathyrus > Lathyrus oleraceus. The sequence goes on along the minus strand of NC_066585.1, from coordinate 401,675,675 downwards.
TTTGAAAGTAAACTCAATATGATTAAGTCTTTTTACAAGTTTGATTAAGAGAATAGTCTAAAAATCAAATTCCTAAAACCAAGGTTTCTACTCATTAAAACAAGTCTAAGTTGAAAAACAACAAGCAAAGAAGTTTTGAAAATGAGAAGGAGATTTTGAAATTAAAGAAGAAAGAGGTGGAGATGAAGAGGCTATCTTAGACAAGATTAATAGTTTTGAGTTGAAAAGATCTAACCCATGGAAGGATCCATAAGACAATAGTTCCAGATAGAAACCCATTTCCTTTGGATTGTCAAGCAAACAACAAATCCATAATCATCAAATCAATTAATAAGAAACCCAATGGTATCAAATAAAGATAACCAAACATCCAAGCTAGCACTCCAAAGCAAGAAATCTTCAATGTCCTTTATGTGTATCAGAGGAAAAAATCCCTTGAAGAATACTCAAAGAGAAAACATCAAATAATAACAATAAGATCAAACTAACAATTTGTACAAAGAGAAAGAGTGTATCTGATAAACCCAAGGGAGTCTCTCAAGCTTGGGTCAGATGAATGCCATTGGCCATGTTTTTGGTCTCAAGTTAATGGCATTGGCCATGTTTTTCTTCCATAGCTCAGGAATGTTGCCTAGTCTAAGTCCATAGGTTCAAATCAAGTCGGAGACAAAGATCCAACTGTCCACCAATGTGTTTTTTAGTGTTTTTGTTTTTATTAAGTGTTTTAAGGTCCTAAGACCACAAACAAAATATGATCACAAGCACAAAATATAATGGCTCAAGTGAGCAAAATTAAAATAACTGAAGCATAGAGCAAATGATTGAAGCATAAATAATTTGCATGAATGTAAATGACAAGGAACGATAAAGTGCAAGAATTTAAATTGCATTAAAGTAAATGACAAGAAAGTTAAATGTTAGTTGTCAAGTTAGTATGTTAATTGGTGCCTTGAGGAAAATTTAGCGTTATGTTAAGCAACCGTAAGTAGGCTTGTGTAGAAGCCATACCTATCTAAGGTTGGTCAGTAGTAATGTTGTTGTTAATGCATGCTAGATACAAGGTATACAATACCAAGCTCCTGAAGCATATTGTAGTGGTAAATTTATGACCACTGAGCTATTGGTTAACTCATCGTCAATAAAACCAGAGTCACCACCGCACTTTTATTGTTTCTAAAGGAAAAGAAAAAAGTACGAACAAAACCCAAAGATAAGAAGTTTTCAAATCAAAACTAATAAAATGTCAGCGTTTCTATCTTTTGTAAAGTGGTCAAAACTAATTCAATGGCATAAGGCCAAAGTTTCTATCTTTTGCAAAATGGTCAAAGTTTAGAACAAAATAAGTTCAATCAAAGAATATTTTGAAAAAAAGAGGGAGAGATTTTGAAATTAAAGAAATGGGGAGAAGATGAAGGGACTAATCCTATGCACAAAATTAAAAGTTAAGAGTTGAAAAGATCTGACCAAATGGGCAGCAATCCAATAGACAAGAATGTCAATAGAAACCCAGAATTCCCTTGGACTTTTAGAATCAAGCAACACACAAATGCACAATTATATTATCTTGAAGAGTAAAGGCATCAAATAAAGATAGCCACATCCAAGCTTTAGCCATTCCATGATTTTCTTCGAACTTAGCCCATGTGGCAGATGAATTCCATAAGTCACGGGTTCAAAATGACAGCTACACAATGGTCATGTTGCAGATGAACTCAGAGGGATCTTGAATGATGTATCAGATGAAGTTTCAAATTTCAAGCACTTGTTGGCCAAGTTCTTTAGCATAGGAATGTTGCCTAAATTCTAAGTCCATTTGTCCAAGATCAAGCCAACAGTCCACACAAACGTTTTTTAGGGTTTTTTATTGTTATTATGTACATTAATGGTCAAATACCACATAAACAAGCAAAGTATACACAAAATGGAATATATCACACAATATGGTCCAAGTGGACAAAGTGAAAATTGCATTAACATAAACAATTAGAATGATATGAACAATGGCAAATGTATAAAAGCTAGAATTAAATGACATTAAAGTAAATGGCTTGAATTTAAAAGTTAGTTGTTAATGGGTTAGAAGTTAGTATTATTTTGCTTTTGCTTTTCATTTTTAGACATTCTTTGGAGAACACTCAACCCACTTATCACAAGCATGGATCCTTGAGCCAAGACATCTTCTAAAGGAAGGAAAAAAGGCCAAGTTTCCACACAATACCATGAAAGAGGGGAGACTTATAATCTCACTAACTAGAATGATATACCTTTTATGTCACAAAATTTAGCAATATGTTAAGCAATCGTAATTGGACTTATGTAGAAGTCACAACTATTTGAGGTCGGGCAATAGAATTTTGGTGTTAATGCATGTTAGAGACAAAGTATTATGGACTATGCTCATCCATACTCATGTTAATTTTTCAATCAACTAGCTTTAGGACTTTGAGATATCATAGGCCAAATGAGATGAATGCATAAAGAAGGGGAATGAGATGAAGAGGGAGGGGAATAGATGAAAGCTCAAATTGATCAAAGGAGGACTTTTACCAAATTAATATCATCCATTCATTTTGGGAAATGCAATGTACATTCCATCAATCCCCTAAATCCAATGATATTAACTTCACAAAGTCAAATCAACCTTGACCAAGGCCCAACAACAAGAGTCAAACTAAACAAGTCATCACAATTGGTCAACAAAATTAATTAGCATTCGTTCAAATTAAAAATACTAAAATAATACATTTAAATTAAATATGGTTTGTCAAATTCCTAAAACCTCATCAAAACACCAAATAAATGGCCATGAGATTTATCATAGTTCAAACAAGGTCAAAGAACCTTGGAGAAAAAATTTCAGAATTTTTGAAGACTTAAAAGTATTTTTAAAAAATTAAAAACAAATGCAAAATCAATTAAATCATGAAAAATATTAATAATGATCCAAAAAATAATTTTAATTCAGAATATGAAAGAGGAAATTTTTTGAAATTTTTTGGTGAAACTCACATATTTTTTGGATCAATATTAAAACTAATATGAATTAATGAAAATAAAGTAATTAAAATGAAATTCAAATAATCAGAAAAAACGTGGACCACTTGATCTCCCTCATTAATTAAGGTGGCAGATCAAGTGGCCACCAGCGCGCGTTCCATGGTGGACTTGAGTCAACGCGGCATAGGCTTGGTATTTAAAAGCAACGCACGAGATTAAAACAATTTGAAAAGGATCAATGGCTCTGAACCATGCCAACACATCACCGGCGTCCAAAGGTCGGTCATCTTCTCCGATGACCCTGGCCAGACTGGTTCACTCATCACCATCAAGAAAAAGAAAAAGGAGGACATGATCTGAAAGAAAAAATGGCTTAGAGCACGAATCTGACCTCAATTTTAACTAACTCCACATATATAGAAAGATAAGAGGAGTTGAATTTTGAGGTGTGTCAACTGAGTTGCTTCGATTTGACCTCTAAGAAACTCAATCTTCTTGCCTATATTGGTAGGATTTCAGACAACCAAAGATCCAGAGAATTGAGTGGAATTAAGAGAGAATCAAGAGATGAAATTTTCTGGAAAATACCTTCAATGTAGGTCTGGATTCAACTGTTCTTGCTTTGGCTTGTGCTTGATCTTGCTCAGTATGCTTGCAGAAGTGGATTAGAATGCACAAAAGGTCTTGGATCCCTGGAGTTTTGAATCTTAAAACAGTGCGAATTCAACTCAATTTCCAATGGAAATTCTCAGGATTATCCTCTCAAATGTATATGGAAGCTTGAAGTTTGATCTTTGCCAAATGATGATATCATGTTCAAGCCATGCGCAACCCTACCAAATCTTGTCCAAAATGGATGAAATTGGACTTTTTGGAAAGGTTAGATCAAGAGGAACAACTTCCATGTTCAACATTTTTCCATTTGAAACTTGTATCATAATGAACTTTGAGGCGGAAGTTTGGAAATTTCAACATATAAAAAAAAATTCTAAGTGTCAAGCCATATATCTCAATATTCCACCTTGCTTAACATTTTATGTGAGCTTCAAATGAGAACAGTGTCTTCATCAAAGTTGTATATATTTCAAATGCCTTCAAAATGGTCATCAATTTCATGTCATTTGGATTTGGGATGATAGAGTTATGCATTTTTGAAGTTTGGAAAAATCACTTGGCCAATGGTATAGGTCAAAAGTGACCTATAATGTAACCTCATATCACATGCTCATAAAAGTTGAATTTGCCTCACTCCAAACATAAATGTTGAAGTAGACATCTTTAATTTGATTGTTCAACTTGGAAATATTTCATATCATAAAAATTGAGCAAGTTATGGTCTTGGGAAGTTGACTTTCAAATTAGGGTTTTTACAAAATGACCTATAATGTTTCAACATGTAAAATGACTTTCCAAGAAAAATCATCTCTAGACTTAAACATGAAAGTTGTTTGGAATGTCATATAGAGTAACTTTTCTCTAGGAATCATTTTCATATGAGGAATTCATCTGGCCAACCACCATCAACCAACTTGCTAACCTTCAATTCTCTTGACTTTCTAGGCTCATGGTAGATCATATATGCATAAGATGATGAATTTTGAAGTTTCTCTTGAGGAATTTGATCAAATGGTAAGATAGCTTGTTGGAGAATTTACTCAAGATACCCAGTCAAACTAGGGTTTGCAAGGAAAATCACCCTCAAACTCTTGAAGAAAACTTGATCAAAATAACATGTAGGAATCAATGGAACTAATATATGATGCTTATAACCATTCTTGGATCAATTCATGGTTGTGCTCGTTGTCATGAGGGTCTCAAACCCTAGATATGAACTTAATAGATCAATGTGATCATGCCCTACCTACAAAAGAGTTAGGCAAATGCAAAGACATGTTTTTGGTATTTTGGTTAGTAAAATGATTAAAATATAAGTATGATACAATCACATAGTGCTTGGTGATCTCTCTGAAAACAAACCCAATGAAGGAGGGTGTAACACCCCAAAATTTGCCCTCCTCATTCATGCATTCATTTTTTAGGTCATTTAACATTTCATATTGCATTTCATCATGTCAATCAGAATTAGATCCAAGAAACTTTATTTTAAAAAAAAACAAAAAAAAAATCAAAAAAAATTAAAAAAAAAATTAATTAAATAAATAAATAAAATAAAATATAACAGAAAAAATTTTGGACTTGGGTCTCTCTCATTTGAGCTCACAAAGCCATGAAATTCAGTCTATAAATACCAAGGTTTCACTTGAGAAAAAGGAAGAGAAGCAAAATACTCTGAGGTTTCCTTGGAACAAAACCCTGGACAAATCCTGGAGAGAAACCTACAGAGAACTCAGAGCAGCCTCCAAACCCTGAAGGGAACTCAACTTCACAGAATCACCTCTGCCTCACATAAACCATAAAGATTGTTTTGTAAACCTCACGGGTGCAACTCAATTTCAATCAAGCTCTCCAATCAGGTTTGCCCTTATTCCCATTACCTTTATGCTCTTAATTTGGATCATCTGAATGTATGAGGGATGATGGATGAATTTCATTAGGTTTTTGCCCACAGGTTTTAAATGTATATGAATGTATAAATAAGGCCTTGAATGCTTAATCCTTATCGTGTTTCACTAACCCTTTTGTTGAGTTTTTGTGAAGGCTCGCATGACTTTTGCAGGGATAGCTCGTTGGATATTCCACTTTGCTCGTGGGATACCATTTGGGAGATTTATTCTGATTGCCTTGTTGGCTCATTTACTTTATGCATGTTTGTTTTGTATGTATTTGTATCCCCACAGGTAGCGCGGTTCCTTCGTCGAGGACTGCCCTTTTGCCCTTGAGCAACCCCAAACCTTAAAACCCAAAGAAATACGTTAACTCCTTCTACTACAGGCGAGTAAGTCTCCAAAGGTTGAGCATCCGGTAGATTGCGTAGTGACGTCGTTCGTCCAAAACCCAATTCATAACCCCGTAGTTAGCCGAACTACGGCTTGCTCTGATTCTCATTCTAGATGAGATACGTAGGCATAAGACGCGATGTCTTAGCGAGCACAATTACCCTTAACCCCTAGGTAGCCGAGCTACGAAGACTCTGATTCTCATATTCATATGAGATACATATGCAGTGGATGCGACATCCGTGCGAGTCATTTTCTTTTGACCCTTTTTTTTAGTAAATAACACATTAGATAAACCCACACCCTTTAGACAAGAACTACAAAAGTGGATCCCGTAGAGTACTACGGATGCGTAGGGGTGCTAATACCTTCCCTTCGCATAATCGACTCCCGAACCCAAGATTTGGTTGCGAGACCCTGTCTTGTCATTTCCTTTTTCCAGGTTTACTTCGAGTGTTTCCTTTCCCTCCTTTGGGATAAATAACGCACGGTGGCGACTCTCCTGTCTTTCTTCGCCGGTTGTTTTTTTTCGCATTCCATTTTTCAGGTTGCGATAGAGGGGTAAGGAGGATGTTCGGGTATGATCCCAATGCTAATGCTTATGATGGAATTACATGAGGGATCATAGGGTCAAAATTGGGGTCTTACACAAACCTCTAACTGGTTTGCTAATGAAAGACACAAATTTTCGATTACCTCAGAGGCAAAATTTATTTTTGATGATGGATGTCTTGAATATTTTTAATTATTAAAGAGTGAATTGATCTCTTCACCTATCATGTAACCACATGATTGGAATGAGCCCTTCGAGATTATGTGCGACACATCTGATTACGCAGTAGGCGCTATTTTAGGATAACAAGATAAAAAGTTGCATGCTATCTATTATGCAAGCAAGACTTTGGATGAAGCTCAAATTAATTATCATTCTACAAAAAAGGAACTTCTTGCGATTGTGTTCGCTGTTGATAAATTTTGTTCTTACTTTTTTGGGTCAAAAATTATCGTTTACACCGACCATGCTGCTCTCCGATATATACTAAAAAAAAGGATGCAAAGTTGCGACTGATTTGAGATAAGAAAGGAACAGAAAATGTAGTAGCGTGTCACCTATCATGATTAACTGAAAAATAAAAATGATGAAGATGTTCCTATCAATGATTACTTTCTGTATGACAGACTAGTAGCCCTTATCAGAGCCGAGACCTCTAGTTTCACCCACATAACTGATTTTCTTGAGCTAAATGGCTCTAGTTTTAGGAAAACACCTAAGGAAGTCTCTGTAAGAAAATTTTAGGTACCTTGGTGTAAGACTTCAATTTTGACCCTAAGATCCCTCATGTCATCTCATCATATGCATTAGCATTGGGATCATACCTTGGCATCCTCCTTACCCCTCTTTCATTGGGTTTGTTTTGTGAGAGATCACCAAGCACCATGTGATTGTATCATACTTTTTATTTTATCATTTTGTCGCATCACGCGAAAAACCGGCGGGAAAACAAGAACAACAGAGCCGCCACCGTGCGTTATTTATCCCAAAAGAGGGAAAGGAAACGCTCAGAGTAAACCTGGAAAAGACATGGTCTCGCGACCAAAGAGAATGGGATCGGGAGTCGGTTATGCGAAGGGAAGGTATTAGCACCCCTACGCATCCGTAGTACTCTACGGGATCCACGCACAAAAGGAAGGAAAATGGTTGCTAAACACTGCTCAAACTCACACACACTGGCTGAAAAGAGACAAAAGAAACTGACTGAAACTGACTCGGCAGGATACCGCATCCTGGGCCTACTTAGTCTATCAGGCATAGACATCAGAGTCGAAGTAGTTCGGACTGGGAAACGACACATGCTCGCTAGGATATCGCATCCTATGCATACGTATCTTCTCGGACGAGAGAAGAATCAGAGCATTCGTAGCTCGGCTGACACACACACAAGCAAACACTGGCAAAGGCAAACGTGGAGCCCGAATGCCAATCACTGGACTTACATCAGTATCCGAACCAAAACGCACACAAGAAGGCAAACATGGAGCCTGAATGCCAATCACTGGACTTACATCAGCATCCGAACCAAACACACGCACACTGGAACCCAAATGCCACTCGATGGACTTACATCAGCTTCCGAACCAAACACACGCACACTGGAACCCAAATGCCACTCGATGGACTTACATCAGCTTCCAAGCACACAACAAGACAAAACAAAGACACGGGCGCCCGGAGAGATCAGCTCATCTCCTGCCTACGTACCTCATCTGGTATGAGGATCAGGGCGACGTAGTTCCCCTACAGAGGGATAAAGGACTAGCCTAACCAGATAACAGAGGGAGACACAACTAGGGAGACTACGACTCGAGCCTAGATGTTATCATGCAAAATCATCCCTAAGTTAAGGTTTCTAGCTAACTGGCACAGGGAGCCAGCCTATCCTAGTCATGACTTGCACAGGAAGCAAGCCACACACACACTTAACTTGCACAGGAAGCAAGCCAAGCAAAACCTAACTTGCACAGGAAGCAAGTCTAAGCTAACCCTAACTTGCACAGGAAGCAAGTCAAACAAACATACAAGCACAGATAGCACACACTATACACAAGCAAGTGGCTCAAACAAGGGTTAGGTTTTAGTCGAGGGGTCATATCAACCTCAACAAACAAACCTCTGGAACTGGGTAAGTGTGCTCTTAACCTTGCCATTGAGGGGCTAAGGTGAAGCAGATGAAAGGTGAGTGAAGATAAGACTTCACAGCTCTTATCCCTGGCCTGGGAGAGCTTAAGACAAGAATGTGTGGGTTCAGAAAGTGGGAACCCTTCTACACATTTGAAACTAACTCAACTGTACAATTGTACAAGATCTTGGGTTTTTATCTGCAATGCATCAACACAGTGGTGTGAGCAAAGCAGAAGACACACAGAATAGCAGGGGATAGGTTGCTTATCCCTTGGTTCTGCCAATTGCCTCTTCACTTAGGAGGTCTTTGATTCTATGCAAGGACAAAATTAAACATCCACAAACATTGCCTCTTAAGGAGGACTTCAGACAGTTGCCTGGCCAAGTAACAGGCCAGGTCTTCCAGGCTACATGAAGATAGAAAGGTATACCTCAATGCAAATTGCTTATCAAGCAAAGCAAAGCAAAAGTTCACAAGGAACTGAGCAACTAAAGTACCTGAAACCAGTCAAGCACAGTTAGTATACAAGTCAAAGTTAAATCAAAATGAAACAGATATCAACCAGTCAACACAAGCAAGTGAATGTGCAAGGCACAAGGCATGTGAGCCAAGCCACCTACAAAACAAACAAGTTAATTAATGATATTCAAGCAAGCTCAATCAAAAAGAATTGGTCTCATTGGTCATTTGTTGGTCAACCTGAAAACATGAGCTCAAAGGTGAGTAACAGGACCACTAGGGCGAGCCTAGGGTCAAAAGAGAATGAAAAAGTCAAAACAGCAAAGGGCAAGCATCCAAAATCATGTTCAAACAATCAAGAATCAATTCCAATTGGGTTCACATTCATATCAATCATCATCATCATTTCATGAACAATTTAGGTCAAAGTGTTGCAAACAGAAGCTCATAGAAGTCATCAGCAAGACTTAACTCAAAAGCAATCTTAAACATTTCCAAAAATCACCAAATAAATCATGACCAACCCTAACACATAGCATGGTAAGCATGTCAAATTTCATCTCATTTGGACAAGTGGAAGGCAGTCAATGAAAATCAGAAAGTCAAAGCAATTTTGAACATGCTCAAAGAAGTCAACCAAACATGCATCCACTTAGAAAAATCATAAATCAGAAATGGTGTATGATAAATGAATGGGACTAAAACCATGGCAAATATGAGGATGTCTAGTTATCTCATGTAAAATTTCATGTCCATCTAATAAAGTATGAGAATTTCACAAATGAAATGGGAACAAGTGTCACATGAGGTCAACATTTGACCAAGCAGGGGAGAAAATCTCAAACAATTAGGAAATGCCACAAATAATTCCAAGAAAATTCACATGTAAACTAGACATACAAGAGTAGGTACATGCAAAAAATCAGATCAATTTGAGGTCAAGAAGCATGGGTACAAAAATCAACAAGTTGCACATCAATGGTGTGACACAAATTGTCACACCCTACTTCAAAAATTCACAACTCTCAAACCACATAAGATAAATTCACAAACTCTACACCAAAATCACCATGAATGTGTCTAGTTCAAGCACAAAAAATTTGGGAGCCATTGGATAAAGCATCATCATTTCACAAATGTTTTGGCAAAGTGTACAAAATATGCATACATGTCACAAACCCTTATACCAATTAAAATCCACTCATCAGAAAATTCTGGAAAAATCATGATAAAAAAGTAGAGATCCAGATGAACACAATGCAAAAAATCCCATGAAATTTGGATTAAAATTGGTGGAGTTATGATTTTTACAAGATCAATATCACAAATGAAATAAAAATGGAAAAGCAACATGACTTAATGGGACATGGGGGGCACGGCCATGGCATTTTTGTAATTATCCGTGCCACTTAATGATACGCGGTCATTTTGGCCACGAAAATGAAATGTTCCTATTGGTTGGTTTCAAATGGAACAAAGGCGCGGTCCATACAAACCCTAATTCCAGAAATCCGCAGCAAAATGCGCAGCTGGCTATGAAGGTTGCGGATAAATCCGCAGGTAATGTGCAGCAACCAAGAACAGCAGGAGGTTCATCACCACCTTCATACGATTTTCCAGAAAAAAAAGAAAAGTTGCAGAAATGGAAAAAACAAGCAATGCATCGTGTATATCCAACATCACTCATCAACAAACAACCATTATTTCATCAAACAACAACAAGTTAAACACAAATCGAAGGAATCCAAACATGAACACCAAACTTCAAAACCCTCGTTCTCTCTCATTTCTCGATGGTTTTTCACGATCCAAAGAGCAGAATAATCAGCAAGGCAAGCTCTACGCAAAGCATAGCATCATTTCAAGAAATGAGAGATTCGAATCCTTACTTGTTTTTGAAGAAAAAAGTGAAACAGTGTTGTTTTGGTGGTTTAATGGTGAAACAGATGCTTTATGGTCCTCCAAATGATGGTTGGTGAAGGTTGTTTGGCTTGAAACAACTTGCAATAGCTTTAACCAAACTCTGCCATTGATGATATTTTGGAAAAAACAGTCGTGTAGATGGCCTTCCAGCTGGAGAATGATGGTTGAAACAGGTCCACAATGTTGTATGGATGTTGTATCAAGCAAGGCAAGGTTCAGTTCTTTGGCCAATGTTGACAGATTTTGAAAGTGGCAATAAAATGAGATTTTTAGAGAGTGAGTTTTTTTCTGTGTTTTTAGGCTGCAACTAGGGTTCACAATGACAGAAAATGATGTCCAGAATCTCTGTTTAAGAGTACAAATCAAGCTTCATGAAAATGTGGGATAGAGTTGTTGAGAAATGTACTTTTTTTTCCAAGTTTCAAGCAAGTTGGCATGGGTGTATGTACTTGCACGAATTTGACTTTGAACATGTCCAAAATACAATTTCAGATCAATTCCCAATGGCCAAAATGATGGAAAAGGTTTATTTTAAAAAGTCAAAATTTCACTTCACTTGAAATTAATTCAAGTAAGTCAAAAAATGCCATTTTGATCCATAAGGTTTTGGTACATGAAAGTTACATTTTTGGAAAGAGGGGATTAAATGTGACTTGTAGGAAAAAACCCCACCCAAATTGGCCAAATGGTTTGAGAGATATGGCCTTTTGAAGTTCAAGAATTTCTAAAAATGATTTGATCATAATTTGCCAACCATACATGGGAATTGAGTGTTCTTGGACTTTTTGGAAATGGGAGAACAAGATCTTCAACTTTCATGTTGGGCAAAAATTCATTTGAAGCTTGTATCATGATGTAATTTTGAGGATCAAGACTTTCCATTTTTGGTAAGTTTCAAGTTACAGGTCCAGTTTCCATTTTTGGAAATTTCTGATCTGGCTTCAAATTCTTCCATGATGGTATTTGACATGATATATGAGGCCTATATGGACATGAATAAGATCTCTCAAACCAAATCCCATCATCAAATCATTGATTAAATGGACAGTTGACCAACAGTTGACTTTTAGGGTTTCTGACTGACTGTGCATTGACTGATGACTTCTGAACATCCAATCCTTGACCAAAACACTTCAAATGGATTCCCAAGTCATGTGAACATGTTGGACCTACCCTAGGGCCCTGGCTCCTTGAGAATTGTGCTTGCTTGCTTGACTGACTGATCTCCTGACCAGTTTGACCTAATTTCTTGATTGGCTTGCACTTGAAGCAAATGGGACAATGCAATGCTATGCAGTGGACCATGTTATGTTATGACCTAATATGAGAATGTATGTACAATAATAGGTGCAAATTTGAGGTGCTACACATTTCATAACCAAAATACCAAAAAAATACGTCTTTGTATTTGTCTAACTCTTTTGTAGGTAGGGCATGATCACCATTGATCTATCAAGTTCACATTTAGGGTTTAAGACCCTCATTGCTAAGAGCTCAACCAAGAAATGATCCACAATGGTTCTAGGCATCATATATGAGTCCCAATGATTTATACATGTTATTTTGATCAAGAATTCTTTTCAAGATTTTGGAGTTGGTTTTCCTTGGAAACCCTAGTTCATCTGGGTATCTTGAGTAACTTCTTCAACAAGCTTCTTCACCAATTGATCAAATACTTCAAGGGACACTTAAACTTTCATCATATTATGCATATATTATCTCCCATGAGTCTAAAAAGTCAAGATAAGTACAAGATAGCAAGTTGGTTGATGGTGGTTTACCAGATGAATTCATCTAATCAAAATTGGGGTTCCCTAGACCCTATCTCCTACACTTTTCATCATATGAAAATGATTCCAAGAACAAAGTTACTATAAATCCCATTCCAAACAACTTTCATATTACGGTCTAGAGCTATTTTTGCTTGTAATGTCATGTTTTATGTTGAAAGATTATACGTCATTTTGTCTAAACTCTAATTTGGAGGTCAACTTCCCAAGGCCATAACTTGCTCATTTTTTATGAGATGAAATATTTCCAAGTTTCAAAATAAAATTAAAGGTTTCTAATTCAACTTTATGTTTGGAGGAAGAGCTAAATCAACTTCTATGATCATGTGATATGAGGATACATTATAGGTCATTTTGTACCAATACCATTGAACAAGTGATTTTCCTCAACTTCAAAAATGCACAATTGATTCATCCCAAATAAGTTCCAATTGGTGACCACTTTGAATATTTTTGAAAGGGCTAAAAATTTGGTGAAGACACTTTTCTCACTTGGATCTCACATAAAAAGTTAGCTAAGGTGGAATAATAGAGCATATGGGTTAACACTTAGAAAATATTTTTACATGTTGAAATTTCCAAACTTCCACTTCAAAATTCAGCATGATACAAGTTCCAAATGGAAAAGTGTTCAACACAAGAGTTGTTCCTCTTGATCTAACATTTCCAAAGAGTCCAAATTCATTCATTTTGGATAAAGTTTGAGGGGTATGCACATTGCTTGAACATGGTTGTATCAGTTGGCAAGAATCATGCTTCAAACAACAAAACTTTCTTAACTTGCAATCCAATTCTCATTCAGACTTCATTTCACTTGGATTTGGACCTAATTGAGTTGCTTCATGGGCTTGTACATGCCCATGCAAGCGTGCACTTCACATTGCCAATTTTGGAAGCATTTTCAAGTGTGCAAATATCACTTACATTTTGCTATAAATAGAGGTCTATTGCATCAGTTTGAAAGACCTTGTGCGCCAGCTTTTCCTCTAGCCATTGAAACCCTCACAATACACTTGAAATTTGAGTTTGAATCTCACTGATTGGAGATTCAAGAACTCCAGGATCCAAAGCCTTGTACCATTCCTGATCTACTTCTCCAAGTTCCATAAGCAAGATCAAGCACGAATTGAAGCAAAAGAGATCCAGTTCTGCACAACATTGAAGGTATTTTTCCAGATTTTTCTTTTCTTCAATTCTCATCAATTCTCTTGGATCCTTGGTTGTCTGAAGTCCTACCTGTAACACCCCGATAATAATAAAATAATTATTTAAATTGAGTTAATAATATATTTATTAATTTAATTAAATAATTGGAAATTTTATTATTATTATTGGATTATTATTTTATTGGAAAATATATATAAGTTGGAAATAAAGAAAAGAGCCCATTTTGAGTAAAAAGGTTTTTCGTGAAAAGCAGAGAAGTGATCGTGAAAGAGGAAAAGGGCAAAGAGGCAGAGCAAGAGGAAGAAGGTTGGAGAAGAGCTTGGGGCTTGAGATTCGCCGGATTAACTCAGGTAAGGGGGGTTTATTATCGATTAATGGGTATTATGGGATAATATGTGATGGGTAGTGATAAGCTGTTAATTTGACCCTAATTGGGATTGTTGATGCTGAAGAATTATGTTGGATAAATTGTATTTAGACTGAAATTGAATCTGTGTTTGGGTTAGTTGTGAAATTCCGAACGTATAGCTTTTTACGGAATCGGAATCGGAGGTCCGGAAGTCCTCCAATGGCGGAAAATGCGGAGAATTCTGCATTCTGCCTTGAGTTAGCGCAGGAACAGCTTCTGTCTTGCGTTAACCGGTTAACCCAGGGTGTTAACCGGTTAACACTGTGTTGAATTGTGTAAATTGCTGTTTTGTCTGTGTTAACCGGTTAACCCAGGGTGTTAACCGGTTAACACTGTTGTGATTGCTGAGATATTGCTGTTTGTGCTGCGTTAACCGGTTAACCCAGGGTGTTAACCGGTTAACACTGTTAAGTTTTGGGACAGGAGGCGTGTTGTGCTGCGTTAACCGGTTAACCCAGGGCGTTAACCGGTTAACACTGTTGCAGAGTGGAAAAATTGACTTTTTAATGTTGTGTACATAATTGAGAGTTGGCCTATGTTGGCGTATGATGTAATAGGGATTATATCCCGTTGTTTTGAGCAGTATCGGTATTAGTAGAGTGTGCTAATACTGTGTTTAATTGATTTACATGATAATGATGTGTTGATACGTGTGTTGATGATGTATGATGATATGCATACTGACGTGAATGTATATATTATGCATGTATGTGTGAATGGACTGTTGTATGGCTTAGAGTGTGAGCATATGTCTATTCTTGAATTGTTGTTGATGTTGCATTGCTAGATGATTAGCGTGCATGGCATAGCCTCTGGGGCTGTAGCTAATTCCCATGGTGAGGAATTAGTGAGTGAATCATTGTGGATTTGTTGTTGATGTTTGCATACTAGATGATTAGTGTGCATAGCATAGCCTTTGGGGCTGTAGCTAATTCCCATGGTGAGGAATTAGTGAGTGAGTCATTAGATCTCAAATGAGTGGGACTAGTGAGCTTAGTAGCCGTATCTGGATTTGATCGGTGAGCTTGAACTATATGTTCAAGAATAGTCGGTACCGCATGTGTGGGGTCTCATTGCATAAATTATATATGGCGTATAATATGAATGGATGTATTCCAATATTATACGTGTGTTTGTGTTGTTGTGGAGTATGATTTGAGATTACACTTGTGCCTTATGTTGGTGTTGAGTATGATGATGAGCTGATGTGCTGTTACTGATTGTATGTTGCGATTAGGGTGATTAATGTGTTAAATTACTTAACATGACATTATATTCTATAATGCTTATTATATTGATTGAGGAACTCACCCTTACAACTATTTTTCAGGTAACGAGAAATGAGTTGAGTAGAAGCGAATGCTTGGAGTCTAGTGTAGTCTCCTTAGTGGGTCGTGCTCTGATAGATGTAACATCGGGATGGGATATTTACCTTGTTGAATAATTTACATGTGAATGTTACATGTTTTACATGATTGAGGAGATCTCTATCCGTTGCGTTTTATGCAATTGTTTATGTTTTGAATTAATAAAAGAGCATGACCGTTATATGGTTGAATGGTGTGAATATTATGTGTGACACCCTTGCATGGCATAATTACTCTGAATTGTTATATGTTTATTATTTTTAATTAAATAATTGGGGTATTTTAGAAGGGTGTTACATTAGTGGTATCAGAGCATAGTCGGTCGAGTCGAGTCATAATTATTTTGTTTCCCTTGTACGGTATAGGTGTTGTGTAACCCTATCAGTACTCATTGTTTTAGTTGTTTGGGTTTTCAGAATAGAGATGGCTGGAAGAGGTCGAGATGATGCTGCGATTGCTGAGGCTCTGGGTATGCTAGCTGGAGTACTTGGAGGGAGTCCGAATGTTGTGGGAATGGGAGCTGCTCGTCAACTGAGTGAGTTCCAGAAGAACAATCCTCCAATGTTCAAGGGAGCATACGATCCAGATGGTGCTCAGAAATGGTTGAAGGAGATCGAGAGGATCTTTCGAGTGACTGAGTGTGCCGATAACCAGAAGGTCAGGTTCGGTACGCATATGCTGTCAGAAGAAGCAGATGATTGGTGGGTTGCTACCCGCACTGAGTTGGAAAATGCTGGGAATGCTGAGATCACTTGGGCTGTGTTCAGAGAGAGATTCCTGAGGAAGTATTTTCCAGAGGATGTCAGAGGAAAGAAAGAGATAGAATTCTTGGAATTGAAGCAGGGCAATCGGTCTGTGACTGAGTATGCTGCGAAGTTCACAGAGCTGTCAAAGTATTACACTCCCTATAATGAGGCTGCTGGAGAATTTTTGAAATGTGTGAAGTTTGAGAACGGGTTGCGCCCCGAGATCAAACAGGCTATTGGATATCAGCGGATCAGAGTGTTTTCTGACTTGGTTGACTGTTGCAGGATTTTTGAACAGGATTCCAAAGCCAGAGCAGAGAGCTATCAACAGAGAGTTGATAGGAAAAGCAAGAATCAGAATGATCGTGGAAAACCGTATGCAGCTGGTAAAGGTTTCCAGAAGCAGAGTGGGATGAAGAGGCCTAGTGGGGGAGACTCTAGTGCCCCTGCTAAGTGTTATAGATGTGGTCGGGCTGGACATCGTGTCCATGAGTGTACCAGTGCTGAGATGAAGTGTTTCAAGTGTGGCAAAGGTGGTCATTTGGCTGCAGAGTGTCGGTTGAAGACTGTAACTTGTTTCAACTGTGGAGAGTTGGGTCATATCAGTCCACAGTGTCCTAAGCCAAAGAAGGAGAATCAGTCAGGAGGCAAGGTCTTTGCTTTATCGGGTTCTGAGACTTCTGCAGATGACCGTTTGATCCGAGGTACGTGTTATATTAATGGCTTTCCTCTTGTAGCTATTATTGACACTGGTGCTACTCATTCCTTTATATCTTTGGATTGTGCTGTGAAACTTAAGTTAAAGATATCTGAGATGTATGGTAGTATGGTGATTGATACTCCTGCAAAGGGTTCAGTGACTACTACTTCAGTTTGCTTGAGTTGTCCTTTGAGTATTTTTGGTAGAGACTTTGGGATAGACCTTGTGTGTCTCCCACTAGTGCAGATTGATGTTATCTTGGGTATGAACTGGTTGGTGTTTAACCGAGTTTCTATCAACTGTTTTGATAAGACTGTGATATTTCCTGAGATTGAAGAAGGAAAGAGTTTGTTTTTATCAGCCAGGCAGGTGAATGAGGAAGTAGCAGATGGGGCGGAGTTGTTTATGCTGTTAGCGACTCTGGAGGCTAAAGATAAACTGGTAATTGGCGATCTAGCCGTGGTGTGTGATTTTCCTGATGTGTTTCCTGAAGAAGTGAATGAATTGCCGCCAGAACGTGAAGTTGAGTTCTCGATCGATTTGGTACCGGGTACTAGACCGATATCGATGGCTCCGTACCGTATGTCTGCTGTTGAGTTAGCTGAATTGAAGAGTCAGCTAGAAGATCTGTTGGATAAGAAATTTATTCGTCCGAGTGTGTCACCGTGGGGTGCACCAGTGTTGTTGGTTAAGAAGAAAGAAGGTACTATGAGATTGTGTGTGGACTACAGGCAACTGAATAAAGTGACGATCAAGAATCGGTATCCTTTGCCGAGGATTGATGATTTGATGGATCAGTTGGTTGGTGCGAGTGTGTTCAGCAAGATAGATTTGAGATCTGGGTATCATCAGATACGTGTGAAAACTGAGGATATTCAGAAGACTGCTTTCAGAACAAGGTATGGACATTATGAGTATTCTGTAATGCCTTTTGGTGTGACTAATGCGCCTGGAGTATTTATGGAGTATATGAATAGGATTTTCCATCCGTACCTAGACAAGTTTGTTGTGGTGTTTATTGATGACATTTTGGTGTATTCGAAATCTGAAGAAGAGCATGCTGAGCATTTGAGAGTGGTTTTAGAAGTCCTACGAGAAAAGAAGTTATTTGCTAAACTCTCTAAATGTGAATTTTGGTTAGAAGAGGTTAGTTTTCTTGGTCATGTGATTTCAAGAGGTGGTGTTGCTGTTGATCCTTCTAAGATAGAAGCGGTGTCTAAGTGGGAAGCTCCGAAGTCTGTTGCTGAGATTCGAAGTTTTCTTGGATTGGCTGGTTATTATAGGAAGTTCATTGAGGGATTTTCTAAGTTGGCGTTACCGTTGACGATGTTGACTAGAAAGGGGCAAGCATTTGTTTGGGACTCAAAATGTGAAGGGGGTTTCCAAGAGTTAAAGAGAAGGTTGACTACTGCTCCTATTCTGATATTACCGAGTTCGTCGGAATCATTTGAGGTTTACTGTGATGCTTCATTGTTGGGCTTGGGTGGTGTGTTGATGCAGAATAAGCAGGTTATAGCTTATGCTTCGAGACAACTGAGAGTTCATGAGAAGAACTATCCGACACATGATTTAGAGTTGGTAGCTGTGGTATTTGTTCTGAAATTATGGAGGCATTACTTGTACGGGTCGAGATTTGAGGTTTTCAGTGACCATAAAAGTTTAAAGTATTTGTTTGATCAGAAAGAGCTGAATATGAGACAGAGGAGATGGTTAGAATTTCTGAAGGATTATGACTTTGGTTTGAATTACCATCCGGGTAAAGCAAATGTAGTGGCTGATGCATTGAGTCGGAAATCATTACATATGTCTATGTTAATGGTTAGAGAATTGGATTTAATTGAGCAGTTTAGAGACTTGAGTTTGGTGTGTGAGAGTACTCACAATAGTGTTAAATTGGGAATGTTGAAGTTAACAAGTGGTATTCTGGATGAAATCAGAGAGGGTCAGAAATCCGATATGCTTTTGGTTGATAAGTTGACTTTAGTGAATCAAGGTCAAGGTGGTGAATTCAGAGTTGATGAAAATGGTGTTTTGAAATTTGGTAATCGGGTGTGTATTCCGGATGTTACCGAACTTAAGAAGAGTATTCTTGAGGAAGGACATCGTAGTGGCCTGAGTATTCATCCTGGGGCTACGAAGATGTATCATGATTTGAAAAAGTTATTTTGGTGGCCAGGAATGAAAAGAGAAATTGCGAGTTTTGTTTATTCCTGTTTGACTTGTCAGAAGTCGAAGATTGAGCATCAGAAGTCGTCTGGGCTAATGCAACCGTTGGCTATCCCAGAGTGGAAGTGGGATAGTATCAGTATGGATTTTGTTTCGGGTTTACCGAGGACAAGTAGGAATTTTGAAGCTATTTGGGTGATTGTGGATAGATTGACGAAGTCGGCTCATTTCATTCCGATCAGAATGGATTATCCGTTAGAGAGATTAGCCGAGTTGTATATTGAGAAGATTGTAAGTTTGCATGGTATTCCGTCGAGTATTGTTTCGGACAGAGATCCTAGATTTACATCGAAGTTTTGGGAAGGTTTGCAGAAGGCTTTGGGAACTAAGCTGAGATTGAGTTCTGCATATCATCCGCAGACTGATGGTCAGACTGAGAGGACGATTCAGTCATTAGAGGATCTTTTGAGAGCTTGTGTCTTGGAAAAGGGAGGTGCTTGGGATTGTCATTTACCTTTGATTGAGTTTACCTACAACAATAGTTTTCATTCGAGCATTGGTATGGCACCGTTTGAAGCTTTGTATGGTAGGAGATGTCGGACACCGTTATGTTGGTATGAGTCCGGTGAGAGTGCTGTGGTTGGACCGGAGATTGTTCAACAAACTACGGAAAAGATTAAGATGATTCAGGAGAAGATGAGAATTGCTCAGAGTCGTCAGAAGAGTTATCATGATAAGAGGAGGAAGTCACTTGAGTTCCAAGAGGGAGATCATGTGTTTCTTTGTGTTACTCCGATAACTGGTGTTGGTAGAGCTTTGAAGTCGAAGAAGTTGACACCTCGATTTATTGGTCCTTATCAGATTTTGGAGAGGATAGGGGAGGTAGCCTATCCTATCGCTTTACCGCCGTCGCTTGCGAATTTGCATGAGGTTTTTCATGTGTCTCAGTTGAGGAGGTACATTCATGATCCGTCGCATGTAGTCCAAGTAGATGATGTACAGGTGAGAGATAACCTGACTGTTGAAACATCACCTATGAGGATCGAGGATCGAGAGTTGAAGCAGTTGCGGGGTAAAGAGATTGCCTTGGTGAAGGTAGCTTGGGGAGGACCAGCAGGTGGCAATGTAACTTGGGAACTGGAGAGTAAGATGAAAGAGTCTTATCCGGAGTTATTCGCTTGAGGTATGTTTTCGAGGACGAAAACTCTTTTAGTGGGGGAGAGTTGTAACACCCCGATAATAATAAAATAATTATTTAAATTGAGTTAATAATATATTTATTAATTTAATTAAATAATTGGAAATTTTATTATTATTATTGGATTATTATTTTATTGGAAAATATATATAAGTTGGAAATAAAGAAAAGAGCCCATTTTGAGTAAAAAGGTTTTTCATGAAAAGCAGAGAAGCGATCGTGAAAGAGGAAAAGGGCAAAGAGGCAGAGCAAGAGGAAGAAGGTTGGAGAAGAGCTTGGGGCTTGAGATTCGCCGGATTAACTCAGGTAAGGGGGGTTTATTGTCGATTAATGGGTATTATGGGATAATATGTGATGGGTAGTGATAAGCTGTTAATTTGACCCTAATTGGGATTGTTGATGCTGAAGAATTATGTTGGATAAATTGTATTTAGACTGAAATTGAATCTGTTTTGGGTTAGTTGTGAAATTCCGAACGTATAGCTTTTTACGGAATCGGAATCGGAGGTCCGGAAGTCCTCCAATGGCGGAAAATGCGGAGAATTCTGCATTCTGCCTTGAGTTAGCGCAGGAACAGCTTCTGTCTTGCGTTAACCGGTTAACCCAGGGTGTTAACCGGTTAACACTGTGTTGAATTGTGTAAATTGTTGTTTTGTCTGCGTTAACCGGTTAACCCAGGGTGTTAACCGGTTAACACTGTTGTGATTGCTGAGATATTGCTGTTTGTGCTGCGTTAACCGGTTAACCCAGGGTGTTAACCGGTTAACACTGTTAAGTTTTGGGACAGGAGGCGTGTTGTGCTGCGTTAACCGGTTAACCCAGGGCGTTAACCGGTTAACACTGTTGCAGAGTGGAAAAATTGACTTTTTAATGTTGTGTACATAATTGAGAGTTGGCCTATGTTGGCGTATGATGTAATAGGGATTATATCCCGTTGTTTTGAGCAGTATCGGTATTAGTAGAGTGTGCTAATACTGTGTTTAATTGATTTACATGATAATGATGCGTTGATACGTGTGTTGATGATGTATGATGATATGCATACTGACGTGAATGTATATATTATGCATGTATGTGTGAATGGACTGTTGTATGGCTTAGAGTGTGAGCATATGTCTATTCTTGAATTGTTGTTGATGTTGCATTGCTAGATGATTAGCGTGCATGGCATAGCCTCTGGGGCTGTAGCTAATTCCCATGGTGAGGAATTAGTGAGTGAATCATTGTGGATTTGTTGTTGATGTTTGCATACTAGATGATTAGTGTGCATAGCATAGCCTTTGGGGCTGTAGCTAATTCCCATGGTGAGGAATTAGTGAGTGAGTCATTAGATCTCAAATGAGTGGGACTAGTGAGCTTAGTAGCCGTATCTGGATTTGATCGGTGAGCTTGAACTATATGTTCAAGAATAGTCGGTACCGCATGTGTGGGGTCTCATTGCATAAATTATATATGGCGTATAATATGAATGGATGTATTCCAATATTATACGTGTGTTTGTGTTGTTGTGGAGTATGATTTGAGATTACACTTGTGCCTTATGTTGGTGTTGAGTATGATGATGAGCTGATGTGCTGTTACTGATTGTATGTTGCGATTAGGGTGATTAATGTGTTAAATTACTTAACATGACATTATATTCTATAATGCTTATTATATTGATTGAGGAACTCACCCTTACAACTATTTTTCAGGTAACGAGAAATGAGTTGAGTAGAAGCGAATGCTTGGAGTCTAGTGTAGTCTCCTTAGTGGGTCGTGCTCTGATAGATGTAACATCGGGATGGGATATTTACCTTGTTGAATAATTTACATGTGAATGTTACATGTTTTACATGATTGAGGAGATCTCTATCCGTTGCGTTTTATGCAATTGTTTATGTTTTGAATTAATAAAAGAGCATGACCGTTATATGGTTGAATGGTGTGAATATTATGTGTGACACCCTTGCATGGCATAATTACTCTGAATTGTTATATGTTTATTATTTTTAATTAAATAATTGGGGTATTTTAGAAGGGTGTTACACTACCAATGTAGGCAAGAAGATTGAGTTGCTTTGAGGTCAAATCGAAGCAACTCAGTTCATACACCTCAAAATTCAACTTCATGTATCTCTTAATATACTTGGAGTTAGGTTAAATTGAGGTGATATTCGTATCTACGCCATTTTTTCTTTAAGATCATGTCCTCCTTTTTCATTTATGTGATGGTTATGAGAGAACCAGTCTGGCCAGGGTCATTGGAGAAGATGACCGGCACTTTGCTTCGTTGATGCGTTGGATGTGTTCTGAGCCATTGGATCAATTCAAATCGTTTTAATCTTGAACATTGCTTTGGAATACCAGACGTGTGACGCGCTGACTCAAGCGTATCATGGAATGCACGTTTTCCACCACTTGGTTTGCCACCTCAATTAATGAAGGAGATCAAGTGGTCCACGTTTTTCTGATTTAATTAATTTTCATTTTATTTCTTTTGTTTTGATTAATTCATATTAATTTTAATATTGATCCAAAAAACATGAGAGTTTCACAAAAAAAAATCAAATAAAATCCTCTTTCATTTTCTGAGTTAAAATTATTTTTTGGATCATTATTAATATTTTTCATGATTTAATTGATTTTGTGAATACTTTTAATTGTTTTAAAATACTTTTAAGTTTCTAAAAATTCTGAAAAAAAATCTCCAAGGTCCTTTGCCTTTGTTTGACTTATGATAAATCTCATGGCCATTTCTTTGGTGTTTTGATGAGGTTTTAGGAAGTTGACCAACCATAATTTAATTTAATGCATTATTTTAATATTTTTAATTGATTAAATGTCAAATAAATTGTGTCGAGCCACTTTAATTGACTTTGTGAGTTTAACTTGTGTTATTGTTCATTGGTCAAGGTTGATTTAACTTTGTTAGGTTAAGATCATTGGATTTAGGGGATTAATGGAATGTACATTCCATCTCCCAAAATGAATGAATGATCTTAACTTGGTAAAAGTCCTCCTTTGTCCAATTTATGTTTGATTCATTCCCCTTCCCTCTTCATCCCATTCCCATTCTTTATGCATTCATGTCATGGACCTATAATATCTCTATATCATAAGGCTAGTTGGTTGCAAAATCAACATAAGTATGGATGAGATTAGGTCCCCCACTTTGCATATTCTTTTTGTGTGTGGTATGTTTCATGAGCATATTTAATTGTACTATGTCTCTAACATGCATTAACACCAAAATTCTATTTCCCGACCTCAAATAGTTGTGACTTCTACATAAGTCCAATTATGATTGCCTAACATATCGCTAAATTTTGACACAAAAAGGCATAGCATTCTAGTTATTGAGATTGTAAGTCTCCCCTCTTTTATGGTATTGTGTGGAAACTCGGCCCTTTTTCCTTCCTTTGGGAGATGTCTTGGTTCAAGGATCCATGCTTATGATAAGTGGGTTGAGTGTTCTCCAAAGAATGACTTAAACAAAAGCAAAGCAAAACCAATACTAACTTCTAATTCACTAACAACTAACATTTAATTTCAATTCATTTAATTTTAATGCACTTTAATTTTTAAGCCTTATTCATTTGCCATTATTCATACCATTCAAATTGTTTATGCTAATGTCATTCTTACTTTGTCCATTTGGATCATATATTGTGATTGTGTATATTGTGATTGTTTGTGTGGTCTTTTGACCTTAATGTACATAATAAGAACAAAAACCCTAAAAAATATGTTGTGTGGACTGTTGGTTTGATCTAAGACTATTGGACTTAGAATTTAGGCAACCCTCCCTATGCAAGGGACATGGCCAATGCCAACTTTCTTGAGACCAAATGGTTGTGAATTGAAACTTCATATGATACATCATTGAAGATCCATTAGAGTTCATCTGCAACATGATCATTGTGAAGCTCTTATTTTGAACCGGTGACTTATGCCATCTTCGAAGTCATCTGATACATGGGAAATCTTGAAGAAGATCATGGAGTTGATAAGTTTGGATATGGCTATATTTATTTGATGCCTTGCTCTTCAACTTGATATTTGTATATTGATTGTTGTATGATTCTAAAGTCCAAGGGAAATTTGGGTTTCTATATGACATTCTTGTCTATTGGATTGCATCCCATTATTCAGATCTTTTCAACTCTCAACTTTTAATTTTGTGCTTAGGATTAGTCTATTCATCTCCTCCCCACTTCTTTAATTTCAAAATCTCTCCCCCCTTTCAAAAAAAAAATCTTTGATTGTGCTTGTTTTCTAAACTTATACCATTTTTGCAAATTAGAAACTCTGGCCTTATGCCATTGCATTTTTAAACTCATTTTCTTAATCAAACTTGTAAATAAACTTAACTATACTTGACTTAAAATTTCAAAAGCCAAAAAGAACTAACACTCATTCAAACCATTTTTAGGCCTCTTGTACCATTGTTAAACTTAAATTTTGTTAAAAGCAATGCACTCATTTTGAAATTGATACCACGAACTACGAGGTTTTGATCCCTCATTTTTATGTTGGTACGTAGGCACAAGTCCGAAGGTTTGGTCAAACACAAAAATATAATTAATGAATTCTTTTATAATCCCCCCATTCTATTTTATTGCAAACATCATTTTATACAAAAACACATATGCACACAAGAAAGGGCTCCCTAGGAGTAGCTAGGACACTTTGGGTGCTAACACCTTCCCTCTGTGTAACCAACCCCCTTACTTGTAATCTCTGGAATTTTATTATTTTTGATTTGAAAACTTCTTATTTTTGGGTTTTGTTCGTACTTTTCCCTTTTCCCTTGGAAACAATAAAAGCGCGGTGGAGACTCTGGTTTTATTGACATCTAGCTTGTCCATAGCTTGATGGTCATGAATTTACCGCTACAGAAATTAAGTGGCAACTCTGCTGGGGAGTAGTCTCCAATGGGTTTAGCCTACTTTTTTGTGTGTATATAATTGTATATATTTGTTTGTATGATATAATCTACTTGTAGTGCTTGGTGATCTTTGAGTGGTGAGATAATTTCTAACCCAAACTTGAGTGCAATTAAGATAAGAGGATGGTATAGTCATGTTCGACTTGTGTGGAGTAGTCCTTAACAAGTTGGCTTGAGATCCATCCACTCAGTGGAGACCCTTTTGGAGTTAGGAATATCACACAAGTATTTGTGGTTAGGCATTACTATCTCTGATTTGGGGTTTGAGAAGCTGAAGACCAAGAACATTTAACCCCTCTTGGCCTATTTAGGACGTAGTGCGGAGACTGTTCAAGTGTAGACTTCATAACAGTTGTTATGCGATACTACACTCAGACGAGTTTCTATTAAGAATATTATGGGTTGATGAGTCAGTCATCCTTACCTGTAATATCCGATAGATGGAATTAAGACTCTGGGAACTTTTAGAACATGATCTACAAGTTTTATCCTTAGTACACTCCTTTAGGATGATTCTTAACCAAACTCCATGCTCGTGACTCACAACAAACCCTTGATTTTTGGTTGATCCAATCAAGTCTTGCCAGTATCAATGGAACTTGGGAGTTGATAAGGTGAAAACCATAATCCACCAAAATGGATGATTGATCTTGACAACGACTTGATTCATCCCTTGACCTTTGTTTGTTTGCCTTGTGTGTGATCCCTTATTTTTTATTGTTGCATTCATGCATTCATGCGCATCATAACATTCATCACACGAAAATTTCAAGGAACTGAGGTGTTATTTGCAAATATTTTTCAGACCATGGATTATGGACGAAGGAGGACTAAGAAATACAATTTCAGAAGTCTCGACTTGAAAGAGTTAAGGAAACTAGCATCTTTTGTATTATATCCCTTGGACTTCAAACAATGCCATGGGAAGCTTCGGTCTATCTTATCTGCTGATGTAGTTGAAGGACTTCTGAGTGTGTTGGTTCAGATCTATGACCCTCTCTACAGTTGCTTCACTTTTTCGGATTATCAGCTTGTGCATATGTTAGAGGAGTATGCCTATCTCTTGGGAATACCTATTTCTAACAGAGTTCCCTTTAATGGATTGGAAGAGATTCCCAGATCTCATCTTATTGCTGAAGCTCTTCACTTGAAGAAGTCTGAGATAGAGACTCATTGGGTGAAGAAAGGAGGATTGTTTGGATTGATTTCTGAGTTCCTCATCAAGGAAGCTACTGCCTTTGCTCAAGCCAGTAGTGTGGACGCTTTTGAAGCTATCTTTGTGTTGCTCATTTATGGATTAGCTTTGTTCCCTAGCATTAACGGTTTTGTTGATGTTAACGCCATTAGAATCTTCTTGATTGGGAATCATGTGCCTACTCTGTTAGGAGATATGTACTTCTCTTTGCATATAAGGAATTCTAAAGGTGGTGGAACTATCATCTATTGTGTGCCTCTTCTGTACAAGTGGTTTATTTCGCACTTGCCTCAGACACCTGCTTTTGTGGAGAACAAACAATGTCTACGGTGGTCTCAAAGACTTATGTCTCTCACTAATGATGATATAGTTTGGTATGACACTTCATTGAGTAGCTTGGATATTATTGATTGTTGTGGTGAATTCTCTAATGTGCCTCTCATTGGTACACAAGGAGGAATTAACTACAACCCTACTTTGGTTTGTCGTCAACTTGGGTTCCCCTTGAGAGACAAACCTAATAACACTTTGTTAAAAGGTCTTTTCTATCAAGAGGGTAAATATCCCCAACATTTGAAGCAGAAGATGGTGCATGCTTGGCATAATTTGCATAGGAAAGGAAGATCCGAGCTTGGTTCGCGCAATTGTGTAGCTTTGGAAGCTTACACTCTTTGGGTGAAGAAGAGAGCTTTGGAGTTGGAGATGCCTTATGCTTGTGAGAGACCTATGTCTATGGTTGTGGTTGAGCCATTAACTCTCCATAACCAAGATGTAGAGGAGTTGGAAGACGCGCTCGCCAAGATGAAACAAGAGAAGGATATGTGGGAAGAATATTTCCATGCTTTGGGCAAAAAGAATGAAGAGTTGCAGCTTGAGTCTAAGGATAAAGATGCACTTATTGAGCTTCTTAAAGGCCGAGTGACAAAGAGACATAGAGATTCGGAGGTTTCATCTCCCTCTAGTATGCCTCAGCCTTCCGTTGCTTGGAAGAAGATTGTTGATCAGCTTGTCCTCGAGAAGACTCAAATGAAGGTTTCTTTTGAGACCGAGATCTGACATATTCGAAGGAAGTACACGCCTGCCGCCAGATCTTCTGATGTTGTTGTTAGGGATCCTTAGGATGACTAGTCTCCTTTTCTCTTGTATTTTTGTATTTTTTGTTTATGAAATTGTACTCAGTGTAATCCTTCCAATTATATAAATAAAAGAGATTTTTATGGTCATATAAGATTGTTGCAATTATTGTTAAATATATATATTTGCAAATAATATAGTAAGTTCCTTGAAAATAAACAATCAAGCATTGCATTTTATGCACCATTTGCATAAGCATGTTTCCCTTTCGCCAGATGTCTCATTGGTGTTTCGTCTGTGCTTTAGCCATGTTGACTCATCGATACAATACTCGCGCCAATCATCTGAAGATTATGGAGCATCTTGCATAAGAGAATAGAGACCTGAAGGATGAGATTTCTCGTCTGACTGCCATGATGGAGTCAGTCCTAGCTTCTCAAAACCAAGCTTCTCCGACACCCGCAACTCCTCATCCTCAGAGGACTGTTATTTCCGAGGTGTCTACCTCTACTATTCCTCAAACTTCTGCTTATTTTGCACCCAACATGCCTGTCGGATTCCCGTGGGGAATGCCGCCAAACTTTGTGCCTGAAGGCTTTGCGCCTACCTTTGCTTCTATGTCGGCATCTAGCCCGGTCATGTCTGTGTCGCCGCCTGTTGTGCATACCCTGCCTCGTGTAGAAGATACCATATATCATTCTGAGCTGTCTAAGGGCCCTGATGTGTATGAAAAGATGGATGAGATGAAGGATCAATTCCTTGAGCTGCATAAGGAATTGAAAACTTTGAGGGGTAAGGACTTATTTGGGAAGAGTGTTGTGGAACTGTGTTTGGTTCCAAATGTGAAGATTCCGGTGAAATTCAAAGTGACTGACTTTGAAAAATACAAAGGGAATACTTGTCCACTCAGTCATTTGGTGATTTACGCCAGAAAGATGTCTACTCAAACAGATAATGATCAGCTGTTGATCCATTATTTTCAAGACAGTTTGACTGGTGCCGCTCTGAGGTGGTACATGGGATTGGATAGTGCAAGCATCCACATGTTCAACAATTTGGGAGAAGCATTCATGAAGTAATATAAGTATAATGTTGATATGGCTCCCGACAGAGATCAGTTGAGGTCGTTGTCTCAGAAGAATAAGGAGACATTTAAGGAGTATGCTCAATGATGGAGAGAGCTTACTGCTCAAATTACCCCTCCTTTAGAGGAAAAGGAGATGACTAAGATTTTTCTTAAGACACTGAGCTCATTTTATCATGAGCGAATGATGGCCAGTGCCCCCAGTGACTTTATCGAGATGGTAAACATGGGGATGAGGCTCGAAGAAGGTGTCCGAGAAGGATGATTGTCTAGAGAGGAGGTTTCATCTATCAACAGGTATGGCAGCAATTTCAGCAAGAAGAAGGAGAATGAGGCTAATTCAGTATCTATTGGGAGACAGAGGAGGCCTCAGGTAAGAAGAAATCAACCACCCCGTCAACATCATCATCAAGTATCATCAGTAATTTCGGTATTTTCAGCTAATCAGTCAACACCAACTCAACAACAACAACGTCAACAACAACAACCACAACAACAAACAAACACATAAAACAAAAACAATACCAACAATCATCAACAACAAAGTTTTGAGAGGAAGAAGGTCTCTTTTGACCCGATTCCGATGACATATGTAGAATTATATCCCTCTTTGGTTCTCAAGAACTTGTTACAACCAAGAAATCCTCCGTAAATTCCCGAACCACTTCCATGGTGGTACAAACCAGAACTCCACCGTGGTTTCCATCAAGGAGATACTGAGAATTGCTACCCCCTCAAGTATGAAGTTTAGAAGCTGGTCAAAAGTGGTATGGTGTCCTTTGAGGACCGTGCGCCAAATGTTAAAGCTAACCCATTACCTGCCCATGGGAATTCATCTGTTAATATGGAGGACGGTTGTCCAGGGGAGTTCAAGGTATTCAATGTATGCTTCATTAGAAGGTCCTTGGTGACGATGCACAAGGATATTTGCTTGGTTAGCGATTGTGAGCATGACCATGATGGTTGTGCTATCTGCAGTGTTAATCCTAGAGGTTGTATGATTGTGAAGAGAGACATCCAGCAGTTGATGGATGAAGGCCTGATTCAGATTCTCCAATCCCGTCACATAGATGATAATGTCAATGTAATAGTGCCAGTATTCAAGACACTTGAGAGAGTGGTGATTTCATTTGATAGCAGCGACAGTAATAGTGTCAGTAATAGATCGGCATCATCGTTGCTAATACGGTTAGCGAGTCCAATCTTGTATGCATCCGATAAAGTTGTCCCGTATGAGTATAATGCTACTATGTTGAAAGATGGTCAAGAGGTTCAGTTACCTACGACCAGTTCTGTTGTAAGCATTGCTGGTGTTACTAAGGTGACCCATAGTGGTCGTGTGTTTGGGTCGGTGTTCCCAAAGAATATGGAAGATATATTTGTTAATAAGAAGGTGGAAGTGCCTGTAGTAGAATCAGTTAGTGCTCCAAGGTGTCAGTCTGGTGAATCCAGCGGCTTGAAGCCTAATGACGATGATGAGGTACTCAGGCTGATTAAGAAGAGTGAATTCAATATGGTGGAGCAGTTTCTCCAAACTCCCTCGAAGATTTCAGTATTGTCTTTGTTGATGAATTCAGAAGCACACAGAGAAGCACTGTAGAAAGTTCTTGAACAAGCGTATGTGGAACATGATGTTACGGTGGATCAGTTTGATCATATTGTGGCTAACATCACTTCCTGTAATAATATCAGTTTCTGTAAAGAAGAACTCCTTGAGGAGGGTAGACATCAGAATTTGGCTCTGCACATTTCAATGAACTGTTAGGAGGATGCTTTGTCGAATGTGTTGGTCGACACTAGTTCCTCATTTAATGTATTGCAAAAGTCGACTCTTTCCAAGTTGTCATATCAAGGAGCACCTATGAGATATAGTGGTGTGGTCGTCAAAGCTTTTGACGGCTCGCGCAAGACTGTGATTGGAGAGGTGGACCTTCCGGTGAAGATAAGTCCGAGTGACTTCCAAATTACTTTTCAAGTAATGGATATCGACCTGGCCTATAGATGTTTGTTGGGAAGGCCATGGATCCACGAGGCGGGAGCTGTTACCTCCATGCTATATCAGAAGTTGAAGTTTGTGAAGAATGGAAAGCTTGTTATCGTCAGTGGGAGAAGGCTTTGTTGCTAAGCCACCTATCGTCTTTCTCTTATGTTGAATCTGAGGATGAGGTTGGAACTCCATTCCAAGCCTTATCTATTGCTGAAGAAAAGAGAGTTGGGGCACCCATGTCCTTATTCAAAGATGCATTAAAGATTGTTGAAGATGGTCAGTCTGATCGGTGGGGGCAGATGGTAGAGGTCTCCGACAACAAGAGCAGAGCCGGATTGGGTTTCCAACGAGATTCATCAGTGGTTAGATTTGAAGATGTACAACTCAGTTTTCGTAGCGGAGGGTTCATTCATGGTAATGAACAACACTTAGATGTCGTGCTAGAGGATGACGAAGAGGAAGACTGCGCCAATTTTGTGACACATGGAAAAGCTTACTACAATTGGACTGTTGTTGATATTCCTGTTATTATGCATCGATCTAAGTAATTGCTTTTATTTGTTTTTGAAAATCCTTCCCCTATGCCTAAGGGAGAAGTGAACATTGTTTAGGCATTTCAATTTGATCATCAATAAAATATAATTCTATTCATCCACGTCTATGATGTTTTGTTTTTACTTTTTGCTTTATTCTGAAAATGGTAATCACAAAAAACATAAATAAATAATATAATTATCCATCTGCATAATATTTGGTCACAAATTCACTTCTCTAAAATTAAAATATCACATCATTATGCAGGTTGGCTTCTAACCCCATTGAATTCCCTGTGTTTGAGACTGGGGAGGAAAGTGATGAAGAAGTGAGTGATGAATTTTCTCGTCTTCTTGAGCATGAAGGAAAATCCATTCAGCCGTTCGAAGTGCAGATTGAGCAAGTCAACTTGGGTTCTGAGGATAATGTGAAGGAAGTCAAGATTGGGTCTCGACTATGTCCTGATGTCAAGAAGGGGTTGATTGATCTTCTCCGAGAATATTCAGATGTGTTTGCTTGGTCCTATCAAGACATGCCTGGTTTGGATTCTGAGATTGTGGAGCATAGATTGCTGTTGAAGCCATAATGCCCTCCAGTCAAGCAAAAGTTGAGGAGAACTCATCCTGATATGGTAGTAAAGATTAAAAAAGAAGTGCAAAAGCATATTGATGTTGGTTTCCTTGTAACTGCTGAGTATCTGTAGTGGGTGGCCAATATTATACATGTGCCGAAGAAGGATGTAAAAGTCCGTATGTGCGTTGATTACAGAGATTTGAATTAAGCCAGTCCGAAAGATGATTTCCCTTTGCCACACATTGATATGTTGGTAGACAATACAGCTAAATTCAAAGTCTTTTCATTTACGGACATATTTTCCGGATATAATCAGATCAAGATGGCACCTGAGGATATGGAGAAGACCACATTCATTACACCCTGGGGAACATTCTGTTATAGAGTGATGCCTTTTGGTTTAAAGAATGCTGGTGCAACTTACCAGAGTGCAATGACTACTCTTTTTCATGATATGATGCATAAAGAGATCTAAGTCTATGTTGATGATATGATTGCTAAATCCATGGATGAAGAGGGACATGTTGAGCATTTGTTGAAGCTATTCCAGCGTTTGAGGAAGTACAAACTCCACTTGAATCTCAATAAGTGTACATTTGGTTTTCGTTCTGGTAAGTTGTTGGGCTTTATTGTCAGCGAGATGGGTATTGAAGTTGATCCTTCCAAGGTCAAAGCAATACAAGAGATGCATGTGCCCAAAACTAAGAAGCAAGTCAGAGGTTTTCTCGGCCGCTTGAATTATAGTTCAAGATTTATTTCACACATGACTTCCACATGTACGCCTATATTCAAGCTTCTTTCGAAAGATCCGTCTTGTGATTGGACCAAAGATTTCCATAAAGCTTTTGATAGTATCAAAGAATATCTGCTTGATCCTCCGATTTTGTCTCCACCTGTTGAAGGAAGACCATTGATCATGTATTTGACTGTGCTTGAAGAGAGTATGGGTTGTGTTCTAGGTCAACAAGATAAGACTAGAAAGAAAGAATTTTCCATCTACTACCTCATTAAGAAATTCACCGACTTTGAGACTCGGTATTCTATGCTAGAGAAGACTTATTGCGCATTGCCTTGGGTTGCTAAGCATTTATGTCAGTATATGTTGAATCATACCACTTTGTTGATATCCAAAATGGACCCAATCAAGTATATATTTGAGAAACCTGCTTTAACTGGGAGGATTTTCCGTTGGCAAATGTTGTTATCAGAGTATGATATTGCATACCGGTCTTAGAAAGCGATCAAAGGTAGTATCCTGGCTGACCATTTGGCTCACCAACCAATCAAAGATTACCAATCAGTGCAGTATGATTTTCCTAGCAAAGAGATCTTGTACTTGAAAATGAAAGATTATGATGAACCATTACTTGAAGAAGGGCCAGAACCTGGTTCCCGTTGGGGCATGGTATTTTATGGAGCTGTTAATCAATATGGAAATGGCATTGTGTAGCAGGGTTTTCATTACCTTTAGGTTTATTGACTAAACCAAAAGAAAACATACAATTCGAGTCGTCACCGCACTTTTATTTATCCAAAGGAAAGGTTAAAAAGCAAACAAAAACCAAGTAAGAAGTTTTATCAAATCAAAAACTAATAAAAATGTCAGAGATCTAGGTAAGGGGGTTGGTTATGAAATGGGAAGGTTATACGCATCCAAAACATCCTTAGTACTCTAAGGGAACCTCTTTTTGCAAATATGTGTTATAGGTTGGTATTAGTGAAAATATGTGCAAAAGATTGGGGGGATGAGAAGAGAATAGATTATATTTACAAATTTGTTGTTTGAATGGATGAACCCATTGCCTACGTACCATCACAAAGGTAGGATCAAAACCTCATTGTTCGGGGTAAAAATCTCAAAGATTGGTGAATTGATTTGATCAAAAGCCTTAAGGTCTTTTGTTATCAAAGGGAGAAAACTCAACCTAAACCAACAATCCACCATGTGAGGAAAGCTTCAACATACTAGTGAGGGGTTAACCTTATAATAAGCATGGAAGGCTTATAATCCAACACTAAGGATGAGGTGAGATTTACATCAACCACTATGATAACTCAAACCTATGACTAATGTTTATGAAAAGGTTTTAACAAAGGTAGCCATTGGAACCACAAAAACAACTTGAAGTGAGTTATATTTACAAGTTATATTTATTTACAAAAAGAAGTCAAAGTTGGATTAAGATTTATTCACAATGATTATTTGTAAAAATGGTTTTGAAAAGTCAAAGGCATAAGGCCTAGGTTTCTAGTTTGAAACAATGTCAAAGTTTTGAAAATGATTTTAGCTTGGGTTAGAGTGAGGAGAAGAAGAGAAGGGCTAATCCTAAAGCATACAAGGATAAGAGATAAGATAAAACCCTTGGAGTTCCTTTTCTTGAAATCATAGAGATGATTCAATATGCTCCTTTCCTTTGGACTTAGCGCACAATCAAGCAATCAAACAATTTAGATTCAAGCTCCTAGGATCTCCATTTGGCTTGTCTCTCTTAACTTGGCTACTCATTAGAATGGTCTTCCTTACTATCTCAAGATAGAATCCCTATCACACAAGAGCAAACCTCAAAAAGTTCACAACACAATAAAAGGAATGGACAAATAATAAGTTTTGGAAAGGAAATCCTTTGAAGTCAACCTTGAAATTTAGCATTCTAAAGGCATGAGGCCTAGTTTCTCTTCAACAAATTTAGCATTCTAAAGGCATGACGCTTAGTTGCTCTTGAACTCTTTTAAGCATGGGAATATCCTAATTCTAAGTCCTTTCTCCTTTTTGCATTAGGTTCACACAAACAAACACAAAACCAAACACAAGACAACAATATATTTATATACAATAATGAGCTCAAATGAGCAAAAGGAAAATGACATAAACATAAAGTATATGCTCAAGTGAGCAAAGTGAAAAGCAATATGAATAAATGAGCAAGAAAGTAAATTGCATTAAATGTAAAGGGCAAGAAATTAAATGCTCAAATTAAAGTTAGTAATTAGTGAAGTTATGTTAGTTTGTCATAAGACAATTTAGCGCTATGTTAAGCAATCGTAAGTGGACTAATGTAGTAGTCACACCTATCTGAGGTCGGTCAATAAAACTATAGGCAAATAAACACAAGTTAGAGGTCATGACTAGTAAGCCAAGCTCCTAAAACTTGTCATGACAAAAGAAAAGAGAAAGGCCTTGTATGGACTTTAGGTTTTTTGCTTGACCAAGAAGCAACCTATCTTGGACACAAAGCAAGTCACTTGATCTTGGATCAAGTTGAGTTTGATTTGGATCAAAGAAGGTTAAACCCCTCATTTGTCAAGACTAACCATAAGTCATTAACTCATTGGCCAAAATAAAAAGAAAGGGATGAAGATGAAATGAATGAAAAGAGAAATCAAACATCAAATTCAATTGGTCAAAAGTGAATCAAATCATCATCAACCAATGCTAAACAGAAGAGAAATGAATATCACAAGTCAACAAGTCAAACATATTTTTTTGGTATTTTTGAATTAAAAATAAATGCAAAAATAAAATGGACAAAATATGGTCAAACCTCAAATTTAATTCAAATCAACTTCAACAAGTCCAATTAAATTCTCATAGGTCTAACATGGTCAAACAAGCTTTGACAAAAAATTTCAACAATTTTTGAAATCAGAAACTATTTTAAAACAATTGAAAACAATAAAAATAACACAATATGAATTAAAATCTCAAATAAATCTCAAACCAATTAAGAAATTGATGAGACTATTTTTCATTGACTTATCATGATCCATATGTGTTAAGAAAATATTTTTGGATTTTTCAGATATCATAAAGTAATTAAAAATGAATTAAAACTATTAAAAACCAAATAATTCACAAAAAATATTAAATGAAGTCACAAAAATAATTAAAAATAAAATATGAAACTAGATTTTTCAAGAAAATTTTTGGCATTGGTCTTATATTTTTGTGACTTCAAATAAAATATTTATGAATTTTTGAAAATAAAAGGAATTAAATTAAATTAAAACAGAAATAAGAAAAATAGCAAAAACCAGCGCCCTCTGATCATCTCATTAATGGACGTGGCATTGATCATGTGATTCAGAGGCGCGATCACAAGAAAGACCAAAGTCAAGCGCGCTACACATGGAATTAAAATAAGTCACAACAAAGGTTCCAGGCCAGACAATCAATTCCGGCCAGACAATCAATTCCGGCCACCACACGCAGGAAATCAAACCTTAATAAAAATGAAAAAGGAAGGTATCAAAATGAAGTTGAGGTGATGTACATCTCCCCTGTAACCATGGATCATTCTCAAAGTTCCTATTTAAAGAGAAACATGAGCTTGAAGATCATGGTGCTTGATCTGAAATGGCACGATTTGCAAAATTGAGACCACCACTGGCCTGCCTCATGCATGAGGACTTCAGAAAACAGCACAAACCAAAGGAATTCACATTATATTTCACGATCTGAATCAAAAAAGTTTGGTGATATACCTCTGAAATGGAGCTTCAAACAACATGAATTGTCCAAGCTCTTGATCTAATTTTGATCTGGAAGTATGATGGTGATGCAAGGTTAAGGAATTATGCTTTGAAATTCAACTAAGCATGTCTAGGTTCCCTTTGAAAATTTTCAACAAAAGCAACCACTTTCAAGCCCTTATGTTTCAATGATGCAAGCTTCAAATGGAAAAACATCCAACATCAAAGTTGTATATCTATTCAAGATGATCAATTTAGACTTAAGTTTTGCATCATTTGGAGTACTCATGAGAATGTTATGGGCACTTGAAATTGGACATTTTTCAAATTCAATGACTTAGGTCCAAAGTGACCTATAATGTTTTGTATTATCACATGTGTTTCTTTTAGGATTATGAAATTTTGTCCAACATAACATTTGAAGTAGACATCCTAAAACTTCCAATTCATTTGGTCTCACCTCAAAATCACAAAAATTAAGGAAGTTAGGTCCTTAGGAAGTTGACCCAAAATTAGGGTTTCAGTCAAAATGACCTATAATGTTTTGAAATGAATAATGACCTTTCATGTTTCAAATGGATTTTTGATGAACATGAAAGTTGTTCATATGGTTATTAGGAACATTGTTTCTCTTGGGGTAATCTTCATTTTACAAACATATCAAACATTGTGTCTCAGTGATCCTCAGTTTAGTCAGATGACTTGACTGGTCAACTTCTCAAGGCCAAACTTCAAATCTTGATGAATGAATGATTGAGGAATATAAAATAAGCTCATATATGCATAAAATAATTAATGAAAGAACTTACCTTGATTAAATTTGATCATAGGTTAAGGTTGCTTCATGAGCAAGGCACGGTCAATGCACAGTTGAATTAGGGTTTCCTTGGGAAACAATCCTCAAGCCCTTTGGGTTATCTTGATCAAATTGGCAAATTGAGATACTTGGGAGACATATATGAAGATTAGGAACTTTTTGGACCATTGTCATGCTTGTTTTCATCCTCATCTAGCCACTTCATTGAGCTTAGGAGCCTCCTAGGAGCATGGGAGCACATGATCACTTGAGCTTCAAAACAAAAAGAGTTAGTGACATATTTTTGTGCTTTTGGTTAGTAAAGAAAATAAGAAAAGCAATAACATACAATTAAAGCATGCTTGGTGGTCTCAAATCACTCACACAAGTCCCACCCCTAGGGTTAAGGAGCCACACATGCTACGATCCTTGAGGCAATGCATTGAGCAAATGATATGATGCCATGAGGGATCTTAGGGTCAAAATTAGGGTCTTACAGATGCCCCTATTTAAGTTCATTCTAGCCGGAGATATGAAGGTTAAAATCTTCGTCTTGACGAGGTAGAATGGGCTTAAATAATAACAAAGAGACGAATTTTGTTCCCTAAGAGACCTCGTGATGTAAATGTATGCATGCAAAATAAAATCTTCATGGTGAATGATTGCCACGAAGGAAAAGAAATCGGGAGAAACTGAAAAATCCATAGAAGTAACAAAATCGCTAGGGAGACAGAGACTCTGGGGGAAAATAGGGTAAAAATGCGTGAGCAGGTCACGACTTGAAAACTTGCTGGGAGACACGACGGGATTCCACGAAAATAAATCAATGGAAAGACTCGAGCTGACGCAAAGACGCATGTATTGGGGAATATGCCAATACAACGAAACTATCCACAAAGGATACCTCGGATGAAAATCCGGACTCAGACGGGGATGTCCACAAAGGACTCAACTGAGGAAGAAAAACGAGATATTACCGATTACTAGGTAATAAACTTCAAGAGAGACATGTTATCAAAACATCGGTTACTGGGTGAGAGAACAACACGCTCAGGGAGAAAGAATATCTAAGACCGGTATAAGGGTGAGAGATATCGATTATCCAAAACATCTGAGGAGGACCAAAAGGCACATCTCAACTCAGGAAAATCTGACTCCACAGGGGACAAAAGTCATAACAGGGAGCAGAAAAAAGGAACACCAGGGATACCGGTTACTAGGCATATAATAGGTGACCAACCAGGCGTAAATTGGGAACATATCCAAGACACTCATCATCCGAAAGGAGGGTTGAAAAAGAAAACTCGACTTACAGGATGGGTATTCGATTCCTCAAGGAAATACGAATCTTACTCAACTAGGGAAGAACAAAGACTTCGACTAAAGAGCGCATGAGACATATTATCTATTACCGTCATAACATAGATAACATACTCTCATGGAAGATTATCCCCAACCGGCTACTGGGTTAATAAAGGATAAATCGACCGAAAAGAAAGGACATCGGGATACCAGTTACTAGGTATAAAATGATGACCAGTCAAAAGGAGAAATAGTCATTACCAAACAAGGGTGAATGAAAGATGACTCACGGGGGATGAATTTCTTGATGAAAGCAATTATCCAAGAGATATATCACCGACTACTGGGTGGTATACTCAAAACGAAGGAATATCAATACTGGTTACTGGGTAAGGATAACCAACAAAGAGGGGATTACGTCTACCGGTTACTGGGTAGAAAACCACAGAAATAGGACTTACGTCTACCGGTTACTGGGTAGAAGGCCATAGAAATCCGTTGGGGAAAGGATGAACAATTACTGGTTACTGAGCAATTGAACAACCGAAACCACAGGGAATGCAGAGGAATAACAAGAAAGGAGTCAATCTAGGAACAAACTAGAAAGACACAATCAAACAAGACTCAACCCAATGAGGATATAGCTCAGGGGAGTAATTCCATCCCAATACACGGCTGGGGAGGAAACTTAAACAATAATCATCCACGAGGACATAACTCAGTGGGGAATAAAGAATGAAAGATAGACACTATCTGCCTATGGGGCTGACTCTATATGGAGAGATCAGACACAACCATCTGCTTGGGGAAGAATATTTCACCAACAGTAGGAGATAACAAGCAAAGATATAATGGAAAAGGATGCATTATGAATATCTGAATGCTATGATTATGCATGTATATGCATAATTTGTGTATGATTAATGCCGACAAACAGACATATCTAACACAAACAGGCTCACAAGCCTAGAACGGATATTCGGCACCATATCTTCAAAAAGAAAGACAAGGCCCATAGGAGAAATCAACTCTGATGGGGATGATCTAATACCAGGAGACACAGACCACCGCTGGGGATAGGCAAAGTCACATCTTCTATCTGCCGGGGATTTTCCAATAATTCTCGGGAACAGGTGACTGGATACCAATAAGATCTGTCGTAGACGAAACTCTACTGGGGAACTTATCAAGGAAATGATGTGAGACTCCGTGGGAATAACCACCAAACAGATACACATCAATCAAAACACTCCCTCTTATCTACTGGAGGGACATCTCTGCTAAGGGGAGAGAGAACAATTTGCTCCGCTGGGGGAGGAAACAACACATCTCCCTCATCATCCCAATACTAGAAGACATCTTCAAATACGAAGGGGATACAAATTCATCAACTCGGATCAAGCAAACCTGCAGGGGATGACTGTAGGCAACCCTACTGGGGAAACTGCCTCTGCTGAGGAGATCGGAGACGAATCCTTCATCCACACGTGCCATGCTGGGGATGAAAAGGGCTCAAGTCCTTCACTAACTGTTCTAAACAACTTCTTGCTGAGGAAACAACTGAAAGTTGATGAAGAGGACATAAACATGCCAGAATGTGAACAAATGTCTTACCTTTTGGAAATCGTACTATCCTTGGGAGAGCACTGAAGACGTTCCAACTATCCTTTCAGTCATTGTGAATGTTCATTTTGTTTAAAACAGTTTATAAAAACTTTATTTGTTTAAACAATGATATTTATTAACTAAAACATGCAAACATTGGTTACACAGAAACAAATAAGAGTGCCAAGAATTGGATAAAGGCTCAAATTTATTTAATAGAATGGTGGTCCGCAAATGGCGAGACTCCATGGATCTTTACAAATTTAAAATTGGTGATATATATTGGAAAAAGGACTACATTGAACCTAATGTCAGTTTCTCCACCAACTCTGAATTTACTGTATTCGAAGCTTCAGTTGACGATGACTGAGCGAGAATCTTTGACAGAAGACAGCTATAGAGCAAGGTCTTGTCAGGATGCAGTTACTTGCCAAATCCCTAATTTTTGCCTAGATTGCCCCAGGGTGAGGTACTCAATCTAGCGGGATATATATATATATATATAAATATTCATTTTTTTTATGTCTCTAACTTTTGCCTGGACAACCCTTTTGGGTTTTCAATCCACCAAGACACTCATTTTTTGCCTAAGCCGCCCTTTCGGGTTTTCAACTTAGCGAGTTATTCTGTTTTTATTTTTAGGCAAAGTATTTCTTGACTGCATCTGAATTCACAGGACGAGTGAGATCCTCCTCATCCATAGTTGTAAGCAACAAAGCACCACCTAAAAAGGCTCTCTTAACAACATATGGACCTTCATAGTTTGGAGTCCACTTGCCCCTGGAATCGGGCGCGAAAGACAAGACTTTCTTGAGCACGAGGTCACCATCTCGGAACACACAAGGCTTGACCTTCTTAGCAA
The DNA here is from genome assembly GCF_024323335.1 of Lathyrus oleraceus. Classification (NCBI taxonomy): domain Eukaryota; kingdom Viridiplantae; phylum Streptophyta; class Magnoliopsida; order Fabales; family Fabaceae; genus Lathyrus; species Lathyrus oleraceus. The sequence goes on along the minus strand of NC_066585.1, from coordinate 401,634,763 downwards.
AGGCTTTCTTCATCCTTTGCTGATATAACTGACTGTGGCACATGGTAGTTAATTTCTTCTCTTAAATCAAATTCAGTTGGTCATAACGACTTTGAACCCATTCAGCCTCAGTCAACTTGGCTTCCATCAAGACTCTCATTGATGGGATCTCAACTTCCACGGGGAGTACAACCTCCATTCCATATACGAGAGAGAAAGGGGTTGCCCCTGTTGAAGTGCGAACTGACGTACGATAGCCATGCAAAGCAAATGGCAGCATCTCGTGCCAATCTTTGTACGTAATAACCATCTTCTGAATAATCTTCTTGATGTTCTTGTTAGCAGTTTCAACAGCCTCATTCATCTTGGGTCTATAGGGAGAAGAATATGCGCAATCTTGAACTCGCTACACAGCTCTTTCATCATCTTATTGTTCAAGTTATATCCATTATCAGTAATGATCTTTTCTGGCACACCATATCGGCATATGAGTTGGTTCTTGATAAACTTCACAACCACCTGCCTGGTCACATTCGCATACGATGCTGCTTCAACCCACTTGGTGAAATAATCAATGGTTACGAGAATAAAATGGTGACCGTTTGACGCCTTAGGTTCAATCATGCCAATCATGTCAATTCCCCACATGGAGAAAGCCCATGGTGAGGAAATAACATTCAGAAGTGTCGGGGGAATATGAATCTTATCCACATAAATCTGACACTTGTGGCATTTCTTCACATATTTGCAGCAGTCAAACTCCATTGTCAGCCAATAGTAGTCTGCTCTCAACATCTTCTTTGCCATGGAATGCCCATTGGAATGAGTACCAAATGAACCATCAGGGACTTCAGTCATCAACAGGTCTGCTTCGTGTCTATCCACGCATCTGAGCAGAACCATGTCAAAATTCATCTTGTAAAGCACATCACCATTAAGGTAGAAGCTGCCAGATAATCTCCTCAAAGTCTTCTTATCTTTAACAGATGCCCCAGGCGGGTAAGTCTAACTTTGGAGAAAGCACTTGATATCATAATACCATGGCTTATCATCTTTCACTTCTTCAACTGCAAACACATGAGCTGGTCTATCCAAGCGCATCACAGTAATATTGGGAACTTCATTCCAATACTTCACCACAATCATTGAAGTAAGCGTAGCAAGAGCATCTGCCATCCGATTCTCATCTCGAGGAATATGATGGAAGTCAACCTTAGTAAAGAAAGTTGAAATCCTCCTCGCATAATCTCTGTATGGGATGAGGCCAGGCTGATTCGTCTCCCATTCACCTTTAATCTGATTAACAACAAGGGCCGAATCACCATAAACATCAAGATGTTTGATCCTAAGATGAATAAACTCTTCCAAACCCATAATACAGACCTCATACTCCGCCATATTATTCGTGCATTTGAAAGTCAGCCTTGCTGTAAAAGGAAAATGTGTGCCTTGAGGAGTAATAATCATTTCCCCAATACCGTTTCCATATTGATTAACAGCGCCATCGAACACCATACCCCATCGAGAACCAAGCTTTGGCCCTTCATCGAGCGTAGGCTCATCATAATCTTTCATCTTCAAATACAGAATCTCCTCAACAGGGAAGTTGTACTGAACAGACTGATAATCCTCAATTGGTTGATGTGCCATATGGTCAACCAAGATACTACCTTTAATAGCTTTTTGAGCTCGATACTCAATATCATACTCAGATAACAACATCTGCCAACGGGCAATCCTCCCAGTTAAATTAGGCTTCTCAAAGATATACTTGATTGGATCCATTTTGGATATCAACCAAGTTGTATGATTCAACATATACTGGCGTAAACGCTTAGCGGCCCAAGCCAAAGCACAACACGTCTTCTCAAGCATTGAGTCCCGAGACTCACAATCGGTGAACTTCTTACTCAAGTAGTATATCACATATTCTTTCTTCCCTGATTCATCTTGCTGACCCAATTCACATCCCATAGAATCGTCAAGCACGGTCAAGTACATAATTAATGGTCTCCCTTCAACAGGCGGAGACAGAATCGGAGGCTCAGACAGACACTATTTGATACTGTCAAAGTCCTTCTGGCAATCCTCAGTCCAATCATGACGTTGATCTTTCCGAAGAGGCTTGAATATAGGTGCACATGTGGCAGTCATGTTGGATATAAATCTCGAAATGTAATTCAAGCGGCCAAGAAAACATCAGCCTTGCTTCTCAGTTTTGGGCACAGGAATCTCTTGTATTGCTTTGACCTTGGAAGGATCAACTTCAATACCTCTTTCACTGACAATAAAGCCCAATAACTTGCCGGAACGGACCCCAAATGTACACTTGTTCAGATTTAGGCGGAGTTTGTACTTCCTCAAACGCTGGAAAAGCTTCAACAAGTGCTCTACATGTTCAACTTCCGTTTTTGACTTGGCAATCATATCATCAACATACACCTCGATCTTCTTGTGCATCATATCATGAAACAAGGTAGTCATAGCACGTTGATACGTGGCTCCTGCGTTCCTCAAACCGAAGGGCATCACTCGATAACAGAATGTTCCCCAGGGTGTGATGAATGTTGTCTTCTCCATATCCTCGGGTGCCATTTTAATCTGGTTATAACCGGAAAATCCGTCCATAAATGAGAAGACATTGAATTTAGTTGTGTTATCTACCAACATATCAATGTGTGGTAGAGGAAAATCATCTTTCGGACTAGCTTTATTCAAGTCACGGTAATCCACACACATTCGGACTTTTCCATCTTTCTTAGGCATGGGAACAATATTGGCCACCCATTGAGGATACGTAGAAGTCACCAGAAACCCAGCACCAATTTTCTTCTGAACTTCTTATTTAATCTTCACTGCCATATCAGGATGAGTTCTTCTGAGCTTCTGCTTCACAGGCATACACTCAGACTTCAATGGCAAGAAATGTTGCACGATATCAGTATCTAGACCAGGCATGTCTTCATACGACCAGGCAAAGACGTCGACATATTCTCGTAGCAACTCAATCAACCCCTTTTTAACAGACTCTTCAAGGAGTGCCCCAATCTTTACTTCACGAATGCAGTCTTCAGATCCCAAGTTGACTGTTTCCAAATTCTCAAGATGTGGCTGAATGATCTTCTCCTCGTGCTCGAGCAGACGGGTAATCTCATCAGGAATCTCTTCAACATCATCTCCTTCTGCCTCAAATACAGGGAACTCAAAGTTGGAAGATGGTGTTGGATCATTATCTTCAATGGGTTAGATCAACCTGCATAATGATTTTGAGTATAAAAGAGATTTCAGAATTCAAACAAGGAAAATCATTATGCAGATGAAAAGATTGATTTTATTCTCTTTTTTAGGGTTTTATGGTGATCACCAATTTTATGCAAAAAGCAAAAAGGAAAAAAATAATTTGAAAAAACAAACATTTAACATGTGATTATTGAATGAATATCATTGTATTAATCAAATATGCCAACAATGTCATCACTTCTCCTTTTGGCATGGGAGAAGGGTTTTCAAACAAAATGAACACATTACGTTGACTTGTGGATAACTGTTGGAACATCAACAGCGACCCAATTATTGCAGATTCCGCCAGGTATGACAAAGTTGCCAAGGTCTTCCTCTTCATCATCTTCAACGATGGCAGCAGCTTCCTGATCTTCAACAGTGTGGATAAAACCTCCACTCTGGAACAGCCCACGATCATTGGAAACACCAAAAGAATACCCTATGCCAGCTCGGGACTTGTTATCTTCCAACTTGATCATTTTTCCCAAACCAGTAGTTGCACCATGCTCAATGTCCAACTTCGCATCATTGTAGGAGACAAATGAAGAAAGCCCTTTCCTCGAAGGCTCGGCAATAGACAAGGCTTGGAACGGCGTCCCAACCTCATCCTCAGCATCAATATAGGAAAAGGAAGATAAGTGACTGACCAGGAGAACCTTCTCTCCCCCTATCACCACCAACTTCTTGTTTTTAACAAACTTCAACTTCTGGTGTATGGTGGATGTCACGGCGCCAGCCTCGTGAATCCATGGTCTGCCAAGTAAACAACTGTAAGATGGATGAATATCCATGACCTGGAAAGTGATTTGGAAATCACTAGGTCCAATCTTGATCGGGAGTTCTAATTCGCCGATCACATTTTTCTGCGATCCATCAAACGCCTTCACAACCACTCCACTCTGCCTCATGGGAGGCCCCTGATATGAAAGTTTGGCAAGAGTGGATTTTGGTAACACATTAAGCGATGATCATATGTCCACCAACACATTGGACAAGGCATCATCCTTACAGTTCATTGATATGTGTAAAGCCAAATTGTGGTCTTTTCCCTCCTCGGGAAGATCAGCATCACAGAAGCTCAAGTTGTTGCAAGTGGTTATATTTGCAACAATGCTATCAAACTGTTCTATAGTGACATCGTGGTCCACGTATGCCACGTCCAAAACCCTCTGCAAAGCTTCACGGTGTGGCTCAGAATTCATCAACAAAGATAAGACAGATATCTTTGATGGAGTTTGTAGCAGCTAATCAACAATATTATATTCACTCCTTTTGATGAGCCTCAGCATCTCATCACCATCCTCTTTCAGAATGTCAAACTGGCCAACCAGGATAGGAGTATTATTATCTTTAGCAACAATAGGGTCAACACCCTTCACAATCGGAGTAGGATTATTATAAGAAGAAGTCCCCACGGGACCGGCAGGATTAACAGCAGTTCTCTTCATGACATCTTCATGGGGTTTTGGCTGCACCAAGAAAACACGACCGATACGGGTCACACCACTCACATCAGAAATTCTCACAACAGAAGTTGAAGGCAACGGCACCTCCTTTCCATCTTCCAGCATGACTGCGTTGTATCGATAGGGAACAGCTTTGTCTGATGAATACGGGACAGGACCCACTGGCTTGATCACAAGAGCTGGTGATACCTTCTTCTTGCTGCCATCATACTTGACGACAACAGGCTCAGGAATTTTAAACACCAGGGTGATAACATCAACTTCGTCCTCATTACGATTCTGAAGTATTTCAATCATCCCTTGGACAATCATCTCTTGGATGTCCTTTCTAACTTGTCGGCATCCTCTCTCATTGATAGTGCACACCTGGCACCTATCATGGTCATGCTCGTAATGGCTGTGTTCACACAACAGCTTATGCATCTCGACCAAATATTGCCTTATGTCATTAACATACAGGACTTTATATTTCAATCATCCCTTGGTCAATCATCTCTTGGATGTCCTTTCTAACTTGTCGGCATCCTCTCTCATTGATAGTGCACACCTGGCACCTATCATGGTCATGCTCGTAATGGCTGTGTTCACACAACAGCTTATGCATCTCGACCAAATATTGCCTTATGTCATTAACATACAGGACTTTATATTTGCCAGGGCATCCCTGGACCATGTTAACAGTAGATTTCCCATGCTCGGGCAATGGGTTCTTCTTAACATTAGGACCTACGTCCTCAAAAAACAATATATCGCTTCTCACAAGGTCTTGCACCTTGGTCTTTAATGGGTAACAGTTTTCCAAGTCATGTCCGGGAGCACCGGAATGATACACACAGTGAAGCTCGGGCTTATACCACCACTGAGGATTGGTTGGTACAATATGAGGGTCTCGTGGATTGATCAGTTTTCTATCTATCAAAGACGGATAAAGCTCAGCATATGTCATCGAAATTGGGTCAAAAGTTACCCTCTTCCTCTCGTAATTGCTGGTGCTGGTGTTATTATTGTTTCAAGGCTGGTAGGCCTGCTGTTGTTGACGATGTTGTTGTTGTTGTTGATGATGGTGAACTTCTCTAAAAGCAGGTGCTACATGAGCCACCTGGTGTTGGTTGACAGTAGGACGCACGTCCTTCCTCCTTACAGAGGGCCTTCTTTTAATGTGAGAGGACATAGCATGTGTCTCTCCCTCCTTGTTCCTAGCAAAGCCTCCATACTTCTTTGCTGAGGAGCTATCATCTTTGGATAACCGTCCTTCACGGACCCCTTTTTCCAGTCTCATCCCCATATTCACCATTTCGGTGAAGTCTGAGGGAGCGCTGGCAATCATTCTTTCATAATAGAAAGAGCTCAAAGTCTTCAAAAAGATCTTTGTCATCTCCTTCTCTTCTAGGGGTGGCACTATCTGAGCTACCAACTCTCGCCATCTCTGGGCGTACTCCTTGAAGGTCTCCTTGTCCTTCTGTGAGATCGCCCTCAACTGGTCCCTATCCGGAGCCATATCCACATTATATTTATACTGCTTGACGAAGGCCTCGCCTAAGTTGTTGAAAGAGAGGATGCTAGCACTCTCCAGCCCCATATACCACCGGAGTGCAGCACCAGTCAGGCTGTCCTGAAAGTAGTGGATAAGCAGTTGATCATTATCGGTTTGTGTTTACATATTACGAGCATACATCACAAGATGGCTGAGAAGGCATGTGTTTCCCTTGTATTCCTCAAAGTCAGGTACTTTGAATTTTACAGGGATCTTCGCGTTGGGCACAAGGCACAACTCAGCAGCACTTTTACCAAAGAGGTCCTTACCCCTCAGAGTCTTCAGTTCCTTGCGCAGCTCAAGGAATTGGTCTTTCATCTCGTCCATCTTCTCATAAACGTTCGGGACCTTAGATGGCTCGGAATGATAGATGGTGTCTTCAACTCGGGGTAAGGTGTGCACAACAGGAGGTGGCACAGAAAGGACCGGGCTAGATGCCGGCAAAGAAGCGAGAGTATGAGCAAAACCCTCTGGCACAAAGTTAGCAGGCATTCCCCAAGGGAACCCAGCTGGCATAGTCGGAGCGAAATAGGTTGTTGCGGCAGGCACAATGGAGGTTGCTATCTCAAAAATGACAGTCCTCGAGGGAGGAGTTGCAGGAGTTGGCGAAGCTTGGCTCTGGGCAGCCAGGACTGACTCCATCATGGCAGTCAGCCTAACAATCTCTTCTTTCAAGTCCCTGCTCTCTTGCTTTAAATTCTCCATTATCTTCGGAAGATTAGCTCTAGTATTATACCGGTGCGTCAGCTTGTCTTCAAAATAAATGAAGAGCAAAGAGTTAGACCACTGATCAAGAGCTCAGAACAAAACCTGCTTATGCATATGATGCATGCAATGTTTGTGCATATGATTTGTTTTTTATTTAAGGAACTTCATAGAGATCTATTTGCAAATGTTTTAAAATATTTAACCTTTAAGACATATATGGAATACTCATAGCAATAATATTTGAAAAATTTTTACACCAAAGAAGTAGTACAGTTTTGGTAACCAAATACAATACAAGAGAAAAGGAGAATGAACATCCTATGGAGCCCTAGAAACAATCGTCCAAAGCCTTCGAGATCGAAAGATAAGCTGCACGAAGCCTCTTCACTTCTCTTTCATAAGCTGCTTCCATATCGGCCTTCTCCTTGGCGAGTCGATCATACTTCCTCTTCCAAAACCTAGATGAGTGAGGAATAAGAGAAGTAACCACATCATCAGGCTCATTAATAACCTGATGCTCTAGAAATTCTATCACTGCATCCTTATCTTTGAGCTGCTGAAGAAGTTCCTCACGCTCACGAACCCATGCACGCGACCGGTCTTCATCTCTCAACTCCTCTACTCCTTGATTAGGGAGGGTTGAAGGCCCAACCATAACCATAGGGGTAGGTCTCGGATAATCGTATGGCATGCGGCACTCAAGAGCTCTCTTCCTCACCCAAGCGGTGTAAGGTTCTAAAGCAATGCAATTCTTCGGACCAAGCTCCTTCCTTCCCTTCTTATGAACTTTGTGCCAGGCGCGGACCATCCTACCCTTCAAGTTCTGGGGATCTTTACCCTCTTGAAAGAACACATCTTCCAACAAGATTTTGTTAGGTTTATCCTTTAAGGGGAACCCAAGCTGACGGCGAGCCAAAACAAGGTTGTAGTTAATTCCACCACATGTACCAAGAAGAGGCACATTGGAGAATTCACCACAAGAGTCAATAATCTGGACGCCATCATAAACACGGTTATACCAAGAGATACCATCATTAGTGAGAGACATAAGTCTCGCAGACCACCGTAAACATCCCTTGTTCTCCTTGAAAGCAAGCGTCTAAGGCAAGTGCGAAATAAACCACTTGTACAACAGAGGAAAACAGCATACAATGGACCCACCACCCTTTGCATTCCTCATATACAAGGAGAAATAAGTGTCACCCAACAGAGTCGAAACGAGATTAAGAGAAGAGAAAATCCTAATAGCGTTCACATCCACAAAATTGTCGATGTTGGGAAATAACACTAGCCCATAGATGAGTAGTACAAATATGGCTTCAAAGGTGTCCTCACTCATGGCCTTCCCAAACAAAGTAGCTTGGGCAATGAGAAAATCAGACGGGAGATCTTGAATTCCACCTTTGGTAGTCATATGAGCAACAATGTCAGATACATCCATATGAAGCATGTCAGCAATCTCTTGGGAAGAAGGAACCCTCTCCAAACCACTGAACAGAAACTGATCCAGGATAGGTATACCCACATGATAGGCATACTCCTCAAGTGTAGGAAAAAGCTGGAAATCCGGAAAAGTGAAGCAACGATACAGAGGATCGTAAAACTGCACCAACACACTCATCAGACCCTCATCCACTTTGGTAGAAAGAATAGACAGAAGCTTCCCATGGCGAGCTTTGAACTCCAAAGGCTCTAATACATAAGATGTCAAACTCCTTAACTTTTTCAAGTCGGGTTGTCTGAAATTGTACTTCTTCGTATTCCTTCTTTGCCTATCCATGTCTGAAAATTTGCAAATAGACCTCTTAAGTTCCTTGAAAACTTTTATTATTGATGATATGGGTGCAAATGAATGCATGAATGCATGGATGCAACAATCACACTCAAGGATCAAGCAAGTCACACCACACAAAGGTCATGGGATGGCTCAGGTCATCATCAATATCAATCATCCATTTTGGTGGATTATGGTTTACACCTTATCAACACCCAAGTTCCATTGATATTAAGGATATACGAGAACGGATCAACCGTGAATCAAGGGTTTGTTGTAAGTCACGAGCATGGAGTCTCGGTTAAGAACCACCCAATGGGAGTGTACTATGGTTAAACCTAACAATCATATTCTAAAAAGGTCCCCATAGTCATCATCTCATCTTTCAGATATTATCGGATAAAACGACTATGTATCTAAGGTCCTTGGCTTCTAAGGTTTATATTGGAAAGAGTAATGCCTAACCACAACTACTCGTGTGACATTATTGATCCCAATAAGACCTCCAAAAAGTGAATGGGCTTGCAAGTCAACTTGCTAAGGAAAAACTCCACACAAGTCAACAAGATTACGCCATTCTCCTATCATAAGTGCACTCAAGTTCGGGTATAGAACTCATCTCACAAGAAACCACCAAGCATACAAGGAATTGATATATCAAGCAATTCATACATTACAAACAATACAGTCATCCCAAATTTGCACAAAAATATGTCACAAATAAATAGAAACATACAACACATACAAGCAAAAAGTAGGCTAAACCCACTAGGAATAGTTTGCTTTCCCCAACAGAGTCGCCACTTTTCTGTAGCGGGGTTTTCCTTACCTTTAGGTTTATTGACTAAACCAAAAGAAAACATACAATTCGAGTCGCGACCCCAATTTTATTTATCCAAAGAAAAGGTTAAAAAGCGAACAAAAACCAAGTAAGAAGTTTTATCAAATCAAAAACTAATAAAAATGTCAGAGATCTAGGTAAGGGGGTTGGTTATGAAATGGGAAGGTTAAGCGCACCCAAAATATCCTTAGTACTCTAAGGGAACCTCTTTTTGCAAATATGTGTTATAGGTTGGTATTAGTGAAAATATGTGCAAAAGATTGGGTGGATGAGAAGAGAATAGATTATATTTACAAATTTGTTGTTTGAATGGATGAACCCATTGCCTACGTACCATCACAAAGGTAGGATCAAAACCTCGTAGTTCGGGGTAAAAATCTCAAAGATTGGTGAATTGATTTGATCAAAAGCCTTAAGGTCTTTTGTTATCAAAGGGAGAAAACTCAACCTAAACCAACAATACACCATGTGAGGAAGGCTTCAACATACTAGTGAGGGGTTAACCCTATAATAAGCATGGAAGGCTTATAATCCAACACTAAGGATGAGGTGAGATTTACATCAACCACTATGATAACCCAAACCTATGACTAATGTTTATGAAAAGGTTTTAACAAAGGTAGCCATTGGAACCACAAAAACAACTTGAAGTGAGTTATATTTACAAGTTATATTTATTTACAAAAAGAAGTCAAAGTTGGATTAAGATTTATTCACAATGAGTATTTGTAACAAATGGTTTTGAAAAGTCAAAGGCATAAGGCCTAGGTTTCTAGTTTGAAACAATGTTAAAGTTTTGAAAATGATTTTGGCTTGGGTTAGAGTGAGGAGAAGAAAAGAAGGGCTAATCCTAAAGCATACAAGGACAAGAGATAAGATAAAACCCTTGGAGTTCCTTTTCTTGAAATCATAGAGATGATTCAATATGCTCCTTTCCTTTGGACTTAGCACACAATCAAGCAATCAAACAATTTAGATTCAAGCTCCTAGGATCTCCATTTGGCTTGTCTCTCTTAACTTGGCTACTCATGACAATGGTCCTCCTTACTATCTCAATATAGAATCCCTATCACACAAGAGCAAACATCAAAAAGTTCACAACACAATAAAAGGAATGGACAAAGAATAAGTTTTGGAAAGGAAATCCTTTAAAGTCAACTTTGAAATTTAGCATTCTAAAGGAATGAGGCCTAGTTGCTCTTCAACAAATTTAGCATTCTAAAAGCATGAGGCCTAGTTGCTCTTGAACTCCTTTAAGCATGGGAATATCCTAATTCTAAGTCCTTTCTCCTTTTTGCATTAGGTTCACACAAACAAACACAAAACCAAACACAAGATAACAATATATTTATATACAATAATGAGCTCAAATTAGCAAAAGGAAAATGACATAAACATAAAGTATGTGGTCAAGTGAGCAAAGTGAAAAGCAATATGAATAAATGAGCAAGAAAGTAAATTGCATTAAATGTAAAGGGAAAGAAATTAAATGCTCAAATTAAAGTTAGTAATTAGTGAAGTTATGTTAGTTTGTCATAAGACAATTTAGCGCTATGTTAAGCAATCGTAAGTGGACTAATGTAGTAGTCACACCTATCTGAGGCTGGTCAATAAAACTATAGGCAAATAAACACAACTTAGAGGTCATGACTAGTAAGCCAAGCTCCTATAACTTGTCATGACAAAAGAAAAGAGAAAGGCCTTGTATGGACTTTAGGTTTTTTGCTTGACAAAGAAGCAACCTATCTTGGACACAAAGCAAGTCACTTGATCTTGGATCAAGTTGAGTTTGATTTGGATCAAAGAAGGTTAAACCCCTCAATTGTCAAGACTAACCATAAGTCATTAACTCATTGGCCAAAATAAAAAGAAAGGGATGAAGATGAAATGAATGAAAAGAGAAATCAAGCATCAAATTCAATTGGTCAAAAGTGAATCAAATCATCATCAACCAATGCTAAACAGAAGAGAAATGAATATCACAAGTCAACAAGTCAAACATATTTTTTTGGTATTTTTGAATTAAAAATAAGTGCAAAAATAAAATGGACAAAATATGGTCAAACCTCAAATTTAATTCAAATCAACTTTAACAAGTCCAATTAAATTCTCATAGGTCTAACATGGTCAAACAAGCTTTGACAAAAAATTTCAACAATTTTTGAAATCAGAAACTATTTTAAAACAATTAAAAACAATCAAAATAACACAATATGAATTAAAATCTCAAATAAATCTCAAACCAATTAAGAAATTGATGAGACTATTTTTCATTGACTTATCATGATCCATATGTGTTAAGAAAATATTTTTGGATTTTTCAGATATCATAAAGTAATTAAAAATGAATTAAAACTTTTAAAAACCAAATAATTCACAAAAAATATTAAATGAAGTCACAAAAATAATTAAAAATCAAAATATGAAACTAGATTTTTCAAGAAATTTTTTGGCATTGGTCTCATATTTTTGTGACTTCAAATAAAATATTTATGAATTTTTGAAAATAAAAGGAATTAAATGAAATTAAAACAGAAATAAGAAAAATAGAAAAAACCAGCACCGTCTGATCATCTCATTAATTGATGTGGCACTGATCATGTGATTCAGAGGCGCGATCACACGAAAGACCAAAGTCAATCGCGCTACACATGGAATTAAAATAAGTCATAACATTGGAAGGCCACGATTAGAACGTTGCATCATGATCCAAAGGTTCCAAGGCTTCCACGTGGGGATGGAGGTGGAAATCACCATCTTCTCCGGCCAGACAACCAATTTCGGCCACCACGCGCAGGAAATCAAACCTTAATAAAAATGAAAAAGGAAGGCATCAAAATGAAGCTGAGGTGATGTACATCACCCCTGTAACCATGGATCATTCTCAAAGTTCCTATTTAAAGAGAAACATGAGTTTGAAGATCATGGTGCTTGATCTGAAATGGCACGATTTGCAAAATTGAGACCACCACTGGCCTGCCTCATGCATGAGGACTTTAGAAAACAGCACAAACCAAAGGAATTCACATTATATTTCAAGATCTGAATCAATAAAGTTTGGTGATATACCTCTGAAATGGAGCTTCAAACATCCCGAATTGTCCAAGCTCTTGATCCAATTTTGATCTGGAAGTATGATGGTGATGCAAGGTTAAGGAATTATGCTTTGAAATTCAACTAATGATGTTGAAATTCAAGCTTGAAAATGAAATAGAAAAACTGAAATTCCTTTGGTGAGGGTTTGGTTTTCAATCCAGTAGCACTTCAGATCTCCTTGTGGTTATCATTTGTATGAGATTGCACTTCTATTTATAGCTGGAATGGATGCAATGCAATGCTTTCCCTCGTGTGCATGAAATTTGGATCCTCCATGTATGGGCCTGTACAGGCGCATGTGAGGCCCAAGAATGAATGTAAATCCATGCTGAACTCATATAGAAGTGAATTGGACGTGTAATTGGAGCTGCATTTTCTTGTACATGAAGTTATGATGTGAATTGTAAAAATGAACATAAACATTAAGCTCTTCGAAACTCACTCATGGAAAGTAAAAAAAATTAATGTGAGTAATGGTTGGAAAGCCCTTGATATAAGGAACAAAATTCATGTTGGACAAAAAATCATTTGGAGTTTGGAAATTTATGAAAACTGGCTCTGAAGTTTTGGGTACAAAACATGTCTAGGTTCCCTTTGAAAATTTTCAACAAAAGCAACCACTTTCAAGCCCTTCTGTTTCAATGATCCAAGCTTCAAATGGACACACCTCCAACACCAAAGCTGTAGGTATTTTCAAGATGATCAATTTAGACTTACATTTTGCATCATTTGGAGTTTTCATGAGAACGTTATGGGTACTTGAAGTTAAACATTTTTCAAATTCAATGACTTAGGTCCAAAGTGACCTATAATGTTTTGTATTATCACATGTGTTTCTTTTAGGATTATGAAATTTTGTCAAACATAACATTTTAAGTAGACATATTAAAATTTCCAATGCATTTGGTCTCGCCTCAAAATCACAAAAATTAAGGAAGTTAGGTCCTTGGGAAGTTGACCCAAAATTAGGGTTTTAGTCAAAATGACCTATAATGTTTTGAAATGAATGATGATCTTACATGTCTCAAATGGATTTTTGATGAACATTAAAGTTGTTCATATGGTTATTAATAAGATTTTTTATCTTGGGGTCATCTTCATTTGACAAACATATCAAAAGTTGTGTCTCAGGTGATCCTCAATTTAGTCAGATGACTTGACTGGTCAACTTCTCAAGGCCAAACTTCAAATCTTGATGAATGAATGATTAAGGAATCTCACATAATACCATATATGCATAAAATAATGAATGAAATAACTTCCCTTTATTAAATTTGATCATAGGTTGAGGTTGCTTCATGAGCAAGGCACAGTCAATGCACAGTTGAATTAGGGTTTCCTTGGGAAACAATCTTCAAGCCCTTTGGGTTATCTTGATCAAATTGGAAAATTGAGATACTTGGGATACATATATGAAGATTAGGAACTTTGTGGACCATTTTCATGCTTGTTTTCATCCTCATCTAGCCACTTCATTGAGCTTAGGAGCCTCCTAGGAGCATGGGAGCACATGATCACTTGAGCTTCAAAACAAAAGAGTTAGTGACATATTTTTGTGCTTTTGGTTAGTAAACAAAATAAGAAAAGCAATAACATACAATTCAAGCATGCTTGGTGGTCTCAAATCACTCACACAAGTCCCACCCCTAGGGTTAAGGAGCCACACATGCTACGATCCTTAAGGCAATGCATTGAGCAAATGATATGATGCCATGAGGGATCTTAGGGTCAAAATTAGGGTCTTACACATTGGGGAAGTGATTAATACTTATCAAGGCACGCATTTTCCATTTACAGCCAGATTGACTTTTAGGTGTACAAACAATATGGTAAAATATGAAGCTTGCCTTATGGGGCTTGAAGAGGCCATTGATCTCAAAATCAAATACTTGGACGTCTATGGAGATTCAGCTTTGGTCGTGAATCAAATCAAAGGCGAATGGAAGACGAATCAACCAGGTTTAATACCATATAGAGATTATGTGAGGAGGATTTCAACTTTCTTTACAAAGGTTGAATTTCATCATATCCCCCGAGACGAAAACTGGACGGCAGATGCTCTTGCAACGTTGGCTTCAACGATCATAGTAAAGTATTGGAATGAGGTTCCCAATTTGACTGTGATGCATTTTGATAGGCCAACTCATGTGTTTGTTGTTGAAGAAATCAAGGATGAGAAGCCGTGGTATTACGACATCAAGTGTTTCCTCCAAAGTCAGATTTACCCGTCTGGGGCATCTTTGAAAGATAAGAAGACTTTGAGAAGATTAGCCAACAATTTCTATCTGAATGGAGATGTACTGTACAAGAGAAATTTCGATATGTTTTTGCTCAGATGCGTGGATAGACACGAAGTAGACCTGTTGATGACTGGAGTCCATGAAGTTTCCTTTGGTACTCATTCCAATGGACATGCAATGGCGAAGAAGATGTTGCGAGTAGGTTACTATTGGCTGACAATGGAATCTAATTGTTGCAAGTTTGTGAAGAAATGCCACAAGTGTCAAATATATGCAGATAAGATTCATGTTCCTTCGACACTGTTGAACTTCATTTCCTCTCCATGGCCCTTCTCCATGTTGGGAATTGATATGATTGGCATGATCGAGCCCAAAGCGTCGAATGGACATCGTTTCATTTTGGTGGCTATTGACTACTTTACAAAATGGGTTGAAGCGGCATCGTATGTGAATGTGACCAAGCAAGTTGTTGTAAGGTTTATCAAGAATCAAATTATATGTCGGTATGGTGTGCCAAGTAAGATTATTACTGATAATAGGTTGAACTTGAACAATAATATGGTGGAAGCTCTTTGCAAAGATTTCAATATTGCACACCATAATTCTTCTCCCTATAGACCCAATATGAATGGGTATGTTGAAGCTGCAAACAAGAACATCAAAAATATTATTCAGAAGATGGTTATAACATATAAGGATTGGCATGAGATGCTCCCATTTACTTTGCACGGATATCGTACATCCATCCGCACTTCAACAGGGGCAACCCCTTTTTATCTTGTATATGGTATGGAATTTATGCTCCTGGTAGAGGTTGAGATCCCATCATTGTGTCTGCTAATGGAAGCCAAGTTGACTGAGGCTGAATGGTGTCAGACTAGGTACGACCAATTGAATTTGATTGAAGAGAAGAGATTAAAATCCATGTGTCATAGTAAGTTATATCAGCAGAGAATGAAGAAGGCATTTGATAAGAAGGTCAGACCTCGCGTATTCAGATAAGGTGACCTTGTGCTCAAGAAGATCTTATCTTTCAAACCAGATTCTAGGGGCAAATGGACTCCTAATTATGAAGGCCCATACGTTGTTAAGAGAGCCTTTTCAGGTGGTGCTTTGATCCTTACAACAATGGGACGCGAAGAGTTCACTCGTCCTGTGAATGCAGATACAGTCAAGAAATACTCTGCCTAAAAAGAAAAGAACAACTCGCTAAGTTGAAAACTCGAAAGGGCAGCTTAGGCAAAAATGAGCAAGTTGGTGGATTGAAAACCTGAAAAGGTGATCCAGGCAAAAGTTAGAGACATAAAACAGAAAGAATTATCCCGATAAATTGAGTACCCCATATTGGGACAATTTATGCAAAAATTAGGGAATATGGCGAGTAACTGCATTCGGCTGATCTTCAGTTTTGAAGGCATTTTTTAGCATAACGGTCGGTTTTGATTCATCGTCTCCAATAGCAGTCAAGAGCACAGTGGATATCAAGAATTCGTAGAAGGATTAGTGATCATTGTATTCAATGTAACTCACTCCGATGTAAATTACCATTTTCAACTTTGTAAAGATCTATGGAGTCTTGTCATTTACAGACTACCATTCCATTAAATAAAATTGAGTTTTTATCCAATTGTTTCTACTCTTATTCAATTCAGCCAAATAGTTTTAAATTTTATTATGATCATTTTTGAAAATTAAAATTTTAATCAAATCATTTTTCTTAAACATATAAAAACATTAGTTTTAGGAAATTGATCTCATTTGAAAGGACTATCGACGGTGGTTCAAAAGCTGTAAGCCCTAAGTGTGGAGCATTATTGATTCTCCCCAAGCAGTAGGTGCAATTTCTCTTTCATCCCCAACATCATTGATCAGCACTCGGTGTCTGTTGATTTCTCCAGACGGTTATTCCTCCGTCGTCCCCAGCTGAGTTGGTTGATTATGCCCCACGATGGGAGCCAAATTCATATTTGGTCTCGAGCAGAGTTCGAACATTTCATTGCAGCAGTACGCATGGTTACGGCAGACCTTTGGTTTCCTCACCAATCGCCATCAAATCCGCTCCCAGTCAGAGTTTTCTCCTGGTTTACGAGCAGCTATTTGTGTTTATCCCCTGCAGAGTTGTTTCCTATTTGATGTGGTATTGACCTAAAATTCCCCGCAGAGTTGATAACACTTTTCCTCAGCATATCTCCTCCTTCCCCAGCTAGGGTTGAGCCTTTGGGATGTTGATCTCTCTTTCCTCCAGCAGTTGTTTCCCTCTTTTGTGGATTGGCCGAGAATTATATCGATGATTCAAATATGCGACATTTTGTATCCTTTGAGATTGTTTTGTCAGCATAATCATCATATATACATATACATATACATATACATTCATATAATTTCATTGTTGCATTATTGCGCTTTGAG
Organism: Lathyrus oleraceus; assembly: GCF_024323335.1. Lineage (NCBI taxonomy): Eukaryota > Viridiplantae > Streptophyta > Magnoliopsida > Fabales > Fabaceae > Lathyrus > Lathyrus oleraceus. The sequence goes on along the minus strand of NC_066585.1, from coordinate 401,617,434 downwards.
ACTCATTCTTGTAATTCTTATTCCCTATTATGGTGGTGCTTTATCCCCATACAAGTTTGGTGTTTGTCCTCCTTCAATTATAGAACGTCATCCCCTTAAGCAGAAAGACTTTAACCTTTCCCCTTTCCCCACTGAGCTATTTCCTTGTGGATATTGATCGCTTCAGCTTCCTCCCCAGTTGATTATCTGAATGGAACGACTCCCCTTGAGTTATATCCTTATTGGGTTGAGTCTTGATTGATTGTTTCTTTCTAGATCTTGCCTAGATAGATATTTTTGGTCCCCTGAGAGTTTATTACCCAGTAACTGGTAGTATTCTCCTTAGTTGGAATTTTGTTACTTCTTGCCCAATACCCGGGAAAAGTAACCTTGTTATTCCCCAGCTAATTCGTTCTCACGTTTCCCCAGGAAGTATATCCTTGATATGTTCATCTTAACCGGTGACGGAGATTTTCTTCTCTTGCTTTAAGTTTATCCTTGACATGTTCATCCTAACGGATGACGGATATTCTCACTTTTGGTATTCTACCCATTAAAAAGGTAGTTTTAGTCCCTATTTTTTATTCCCTAGAGAGTTAATCCTTGATATGTTCATCCTAACCGATGAAGGGTTTCCTCCTCTTCGCGGTCTTCTACCCAGTAATCGGTAGTTGTAAATCCCGCTTTTCTCTCCTTGCAGAGTTTATCCTTGATATGTTCACTTTAATCGGTGACGAATATCCTCTTTTGTGGTCTTCTATCCAGTAACCAATAGATGTAATCCCTATTCTTCCCCTCGGAGTATATCCTTGATATGTTCATCTTAACCGGTGATGGATATTTCTCTTTGATGGTATTCTATCCAACATTCGATAGATATAATTCCTAATTTTTGTTCAGGTGGTTTATCCTTGATATGTTCATCTTAACTGATGACAGATATCCTCCTTAACATCCCCAGGCAAGTCTATCCTTGATATGTTCATCCTAACCGGTGAAGGATTTTTCTTTCCTTTGAGTTTATCCTTGATATGTTCACTTTAATCAGTGACGGATATTCTCTCCTTTGTGGCCTTCTGCCCAATAACCGGTAGTTGTAAATCCTATTTTTAGCTTTTCCCCAGCAAGTATATTCTTACTCAATAATCGGTAATGAATATGTCTTCTGACGGCCCTCAGTGAGTGATCCTTAATATGTTTACCCTGACAGGTGACGAATATCCTCTCTGACAGATTTTTATTATCCATGTACCTAGTAACAGGTAATGGATGATAGATTTCTACTCCTCCTGTGTTGAAGTTTATTTCTTCCCTAGTTGAGTTGAGTGAGTATTCCCTTAGTGAAATCGCTTTTCCTGTATGGTTCGAGTATTTCAGTTTTATTCTAATCTACATGTTCCCTCTGCAGACGTTCCCTTTATTTCCCCGACTGAGTCTTTCCATTGATTTTCTTTCATGGAATTCCTCTGGTCCCTCAGTTGTTTTAAGTCGTAGTTTGGCCTACGCACAACCCTTTTCCCCCAGAGTCCATGTCTCCCCAGTGAGTTTTCCTTAGGGAAATGCATTATACTCTTGTGGACTTTCAGTCTCTCCGAATTCTTTTCTTTTGTGGCAACATTTCCCCACAAAGATTTATTTTAACATTCATATCATATGCATCATGAGGTCTCTTAGGGACCAAAATTTGTTTCTATATGTTGTTATTTAAGCCCATTCTATTGAGTCAATACAAAGATTTTAACCTTCGCCTCCTCAGTTAGAATGTCCTTAAATAGGGGCAGCTGTAAGACCCCAATTTTGACCCTAAGATCCCTCATGTCATCTCATCATATGCATTAGCATTGGGATCATACCTTGGCATCCTCCTTACCCCTCTTTCATTGGGTTTGTTTTGGGAGAGATCACCAAGCACCATGTGATTGTATCATACTTTGTATTTTATCATTTCCTAACTCAAATACCAAAAAAATATGTATTTGTATTTGTCTAACTCTTTTGTAGGTAGGGCATGATCACCATTGATCTATCAAGTTCAAATCTAGGGTTTAAGACCCTCATTGCTAAGAGCTCAGCCAAGAAATGATCCACAATGATTATAGGCATCATATATGAGTCCCAATGATTTCTACATGTTATTTTGATCAAGAATTCTTCAAGAGTTTGGAGTTGGTTTTCCTTGGAAACCCTAGTTCATCTGGGTATCTTGAGTAACTTCTTCAACAAGCTTCTTCACTAATTGATCAAATACTTCAAGGGACACTTCAAATTTCATAATCTTATGCATATATGATCTCCCATTAGTCTAAAAAGTCAAGATAAGTGCAAGATAGCAAGTTGGTTAATGGTGGTTGACCAGATGAATTCATTTGATCAAAACTGGGGTCCCCTAGACCCTATCTCCTACAATTTTCATCATATGAAAATGGTTCCAAGAACAATGTTACTCTAAATGACATTCCAAACAACTTTCATGTTGAGGTCTATAGCTAGTTTTTCTTGGAAAGTCATTTTTTTTGTTGAAATATTATAGGTCATTTTGTCTAAACCCTAATTTGGAGGTCAACTTCTCAAAACCATAACTTGCTCATTTTTTATGATATGAAAGATTTCCAAGTTTCATAATCAAATTAAATATGTCTAATTTAACTTTTATGTTTGGAGGAAGAGCTAAATCAACTTTTATGAGCATGTGATATGAAGATACATTATAGGTCATTTTGGACCAATACCATTGAACAAGTGATTTTCCTCAACTTGAAAAATGCATAACTCATTCATACCAAATCCAAATGAGGTCAAATTGGTTACCATTTTTAAGTTATTTGAAAGGTCTACAACCTTTATAAAGACACTTTTCTCATTTGGAGCTCACATAAAAAGTTAGCCAAGGTGGAATAATTGAACATATGGCGTAACACTTAGAAAATATTTTGACATGTTGAAATTTCCAAACTTCCACCTGAAAATTCAGAATGATACAAGTTCCAAATGGAAAAGTGTTCAACACAAGAGTTGTTCCTCTTGATCTAACCTTTCCAAAGAGTCCAAATTCATTCATTTTGGAGAAAGTTTGAGGGGTTTGCGCATTGCTTGAACATGGTTGTATCAGTTGGCAAGAATCATGCTTCAAACATCAAAACTTTCTTGCCTTGCAATCCAATTCTCATTCAGACTTCATTTCACTTGCATTTGGACCTAATTGAGTTGCTTCATGGGCCTATACATGCCCATGTAAGCGTGCACTTCACATTGCCAATTTTGGAAGCATTTTCAAGTGTGCAAATATCACTTACATTTTGCTATAAATAGAGGTACATTGCATCAGTTTGAAGGACCTTGCACGCCACCTTTGCCTCCAACCATTGAAACCCTTACAATTCAAAGGAAAACCTGATAAATTTCACTTGAAATTTGAGTTTGAATCTCACTGTTTGGAGATTTAAGAACTCCAAGAATCAAAGCCTTGTACCATTCCTAATCTACTTCTGCAAGTTCCATAAGTAAGATCAAGCACGAATTGAAGCAAAAGGGATCCAGTTATGCATAGCATTGAAGGTATTTTTCCAGATTTTTCTTTTCTTTGATTCTCCCTCAATTCTCATCAATTCTCTTGGACCCTTGGTTGTCTGAAGTCCTACCAATGTAGGCAAGAAGATTGAGTTGCTTTGAGGTCAAATTGAAAAAACTCAGTTCATACACCTCAAAGTTCAACTTCATGTATCTCTTAATTTACTTGGAGTTAGTTTAAATTGAGGTGATATTCGTGATCTACGCCATTTTTTCTTTAAGATCATGTCCTCCTTTCTCATTTATGTGATGGTGATGAGAGAACCAGTCCGGCCAGGATCATCGGAGAAGATGACCGGAACTTTGCTCCGGCGATGCGTTGGATGTGTTCTGAGCCATTGGATCAATTCAAATCGTTTTAATCTTGAACATTGCTTTTGAATACCAGACGTGTGGCGCACTGACTCAAGTGTATCATGGAACGTACGTTTTCCACCACTTGATATGCCACCTCAATTAATGAGGGAGATCAAGTGGTCCACGTTTTTTTGATTTAATTAATTTTCATTTTATTTATTTTGTTTTCATTAATTCATATTAATTTTAATATTGATCCAAAAAATATGAGAGTTTCACCAAAAAAATTCAAATAAAATCCTCTTTCATTTTCTGAATTAAAATTATTTTTTGGATCATTATTAATATTTTTCATGATTTAATTGATTTTGTGAATACTTTTAATTATTTAAAAATATTTTTAAGTTTCTAAAATGTCTGGAATTTTTTCTCCAAGGTCCTTTGACTTTGTTTGACCTATGATAAATCTCATGGCCATTTCTTTGGTGTTTTAATGAGGTTTTAGAAAATTGACCAATCATAATTTAATCTAATGTATTATTTTAATATTTTTAATTAATTAAATGTCAAATAAATTATGTAGAGCCATTTTAATTGACTTTGTTATGCCATCTTGAAAGTCATCTGATACATGGGAAATCCTGAAGAAGATCATGGAGTTGCTAAGTTTGGATATGGCTATCTTTATTTGATGCCTTGCTCTTCAACTTGTTATTTGTATATTGATTGTTGTGTGATTCTAAAGTCCAAGGGAAATTTGGGTTTCTATATGACATTCTTGTCATTTGGGTTGCAACCCATTGGTCAGATCTTTTCAACTCTCAACTTTTAATTTTGTGCTTAGGATTAGTCTCTTCATCTCCTCCCAACTTCTTTAATTTCAAAATCTCTCCCCCCTTTCAAAAAAAATTATTTGCTTGTGCTTGTTTTCTAAACTTAGATCATTTTTGCAAATTAGAAACTTTGGCCTTACGCCATTGCATTTTTAAACTCCTTTTCTTAATCAAACTTATAAATAAACTTAACTATACTTGACTTAAAATTTCAAAAGCCAAAAAGAACTAACACTCATTCAAACCATTTTTAGGCCTCTTGTGCCTTTGTTAAACTTAAATTTTGTTAAAAGTAATGCACTCATTTTGAAATTGATACCACGAACTACGAGGTTTTGATCCCTCATTTTTATGTTGGTACTTAGGCACAAGTCCGAAGGCCTTGTCAAACACAAAAATATGATTAATAAATTCTTTTCTCATCCCCCCATTCTATTTTATTGCAATCATCATTTTATACAAAAACACATATGCACACAAGAAAGGGCTCCCTAGGAGTACCTAGGACACTTTGGGTGCTAACACCTTCCCTCTGTGTAACCAACCACCTTACCTGTAATCTCTGGCATTTTATTATTTTTGATTTGAAAACTTCTTATTTTTGGGTTTTGTTCGTACTTTTCCCTTGGAAACTAAAAAAGCGCGGTGGCGACTCTGGTTTTATTGACGTCTAGCTTGTCCATAGCTTGATGGTCATGAATTTACTGCTACACTTGGTACGTTGATTACATCAACTACCTTGTTGTCGATCTTTTGCCTCCCGAGTTTACCTACCAACAAAAGAAACGATTCTTTCATGATCTTAAGCATTACTACTGGGAGGGCCCTCTCTTATTCAAAAGAGGCGTCGATGACATCTTCCGCTGATATGTACCTGACAAGGAGATAAGGAGCGTCATAAACCATTGTCACTCATCACCCTATGGAAGGAATATGAGCATCTCTAAGACCATTGCCAAGATCCTTCTACCTTTCCTTTATTGGTCTACCATCTTTAGAGACGTACACCTCTTTACCACTGAATGTAACCGGTGCCAACGCATTGGAACCATTTCACGTAGAGATGAGATGCCTAAAATGCCTATCATGGAAGTTGAACTTTTTGATGTTTGGGGTATAGACTTTATGGGACTTTGCCATCCTCAAATGGAAATAAGTATCTACTCTTTATTGTGGACTACCTATCCAAATGGATCGAGGCCATTTCCTTCCCAACCAATGATACCAACCTAGTAACCAAAATGTTTTAAAATGTAATATTTCCGAGATTTGGAACACCCAGATTAGTCAACAGTGATGGTGGATCACACTTTCTTTCTAAATGTTTCGAAAAGGTCTTGCTAAATTATGGAGTTAAACATTGCATAGCGACCCTTAACCATCTATAGACAAACAGGCAGCTGGAAATCTCAAACCGTGAGATTAAGAGAATTCTAGAGAAAACGGTTTCCATCTCAAGGAAGGATTGGCCGAATAAAGCACTCGACTCTACATCTAGGGTCCATCTCAAGGCAACTGTCTTTATGGTCATCCAGTTACGGACAATGTTTGATCAGCAATAAAGCACTTGACTCTACATCTAGGTTCCATAGAGGTTTCAGGTCGAAGGGTGGTATACACCACTATCACCATGAGAATAACTTATGACACTTTGCATAACATTCTATATGGTATTCTCATAGCGGGTCAATCCATTATAAATATTACTCCTAATATTCATACCTATGTTTAAGACTTGATAACTCCTTATCCATGATCCATGAGATGTGATCATCAGTCTATATACATAATAGTCTTAATGCTTTAATGTTATCTCAGTTCACAACAAATCTCGACTACGGATATTTTAAGAATAATGTCCTTATGTTTAATGGGATCTCATGATTAAGTCACACTTGATACACTAAACGGACTATCTATTCTAGGGACTTTATTAAACAAACATAATAAAGAAAATGCCTTTTATTATTAATAAATAATTCGATACAAGTACCAAAAATATTGGCCTCTAGGGCTTACACCAACAAGAAGAGCGTTTAACGAGGGTGAGCTGGTGTTACTATTTAACTCTAGACTTAAGTTATTCCCTGGAAAGTTACGTTCTTGATGGTATGGGTCATTCAAGGTAACAAGAGTAAGCGAGTCCAGTGCTGTAGAAATATGGAGTAAATCCACTTGAAAGTTTATTGTAAACGGATAGAGGTTGAAGCATTATCACCCTTCTGACCTAGTCATTGACCAAGGCAATCCCTTGCTTTTGTCTCCTCCTTATAAGACTAATTTAATTGAGTCGAGCTACCGACCTTAAATGAAGCACTGTGTGGGAGGCCACCCACGAGTTTCTTTTCAATTCCCTTTCCCTAATAAATAAGCGGAAAATTAAATAAACCTTGTTGAGCAGCTCTAACATGGTTTATGTTTCATTTTCAGGTCATCTTCATTATCTATAGTATTTTTCTCTACTAACATAACATTTGAGAATTCAACACATCGACAACATGGGGATCATATTCAAGAATGGCACCCATAGAAGGCGCTATGAAGATTTATCATAGAGAACTATTTCTCTGACAAGGTATCCTGATTTCTTAAGCCTTCCAACACTAGGCGGCCTAAGAGATAGTGTTAGGTATATGTTTAATCAAATTGGTTGGACTAGTTCTCAGTTGCACACCACCCCACCTACCAGAATCTTAGACTTGAGTTTCTTGGCTCTTTTAATTATTATCCTGACCAAGGAGTAGGTGGAGATAGGGGTAGGGTTGTTTTTAGGCTATTTGGGCATGACTATCGCTTTAGCCATAATGAAATAGGTGGGCTATTAGGATTATAGACTGGCCCTAATTCTTTCATTGAAGTTCCTACTGATAACTTTATACAGTATGAGCTTGATAACTTCTGGGGTAGCATAACCATGGAAGCCCCAACGAACCCTAAAAGGTTGAATGCTTCCCTTATTCATAATCCAGCTATAATGTATTTTCAAATGGTTTTAGCACACACCTTCTTTGGAAAGAGCGATAATACTGACATTGTTAGTAAGGAAGAGTTATTTATCATGCTTTGTGTCTTCAAATCTGGACATGTCCATTATGATGCATTCTTGCTTGCAAATATGGACACAATAGCAAAGTCAACAAGAGGAATTATTTTCTTCAGTGGGATTGTCACTTCCATCGCCTTAGTTGTAGGCCTCCAAAATTAAGTGCCACATCTAGTCCCTCTAGTGGTAACACTCTGCTAGATATTGAACACTACTTGAATAGACAATTGATAAGATTTATGCGGCTTAATGAATTCAACTTACTGATCAATAATAAAGTTGCCCATCACTTTGTCCTCCTAAACCATGTAAGAACAAGTGTCCATAATGAAGGTGAAGAAAAATGAGAAAGGGGTGGATTGAATTGTTTTCACAGTAAATAAAAACTTTTGCAACACCACATACTCGAAGATAAAAGCAGATAACACAAGGAATTTATCTTGGTTCGCTTGAAAATCAAAGTTACTCCAATCTACATGGCCAATGTGATTTCGCCTTTAATAAGGACTTAATCCAATAATCTTGAAAGATTACAACAATCGTCTAAGAGTTCAGTGATCTTTTATCGCTCTCAAGTCACTTGAGGAACCCCAACAACTATAGAGAATTACAAGTGAGTGTTTAGTGCTTCTAGACAATCAGTATGAACACAATTTAGAACAATTGATCAATGATCACACTATGAGCAACAACTCTTGTGTGAATACTTAATTTTACAATAGCAAGTAGTCAATATATTGTTCATGGTGTATTGTAGAATTCTTGTGTAATTGCTTCGTATTTTGGTATGATGATAGTGAGGCCTTTATATAGAGCTTGGAGATGATACCGTTGGAGAGAAAATTAATGGAGATATCTTTCCAATTATGGGGCTTAATGACATTAATTTTCTTGTCCCTTTCCATAGCAGTTTTGGAGTATAGTCAATACTATCGTTATATAGCTTCATACCATACTTAGAATACTTCTTGATTAAGCTTCTGGATTTTATGAGTCAGATGATTTATTTGGCATGAATCAGAGTGAGCGGAGTTCAGAGTCTTTGAGAAGAGATTGTATTCTTCAGATAGTTGTTTGGCAGGTAGTCTTCAGTGCTATCTTAACTGGTCTTCGGGTATAGGTCTTCTAATATGAGGTATTCGGAGTCTTCAGATATAAAGTCTTCAAAGCCTTCGGGTGCACAAATCTTCAGAATCTTCAGGTGTACATTTTTCAGAGTCTTTAGATGTACACATCTTCAAAGTCTTCAGATGTAAGATTTAATGACAAATTTTGTATATAATTTGTTCAGAAGAGTTTTTTTCCAAGGTCAAATATGATCTCTTTAACGTTGGATTAGTTGTTCTGGACTTCGTTAGTTATCAAATATTGTTCTCATCAAATTTTAGTTTCCTTAGAATCCTGCACACTTAGAGAAATTCGTTAGGGTACCAAATTGTTTCATTCTTTGTTATCATCAAAACTTAGAGATGTATTACAGAACCAAAATCTTGTTCTAACAATCTCCCCATTTTTTATGATGACAAAAACTTAGACTTCTGATGAAACAATGGTACTTTACAAGATATAGATTAAGAAATGAATCAGAGTCAGATATAGTATTACTCCCCCTGAGATTGACAATCTCCCCCTAAGTCTGATACTTAAGAATTTTTTTAGAGTTTATTTGTATCAGAGGGGTTTCTAGGGTTAGAGTTTCTTACCAGAGTTTCTTAGATTGCTTTGCTTATTTCTCAGATGTTGATTCAGTTTTCCTTGTTTAGATATATCCTATAAAAACACTTAGAGAACACAATAGATTTAATCTTGAAATGTAAGTGGTGTATTATGAGACTTAGATATTTTATTTCATCAGAAAGCTATTATTTCTTTCTCCCCCTTTTTGTCAGACTCAAAAAGAACAAAGTAAAAACAAGAATAAAACATAGAAGCCAACCAAAAATTTCATTTAAAGTTAAGAGAGATACACAGAGAAGAAAACATGGAAGAAAAAAATCCTTATTGGCAAAAACACTTAGAACTAACAAGTACAAAAAAATAGTCCAAGAGTGCCTAAGGGTTTGGAGGAGGAGGCATCCTCTGAAGTAGTTGGGTAAGCAAGCCTTGGATGTTGGACTTGACTTGATCTTGCTGGTCGAGTCTCGCTCTTACAAGTTGTTATTCCTTCTGAAGTTCTTCCAGAGTCTTGAGCACCAACGGAGCGAGATCATATGTTGATGACTCACCTCGAGTTAGAGCAACCTCAGTAGTCTTTGTAGCTTCATCTGCAGTTATGCGTGCTACTTCTTCAGTGTCAGCTTTAGCTTTAGCTTCAGCTTCTATAGCAGCAGCTTTCTCCTCAGCTTCTAATTTGGCCTTCTCTTCAGCTTCTTGTCTAGACTTCTCTTTAGCTTCCTTCCTGGCCCTCTCCTCAACTTCATGCGCCACCCGCGCCGCTAGTCTTTCCTCGACTCCTCTGATGTAGTGTTCAGAGAGTCCCTTGGGCTTAAAAACCTCAGATGTCATCCACCTGAGAAACCCATTCCAATGAGTCCTTACTTCAGAAGGATTGTCTCTTAGCTTGGATTCTTCAGAGAGTTGTCTAAGCATCGCAACTGAGCTTTTTGAGAATATACAAGTACCTCTTCTAGGGTTGGAGAGGCTGGTTTAGGTTCAAAGGTTGGATGAATGGGTTCATAGGGATTTTGAATGGTTTCAGAGGGTTTAGTGGGAGGTTCAGAAGATGGTAGGGTTTTTGAGGGTGTTGAAGAAGGTGCAGTGGGAGTTGGTATAGGTTCAGAAGTTTTTGGGATAGATGTAGTCTATTCAGATTCTATTGTGGTTTGGATTTGTGCTAGAGTGGGAGAGGAAGGGTCAGGAATATTTGTCTATTCAGAGTTAGAGGAGGGGTTATAATATGGAGGAGAGAAGGGAATGGAGGAAGGATGGGATATTGGTTCGTTTAGAAGCAATGCCTCAGATATGGGAAGTGAGGTGGAGTTTAGGTTGAATTGAGGTTGTGAGGGTAAGGATGATTTCGTGGGACATATATTTTTCCCTAGTTTTGATGTTATAAATCCTTCTCCCCCCTACGTTTTCCATGTCCAGAAGCTTCGCGATGGACTTCTCAATGATGACCATCTTTACCCCCAGAACATAGCAAACGATGTAGTGGTCGTCGCATTTGGCGAATCTCTAGAATTCCTTTATAAGGAATGTGTATACAGGACCATAGATCCTCTTGAAGTAGTTTCCCCAACCTTGTTTCTCTAATTCCTCAGTAAGATCAATAACATTTCTCTTCAAGTTGTCGAAATCCACCAGCAGCTCACATAACACTTCCAACTTCTCAAATGGCGTAGCAAGATTTATGTGAGGGGGACGATCAAGAACATGAGGTTCTTGATAAGTAGTTATTGAAATTGTAGCAGTTTGAGTAGTAACCTGTTGTGGAGCTTCAACATGTGTTTCAGTAGCATCCATTTGCTGAGAGTATTCACAGACCTGTTGTTATTGAGGGTCCATTGCAGTTGTAGAAGATGAAAATTGCTTACGAAGATGAAGGTTGTAGAGAGAATGAATGCAAGATGGTTTGTGTAGGTTTTAAGAGTGAAAAATGTGAAAGTGGGAAATATGGTAAATATATATGCATAATCACAATACATGCAAAACGACAATGTTAGAATCAATAGGGCACCAAAAAAAATTAAATTTTGCTGAAATCTGAGTTGACAAGCGTGGGGAGAATTAATTTCAGCTAATGATGGTTGTCTATCTCAAGAATATGCACACTGCTCGAGGAGATATCAACAGTTTGGCTCTTGAGTTATGAGCTAGACAGTTGTCTAGAAGATCCAAGGCCACATGTTTGAGAGACCACATTTTGATGTTTCTGACATCGAGTATACCAAAAGGTTTCTGATTCAGAAGGTCTCTAATCCAGATAACATCTAACTTGTAGAAGTATCAGAACCAGAACCAGATAAATAACATATGATTAAGTCAGAGCCTATTTTGCATTAGAGAGGAGAAGCACAAGTTCAGATTCGTTGTGGGCAATCTGTCATACTTAAATGTTTCAGAATAAAAATAAATCTATCTTCAGCTAAGGATTTTGTGAAGATATCATCCCATTGATGGTATGTATCTATGAATTTTAAAATTATTACCCCTTTCTGAATATAGTATCTGAGAAAATGATGTTTAATTTCTATGTGCATCGCTCTGGAATGTAAAATTGGATTCTTACTTAAACATATGGCAGCAGTATTGTCACAAAAGATAGGGATGTTACTCTCATATATCTGAAATTCCTCGAGCTGATTCTTCATCCATAGCATTTGAGTGTTGCATAGTGAATCTGAAATGTATTCTGCTTTTGCAGTTGAGAGTGCAATGGTTGATTGTCTTTTACTAGCCCATGAAATGAGGTTTCCTCCAAGAAACTGATAGTTCCCGGATGTGCTTTTATGTTCCAATCTCTCTCCAGTGTAATCTGCATCACAATACCCAGAAAGCCTATAGTCTTATGTTTTCTTATACATCAGGTCAAGGTTAGGTGTTCCTTTCAGATACCTCGGGATTCTCTTAACAACTGTTAAGTGGTATTCCCTTGGATTTGACTGAAATCTAACACAGAGACATATGTTGAATAATATAGCTGGACGCGTATCAGTTAGATAGAGAAAAGACCTTATCATACCTCGATAGAGTTTCTAACAAACCTTTTGACTTACCTCTTCTTTCTCCAAAATGCAAGTAGGATGCATGGGAGTCTTGGCTGGTTTGCTTTCTGACCTTTCAAATTTCTTCAGAATGTCTTTTATGTATTTGCTTTGATATACATATGTGGCATCTGATGTTTGATTAATTTGAATCCCCAGAAAGAACTTTAGTTCTTTCATCAGACTCATTTCAAATTCTGGCTGCATTAGCTCAGAGTACTCTTGACAAATAGAGGGGTTAGCAAAACCAAAAATTATGTCATCAACGTATATCCGACAGATCATAAGTTCGTTTTTGATGTTTTACAGAAGAGAGTGGAGTCCACTTTGCCTCTAATAAAATCATTTTCCAGAAGAAAAGAACTTAGCCTTTCATACCAAGCTCTGGGAGCTTGTCTCAGACCATAAAGGGATTTTTTCAGTTTAAAAACATGTTCTGGAAATTTTGAGTTTTCACAACCAAAAGGTTGATGAACATACATTTCTTCAGAAATATATCCAATTAGAAACGCATATTTGACGTCCATCTGATATAATTTGATAGAGTAATTGACACCAAAAGGTATAAGTAGACGAATAGATTCTAACCTGGAGACTGGAGCAATGTTTCGTTGTACTCAATACCTTCTTTTTGACTATAACCTTGTGCCACCAGTCGCGCTTTGTTTCTGACCACTTTACCCTTTTCACTGAGTTTATTTCTGTAAACCCATTTGGTTCCAATCACATGGGTTCCCTTGGGTCATGGTACAAGATCCCAGACATCATTCTTAGTAAAGTGATCAAGTTCTTCTTTCATTGCCAGAATCCATTCTTTGTCTTGAAGAGCTTCTTCAAAGGTTGTTGGCTCTATCAGAGATACTAGTCCTAGAAGTGTTTCTTCAGAAACTTTGAATGTTGATCTTGTTCTAACAAGTTCATTCTTGTTTCCCAGAATCAGTTCTTCAGAAACATTTTGTCTATTGCTTGATCTTTTCTAATTAATTGTGACTTCAGTTGCTTTTGACGTTTCCTTTTATGCTTCTTCAGATTCTTTTGTCTTTTCGTCAGAACCTGCAAGTGTTATCTCCAAATCTAGAAGATTTTTAACTAACTTTGACTTTTCAGAGTCAAGCTTATTGTAAAATCTGACAAGTATTGATTCTTCCATAATTTGTGTTTTTGTATTGTATACTCTATAGCCTTTAAAATGTTCTGAGTATCCCAACATAATACACTTTTGTGCTTTAGTGTCAAACTTGTTCAGATTATCTGTAGTATTTAGGATAAAACAAGAACATCCAAACAGATGAAAATAATAAATGTTGGGTCTTCTTCCCTTACACGGTTCATAAGGAGTCTTCTCCAGAATATGTCTAATTAAGATTCTATTCTGAATGTAACATGTTGTATTCACAGCTTCAGCCCAGAAGTGCTTAGCCACATTTGTTTCATTGATCATGGTTCTGGCCATTTCTTGGAGAGTCTTATTCTTCATTTCTACAAATCCATTTTTTGTGGAGTTCTAGGACATAAGAAATCATTGGATATTACATTACAGTCAAAAAGCTCTTCAAAAAGTTTGTTTTCAAATTCGCCACCATGATCACTTCTGGCTCTAATGATTTTAGAGTCAAGTTCATTTTTCACTTTTGAGCAGAAACTAGTGAACACAGAATGTGACTCATTCTTGTGTCTTAAGAATTTTACCCATGTCCAACGACTATAATCATCAATAATGACATGTCCATACTTCTTACCATTGACTGACGCTGTCTTAACAGGTCCAAAAAGGTCAATGTGTAAAAGTTCTAGAGGTTTAGAGGTAGAAATAACATTTTTGTTTTTTAAGGTTGTTTTAGAAAATTTTCCTTTCTCACATACTTCACAAAGAGCATCTGAAGAAAACTTTAGCTTAGGTAGGCCTCTGACTAACTCAAGTTTATTTAGCTGAGAAATCCTCCTCATGCTAATGTGACCCAAGCGTTTATGCCACACCCATTACTCTTCATTTATAGACATTAAACATTTTAGATTTTGATCTTTTAAGTTTGAAAGCTTAATTTTGTAAATGTTGTTCTTCCTCTTACCAGTAAAAAGGATTGTGTCATTTTTCTGATTAATAGTTTTGCACGTTTTTTGATTAAAGATTATATCATAACCGTTATCACTTAATTGACTTATGGGTAAAAAGCTATGCATTAATCCTTCAACATAAAGGACATCAGAAATAGAAGGAAGAGATCCATTACCAACTGTTCTAGATCCTCTAATTCTTCCTTTCTGATTTCCTCCAAAGCCTGTGAATCCAGTATCTTTAAGTTCCAGGCTTTGGAACATATGCTTTCTTCCCGTCATGTGTCGCGAGCATCCAGAGTCCAGGTACCATGATTGGTGTTTTAACTCTGCTGCACAAGATATCTGCAACATATACTATTTTATCTTTTCGTATCCAGAATCTTTTGGGTCCTTTATAATTAGTTCTCTCAGAGTTTCTGAGAACTTTGGGTTTTCTAGCATTATTAAATTTATGTGTTTGTGCATGTGTGTAATGATAAGAAAAAGGAGATTTCATTTTGTTTTATGCATAAGGTTTTAAATCATCTTCATCATAGTCATATCCAATTCCCTTTTTATTATTCTGACTAACACCATAAATCATAGAAGCCGTTTTTCTTCTTTCAAGCCCATTGTTCAGAAATTTTTGAAAAGCTTTTTCATATTTATATATGACGGTGTCAGAAGTAGGTGGAGCTTTAGAAAGAGTTTCTTCCAATTTTGAACATTTATTGGTTGAAAGTTCATTTTCTTTTTCATTGATAAAATTGTTTTCTATAAGTTCATAAACTTCTTTCTCAAGCTTATCACACTCTTCAACTGTCTCTTCGAGGACCTTTTCAGGTTCTTGAATTTCAGTTAAAGCTTCTGATACAAACTCAGAGGTTTTGATAAACAGGCTTCCAGATCAGAACAAGAAAAGTCAAAGAATACCTCTTCAGAGTCAGATTCTTTTTCGGATGAACTTCCAGATGTAGTGGCCATGAATGTAACATTTGCCTGCTCCTCTTGAGAATCAGATTCTGAAGCATCAGATTTAGAGTCATCCCACTTTGCCATGAGTCCCTTCTTCTTTGCTTTGAATGAGTTTTTCTTGAACCCTTCCTTTCTAGAACTGTCTTTCTTGAGCTTTGGACATTCATTTTTGTAGTATCTAGGCTCTTTGCATTCATAGCAAGTTACCTCTTTGTTGGGTTTGCCTCTGGAGGTTGACTCTGGACGATCTCCCTTCTGTCTGGATCTTCTGAAGTTGTTATTTCTTTTTCTCTAGAGTTGTTTGATTCTTTTGGATAGAAGAGATAACTCCTCTTCATCACCAGAATCTTCCTTCTCAGAATCATTGTCGTCTTCTTCTTTATCTTGAAAGGCTTTGTTCCTTTCTGGATTTCTTCTTTATGATTTAGACTTCTGAGCTATTGATTTGCTTATCTTTTGAGGTTCATCTTCCTCTAGCTCTATCTCATGACTCCTGAGGGAGCCGATAAGTTCTTTAAGGCTTATGTTGTTCAGATCCTTGGATAACTTCAAAGCAGTAACCATGGGTCTCCACTTCTTTGGAAGACTTCTGATTATCTTTTTGACATGATCTACTGTTGTGTATCCTTTATCCAGAACCTTGAGTCCTGCAACTAAAGTTTAGAATCTAGAAAACATTACCTCAACAACTTCACCATCTTCCATTCTGAAGGCTTCATACTTTTGGATTAAGGCCAAAGCCTTAGTCTCTTTGACTTGATTATTACCTTCGTGAGTCATCTTTAAGGAATCAAAGATTTCTTTAGTTGTTTCCCTGTTGGTGATCTTCTCGTACTCATTGTCAGATATTGCATTTAACAGGATAGTTCTGGCTTTGTGGTGATTCTTGAAATCACGCTTCTGATCATCATTCACTTTGCTTCTTGGAATGGCGATACTAAGAGCAGAAATGGGTGGTTCATAACCATTTGTAACAATGTCCCATAAATCAGTGTCGTAGCCTAGGAAGAAGCTTTCAATTTTGTCCTTCCAGTTATCAAATTTCTCTCCATCAAAAACTGGAGGTTTAGCGTTGTAGCTATATCTTTCAGTTATGTTAGCCATGATGTTTTTCTCACGCTGGATCTCTCTACACTGTTAAGTGTTTGATTCAAAAATCAATAACAGAGTTGAAGCTTTGATACCAATTGAAGGTGGAGAAAAACAAGAAAGTGGGGGGAGGGGGTGAATTGTTTTCACAGTAAATAAAAACTTTTGCAACACCATACATATGAAAATAAAAGCAGATAACACAAGGATTTTATCCTGGTCCGCTTGAGAAACAAAGATACTCTAGTCCACCCGACCAAGGTGATTTCGCCTTTAAGAAGGACTTAATCCAATAATCTTGAAAGATTACAACAATCGTCTAAGAGTTCAGTGATCTCTTAGCCCTCTCAAGTCTACAGACTTCACAAGTCACTTGAGGAACCACAACAACTATAGAGAATTACAAGTGAGTGTTTAGTACTTCTATACAAGCAGTATGAACATAATTTAGAACAGATGATCAGTGATCACACTATGAGCAATAACTCTTGTGTGATTACTTAATTTACAATAGCAAGTATTCAATATATTGTTCAAGGTGTATTGTAGAATTCCTGTGTAATTGCTTCGTATTTTGGTATGATGATAGTGAGGCCTTTATATAGAGCTTGGAGATGATACCGTTGGAGAGAAAATTGATGGGGATATCTTGCCAATTATGGGGCTTAATGACATTAATTTTCTTGTCCCTTTCCATAGCTATTTTGGAGTGTAGTCAATAATATCCTTACATAGCTTCATACCATACTTAGAATTCTTATTGATTAAGCTTCTGATTTTGCAGAGTCAGATGATTTATTTGGAGTGAATTAGAGTGAGCGGAGTTCAGAATCTTTGAGAAGAGCTTGTATTCTTCAGATAGTTGTTTGGTAGGTAGTCTTCAGTGTTATCTTGATTGATCTTTAGATAGAGGTATTCTGATGTGAGGTCTTTGGAATCTTCAGATATAAAGTCTTCAGAGCCTTTGATGCGCAAATCTGCAGAATATTCAGGTGTACATTTTTCAGAGTCTTTAGATGTACACATCTTCAAAGTCTTCAGATGTAAGATTTAATGACAGATTTTGTATGTAATTTATTCGAAAGAGTTTTTATCTGAGGTCAGATATGATCTCTTCAATGTTGGATTAGTTGCTTTGGACTTCGTTAGTTGTCAGATATTATTCTCATCAGATTTAATTTTCCTTAGAATCCTTCACACTTAGATAAATTCTTTAGGGTACCAAATTGTTTCATTCTTTGTTATCATTAAAACTTAGAGATGTATTGCAGAACCAAAATCTTGTTCTAACACATAATCCCGATAATAGACTATACAAATTAGAAGGTCAGGGAGAGGCACTTACACCTCCACAAACCCTTCCACAACCTGAATATGACCCTGCACCTTTGTCGGATGTTTCTTCTTCTTCTTATGCAGGTCCTTCTATTCCCCAAGGGCATGATGTTTACTATGAGGTCAACACCCTTATACATGAAGTCACCGTTCTCCGCTGAGCCTTATAAGACCAAACAGATAGAATGGCAGAGTAGATAGACCACCTAAATCAAGAAGTTTACACCTTACGCATGGTAATAGGTACAACAGCTAGGCACCATGGTCACTGATCTCTTAATAGATTTTTATTTTCCTTCTTTCCATTTTCACTAAAACATTGGGGACAATGTTCACTTTAAGTGTCGGGGAGGAACTTTTTCTTGCTTTTTAGTTTCTATTATCGTAGTTCATATTATCGTTGTTTTTCCTGTTATGCTTCTAATTTCTCATGTCGAGATACTGACGTTAATTGAAGCGTTGCGTGGGAGGAAACCCACAAAAAAAATTCCTTTTTGTTTATTAATTTTAGTTATTTTCTAAATAAAAATAATATAGAGCCTGGTAAGAAAGTTTGAAAACATGGGAGCGCACCAAAAATCGACAAAAAGTGAAAAAATAAAAAAAAATTGCAATAGCTGACGCCCGTTAGCAAAAGAAAATTTTCATTTTAGACTTTTTGGTACTGACAGGTAACTCGTCACCACGTTTTTCAAGAAAAAATGGCCTTTTTTTCCTTTTTCTTCTCTCTCTACTTTTCAATTCCACATGTTTCCCCACCACAACTTTTCAAACTTCTACCCTTTTCGTCTTCTTCTTCTTCTTTTCTTCTTCCTCATTATTCGATTTAAAACTCCATTAAAACTCAATCTTAGAAACCCCATAACCCCTCAATTCTCCATCAAATTTAAAACCTAACCACATAACTCATCCCCACGCTCTCCACAACGCACCCCAATGTCCAAAATCCATCATTTCCCACATCAAAATTTTCGAATTTTTCACTACCCATGCAATGAAATCCAAGTTTTCCATTCCCCACCATGCCTCATAGACCCCAGCTTGTTGACTAATGGTAATAGAGTTTCACGATGCGACTCAGCAGCAGAGATACAAAGCTTTATATCGACATATTTTAAGCTCTACCAGGTATCCCGATGACTTATGTCTTAGAACTTTAGGGCTATATGATTCAGTACATTTTATGTGAGAGTTTATAGTTGAGTCACTTCATGAATCTAAAACATATAACATATGAGAGGCTAACCTTAGAGTTCTTAAGTTCGTTTGATTATAAGTATGAGAGATGTGTGCGTCGAATGAGTGGAGGCGTCATCTTTAGGATGTTCAATCGAGAGTACACACTTAACCACAATGATATTGACGCCTATTTCCAATTTGATACCGATAGTAGCTGGTGCATTACAGAAATTTGTCCTGTGGGACCTAATACCCTCGAGTTCGGTCCTTTTTGGCAAAGATTGACTAGTGAGTTGGCCATCAGTTTGGAAGGGGGAAAATCCTCCCATATTCATAACCCAACAATCCGGTACTTTCAGAAGGTCTTGGCTCACACTAATTTTGGTCGAGGCAATAACAATGGGAATGTCAACTCAAAAGAGTTGTACTTTATTGACGTTGTTTTCCACCGACGAAGAATTCATACAGTAGCATTTATGCTCGCAAAAATGCAGGAGATAGAGAAAGCTCGTACCAGTGGGATTATGATAGGAGGTTTGATCACTACCATAGCTTTAGGATTAGATTTTAAATGTTGAGGTAGCCACCCTTTAACCCATTGAGGACTCTCCCCCTTTATATTTGAACTCATGTCTGGAACAAAAGTTTGTTGTAGTAAAGACTCAGACACATTTATATCTTAAGGTGAGGAACCAATTAGTTCCAAGTATTATCTTACCAAATCCGACACACATTAATGTTAGAAATGAAGATAATTAGTTGTTTTTATTGGATGTCCCGACAGATACTGATGTATGCCCCTCTACTAGTGCACTTGTTACTGATGCACGATGGGGTAATGATACAGATAAGGAGATGGACTTGAGAGAGGTCTCCACCTATTCCTACCCCTATGCATACATCTCCCCCACCCCACTATTCATCTGGATACACCACACAACATTTTTCTAACACTTTTGCAAGTACCTCTTCTGGGCATCCGACTCGAGAAGACTATGATTATACAACTATAGGGGCTGACCTTGATGATGTCCTTGACGAGATACGATCCAATAATGATATTGATGTTGAGAGTGATCAACTATTCTGATTCATTCACCATCAATAGATGGACATGATGGCTCATATACAAACATTGCATTCTACTGATCTCCAGAGCCAGCAAATGATTCAGTAGTTATAAAAGTAGTTGCATGACTCTCAAGGGCAGAACCAACACATGATATCGGATCTTATCGACGAGCTGCATAGAATGACGGCGGGGCTAGAGGAGAGGGATTCCAGGGAGCTGCAGAATCATATCTATTGTGACCATATGATGAGGATATGTTACACTTTATACATGGTATGGGTATGTCGTCGCCGCCTCCTCACTACGGACCACCACGAGGGCGAGGCCGGCACCGTGGCCGACTGTGACATTCTCTTACCACCATGTTCTACTCCATCTCATGCTTTTATTTCGAAACATTGAGGACAATGTCCGACTTAAGTGTAGGGGAGGTGTTTTACTATTTTCATTTATTTTTATGCATTTTCCTATTTTATTATGTTTAACTTATTTTGTTGTCTGCTTAGTATTTCCTAGTTATTTTTATTTTCATAGTGTAATGTATATTTTGAGTCTTTGTATGTGATGTCGAGTCATTTATGCATAGTTTCTCGTTTTTATTGCATTTCACATTTTCTTGAGCCCCACCAAAAAAAATCTTTTTGAGAAGACTTGGAATATGTAGCATGATTAGAAAGTATATTGACTATAAATGAAAGAAATGTGAGAGAATTCTTTACCTTGAATTAATTTTTAATGATAGCAAATTGTGTGATCATCATCCAAATGTTGGTTGTGCATTGCATTACATGATACATTTGTGTTTTTATTATGTTTTCCATCCCACTCTATTGTTGCATAACTGTACATATAAACCTACATTGATACTTCCCTTAAAATAACAATTAAAATGCATTTTATGTCAGTATGCATCAATACATAAGCCTCTGCATCGATAGATACAGCATGTGATAAATCACAAAACCTTTCTGTTCAGTATGCATCGATGCATACGAGTCATGCATCAATACATGGAAGGCTAAAGACTCTATGCATCGATCCACACGATCCCTGCATCGATACATGACCAATTGAAACAACCTGTGTATCAATACATGCGCATTAGGCATCGATACATACTAGTGAAATAATCACATGCATCGATACATACGAATTATGCATCGATACATGATTAATAAATTTCACCAAAAATTCACATATCTTACAGTATGCATCGATACACACTCTTATGCATCAATACATAAAGCTGTTTTATGTTATAACAGTAACTGTTTTGCAGCATATATAAGACAGGTTATGACAGCAGTGCAAAAAACACGAATTCATTGAGGGAAAACAATTGAACACAAGATCAAAAGCAGTGTTGGAGCAATTGTTTGAGAGCAATTAGAAACCTGAAAGAGACTTCATCTTCTTCATCTTCTCAATCACTTTTCTTCAAGAACATTTACACATAACCATTCTTGTTCTTTGGATTAAAGAAGCATCGAGATAATGTTCAGTGGTACGATCAAGGATCTAGCTGTGGTTTGCAGTGGAACGATCGAGGATCTAGCTGAGTTGAAGATTGAAGGGGGTTTCTAGGAAAAACCTATTGGTTTGTCCTTCAAGAACTGGAGTGTTCTTGAGGGTTTGGGAGTCACGTTTGCAGAACATATTCAGCCGCAGCGTTGCGTTTGGAGATCGGGGGATTTCGCAAGCAGGTCGTGGAACCGGTGAATTGTTTGCAATTTCGTGCAGGAAAATCTTGATCGTGCTCAGATCAAGTGAAGGTTCATACAAGAAGAGGTTCTTAGAGTTTAGAATTCTGTCTTTGTATCATAACCTTGTATCAACGGATTCGGCAAAAATTGATAATCAAAGTTCTCAATTTCATTTGAAATTGAGAGGGAGACGTACCCACACGCGAGGACGACGTGGGGAACTTCCTTACCAAATCTCTGCGTATCGTATTCTTACCTTACTCCTCTTTACGTTTTAAAACTGTTTTCGCAATTTCAGTTAGTGTGTGGTGATTGTTCCTGTTGCAAGACAGCAGTGGCAAGAAAACTTTTAATCAAACTCCATTGTTGTTTATCATCGATCACATACACACCAACTGTTTGACAAAACGGTTAGCTAGATTTTATTCATTGGAAATAGACTTTAATGATAAGTGCATTCAATTAGTTAAAATTCTGGTGTGAATTGTTTCTGTCATTCTCATTAAAATCCAGCAATTAAACTTGTGTGTCCGGCTTTCTAGTAGCGGTTCAGAATAGACGGAAGTCGATTCGGGACTGATTTTTCCGCCAACTTTGAAAACTCTGATAAAATTTCAAATCCGTTAAATTTCAAAGAGGTGATCTATTCACCCCCCCTCTCGATCACTAGCCACACCGTCTAACAAGTGGTATCAGAGCGCCGGTTCGCTGGTGCTCTGTGGCTGCCTGTAACAGTATGGATTCTGAACCAAAGGGGGCGTATAATAGAGCGCCTATTTTCAACGGTGAAAATTACGGCTACTGGAAAGACTGCATGCGAGTTCATATAAATTCTGTGGATAGGCTAGTATGGGTTGCCATTGAAAACGGTCTGTTTCAAATTACTATGACTAATGCAGCTGGCGCCATAGTACCTAAACCAGAAGATGATTGGAATGAGAAAGATGAGAAAAAGTGGTCGTGTGATTGGAGAGCTCGAAACATGTTAATTTCAGCACTTGGTGTTGATGAGTATTATCGAGTATCCCATTGCACGACAGCTAAAGAAATGTGGGACGCTTTAGAAGTTGCCCATGAGGGTACTACTGAAGTAAAACAGTCCCGCATTAACACACTCAATCAAGAGTTTGAGCTCTTTCGCATGAAACAAGGAGAATCCATCTCCGACATGCAAAAGAGATTCACTCATCTAACTAACCGATTGAATGCTCTTGGAAAACCTATTTCCAATGAAATTGCTACTAATAAAATTCTCAGGTGTCTTAGCAGGGAGTGGCAACCTAAAGTAACAGCAATCAAGGAAGCCAACGATCTAACAAGACTTACGATTACAACTTTGTTTGGAAAGCTGGAAGAACATCAGCAAGCATTGGAAAGTCTTGAAAAATATGAGAACAAAAGTAAGAAGGAAAAGGAGAAGAAAAGAGACAAAGAGGGAGAGAAGAAGCCAATAGCTCTTGTGGCCTCTAGCTCTAAGTCCTCACGAAAAGAGCAAAGCGACAATGATTCAAGTAGTGACAAAGACTCGGATGATGAGGAAATGGGACTGTTTGTAAGGAGATACAATAGATTCATTCGAAAGAATGGAGTCAAGCATTCCGACAAAAATCTCATGAAGTTTCGAAAACAATCTACAAATTCGAAATAAGAAGAGAACAAGAAGAGTAGAGGAAGAGGATCCTGTTTTAATTGTGGTAAATCTGGACATTATAAAACGGATTGCCCTATAAAGTATAAGGATCAAAGAAAGGATTCACCAAAAGGGTACAGCAAACAAAGAAGAGCGTACATTGCATGGGAAAGTGATAGCGATTCATCAAGCACACAAAGCTCAAGTGATGATGATGAAGCAGCAAATCTGTGCCTTATGGCTCACACAAAAAATCTGTCCTACCACAAGAAGAAAAACAATGACAAAAAGGTAAAACAAGCCTACTACAATAATTTCTCTTCTATGTCTTTTTTAGAACTAAAAATAGCTTTTGAAAAACTGCATAACGAAGCTGTAGATGCTTTTAAAAGACTATCTTCCGACAAACATATTTTTTCATTTTTGGAAGGTAAAGTAAACAAAGCTGAAATTGAGTTAGAAGCGTTGAAAGCTAGTATTGCAGAAAATTCAAAAATTATTGACATTGACGGATGTAATAGAGTTAGGTATTGTGACGCTTGTTATATTTGGCAAAAAGAGGTAAACACTCTTAAGGTCAAATTAGAGAAAGCGCTACAACCTAAAGTTACTTATGCCGTTGACCCCAAGTTGTTTAAGAAGTCATTGAATCCTCCATATGCAAAATACTCTTTTATTCTAAAGGATTCAATGAACAAGAAACAACAAACACATCATCATGGTTTATGTCATTATTGTTGCCATGCTGGCCATACCATTGAGAAATGAAAATTTAGGAGATTTCTTGTCCCTAAAGGCATTTATCAATGGAAGCCAAAAGGCAACCATGTTAGCACTTACCCACTTGGACCCAATGAAAATTGGGTACCAACTTCTCTCTTTTGATGTTGTAGGATGAGTGCCTTGCCTCCGCAGATAGAAGGTGGTTTCTTGACAACGGCTGCTCGAGGCACATGACCGGTGACATATCGCTCTTTATAGACTTCAAGGCAAAGAAGAAGGGATATGTCACTTATGGAGACAACAACAAAGGAGCTATACTCGGCAAAGGTAGTGTAGGTAATCCCTCCACCACTACTATTTCAAATGTCCATTTAGTTGAGGGACTTAAACACAATTTGTTAAGCATAAGTCAACTATGCGACATGGGCTATAAAGTGTCGTTTACAAAAACTTGCTGCATAATTGAACATGTTGAACAAAACATTGTGTTTAAGGGTGTAAGAGTAAACAATATCTATATGCTTGACTTGTTTGATGTACCTTTAACAAATACTAAATGTCTAGTCACCTTGAATGATGATTCTTGGCTTTGGCATAGACGTTTAGCGCATGTTAACTTCGATTTGCTAAATAAGGTTGTATCTAAGGATCTAGTAGTCGGTCTACCAAAAATAAAATTTTCAAAAGACCACCTATGTGACGCGTGCCAAATGGGAAAGCAAACAAGGGTGTCTTTTAAATCTAAAAATGTAATTTCAACTTCACGACCCCTTGAGCTTCTCCATATGGACCTCTTTGGACCTTCTAGGACAAAGAGCCTAGGTGGAAATTACTATGGCTTTGTAATAGTTGATGACTACTCTAGATTCATTTGGACTATATTCCTTCATAGCAAAGATGAAACTTTTTCTGCTTTTAAAAATTTTGCAAATCTGTCCCAAAACAAAATGAATTCCAAAATAGTTACAATTCGTAGCGATCATGGTGGTGAGTTTCAAAATTATCACTTTGAGAAGTTTTGTGACAAGTATGGTATTGAGCATAACTTTTCAGCCCCTCGCACTCCACAATAAAATGGCGTTGTGGAGCGTAAAAATCGTGTTTTAGAGGATTTGGCAAGAACAATGCTTAATGAGGGTGGATTACCAAAATACTTTTGGGCTGATGCTGTCAGCACAGCCTGTTATGTTCTAAACAGAATCTCAATTCGCCCTATTTTAAACAAAACTCCTTATGAACTTTTGAAAGGAAGAAAACCAAACTTGTCACATCTTCACGTATTCGGTTGTAAATGTTTTGTTTTGAATAACGGTAAGGAAAACATTGGGAAGTTTGATGCAAAAGCAGATGAAGGTATCTTTCTTGGTTACTCACTGTCAAGTAAAGCATATAGAGTGTATAATAAGCGTTTACTTACTGTTGAAGAATCTGTTCATGTTTCTTTTGATGAGTCTTATCCGAAAAATGTCGGAAAAGGTATTTCTTTTGATGACGCAGGTGTATCTACAGAAGACATACTCAAGGAAGCTGTTGAGGAAACTGATCAGTCCAAAACAGCTGCCCATGAGAAGGAGGAAGATACTAGTCATGAAGAAATTGAGGAAGAAAAGACAGCTGAAGTGAATGATCTTCCAACAGCTTGGAGATCCTCAAAAGACCATCCCATTGACAACATCTTGGGAGACATTTCAAAGGGAGTAATGACTCGTTCTAAGATAAGTAATTTTTGTTCTCACTTCGCGTTTGTTTCACAAGTAGAACCTAAGAATGCCAAAGAGGCCTTGATTGATGAATTTTGGCTAATGGCCATGCAAGAAGAGCTTAATCAATTTAAAAGAAATGACGTTTGGGAACTTGTCCCTCGTCCGCGAGATCATCATATCATAGGCACTAAGTGGGTTTTTAGGAACAAGCTTGATGAAAACGGAGTGATTACTAGGAACAAGGCACGTTTAGTAGCACAAGGGTATAACCAAGAGGAGGGCATAGACTATGAGGAAACTTATGCTCCAGTTGCTCGCCTTGAAGCTATACGTCTTTTGCTTGCCTATGCGTGTTCTAAGGATTTTAAGCTTTACCAAATGGACGTAAAGAGTGCCTTTCTCAATGGTGTCATAAATGAAGAAGTATATGTTTCACAACCTCCTGGTTTTGAAAATGCTGAAAATCCAGATCATGTTTACAAATTAAAACGAGCTTTGTATGGTCTTAAACAAGCCCCTCGGGTTTGGTATGAAAGGCTTAGCAAATTCCTGATTGATCATGGATATTCAAGAGGCAAAGTGGACAATACTCTCTTTATTAAACACAAAGGGAAGCACATTCTTTTAGTTCAAGTTTATGTCGACGATATTATATTTGGTTCAACTAACATACACTTGGTCGAAGAATTTTCTAAGGTTATGCAGGGTGAATTTGAGATGAGTCTAATGGGGGAGCTGAACTACTTCTTAGGACTGCAAATAAAGCAACTTGATGAGGGTACAGCAGTATGTCAAACAAAATACTACAGAGAACTACTCAAGCGCTTTGGAATGAATGACTCAAAATCAATCGACACCCCAATGCCTACCAACGGAAATCTAGATAAGGATGAGCACGGTAAGTGTGTAGATGTCAAAAGGTTCAGAGGTATGATTGGATCTCTCTTGTATCTTTCTGCTTCTAGACCTGACATCATGTTTAGTGTTTGTATGTGTGCACGCTATCAATCAAATCCTAAGGAATCGCACCTAAAAGCGGTGAAGCGCATATTTAGATATCTTCACGGAACACCTAAATATGGGCTTTGGTATTCCAAAGGAAGTGATTGTAGCTTAGTAGGGTACTCCGATTCTGATTTTGCTGGCTGCAAATCAGATAGGAAAAGCACAAGTGGTACATGTCACCTGTTTTCAAACTCCTTGGTCAGTTGGCATAGCAAAAAGCAAGTTTCTGTGGCTTTGTCAACTGCAGAGGCAGAATACGTTGCAGCCGGTAGTTGTTGCGCTCAGATTTTATGGCTGAAACAGCAACTACAAGACTTCAACATTCAACTCAAACGTATTCCTATCAAATGTGACAACACTAGTGCCATAAACCTTACTAAAAACCCTATTTTACACTCACGCACTAAACACATAGAGATTAGACATCATTTCCTTCGTGATCATGTTGAAAAAGAAGACGTTGTCTTTGAGCACGTTGATTCCAAAAATCAGCTTGCTGATATTTTCACTAAACCGTTGGCAACGGAACCTTTCTTCAACATTCGTCGCGAATTGGGAATCTTAGATCTTTCTCAATTGATGTCATAAGCATGTTACCTCTTAATTATATTATGCCTCACCATGGTTGATAAGAGCTGTTTTAGATGTCAATTATCCATCACAAGAGTTCTCCAACAGAGGTAATATCAATCCTTTCTACAATTTTCTTATTGCTAAGTGATTGTGTATGTTAGAACAAATGTTCTTACTCTAGTTGATATAAAATTTGATTGCATATACTCCTTGTCCATATTGTGTGCACATTAACAATCTGACTTCTGAATCTCTCTTGAGCATAATCATCATGACATAGTGCATAATGCATATTCATACTGCATTAAAATTCATTAAAAGCTAGTTCAGCATCAGTATGCATCGACACAAACGAAGCAAGCATCGATCCATACATTCTGAAATTCAAATTTTTTAAAAACTGCTTCAGGATGCATCGATGCATCCATCGCATGTATCGATACACATGCCCATTGTGAATATTTGGCATCGACGCATGACCATCTGCATCGATACATACTGATGCTATCTGAATTAAATGCATTTCTTTCTCTCTCATGCATCGACACATCAGCCAATCATATCACTTCCTATCTCAAGACTTCATATCATCTTCCCTCAAAAACCCCAAAACCAGTGGCTAACCCTAATCCTCCTCATCTTCACTCTCTCTCTAAAACCCTAAATCTCACATCACCATGCCTCCACGCACTATTCCAGCCAGAGCCAAAGGAAAAGGAAAGGGAAAGGAAACAGCCGGTACATCTCAGCAACCACCAGACGTTCCTTCAAATGCCTTAGAGCTACTTCATCCTGCTGTTGCTGCTGAATTTGAGGAATCCTTCAAGACAAGGTTAGTCATGAAACCTCACGTCTTTGATAAAACAGATGCTATTCACCTACACCTAAATGAAGTGGTTGAACTCTTACATGCACAAAGACTTGGGTCGTTTCTGTCCACAAAGGATGATTATCATGAGGATTTCATTCGGGTCTTTTATGCTGGCTTACAAACTGGTAGAGGCTATATGTTCCGGTGTTCTATCGGAGTCAGAACATATACCTTTGAAGCCTCTGATTGGGAAACGGTATTTCAAATGCCGCCTCCGTCGATGGCTGTCAAGTCCTGGCATGACCTGCATTTTGATCCTGAATTTGACATGAAGGACTTTACTCCATCTATCCTAAAGATAGACAAACCGTTGAGTGATGATGAACACGTCACGTCTGGTATGATCAAGCAAACTCCGCGTATTCTTCACTGGATTATTACACATATTCTGCGTCCAACAAACAGTGGACATTCGCGGTTGGACAGGCCCAGCATACATCTTCTCTACATTTTGCAAAATAAGGTGTTCTTAAATTGGGCTAATTAGTTTGTAAAACGTCTATTTTTCGTGCGAGACAGCTCCAAGAATGTGGCTCTAGGTTATGCCTCTCAAATAGTGAAAATTCTTAAGTTTTGGAAAGTTGCAATACCTATTGTTCCTTTCCTATCTCCATCTGCTGCTCAAGAGTTTGACTCTGCCACTCTATCGCATATGGGATATCGGTGGGACAAGGACCGCAAATGTTTCTATTTCTTCGAAAGAAAATCCAAAACCAGAATTTACAACTTTGACGTGCCCTCGGAACGCATCCATGTTGCTGAAGATCAGCCTGATGAAGAAATGCAGGATGCGGCTGAAACAGATGCACCACAAGCTGAGGCCAATGCTGGTTGGGGTGATTGGGTGCCACGAAGGTGGTCTCCTACCAACTATGTACCTGAACCTACAGCCCATCCATTCTCCGGTGGTACTTCAGCCTCAACACCAAATGCGGACATCACTCATATGCTTCAACAGATGGAAATTGTCAACAAAGAATGCCATGAAGAAGCACGGTACTGGCATGTTCAACAATCTGAATGGCACAACAAGCATCGGGACTGGCATGATGAGCATACACGGATGTATCAGAATCAACACGCTTGGCACCAAGACTTGGTTAAATGGCATCAGGTTTTCTACAACGAAATGTCCGGCTTTATGGACGACTGCCGTGAAAATCCTGGTATTATGGACAGCTTTAGAAGCATTGAAGTTCAGAACCGATTTAGGCAATACTCCTTCATGGGCCAAAATCCAGACACAATGCCTCCTCCTCCGCCTCCGCCAAGCTACAGAGATCCTGACAGACATGATGAGGAGTCCTGTGGTGGCCACAATCCAAATTAACCAACCATCTTTTCATCTCACTGCATTTCATTTCATATTGCTCAAGTTTTATTTTGTTGCACAATATATGGTTTAGCTTATGTAACTCTTAAACTCGTTCGTATCTTTAAAATGCTTTTCTATTTCTATTTATCTCTATTGTTATTGCCCTTATTCGTCATTCTTTGTGAATGATTCTTTACTTTGAAGCTTCATTCTTTGTGATTGATAGCCTGTTATCCATTTTTTGCCATGTCCTGCTACACTATGCTACCTTGATAAATCTGTTTCTTCCTCTTTTTGATGTTGACAAAGGGGGAGAAAATGCAGATATGCACAAACTCAGGGGGAGTATCACACATCTTGCCAAGAATTTGCCATCATCAAAAAGGGGGAGTTTGTGAGAGAATTCTTTACCTTGAATTAATTTTTAATGATAGCAAATTGTGTGATCATCATCCAAATGTTGGTTGTGCATTGCATTACATGATACATTTGTGTTTTTATTATGTTTTCCATCCCACTCTATTGTTGCATAACTGTACATATAAACCTACATTGATACTTCCCTTAAAATAACAATTAAAATGCATTTTATGTCAGTATGCATCAATACATAAGCCTCTGCATCGATACATACAGCATGTGATAAATCACAAAACCTTTCTGTTCAGTATGCATCGATGCATACGAGTCATGCATCAATACATGAAAGGCTAAAGACTCTATGCATCGATCCACACGATCCCTGCATCGATACATGACCAATTGAAACAGCCTGTGTATCAATACATGCGCATTAGGCATCGATACATACTAGTGAAATAATCACATGCATCGATACATACGAATTATGCATCGATACATGATTAATAAATTTCACCAAAAATTCACATATCTTACAGTATGCATC
The DNA here is from genome assembly GCF_024323335.1 of Lathyrus oleraceus. NCBI lineage: Eukaryota > Viridiplantae > Streptophyta > Magnoliopsida > Fabales > Fabaceae > Lathyrus > Lathyrus oleraceus. The sequence continues at coordinate 401,586,895 of NC_066585.1, read as the reverse complement.
GATACACACTCTTATGCATCAATACATAAAGTTGTTTTATGTTATAACAGTAACTGTTTTGCAGCATATATAAGACAGGTTATGACAGCAGTGCAAAAAACACGAATTCATTGAGGGAAAACAATTGAACACAAGATCAAAAGCAGTGTTGGAGCAATTGTTTGAGAGCAATTAGAAACCTGAAAGAGACTTCATCTTCTTCATCTTCTCAATCACTTTTCTTCAAGAACATTTACACATAACCATTCTTGTTCTTTGGATTAAAGAAGCATCGAGATAACGTTCAGTGGTACGATCAAGGATCTAGCTGTGGTTTGCAGTGGAACGATCGAGGATCTAGCTGAGTTGAAGATTGAAGGGGTTTTCTAGGAAAAACCTACTGGTTTGTCCTTCAAGAACTGGAGTGTTCTTGAGGGTTTGGGAGTCACGTTTGCAGAACATATTCAGCCGCAGCGTTGCGTTTGGAGATCGGGGGATTTCGCAAGCAGGTCGTGGAACCGGTGAATTGTTTGCAATTTCGTGCAGGAAAATCTTGATCGTGCTCAGATCAAGTGAAGGTTCATATAAGAAGAGGTTCTTAGAGTTTAGAATTCTGTCTTTGTATCATAACCTTGTATCAACGGATTCGGCAAAAATTGATAATCAAAGTTCTCAATTTCATTTGAAATTGAGAGGGAGACGTACCCACACGCGAGGACGACGTGGGGAACTTCCTTACCAAATCTCTGCGTATCGTATTCTTACCTTACTCCTCTTTACGTTTTAAAACTGTTTTCGCAATTTCAGTTAGTGTGTGGTGATTGTTCCTGTTGCAAGACAGCAGTGGCAAGAAAACTTTTAATCAAACTCCATTGCTGTTTATCATCGATCACATACACACCAACTGTTTGACAAAACGGTTAGCTAGATTTTATTCATTGGAAATAGACTTTAATGATAAGTGCATTCAATTAGTTAAAATTCTGGTGTGAATTGTTTCTGTCATTCTCATTAAAATCCAGCAATTAAACTTGTGTGTCCGGCTTTCTAGTAGCGGTTCAGAATAGACGGAAGTCGATTCGGGACTGATTTTTCTGCCAACTTTGAAAACTCTGATAAAATTTCAAACCCGTTAAATTTCAAAGAGGTGATCTATTCACCCCCCCTCTCGATCACTAGCCACACCGTCTAACAAGAAATGCTAGGTTGAGGAGACTTTAGTAATTTATCTAAGCAGTCAACACCATCTTAAATCACACATTACATAGGGAGGTTGATGCAAATAAGTGAATGATCAAGTGCTTACAGAATAAATAAATAAAATAGAAATTTTCCTTCTAAGTTAGGTGACCTTCACTTGATCATTTAGCCCAATGTAACTGAACCTTTAATTAATGTTTAAAGCCAAAGTGCGCAAATTAATGAAACTAAGATTATAGTCACTAACAGATTTTCCTATTATGCGTGTGAAAAGATAACGATATTAATGTGATTATGCTAGAATGAAAAATGATGAAAAAGTGATAAGTGAGTTAGGTTTTGGCATGATGGCATGATTCGAATTTGTTGGCATAGGAAGAAGATTTTTGACCGCGAAATGCGGAATTGTGTTCTCACGATATCCTTGGTGTATAATTAGTACCTATCAAGTCAATTTTGGCGAAACCGGATTATGTAGTCATATATGAGTATTTGAGTGTTATGGATTCTTTAAGTCCTTATAATCATGTTGTTGCATTTTAAATGCTTATATGCTAGCCAAATTGCTTGAGGACAAACAATGGTTCAAGTGTAGGGAAGTTTGATAACGGGAAAACACAAAGTATTTTGACTCGATTATCATGCATTTTAGTGTCATTTTAATATGTTTTTGACAGTATTATGTTAGTATTATCTTTACATTTCAGGAACAGTACAGTCGAAGACTTATGCGAGTGAAAACAGCGAGAAAACAACCAAAAAGAAAAAAAAATCGAGTTTTTTGAAGATCTGACGGTCGTCGGCTAGGTCACATTATTCGCATTAACTATGTCTGACAAATTTATTAGAGTTCGGGATGTGAGGATCATCGTTTTGATGGTATTCGCATATAAATCATAATTAATTGATTAATTTGGATTTGTTTAATGGCTGATTTTGAACTGTTTTTAAATTAAAATAATTAATGTGAAAATATAATTTGGAGATATCGATTCATGTTTGAAAAAACGGAACTTGTATTAGACTTAGTTGAAAAACTAGATTTTTATTAATTGCTCTGCGAAAGTACTTTTTATTAAAAATGCAAAAATTAATATATTCAAAAATATATTTTAAAAGCACATACGGGCACGCGAAATCAGACGTTTGTGAGCTTAAGATCCGATGTTATACGAGCGAAAGACAATAGTACTTTTAAACTTTTTTTTCACCTTAAACAACTTTTTAAATGATTTAAAAGCAATTAATTTTCAAAAATAAAGTTTTGCACTTTAACACGTCGACCAAACGAAAGCGTCCAGGATAAATTTCAGGTTAAAACTCGGTTCCGACTGCACGAAAGCGAGCAAATCATTTAAATTAATTGTTTTTACTAAGAGAGATATTATCTCTATTTAATTAATTAATATGGCACCTTTGAGAGGATTGAAAGTCGTTGCTAGCTACATTTCGATCTCCTCCCTGATCAAATTCCTTTTTCTAAAAATTAGCATATTTACTTTCTATTTGCAAATCCAAAAATCATTTCTTATGGTCTTAGATTTACATAACAACGAATTATACGAGCACTTGCAGAGCGAGTCACAATCGTTGTATTCTTCCTCTTAAGATGATTAGTCTATAAACAGGAATTAGACTCAGATGTCACTTATTAGACATGAGACTCAAAACGCAAAAATGAGAGTGAAATGTGTTAGATTGAAAATCAATTTTCAATATAAAATCTTTAAAAAAAAAAAAGTTGAAAACCTTTTATTAATACAACAAAGTCTCTTGATGTCACATAACCTCCCTAATAGAGGATAATCAGCAAGAGTTTGAGGCCTCCAAAATGTATTAGATTGAAGTAGAGATATTTACGTTTTTACCAGTCCAATAAATAATCACTTAAGCATCAACAACGTCAACAACAATATTGTTGTAAGTTCATAGTTACAATGGTTCAGCACCTTCACTAGCTCACGGTGATGCAGCTGCAAAACAAACCAAAGTTGGTAACACCATTGAATTACCAAGAATACAAGCAACATTATTGGAATGAATGACTACATTTCTTTGTAACTTACACATATGTTAACATTATCGTCATCATTGATATAGGTGTCCATTTACTGCATTGAATTATTTTCAAAGTTTTTAGTTATCAACACATACATATGTGCAAAAGTGTGTGATAACCCTTAAACCATCATGAAGCTAATGAGAATAACATTTCTGCAAGCATACAGATTCTTTGCAGACACCAATAAACTGGCATCAAACAGAAATCAAATGGAACATTTTATGAGACTTTTTTTCCACCTTTCTTGAGTTAAACAACAAAAGACATAAATATTTGTTGGAGTTAATCAAGTTAGTCTCACTAATGACTTTATTGTGATGAAGATGACAGAGGGTGAATGTTTTGATGGTTTTGTTTCTCATTACGTGCTACATCGATCTGTTAACCAACATTAGAATTGTTCATAAAACTTATTTATGTTGTATGCTGTTAACTAGGTACGGTATTGATAATGCAATTAAATGGACATTAATTAAAAATAATTTCCTATCCTTATTATCAATGTGACTTCAAAGGTGGGACCAAAAAATTAAAAATTAATAGAATCATGAGACTCTAATAATTTTTTTTTACAGAGAATTGTATCGGTGATCTTATAAACAAAAATCAACATTTCATTTTTGTTTCTACGGAGAATTCTCCCGGAGAACACTAAACTTTTCTCTCAGGTTGACGATGTCAATGCTTTAAGTTATCATAGTATTTTTTTATAAAATATTGTTTTATAGTAAAAATAATTTTAAATATAATCAAATAAATTATAGGTAATTTTTTTATATATAAAATAAATATTATAATTTTTTTTTTAAAATAACCGTATTTTTCAAATTAATTTCTGAAATAACCATTTTTTCAAAAAAATTACCCAAATAATCATTTTTCCAAACAGATGCGTCAGATCAACTGGTGCATCCATTTAACACGAAGAGGAGGCGTCAGTACCACTGGAGCATGTTTTCAAAGCATTGCATGGAGCCGTCAAGGTTGTTGGCGCATGCATGTGTCTTGCGCTCATGCTTCTGACGCAGACATGTGCTTCTGATTATGTGCTTGTGGCGCCTAACTCTTTGGCGCATGAATTGAAAGCTTCATCTATAAATACATCGCGCATCTCCCATATTTTTTCATACAACTTTTATCCCCGAACCACATTTTCTTTCATTCTACTTCAATCTCCTTCAATTTTTTTATTTTTAACCATGTCTGAATACATGCACAAGAGAAATGCCGATTTAATCTTTTCAGCAATCGCACCGCCGATAAAGATTCAACTTTGGAATATAGATTCGTTAGAACGTCTTAATCAGACGTTGGATCGTTGGTTAGAAGGAGAAATTGCAGATGGTGAAAGGATTATAATGATTCAATGGCTTCAGTCCACGTTCAACCAAAATGGAGAAGTGCGTCAATGAGTGGATATTAAGACTGACAGAGACGTTCACAGGATGGTGCATAATATGTTCAAAATTGTTTTGATGGTTGTAATCGCTTAGTTATAATAATGGTATTTTAATTGTTGTAGTTGTTTGTGTTGTTGTTTATGTGTTACTTGTGTGTTGAATGTGTTGTATTTGTTTGTGATGGTATTTCCTCACAAAGTTATAATATGAAATAGATTTTGTTTTTTATATATTGCAAAAGAGGTACATGTAAAATTATCTTGTTTTGCTCGTTCCAACACTAGGACAGTTAGTACGATTGTGATCTGGCTGACGACATGAACTACATAATCGAACCATTTTGTTCGTCATATCCATTTAGGTTCGAATATGGGTGCTATTTGGGCGACGCTTTTTCTTTCTTCTCATAACTTCATTGTGCCAAACAATGTTCCCTTGATATTCTGACCAGTAATCCTCTTTTGCAACTACTGAAAAACTAATTTTGTAAACATTTGATAGGCTTATGACTTTGTAAACGTCTGATATTAAGTAGGATGAATCCCTTCGAACCTTTAAACATGCCGCAATGACATGGGAGCAGGGCGTATGAAAGGCTTGAAACTTTCCACAGTCTCACCAACCTCTATCTAGTTCCACTCTGTATTGTCCCATCAGCATGCCTTCATTGTGATCCATGAACTCAGCAACATTGTACCAACCTTTAGTACGGCCAAACACCGTGACCACGTGTGTGTTTGCTTTGGTATTTTCGTGTCTAATGAATTTCATTAAAGCATCATTGAACAACTTCCCATATTGCAACACTAAACTCCATTTGGAACGTTAGGTCTCAAACAGTGCCCCTAGCCTGAAATATGTTTTCTGCACCAAAGCGGTTATAGGTAGGTTTCAGATGCCTTTGAAGACAGAGTTCATTGATTCCACAAGATTTGTTGTCATGTGGCCCCAACGTTGACCGTTGTCGTATGCCCTAGTCCACTTCTCCAATGGAATATTGTCGATCCACCATATTGCATATGCGTTTGACAATCTTATTTCTTCGCGGTAGTGTTTGAAAGAAGGTTCTGATAATGCGTAACTTATGTTGACAACCTTCTTCCGCAACGTTTTGTCTTTGATCTCCCGTATAAAATTCTAAGAGATATATCTAATGTAGAAGACATGCATCGACGGAGGCTCCTGCCAGCAATTATCAATGTTTTGCATGCACCGACTAGTGAAGGGTGTCCGTCGGAGATCAAACATAAGTTAGGTTGAGGAGCAACGTGCAATCAGAGATTTCTTAGGAAAAAACTTCATCCCTCAGCAGTCTCCCCTTCAACAAGGGCAAAGGAGATTGGAAAAATGTTTTTGTTGTCATCTTGTGCCACTGCCATCAGTATCGTTCCTTTATATTTCCCGTACAACCATGTACCATCAATTTGTATAATAGGTTTACAGAAATAAAAACCTTTGACGCATGGTTGATGCGCCCAGAAGAGACAGTGGAATCTTCCATTTCCAATAGCACAAGTCTTATCCGGTGTATACGCCGACAACGTTTCCAACTTGACAATAGTCCCTGGAGCATATTGTTTAAGAGCCACCAGGTATTTTGAAAGTTGTTTGTAAGACTCCTCCCAATTGCCATACACTTTTTCAACCCTCTTTGTCCTAACTATCCAAGTCTTCCTATAAGATGGAGTACATTTGTATTATGCTACAATATGCAAGATTATTGTACTCACCTTTATCGATGGATTGTCGCTAATGACAGACAAAGTTTCATTGCATATTAACTGAGAGCTAAGTTTTCGATGGTCTTGCATTGGGTTCATGAGCATGCATGTGTGAACTGGACCCATGGATCCAATCTCCCAAGAATCACTCTTCTTCCGGTACGAAGTTGACAACCTGAAAAGACAATGCTCGTTTCTACAATAAATTTTGTACCTCAATGCATTAGTTCTATCAACTTTGTAATCAACTGATAGTTCTATGTGAAACTTTTTAATAGCTTTTACACAATCTTCTTTTGTGCGAAATGTGTCTCCTTCTTTCAAAGATCCTTGTATTTGCACATAACGATTGTAAAATATATCTGATGAAGGTTCATCGGAACCCAAATTCAAGCTTGTCATGTGTTGAGATGGACAATATACATGACTAGCTGATAATGGCTCCTCTTCTTCATCTTTGTTCACCATTGAATCAACCAAAATCCCGGCTTCTTCTTCTTCCTCATATACAATATTGACCTCAACTTGTTCGTCGTCATCAGTTTCACAAAACACTTGTGACTGATCAATGAATTGAGACACTTGTTGTTGTTGTGGTAATATATACAACTCTATATCATTGTACCCAGATTGTTCGTGACTGACAAACATATTATGAACATCGTCATCATCTCGAACCTTCTTCTGATAAAACTTTACCTGGTTGTCTGCAAACCACACCGGATTTTTATAAATGATTCGGCCCACAAGACTGCACTGCAATTTCTTTTTATAAATATAACTTTAATGTTTCTACTAATGGTGAATTCATTGATCTCTTATTCACATGCAATTAAATAGGGTAAACGGTGTATGCACTGATCATGCAATTCATCTGTAAAGACAAGACAATGCAATGCATGTAAAGAATTCATGCAGAGACAAGATAATACAATGCATATCCTGGTAGAATCTCTGCACACAAAGCATGTGCCTGCACACAAGGAATATCACAAGGAATATGTGCCCTAATAATCCAAGGCAGGCGCTCATTCCAATGGTGCATAAAACAAGGTATGCGCTCAAGCCTTTGGCGCCTCTTCCTTGCATGCATAAAAAGACAAGCATGCGCCACTAGCCTTGGTGCATGTGACCATGCATGTCATAAAGAAAGCATGCGTCATAGCCTTAGGCGCCTACTCTCTTGTCACATGCATGCATCTAATCCAATGCTTCACATGCTATGTACCTATTCAACCTATTCAACACTTACTCATCTATAAATAGGGCATCAACTCACAACATCTCATCATCTACAACACTAACAATCAACTTCTGCAACACTCTATCTTTACCATACTTAACCTCTGCAACACTTAACCTCTGCAGCATTATGTCTCTATTGACTATGAGTGATGAACACCGAGGAACAATCAACAATATCTCGACATTTGTATGTTATTACTTCTTTTTAGTTATTTTGTATTTATTTTATATATATTTCTTATTTATATTTTTATTGTATATTACTTCTTCTTATTTTATTTCTTACTTATGTTTTATTAGGACCCAAAACGATTTCGATGTCGTGTACATGAATATGTATCCACGATCCTTTGATAGAACCATATATTAGAGGATGTGGTTTTGGAAATCTCCTCAACATAGTCTCGTACTCGGTTGACTACAAATTTATTCTTGCTTTGTTGGAGAGATGGAGACCCGAGACCCACACATTTCACCTTTCTTTCGGTGAGTGTACCGTCACACTTGAGGACGACTACGTGTCGTTAGGTCTACGTATCGATGGTAAGGCCGTGAATGGTAGAGTTAACGAGGATAACTCTATCTGCAATGAATTATTGGGTTCCCCTTTGTGTGACGACCAAGCTACGGGAGAGACATCTGGTCAAGCTAGGGGGCAAGGTATAAATTTAAGATATCTCAAACAATATTATGCGAGTATAATATTGACCGAAGAATCTACCGAGTACGAAAAAATAATTAAAACTCGGTCTTATATTATGATTTTATTTGCTAGTTTTTTATTTCCAGAAAATACTGGTAATACGGTAAATGTTATGTATTTACCGTCGTTACGCAACATAAATAAGATAAGCACATATAATTGAGGTTTAGTTGTTTTGGCCTATCTATATAGGGCGATGTATAAAAATGCCAAAAAAAAATACTTGTACTTTTTATTCATGCGCGTATTTGCTACAAGCATGTGGTTGGTCAAGAATGTGTCACTCGCCCCAATAAACGAGAATCCATTCATATTCTCGTTTGCAACAAAGTAAGTTTAAAACTTTACCATATAATTAATTAGACTTCATATTACAATTAACTGTAAATAATATTTTTCAATTGTTTTTGATCTAGGTGATCAGTTAGAGGGATGAACTACAATAGGTGTCTGAAACACCCTATAGTAGTCTATCACAATCTATTGGATCACATTGTACCAGACGATGTAATACTCCTACACAACTTTATTTTAATTTAAAAATACATATTAAATTATGTATCATTTAATCATGTCGTATTTTTGTACAGTTTATCTAGAGGTCATATTTGGGTCTTGATCATCAGGTTAACCATGATGATGCTACAATTTGGACAACAAATACACCAACTATCCGGTTCACTACTGTAGAGATGCACTAGAGTGATCGGGTAAAACTGCAGTTCGACATGCAACAACAAATTCCAGAACCTCCGACGTGTTTGGGAGATTGACATCAAAAAAGAGTTGATGCCCAATGGGATTATTCCGACTGGAGAGACTTCGCAAAAGAGATGCGTCGTCATTGGAGGAATCGATGACAACACTTCTTAAATGAACCAGTCATACAGGGTGCTGTTGAAAAGTATATCTTCGGCAAATATTTTTGTATCGTATCCACAGAGATTGGGTAATATTACCGTCGTTCTATAATTCAAATGTTATAAGTTTAGAAAGTAACAAGGTTGTTTTGTTTGGAAAAATATTTTGTGAGTGAATGTTAACAAAAACTATGAAATGGTTTTAGTCAAATATAAAAGCTTGGCAAGATTGGAGTTCACTATTTCAAATGTTTATGATTCCTTATGATAAATAAATAGATTCAAGATTATTGATGATGTTCAAGTATCCTCTCAAAGTCATTTATGTCTAAATGATATCGTGATAATCACTATATTGATCCTTAGACGATCTCTCCACCTAACTATCAATATAGCAATCTTTAATGTTTAATACCAAAGAAGAGTAATGAATAAATCTATCTCTACAACTTATTCACTACTTGAAAATCTGTTTTATGTCTAAACTCAAGTAATCTCTCTCGACAACTACTCAAATCTGGTTTTCAAAGTAGAGCAAAAACAGTATTCAATACATCAACAATCTTTATCAAATATATAAATCAAAGTGAATACATAAACAGATGAGAATAACTACTACCTCCAATCTTGACAAAAGGGAGTTTAGCTCCTCATCACCATTGTTACAAAGCAGAGTGTTAAAGAAGAGAAAACTCTGTTTTCTCCCTTACAAAATCCCTTAATATCAATGTGTGTATGATAGTAGTGTATGCTTTCAATGCCCTAGATTAATGTATTTTGTCTCTAACAAAAAAGGTTGACATTTCCCTAATTGGACATTGTCATCTAAAGCAGAAAAGCAATTCCCAGGCAGACATCAAAATGGCAATAAACTTTTCCTGCAAAACAGCACTTTTGACCCTCAGTCAGCTTGCTGGATTCGCAGCCTTCGCGGCGCGAAGGCAGTTCGCGGTGCGAACTGTTGCTTCTCCAGCTTCCTTGTTTGGCAAGCTTCCTCCAAGATGTGGTATTGCAATCCAAAGCCTTCTTATCCCAGAAATTCTACAAACTAACAAAAATGTGTAATAACTATTCAAAACAAAATAAATTAAACCTAATTGCATTTATACAAAATAGTGAGAATAAAAGTGTGTAATAACATCAAAACTTGGTAAAAGGGACCAATAAAATGGTATAAAAAGTAGTACTAATTGGTCCCTAACAGGTGCTAGACCTACTTAACAATAATGGCATGATTTAGGTCGGTTACAACGCAACAATTTGTGTCTAAGCCAAGGTATTTGATTGATCCACGTCAACTAGCTTCGTCATCATACGCCCAACAAAAACCCCCGTCCAACATCAATGTCAAACCACCCAAACCCAACAACCAACCTCACACTATCACCCTACCACATACACCCAACAACCAAACACCTAACCTCGCAACTCATTCATGCCAAACACCCAACCTCGCAATCCATTCATGTCACACACCCAACCTCAAAACCAAGAATCAAACCATACCCACCAACAACCATACACACCCACCACAACAGTCTATAGCCCAGATGATTCATACGGTTCACTTCATCGTAGTCCCCCACCAATGACCACCCAAACATCTCATCACCAAAACATTCAACCAATGTTTAACTATAGTACACCCCAAGAACCATTGATTCGTTTCCAAAACGATTCAATGTCCAAATTCGGGCAACTATACCGTCCACAATTCACCCAACCACATCGACCCAACTACGATAACATGGGCACCGAACTATATTACGGAAGTGTTGTTGGTCGGTTCCCCGGACTATTGGGAATAAATGATGACACATCTATCAAATACCGTTAGACCTTCCACCGAACCTTCACACCAGCAACCATTAGAGCATGTCAGCACTCAAAGACCCCAAACACCTCAGAAAAATCGTGGGAGACCTCGAAGACAGACTAACACACCTAGATGTGGAATAGGGGGACGTTTCGATCAGGCCGATCATTGAATTTTTGATCAATTTCATGTAATTTATATTATAACATAAATAATTTTTTTCAATATTTTATTTAATTAATTGTTAAATAAACCATTAAAAATAAAAATAAAAATAATTTATGTATATGTGTCAGATGAATTGGCGCATACACCAATGCATATGCACATATGCCATGGTTGTAGACGCCTCCATGTAATGCTTGAAAGCATGCGTCAGCATCAGTGACGCCTTCTCTTCATATTAAATGGATGCGTCAGTTGATCTAACGCATCTGTTTGGATATGTGGTTATTCCGGTGATTTTTTTAAAAAAATAGTTATATTAAAAATTAATTTAAAAAATATCATTATTTAAAAATAAAAATAAAATCATAAATGAACTTATAAAATGGTCAATCTTTTGCGCGCACACAACCAAAAAAAAGTCAATAAAACATCCTGAATAGTAGATGAAAAAATGCACATTAAGGATTTTTTCTCTTCTTCAGTAGTATAGAGACCACAAAAGTGTCTCGTGGTAGTTGTATATCTCTCTTTATTTAAGCCATTTTCGGCAACAAGACTTGAAAGTTTCTTCACGTCCCATTTAATTTTCTTTTAATTAAGAAAAATAACAAATAATAATAATAATAGTAACAAGATCATAATAATATTAATGATAATAATAGAAAGAAGACAGTGTGATTGTGAAGCTTAGTGAGTGGGTAGACAGTAATGGAGAAGTACCTGAGAGAAAACTTCCACGTGCAACCTAAACGACCTTCGGAAGACGCTCAACTGCGATGGAGATCCGCCGTATCCGTCGTCAAGAACCCCCGCCGTCGCTTCCGATGGGTTGCCAATCTCGCCCAACGTGCCGACGCCGAACAAAAACGCAAGAAACTCCAGGTCATCATTTCTTCTCTTCTTTTCACTTTTTATTAAATCAAATATATTTCTTTATTTTTAATACTATCGGTAATTATTGTTCATTTTTCGATCCATTTCTGTTAGAGATCAAAATCTAAGTAGTTTTAATCATTTCGGATTTCCTTTTTCTTTTTAAATTGTTTGAGATTATACAAAACTGAGGAAATTGGTATCGTTACGGCAAAATTCAGGTGATATAAACGTGATGACATCAATGCCTCTTGTAAATTAGAAACAATGGAAAATTTTAACTTTTGCATATTATTTTTAAGAGTTAAATTATACTCTCTTTATTTCAAAATATATGTCATAAATTTGAAATTAATAGTAGTACAAAAATATTAAATACATAGATTCAAGTTCCACCTATGACACCCAACTTATTTAACTTTAAAATATTGAATTTCAATCATTAAATTATTTTAAAACATTGAATATTAACAAAAGAAACAAAAAATATGTATTAGTTAGCAAACGGCAAATCAAATAGGGATGTTTATTAGAAATATATATTAATATTTCAATGATATTATATAAATATAATTTGGAATAAACTTTTTTAAGTTAAAATGACATATGTATATTGTAAAGCATGGAGTATAAAAGGGAGAGTTGCATTTTTTTTGGAATACTACAAATAATGAATAGTTAGGTAAATTAAAAAAATAAAATAAAACATATCAATACAAAATATTAATATATTATTATTACTTGAAAATAATAAAGAAATATTTGAAAGATAAAAGTTTGTTAGATTGATAAAATTTCAGCCTAATAGCATTTTTTGTTTGGCTTTTTGGAAGAGGCAAAACAAATTATAAAGATGTAAAATTGATTCTAAAATAATTTTGTGATGTTTAGTTCTTCTAAAATAAATTTAATTCTATTTCAGGAATTGATTCTTGAAACTATAATTTAAAATATTTAATTAACTTTATATAAATGTATTCAAATATAAATCAAGTATATTAAACTCATTTTTGATAAAATTAAATTTACAAAATTCAATTATGTTAAAATTAATTTTATTTATCGTCAATCAAACACACATTAACTCTAACATGAACATTAACTCTAACATGAACCTTGTTCGACTTCTGAAAGTGTTATTTTTGTAAATATTTATAAGTGTTATTTGAATTTCATTAAGTGCAATATTTAGTATATATTATTACTCATACTTAGGAGAATTTATTTACCGATAAAGAATTTGTTAGAATTAACTAATATGTTAGCTTTACTCTTATTCTAATTACTTTTCTCCATGTGTCTCACAATTCTCATTTCATAATATATTATAAGAGTTTTTCAAAAAATATTATTGGGTTCTTCTTTCATCGGGCCACACAACAACAATTATGGTCACACTTGCAATAACATCATCGTTCATTCATGGATCTTCAATTATAATTCTCCATCCATTGCCTAAAGTATCATGTACATGGATCTCACATCTACGGTAATCAATATACACATATGTCTGTGACGATCTTGCATCTATGTCAATACAAGGTTGGACCATATCCAATATGTAATTTAGACTACAAACTTCCTCTAGTCTTAACTTTTCATGAAACATGAAGTCCGATCTCAGCTATTTCTTGAATATATAACATTTCAAATCATTGTTTGTTTTGCCAACTTCATTTGCTACCTTTTTAAACCGGTAAATGCATTCTCGTAGGATTTCCTTCATTTTCTGTTGGATCCTACTAAGCACAACTATGGTGGTGGATTTTCGCTTCCGCCATGTGAATTGGGCAATGAAGGAGTCGCATAAATCATTCTAAGAACTTATGCTTTCATTCGGGGGGGCCTTAAACCACATCATGGCGACTTTGTTAAGGGTTCATATGAACATCTTGCATTTTACGGCTCCCCGAGTGGATATTATTCTAGCTTGGTATCTATATGCTCAATATATTCGTCCAGATCCTCTATTATGTCACAACTCTCTAGTTTTTGGGGCTTTTCAATGGATCTGGGGATCCTGCTATTGAGGATTTATCTTGAGAGCGGATTCCTCATTCGATTATTAGGTTGTGTTTTAGGGCCATATTGCTCCTCCTTGCAGAAGTGGTATGATGGGGATTGTTAATGACAACGATCACCCGGGGGCACATGACTCTCGCCTCTTCCTCCAGAACCATGAGGAAGAGTTTGATGTCTTCGATGTACATTATGGTCTGACTTTCTATGGGCCTCCTTGTGTAGTAAAAATGTTTCGAAGAAGATAGGTTCCAGTTCAATTCTTTACTCGTCATGTGAGACGTTCTCACAAATGTAATTATCCTTGGGAGAAGCGAACTATAAAGTTTCTTCCATCTGAAATGTACTTTTAGGGAGGATGTGTGAATTCTTGTTGCACTAGGTTATAAATATTGTTAAGCAAATCGTTTTCAAATTATGTGACTAAACTATCTTGCAATTATTCGAGACTATGGAGGAATAATACAGTGTGACGAAGGTTGATTCGATGTTTGAACTTGGAGCGATTATAGAACTGTTGGAGGTGCCAAATTTTGTGGCGTTGTAACTGCATGGAGAGTTGGTTGCAATAGTAATTGTGGGATTGGTGTTGTGTGCAGTGCTTGAGCGAGTGACTTTCGTTGCTTCCATGATAGTGGAACTAGATCGATAATTTGTAAAAAGAGAGCTATGTTTTCAAAGAGGAAAAACCGGTGATCTAAAAGAGAAATGATCAACGATTTAGAAATCGGCCTATGATTCTCATTGAGATGAGTGCTCTTTTGGCCGAATCGAAAAAATAATGTTGAATGCCTTAGTGTTCTTATCCAATTGTGTTCTAATGAAGCAATGTGAATTGCTAAGACTTATCGTGGGGAGGGTAATTTCGTGTAATTCTTGAAAGGTTGAATGGAAATTTTGCAATGGTTAAATATCATATTATTTTATTAATCGTTTACCTATGACGATTATTGGTTCATCTATGGTGCTTGAACATAAAGGAAAATTGGTTTGACTGTTACTCTAGAGGAACCATCATCCTTAACCAATCTTTCTAGTGGAAGGAAATTATTTATTAAAAATTAAGTAGTTGGACGGATAAGCAATGTAATTTTTCAAAAAACAAGGTCATGTTATTGATACATTGCTAATAAAAACCATGATCTCTTACAAGAGTTTTGCTATTAAAGAAGTTGGTAGCTTGAAACTCTTCCATGGGTTCGAGGTTAAACATTCAAAAACAATCAGGGCATTTAGAAATCGAATGTAGAAAAATGTCTCTTAGTCTAATTAAAATATTGACTTTTTATTATGTTAAATCAAATAGAATACTTGTTCACCAAAGCTCTTAACCTTTAACCGTTATTCCGCCTCATTTGCAAGCTTAGATTAATAGACACCTACCTATCCTTGAGTATGCTTCAGAACCATAAAAGAGAGAGGTGTCACATCTACAACAATTAACCATCATTTATGACTCATATACCACTTTCACTCTTATACCACACATATTCATTTCTATACATACCTATACTTTTCACCCTTACTACCAAACACTCGCCTCCCCACCATTAAAACTATGTCTCAAGTTGAGGTTCATAATCACATAGACAAAGTTTTATGCTATACTTCTGATTAACATTTTAAGTTGCAACATCTTTACCCAAATTGACACTTACTCTTAATTAGTGACAATAATGAACCACCACATATGCACTCTAACGCACACTAAAACACGACTGCAGAAGTTGTTATTAAAGGAGTTACTCATGTGATATTGAATGATTTACTAAGTATGCTAACATGAGCTTATCGTAGGATTGATGTACACCAACATAGCCTTGTAACTAATTCTAATTGAAATTTTTAATACAATTAGTTATGGTTACAACAAACCTAAAACCTTTTAACTGACTAGTGTCGGTCAACCCTAGATCTTACCTGCTATAACAGGTAACCAACTAGATCTATATATACTTCTGATAAATTAGCTAATAAAGGAAGTAGGGATGAGAGAAATATTAGTTTTAAGTTAAGGAATCATGTATCAAGATACAACACCAATACACATGATGAAAAGACATTTCATTAACTGAGATGATACAAAAATATAGTGTGATATATATAAGACATTAAAATAACAGAATGTGCCTAATAATAAGGGAAAAATAACAGCTATTAAATAACTTCTAAACTAAGAATAAAGTCAATTATGATATGGTTTCTATGTGTAAGACACCCCCACAAGCTGGACTATGGAGGTTGAGAAGTCCAAGCTTGGAAATATAAGAATCAAACGTAGGTTTGTATAGCAACTTCGTCAGAAAATCAGCGAGTTGGGAGCGAGCATGAATGGGAAACAACTTGATGAGGCTATATTTTTCAATCTTTTCTCGGGTGATGTGGCAATCGATCTCGACGTGTGCATATCTCTCATGAAAGGACGGGTTGTGGGCAAGGTCAATTGTGGAGTTATTGTCGCAGTAGATGGATGTAGGTTGTTGAAAAGTGTGGTTCAGATCCTTGAACAAGTAATTGAGCCATTGAATTTCGCATGTCAAGCTGGCCAAAGCTCGATATTAAACCTCTGAGCTACTCCGAGAAACAATGCTCTTCTTTTTGGATTTCCATGATATGAGTGATGATCCTAAGAAGACGACATAACCAGATATGGATTTTCTAGACATCGGACAAAAAGCCCAGTATGAATATGCAAAACCAGACAAGAATTTGAGTGAGCAGAGTGAAAAAGACCAGTAGCATGGGTTGTTTTTTAATATTGTAAAACCCTTAGAGCATTTTTAAAATGAACAACTTTAGGATTGGAAATATACTGGCTAAGGTGTTAAACGACAAAATCTCTATCCTCTATAGAGGTTGTTAAATATAAGAGTTTTCCAATAAGTCTCTGATATTGAGACTCATCCTCAAAGGGAAGGGAGTTGACACAATCAAGTTTGAGAAAAGGATCATAGGGAGTGTTCAAAGGTTTGGTAGCAAGTTGGCCACAATCATTAAAAAGTTCTAAGGTATATTTTTTTTAGTTAATTAAAATACCTTTGGAGGGTCTAGCAACTTCCAAACCAAAAAAAGTCAAAGACTCTCTAAGTCCTTAATCTTAAAACTATTGTGAATATGATTTTTGACAAGTTGAATTTCACAAAAATCATTAACGGCAATAACAATATCATCAACGCATATAAGCAAAGCAGTGAAAGAAGAATTTTTATGTTTAGTGAAAAGAGAGTAGTCGACAACAGAAGGTTTATACCCAATATTTAATAAATAGTTATAAATTTTAACATACCATTGTGTACTAGCTTGTTTGAGTTCGTAGATGGACTTTTGAAACTTGCAGACTTTTGTATGATTGGAATCAGAATTTTGTAAAACTAAACCTTTTGGTAAAGTCATATAAACTTCTTCATGAAGGTCACCATGTAAAAAAGCATTATTAATGTCTAATTGTTCTAAGTACCAACCTTTTAACGAAGCTAAAGCAAGGAGGGATCTTACCGTAGTGAGCTTAAAAACCGGAGAAAATGTGTCAAAGTAATCGATACCTTCAACTTTAGTGTATCCTTTGGCAACGAGACATGCTTTGTAGCATTCAATGAAGCCATTTGCATTGTACTTAACTTTATATACCCATTTACAAGCTATAGGTGTTTTTGTGGGATTATGGGGAGATGGAAGAGGAGATGGAGGATGGATTGTGAAAGGTTCCATAGTTGTAGTTTGAGTTAGAGTTTCAAGGTCAGGTTGGCTGGTATTGGGCACAAGTGTGGGGCAATTTTTTGAAGGAGTGTTATTTTGGTGAAAAGGGAAGGTGGTCTCATGAAAAAATAGCATTTCGTGAGATAAAAAATTGTGAAACTTTAAATCATAAAGAAGGTATCCTTTGGTACCATTTCTATATCCTAAAAAAACAATTTTCTTAGCACGACGATCAAAGTTAGTGCGATGAGCAGTAATAATAGAAGCATAAGCAAGACAATCAAAGGTTTTAAGATACAAAAAATTTGGAGGCTTATTATAAAGTAATTGAAAATGGGATTTGTTTTTCAAGAAGGGAGTAGGAATTTTGTTAATTAGATGAACAACATGATGAATGGAAAAATGCCAAAAAAAATTGAGGAAGGTTTGCGTGAAAGGAAAGAGCCAAAACAATATTTAAAATACGTTGGCCTTTCCTTTCAACCAAACCATTCTGTTGAGGGCATTCAACACACGATCTTTGGTGGAGAATGCCTTTGGAATTAAAAAAATCATGCATTAAAAATTCAGTCCCATTATCACTTCTAATAAATTTCAAAGTAGTGGAAAATTGATTTTCTATAAAGGAGATAAAGGTGCGAAGATGTTGACGTGTTTCAGATTTAGATTTCATTAATATGACCCAGGTAAACCGACTAAAATCATCTACAAGGGTCAGAAAAAATCTATGTCCAACGAGGGAGGGAATAAAATAGGGTCCCCAAATATCGGTGTGGACAATGTCAAACATATGAGAAAAAGTACTATTACTAACATGGTAAGGCAAATGCTTTTGTTTAGATAAATGACAAACATCACAAGGACCAAATTTATTATATGTAATAAAAGGAAGTTGAGTAGATATGCATTTGTACACAGAGTCAGAGATATGGCCTAACCTAAGGTGCCATAAATTAGTGTATTCTCTAAGGTAGAAGCAGTAAGTAAACTAGAAGCAGGAAAGATATTACATGTTGTAAGTTAAGCATGTAGCACATAGAGATCACAATATCATTTAGCTAAACCAATAATCTTCAAGGATGAATTCTGCAAAATTAAACACTTATCAACATGAAAATTTAGGAAACAATCAATAGCAAAGGCTAGTTGAGTCACAAAAATCAAATTAATAGTAGATGAAGGAATATAAAAAACATGCTCAAGAGTAATTGAAGAAGAAAGCATAACAGTGCCAGAGATTGTGGCAGTAGTAGTTTACCCATTGGGCATTTTGAGAGTAAAGGGGGAAATGGTTTGATAGGTATTAAAATTAGATATAATAAGTTATATGGTGTGTGGCACCAGTGTCAATTATCCAAGGATTAAATCCTTACCCAAAGGTGTTAAAATAGTGTTGACATTACCATTGGAAGAGACAGTATAGTT
Source organism: Lathyrus oleraceus (assembly GCF_024323335.1). Taxonomy (NCBI): domain Eukaryota; kingdom Viridiplantae; phylum Streptophyta; class Magnoliopsida; order Fabales; family Fabaceae; genus Lathyrus; species Lathyrus oleraceus. Next base: position 401,567,728 of record NC_066585.1, on the reverse strand, counting down.
GAGCTCCGAATTCTGAGTTGTAGTATAATGAACATTGTTGGTGGGGAGATGTTGTTAAAGCAAGTTAAGAATTTGATTGTGTTGATCTTGAATCATTACATTGGAGTGATTAGTAGGAAAATAATGTCTGGTTGGGGAAACTTTTGCAATAGTGGAATGAATATAAGGGATTTTCGAAAGATGCTGAAAACCCTGTGGATATCCATGTTTAGCAAAACAACTCTCAACTGTGTGATTTGTGCGGCCGCAGTAGGTAAAGAGTCGAGCAGAAGGTTGATAATTACCACGACCATTGGAAAATTGGGAACGACCTCTTCCTCTGAAAAAGGAAGGTTGCAGGCCACGACCACTTCCACTATGGGGTTGAATGTGGGAAGTTAGGGTTTGATTTTCTGGAACATGGAGGATGGGAGAGGGTGTGGTAAGTTATTTTTCTTGGCCAAGGACGATAGAGAAGTTTTTATCAAGGTTGGGGAGAGGTTCAATCATCATTATTTAGGATCAAAAAATGGAAAATTAATCATTTATACCTTTTAGGAATTTTAGAACCTTGTCTTGGTCACGGAACTTGCGTAGATCAGTGATGGTGCCACAAGTACAAGGAATAACACAAGTGAAATCTCGTGTAGGTCTGTAAGTGTCGATTTGTTCCCAAATGGAAGTGAGATCGGTGAAGTATGTTGAAACATCGAGAACACCTTATTGAAGATGAACAAGATCTTCTTGGAGGTCAGAGAGACGAAAAATATCACCTTATGAAAATCTATTGGGCAAAATATTCCAAACAACCGAGGCATTGTCGAACCATAAGATTGATTGTGAAATGTTATTGGAGACGGAGCGTTAGAGATAAAAGAGAGAACAATATTTTTGCACCGAACCCATGGGTCATGGAGATTGCTGTTGCATTCTGATTTCTGGAAAGTACCATCGATGAAATGGAGTTTGTTCTTGGGGATGAGTTCCACCTTCATAGATCGAGCCCAGGACAAGTAACTTTTTCTATCAAGAGGTGGGGAAACAAGGATTAAAGTAAGATTTTTGTTAGGATGTATGTAGAAAGGGTTTGAGGGATTGGTTGTGAAATCAAGATATCGTTGTTCATCCATGAGCGAAGAGAAGAAGATGAAGCTAGGAACGGAGAAACCGAAAGTTAAGGTTCAAGAAAATTGGGTGAGTTGAGAGTGATTTCGAAGGGTTGAGGGAGGAAAAAGTTTGAAAATGGAAGAATAGGCAAGGTGAAGATGGATTTCTAGATATTTCGATGAATATGCTGAAGGTGGAAGAAGAAGATGGGAAGGAAGAATTTTTTTTTTTCAGAGAACGGTGGAGGAAGAGAGAGAAAGAAGGGAAAAGAATAAAAGAAATTGGAACGAAAAGAAAGGAAAAACAGAAATGATAATACAAAATATGGGTTGGAAATCAAGAGTAACACGTGGCCGAGGTTGATGATGATGAATGGAATGGAAAAAGATAGTCCAATGAGGGAAAAACGTGCACGATGATGAAAGAAAAGACACCGTCCCATGAAAAACATGCACGGAGTGAGAGAAAGAGAGATATCTTTATCTCTGATACCATATCAAGATACATCACTGATACACATAATGAAAACATATTTCATTAATTGAGAAAAACGTCGATGATACAGAAATATAGCCTGATATATAAAGGCCATTAAAATAACATAATGTGCATAATAATAATGGAAAAATAACACCTATTAAATAACTTCTAAACTAAGAATAATATTAATTATGATATGGTTTCTATGTGTAAAATCATGAGATATCTAATGAACACATTACTAACCTGAGTTCTTAGATTTATTTAATAAATAAGAGTATTAAAAAAAATAATTGATAAACATGTTCAAGAACAAATAAATCTATTATGATGATATAATAAACAATTTTGCATCTCAAAAAACTCAAAAAATAAAATTTATTTAAATTATTTCTATAAAAAATTAATTTTATAAGTGTCTTATTCTTAGGATTCGCTATAAGCCTCAATATTTGTTGAAACGAACCTGAATGATTAACTACCTTTTTTCTTCACATTTGCATATTTTAGCTTATTAAACTTAAAGTTTTACTCCATAAACACTTTCAATACACTTTACGGCGACAAACTTGGCATGCCTCAACAAGCTCATTTTCCCTACATTAAGAGAAAAGTAATTCCTAATAAAATGTATATCTATCTCAAGCTATATAAGGCTAGATGAGGGAAGGAATATGTTAACCATTGAATTGAGGACTCTGTATCCCCCTTAGCTTTCCTTTCTTATGTACTAATTAATTTTAATTCCCCCAAAATGGACTAATTTCATATTTATACTTGTTGAATCCATTTCCTTATTCAATAATATAGGAAAAAACCTCTGTTATTCATCACAATTGTTGTTATTGTTGGAAAATTTTCCAAATTCTTGACGTGGAATTTCACCAAACCTATGGAGAATTCCAAATCAATCTTGATAAACAAGAATCAAACTTTCTGATTGATTACTCCTATTTTTCTCCACTCTTCACTCGAGTGAATCAACAAACCTTGGTTGCAAGACGATTCCGCTGCACAATTAATAATGAGAGAAGAAGGAAAATATGAATTGGGAAGAAAGATAAATTAGGGTTTCAACGAAAAAGGGGAAGAAGAAGAATATTTCTGCAGAGTTTCTCCCTACCGTCAAACTGATGCTTATTCAACATTTTCTCCATGCAACTGCTTTATATTACAATGATATGGTACCTCCATATTTATATGATTAGATTACTTGCAAACCAAGCAATCTCCAACTAAGCTAACTAACTCAGCTAAAACAAACAAATAAAGTTAAGTCAACATTCTGTCAAGATACACTTTTTCAACATTTCGACAACTATATATTTTGATACAGAGCATTTCGACAACAACAAACTCTGTCAAAATGATGCTTTAACACAAAGAGTTATATTCATAACACACCACCTAATTCATTGTGTTTAAGTTATCTACATTCATCATTGTTCTTAGTCTTTTGAACACTTCGACCTACACACCTTTTGTCATGATGTCTACAATCTGATTCTCAATTCTGCAGCGTTCCAAGTTCAGATTCACTTTTGCCACTTGCTCTCGAAGATAATGGAACCTCATTTCGATGTGTTTGCTTCTTCCATGTGCTATCAGATTCTTCGCCAGATTGATAGCAGACATGTTGTCGATCTTTATGGTAATCGCTCCATGATCTTTCTGTGTAATTTCCTCGACCAAATTCACCATCCATATTACTTGACATGCACAGAGGGAAACAACTATGTACTCTGTTTCACACGAAGACAATGCCACTACTAGTTCTTTTCTTGAGTTCCAAGCAACTGGTGCACCACATAGCATAAACACATAGCCAATTGTGGATTTTCTATCCTCAATATCACTACACCAACTTGAATCAGTGTAACCCACTAGTTTGCATTATTTTCCTTCATCAACTGCAAGAAATAAAATTTCATAGTCAAGAGTTCCTTTGAGATACCTTAGTATCCTCTTTGTCGCTGCTATATGTGATACCTTTGGTTTCCGCATGAATTTACTCATTATACCTACATTATATCCTAGACCAGGCCTTGTGTAACAAAGGTATCTTAATGACCCAATAAGTTTTATGTACTATGTTGGGTCGACATCATCTTCTTCTGAGTCTTTCAACAGTTACAGTCTTGGTTCAGCAGATGTCGATGTCGAATTCCAGTATTCCATCTTTATCTTTTGAGTATCTTGCTTGCATATCTTCTTTGATGAATCATCAAGCATCTAATACTCTTATAGAATCATATGCCAAGGAAGTATGAAATTTTTCCCAGATCAGACATTTTGAATTCCTTGATAAAAATCACCTTTGAAGTTTCCGATCTCTTTCTTGCAACTACCTGTTATTAATAAGTCATCGACATAGAGACACAATATAAGCAATTCACTTTTGCTTATTCTTACATATATTCCATACTCAATTTTTCACTTCACAATTCCTTCTCCCTTAGAAATCTATCTATCTTCTTATTCCAAGCTTTTGGAGCTTGCTTAATTCCATACAGGGCTTTTTTCATCATGTATACCTTACTTTCTTCACCTTGTTTCACAAACCCAACTGGTTGTGCGACATAAACTTCTTCATCTAAGGGCCATTCCGGAATACACATTTTACATCCATCTGACACATATGCTAGTTGTTAATATTTGCTAGACCAACAGCCAACCTGATTGTTTTGATTATAGTAATAGGTGCAAAGACTTCGTCAAATTCGATTCCTTATTTATGAAGAAATCCTTTCGCCATAAGTCTTTCCATATGTCAAGTTACTTCTCCTTTGGGATTTAACTTCACCTTGTATACCCACATCACATCGATTGCCTTCTTGCTTTGAGGAAATTCGACAAGTGACTAAGTGTTGTTGACTTCGATGAACTTTAGTTCCTCATTCATTGCTTTCATGCACTTAGTTGCATTGATTGGTTTGACATATGCATAGAAAGCATAATGTACCAGCTCACCTTCATCATCGACCACATCATCTGATGTAATCACATATTCTTGCAACCTTGTAAGCATGTGTCTTGTTCTTTGAGGTTTGCTTGTGCTTGCTTGACCTATGATTTCTTCTTGTCGAACTTCTCTTTCAATTTCACTTGATGGTAGATGCTTTCCTTTCAACATACTTCTCACCATATTCATGAGGGTTTTATTCTTCCTTTCTGCAGTTCCATTTTGTTGCGGAGTGTAGGGTGGCACCACCTCATGCATAATCACTTATTTCTCACATAATTTGTCGAAGTCTTTCAACACATATTCTCCACCACCATCAGTCCTCAGAATCTTAAGCTTTCGACCACTTTGTCTTTCGACCATAAACTAAAACTTGGTTAATACCTCAATTACTTCACTTTTCTTCTTGATCAGGTAAGTCCATAATTTTCAACTGAAATCATCTATGAATGTGACAAAGTATATGTTACCTCCAATCGAATCCAACTGGATATGACCACATACATCAGAGTATATGATTTCAAGAATGGCCTTTGACTTGCATCTTGCATCCTTGCTGAAGTTATTCTTGTACTACTTTGCCTACACACATTCCTCACACACTTCATTTGGAATGTCGATTTTTGGTAACCCAGAAACCATATTTATTCTTTTTCAGATCTCTGGTGTCTTTGAAATTGAGATGTCCAAGCCTATAGTGACATATCCATTCATCCTTACTAGCTGCAGTTTCAAGACACTTGTGCTCCATCATATTAAGTTAAATCCTGAAGGTTCTATTATGAGATATAAGACCCTTCAAGATTAACCTTTCACTCGAGTCGATAACTCTCATCATCTTGTCTTTAATCGACACTTTGTAATTCTTTTCGATCCAACATCTCTATGTTGAGAAAATTACTTTTCATGTCTCGTATATGCAATACATTAGAAATTATTAACCTCTTTCCATCTTTCATTGTAATCAAAACATCACCAATACCTTCAGCTGCTAGAGTATTATCGTTTGTAAATTTCACCATGTTTTTCATCGAGGTTTTTATGTTGACAAACCAATGTTTCCTACCAGTCATGTGTGATGAGCATCATGAGTCCAAGTATCATTGGTCCTTGAATCTTTCTTCATCTTTTGTTGTGACCATCGACAACCTTTCTTCTTCTTTATGCTTTAACAGCCTTACATCATTTTCTTGATTCTTATGTTTTTCAAGACAATCACTAGAGTAGTGACCATATTTCTGAAAATTGAAACACTGAATGTGACTTTTGTCAGGTTTTCGTCCACCTCTTATTCCTATACTTACAACACCACCTCTGTGGTTGCTTTGGTATGAGGGTCTTCTTTGATTCGACAAATTTCCTTATTGCTGGTTTCCTCTGCCAGTTGAATTGTTGTAGCTTTCTCTACCTTTATTGTCGAACCATTTTCCTTTGCCTTTCTTTTCTCTTGCTGATTGCACCTGCAAAGCCACATCACTCTTCGACTTGCTTGCAACTCTTTCAGCCATTCTTTGTTCATGAGATTCAAGCGTCCCTTGAAGCTCTTCATTTGTCAATGTTGACAAATCTTTTGAATCTTCTATGACTACTACCACGGGGTTGAATTTTAGAGTCAATGACCTCAAGATCTTTACGACAACTGATCTCGATGTCAACGTTTATCCACATATCTTGATTTAATTTATTAGTTTCGTAATCCCAGTGAAACAAATTAGTTATGCTTTCACTTTCTTCCATCTGAAACAATTCATACTTTCTTTTGTGAGTTTATAACCTCACCTTTTTCACCTTCTCAGCGCCTCCAAACAATTTCTCCAAGATTTCCCATGCTTATTTCATTGATTCTACACCACTAACCTTTTTGAAATTATCTGGAACAATGCATTGATGAATTATAAAGAGAGATTTATAATCTTTCTTCTTCGATTCATTGTGTGCACCCTTTTGTTCATTCATCGCATTTTCTGCAAGCGACATCACTCCCTCATTCACAAGATCCCAAAGATGTTCATAGAAAAAAAACAATCTTCATATGCTTGCACCAATTCTCGTAATTCTGATTCTTCAGAATTGGAATTTTATCAAATTCTGACGTGAAATTTCACTAACCTATCGAGAATTCCGAATCAATCTTGATGAACAAGAATCAATCTTTCTGATTGATTACCCTTCTTGTTCTTCACTCTTCACTCGAGTGAATCAACCAACCTTAATTGTAAGATGATTTCGCTGCACAATTAATAATGAATGATTAATGTTGAGTTTTACGGACACTTCTTGATTTTTTTATTATAAGTTGTTTTGAAAAAAAATTATATTAAATTATCTATTAATTTAAGTTAACAATGAATGATTAATGTTGAGTTTTTCATTATAATTTTAAATTTTTATTTTTTAACTCTAATTCTGAAAATTTTTCTTTCTATATTAGTTAATAAAGAATATTGTAAAATTCTTTGTAAACTCTCTTTTTAATACAATAATTATTATATTTTCCTAATGTTACCGGAAATATCAAAATGATTTATAATAAAAACGGAGATAGTAACTTATATTTAGACAAATGTGGTTTCGAACTATGCATATGCAAGAACTTATTCAAGTGTTCTTTGATCCTTAGGATTGCTGCACTCTAACGAAGCCACCTAAATATTTTAAAAAAAAAAACATACATGATATATATTTTTGGAATGATACGAGGTTATTTATATACGCCTTTCAAAACGTTGCATGACATGCATTTATTATCTGTCTCCCTGACACACTTTGCATATGCTCTAACTATCTTGACCAGGAAAAGATACGAGTGGCTCTCTATGTGCAAAAAGCAGCATTACATTTTATAACCGGTAAACTACATTCAATACCTTTCATTCCACTTTTTTATAACTCTTTTCTTCTCTTCTTTACTGTTACATTCCCTTCTTTCTCACTCACATTCAGCTGGAAACCGAAGAGCTGGTAATTACATGCTCTCCAAAGAGATTCAAGATGCAGGTTTTGGAATCAACCCAGATGATGTAGCATCCATTGTCAGATCCCATGACACTAAATGTTTAGAACATCATGAAGGAGTTGAAGGATTAGCAAAAGCTGTCCGCGTTTCCTTTCAAGAAGGCGTGAGTTCCAGCGATGTAAAACATAGACAACATATCTACGGTCATAACCGCCATACCGAGAAACCCTCAAGGAGTTTCTGGATGTTTGTTTGGGATGCAATGCAAGACTTAACACTGATTATCCTTATTCTATGTTCTGTTGTTTCAATCGGTGTTGGAATCTTAACCGAAGGTTTTCCTAAAGGTATGTATGATGGACTTGGAATCATACTATGTATTATTTTAGTTGTTTTTGTCACTTCAATAAGTGACTATAAACAGTCTTTGCAATTTAAGGATTTGGATAAAGAGAAAAAAAATGTAAGCATTCATGTTACAAGAGATAGTAGAAGACAGAAGGTTTCTATTCATGAACTAGTGGTTGGAGATATAGTTCATCTCGCAATCGGAGACATAGTTCCTGCAGATGGATTATTTATATCTGGTTTTAGTCTATTGGTCGATGAATCAAGTTTATCCGGTGAGAGTGAAGCAGTGAACATGGACAAACAGAAGCCTTTTCTGTTATGTGGGACCACAGTTCAAGATGGTTCTGCTAAGATGCTAGTGACTGCGGTCGGTATGAAGACAGAATGGGGAAGATTGATGGAAACCTTGAATGAAGGTGGTGATGATGAAACACCTCTTCAGGTTAAACTAAATGGTGTTGCTACACTTATTGGAAAGATAGGATTAGGTTTTGCATTGGTAACGTTCTTAGTTCTAACTGGTAGGTTCTTATTGGTGAAAATATCGCATGATAGTATCGCTAAATGGTCTCTAGATGATGCGTCTAAGCTTCTCAACTTCTTTGCTACTGCTGTTATTATAATAGTTGTGGCAGTTCCTGAAGGGTTACCTTTAGCAGTTACACTAAGCCTTGCATTTGCAATGAAGAAACTAATGAACGATAAGGCACTAGTTAGGCACTTATCTGCATGTGAAACAATGGGTTCTGCTGGTTGTATTTGCACCGATAAAACTGGAACTTTGACTACAAATCAAATGGTTGTTGACAAAATATGGATTTGTGAACTAACTAAAGCAATTAAAACCGGAAATTTCGATGAAAGTGTGTTGAAGAAATCAATTTCCGTGGAGATATTTGATCTACTTTTGCAGTCCATATTTCAGAATACTGCCTCCGAGGTTGTTAAAGGTGAAGATGGAAAGAACAAGGTGATGGGAACTCCAACAGAATCAGCATTGCTTGGATTTGGTTTGATTTTAGGAGGTGATACTAAGTTTTACAATGACAAGTATAAGATAATGAAAGTTGAGCCTTTCAATTCAAACAGAAAAAAGATGTCGGTTCTTGTTTCCCTTCCAGATAGCACCAACAAAACTAGAGCATTTTGTAAAGGAGCATCAGAGATAGTGGTTAAAATGTGTGACAAAGTTGTTAATGCAGAAGGAAAAGTTGTTGATTTGAATGAACAACTAAGAAACAACATCAATGAAGTTATTAATGGTTTTGCTTGCGATGCACTGAGAACACTGTGCATAGCTTTTAAGGATATTGAAGGAAGCTCTGAAAGTGATAGCAGTATTCCTGAGGATAAATATACTCTAATTTCAATTATTGGAATCAAGGATCCAGTGAGACCTGGAGTAAAAGAAGCTGTTAAGACTTGTTTGGCAGCTGGAATCACTGTAAGAATGGTAACTGGTGATAATATAAACACTGCTAAAGCTATAGCTAGAGAATGTGGTATTTTGACTGATGGTTTAGCCATAGAGGGACCAGATTTCAGAAACAAGACTCAGCAAGAAATGGAAGAGATAATACCTAAATTGCAGGTTGTGTTACCAATTCCATTTTGTATCTAAAATAAATTAGATTCCTTAGGGCTAGAATATATGTTTTTATTCTAGTTTTCATGCTACATTTATATAATGGTTGGCTAATGCGCGCGTGTAGGTAATGGCTCGATCTTTGCCTCTTGATAAGCACACCTTAGTGACTCATTTGAGGAAGGACTTTCATCAAGTTGTGGCAGTAACAGGTGATGGGACCAATGATGCTCCAGCTTTGCATGAAGCTGATATTGGATTTGCTATGGGTATTGCTGGAACCGAGGTTTGTCACATGCTTAAAAACTGATAGAATGTAACCAAATGTATCAAGGTCATATTGATGTTAGACACGTATAAGACATGTAACACATCTTCAATCAAAAGTATCAATACTATATAAGTTAAAATGCTAGGCACAAAGCAAAACATGTTATATAGTTTGAGAAATGTTAACCTTGATCTTGTGCAGGTTGCAAAAGAAAATGCGGATGTGATTGTGATGGACGATAACTTCACCACAATAGTGAATGTAACAAGATGGGGTCGTTCGGTTTATATTAACATACAAAAGTTTGTCCAGTTTCAGTTAACAGTTAATGTTGTAGCTCTCATGCTGAATTTTGTTTCAGCTTGTGTATCAGGTAGAACATCATATTAGTATAATTCACCTAAAGCATAAAAAAACTTGTAATACGATTTTAATCACAGGCTCTGCTCCTCTTACTGCTGTTCAAATGCTATGGGTAAACATGATAATGGACACACTAGGTGCATTGGCATTGGCTACAGAACCTCCCCATGATGGATTGATGAAGAGACCACCTATTGGAAGAAATGCCAAGTTCATCACTGGGGTCATGTGGAGGAACATCATTGGTCAGAGTCTTTATCAATCTATCGTCCTTTTAGTTCTTAAATTTCGTGGGGAACACATTCTCAACCTCAACGGACCTGATGCTACCGTCACTCTAAATACATTCATATTCAACACCTTTGTGTTTTGCCAGGTATCTCATTATTTTTTTCTTAAAAACTTGTATCTGACCTTAACACGGACTAGTCCAAAGAGACTAATCCCACTCGACTGGCGGAGACCCATTTAAAGCTAGAGTTTTGAACAAAGTCTGTATGGACTAGTTCAGCACAAGAATTGTTAGCATCTACCAGGATTCTATTAGGTGAAAACATTTTCCAACTTGTGTCATTATTTAACACATTTTTCGATTCCATCTATGAAATAAACAGGTATTCAACGAGGTGAACAGCCGCGACATGGAAAAGATAAATGTTTTCGAAGGACTATTCAGTAGTTGGATATTTCTGATAGTAATGGCCGCAACAATATGCTTTCAAATCATAATAGTTGAATTTCTTGGTGCTTTTGCTCAAACAGTGCCACTCAGTAGTGATTTGTGGCTCATAAGTGTGATGGTTGGTGCAGTAAGTTTACCAGTAGCTGTTGTCCTAAAGTGCATTCCAGTTCCTGTCAAAAATTACGTCGCAACGCATCACGATGGCTACGAGCAGCTTCCAAGTGGACCAGAGTTGGCATGAATATGATGGATACTTCTTCATTTTACTATAAGCTTGCATGCATTCTTTTAAAAGCATATAAAGAGTCACTCTATTTTCCTTCTCATACAACACTCATTTCATGTCTCTATACTAGGTAGGAACTACTTCTTTTTTCTCCATTCAGATTTTTTTTATAATCAACGATAGAAATTTAGCTATATAGTTCATTGAGTTAAACTATTAGAATTAGCTAGGCGTAAAAAAATTGAAAGTATCTAAAGAGCTTGATTTTGACTTTGAATTAAGATTAGTCAGCCGTAAAAAAAATGATATAGTATCTAAAGAGTTTGATTTTGACTTTGAATTAGAATTAGTTAGGCGTACCAAAAATGAAAGCATTTAAAGAGCTTGATTTTGACTTTAAATTTGAATTAGTTAACGTAAATAAAAATGAAAGTATTTAAAGAGTGATTTAATTATTAACATATTTTTATAATTAACAAATATTCATTCAATTCAATTATATATTTCTTAATACAAGAAATATTTTAATGTTAACTATTTCTTCTTCTTCTTCATTTTTAATTACTTTTTTGTTTTTTTTTCTAATTTTTTTTCTTGAGCTTTTTTATTCATTGAATTATTTTTGTTTTACTCAATACATTTTTATTATTGCACATTCTGGGCTAAATGTGGTATGTTGCTCCAACATTTTTTAATCCAAACAACATTGACCTTATAATCGAAATTGGTGTGATTGGTCATGACGTTGTCTTTGGCACGTAAAGTTCATCCTTATTTCAGTGTAATACGAGTATGCGGCCATAATACTTAGTACTTGAAATTGAGGCGCCATCAATTAGGCAACCAATGTTTGGTAGTGAAATGGACATTTAAGACATGCTTTGTTTAGGTTGTTCAAATCTACACAAATTCGACATTTTTTCGGAGGCTTTCTATAACATCACGACATTAGCTAGCCATATTGGGTATTTGATCTCTTCAATGAACATGACCTCCTTCAATTTGATCACATCCTCTAAGATGATCACTCTACTATCTACCCTTTTTTGGCTTCCTTCCTTTGAGTGACTACAGATTTGTCGTATCTAGAAAAAAAGAGTACGATCTCGCGAAGCGCAATCGCATGCTCGTAAAAATAGATTAATAGAGTCGTCATCGAACTTTATTTATTCTCCAAAAGAGAAAGAGAAAATATTGATAAACCCCTGAAACAACGACAATGATATGCTCATCGTAACCAAATCAGGATTTGGGAGTCGCAAGAAGAATATATTAGCACCGTCCACGTCCATTATACTCAAAGGAAACATGTTAGTATTAAAAATGTTAGATTTCTCGAGTTATTAAAAAAATATATTAGAACCATAAGTTTTTTTTTTTAATTTAGATCACAAACATATCATCACCAAAAGGTGGTTGTAGCAACAAGGGACACCACCCAGTCTACAACATAACATCACAAACATTTGTTAAAATTAAAAAAAAAAACTAATATTGGCATGACACTTGTTATGCGACTTAAAAAAGAAAAAAAATAATAACAATACTTAATGAAGAAACTAACAAGTTAAAACATGAAGGTAAATAAACAGTGAAAAGTGTTATTCTCCTCTCTCGATGGTAGAGGTAACGCAGGGGGCGGCCAGCCGACTGCCTTGGCAGAGGCGGTGACACATCCCTCCCCCTCTCAATCACCTCTCTTTCTCACTTCCCTCTCTCAAAATCAAATAAATACCATTCAAATATTTATGCAAAACAATACACAATAATAGAATACCAAGAGTAAAAGGAAAGGTACTGAATCAGAAAAAAATGGTGGTGCAGAAACAACGATGATGGTGGTGACAATTGGTGTTGGTTGGTCACGTGGCAGTGTTTCTCGGTTTTCTCTTCTCTCCTCCTTGCTTCCGTCTTTTCTTTCCTTATTTTAAATCATGACTTGCTCTTCACCTCTCTTTTCCATTTGCTTTTGTGTTGCTATTGTTTGATTATGGAGATATGAAGTGTGGTTAGTGTAAGGTGAAGACGAGTGAATAATATGATGGTAAAGTATGGAGGTTATGAAGTTTTTTGGTGTATGGTTGTAATAGGTTATGTTGAAGTTGTAGGATGAGAATGGTGATGGAGTTCATGCTGGAGTGATAATGCCTATGAGTTTTATGGTTTGAAGAAGAAGATAAAGTGTTGTATGGTTGGTTGATGTTTCTGGTTGAAGAAAGTGTAGTATGATGTATGAGATATGTGGTGATGTTGTTTATGGTTTTGTCATGAAAATGATTGATGTGTGGTTGTGTAGTGATGTTAAGAAGAGTTGGTTTGTAGTGAGGAGGTTAATGAGATGTTTTGGAAGGGGTCGCTCGGTCTAAGGAAGGAGAAAAGGAAAATGGCAAAATGCTTCTGAATTTTTTTTTTTTTTAGCAAGATGTCCCTTTCCTTGGATTTTGAAAGATGATTTTTCTTCCACAATAATGGCGCCACATGTATATTATTGTGGTCAGTTCTCACCCCATTTCTCAAAATATATATATATATATATATATATATCCTACTAGGGTTAATTTAGTTCTACATGGTCAACAATGTCCTTGGTTGGAGTGTTATTTAGTGTAAAAAAGAGTTTGAAATAATTAAATCAAAAGAAATTCAGATCATTTTAAATAATCAAAATAAAAACATATGCATATCTATTTAATTATTACGAATATTTTGACAAAAAAACATAAATCAAAGGATTCAAAATGAATAAAAATCGGACGCAAAAATGCTCAAAAAATTAAAATGAATGAACTAAAATGATTAGCGTGAAATAAATTTCTAGAAAATAGATAGATTTTGATCATATTTTGAAGTAATAAATGATCGGTTAAAAGGCTCAGGCTGATCAAGATGCGACCAAAAAAGTAGTCGAAAAAATAAAATGAGCACGTTAAGTTAAACTACGCGAATCGTAGATTAATAAAATGACGTCTACAAGCTCAATTTCGATATTTTCTGCCCATTAATTTCATGTATATTTAAAAATTGATTCAACCGATCTGTCTGTTGATCCGAAAATTTATTTTGATTGACATTTTAGGCATTATGCAAAAGGAAATGCATGTTATGCTATAATGATGATGCAAATGTCATGATGCATGCATAAATTTATTGAGTAGGGGACAAAATTAAGGTATGAAAGTTGTCCCTATTTAAGTATCTTCGACCAGAGAATATGAAAAAGGTTATTCTTGATATGATCGCGATAGGAGATAGTTAAATATTAAAAGACCTGAATTTTGTCCCTGAATGCAGATGAAACGAGATGATGTGTTATGGATGCATAAATGATTTTTTATTTATTTTGCTAGGGATATGATGTGATAAGAGATGAACCATAGCATGATGTTGTCGTGCCGCGAAAAACGTCTGAGCGCATCGCACGCTCGAAGATACAATAGTCGCCATCAAACTTTATTCATTCCCGAAGGAAATGGAAAACATCGATAAAACCCAGGGGAAGAGAAAAAGGGTAAGGAAGTCGGTTATGCAAGGGGAAGGTATTATCATCCCTCACGTCCGTTGTAGTTAATAGGAATCATTTTGATTGTTCTTTGTTCGAATGGGTGTTATCTAAAGGTTACTTGCGAAAGAGGAAAAAAGTTTAATAATTAGTGTCCTCACCAAGGATTCAGATCCTCGTGCCTATGTATCCGCATAGTGCAATAAGGAAATCAGAGCTTTGTAGTTCGTGGAACTAAGGATAGAAATAAAGAAATAAATTGTTGATTAGGTTGCCAAAAGGCGAAGAATTTGAATAGAAAGAGTGTGACATTAACCCCTAGATGGTAATCATCCAAAGGGAGTCAAAGAATGTGGCACTATACAATAGATGGTGATTAGCCCAAAAATAGAAAATGAGCGTGGAATTAACCAATAAATGCTGATTAGCTAAAGAGAAAAAAAGGTTGTTTGCCTAAGCACCAGAGGACTGACAAGGCAAACATGAAAGAGATAAAGGGTTCGCCTAAGCACGATAAGGCTGATATGGCGAACATGAATGAGAAATGGTTTTCCTAAGCACGAGAGTATGATAAGGAAAACATACAAGATATAAAAGGGTTCGCCTAAGCATGAGAGGTCTGACAAGGCAAACAAGAAAGAGAGAAAGGGTTCGCCTAAGCACAAGAGGACTGATAAGGTGAACATGAATAAGAAATGGATTTCCTAAGCACGAGAGGTCTGACAAGACAAACAAGAAAGAGATAAAGGATTCGCCTAAGCATGAGAGGATTGATAAGGAGAACATGAATTAGAAATGGGTTGCCTAGGCACGAGAAGACCGATAAGGAAAACATACAAGATAGAAAAGGGTTCGCCTAAGCACGATAGGCCTAACAAGGCAAACAAGAAAGAGATAAAGGTTTTGCCTAAGCACGAGAGGAATGACAAGGTGGACATGAATGAGAAATGGTTTTCCTAAGCACAAGAAGACAAACAAGGAAAGCAAGAAAGAGAGAAATGGTTCATCTAAGCACGAGAGGAATATTAAGGGGAACATTAATGAGAAATGGTTTTCCTAAGCACGAGAGGACTGATAAGGCAAACATACAAGATAGAAAAGGGTTTGCCTAAGCACGAGAGGCCTGACAAGGAAAACAAGAAAGGGAGAAAGGGTTCACCTAAGCACAAGAGGACTGACAAGGCAGACATGAGTGAGAAATGGTTTGCCTAAGCACGAGAGGACTGACAAGGCAAACAATAAAGAAAGAAAGGATCCGTCTAAGCACGAGAGGACTGATAAGGAGAACATGAAAGAAAGAGGTTTTCCAAAGTATGTAACTCTTTAAGACAGAATGAGAGGTTGCTAGCGCCTGTAGCTCTATAGGGAAAAAAGGAAGATTACCAGAGTCTGTAACTCTACATGGCATTGTGAAAAGTTGCGAGAGCCTGTAATCTATAAGGCAAAATGAATTTGTCAGAGTCTCTAACTCTACAAGGAAGAATGAATGACTTCTAAAGTCTGTAACTCTACAAGGCACGATGAATAATTTCTAGAGTCTATAACTCTACAAGGTAGAATGAGAGGTTGCTAGAGTCTGTAACTCTATAGGGTAGAAATAAAGATTGCCAGAGTCTGTAATTATACAAGGCAAAAATGCATGAATGTTTGCCAGAGTTTGTAACTCTACATGGAAAATAAAGGGAAAGGATTTTGCCAGAGTCTGTAACTCTACAAGGCAAGATGAAAGTTTCCATAGTCTATAACTATATAAGGAAGTGCATGAAGAAATTGACTCAGAGATGGGTGTTTAACCATGAGGTGATTAACCCAAAGAATGTATGGATATCAAAGAGAATTGTTGAGCTTGATCCAAAGAGAAGGTGTATTGCAGATGCAGATTGTTGAAGCAGACTTGTCAATTGTTTGATTCGAACTGCACTAAAGTCTACAAACAAAGCCAGATACTTTGAGTAATTAGGGCCTACAGCCTGTACTCAAAGGTACTATAGACAAGGATATGAATGATCCCTCTCATCATTTTTCGTTGCTTAAGGCTCGTGGCATGTAACTCTCATCATAATTGACAACTGTCGAAACTGGACCCTTGTTGTGCTTTAATAGTAGTCCAATATCCAGTCTGTCTGCAATGTCATGACTTGATTGAAGTGTGAAGTCTTGAGTTTGAGGTGAGGTCCAATGTAGTTCCAACACATGGGACTAGTCTTATCAAGTGATTAAGAGGTTTCTGACCACTTGACTAGACTGAGGGAATAAGCACATGTCAAAGGATTTAGTTAACCAAAGAAGACTTTGATCAACTTAATCAAACATATGAAAGTTTCAAATGTAAGCAAGGCACATGAATGCTAAACCTAAATTCTAAGGGAAACCAAAATCATGATCCTAATTTTAAAAGAGTCTAGAATCTAAGGGAGCATGGCATGCATATTGATTAGACACTGACTACAAAATTAGTCCTAAAGAAGTTAGCAGCATTTGATTACAATCCAATTAAAAGAGTTAATCCTAGAAATTAATGCTCAAATTCATAAAATATGAATTAAGAACTAACTAAATCATATTATTTACTTCCTAATTAATCATAGTGAAAAAATGCATCAAAAAAATATCATAAAATATAATAAAAAATGGATCTAATCAACAATGAAAGAAAAAAAGAAAACAAAACAACAAAAGATAAAAAATACAAATGAAAAATGAGGGAAGAAAGGGGGTGTAATGCTACATGGGTGGTGTAAGAATCATAATTGCATGGGCTTGAAGCATGCCATAAACCAAGTTACCCTAACCTCAACTGTTAGGCTAACATTCCAAATCAGTTAACATCTATCAGAACCAACTAACCCTAACACACCACTAACTCATAGTCCAGGTTAGTTACATGTTAACTCATAACTCAGCCAATATGACTATCAATAAACCTACAACTAGTACAACCCATTAAACTTTTCCAAATTATTAACCAATTGCTGACTAACCCCTTCTCAAACTACTAACTAGATGTTAGCAAATAAAATCCAAACTACCATTCACTTTGCCCAAACTGTCATTAACCCAACAACTAACAACTTATTAACTAATTAAACCTAATAACCATTACTTACTCCTAACATCCAATTCAGTTAGCCTTTAAATTAGCAACTGTTTTAATTTTACTTTCACTAAATAAATTGACACCTTACTTCACTAACAAGTTAGAGGCCAAGTTGTTCATTAACCATCAACAAATTAATCAACTACTTCTAACAACCATTAACTTAAGCCCAACTAACTGTTAATTTGTTTTAACCTAACTACTAACTGATTCAAATTCAGTTAATTAACAATCAAGAAAACTTCCAATTCTAACCTTCTAATTCAAACTAACTGACTTAACTAACAGTTAACCTAACTTTTAATAGTTTGAACTAACTGACACTAACAATGTCAAAATCATAATTGTAACACTAATTGACTGGGTTCATTTCAATAACTCTAACTACCTTCAACATCAAATTTAACTGTTCCTTAATAGATAGTTGATTCCTGAACCTTTGCCCTAAGCTACCCGATTTGATTACAATTTTCCCTCCAATTCATTCTTCAAACTCTTCTATAAAAACAACTTTTCCATCCCAATCATCAAGATTAACATTCACCCACACTTCACTATGATTCTCTACAATTCATTCTCTCTTAAATCAATCATAATTCACCCTCAATCTCTCAAATTCTCTGCAACTCCCCCTTCTCACTCATCCAAACTCCATTAGAGCTCTTTTGACGTACTCCTCAGAGCTTCACACTGAAGCTGTGAAAGAGTAGAGCTAAAACATAAGTACTCTCAATCTCAATTTCTAATCCAGCTATCAATTTCCTACAAGCTAAGTCATAATCTCAGAATCACGGAAGAAAATAAAATGGTAAGTAGAAGAAATTGTAAGAAGATAGGGTTCGATGTGTTTACCTGATTGTGCATCCTCTGGTCTTCTTGTTTTCATCTTCATCTTCAAATGCTCAAACAACTTCCAGAGCCATCCTCCGTTCTATAGGTAGTCCACACAATAGAATTTTACTTCTTCTTGAATTTCCTTGTTGCCATGGTGTAGTTTAGGTACTCAGGGATCATAACCCTAGTTTATCTATCTAAGATTGTTGAAGCTAGAGCATTTAATTTGGATTTCAGTTTTCTAGGGTTTTAGTTTTAGCTTCGAAATAGAGGACTCTTTGAGTTTAGGAGAGATGAGGGATGGAAATAAGAAGAGGGGATGTAGGCGAGTACAATGGTATTATTTTCGTGGTGTTTGGTGGTGCCCCGCCATCGGGAGTGATTTCCAATGCAGAGGGGTGATTTTCAGCCACTATAGGTGAATGAGAGGGGGAACACGTATGATTTAAGAAAAGAAAGACTGAGTGGAACTAAAGTTCCTCATTTCCTTTTTACTCACACAATTGGGCCTCAAAATCCAAGCCCAAAGGGCATTTACTGCATTGCACCTTCACAATACTAACTCACCTCCTGGCTCTGAAACTACAATAAAATGAACTTAGGCCTTCTAATGCATGGGATTAGCGCTATTACACTCTGCACACACTCTCTTCACCGATTGCACCCCCTGACAGATTAACTTATTTTCTTAATTATTGCTTTCAATTTTCTTTCAACAATTTTTCTAAAGCATATTAGAAATAAACATTTTAAATTGACATAATTCATTAGGTTAGGGAATTTTAGTTAGATTTAATTTTGTTTGAATTTAATTCCTAGTTCAATTTAATGGTAGATTAGAATTAAAGGAAATTAGATTTGTTTTATCATTAATTTCAATCTTTATTTCCTTCGATTCTTTTTCTTCATAATACTATGTACTTAATGTGTAATTTTTAGCATGATCCTCTTGTAGGTTTGATTAGTTGATCAAACTTATTTTGATAAATTAATTAGAATTTTGATTTAGGACTTTTAACATAACCTTTCAAAAAAATTTACAAGCTCCCTTAGCTTTTACATTTAATCAAGTGATCATAAATCCCTTGATCACTTGATTAGAATTAGATCTTTATACTTGCACCTACACTTGATCCATTAAGCCAATTCTAATCCCTGTCTCATTCAAAAATCTAGAAGTAGATGAACATCAAGGCATGGTCATACTAAAATTCATCCTTTTCTTTGGTACCTCATCTTGTTCTCCTAATCTTGTTCCCTAAGTCATCCAATACAAAATAAAAACCATCTTTTCTTATTCAACTTCAAAACACTTAATCATTATGATACGAATTATGCGCCATGAGCCTTGAGAAGTGGATAAGGAATAAGAGGGAGTACTCATATCCTTATTTTGAATATCTTTGAATACGAGACTCTTGACCCAGTTGTTCAAAGTATTCACCTCCGCACATAGATTTTAGTGCAATTCAAGTCAAAATAATTTTGAATATTCATTCTCATCTTAATTCAACAATCAACAACAAAAACACATATCTTTTGGTTAATCACCATCTCTTGGTTAAAATACCCATCCCTGGATCATACTTTCTTTGAGGTTAATCACCAATTCTTGGTTAATACCCCTCATTCATTCTTAATCACTATAGTGGCAAATTCATGACCATTAAGCTATGGATAAACTTGACGCCAATAAAACCAGAGTTGCCACCACGCTTTTATTTTTTTCTAAAGGAAAAGGGAAAAAGTACGAACAAAACCCAAAGATAAGAAGTTTTCAAATCAAAACTAATAAAATGTTAGAGATTACAGGTAAGGGGGTTGGTTACACAAAGGGAAGGTATTAGCACCCAAAGTGTCCTAGGTACTCCTAGGGAGCCCTTTTTTGTGTGCAAGTGTTTTGGTCAAAAACTGTTTGATAAAGTTATAGAGTGAGGGGATGAGAAAAGAATTTATTAATTATACTTTTGTGTTTGACAAGACCTTCGGTCTTATGCCTACGTACAAACATAAAAATGAGGGATCAAAACCCTGTGGTTCGTGGTAAAAATTTCAAAGAAGTTGATGAATTGATTTTATCAAAGGTTTTGAAAGAAAAGGAACAAAATGGCCAAAAGGTTTGAATGAGGTTATTAGTTCTTTTTGTCTTTTGAAATTGGGGTCAATATAATTAAGTTTATTCACAAGTTTGATTTAAGAAAAAGTTTGAAAATTCATTGGCATAAGGCCAAAGTTTCTACTCATTAAAACATGTCTAAGTTGAAAACACAATCAAAGAAGGTTTTCAAAAAGAGGGGGAGATTTCGAAATTAAATAAGTGGGAGGAGATAAAGGTACTATCCTAGACAAAAATTAAAAGTTAAGAGCTGAAAAGATCTGACCAATGGGATGCAATCCACACGACAAGAATGTCAGATAGAAACCCATTTCCTTTGGACTCTTGAGCAAGTAAATAAGCATAAGCAAGCATCCAAACAAATCATATGAAGACCAAGGCTTCAAATAAAATAGCCATAGCATCCAAGCAAGCACTCCAAATGCTAGTAGTCTTCAATGTCTTCCAATGTATCAGATGAAAATATTCCTTGGAAAATTCTCAAAAAACAATCATCAGACATCAATCACAAAACTAAAATAACTGATTAAACAAAGAGACCGCCTAACAGATGAACCAATGGCACTTCAAGGTTTGCATCAGATGAAAAGCACAGGCAAGGATAGTTCAATCTTAAATAGTGGCATTGGCCAAGTCCTCAAAGCATATTGAGGTTGCCTATTCTAAGTCCAAAAGTTCAGATCAAGTCCAATAGTCCACGAAGATATTTTTTTATGGTTTTTTTTATTATTAGGTATTTTAAGGTCCTAAGACCACACATATAACAAAATCACAAGCACACAATATACACAATCATAAGATATGACTCAAGTGAGCAAAGTGAAAAGGACTGAAACATAAACAAATTTCATGAAATTTAAATGGCAGTAAACGATAAAGGTACTGAAATTTAAATGGCAGTAAACGATAAAGGTACTGAAATTTAAATTTCATTTAGTAAATGACTCAAGTGAGCAAAGTGAAAAGGACTGAAACATAAACAAATTGCATGAAATTTAAATGGCAATAAACGATAAAGGTACTGAAATTTAAATTTCATTTAGTAGAGTTAGTGAAGAGTTTTAATTGTTTAAGTCATTCTTTGGATAACACTCAACCATCCATTTACAAGTATGAATACATGAACCAAGACATCATCCATGAGAAGAGCTCCAACTTGGATAAACCAACAAGTATGCCATTAGCTCTCATGAATGGAAAAGGTCAAGTTCTCACACAATGCCATGAAGAATGGGAGTCATAAGATATGACTCAAGTGAGCAAAGTGAAAAGGACTGAAACATAAACAAATTGCATGAAATTTAAATGGCAGTAAATGATAAAGGTACTGAAATTTAAATTTCATTTAGTAAATGACTTGAAAGTAAAACAATATTAATAAGAAGTTAGTGAAGAGTTTTATCTGTTTAAGTCATTCTTTGGAGAATACTCAACCATCCATTCACAAGTATGAATACATGAACCAAGACATCATCCATGAGAAGGGCTCCAACTTGCATAAATCAACAAGTATGTCATTAGCTCTCATGAATGGAAAAAGGTCAAGTTCTCACACAATGCCATGAAGAATGGGAGACTTACAATCTCACTTACAAGAATGTTATGCCTTTTGGGACAGATTTAACTCTATGTTAAGCAATCGTAATTGGACTTATGTAGAAGTTACAACTATCTCAGGCTGGGCAATAAAGATATTGGTGGTAATGCATGTTAGAGACTTGGTACAAAGAACCAAGCTCCTAAAACATACCACACACAAAAATAAAATGGGAGGGACCTATCTCAGTCAGACTCATGTTTATTCATCTGACACAAGGTCATTGATGAATCAACTAGCATTTGACTTGTAGAGAATTCATTGGTCAATGATGGATTGGGGAAGAATAAGGATGAAGATGAAGAGGGGAGTGTAAATAGAAACCCAAATTGATCATAGGAGAAATTTCATCTGATCAATACTATCCATTCATTTTGGAGGATGAAATGTACATTTCATCAACCCCCTAAATCCAATAGTACTGATCAAATGGAAGTTCAAATCAACCATGATCAAGGCCAAACAGAAAGTCAAACATCACAAAGTCAAACCAATGACTAAATAATATTTTTAAACAATTAGACAATTAAAAATCAATTTAAAAAAGAAGTAAAATGCATTTTTCAAAAGTAAATACCTTAAATCCCTTCAAATCACCAAATAAATGGCCAAGGGATTTATCCTTGGTCAAACAAGGTCAAAGGACCTTAGACAAAAATTTTGAGAATTTTTGGAAAGTCAGAAGTATTTTAAAATATTTAAAAACAAGTCCAAAATCAATGAATTCACAAAAAATGTCAAAATTAATCCAAAAAATGATTTTAATTCAAAATATGGAAGAAGAAAATATTTAAAGATTTTTAGTGAAAGTCCCATATTTTTTGGATTAAAAATGAGTTTAATACGGATTAATAAAAATAGAAGTAATTAAAATAAAATCAGAATACTAAAAATAAATGGAAAAAACAAGGCCATCAGATGTCCCTCATTAATTCAGGTGGCAGATCTAATAGCCACGCATGTGGTGTCCGCCATACAACCAAGTCAACACGCTGGAACAAAGGTAATGCGAAACAAAGGCTAAGATTAAAACGTGGAGAGATGATTTGATGGATAAGACCTTGCCACCATAGCACCAGAGCTAGGGCTCCGGTCATCTTCTTCGGTGGACCTCACCGGACTGGTCCACCATCAACCTTCACCAAAATGAAAAATGCATACACTAATTTGAAGAGAAAATTGTCAGGATTCCAAATCTTCCCTCAAAACTCTCCAATTCTATGTATATTGAAAGATACATGGAATTGAAAATTGAGGAGTATGAACCGAGTTGCTTCGATTTAACCTCAAAGCAACTCAATCTTGGTACCTACATTGGTAGGTCTTCAGACAACTAAAGAACAAGCAAAATAGTGGAGAATTGAGGGAGAATAAAAGAAGAGAAAAATCAGAAAATTTACCTTCTGTTTGCTTCAATTGAGCTTGATCTTGCTTCCAATTTACCTTGGCTCGACTCTAACAACTTGCAGAAGGTGAAATGGATGATAGAAAGGCTTGGATTCTTAGAGTTTCACTTCCAAAGCATAAAGAGAATTGAAACTCGATTTCAAGGTAAATCCTCAAGTTTATCCTTTAATGAAGGTTAGGGAAGAAGAAGGTTAAAGCTTGGGAAAGAGGGATCCCATTCTGAGCCCAAGGGACATGTATATATAGCCCACACATTCCTTTTCAGACCATTTGAAATTTTACCAAAAAAAGCAATGCAATGGTGCATGCTTGAATGGGTGTATGCTAGGCCCAGAGAGTGATTGAAATGAGTCCAAAATTATGCACATGTGATGCTAAAAGCAATTCATGAGGCCATGCAATGTAGAATGAAAATTGGTCATGAAAATTCTCCAAATGGGGCCATGCATTGCACTCATGCGCATGTCACTCAAACATGCTCCAAATGCCATGATATTGGACTCTTTGGAAATGCCATGATATAGATGATGTGAATGTTATTGTTCCAGTGTTTAAAACCCCAGAGCGGGTAGTGATTCAGTTTGACAACAATAACAATAACAACGTCAATAGATCGGTATCTCCGTTAGTGATACGGTTAGCGGGCCCTGTCCTGTATACATCCGATAGAGTTGTTCCATACCAATATAATGCAACAATGGCGGAGAATGGTCAACAGGTTTTGTTGCCTACGACCAATTCGGTTGTGAACATTGTTGATGATACGAAGGTGACCTGTAGCGGTCATGTTTTTGGACCCGTTTTTCCGAAGGAGGTGATGGACGATGTGTCTGTTGGTAAGAAGGTTGATGTACCCGCAGTGAATCCGGTTAGTGCTCCAATGGGTCAATCTGGTGAATCTAGAAATCTGAAGCCTAGCGATGATGATGAGGTACTGAGATTGATCAAGAAAAGTGAATTCAATGTGGTAGAGCAGCTGCTCCGAACTCCGTCGAAGATTTCAGTGTTGTCTCTGCTTATGAATTATGAAGCACACAGAGAAGCACTACAAAGAGTGTTGGAGAAAGCCTATGTGGAGCATGATGTGACTGTGGATCAATTTGACCATATTATGTCTAACATCACTTCCTACAACAATCTAAGTTTTTGTGATGAAGAGCTTCCCGAGGAAGGCAGAAATCACAATCTGGCACTGCATATATCAATGAGTTGTGAGGAGGATGCATTGTCAAATGTGTTGATTGATACCGGTTCTTCTTTAAATGTACTCCCCAAATCAACTTTGTCAAGGTTGACGTATCAAGGCTCCCCTATGAGGTATAATGGTGTGATTGTCAAAGCATTTGATGGTTCTTGCAAGACCGTCATAGGAGAAGTGGACCTTCTAGTGAAGATAGGTCCGAGTGATTTCCAGATTACTTTCTAAGTAATGGACATCCGCCAGGCCTATAGCTTCTTATTGGGAAGGCCATGGATACATGAGGCTGGAGCTGTGACATCCACTTTGCACCAGAAGTTGAAATTTGTGAAGAATGGAAAGCTTGTCATTGTTGGTGGAGAGAAAGCACTCTTAGTCAGTCACCTGTCGTCTTTTTCATATGTGGAAGCTAAGGAAGAGGTTGGAACTCCGTCCAAGCCTTATCTATTGCTAAAGTGATGAAAACTGGGGCACCCATGTCCTCTTTCAAAGACGCTCAAAAAATTGTTGAAGATGGCAGTTCAGATCAGTGGGGCCGTATGATAGAGGTCGCCGAGAACAAGAGTATAGCTGGTTTGGGATTCCAGCGAGGGACGTCTCATGCTAGAGCTGAAGATGTAAAACCTGATTTCCGTAGCGGAGGGTTCATCCATGGTATTGAACAACACTCAACTGTCATGATCGAGGGTGATGAAGATGAAGACTGCGCCAATTTTGTGACGCATGGAAATGCTTGCAACAATTGGATCGCTCTTGATGTTCCTATTATCGTACATCGCTCTAAGTAATTTGTTTTTATCATTTTTAGAAAAAATCCTTCTCCTATGCCTAAGGGAGAAGTGAACATTGTTGGGCATATTTCAAATTAATCATCAATAAAATGCAATTTTATTCATCCACATCTATGATGTTTTATTTTTACTTTTTGCTTTTCTGAAAATGGCAATCACAAAAAAACGCATAAATAAATAATAATTGTCCATTTGCATAATATTTGGTCACAATTCACTTCTCTAAAATCAAAATATCAAATCATTATGCAGGTTGGTTTTTAATCCCATTGAATACAATGATCCTACACCTTCTCCAAACTTTGAATTCCCTGTGTTTGAGACTGAGGAAGAAAGTGATGAAGAAGTGTTTGATAAATTGTCTCGTCTACTTGAGCACGAGGAAAAACCCATTCAGACATTCGAAGAGCAGACTGAGTTAGTCAACGTGGGTTCTGAAGATGATGTGAAGGAAGTCAAAATTAGGTCTCAACTGTGTCCAGAGGTTAAGGAGGGGTTGATTGATCTTCTTCGAGAATATTCAGATGTGTTTGCTTGGTCCTATCAAGACATGCCTGGTTTGGATTCTGCGATTATGGAGTATAGATTATCGTTGAAACCAGAATGCCCGCCAGTCAAGCAGAAGCTGAGGAGGACTCATCCTGATATGGCAGTGAAGATCAAAGAAGAAATGCAGAAGGAGATCAATGTTGTTTTCCTTGTTACTGCTGAATATCCGTAGTGGGTAGCCAATATTGTACCTGTTCCTAAGAAGGATGGAAAAGTCCATATGTGTGTTGATTATAGAGATTTGAACAAAGCTAGTCCGAAAGATGATTTTCCTCTGCCACATATTGACATGTTGGTAGGTAAGACATCTAAATTCAAAGTCTTTTCGTTTATGGATGGATTTTCCGATTACAATCAGATTAAGATGGAACCCGAGGATATGGAGAAGACCACATTCATTACACCCTGGGGAACATTCTGTTATAGAGTGATGCCTTCCGGTTTAAAGAATGCTGGTGCAACATACCAGAGAGATATGACCACTCTTTTTCATGATATGATGCATAAAGAGATTGAAGTCTATGTTGATGATATGATTGCTAAATCAAGTGATGAAGAAAAACATGTCAAGCATTTGTTGAAGTTATTCTAGCGTGTGAGGAAGTACAAATTCCGCTTGAATCCCAATAAGTGCGCATTCGGTGTTAGCTCTGGTAAGTTGTTGGGCTTTATTGTCAGTGAGAAGGGTATTGAAGTTGATCCTGCCAAGGTCAAAGCAATACAAGAGATGCTTGCGCCCGAAACTGAGAAGCAAGTCAGAGGTTTCCTCGACCGCATGAATTACATCTCAATATTTATATCGCATATGACTACCACATGTGCACCTATATTCAAGCTTCTTCGAAAAGATAAGTCTTGTGATTCGATCAAGGATTTCCAAAAAGCTTTTGACAGTATCAAAGAGTATCTGCTTGAACCTCCGATTCTGTCTCCACCTGTTGAAGGAAGACCGTTGATCATGTATTTGACGGTGCTTGAAGAGAGTATGGGTTATATTCTAGGTCAGCAAGACGAAACTGGAAAGAAAGAATATGCTATTTACTACCTCAGTAAGAAATTCACCGACTGTGAGACTCGGTATTCTATGCTTGAAAAGACTTGTTACGCGTCGGCTTGGGCTGCTAAGCGTCTGCGCTAGTATATGTTGAATCATACCACTTGGTTGATATCCAAAATTGATCCAATCAAGTACATTTTTGAGAAGCATGCTTTAACTGGGAGGATTGCCCGTTGACAGATGTTGTTATCCGAGTATGGTATTGAATATCGATCTCAAAAAGCAATCAAGGATAGTGTCTTGGCTGGCCATTTGGCTCACCAACCAATTGAAGATTACCAGTCAGTACAATTTGATTTTCCTGATGAAGAGATCTTGTACCTAAAGATGAAAGATTGCGATGAACCATTGCTTGAAGAAGGGCCAAAACCTAGTTCTCGTTGGGGCATGATATTTGATGGAGTTGTTAATCAATATGGTAATGGCATTATGGAAGTGATTATTACTCCTCAAGGAACTCATTTTCCATTTACAGCTAGATTAACTTTCAAGTGTACAAATAATATGGCTGAGTATGAAGCTTGCATTATGGGGCTTGAAGAGGCCATTGATCTCAGAATCAAGTATTTGGACGTCTATGGAGATTCGGCTTTGGTCGTGAATCAGATCAAAGGTGAATGGGAGATGAGTCAACCTAGTTTGATACCATATAGAGACTATGTGAGGAGGATTTCAACTTTCTTTACAAAGTTTGAATTTCATCATATCCCTCGAGATGAAAACTGGATGGCAAATGCTCTTGCAACGTTGGCTTCAATGATTATGGTGAAGTTTTGGAATGAAGATCCCAATTTGATTGTGATGCGTCTTGATAGCCCAGCTCACGTGTTTGTTGTTGAAGAGATCAAAGATGAGAAGCCGTGGTATTTTGATATTAAATGTTTTCTCCAAAGTCAGATTTACCCGTCAGGGGCATCTTTGAAAGATAAGAAGACTTTAAGGAGATTAGCCGACAACTTCTACCTAAATGGTGATGTGCTTTATAAGAGAAACTTCGATATGGTTCTGCTCAAATGCGTGGATAGACACGAAGCAGACCTGTTGATGACTGAAGTCTATGAGGGTTCCTTTGGTACTCATTCCAATGGGCATGCTATGGCAAAGAAGATATTGAGAGCAAGTTACTATTGGCTGACAATGGAATCTGACTGTTGCAAGTTTGTGAAGAAATTCCACAAGTGTCAAATATATGAAGATAAGATTCATATTCCTCCGACACTATTGAATGTCATTTCCTCCCCGTGGCCCTTCTCCATGTGTGGAGTTGATATGATTGGTATGATTGAGCCTAAAGCTTCGAACGGACATCGTTTCATCCTGGTGACTATTGACTACTTCACAAAGTGAGTTGAGGAGGCATCGTATGCAAATGTAACCAAGCAAGTTATTGTGAGGTTTATCAAGAATCGGATTATATGCTGGTATGGTGTGCCAAGTAAGATCATTACTGATAATGGATCTAACTTGAACAATAATATGGTTGAAGCTCTTTGCAAGGACTTCAAGATTGCACATCATAATTCTTCTCCCTACAGACCCAAGATGAATGGGGATGTTGAAGCTGCAAACAAGAAGATCATCTAGAAGATGGTTATAACGTACAACGATTGGCATGAGATGCTCCAGTTTGCTTTGCATGGGTACCGTACATCCATCCGCACTTCAACATGGGCAACTCCTTTCTCACTTGTCTATGGCATGGAAGCGGTGCTACTGGTAGAGGTTGAGATCCCATCATTGCGTGTCTTGATGGAAGCCAAGTTGACAGAAGTTGAATGGTTCCGGACCAGGTATGACCAGCTGAATTTGATTGAAGAGAAGAGGTTAGCTGCCATGTGTCATGGTCAGTTATATCAGCATAGAATGAAGAAAGCATTTGATAATAAGGTCATGCCTCGTGTGTTCAGAGAATGTGACCTTATGCTCAAGAAGATTTTATCTTTCAAACCAGATGCTAGGGGAAAATGGACTCCTAATTATGAAGGCCCATATGTTGTTAAGAGAGCCTTTTCAGGTGGTGCTTTGATTCTTACAACTATGGATGGTGAAGAGTTCACGCGTCCTGTGAATGTTGGTGCAGTCAAGAAATACTTCGCCTAAAAAGAAAAGAACATCTCGCAAAGTTGAAAACCCGAAAGGGTGCTTAGGCAAAAATGGGCGTCTCGGTGGATTGAAAACCTGAAAGGGCGATCCAGGAAAAAGTTAGAGACATAAAATAGAAAAAAATTATCCCGATAAATTGAGTACCCCACCTTGGGGATATTTATGCAAAATATAGGGATTATGGCAAGTAAATACATCTTGCTGATCTTCAGTCTTGAAGACATTCTTGAACATGTCAGTTGGTTCTGATTCGTCACTCTCAACCGAAGCCAAGAGCGTAGTGGATATTGAAGTCGGGAGAAGGATTGGTGATCATTGTATTCAATGTAGCCCTTTTCCATGTAAATTACCATTTTTCAACTTTTGTAAAGATATATGGAGGCCTGTCATTTACAGACTACCATTCTATTAAATAAAGTTGAGCTTTTATCCAATTATTTTTACTCTTATTTATATCTCAGCCAAATAGAATTTAATTTTTATGATGATCATTTTGAAATTGAATTTTTAAATCAAAATCATGTTTTCTTAAATAATAAAAGAAGTTACTTTTTAAGAGCAATCGATTTCATTTAAGGAATATCAACAACGGTCTGAGAACAGGTGAGCCTAAAATGCGAAGCATAACTGGTTTTACCCCAAGCAGTTGGTGTGTGTTACCACAAGAAATTGATAGGGCTTGTTGAAGGCGTAATCAATGAAAGTGCCTTAGAGAGTTAAGGATTATACCACACCAAGGGGAGGTTTGAAAGCCCAAGATAAACAAGAGCTGAGAAAACCACAAGTTACTAGAAGATGCAACCGACAGAAGAATCATGTTTGGTCGAAATCCATTATGTCGACTGAACTGAAGATTGGGACTTAAGAAATTCTTGGTTGTGTCAAACACATAGGATACGGGGTCGACCTAAATACCTGAGCGGGAGAAGTTTGAACTTCAAAATGACTAGCAGTTACAAGGAGAATAAGCGCCAGAATATGGAGCAGTTTGTAGATCGTGTATGGAGCAGTTTGTAGATCGTGTGGCACGACGTCTGTTATTTTTAGAAGTTTTTGCCTGTAGGCAGTTTCTTTAGTTTATTATAAATAGGAGATCTCATAAAGGGCTCAGGGTGTTCACTTTGTACCAAAATCACTTGTAAAAAACTTCTCATTCCCAACGCGAGGAAGGAAGAGTTTTTAAGAGTGCTATGTACGTGAATCACCACATTTATTTCAATGCAACTTCCTTATTTTTCAATTGTTCCCGTTGAACGCTTTATTTTAATTTCATTTACTTTTGAGTTATCATTTTACGTTGTCGTCTATGCTGTCGACACTAATTCTATTACGATAATAGAATTCACCAAAAGCGTGTTCGTCGTGTACGTCTTTTTGTAGTGTTGTCGGTCACGAGTCACCCATAGGCTATAGCATCATTATCATTTCGTGTGGAAAAAACTTGTGCTTGTTCAATACTTTGTCAGAAGTCGTTTCTCACAAAGTTAACTGTCTGTCGAATTGAATAAGTCACCCTGTGGCACTAGCACATGTCTTAGGATCAACTGGTCGATCCTGCAAGTAACCCTTAGTTTTAAGGCCTAGGGAGGACCAGTGGTTGTTTACCAATTTCCATAGTAAACAAAATGGCACACCCAGTGGGACCAATGCTAGTGTAGTTACACAATTGCATGAAACTTAGAAGTGGCAGACTATATAGTAGGCCGCTAGAAACTATGAAAATGTCAAACTCCAATACAGATGAAGTGCCACAAGGGACTTTATCCACTACGGAAACAGTAATCTCACAGGTTGCAACTTTGCCTCCGATGACAAGTGCAACCTCAACGATGTCGACTAGGGGTGCGGTTGGAATATCAATTCCTTTACCTCCACCGGGAGGTTCAGGATCAACGATAACGACGTTCAGACCTTATGTGCCTCGCTTTGGCACCACATATCCTCTTTATGGAATGTTGTATTCCTTAATGCCAGGATATCAGTCGACATCAAGTGCAACATTGTTTTCAGACAATGCTCAAAATAAGAATCCCTCCTTGCAAGGATCAGCGCAAGGGGGCAATGTTCAGAATAGGAATAACACTCAGAATAGAACCATGCCGCTGTCGAACACTTCAATAGTGGTGTTGAGGCAACAAATGGATGATAGTAACCATGAGTTGGTTAATATGTTAACTAACCAAATGAGTACCATTTTTAATCCTGTGATACAGGAATCTGCTAAAACAAATAGGCAGGTGGTTAATCAATTGACACGCTTGTGTAATTTCCTGGGGGCACCGGCTCGACAGGTGGCACAAGGGGTCAGGCAAACCATTCCTGTTCAAGTAGAGATAGGGGCAGCAGAAGATGAGACAGTCCACGAGGGACAAATCCTTAGACCCCAACAAAATCAAGGCGTTGAATCAGGAGTGGCAGGACGTAACCAGATGGTGTTGGTTAACCGACACGAAGATGCTGATCAAATTGTCGATCAACATCGACAAGAAGACTTAGCAGTAGAAAATAATTTGACAACTATTGTCGAAATGATTATGGCTAGGAATGGTATGGGTGCCACATTACAAAGGCCACTATATGCTTCCCCGTTGGCTGAATTTATTCTCCAAACCGAGGAACCTATGGGAATGAAAGTGCCTAAGTACACTAAGTTTGGGGGAGAATCTGGTGAGTCGACAATAGAGCATATCGTCAGATATCTAACAGAGTAAGGAGATTTAGCTCATAATGAGTGTTTGAGAGTAAAAAACTTTCCTTCCTCTCTGACTAAGGTTGCCTTCACATGGTTCACTTCTTTGCCCCCAAGTTCGATTGATTCGTGGGCCAAGTTAGAAAAGAAGTTCCATGAACAGTTTTACGAAGGACACTCCAAAATTAGTTTGGTAGAATTGTCTAGTATTAAGAGAAGGTTTGCTGAGAGTATTGACGATTATCTGAATAGATTCAGATCATTAAAAGCCAGGTGCTTTACGCAAGTACCAGAACATGAACTTGTTCAAATGGCTGCTGAGGGGTTAGATTATTCCATTAGGAAGAAAATAGACCCAACTTTTGTGAAGAGTATGTCACAATTGGCTGATAGAGTTCGACATCTTGAACGGCTAAGGTTAGAAATAGTTAGACACAATAAGGCTAAGAAAGAAAAAGTAGCGTTCGTCGACTATGACGCGACAGATCCAATATATGAGGTTGATTATGCCTCATCGACCGAATTAGAAATTGATGTGGCTGAGTTAAAGCCAGGATCTGCTTATGAGTGTTGATCATTACTTCCTGCGCAAGGGAAAAATCCTGTCGAAAACAATCCAAAATTCCCTTCGAAAACTTATACATTTGATGTGACAAAGTGTGAGGAAATTTTTGATTTGTTAGTTAAAGATGGTCAAATGGTGGTGCCACCTGGTACTAAAATACCACCATTAGAACAAAGACAAAAAAGAGGATTTTGTAAGTATCATAATTATCTCGGTCATAATACCTCTAATTGTTATCTTTTCAGGGATCTGGTTTAGAAAGCGATTCAAGAAGGCAGGCTGAAATTTGCTGGTCGCAGAATAAAGATCGACGCCGACCCTTTCCACCAGGAGGAAGCTCTATTCGTGGAGCCAGTCGAGATCAACATGGTCGAGATCACTGAATATGATCAGGCCGACATGCTAGAGCAAACTGGTGAAAGCCCAGATGTCGACATAGCTGAAGTCTACCCAAGGGCTGACGAAGATTTGGTAGATTTCCTATATCGCTGTAAGAATAAGGGTTCACAAGTTTGCTTATGCCCTAGATGTGGTGCTGTCACCGACAAAGTAGCTGCTAAAATTTTCCAGAAGCTACAACTGGGTAAAAGCAAAAGAAATGGGCTGAACAGAGAGCGCCAGAATGAAAGAGTCCCAAAGAAGGTTGTGGAAAATGCTCAGGGGAGGCCTAGGAGCTTCGTAGCATCGATAAGTGTTCCTAGAGGCACCTGGATTAAGCCTCAGGGAAAACAAGAAACCCCACAAGGGGTTGCTGCTGCGATAGGAGGTCTAGCAATTAACTATAGGCGTGAGTTCAAGTATGAGAAAAGGACTCATGTCTCTGAAAATTATTTGGGGAAGAACCCCATGTCGAGAACTCAATGGAGACGCTTTCAGCGGCGCAAGTAGGCCGAAAGAGAGGCTGCTAGAGGAATAGATGGAAAAGGCATGCCTAGTGGGGCGAATGCTGGAAAGAAAGTTGTTGTGAAGGTCGACACGACAGCAAAAGAACGGATCAGGGAGTATGTCCGTCGACCTACTGAAAAATGTTCTGATGAGGTTACTGATGACTTCGATTCAGAATCTGAAGCAAGCTTGGACATCTTAGTCAACGTGGTGTCAATTCTACCACAAGAATATAATTGTGTGACTGAGGTGGATGAGTCGGTAGATGATGCCGACGCTGAAGAAATGGCTTTACACCAGCCAAGATGCTACTTTGTGTTGAATAATGGTTCTGCTGAGAGCCAAGAAGCAGTTTTTGAAAGGCCCACGATGACTATGAAAAATCATTTAAAACCGTTGTTGATTAGGGCCAAAGTGGAAGGTGTGACTATCAACAAAGTGTTGGTAGATTGTGGCGCCACAGTTAACATCATGCCACACCATATTCTGAGGAAGATTGGCAAGTATGATACTGATGTTAGATCCAACAACGTGGTCTTGTCTGATTACGGGAAAATAAAAAGCACCATGGGTGTGATCATGGTGAATATCACTGTTGGTTTAATAACTAGACCGACATTGTTTATGGTAGTAGATGCCAAGCCAAGTTACAATTTTCTATTCGGCAGAGAGTGGCTCCATGGTGTCGGAGTTGTACCATCTTCAGCACATCAAAGATTGGCGATTTGGAGAGAAGATGGAGTGGTCGAAAATATCGAAGCTGACCAAGGGTACTTCATGGATGACGTGAACAATATCGGCAAGAAGGAATTCGAGAGAAAGCTGGCCAACATTTCTCCTTGTTTTCTAGCTGAGGATGTGTATGCTAATCTGAGTGAAGCTTTTGTTTCTCTAACTTTGCACGAGACTCATGGCTTCATTTGGGATGTGGAACATTTAGATGATCCACCTTATATAGGTATCCGACCGACAGGCTGGGGGGATGTCACTGACGATGACTGAGCTAGAGGCTCTAAAAAGGATTTCGGCATACATTGCCAAGAACAAAATAAAATCGACCCTAGAGGCTGAAGAAAACATGGTTGTCAAAGCCTATGTGTTAAAGAAAGAAGGTAATTTGGCTATTGAGCCAGGGCCTCCAAATAAGCCAGTTTTGGCTAAAGGAAACGTCAACATGCAGCGTTTGGATTGCATTTATGACGATGAACCTTTAGGGTTTGAGAAAGATCCAAAGGTGCCAGAAAAGATGCGACCAAAAGACCCCTTAGAAGAAGTCGACCTTGGCGAAAATGGCGACAAAAGGCCAACATACATCCGCGCTAACATCGACAAAGAGTTAAAATCTGAGGTAATATCTTTATTTAAAGAATTTAAGGATTGTTTTGCTTGGGATTATAACAAAATGCCTAGTTTAAGTAGGGATTTGGTAGAGTTAAAACTACCAATAAAAGCTGGAAGAAAGCCAGTAAAGCAGACGCCTAGGTGTTTCGCACCAGAGATCATGGCAAAGATGAAAGCTGATATAGAAAGGCTCCTCAAAAGCAAGTTTATACAAACTACAAGGTATGTTGAATGGTTGGCCAATATTGTGCTAGTAATTAAGAAAAATGGGTCTTTAAGAGTATGTATTGACTTTAGAGATCTAAATGCTGCTACCCCCAAAGATGAGTATGCCCATAGCAGAAATGCTGGTCGATTCTGCCACTGGTTTTGAATATTTAAGTATGTTAGATGGTTATTCTGGATATAACCAAATATTTATTGCAGAAGAAGATGTGCTGAAGACGACGTTTCGATGCCCATGAGCCTTAGGTACATATGAGTGGGTTGTCATGCCATTCGGCCTGAAAAATGCCGGAGCGACATATCAGAGGGTAATGAACTCAATGTTCCAAGATTTTATTGAAGATTTCATGCAAGTATACATTGATGATATTGTGATAAAATCAAATGGTCGACTTACTCATGTCGAACATCTCCGAAAGGCCTTTTTAAGGATGAGGAAATGTGGATTGAAAATGAATCCATTAAAGTGTGCTTTTTGTGTGCAGGCGGGTGATTTCCTTGGCTTTGTGGTGCATAAAAAAGGTATTGAAGTAAACCAAAGCAAAACAAAAGCCATTATGGACATCAAGCCTCCGTCGACCAAAAAGGAACCGCAATCTTTGTTGGGCAAGATAAATTTTCTTAGAAGATTTATATCAAATTTAAATGGTAAAACTAAAGTCTTTTCACCACTCCTTCGACTGAAGAATGAGGACTTTAAGTGGCAAGAAGAGCACAAAGAGGCTTTCGATAAAATTAAAGAATATTTGACTAAGCCTCCAGTACTAGCCCCTCCTGTTAGGAATAGGCCAATGAGGTTGTATATTGCAGCTTCAGAATCGACTATAGGAAGTATGTTATTCCAAGAGGATGAAAAATGTGTCGAAAGACCTGTGTATTACCTTAGTCAAATGCTTAATGATCCTGAAACTAGGTATAGTGATATAGAAAAACTATGTCTATGCCTGTATTTTTCTTGTATGAAATTAAAGCAATATATTAAGTTTGTTGATGTGTATGTATCTTCTCACTTTGATATTATTAAGCACATGTTGTCTAAACCAGTTTTGCATAGTCGAATTGGTAAATGGGCTTTAGCGTTAACTGAGTATTCTCTGACGTACGTGCCTTTAAAAGCGATGAAAGGGCAAGTGGTGACAGATTTCCTTGTCAACCATTCAATGGTCGAAATGGCTCAAAATTATGTAGACATAGTGCCATGGAGATTATACTTCGACGGTTCAAGGCATAAGAACGGATCTGGGATAAGGGGAGTCATAATTTCTCCAGATGGAATTCCAGCAGAGTTCAAATACAGAATTGAAGGAGTATGCACAAACAATAAAGCAGAATATGAATCGTTGATCACAGGACTTGAAC
The DNA here is from genome assembly GCF_024323335.1 of Lathyrus oleraceus. Classification (NCBI taxonomy): domain Eukaryota; kingdom Viridiplantae; phylum Streptophyta; class Magnoliopsida; order Fabales; family Fabaceae; genus Lathyrus; species Lathyrus oleraceus. Next base: position 401,531,454 of record NC_066585.1, on the reverse strand, counting down.
TTCTGCTAGAATTGGGGGCAAGGAATGTCGAAATTATGGGAGACTCTGAGTTAGTAATTAAGCATGTATCAAAAGAATACAGGTGTGTCAAAGAAAATTTAATCATGTATTTTGTGATTACCATCAGATTACTCAAGAGGTTTGAGCAAGTAAGCCTCCAGCATATACCACGGAAAGAGAACCAGAGAGCAAACGATTTGGCGCAGGAAGCTTCAGGGTACAAAGCGTCGAAAGACCAGGATGAAGAAGAGGTCCAAGTAAGAGAGAAGGTACGAGCGACATTGTTATCACCATCAGATTTGTCGATTATAAAGTTGGGAGTTGTATATAGATATCATTTTGAAATTCTGACCGTCGACGACGAGGGAGAAAGTGATTGGCGTAAACCGTTAGTCGATTGTTTGCGTAATCCTATAGGGTCGATAGATCGAAAGGTGAAACATAGGGCCCTTAGCTATGTCCTGGTGAATGATGAATTGTTCAAAAAGACAGCTGGAGGAGTTTTGCTAAAATGCCTGGGAGAAAGTGAGGCGTATGTGACTGTGTCTAGTGTACATAGTGGAGCGTGTGGGGCGCATCAAGCGGGACTGAAGATGAAATGGCTTTTGATGCGCTCAGAAGTTTATTGGCCTTCAATGTTGAAAGATTGCATTGAATTTGCTAAAAGCTATCAGGAATGCCAATTGCATGGGGGCATACAACATGTGTCTGCAAGCGAGTTGCATACAATTGTGAAGCGCTGGCCTTTTCGAGGGTGGGCATTGGATGTGATTGGAGAAATAAAACCAACTTCGTCGAAACAACAAAGGTATGTTTTGGTCGGTATCGACTATTTCACAAAATGGGTCGAAGCCGTAGCATTGACAGACGTAGATCAAGAGGCTGTGATAAACTTTGTCCAAAGTCACATCATCTGCAGGTTTGGTATCCCAAAAACAATTACAACCGACCAAGGGTCAGTCTTTACCGGTCGAAAAGTGCAAGATTTTACAAAAGAGATGGGAATTAAATTATTGACTTCTACCCCATATTACGCACAGGCAAATAGCCAAGTCGAAGTGGCCAATAAAGTGATTATTAGCCTAATAAAGAAACATGTAGGCAAGAAGCCAAGAAATTGGCATAAGACGTTAGATCAAGCTTTGTGGGCATGTCGAACGTCGCCAAAAGAAGCAACCGGAACAATTCCATTTTGACTGGTATATGGGTACGATGCAGTGTTACCAGTAGAGATTTAGGTTCATGCAGTCAGAATCCAGAGGCAATACGAAATACCTTCTGAAGATTATTGGAGCATGACGGCAGACGAATTGGTCGATTTAGATGAGGAGAGAATGTTAGCCTTGGATTCACTACAAAGGTAGAAAGAAAAAGTCGCCAGAGCCTATAATAAGAAGGTGAAAGGCAAAATGTTCGCTGTCGACGATTTAGTTTGGAGAGTGATCTTGCCTATGGAGAGAAATGATAGAGTTTTGGGTAAATGGTCCCCAAATTGGGAAGGACCGTTTAAGGTTTTGCAGGTTTTCTCTAATAACGCCTACGAGGTCGAAAAGTTGGCACCAGATAGGTGAATCTTGAGGGTAAATGGGAAATACTTAAAAAAGTATAGGCCTCTCCTTCAAGAGGTCAAGATTTTGACAGACTAAATGGCTGTCGAATAAACTAGGTTGGAGAAAACTATGTTTGAAACCAACTATAAAGGCACAGAAAATTAAATGTACACAGTGCTGAAAAATAAAATAATGGCATAAAAATTGGCAAAAAAGCCATTGTTCAAATATTACATAAAAATAAAATCGGTCAAAGTTGACCGAATCTAGATTGAAATGATTGAAGCTCAAGGTTGTAGTGGATAGACGTAGGTTCCAAGTTGTCGGCCTAGACTTTAAGTTGTTCAAGCTTCTTTTCAACGTTGGAAAGTTCTTCAGCTACAACCAAGGCATCGTTGGTGGTCTGCTCCACAGTGTCTTGGGCAGGCTTTATAACCTTGTCGACAATACACGAACCCTCCTCAGTAATTGACTCCAACTCACTGTCCAAAGCAGCAATTTGACGCCGAAGGTCATCAATTTGCTGGCGTATCTCAGCAGCTCTTGTTTGTTTGGAGGCCAATTCCTTTTTCTTCTCCTCAATCGTCCCCAGAATTTTGGTGACCTCTTTGTCGGCCTTCATCACCAGCTCCCATTTCTCCTTCACAAAGGCCTCAGTATTTACAATCTGGTGTTTATTTTCCCTAACGTTGTCAAGATGATGCAGCATGGGAACCAGAAGTTTTTCTAAAGTGGCCATTGCACACTTAGCATACTCTGAAAGTTGAAGTTCTTTGAGTTGGGCAAGCACATGCAAGATTTTTGGGCCACAGCAGGTTCACTCATGAGCACATGGGGGATATCTGGATTCAAGGCGTGAAAACGAACCTTGTCCATTAGAGCTTTGATCTTTGTCGCTTCAGAACCCATCTTACCAGAATGGTGAAGCTGCTCAGAATCTGAAGAAGCATCACATGATCTTACTAGGCTGCGAAGCCTAGCAATTACTTCTAGAGCAGAAGGCTTTATTGCCAGCCCCTGGGAAGATGAAGGAGAAGTAGTTGATAGAGGATTAGTTTGAGAAGGCTGGTTTTTTGTGATGCCAACATCCCCTGGTCCCCTTGAATCCTGCAAAGGCAAGGAAGCTGAAGAAAGACTAGAGTCAGAACTAGTCGAACTGGAATCCGTGTGCGTTGCAGGGCTAGTGACTGAATTAGAGTCACTATCACTAATCTGGATAGGGAAGCCAATGAACTCACCAGCAGTGTCGACAGAGGGTGCTTGGTGAGATGGAGAAGAAGCTGGCGACGAGGGAGTATAGTCGGCGACATGGTGAGATGGTTCACCAGAAGCATCAGCCTGTTGTAAGAGAAAAATATGTTTTGTAAGAAAAGTCTAGTAATTCAAGGGAAAAGATAGTACAACAAGTGATTACCTGTGTCGGTGTAGGGAGAACGACATCCGAATTTTCTCCCTCCAAGACAGCAGCAGCAGGGGTGCTGGTAGACTTCGAAGCCCCCACAGCTGGATCAGGGACTTTATTAAGGATAGACATGTCGACCACAATAGTGTCGGCGTCTAGAGAAGGAGCCTCTGGAGTGAGCACTTTGTGGTGTTTCTTCTTCTTGGCTTCACCACTCCTAGAGGGAGAATCATGCTTCTTCCTTTTATGGCCCTGGTGGCCTTTGGATTTGTGGGAGTGTTGAGAAGATGGCTGAGTCGGCTGTGGAGTCGACTGAAGACATGAAGAGAGGTTATAAGCAGATATTCTAGTCAGAAGATCGGACAAGTCGACAAGAAATACCTCAGGTCCTGTGGCAGCAGAACGTTTATGTTTTTTGGATTTCTTGGAGTGAGAAGAGACAGGTGGAACTGTCGAACATGGTTGACCCTGCACATAAGTAAGAAGTTAGAGACCACACATTATTTTCCCTAGAGAAATCACAGGGTTGAGTGAGATTGCCTCATATAGGTGCATACCGAAGAACTGGGTTTTTTCAAAACTTGGGCAATAGGTTGCTCATCATCATTAGAGGACTTCTCAGGAGCAACCTGCAAGAAGGGAAGTGGCAGTTAAGAATAAATACCAAAGTAAAAGAAAAATGGAAAATCAGCCAAAGTTGAACCTGATTCTCTTGTGTCGAAAGGATAGGTTCATTGGCAGAAACGTGATCCACAGGGTCTATGGGGGTTGCTGTAAAGAAACATAGAAAATCCAGTAAGCGATGAAATCCAAATAAAAGGATGTGTTAGCTTTCCAGAAAAGTGTTACCTTCTTTGATGCAGAAGAAGGCTGGTTGAAAGGGGATGGAATGGAGCTTTGGTTGGTTTTCCCAAAGGGCCTCAATATCTTCTTGGATCATACTCCAGGGTTGATCACAAAGGATATTTGTGAGTATGTTGAGATAAGAATACAGGAACTTGGGGATAAAATGACAAAGGCCAAATTGTCTGGCTACCAAGTTGGGTTGGTAAGCAACTAGGCCAGGGTTGGTGCCGGAGGTTACAACCGATAGAAATTGGGGGACCAAAAAACATCTCCAGATAACGAAGGTTTCATTTTTATGCTCATCTTCAGTCGAAGGAAAATCCCTGGTGAGCCATTTAGGACCTTCAGTCCGACTACTGAAAGGAGCCATAGAAGGGTGAAAGTCGGCGCGAGTCAACATGATGGTAAACAAGAGGTGAAATACCTTGACGTCAGGAAAGGTTTTGTCGATGGGTGTCAAAGGGATCAGTCGCTTCCAAAAAAGGTGACGTTCTTCTGGGGGACACGCAACCCTTCTCATCCCATAGGATGATATGTCTTTAGAAAAAGTGGCATTAAGCCACAATTGTAGGAACCAAAAAGGGCCGTGGACCAAAACATTCTTCTTCTTTGAGTTCTCAGGGTCAAAGAGTTTGATTTGGCAGACAACTTCAGATAGAGATTCATAAAGAGAGGCCAGTATTAATTGGCCCATAGCGATGTCACGCTCTTGGTGTAGCTGGGTTGCAGAAGAGAAAAATGTTTGGCTATCTACATTGATCTAGAGCAAAACACAAAGCGAGATAGCCAAAGAGTCAGAAAGGCCACATGTTCTTCAATGGTCACAGGGCCTGAAGATGTGGCATGATGATCAATAAAATTATTATATGTCGGTTTGCGAGAGTCACCAACGTCAAACCTTAGAGATATTGGTGCTACGGCTTCACAGTCGAAGACTTCGCAGGTTGGTTTTAAGCCTGTAATGGCAGCAATATCCAAGAGTGTCGGCGTAATCATGCCACACTTTGTATGAAAAGAATTGGTCGAACTATCCCAAAATTGGAGGGCAGCCAATAACATGCCACAAGATTGAGGGGGGCCACAACGGGCAATTTGCAGAAGGGTATAGATACATATCCATTTCCAGTGGTCGATTTTCTCTATTTCTAAGCGATTTATCCAGGCACAAAACTTAGGACAGTTCTTGGGAGGAGCAGTCCTAAAACTCCTTTCGACATAACGGAGGGAGAAAGGTTTTTGGGAAGAAACCAAAGGTTCAGAGAGATGACTGGTGGGGAAAAATGAATTTGTCTTGGTTATCGCAGGACGACGATTTTCTAGAAGTGGACCTAAGAATGCTAAAGGTTTGTCAGCCAGAGAGAAAGGGATTAATACTTGGGAACGCCAGATTTTGGCTTTCTCTTCAGCAAATGGAGGTTCAGGAACGTATTCCTTGCCATCAATGGTGAGTGGTTGTGTGAGCTTCGCAGCGGAGGGAAGTGTTTTGCTTTTGCTTGAGCTAGCCATGGAAGAAGTTGAAGGTTTGGAGAAGAAAGGTTGTTTTCGTTTACTAAAACAGAGTGTAGGTTGTTTTCGTTTACTGAAGCAAAGGGAGAAAAAAGGAAAGAAGAAGAAGAAACAAGGGTTTTATAAGAGTTAAATCCTAAGAAAAGGAAGAGGGAACGCTTGATTTTCCTTTTTTTTTGACACATGTACTCATGTTCCCACGTCTGCAGACACGTGGAGGCGAAGAGGTAGTTATGGTGGTAAACATGTTTCCATCATAAAGACATGAAGTGATAGAGATGTGATTTTGTGTGTCTCGAGGAAAAAGGAGAGGTTTGTCATGATTAAATGACGTCAATAGCATGGGACAAACAGGTGTGCCACTAAGTAGAAGTGGAAGCGGTAAAGAACAAGTCGACATCTCAAAGATGCCATTGTCTCACAAAAAGTCGACAATCGAAAATGGCATATCTGGGGGGCATTTTGTTACCACAAGAAATTGATAGGGCATGTTGAAGGCGTAATCAATGAAAGTGCCTTAGAGAGTTAAGGATTATACCCCACCAAGGGGAGGTTTGAAAGCCCAAGATAAACAAGAGTTGAGAAAACCGCAAGTTACTGGGAAATGCAACCGACAGAAGAATCATGTTTGGTCGAAATCCATTCTGTCGATTGAACTGAAGATTGGGACTTAAGAAATTCTTGGTTGTGTCAAACACATAGGAGATGGGGTCGACCTAAATACCTGAGCGGGAGAAGTTTGAACTTCAAAATGACTAGCAGTTACAAGGAGAATAAGCGCCAGAATATGGAGCAGTTTGTAGATCGTGTATGGAGCAGTTTGTAGATCGTGTGGCACGACGTCTATTATTTTTAGAAGTTTTTGCCTATAGGCAGTTTATTTAGTTTATTATAAATAGGAGATCCCACAAAGGGCTCAGGGTGTTCACTTTGTACCAAAACACTTGTAAAAAACTTCTCATTCCCAGCGCGAGGAAGGAAGAGTTTTTAAGAGTGCTATGTACGTGAATCACCATATTTATTTCAATGCAACTTCCTTATTTTTCAATTGTTCCCGTTCAACACTTTATTTTAATTTCATTTGCTTTTGAGTTATCATTTTACGTTGTCGTCTACGCTGTCGACACTAATTCTATTACGATAATAGAATTCACCAAAAGCGTGTTCGTCGTGTACGTCTTTTGAAGGTTGTAGTGCTGTCGGTCACGAGTCACCCATAGGCTATAGCATCATTATCATTTCGAGTGGAAAAAACCTGTGCTTGTTCAATACTTTGTCAGAAGCCATTTCTCACAAAGTTATCTGTCTTTCGAATTGAATAAGTCACCCTGTCACACTAGCACATGTCTTAGGATCAACTGGTCGATCCTGCAAGTAATCCTTAGTTTTAAGGCTTAGGGAGGACCAGCGGTTGTTTACCAATTTCCAAAATAAACAGTGTGATCTCTGTTTCCTCCCCAACAACATTTCAGCATCTCCAGCCTAGTTTTGTTGGTTCCCCCACCTGAGTTTGTAATTGCCTTCCTTGATTTGTAGGTGCATTTTCTCAGCAGTTTGCATAGATCTAGCACAACATTTTGTTTCCCCTCAAGTCTCCAGCAGATTCCAGTTCAGCATTGATTCTTGAGCAGTGTATGATCCTCTATAAGGTTGTCTCCCATTTGATATGGTGTTGACCTAAAATTCCCCGTAGAGTTGATGGTGCAGATCCTCGACAAATCTTTTCCTTTGCCCCAACCAGGGTTGAACCTTTGGGACGAATGATTCACGTTCATCCTTTACCTCTCTTTCTCAAGTTGTTTCCTCTTGTTGAGATTGGCCGAGTTGTTGTATTGATGACTTAGATCGGCGATGTTTGTATCCTCTATGATCATTTTGTCAGCACAATCATTATATATACATATACATATACATATACATATATTATTACATTGCATTTTGTGATTCATTACTTCTCTGATCCTCTGCTATGGTGGTATCCTTCCCCCGCGCACAGTTTCAGTGTGTTTGTCCTCTTTCGATTGTAGAGTGTCAGCCCCTTAAGCAAAAAAATTAACCTTCCTCATTCCCCACTGAGCTATTTCCTCGTGGATGATTATTATTTCAGCTTCCTCCCTAGTTGATTATCTGGATGGAACCATTCCCCCTGAGTTATATCCTCATTGGGTTGAGTCTTTGATTGACCTTTTCTTTCTAGATCTTGCCTAGATAGATGCTTTTGGGTCCCCTAAGAGTCTGTTACCAAGTAACTGGTAATATTCTTCTCAATGTGTGAGCACTTTACTTTTGCCTAATACCCGGTAAAAGTAATCTATTTCCTTTTCCTCCCCAGCGGATTCGTTTTCACGTTTCCCCAGGAAGTCTATCCTTGATATGCTCATCTTAACCGATGACAAATATTTTCTTCCCCTGCTTTGAGTCTATCCTTGATATGTTCATCTTAACCGATGACAAATATTCTCGCTTTGGTATTCTACCCAGTAAAAGGTAGTTGTAATCCCTATTTTTCCCAGAGGTTTAATCCTTGATATGCTCATCTTAACCGATGACGGGTTTCCTCCTCTTTGCGGTCTTCTGCCCAGTAACTGGTAATTGTAAATCCCACTTTCTCCTTTGCTGAGTCTATCCTTGATATGTTCATCTTGACCGGTGACAAATATTCTCTTTTTTTGGTATTCTATCCAGTAACGGATAAATATAATTCCTATTTCTCCCATCTGAGTCTATCCTTGATATGTTCATTGTAACCGGTGACGGATATTCTCTTTTTGGTGTTCTATCCAGTAACTAATAGATGTAATTCCTACTTTCCCCCGGTAGTCTATCCTTGATATGTTCATCTTAACTGATGACATATATTCTTCCCTTTGAGTTTATCCTTGATATGTTCACTTTAATCAGTGACAGATATTCTCTCTCTTTGGTCTTCTACCAAGTAGTCGGTAGTTGTAAACCCTATTTGGCTTTTCCCCAGCAGGTTATTCTTACCCAGTAACTGGTAATGAATACACCTCCGGGTTGCCCTCAGCGAGTCATCTTTGATATGTTTACCCTAACCAGTAACGGATGTCCTCTCTGATAGATTTTGTTATCTCCTTACTCAGTAACCGGTAGTAGATAATATACTTCTAATACTCCTGTGTTGAAGTTCTTTTCTTCCCCAGTTGAGTTTGAGTGCGTATTTCCTCAGTGAAATCTCAGTCCCCTGTTTGGATCGAGTATTTTAGTTTTGTCCTGATTTACCTGTTTCCCCTGTAGATTTTCCCTTTTTTCCGGCTGAGTCTTTCCATTGATTTATTTTCATGGAATCCCTCGTGTCCCGCAGCAGTTTTAAGTCGTAGCCTGGCATACGCTCAACTCTTTATCCCCCAGAATCTCTGTCTCTCCAGTGAGTTTTCCATATGGAAAGTATTGTGCTCCTGCGGACTTTCAGTCTCTCCGGATTCTTTTCCTTTGTGGAAACATTTTTCCACATAGATTATTTTTAACATTTCATATCATATGCATCATGAGGTCTCTTAGGGACCAAAATTTGCTTCTATTGTTGTTATTTAAGCCCATTCTACTGAGTCGATACGAAGATTTTAACCTTCATCTCCTCAGCTAGAACGCCCTTAAATAGGGACAGCTGTAAGACCCTAATTTTGACCCTAAGATCCCTCATGCTATCTCATCATATGCATTAGCATTGGGATTACAACCTGGCATCCTTATCACCCCTCATTCATTTGGTTTGCATTAGGAAAGGTCACCAAGCACTTTAGATTGTATCATACTTTTTTTTTCTTTATTTATTAACCAAAATACCAAAAATATGTCAATGGATAGTTTGTTGCTTTTGTAGGTAGTGTGTATGCTCACCTATGCTCCATCAAGATCATATCTAGGGTTTGAGACCCTCAATGTAAGGAGATCAATCAAGAATTGGTTTACTTTGGCTCTAAGTGTCATATATGGATCCCCATGATCTTCACATGTCATTTTGATCAAGAAATCATCAAGAGTTTGAAGTTTGTTTGTCTTGGAAACCCTAGTTCATCTGGGTATCTTGTGTGACTTCTTCAGCAAGTTTCTTTAACAATTGATCAAATATTTCAAGGGATACTTCACATTACATCATCTTATGCATATATGATCCTCCACGAGTCCCAAAAGTCAAGATAATGTCAAGCTAGCAAGTTGGTTCATGGTGGTTGACCAGAGAAAGTCAACTCGTCAAAACTGGGGTTCCCTAGACCCTATCTCCTACACTTTTGTCATATGAAAATGATTCCAATTTAAAAGTTACTCTAAATGACATTCCAAACAACTTTCATGTTTAAGTCAAGAGCTAGTTTTGCTTGTAAAGTCATTTTTTATGGTGAAAGATTATATGTCATTTTGTATAAACCATAGTTTGGAGGTCAACTTCCCAAGGCCATAACTTTCTCAATTTTTATGAGATTAAAACAATTCAAATTGCATGATCAAATTCAATATGTCTACTTAAATTTTTATGTTTGGATTAAGTGCAAGTTCAACTTTAAAATGCATGTGCCAAGAGGAAACATTATAGGTCATTTTGGGCCAATACCATTGAACAAATGATTTTCCTTAACTTCTAAAATGCATAACTCCTCCATGACAAATCCAAATGAGGTAAAGTTTGTGACCAAATTCAAGAGGTTTTAAATAGCTACAACTTTGATGAAGGAACTGTTATCATTTGAAGTCCATAGAAAAAGTTATTCAAGGTGGAAGAAATGAACATTTGACTTGGGACTTAGAAATTTTTCAAATATGTTTGATTTCCCAAACTTCCACCTTAAAATTCATCATGATACAAGCTTCAAATTGTAATGTATTTAACATGAAAGTTGTTCCCCTTGATATAACCTTTCCAAAACATCTAAGATTATCTCATTTGGATCAAAATTGAAGGACTTGCGCATAGGTGTAAGTTAAGGTATCATTTGGATAATTTCAACTTCCACTTTTCATTTACATTTGCATGAGCTTCTAACATGGTTTCAGCATGAAGTACATTGGATTATCGACCAGAATACATCATTTAATGGGCCTAATGCACGCCCATGCATCCATGCAAGGGAGAATTTGAAAAGTTTCCAAATTTGGAAGTGTGCAAATATCATTCACATTGACTATAAATAGAACCCTTGATTATCAGAATTGGGATTCCCTCTTGCCCAAGCTTCGACCCTCTCCTCCCCAAACCCCATTGAAAGGATAATCTTGAAGGTTTCTTGAGAAACTGAGTTTCAATTCTCCTTCTGTTTTAGGATTGAAACTCCAAGAGTCCAAGCCTTTTAACCATTCAAATCATCTTCTGCAAGCTTCTAGAGTCAAGCCAAGCCAAATTTGAAGCCATATCAAGGAATTATGAAGCTCCTCGAAGGTGAGATTTCAGCAACTTCTTCTCTTCGATTCTCTCTCAATTCTCCACTATTCTTATTTATTTTTGGTTTACTGAAGTCCTACCAATGTAGGCAACAAGATTGAGTTGCTTTGAGGTTAAATCGAAGCAACTCAGTTCATGATCCTCAAAATTCAACTCCCTGTATCTTTTCATATACTTGGAATGGGACAAAATTGAGGCCAAATTCGAGCTCCTGGGCTTTTTTTGTTCAAATCTATGTCTTGCCTTTTCATTTTGGTGATGGTTGAAGGTGGACCAGTCCGGCGAGGTCCATCGGAGAAGAAGGCCGGAGCTCTGGCTCCGGCGATGTGTTGGCAAGCATCTCAACCACATGATCCTTTTAAATTGTTTTATTCTAGGACGTTGCTTTTGATTACCACACGTGCGTCTCAGTTGACCAAGGCACATGTGGAACGCGCACTGATCACCATCTGATCTGCCACCTCAATTAATGAGGGAGATCAGATGGTCCACTTTTTTTTAAATTTTTAAATATTCCATTTAATTGCTTGTTTTTAATGAATTCATATTAATTTCATTATTGATCCAAAATATACGAGACTTTCACCAAAAAATTTCAAATATTTTTCTATTTCACTTTCTAAATTAAAATTATTTTTTGGATCAATATTGATATTTTTCATGTTTTAATTGTTTTTGTGCATATTTTTTATTGTTTAAAAATACTTATGACTTTTCAAAAATAATGAAATTTATTCTCCAAGGTCCTTTGAACTTGTTTAACCTATGATAAATCTCTTGGCCATTTATTTGGTGTTTTGAAGAGGTTTTAGGTTTTTGGTAAAAAATAATTTAATTTAATGCATTTTAATTTGGTTTTTTAATTGTTTAATTATGTTGAGCCATTTTTATTGACTTGTGAAGTTTGACTATGTGTTTGGGTCTTGGTCAAGGTTGATTTGACTTTTGTTGGATTAAAATAATTGGATTTAGGGGATTGATAAAATGTACATTTCATCTCCCAAAATGAATGAATGATTTTAATTTGATAAAATTCCTCCCATGACCAATTTATGTTTGTCTCATTTCCCCTCCCTCTTCATCTTCAATCCCATTCTATACCATCCCTCTCATTGACCAATGACATCTCAATATCCTAAGGCTAATTGGTTCATCAATAACTTTGTATTAGATGAACCAATAGCTTTGGTTCATCTCAATATCTCTAACATGCATTAGAACCTAAATTTTTATTGCCCAACCTCAGATAGTTATGACTTCTACATAAATCCAATTATGATTGCTTAACATAGAGCTAAATTTTGAACCTTAAGGCATATCATTCTAGTAAGTGAGGTTGTAAGTCTCCCATCTTTCAAGGTATTGTGTGGAAACTTGGCCTTTTTCCTTCCTTTGGAAGATGTCTTGGGTCAAGGATCCATGTTTGTGAATAGATGATTGAGTGTTCTCCAAAGAATGACTTAATCAATTGAAAAGAAAAATATCACTAACATCTAATCAACTAACATTTGACTAACTTGTATTAATATTGCTTTCATTTTCAAGTCATTTACTTTATGCAATTTAAATTCAAGTCATTTACCATTTATTTGTCATTTACATAGCATTTAAATTATTTATGTTTATGTCATTTTCACTTTGCTCATTTTGAGCCATATATTGTGTTTGTCTATATTTGTTTGGATATTTTGCTTGTGTTTGTGGTCTTAGGACCTTAAAATACTTAATAAACAACAAAATCCCTAAAATATGTTTGTATGGACTGTTGGGTTTGATCCGAGCTTTGGACTTAGAATTAGGCAACATTCCATATGCAAAAGGATGTGGTCGATGCCAACATTTCTGAGACCAAGTTTTTGTGATTTGAGCTTTCATCTAATGCAAGTATTGGGATCCACCTGAGTTCATCTGCTACATGATCTTGATGCAACTGTTATTTTGATATCATGCAACACCTTATTCTGAGCAAAAAAAAATCAAGAAATATTTCATCTGATACATTTGAAGACAAGGAAGACTGATAGCTATGGATTTGTCTGTCTGGATGTGGCCATCTTTATTTGATGCCTTGCTCTTCATATTGCTAATTGCTTGCTTATTATTGCTTGATTCAAAGTCCAAAGGGAAAATGAGTTTTCTATATGACATTCTTATCTGTTGGAGCATCCCATTGATCAGATCTTTTCAACTCTTAACTTTTAATTTTATGATTAGGATTAGTCTCTTCATCTCCTCTCACTTCTTAAACTTCAAAGTCTCTCCCCCCTTTTAAAAAATTTCTTTGCTTGTGATTTCAAAAACTTAGACTTTATTGTAAATTAGAAACTTTGACCTTATGCCATTGCCTTTTTTTAAACTCTTTTCTTAAATCAAACTTGTAAATGAACTTAACCATATTGACTTAAAATTTCAAAAGACAAAAAGAACTAACACCCTTTCAAACTTTTGGGCCTTTTGTGCCTTTTTTAGACTTAAATTTTGATTAAAAGCAATCCACTCATTTTGAAATTAATACCACGAACAATGAGTTTTTGATCCCTCATTTTTATGTTGGTACGTATGCACAAGTCTGAAGGTATTGTCAAACACAAAAATATAATTAATGAATGTTTTTCTCATCCCCACACTCTATTTACTACAAACATATTTTATACCAAAAACACATACACACATAAGAAAGGGCTCCCTAGGAGTACCTAAGACACTTTGGATGCTAACACATTCCCTCTGTGTAACCAACCCCCTTATCTGTAATCTCTTGCATTTTATTAGTTTTGATTTGAAAACTTCTTATCTTTGGGTTTTGTTCGTACTTTTCCCTTTTCCTTTGGAAAAATAAAAGCGCGGTGGCGACTCTGGTTTTATTGACGTTAAGTTTATCCATAGCTTAATGGTCATGAATTTACCGCTACAACTACGACTTAAAAACTGTTGGAGACACGAGGGGATTTCCATGAAAATAAATCAATGGAAAGACTTGGAATAGGGAAAAAGAAATTTGCATGTATCGGGATACCACCAACACAGCAAGAAACTATCCACTAGGGACAAATGGATCCATGCTTAACTGGTAAATGAAGGATAGTCAATCAGGAAAAGTGGATTGGAACAACGCCAAAACACTTAAAATATAATGCTAGGGAAAGGTGTAAATCAGAACGACACTGAAATATCCATATGTTCAAAAGCAAGTTCGATTTCACAAGGAAATACGAATCCAGACTTAACTGGGGTAAGAAAAAAACTTTAACACATGAGTAAAAGAGACATATTTTCACGGTTGGAAAAATGAAAGAGTCGCCACCATCCTTTATTCATTCCTAAGGAATAGGGAAATAATGATAAAATCTAATGACTAAGGGTGAGAGACTAGGTTCGGGAGTCAGTTAAGTAATGATAAAATCTAATGACTAAGGGTGAGAGACTAGGTTCGGGAGTCAGTTAAGTAAGGGGAAGGTGTTAGGCACCCCTTACCTCCATTGTACTCAATGGGATCCTCCTTTAGTTCTAGGATTAGTGTGTTTCTAAGGAACATTTGCTTTAATATTTATTAATCATTTAATTATTTATTTACTTACAAAATTGTTTTATTACTTTTATCAGGGAATCCCTAAGAAATATTTTTTATTATTATACTCGCTAGAGTCTTACAACTTTATGCCTACGTACCCTCAAATATATTGAAGGATCAAAGCCCCGTAGTTCGTCGAATTTTATCCCATGTTATCCCCAAGTTATCCAATGATTATCCCATTAATTACAAAAGAAAAATTATAAAACTTAAATATTATATATTTATATGACATATCCCTTCTCCCAATTTATATCCCTTGATTTATCCTTATCCTAATTTCTATCCCCGATTTATATCCCTTGATTTATCCCTTAAAATTCAAGGATTTTATCCCATATTTATCAACAATTTTTTATCCCAAATTTATATCCCATAATTATCCTAAATTATATTCCCTAGTGTTCTAATTTTTTTATTTTTTATTTATTTTGTGTTAATTATAAAATTAATCCTAATCCCATTTTAATCCCTAATTATATATCTTTTATATTTTTATTTTATTTTTACTAATATTAAGTAAGTTTAAATTACAATTAGGCTAAAATATTACCTAAATAGAATGATTAATAAACTAACAACTAAAATCATTAACATATCTTTTGGAACCTAAGTTTCACAAAAATAAAGAAGGAACTTAAAGTTATTCAATTTCAATACCCATCATGCAGTACCACATGTATCCAAATATAAAGCAACATGACTTATTTCCTTCATTCCCTAAGACAAAGACAACCACTTTCAAACATTGGGTAACATTTTTTTTTGAATATTTAAGCTAACTATAAAAAGAAGTATTTTTTTATTCTTACTGTTATTTTTTAAATAGGCTAACTGAAACAATTAACTTAAAATAAAATTAAAGATTTAATATATTAACTAAAAAACTAAATTAAGGGATTAAAACTAAAATGGTTTAATAACTAAATTAAAAATAATAATAATAATTAAACAAAACAAAAAATTAAAAAAACTATGCAAATGATCTAATACACCTAAACCCAAATTTGATTAACTAATAAATGGTAATAACATTTATATACAAAAAAGAAAAGAAATTGAATCATATAAAAACAAAACAAAATATAATAAAATTATATTTCAAAAGTAACTTACATGGCCATTGAAATCCATCTATCCTCTTCTCACGTGACCCACTTTTCTTTCTAAAAACTTCATCTCTCAGCAACAAGATAACTCTTTTTCTTTTTAAAAGAAAAAAAACATACATTAATAATAATAAAAAGAAAAGTAGGCTATTGACTTTTCAAATGCAAACCCATAGGGCCTGTTTGAAACGGTTTTAAAAAACAGTTTTATAATTTTTAAAAATTAAAAAACAAAAAATTTATTTGATACATTTGTTTTTCAAAACTATTTCTAAAAACACTTTTAAAATTCTGTGTTTTAAAATCTAGAAAACTGAAACTATCAAAATATGTTTTGACTTTCAATTTTCAGTTTTATTTTTTAATTTTCAATTGAGATGAGCTGGAAAAAAAACACAGTTTCATTAATCGCATTATAATAATTACTTGCGATATTTTTTAATTGCAATATTTCACTCTCAATCTATTGATAATGAAAATTAAAATTCTCACTATTATTCTCTCTCTAATTAATCCTCATTAAGTGAATGGTATATTTTCATACATGGAGTGAATTTGTATATATATATTCAAACAAACACTCAAATATAATTTTATACATTAGATGAATTGTATATTTTATCATTAATTATTAAAAATATTTTAATGAACTTAAATGTATATTAGCTGAATTTTTATATTTTTGAAAAATATATCGCAATGATTTTTATTTAGTAAAATAGATTTTTAAAATATAGATTATCAAACAAACTATATTGTTCTATTTCAAATTTTTTTTTTTTACGAATTATACTATCAAACATATTTTTTCACTTTTTAAATTTTAAAACAGTTTTCAAAAATTGAATTACCAAATAAATTCTTTTTATTTATTTTTCTCAAAAACAAATTTGCAAAATAGATTTGTAAAACAAATTTTAAAAATTAAAATTGAAAAGAGATTCAAACAAGCCCTATATCTTTCATCTTGTCCAAACACCATAGAAACTACTTTTTATTTTTATTTTTAAGAACACATCAATCATAAAGGCATAATAAAGAAACACATAAGTAAAAGAAAAACGGCAACTCGTCACGAAATCAAAATAAGATACCGAACGGAAATAGGGGCGAGCAATGGACGTGGACGTCGGACATGGATGTTGTAGGCGACGTGGAACAGTTGTGTTTCTGGTGGTGGGACATCGACACGGTTTACCGGATCTGTTGTGACTCGAGCGGCGATCCGAGCAGCACCGATGGTGGGACTTGATCGTATTTCCGGCGACTCGCATTTTGGCTCTGCGACGACATGAACAGAGAAGGTGGTTGCGTGAATTGAAATTCTCCACAGTAATTTTTCTTGTTTTATTTGTTTGTTGTTTGGAGGAAAAAGTTGACGTCTGGGTGGTGTTTGAGTTATGTGCTATGGTTGAAGCTTAGATTATGTAGGATTTTTGGTTTTGAGTGTTAATTTTTGTGAAGAAGTTGTTGTAGTAGTTTATGAATGGTTTGACGGTATTAAATGTTTGATTTGAAAAAAATAAAAAGAATAGTTTTGAAGATGATGAAGGTATCATCATGGAGGGTGATAGATTTTCTCAAAATTTATCATGGGAGATTGAGGGTATTGAGGGACTTTTAATGTGACATGTTTAATGGTGTATGTCTGAGATTGATAAGTGTGGTGTAGTGTTCTTCATGTGTGTGTATGATTGTTGATGGTGAAAGAAATTTTTTATGTTGTTGGAGGTTGTTTGTGGAAGTGTTAGTGAAAGGAGATGATAGGAGAATTTGTGTATTGAAGATGTTAATGTGAAAATTAGTTTGGTGAGTGTAATTGTACGTGTGAGTGTGTGAGTGAGAGAGAGGTTAAGATTAGTTTGTGTACATGTGGTGCCCCCTCTAATGGAAAATATGTCTCCTATTTATATAGTTAGGAATTAAGTTTATAGTTGAATGAAATTTAAAGTCAAATTATAACAAAATCAAGAAAAAAGGGAAAGAAATAACTGTGATTATTTTTTGTGTTAATCATGAGAGATTTTATTTATTGAAATTGAAAGAAAATATATATTTTTTTATTTTTCTTGTCATTTTATAATTTTTCAGTAAAAGAGCATTATTTTAAAAATTTATAAAATAGAAAAGGAAAATTAAGGTTAAAACCATTTTTCTAAACTAAAAATTTATTATTTTAACGAAAATTACATAAAAAAAAATAATTTTTGATTTTCTTTTTGGCAAATAAAACAGAAAAAGTAAGACAATGAGACCTAAGCTCATAACCTTAGCATTTTTTTAGAGAGACTCTTCTACCGAATAGGCTATTATGTTCGTTTGTAATAAAATAGAACGCAAAGAGTAATAGGCAAGGGATAACTTAATTTCCATTTTTGACCCTTTTACAAATGATACCATATTTTTTTCTTCTTCTTTATAAATGCATAAAAATATTAACTATCTAAAATTTTAATTTAAATAAGATTTTTTTTTTAAACAAATGCCATTTATTATTATTATATGTAAAAAGGTAAAAAATGAAAATATGCTAAAAACGAAAGTCAAGACTCGAACCCGAGACCGTATGATCATTTTCCTTACACATGCTCTCCTATCCAATACGACATTCCATTTATTCAAAATAAAATGGTACTAGAAACATATGAAGGGGGTCAAGATTTGGGGTACGACAGCTGCCCCTATTTAATCAGCTTTAAACCGGGAGGATAATGATAGTTAGTCTTTATCCTCTTGGAAAGAGATGATTAAATATAGAGAGAGACCCAAATTTTGACCCCAGAGTTAGTAGACCTTGAGAATGAGCAAGGATTGAACAATCTTTGATGATTTATTGGTAGTCAAACCAACTTTGATAGGACCTTGATGATACCCTTGACGGAACCCTGGTGATACCCTGTTGATTAGTTTTAGTCCATTCGGGTGAACTTGCATACGATTCCCATGATCATCCAATCGATTTACGTAAATCGGGTAGGCATCTGACGATCCTCTGGTCGTTGTTCGATAAATCCCTGGTAGAACCTCTTTGATCAGTTCCAGCCCCTCTGGGTGAAGCTTGCATACGATTTCCATGATCATCTGATCATTTTAAGAAAATCGGGTTGGACTATGACGATCCTCCGGTCGTTGCTTGATAAAACCTTAGTAGAACCCCTGATAAAAGTCCTAATAGAATCCTTGGCAAAATTCCTGATGAAAACCCTGATACAACTTATACTAGAACCCCTGATGATAAGACCTTGATGAAACCCTTTTGAAAAATCTCTGATGGAACCCCTCGACTAATTCCTCAATGATCATTTTCAACCTCTCCGGATGATACTTACCTATTTTTTCTATGATCATTCGATCATGTCACTGGAGTCAGGTAGGACTTTAGTGATATCACAGTCACTCTAGCTGAGACTCCTCTGGTGATACTCTAGTGAAACCCCTTGATAAAGTTCTGGTAGACCCCTTTATGGAACCTTTTGATGAAACTTCGAATATAATCCCTAGATGAAACCCTTTTTGATCAATCTTAACCCTTCTAGGTGAAACTTGCATACGATTCCCATGATCATCCGATCATTTTACGGGAATCGGGTAGTACTCTGCTGATACCCCCGATCACTCTGGATGAAACCCCTTGATAAAATCCCTTGACAAAACCCTTTTGATAAAACCCCTTGAGTAAATTCCGGCGGAACCCTTTGATAGAAAATTCTGGTGAAAGCCTTTGATAAATCCATGATGAAACCCCTTGATAATAACACTTTGTTGAAACTTCTTGGTAAAACCCTAGTGAACCCTTGGTGGATAATGTTCTGATGAAAACCCCTTGATTGAACCCCTTTGATAAAACTCCTTTGATAAAATCCATTGGTAAAATCCCTTGATAGAACGCCTTGATGAAAATCCTTTAAACTTATGATAAAACCCCTAATGTATCTCCTGGTAGAAACTCTTTGATGAAACCCTTGGTGGAACCCCTTGAAAAATCCCGGTGTAAACCTTTGATAAAACCCTGGTGTACTTGATGGGTTGCATCCCTTGTAGTATAGGTTAATAAGCTGGAGATGTGAGAGGTGAAGACCTGCTCAATAGTTGATAACGATCATTCAGGATGACCGACTACTGGATATATTCTTTGACGACTCACGATGAGTGAGTTTGCTGGGAAAGTCCTTTATTGAAAAGGCTTTGTGAATATGTTATTTACTGGGGAAGACTAGTGTCACGTAAGATGATTGTCTAATGGGGAATATGCTTCCAGGCGTGATTCCCTAAGGAGCGTGAGTGCTGGAGAAACTTAACTTTTCAACACAGCTTTGAATGCATTATCACGACTCTGAACAGGGTGAGGAAGTGTTTTGACCAATGGTTATATTTATGGTGTTTAACAAAAAAATGGATATAGGCTCAAATGGGGTTAACGAGGGATATAATTATTCGGGATGGCTAGAAAGGCCCGGGGTTAATTACAAACAACGTGCCTCAGTGTATGTATCATGCAGTGACAGTCCCAGAGAGTCTACGCAAATTTAGAATTATAAAGACAAACCTGAATGACGCTCATGGTGATCAATGTGTTTGGCTTTTTATGACTCACTTAGTTTGGTTCCGCTTTGACAGGATCCACAGTACTCATTAATTTGGTGCGATTGCTTTCTTACTTCAGAATGTACAGGATACTCATGTCGGTTAAGCTGTATACGTTGCGTCCGATCTTTACTTTCAGCAGTGTCACTTTCTGGGGAGATCCTTCACAATAAGCCATGGTGAGTGGTGTGATCCTTTCATCCACTCTCAATCGTGATCATTACTATTTCCAACCTGTCAACATAGACTTGACACACTTGCAGCATAATGTACCTTCGACAGACAAATTAAATCTAGAATACAAAAGTAAAAAGACATAAAATCTCCCTCACACTTGAACTCAACATTGTCCACAATGTGTTTGAACAAGAGCAGAGGATAGCACTCATAGGGTCCTACTGAGGAGGTGGTTGCGAGAAATGCAACATCAACTGTCGCATCATGCTGCTCATCTCATCCAACATTGCTCCCTGATGGGATTGCTCGATGCCTTTCCGTTGTTGTTCATTTCTCAAGTCACCTATCTCGGTTTGTACCCAGCTCCATTGGTCAGTTGACCAAGATGATGAACCCGTCGCCTGTTGGATGGGTTCCTGATGCGGTGGGACAAACTACTCAGGAGGTGCTTGAGGATCTTCCTCTTCTATTTTCGTTCCTTCCACCTGGTCATCCACAAATTGCTCATCTGCAGTAAAATGGCCAGTTTCGTGGCCTTCATCCGCATTAGGGTCGGCGCTCATATACAACCAATTAGCACAGTCAGTAATAGCAACTCTGTCCGGATCCGGCAGAGCGATGATAAACCTCTTATGGATAAGTACGGAATAGTAAGTAGGGGCAACAACAATCATACCTTGTGAAATGAGAGCAGACATGTCAATTTTTGTGTTACTTGCAATTGGCATGTCTTCGAGTAAAATAGCTTGATACCTGAAATGCTCAGCTATTTGGGTGATCATTCCTCCTACGGATATGCCTCCTGAGTTTGCTCAGCCGACTCTGCCCAGACAGTCTGCTGCAAAGGCAGATATATTGATGGCTTTGGTTTGAGCCATCGAGTACATAAAGAATAGCTCTCTTTGAGTAGCTACCCCTGTGTTATCGCCTCTTCCAAACAGGGTATAGGCTAAACCCTTATGGGCGTACCTGAAACAAGGATTCTGGATTCCCGAGGCTTTCACACCTTTGGAGGAGTAATCTGTCCTCCCGGTGATGGCGATCCAGAAATCCTTAGGTGAGAACCCGTCTGGGACCGCTCCTGGCCCGTTCAGAGGGATTCGGAATATTGCAGCTAACTCCTCAACAGACAGTTCATGATAATTATTAAATAACCGGAAACGTAAGGTGCCTAAATAATACCTGGTCATGTCAGTCCCCCTTTTTTCCAGCTGGAATTCCAACGTGCTGAGGAACTCGAGAGTAATGCGCTCGTATGTTGGCACTTCCAAACTCATGAACTCGAGCATTCCCAAAACATGGAACATCTGGTATACCTCCATTTTCAGTCCCAGAGCATTTAGAGTATGCTCACACATATACCTTGTCGGCGTGAGCTTGCGCTTCCGGTGAATTTGGTATCGCCGATCTTGTTCCGGATTGTCAAACACGATGTTGTATGGATTTGGATTCCGACTCGGGCGCTTCCGTGACTTTGCCATTTCAGCAAGTTGTTGCTTTCCGGTGAGGATTCTCCGCGGGGGCATTTTGGACCTTTTGAGTTAAGAAATTCCGAAACCGTGATTACGACCGGGACGGCGAGTGGAGTAATGTTTGTGAAGGGTGTTTTGGCGATAGGTGAGTGGAAATGGGGGTTATGGAAGGTTTTGTGTGATGAGGTTTATGAGTTTTAATGGAATTTGAAAGAGTGTGAGAGAAAGAGATGAAGAATGATGAGAGAGAGTAATGAGGTGTGGGAGAAAAATCAGATAATGATAAGGTAAATGGGGAAAAGGTGTGGTTAATGGTGGATTAAGTGGGTGGGTCCCACGAAAAATAAAAAATTTCAAAAAAAAATTAAAAAATTCCGCCTGCCTGACACGACCGTGTCAACTGACACGGGTGGCCGTGTCAGGCTACTGGATTCACCAATTCATCATTTTCCTTCAGTGGTCCTAACACGGGCCGTGTCAGCGGACACGGCCGCCCGTGTCAGCGGACACGGCCGCCCGTGTCAGCTGACACGGTCGCCCGTGTCAGGCTACTGTTTACCAAATCCAACATTTCTTTTTCTTTCAGTGCTCCTGACACGGCCCGTGTCAGCTGACACGAGTGGCCGTGTCAGGCCACTATTTTTCCATTTCTACGTTTGCTTTTCCCTCTTCTGGCACGACCCGTATCAGCTGACACGGGTGGCCGTGTCAGGCTGTCCTTTTGGCTGTTTTTTAGTTTTTCTCGTCGGTTCGACTGCTGGTTCCTCTAGCTATGTGATGTTCCCTCCTTGTAGAGCTCTTGTATAAACCTACAGACACACACAACTGATTAGAAATAAAAAGCGTGGGTTGCCTCCCACGAAGCGCTTCGTTTAACGTCGCATGGCTCGATGGTTCTCCGTCTACTTAGGTGAGACGGATTTTTTCGATTGGACCACCCTCTTGCTCTTGTATGTACGGTTTAAATCTCTACCCATTTACCTTGAACGTGTCTCCGTTTGCTGGATTTCTTAGTTCAACGACTCCATGCGCAAATACTCTCTGTATCTCAAAGGGTCCCGACCATCGTGACCTTATTTTCCCTGGGAAGAGCTTCAACCTTGAGTTGAATAATAACACCAGTTGTCCTTCCTAAAGGTCTTTCTTCTGAATGCACCTGTCATGCCTGGTTTTGGTTTGCTCTTTGTATATCTTGGCATTCTCATACGCTCGATTTCTGAATTCTTCCAGCTCTTGTAATTGGAGGATCCAAGATTTACCCGCTTTGGAAAGATCATAGTTGAGGAGTTTGGTAGCCCAAAACGCCCTATGCTCAAGTTCGAGTGGTAGGTGACAAGCTTTACCATAGACTAACTGATACGGGGACATACCTATTGGTGTTTTGAATGCTATTCGGTATGCCCAGAGTGCGTCATCGAGCTTGATTGACCAATCTTTTCTTGAGGCACTGACGATCTTTTCTAGGATTTGCTTGATTTTCCGATTGGATACCTCAACCTGTCCACTAGTCTGAGGGTGGTATGGTGTGGCGATTCTATGCTTGACATTGTATTTCCGTAGTAGGTTCTCCATCAACTTATTTAGGAAGTGGGTACCTTCGTCACTAATCAGTGCTCTTGGTACCCCAAACCGTACGAAGATACAATTCTTGAGGAAATTTATTACCACATTTGCATCATTCGTAGGCAGTGCAACTGCTTCCTCCCATTTTGACACATAGTCAACCGTAACCAGAAGGTATTGCTTTCCAAAGGAAGGTGGGAAGGGTCCCATAAAATCTATCCCCCACACATCGAACAGTTCGACCTCTAACATGGAATTCTGAGGCATCTGATTTCTTTTGGATATGTTGCATGTTCTCTGACATCTGTTGCACTCTTTTACCACTACTTGTGCATCTTTGAACAGTGTAGGCCAATATAATCCAGACTGGAGGACTTTGGCTGCGGTTCTATCTCCGCTAAAATGTCCTCCATATTCTGAGTTATGACAGGCTTTTAAGATGTCCCTCTGCTCTTCCTCTGGAACACATCTCCTGACCAGGCCATCTAATCCCTTTTTGTAAAGGAATGGATCGTCCCACACATAAAACTTGCAATCATGCAAAAACTTTTTGCGTCTGTTAGAGTCAAAGTCATCAGGTATCAGTCCACCTACCACAAAGTTCGCGTAATCGGCGAACCATGGGATATGTGTAACGGCTAGAATACGTTCGTCCATGAACTCATCTCCGATGAGGTGTGTTTCTTCTGTTTCTTGAATCAGATTCATCCGAGACAAGTGATCAGCAACAATGTTTTCACTACCCTTTTTGTCTCTGATTTCCAGGTCGAATTCTGGTAGTAGTAGGATCCATCGCAACAACCTTGGCTTTGATTCCTGTTTTGCAAAAAGATATTTTAAAGCAGCATGGTCAGTATATACAATTACCTTTGATCCTAGTAGATAGGATCTGAACTTATCAAACGCGTATACCACCGTCAGGAGTTCTTTTTCTGTGGTTGCATAGTTCATTTGAGCAGGGTTTAGTACATGGCTTGCATAATAGATCACATGCAAGAGCTTCTCCTTGCGTTGCCCTAGTATTGCCCCTACTGCGTTATCACTCGCATCACACATTATCTCAAAAGGAAGAGACCAATTCGGGGCAATAACTATAGGGGCTGACACCAGCTCCTTCTTCAAGGCCTCAAAGGCTTGCCTACATTCCTTGTCAAATAAGAACGGGGTATCTTTTACCAGCAGACTAGTCAGCGGTTTGACAATCTTGGAGAAATCTTTTATGAACCTGCGGTAGAAACCCGCATGTCCTAAGAAGCTTCGGATGCCTTTTTTATTAACCGGTGGTGGTAAATTTGCTATTACCTCCACTTTTGTTATGTCCACTTCGATACCTTTGTTGGAGATCTTGTGTCCCAAGACTATTCCTTCCCGGACCATGAAGTGACATTTTTCCCAATTCATGATCAAATTTGTTTGCTGGCATCTTTCTAACACAAATGACAAGTTACTTAAACAATTATCAAATGAAGAACCGAAAACTGAAAAGTCATCCATAAGTACTTCCATATGCTTTTCGAGCATGTCAGCAAAGATTGAAGTCATACACCTTTGAAAGGTGGCCGGTGCGTTGCACAATCCAAATGGCATTCTTCTATAAGCAAAAATACCATAGGGGCATGTGAATGCAGTCTTCTCTTGGTCTTCAGGGGCAACCGCAATCTGGCTGTACCCCGAGTAACCGTCTAGGAAACAATAGTAATCGTGTCCTGCTAACCTTTCCAGCATTTGATCAATGAATGGTAACGGGAAGTGATCCTTCCTTATTGCCACGTTTAGTCTTCTGTAATCGATGCACACTCTCCACCCCGTAACAGTTCGGGTTGGAATCAACTCATTTTTTTCATTTTTTATTACCGTTGTGCCCCCCTTTTTTGGTACCACGTGGACTGGACTTACCCAAGAGCTATCAGAGATAGGGTAGATTAGGCCCGCATCCAAGAGTTTTACAACTTCTTTGCGTACCACTTCTTTCATGGATGGGTTAAGTCTTCGTTGTGGTTGCACTACCGATTTGTGATCATCTTCCATTAAGATCTTGTGCATGCAAACAGTCGGGCTTATACCTTTTAAGTCCTCAATTGCCCATCCGATTGCACCCTTGTATTTTTTAAGCACTTGAATGAGTTCTGCCTCTTGGACACTCTGTAGAATAGCATTAATGATGGTTGGGCATTTTTTTCAGTGTCTAGAAATACATACTTCAGATTTGTTGGTAACTGCTTCAGACTCACCCCTTTTTTTGGTTCTTCAGTGACATCAGATGGTGGTGGTTTTAGATCTTCCCGCCGGTGTGGTCTAGATCTAATCCATTCAGGTTGTTTTTCCTTCATAGCAAGCACCTCAGACTCTCCTTTATCTTCATTACTTTCAAAAATGGATAAGCTTAAGACCCAGTTTAGTGGTGACTGGGGTCTATGCTGTTCATTTTCTTGAGCAATTACTTGGTCAATTATCTCTATAGTGTTGCTTGTGCCGATATCATCTCTGTATTGCATTGTATTCCTCACATCTATCTTTAACTCTTCATCATAGACCTTGAGGGTCATATTTCCTTCCTCAATATCTATCATACACCGACCTGTTTCCAAGAAAGGTCTTCCCAATATGAGAGGAATCTCCTCATCTTCCGGCATTTCCAGAATGACGAAGTCAACTGGGAAGACAAACTTGTCAATTTTTACAAGAACATCTTCCACAATACCATAGGGTCGCCTAACAGAGCGATCCGCAAATTGAAGTGTCATTCGAGTATCTTGAACAGAGCCGATGCCTAGTTTCTTATAGATGCACAGTAGCATCAAGCTTACACTTGCTCCTAAGTCAATCAGAGCCTTCTTGAATTTTCTATCACCAATAGTGTAAGGAATAGTAACCGATCCCCTATCTTTCTTTTTCACTGGGATTTTCATGCCTTGGAGAATGGCACTGCATGTTTCAGTCAGGATGATCGGTTCCGTATCAGTGGAACGCTTCTTGGAAATTATGTCTTTCATGAACTTGGCATATATTGGCATTTGTTCCAATGCTTCAGAAAAAGGGATATTGATTTCGAGTTTTTTGAACATCTCCAGGAACTTCTCAAAATTCTTCTCATGTTGATTTTTCTTTTCCTGTCTTGGAGGGTAAGGGAGTTTGATTATGGGTTTAGGAAACTTCTCCTTCTCCTTGACAGGAGGTGATATTGCTTCTTCATCTTGATTTTTTGTTTCCTTGATTTCTAAATCCACCTCTATCAATCCATCTTTTTCTATATCATTTTCCTCTGTTGACTTTCCACTTCGGATGGTGACAGCGTTAACAGTGTTATGTTCCCGCGGATTTGTCACCGTACCACTAGGTAGGGTACCCGGGGCTTGAGAGTTTGAAGCTAACTATTATGCTATCTATCCCATTTGTACTTCAAGATTTTTAATGGAGGCTGTGGTGTTTTTCTGATTAGTCAGTGTTTCTTCTTGAAATTGTATGCTGTGGGCTGCTAATTTTTCAATGGCAATTTCCCATTCGGCCTTTTTAGGTTCCTGTTGTTGCTGCTGTTGTTGATACTGAGTCTGATATTGCCATGTACTTTGTTGCGGAACATTCCCTCTCTGATCTTTCCAGGAGAAGTTTGGATGATTCTTCCAACCTGGGTTGTAAATGTTAGAATAGGGATTATTCTGCTTCAAGAATTTGATCTCTTCAATTTGTTAGGGAGTCGCAAAGCAATAGACCGTGTGATGAGGTCCATTATAGATTTCAAAAGTGCTTGCCTGAGCTGGCAGAACCTGCGCTATCTGTTGAGTACCTATATTCATAGCTTTCAGCTTTTTGTCTACTTTGGCAGCAACAATGTCTTCCAGAAGGATTTTATTTGTCTCTAACTTTAGATCAATCACCCCATCTGGCTGACTGGTACATCTGTCATATAGCTCTAGATGCTCATTGGAAGCTATTGCTTCAATAATCCTCTTGATACCAGTGGTTGTTGAGAAATTTGTTGAGCCACCAGCTGCTGTATCAATCAACTATTTTATTTTTATCTTCAGCCCATTAACGAACATCTGCATTTGTTCGGTCTGATCCATATTATGAGTGGGCCACGCGACTAATATCCTTTTGAATCTTTTGTAAGTGTCTCCCATTGATTCACCATCCTTCTGTTTGAAATTAAGAATTTCATACCTTTTTCTCAGGAATACTGATGTTGGAAAGTACTCATTTAAGAATTCAGTTTCCATCTCCTCCCAGGATGTGATACTACCGACAGGAAGAGAATAGAACCATTCTTCTGCATCTTCAGCTAAAGTGAACGGGAACATTCTTAATTTTTTTACTTCATCATTATGACCATCAATTTTCAGGGTGGTACTCATGGTCAGAAATCTTTGCAGGTGTTTGTTGGCATCTTCATTAACCTTTCTGGTGAAAGGTTTTATTTCCAATTGATTGATCGTGCTAGGATGTAGTTGAAAATTCGTCACGTTCACCGGTTGGTTAATAATGGTCAGTCGACCACCCGGTGCATTTGCACCTCCATAGTCACCCAGGAGTCTTTCCGGAGGTGGAGGAGGTGGAATTGGAGGAACTTCAGCCATTGGTTCCTTGACTTCGGAGTGATCCGAGGTACTTTCTTATGTAGAATCCACTCTTTGTTCTCTACGTCTTCGGTGAAGGGTTCTCTCAATCTCTGCGTCAAAAAGAAATTCAGCTGAGGGTTCTCCTCGCATACACAAATTAGTAAATTATAAATGATAGAAAAATAATTTTATTGTAGAGCAACAAAATTTTAATTGAAATAAAATTAAACTCTATATTTTTGGCAGTCCCCGACAACGGCGCCAAAAACTTGACCGGGAAAATAACAAGTGTACTATTTTGCCTTTTATAGTAATAATGGGGAAATTCCCCGAATGTCGATCTCAAGGACTGCAAGTTAATATTGAGTTTAAATTACCATTCAATTAAGCAAAAAGTATTAAGTTGGTTTTTAAGTGTAAAAATATAATAATAAAAGTAATTGTAAAGAAGGATGAAAATAAGGGTTTATAGAGAAAAAGGAACAATGCCAGGGAAGGTGTATGATTTATCCCTGTAACAACTCTGAGTCACTATTGCATCAACAAATATCAATTACTACCAGTTCTCAAGGGTATTTTCTCCCATGTCCTTGGTGAGAAAACCTTTAATCAATCTACCCTAATTCCTATGTCCATAGCCAATTAGGGTGAAGTTACGATGTATAATATCAAGAATACTCTGGTTCATACAGGGTATCCCTAGTCCTAGGTGATATCTACTGTAGAGTAACCTTATGAAAACCTTATCAATGGCGGTCCAACCTAATTGATAACCACAAATCAATCTCAATTGGTCTGAAAGAGAAAGCAATAAACACATCAAAAGGTTACCGTAAAAACAATATTATAAATGCAAATGTAAACTCAAATTCATTACAATTCTAAATCAGGGACACCCCCTAGCATTGGGGGGTTTAGCTACTCATATTGTTTAAAACAAATTCAAGATAAAAATTACACATTACAAGTAATTGGATGACTTTGATCTTCAATCGCTCCCGCTCATGAATATCTCCAGCTCTCCGAATGCCTTGATCTCTGTAATACTTGATTGCTTCAAAATACTATGCTTTTCCGTATTCCAAGATGATTTTTCCTTTGGCAGAAGACCTTCTTTTATAGTGAAAATTCCCAGCAGCAGTTGGACAGGTCCAAAGATATCTCTAAAAAGCCCGACGAACGAAAAGCCCGAGAAAACTGGATTTTTGGGCTTGGGCTGACACGGCCCGCGTCAGCTGACACGGATGCCCGTGTCAGCCTACTGTTCTGGCTGACACGCCCCTGGTATGGATGACACGGTTGAGGATACTGCCTGACACGACCCGTGTCAGCTGACACGGGTGGCCTTGTCAGGCTACTGTTTTCTTCACTTGTCTTCCCTTGCCCTGACACGGCCCGTGTCAGGTGACATGGGTGGCCATATCAGGCCTCTTGTACCAGAGTTTTCTGCTCCTTTGCTTGCTGGAATCTCGCACTGTCTCGTTCTGAGTTCTCTGGTTCTTCTACCTGGATCTGTTGGACAAAAACACAGCTATCCCACGCATAAAATCACGACAATAAAATGTAAAACATAACAAAGATTAAAAATGCTTAAATAAAATGACGGAAGTAAAAGTAACTCGAAATGTACCATAAATGCTTGCACAGTGTGTCAAATGCCTCTGTTTCGCGTCAGATCAGTAATGAAAACTCAATGTAAATGGTGACTAATCAACTTCACTTTGCCAAATTTGGAAATATTTTGAAAGGTGCAAATAACACTGGCTTGAGCTATAAATAAGAGGCCCTTGGCATCAGAAATTGGACCCTTGCGCGCCAGCTTTGCCTCCCACACTTGAAACCCTCACATTTGAAAGGAAAACCTGAGAAATTTGATTTGAAATTTGAGTTTGAATCTCACTGTTTAGAGATCCAAAAACTCCAGGATCCAAAGCCCTGTACCAATCCTAAGCTACTTCTGCATGCTTCTTGAGCAAGATCAAACACGAATTGAAGCAAGAGAGATCAAGTTCTGCACAACATTGAAGGTATTTTTCCAAATTTTTCTTCTCTTCGATTCTCTCTCAATTCTCATCAATTCTCTTGGATCCTTGGTTGTCTGAAGTCCTACCAATGTTGGCAAGAAGATTGAGTTGCTTTGAGGTCAAATCGAAGCAACTCAGTTCATACACCTCAAAATTCAACTCCATGTATCTCTCAATATACTTGGAGTTAGTTTGAGTTGAGGTCAAATTCGTGATCAGTGCCATTTTCTCTTTAAGATCATGTCCTTTTTTTTCATTTTTGTGATGGTAATGCAAGAACCAGTCTGGCCAGGGTCATGGGAAAAGATGACTGGTGGTTTGCTCCGGCGATGCGCTGGACGTGTTCTGAGCCACATGATCAAGCCTTGGCATTTTAATCTTGAGTGTTGCTTTTGAATACCATTGATGTAGCGTGCTGACTCGTGTGTTTGGTGGAACGCGGATTTCAGACCACTTGATCTGCCACCTTAATTAATGAGGGAGATCAAGTGGTCCACGTTTTTGTGATTAATTGAATTTTCATTTTATTTGTCTTATTTTCATTAATTCATATTAAATTTAATATTGATCCAAAAAATATGAGAGTTTCACCTATTTCTTTTAAATAAATTCCTCTTTCATTTTTTGAATTAAAATTATTTTTTGGATCATTATTCGTATTTTTCATGATTTAATTAATTTTGTGATTATTTTTATTTGTGTAAAAATACTTTTAAGTTTCCAAAAATTCTGAAATTTTTTCTCCAAGGTCCTTTGACCTTGTTTGACCTATGATAAATCTCATGGACATTCCTTTGGTGTTTTGATGAGGTTTTAGGAAATTGACCAACCATAATTTAATTTAATGCATTTTTATTTATTTATTTGTAATTGTTTAAATGCCAAATTAATTGTGTAGAGCCATTTTAATTGACTTTGTGAGTTTAACTTGTGTTGTTGGGCCTTGGTCAAGGTTGATTTGATTTTGCTAGGTTAAGATCATTGGATTTAGGGGATTGATGGAATGTACATTCCATCTCCCAAAATGAATGAATGATCTTAATTTGGTAAAACCTCCTTTGACCAATTTGTGTTTGATCCATTCCCCCCCTCTTCATCTCATTCCCCTTCTTTATCCATTCATGTCATGGACCTGTGATATCTCTATATCCTAAGGCTAGTTGATTGCAAAATCAACATAAGTATGGATGAGATTAGGTCCCCCACTTTGGATATTCTTTTTGTGTGTGGTATGTTTCATGAGCATAGTCCATTATACTATGTCTCTAACATGCATTAACACTGAAATTCTATTGCCCGACCTCAAATAATAGTTGACTTCTACATAAGTCCAATTATGATTGCGTAACATAGCGCTAAATTTTGACACAAAAGGCATAGCATTCTAGTTAGTGAGATTGTAAGTCTCACCTCTTTCATGGTATTGTGTGGAAACTTGGCCTTTTTTCCTTCCTTTGGAAGATTTCTTGGTTCAAGGATCCATGCTTGTGATAAGTGGGTTGAGTGTTCTCCAAAGAATGACTTAAACAAAAGCAAAGAAAAAGCAATACTAATTTATAATACACTAACAACTAACATTTAATTTCAAGTCATTTACTTTTAACTCACTTTAACTTTTTAAGCCTTATTCATTTGCCATTATTCATACCATTCAAGTTGTTTACTCTTATGTCATTTTCACTTTGTCCACTTGGACCATATTTTGTGATATATTGTGTTTGTATACACTTGATTGATTGTGTGGTCTTTTGACACTAATGTACATAATAACAAAAGAAAAACCTAAAAATCATTTTGTGTGGACTGTTGGTTTGATCTGAGATTATTGGACTTAGAATTTAGGAAACTGTAAGACCCCAATTTTGTCCCTAAGATCCCTCATGGCATCATATCATACCATGTCATTTTCCTCAAGGATCTTTGTGCCCCTTGCCTGCTTCCCTGTGGGTGGGTTAGCTTTTGAATGTGATTCTTGATCACCAAGCATGTTTGCATTTGTATGTCATTGCTTTTCATTTGTTTACTAACCAAAAGTACAAAAATAGGTCATCTAACCTTGTTACTTGCAGATGAAGCAATCAACAGTCAAAGCAGTCAAAGGCAGCCATTGAGCAGTAGATGGTGGCCATTCTTGAGAATTTGGGCACCATAATCATTCATAAGAGTTCATATAAGCTATGATATCATTTTGAATCAAAATCTCAAGTGGTAGAGGCTTGAATCTCATCAAGGCATTCTTCAGTCAATTGAAACCCTAGCCAGTCAACTGCTCAGTCAATTGTTGGATTTGGAGGTGGGAAGTGATTAGAAATACTTCATTCATGTTCAAACAAGTCTCATTTGACATTTCAAACATCAACATTGACGAAAATAAAGTCAGGTCAAAACTTTCCAAAAATAGAAAGTGACCTATAATTCAAAATTGCCAAAAATGGAAAGGTTTTCTCCTCAAAATAACATCACCAAAAATGCTTCAAATGAAATTTTGTTGAACATGAAAGTTGAATATCTTGCTCTCCCATTTCCAAAAAGTCCAAGATCATGAATTTCTCATGTGTGGTTAAGGAGATATGGATCAATCATGGCCAAGTGAACTTGAACTTCAAACATGCATAACTTTCACACTAAATGTCCAAATGGAGTGGTTCTTTTGGCAACATTCATGTTTTAACATACACTATCCAAAACATGTATCATATGCCATGCATTTCCATCACATAAATATTTGTTTTTCATTTAAATTTTGGAGGGAATTTTCAAATTCAAAAATAATGCATTGTTTTCACTTTCCACCACTTGCATTTGGTTCAAAACAGAATTTGAAATGATGCCAAGCCAAAAATCGTGCACTGTTCCATTGGCTTTCCATGCATAAGGTGAATTCTCCAAATTGGCACATGCACCCTATCTTGCTAATTCCAATTGCCACAAGCTTAAGCATGATTAAGGATTGGATTAAGAGGGAGTATATAACCCTAAGCATAACAGAATTCTGTAACAAGAGCTCATAATCTCAGATCTAGAAATTTCTCTCTCATTTTTTCTCTCAAATTTTTCTCTCATTTCTTCAAATCAATTCACAACCCGTTGCTTAATTCATCACTATGAGGCATCACTGATCAAGATCCAAGCAAGATCCAGGCCAATTCGTGCAAGCTGAAGCAGTTTGAAGCAAGAACTCATCAATGGTGAATTCAAATTTCTGTGGAATTAAGCACGATTAAACCTTCATTCTTCATCCAATCAACTCCACAAACACTTTGGAAGATCTGTTTGAGCTTTTCAAGACCTGAATCAAGCTATTCCAATTCTGTTTTCTCCAAGAGGTCAGAACTCGAACTTCTTCCTTCTTAAATTGATTATGTGATAGTTATAGATTTTGTAATGCTGGTGAAACTGAGCTTTGAATCATTGATTTCCATGCCAAATTGATTGAGTTATGCTGTTTTAAAGATTGACATGTGATTCTTCATTGCTTCGATTTGCTTTGTTTAGTTAGAATTAGAATATATCATGCATGGATTATTGATGTGTGTTGCAAGATCTACAAGATGATGTGCTTGATTTGAATTTCTGTGAACATTTGTTCTTGAGCATGATGAACACGATGAAGGTTGCTGAGAATTTTCCCAGAATCCATGTTTGATCTTGCCTGGCGCGGTTTTGATGTTGTGCATGTGTTTTTATGATACTGTGCATGTAGTGGTCCATTTGGCACTGGCGTGGCATTTTGATTGGCCATAAGTGTTTGGTTGTGCCACATATGATTAATGAAACGACGCGTTTCATATATTGAGCGCCACATTCAAGTTGCTCATCTGTTCGATTCCTGGCCAAGACATGTTTCCATATGCATCATATTTTATTCGATCCATTCATGAGCTATGCTTTTCATGTTTTGTTTTAATTTTTCTTTCACTTTAAAAATTCATAACTCAATAAATATTGATCCAAATAATGTGTGGATTTTTGCATCATGCTCCTTATTGTGTCTAGTTTTTTTTCATTATTTTTCCAGAAATTGTGCGTGGCTGTAAAATTGTTTGGCCTAGGGTTTGTGTATGCATGTCTATTTTGAACCTTGCTTGCCATTGTTTTTGTGAAATGATGAATTTTAATCCAATCATTATGAAATTTGACATGCTTAAACTAGACATCTTGCTAGACATTTTGGTGTTGAGTTTGCATTTTTCTCATTTGTGGTTGCTGAGATATGCTCATGTTAATGTAGGTGTGACAATGTGTGTCACACCTTGGCTTGCTCATTTTGATTAATTTCTTTACCATGCCAAATAAATTCCAAATGATATGATTTTTTGTGTGATGCATATTATGGATGGTATGTTTGATCATGAAGTTTTGTGGAATTTTTTGATTAATTTCTGATTTGATTGAGATTTTTCTTTCTGGATTACCATTTGTGAGCTTTTGAATAGTCTTGAACTTCAATGATTTATGAAATGCTTATGCTTTATCATATGGATGTGAAATTTTGCACATTGTTTCTAGACACTTTGAAGTTTGTTTTGGCTTTGATTGGAGGTCTTTATCATGTTCCAATTCTGTTTTAGGCTTGTGTTAAGTTGATATGCCAAGATGTGTCACCAATATGCTTGTTTGTGCTTACCTTGCCTTATGCAATTTCTTTGCCATACCTAATGTTGCTCAAATGCCTTGATTTTTTGTGTGTTGATCAGGTTGTATGTTCTGTTTAGCCATGTTCTTTCTTGAGATTAATTGAATCATTTTTGAATTTATGTGCATTTGTTCATTCTGTTGCCTCAATGTGCTTTCAACTTGCATACCTTTCCATAATTGGTTTGTGAAATGAATTTGGTAAATGATATTGACATGAGACCTTTTGTATTATATTCTTAATTGATTGAGGTTGATTCATGTTGAATTTCATGTTCTGTTTTGAATTTTTTCATCATCTTTGACCTTAGGCTTTGACCTAGTGGTTTGTTGCTCATGTTTGAAGCTTTGTTTCAGGTTACACATTCAAGTTACACAATTGATGATGCCTCATCTTGAGAGCACTTGATATTTGCTTTTGATTACTAATGTATGTTTTGTAGGTTGATGTTGACTCTCTTGAGCTTGACTTGTGGCTTATGCCTTTGTATATTGGTTATCTGTTGCATTAACTGTTGGTTGTTTGTCTGTATAGTTGTACTGATTTGTTTGATGTATCCACAGGTACATTAGTTGCTTAAGTTCACTTTTGAACTTGCTTTTGCTTGGTTGCTTAACCACTTAGGTATAACCTCTCTTCTTCATGTAGTCTGGAAGACCTGGCCTGTTATGTGGTCAGGCACCTGTCTGAAGTCCTCCTTAAGAGGCAATGCTTGTGATTGTTTACTCTTTGTGCCAAGCAGGAAAAGTCCTCATATGAGGCAATTGGTAGATAAAATAGATGTGTAGTCCATCTCCTACTATTCAGTGTGTCATCCCTTTGCTCACATGACATGTTGATGCATTGTGGATACTAACCCAAGATCTATAGAGTCATTCACTTGTGGAGAGAGTTCCAACTTTCTGAACTCCCACACCTTCTATTATTCAAAGCTCTCCCAGACCAGGGATAAGAGCTATGAGGCACACCCCTCATCTCCATTTCATTTGCTTCACCTTAAGCCTCAATGTTAAGGTTAAGAGCACAACTTACCCTATTCCAGTTGACTTTAAAGTCTAACCTTGCTTGAGCCTAATTGCTTGTATATAGTGTGTGCTAACTGACTTGTGTGCCTGCTTACTTGATTCATCTGCGCATATTTGCTTGAGTGTGCCTTTGTGCATTTATCATCATCATGTGTATATAATTTCTTAAGCTTTGATTTATAGCATTTTTGCTTTGTCCATGGAGGAGACAAGCATAAGTCCATTACTTGGCAGTTGTTCCAATGATATGGTGCGAGACTAGTGTAAGTCCATTGATTGTCATCTGGTATCATTGTTTTGTTTTAGGAGATTGGTGTAAATCCATTGATTGGTATCCGGTATCCATATTTGTTTTGTGAGACTAGTGTAAGTCCATTGATTGGCATCTGGTATCATTGTTTTGTTTTAGGAGATTGGTGTAAATCCATTGATTGGTATCTGGTATCCATGTTTGTTTGTGAGATTGGTATAAGTCCATTGATTGGCATCCGGTATCACCTTGCTTTGTTCATTTGCTTATTTGCATTGTTGCCTTATTCCAAAGGACACACTTGAATCATCTACATATGATTTCAAGAGGTGAACATCTAAGAAGTTTTACTTCCTCACCCTTCCATTTTTGTGTGTGTTTTCAAAACTCCCTTTTCACATGTTAATTCAAAAACTTTGACAAATATTGTGCAAACATTCTCATTTCTTTTCAAATTAGAAACCTAGGCTTTAGGCCTTTGATTTTTCCAAACTCCATTTCATAATACTTCTTTGAATTGAATTCTAATCATACTTTGACTATCTTTTGTGAATAAATCCTAATTGGTTAATCCAACTCATTCAACTGTTTTGTGGCTTTGTCCATTCTTGATAAGTTTTCATGCATTAGCCATAGGTTTGATTTATCCTAGTTGGTTGATGTTAATCTCACCTTTTTGTCCTTAGTGATTGAATTGTAAGACTTCCTTGCTTATTATAGGGTTAACCCCCTCATTAGCAAGTTGAAGCTATTCTCGCGTGGTGGACTCGTTGTTTGTATAAGGTTGAGTTTTCTCCCGTGGATAACGAAAGACCTTAGGGCTTTTGTCTTAAAATGAACCCACTCATATTTTGGAATTTTTTTAGCCGAACTACGACGTTTTGATCCTTACCTTCCATGGAAAGGTACGTAGGCAACGGGTTCATCCGTTCAAACACAAAAATAATAAATTGTATATTCTTTTCTCATTCCCAATCATGTTTGCACAATATGTCATAAACAAATAAACGTTTTATACAACAAGTGTGAAAAGGGCTCCCTAGGAGTACCTAGGACGTTTTGGGTGCCTAACATCTTCCCATTGCGTAATTAACCCCTTACCCAGACTCTCTGATCTTTTCATTAGTTTTCTATGTGTAAAACTTCTTAGGCTTTTGTTCGCTTTTTAGCCATTCCTTTGGATAAATAAAAGTGCGATGGCGACTCGATTCTTTGTATGCTTTGCTTTTGATTTAGTCAATAAATCATAAAGTGACGAATACACCGCTACAGAAAAGTGGCGACTCTGCTGGGGATAACATTAGACCTTCCTTGGTGGTTTTGCCTACTTTTCACCCTTGTTGTATGATATTTGTTTATGTGTTATGTGACATATTTTTGTACAATTTGGGATAACTGTATTGATTGTAATGTTTGAATTACTTGATATACAATTGCTGTTTGCTTTGGTGATCTCTGTGAGGTGAGTTCTATACCCGAACTCGAGTGCACCTTAGGATAGGAGAATGGCATAGTCTTGTCGACTTGTGTGGAGTATTCCTTAACAAGTTGACTTGCGAGTCCATTCACTTGGTGGAGGTCATGTTGGATTAATAATGTCACACAAGTTATTTGTGGTTAGGCATTATTCTTTCAATCATGTGCCTTAGAAGCCAAGGACCGTAGTTTACCAAGCCCATCTTGGCCTATTTTTAGGACGTAGTGCGGAGGTCGTTCAGATGTCAGATCTGATGCGATTGTTACGCGATACTACACTCATAAGAGTCTCTCTTGAGAATATTTTTGGAATATGAGTATTCGTTCCTCCGATAATATCCGAAAGATGGGATGATGACTATGGGAACCTTTGGTAGAACATGTTCGGCAGGTTTAAACCCTAGTACACTCCCTTTGGGTGGTTCTTAACCAAGACACCATGCTCGTGATTATCAACAAACCCGTGATTCGTGGTTGAGTCATTCAGACATCCTTAATATCAATGGAACTTGGGTGTCGATAAGGTGAAAACCATAATCCACCAAATTGGATGATTGATATTAAGGATGATTGAGCCGGTTCATGTATTGTTAATATCAATGGAACTTGGGTGTTGATAAGGTGTAAACCATAATCCACCAAAATGGATGATTGATATTAGGGATACTATGAGCTTTCCCATGACCTTTGTCTGGTGTGATTTGCTTGATCCTTGAGTGTGATTGTTGCATTCATGCATTCATGCATTCATCTGCATTCATGTCATCAGAAAAATCAGAAAATTTTCAAGGAACTTAAAGGGTTTATTTGCAAAATTTTCAGACATGGAAAGACCAAAAAGGCATACAAAGAAGTACAACTTTAGACAGCCCGATGTGAAAGAGTTAAGGAATCTGACATCCTATGTATTAGATCCCTTGGGTTTCAAAGCTCGCTATGGGAAGCTTCTGCCTCTGTTGACTACTCAGGTTGATGAGGGTTTGATGAGTACTTTGGCTCAGTTCTATGATCCTCTGTATCATTGCTTCTCTTTCCCGGATTTCCAACTGTTGCCTACGCTTGAGGAGTATGCTCATCTTATTGGGATCCCGATTCTGGATCAGGTGCCGTTCAGTGGCTTGGAGAGTATTCCGACTTCTCGAGAGATCGCAGACTTGTTGCACATAGATGAATCTTTGATTGAAGCGCATATGACCACCAAAGGTGGAATTCAGGGTCTTCCTTCCGATTTCCTCATCGCTCAAGCTACCGTTTATGGGAAGGCCAGAAGTGAGGATGCCTTTGAGGCTTTATTTGTGCTGCTCATCTATGGTTTGGTATTATTCCCCAACATCGACAAATTTGTGGATGTGAACGCCATTAGGATCTTCTCAGTTCTTAATCTCGTTCCGACTCTGTTGGGTGATGCCTATTTCTCTTTGCATCTGAGGAATGCAAAGGGTGGGGGAGTTATTGTGTGTTGTTTGCCTCTGTTGTATAAGTGGTTTATTTCTCACTTACGGCAGACGGTTGCTTTCAAGGAGAACAAGGGATGTCTACGGTGGTCTCAGAGACTCATGTATCTCACTAATGATGATATCTCTTGGTATGATCGCGTGTATGATACTGTTCAGATCATTGATTATTGTGGTGAATTCCCTAATGTGCCTCTTCTCGGTACATGTGGTGGGATCAGCTACAATCCTATTTTAGCACGTCGTTAGCTTGGGTTCCCCCTAAAGGATAAACCTCATAACATTCTGTTAGAAGGTGTATTCTTTCAGGAGGGTAAAGATCCCCAAGGCCTGAAAGCCAGATTTGTCCGCGCTTGGCACAAGATTAAGAAGAAGGGTAGAAATGAGTTAGGTCCAAAGAACTGCATTGCTTTGGAGCCATATACTTCTTGGGTCAGACAGAGAGCTTCTGAGTATCTTATGCCCTACGACTATCCGAGACCTACGCCGTTGGTTGTGGCTGGGCCTTCAACCCTCCCTAACCAAGGTGTAGAGGAGTTGAGAGAAGAAGACCTTTCACGTGCTTGGATCCGTGAAAGAGAGGAGTTGCTCCATCAGCTTAAGGAGAAGGACGCTCTGATCGAGTTTCTCGAGCATCAGGTGATCGATGATCCGAATGATACTTGGACTTCTCTGCTTCCTCAGTCTTCCAAGTTTTGGAAGAGGAAGTATGATCGACTTGCAAAGGAGAAAGCGGATATGGAAGAAGCCTATGAGAGAGAGATCAAGAAGCTTTGTGCATCTCGCCTTCCAGCATCCCGAGCTTCTAGGGATCCATAGGATGTTTATTTTCCTTTTCCCTTGTAATAATAAAAAATGCTGTACTTCTTTGTCTCAAATATATTTGATGAGATATTTTCCATATGCTATTAAATGCTTAAAAATTCAAAAATTGAAAATAATACCCTAAAAGTTCCTTGAAAATAAAATAAAGCATATGCACAAGCATCGCATGCATCATGTTGCATAAGCAGGTTGTTCTGGTATTCTTGTCTATGGCCTAACTCTGTGCTCTTCATTTATTTTGAAGACAAGCTGACTCACCGGTACTATACCAGAGCCAATTCTGCTAGAGTGATGGATCAATTGGAACAAGAGAACAGAGAATTGAAGGAAGAGGTCGCTCGTCTGAGTGCTCTGATGGAGCAGTTTCTGTCTGCTCAAAACCAACCTTCTCCACCTCCTGCAACTCCTCCCCAGAGGACGGTCATATCTGAAGTCGTTGCTTCGACTGTGCCAGCTGCCAGTGCCCACTTTGTGCCTAATGCCATGCCAGCTGGGTTTCCGTGGGGTATGCCTCCGGGTTTCATGCCAGATATTCCACCTCCGACTTTTGCTTCCATGCCAGCATCTAGCCCGGTCCTTGCTGCTGCTCCTCCTCCTGTCGTGCATACCATTCCCAGGGTAGACGACACCATCTATCATTCTCAGCCGTCTGAGGGCCCATATGTTAATGAGAAGATGGATGCAATGAATGACCAATTCCTCGAGCTCCGTAAGGAATTGAAGACCCTCCGAGGGAAAGATCTGTTTGGCAAGTCTGCTGCTGAACTTTGCCTTGTTCCCGGTGTGAAGATTCCAATCAAATTCAAAGTGCCTGACTTTGAAAAATATAAGGGGAACACCTGCCCTCTTGCTCACCTGGTTATGTATGCCAAGAAAATGTCTACGCAAACAGATAATGATCAGCTTCTGATCCATTATTTTCAGGATAGTTTGTCCGGTGCGGCTCTCCGTTGGTATATGAGCCTTGATAGTGCAAACATCCGATCCTTCAACGATCTTGGCGAAGCCTTCGTAAAGCAATACAAATATAATGTTGATATGGCGCCTGACCGTGATCAACTCAGGGCCATGTCCCAGAAGGATAAAGAGACATTCAAGGAGTACACCCAGAGGTGGCGAGAGTTGGCAGCTCAGATTACTCCTCCGCTGGAAGAGAAAGAAATGACTAAGATCTTTTTGAAGACTCTTAGCTCATTCTATTATGAGCGGATGGTTGCGAGTGCTCCCTCTGATTTCACCGAGATGGTGAACATGGGGATGCGTCTGGAGGAAGGAGTCCGTGAGGGACGTCTGTCAAAAGATGAGAGCTCTTCTAAACGGTATGGGGCGTTTAAGAAGAAAGATGGGGAGGCACATGCTGTGCAATCCCATGCTAAACCGAGAAGACCCTCTGTCAAGAGGAAGCCGGCGCGTCATCAGCACCAGGTGGCTCATATAGCACCTGTCTTCAGAGATAATGCTCAGTATCAGCAGCCTAATCAGCATCAGCAACAACCTCAGTATCAACAGCAGCACCGTCCACAG
The DNA here is from genome assembly GCF_024323335.1 of Lathyrus oleraceus. NCBI lineage: Eukaryota > Viridiplantae > Streptophyta > Magnoliopsida > Fabales > Fabaceae > Lathyrus > Lathyrus oleraceus. Next base: position 401,490,506 of record NC_066585.1, on the reverse strand, counting down.
CAACAGGCTTACCAGCCTCGTGGCAGCACTAGTAACCAAGCCAATCTGAATTATGATAGGAAGAAGATCAGCTTCGATCCTATTCCTATGTCATATGCTGAATTATATCCTTCCTTGTTGGAAAGGAAACTGGTTACTCCCAGGGATCCTCCGGCTGTGCCTGCGAACCCGCAGTGGTGGTACAAGCCAGATCAACACTGTGTGTATCATTCCGGTGCTCCGGGATACAACATTGAAAACTGCTTTCCATGTTCAAGACCTTATGCGATGTGGTATTCTGAGCTTCGAGGACTCAGGCCCCAATGTTACAAAGAACCCATTGCCCGAGCATGGGAAATCAGTGAACATGGTCCAGGGATGCCCTGGGAAGTATAAAGTCAAGTATGTGAGCCATATTCGACAGTCATTGGTCGAGTTGCATCGTTTGCTGTGTCAATACAGCTATATGGAGCATGACCATGACAGGTGCCGCATTTGCTCCGTTAATAGACTGGGTTGCCGCCAAGCGCGAAGAGAGCTTCAAGAGCTGTTGGATGAAGGTACTATAGAGATTCTTCAGAACCGTAATGTTGATGAAGATGAACCAGAAGTGAATGTTATTTCTCCTGTGTTCAAGCTTCCCGAGCCTGTTGTCATCCGTTATGATGGTAGCAAGCCGAAGGTCTCTCCTTCTCTGATAATCAAGCCTGCAGGCCCTGTGCCTTATTCTTCGGATAAAGCTATCCCTTTCAGGTACAATCCCGTTGTTGTGGAAGATGGGAAAGAGGTACCATTGCCGTCAACCTCTGTGGTTAATATTGCTGACGTGAGCGGGTTGACCCGTAGTGGTCGTGTGTTTTCTGCACCCCCGAAGCCTCACATTGTTTCTGATTCTGCTGAGCGTCCGGTTGGGACTGCTGTGAGTGTTCAGAATCCGGCACTTGCTGTTGCCAAACCCTCCTCTGTACAAAAGACTCCTGCTTCTTCTGTTGGCCCGAGTGGCGCTGTGAATGAAGAATGTGATGAGATGCTGAGGCTCATCAAGAAGAGTGAGTACAACGTTGTAGACCAGCTTCTACAAACGCCTTCCAAAATCTCCGTTTTATCTTTGCTGCTGAATTCAGAACCTCATAGGGAGGCTCTGCAAAAAGTTTTGGATCTGGCTTATGTTGATCATGATGTCACGATAGAACAGTTTGACAGTATAGTTGCAAACATCACTGCTTGCAACACTTTGAGTTTCTGTGACGCTGATCTCCCTGAGGAGGGAAGAGACCACAACATGGCTCTACATATTTCCATGAACTGCAAGACTGATGCCATATCCAACGTGCTAGTTGACACTGGGTCATCTCTTAATGTATTGCCAAAGACCACACTCTCTCGATTGTCATATCAGGGGCCTCCCATGAGGCAGAGTGGTGTTGTTATGAAGGCTTTTGATGGGTCGCGTAAGACCGTGATTGGGGAAGTTGATCTCCCAATCAAGATTAGACCAAGTGATTTCCAAGTTACCTTCCAGGTTATGGATATCCACCCATCATATAGCTGTCTCCTTGGTAGACCATGGATTCACGAGGCTGGCGCCGTGACATCCCCCCTACACCAGAAGCTGAAATTCGTGAAGAATAAGAAATTGGCTGTGGTAGGGGGAGAAAAGGCTCTCCTGGTTAGCCACTTGTCTTCTTTCTCATATATTGACGCTGAGGATGAAGTTGGAACGCCTTTCCAAGCTTTATCTGTTGTTGAGCCAATTGAGAAGAAGTCTCCTTCATTTGCTTCCTATCGAGATGCGAAACTGGCCATTGAATGTGGTGCAGTTGCCGGTTTAGGAAAGATGATTGAGCTTGAAGACAATAGATCCCGGGCTGGCATTGGCTATTCTTCTGGGGCATTCAACGAGCAAGGTTTGTTCAAGAGTGGAGGTTTCATCCATGCTGATCAGCCTGAAGAAGCTGCTGCTATCTTGGAAGAGGATGCAGAGGATTTGAGCAACTTTATCATACCTGGTGGTGTCTGCCACAATTGGGTCGCTGTAGATGTTCCTACAGTCATTCATAGATTAGAGTAATGGTTCACTTTGTTCAAAACCCTTCTCCCATGCCAAATGGAGAAGTGATGACATTGTTGGCAGCATTTATACAATGATATTTTCATTCAATTAATGCATTGTTAAACATTTGTTTTTTCCTTTTGTTTTCACTTTTTGCTTTTGCATGAAATCAGTGATCACAAAAAAACCCATAAAAACAAGAATAAAAGCAATCTTTTCATCTGCATAATGATTTGCTTGTTTAAATTCTGAAGTTTTTTTATTAACCAAAATCATTATGCAGGTTGATTCTAAAACCCATTGAACATAATGATCCAACGCCATCCCCCAATTTTGAATTCCCTGTATTCGAGGCAGAGGAAGATGACGTTGAAGGAATTCCTGATGAGATTACCCGTCTCCTTGAGCACGAAGAGAAGATCATTTAGCCGCATCTCGAAGATCTGGAAACAGTCAACTTGGGGTCTGAAGATTGTGTTCGTATGGTGAAGATTGGGGCACTTCTTGAAGAGTCTGTCAAGAAGGGGTTGATCAGTTTGCTACGAGAATATTTTGATATCTTTGCTTGGTCGTATGAAGACATGCCGGGTCTAGATACAGATATTGTGCAACATTTCCTGCCTTTGAAGCCTGAGTGCGTGCCTGTGAAGTAGAAGCTCAGAAGAACTCATCCAGATATGGCAGTGAAGATCAAAGAGGAAGTTCAGAAGCAAATTGATGCGGGGTTTCTGGTGACTTCTACATATCCTCAATGGGTGGCCAATATTGTGCTTGTACCTAAGAAGGACGGAAAAGTCCGTATGTGTGTTGATTACAGATATTTGAATAAGGCTAGTCCTAAAGATGATTTCCCTCTGCCACACATTGATATGTTGGTAGACAATACAGCTAAATTCAAAGTCTTTTCCTTTATGGACGAATTTTCTGGTTATAATCAAATCAAGATGGCACCCGAGGATATGGAGAAGACAACATTCATCACACCTTGGGGAACATTCTGTTATCGAGTGATGCCCTTCGGTTTGAAGAATGCCGGAGCCACGTATCAATGAGCTATGACTACCTTGTTTCATGATATGATGCACAAGGAGATAGAGGTCTATGTTGATGATATGATCGCTAAGTCCAGAACGGAAGTTGAACATGTTGAGCATTTGTTGAAGCTTTTTCAGCGTCTGAGGAAGTTTAGACTTCGTCTGAATCCGAACAAATGTACATTTGGAGTCCGTTCCGGCAAGTTGTTTGGTTTTGTAGTCAGTGAGAGAGGTATTGAAGTTGATCCTGCCAAGGTCAAAGCAATACAAGAGATGCCTGCGCCCAAAACTGAGAAGCAAGTCCGAGGTTTTCTTGGCCGCTTGAACTATATTTCCAGATTTATATCCCACATGACTGCCACATGCGCGCCGATATTCAAGCTCCTCCGGAAAGATCAGTCTCATGATTGGACCGAGGATTGCCAGAAAGCTTTCGACAGTATTAAAGAGTATCTGTCCGAACCTCCGATTTTGTCTCCTCCTGTGGAAGGAAGACCTCTGATTATGTATTTGACTGTTCTTGAAGACTCGATGGGTTGTGTACTCGGTCAGCAAGATGAATCTGGGAAGAAAGAATCTGCTATCTACTACCTTAGTAAGAAGTTTACTGATTGTGAGTCTCGATACTCTATGCTTGAGAAGACGTGTTGTGCTTTGGCTTGGGCTGCTAAGCGTTTATGCCAGTACATGATAAATCATACAACTTGGTTGATATCCAGAATGGATCCGATCAAGTATATCTTCGAGAAGCCTGCTTTAACTAGGAGGATTTCCCGTTGGCAGATGCTGTTGTCTGAGTATGATATCGAGTATCGAGCTCAAAAAGCTATCAAAGGTAGTATCTTGGCTGACCACTTAGTGCACCAGCCTATTGAAGATCATCAGTCTGTTCAGTACGACTTCCCCGACGAGGAGATTCTGTATTTGAAAATGAAAGATTGTGATGAGCCTACACTTGATGAAGGTCCGGAACCTGGTTCCAGATGGACGTTGGTGTTTGATGGTGCTGTAAATCAGTACGGAAATGGAATTGGGGCAGTAATCATCACTCCTCATGGTACTCATATTCCGTTTACAGCAAGGCTAACTTTCAAATGCACGAATAATATGGCTGAGTATGAGGCCTGTATTATGGGACTGGAAGAATGTATTGATTTGAGAATCAAACATCTTGATGTGTATGGTGATTCGGCCCTGGTTGTTAATCAGATCAAGGGTGAATGGGAGACGAATCAACCTGGTCTCATCCCGTATAGAGATTATGCGAGGAGGATTTCAACGTTCTTTACAGAAGTTAACTTTCATCATATTCCTCGAGAGGATAATCGGTTGGCAGACGCGCTTGCTACGCTTGCTTCCATGATTGTGGTCAAGTATTGGAACGAAGTTCCCAACATTGCCGTGATGCGCTTGGATAGACCAGCTCACGTATTTGCAGTTGAAGAAGTGAATGATGACAAGCCTTGGTATTTTGATATCAAGAATTTCCTCCAGAACCAGGTCTACCCGCCTGGGGCATCTGTGAAAGATAGGAAAACTTTGAGAAGGTTGTCAGGCAGTTTCTACCTCAGCGGTGATGTGCTGTATAAGAGAAATTTTGACATGGTTTTGCTCAGATGCGTGGATAGACACGAAGCAAACCTGTTAATGACTGAGGTCCATGAGGGTTCATTTGGTACTCATTCCAATGGACATGCCATGGCTAGAAAGATGTTGAGAGCAGGCTACTATTGGCTGACAATGGAGTCTGATTGCTGCAAATATGTGAAGAAATGCCACAAGTGTCAGATTTATGCGGATAAGATTCATATTCCTCTGACACTTTTGAATGTGATTTCATCACCGTGGCCTTTCTCTATGTGAGGAATTGACATGATCGGCATGATTGAGCCGAAAGCGTCCAATGGACACAGGTTTATTCTCGTAGCAATTGACTACTTCACCAAATGGGTTGAAGCCGCTTCGTATGCGAATGTGACCAGGCAGGTGGTTGTGAAGTTTATCAAGAACCAGCTGATTTGCCGTTATGGTGTTCCAGATAAGATCATTACTGATAATGGATCTAATCTGAATAATAAGATGATGGATGAGTTGTGCGCTGAGTTCAAGATTGCACACCATAACTCCTCTCCTTACAGACCTAAGATGAATGGGGCTGTTGAAGCTGCTAATAAGAATATCAAGAAGATTATCCAGAAGATGACAGTTACGTACAAAGATTGGCATGAGATGCTGCCATTTGCTTTGCATGGATATCGTACGTCTGTCCGCACTTCCACAAGGGCAACCCCTTTCTCTCTTGTTTACGGCATGGAGGCTGTTCTCCCAGTAGAGGTGGAGATCCCATCAATGAGAGTCTTGATGGAAGCCAAGTTGACTGATGCTGAATTGATTCAGAGTCGTTAGGACCAGTTGAATTTGATTGAAGAGAAGCGATTGACTGCCATGTGCCATGGTCAGTTGTATCAGCAGAGAATGAAGAGAGCATTCGATAAGAAGGTCAAGCCTCGTGTGTTCCGAGAAGGTGACCTCGTGCTCAAGAAAGTCTTGTCTTTCGCGCCCGATTCCAGGGGCAAGTGGACTCCAAACTACGAAGGTCCATATGTTGTTAAGAGAGCCTTTTCAGGCGGTGCACTGATGCTTACAACAATGGATGGGGAGGATTTCACTCGTCCTGTGAATTCAGATGCAGTCAAGAAATACTTTGCCTAAAAAAAAGTATATGCAAAAGAAAAACAGAATAACTCGCTAAGGTGAAAACCCGAATGGGCGGCTTAGGCAAAAATGAGCGTCTCGGTGGAGAACCCGAAAGGGTGATCCAGGAAAAAATTAGAGACTGGAAAAAAAAGAATATTTGCATCCCGCTAGATTGAGTACCTCACCCTGGGGAAATCTAGGCAAAAATTAGGGATTTGGCAAGTAACTGCATCCTGACAAGACTTTCTGTTCCGCAGCTGTCTTTTCGTCAGAGGTCCTCGATTCGTCGTCGACTGAAGCTTCGAATACATCGAGATCCAAATTGGTAGAGAAAGGATCATTATGTTCAATGTAGCCCTCTTCCAATATATATCACTGATTTCAAATTTGTACAGATCTATGGAGTCTTGCCATTTGCAGACTACCATTCCATCAAATCAATATGAGCTTTTTATCCAATTATTTGCACTCTTATTTGTTTCAATTCAACAAATGTTTTGCATGTTTTAATTGATAAAATGTCATTGTTTTCAACAATTTTTTTTTTCTTTTTCAAATTGTTGTTTTAAACAAAGTGAACATTCACAATGATGAAAGGATCCCTAAGAATTTCTCAGTGCTCTCCCAAGGGTGGCATGATTTCCAACAGGTAAGACATTTGTTCATATTCCTGACTTGATTGTATCCTCTTTATCCTGCTTTGTTGTTGGGGTTGTTCCCCAAGCAGAGTTGTTGTTGGGGTTGTTCCCCAAGCAGAGTTGTTGTTATGGGTTGTTCCCCAAGTAGAGTGCTTGTTGAAGATTTCGTTTTCTTCTCCAGCAGTGTTCTCTCCCAGCACGAGTGTTTTCCTTTTGGAAGATTCGGTAGTTGGTGGTTTGAAACCCCGGTACCCCGTCACTCTCTCCAGTGCAGTCGCTAGCGGAGTTGTTGTTTCTCTCCTCAGCATGGTTGCTTTCTTTTTGAAGATTCAGTGGTTGGTGGATTGATATCCCGGTACTTTACCACTTTCCTCAGCATTGTCGCTAGCGGAGTTGTTGCTATCTCCCCATAAGAGCGTTTAGCCTTCAGTAGAGTAGTGATTATTTTCCTCCTCAGCAGTTGTTGATTTGATTTTGGAAGGTGTAGCATTCAGTGGTTGATCCCCCAGCTCTCCTCCATATCCCCAGTGGGTGCCTCAGTGGATTCCCTAGCCGTCAGTAGATTTGTGGTTTGGTGGATTGTATTTATGCAAAATCCCCAAAAGAGTTGGTATCCCCAACAGAGTCAGGATTGCATCTGTGATAATCCCCTCAGAGCCTCCGCCAGAGCTGGTATCCTCGACAGAGTTGCTTTTGTGGTAGTTTCTGCTTGTTAAAATCTCTGTTTCCCCAGTAGGGTCAGTAGGTGGTCTAGTATCCAGAGATTGGGTTGATTTCCTGATTGCTTTTGATCCTCAGTAGAGTGGCTTGTTGCAGAATCTACTTGTGTGATCTGTTTTTCCTTCAGTGGGTGTATTCCCGATGGAGTGGCTACTTGTGTTCTCCCCAGGTTGAGTTGCTTGTGCAGTAGATTCTACATGGATGATATGTTCTCCCTTTGTGGGTTGTTCCCCAGCGGAGTTGTGTGGAGTTGCTTTCGTAGCAGTTCTCGCTTGTGCAATGAACTCTTGTTCCCCTGCAGATATCTTGGGATTTCTCATTTCCCCAACAGATTTGTCTTTGTGGCTGTTTATGCCTGTTGTGACTTTCAGTACTCTAGTTGGGTTGATTGTTGATCCATCGCTCAGAGATTCTGATGTTTTCGTGATATCCTCTGATTTTGTGCCTCCCCGCAGATCTTTGCTTTTCAGCATGTGAATCTTCAGCAGATTGGCTTTCCAGTTGGTTTTTCCCCTGGAAGTGTAGTATCGGGCGTTTGATTCCTGGGCCTGTTTGTGTTAGATATGTCTGTTTTGTCAGCATTCATCAAACATAAATTACGCATATTCATGCATAATCATAAACATTCAGATATTCATGTTGCATTTTTTTGCCATATATCTTTTGTTTGTTGTTCCCTGCTATGGGTGATATAGATCTCCAATAGATCTTCCCAAGCAGATGTCGGGTGTCTAATCTCTCCATATAGAGTCAGCCCCATAAGCAGAAAGTGTCTGTCTTTCCTTCTGCAGTTCCCCACTGAGATATATCCTCGTGGATGACGGTTTCTTCCGTTTCCTCCCAACACATATATTGGGATGGATTTTTCCTACTGAGTTATATCCTCATAGGACGAGTCTTAATTCAGTCTGTCTTTTCAGTTTGACCCTGAATTGGCATTTGTCAGCTGTTTCTCGTGCTTCCCTGTGGAATAAATGAATGAATTGCCCAGTAAACGGAAATAATTCTTTTATCCCCAGCGGAGTTTGAGCCTCTACCCTCATACCGGTAGTTGTAAGTCCTATGTTCCCTCTTCTTGGTGGAATTTGTGGTTATATACCTTTTGTTCCTCGGCAAGAGTCGATTTGGTTTTATACCCAATATTCGGTAGTTGTAAATCCTAGTTTTTCTGCTTTCCAGCAGTTTGTGGTTTGATATAAACCCTATTTTGTTTCCCGTGCGGAATTGTGATTCTTTCATTCCCACGCGGAGTTGTGGTTTTCTGCCCCGTATTCGGTAGATGTAATTCCTATCTTTTATCCTCATCAGAGTTTTGGCCACTGCCCTGTATTCGGTAGTTGTAAGTCCCATCTCTTTTCCCCTAGAAGAGGTAACCTTTGTGGTTCAGTCTGGTTGATGGTGGATTTTGTGGTCTTCTGCCCAGTATTCGGTAGTTTTAAATCCTATGTTGTTGTGGTTTTACTCCCAACGGAGTCTGTGATTTTTGTGGATAATTGCCGGATGCTAGCAACCCTATCCCCAGCCAGAGTTTGGTCTTCTACCCCGTATTCGGTAGATGTAAACCCTAATTTCTCCCCTTTGTAGAGTTAACCTTGTTGTTCATCCTAACCGATGTTGGTTACTCTTTGTGGTTATCTTCATCCGTTATTCGGTGTTGATATTCCTCCCTTGCTTCTGGATAATTGCCTTTTGCTAGCAATTGTATCCCCAGCAGTCTTCTGGATCATTGCCGTATGCTTGCAATGTTATCCCTTTGAAGTCGCCAGCAAGTCCTTGCGGATAATTGTTGTTTATGCAATTCATCCCCAGCGAGTTTTCTTTCATTCACCCTTTTGCTTGGTAATGATTGGTGCTCCCTTTGATTGGTCATCATTATATACCTAGTTGTGGTATCCTGATGCCTTTCTTTTCGGTTGATTTATCCTTTGTTAACCCAGTAACCGGTTGTGGATAATCTTCCATGCGAGTATGTTATCCACGTTCTGACGGTAATGGATAATATATCTCATGCACTCTTCAGTCGAAGCCTGTTGTGTTTCCCCAGTCGAGTAAGATTCATTATTCCTTTGTGGAATCGAATATTCTTTGTTTCTTGGATAATTGTCGGATGCTTGCAATTTATCCCCTGTGAGTTATCTTTCATTTACCCTGTTGTTGTTGGTATCGATTGTCTCTCTTTTTGGTAGACCACCTATTATATACCCAGTAACCGGTATCTCTGGTGTCTTCCTTTTCGGATATATTATTCACGTTCTGACGGTAATGAATAATATATCTCTTTCGCTCTTTGGTTGAAATCCTTTGTTGATTTTCCCCAGTAGAGTAAGATTCGTATTCTTTGTAGAATCGAATATCCATCCTTTGATAAGTTCGCGTTTTGCTCTTTTCAGGATGATGAGTGTTTTGGCATATATACCAATTCACGTTTTCGGTAGGTCACCTATTATATACCCAGTAACCGGTATCCCTGGTGTTTCCTTCCATGCGAGTATATTATCTACGTTCTGACGGTAATAGATAATATATCTCATGCGAGTATTCTATCCACGTTCTGACGGTAATGGATATTATATCTCATGCACTCTTTGGGTCTGTATCCCCAGTTGGGTAAGATTCGTTTTCCCGTTGTGGAGTCGAATGTCCATCCTATAAGTCGATTTGCTTTTTCAAGCCCTCCTTTCGGATGATGAGTGTCTTGGCATATATACGAATTCACGCTTTGGTTGGTCACCTATTATATACCCAGTAACCGGTATCCCTGGTGTTCCTTCCTTTCTGCTCCCTATTATGACCTTGGTCCCCTGTGGAGTCAGATTTTCCTGAGTTGATGTACCTTTTTAGGTCTTTCTCAGATGTTTGGTTGATTGATATCTCTCACCCTTATACCGGTCTTAGATATTCATTCTTCCTGAGTTTGTTACCCTTATACCGGTAACACCTCATTCTTTGTTGCTTCCCCAGGAGTCTGTTGTCAGACCTTCTCCAATGGAGTTCCCTGTGGTGATTTTTACCCTTTTGCTGTATTGGTGTTTTCCCCAATATATGCAATTTTTCCCGGCAGGGAGGTTCTTTGTGAATCTTTTCCTTGGTCCGAGTCCGGATTTTCATCCGAAGTATCCTTTGTGGATAGTTTGAGTCAGCCTGAGTTTTTCCAATGGGTGTGTTTTCCTTTGGAATTCTTCTTTTCCCCTGTTCGAGTCCTTCACTCCCCAGTGAGGTCTCTAGTCCAGTCGTGTTTTGTTCACGCCACGTCAGTTTTCCCCTAATTCAGAGTCGTGTCCTGCTCACGCATTCTTTTTCTTTTTCTTATCCCCATGAGAGTCTTATTAGAGTCTCTGTTCCTGGTGAGTGTATTACTCCGATGGATCGTCTTTTCTTTGTGGACCCATATTCCCCACAGAGTTTTGTTTCTTTTGCATGCATACATTTGCATCATGAGGTCTCATAGGGACCAAAATTTGTCTCATTACTGTTATTTAAGCCCATTCTACGGCGTCGAGATGAAGATTTCTAAACTTCACTTCTCCGGCTAGAATGACCTTAAATAGGGGCATCTGTAAGACCCCAATTTTGTCCCTAAGATCCCTCATGGCATCATATCATACCATGTCATTTGCCTCAAGGATCTTTGTGCCCCTTGCCTGCTTCCCTGTGGGTGGGTTAGCTTTTGAGTGTGATTCTTGATCACCAAGCATGTTTGCATTTGTATGTCATTTCTTTTCATTTGTTTACTAACCAAAAGTACAAAAATATGTCATCTAACCTTGTTACTTGCAGATGAAGCAATCAACAGTCAAAGCAGTCAAAGGCAGCCATTGAGTAGTAGATGGTGGCCATTCTTGAGAATTTGGGCACCATAATCATTCATAAGAGTTCATATGAGCTATGATATCATTTTGAATCAAAATCCCAAGTGGTAGAGGCTTGAATCTCATCAAGGCATTCTTCAGTCAATTGAAACCCTAGCCAGTCAACTGCTCAGTCAACTGTTAGATTTGGAGGTGGGAAGTGATTAGAAATACTTCATTCATGTTCAAACAAGTCTCATTTGACATTTCAAACATCAAAATTGAAGAAAATAAAGTCAGGTCAAAACTTTCCAAAAATAGAAAGTGACCTATAATTCAAAATTGCCAAAAATGGAAAGGTTTTCTCCTCAAAATTACATCACCAAAAATGCTTCAAATGAAATTTTGTTGAACATGAAAGTTGAAGATCTTGCTCTCCCATTTCCAAAAAGTCCAAGATCATGAATTTCTCATGTGTGGTTAAGGAGATATGGATCAATCATGGCCAAGTGAACTTGAACTTCAAACATGCATAACTTTCACACCAAATGTCCAAATGGAGTGGTTCTTTTGGCAACATTCATGTTTTAACATACACTATCCAAAACATGTATCATATGCCATGCATTTCCATCACATAAATATTTGGTTTTTCATTTGAATTTTGGAGGGAATTTTCAAATTCAAAAATAATGCATTATTTTCACTTTCCACCACTTGCATTTGGTTCAAAACAGAATTTGAAATGATGCCAAGCCAAAAATCGTGCACTGTTCCATTGGCTTTCCATGCATAAGGTGAATTCTCCAAATTGGCACATGCACCCTATCTTGCTAATTCCAATTGCCACAAGCTTAAGCATGATTAAGGATTGGATTAAGAGGGAGTATATAACCCTAAGCATAACAGAATTCTGTAACAAGAGCTCATAATCTCAGATCTATAAATTTCTCTCTCATTTTCTCTCTCAAATTTTTCTCTCATTTCTTCAAATCAATTCACAAGCCATTGCTTAATTCATCACTATGAGGCATCACTGATCAAGATCCAAGCAAGATCCAGGCCAATTCGTGCAAGCTGAAGCAGTTTGAAGCAAGAACTCATCAATGGTGAATTCAAATTTCTGTGGAATTAAGCACGATTAAACCTTCATTCTTCATCCAATCAACTCCACAAACACTTTGGAAGATCTGTTTGAGCTTTTCAAGACCTAAATCAAGCTATTCCAATTCTGTTTTCTCCAAGAGGTCAGAACTCGAACTTCTTCCTTCTTAAATTGATTATGTGATAGTTATAGATCTTGTAATGCTGGTGAAACTGAGCTTTGAATCATTGATTTCCATGCCAAATTGATTGAGTTATGCTGTTTTAAAGATTGACATGTGATTCTTCATTGCTTCGATTTGCTTTGTTTAGTTAGAATTAGAATAAATCATGCATGGATTATTGATGTGTGTTGCAAGATCTACAAGATGATGTGCTTGATTTGAATTTCTGTGAACATTTGTTCTTGAGCATGATGAACACGATGAAGGTTGCTGAGAATTTTTCCAGAATCCATGTTTGATCTTGCCTGGCGCGGATTTTATGTTGTGCATGTGTTTTTATGATACTGTGCATGTAGTGGTCCATTTGGCACTGGCGTGGCATTTTGATTGGTCATAAGTGTTTGGTTGTGCCACATATGATTAATGAAACGGCGTGTTTCATATATTGAGCGCCACATTCAAATAGCTCATCTGTTCGATTCCTGGCCAAGACATGTTTCCATATGCTTCATATTTTATTCCATCCATTCATGAGCTATGCTTTTCATGTTTTGTTTTAATTTTTCTTTCACTTTAAAAATTCATAACTCAATAAATATTGATCCAAATAATGTGTGGATTTTTGCATCATGCTCCTTATTGTGTCTAATTTTTTTTCATTATTTTTCCAGAAATTGTGCATGGCTGTAGAATTGTTTGGCATAGGGTTTGTGTATGCATGTCTATTTTGATCCTTGCTTGCCATTGTTTCTGTGAAATGATGAATTTTAATCCAATGATTATGAAATTTGACATGCTTAAACTAGACATCTTGATGGACATTTTGGTATTGAGTTTGCATTTTTCTCATATGTGGTTGCTGAGATATGCTCATGTTAATGTAGGTGTGACAATGTGTGTCACACCTTGGCTTGCTCATTTTGATTAATTTCTTTACCATGCCAAATAAATTCCAAATTATCTGATTTTTTGTGTGATGCATATTATGGATGGTATGTTTGATCATGAATTTTTGTGGAATTTTTTGATAAATTGCTGATTTGATTGAGATTTTTCTTTCTGGATTACCATTTGTGAGCTTTTGAATAGTCTTGAACTTCAATGATTTGTGAAATGCTTATGATTTATCATATGGATGTGAAATTTTGCACATTGTTTCTAGACACTTTGAAGTTTGTTTTGGCTTTGATTGGAGGTCTTTATCATGTTCCAATTCTGTTTTAGGCTTGTGTTAAGTTGATATGCCAAGATGTGTCACCAATATGCTTGTTTGTCCTTACCTTGCCTTATGCAATTTCTTTGCCATACCTAATGTTTCTCAAATGCCTTGATTTTTTGTGTGTTGATCAGGTTGTATGTTTTGTTTAGCCATGTTTTTTCTTGAGATTAATTGAATCATTTTTGAATTTATGTGCATTTATTCATTCTGTTGCCTCAATGTGCTTTCAACTTGCATACCTTGCCATAATTGGTTTGTGAAATGAATTTGGTAAATGATATTGACATGAGACCTTTTGGATTATATTCTTAATTGATTGAGGTTGATTCATGTTGAATTTCATGTTCTGTTTTGAATTTTTTAATCATCTTTGACCCTAGGCTTTGACCTAGTGGTTTGTTGCTCATGTATGAAGCTTTGTTTCAGGTTACACATTCAAGTTACACAATTGATGATGCCTCATCTTGAGAGCACTTGATATTTGCTTTTGATTACTAATGTGTGTTTTGTAGGTTGATGTTGACTCTCTTGAGCTTGACTTGTGGCTTATGCCTTTGTATATTGGTTATCTGTTGCATTAACTGTTGGTTGTTTGTCTATATAGTTGTACTGATTTGTTTGATGTTTCCACAGGTACATTAGTTGCTTAAGTTCACTTTTGAACTTGCTTTTGCTTGGTTGCTTAACCACTTAGGTATAACCTCTCTTCTTCATGTAGTCTGGAAGACCTGGCCTGTTATGTGGTCAGGCACCTGTCTGAAGTCCTCCTTAAGAGGCAATGCTTGTGATTGTTTACTCTTTGTGCCAAGCAGGAAAAGTCCTCATATGAGGCAATTGATAGATAAAAGAGATGTGTAGTCCATCTCCTACTATTCAGTGTTCATCCCTTTGCTCACATGACATGTTGATGCATTGTGGATACTAACCCAAGATCTATAGAGTCATTCACTTGTGGAGAGAGTTCCAACTTTCTGAACTCCCACACCTTCTATTATTCAAAGCTCTCCCAGACCAGGGATAAGAGCTATGAGGCACACCCCTCATCTCTATTTCATCTGCTTCACCTTAACCCTCAATGTTAAGGTTAAGAGCACAACTTAACCCATTCCAGTTGACTTTAAAGTCTAACCTTGCTTGAGCCTAATTGCTTGTATATAGTGTGTGCTAATTGACTTGTGTGCCTGCTTACTTGATTCATCTGCGCATATTTGCTTGAGTGTGCCTTTGTGCATTTATCATCATCATGTGTATATCATTTCTTAAGCTTTGCTTTATAGCATTTTTGCTTTGTCCATGGAGGAGACAAGCATAAGTCCATTACTTGGCAGTTGTTCCAATGATATGGTGTGAGACTAGTGTAAGTCCATTGATTGGCATCTAGTATCATTGTTTTGTTTTAGGAGATTGGTGTAAATCCATTGATTGGTATCCGGTATCCATATTTGTTTTGTGAGACTAGTGTAAGTCCATTGATTGGCATCTGGTATCATTGTTTTGTTTTAGGAGATTGGTGTAAATCCATTGATTGGTATCCGGTATCCATGTTTGTTTGTGAGATTGGTATAAGTCCATTGATTGGCATCCGGTATCACCTTGCTTTGTTCATTTGCTTATTTGCATTGTTGCCTTATTCCAAAGGACACACTTGAATCATCCACATATGATTCCAAGAGGTGAACATCTAAGAAGTTTTACTTCCTCACCCTTCCATTTTTGTGTGTGTTTTCAAAACTCCCTTTTCACATGTTAATTCAAAAACTTTGACAAATATTGTGCAAACATTCTCATTTATTTTCAAATTAGAAACCTAGGCTTTAGGCCTTTGATTTTTCCAAACTCCATTTCATAATACTTCTTTGAATTGAATTCTAATCATACTTTGACTATCTTTTGTGAATAAATCCTAATTGGTTAATCCAACTCATTCAACTGTTTTGTGGCTTTGTCCATTCTTGGTAAGTTTTCATGCATTAGCCATAGGTTTGATTTATCCTAGTTGGTTGATGTTAATCTCACCTTTTTGTCCTTAGTGATTGAATTGTAAGACTTCCTTGCTTATTATAGGGTTAACCCCTCATTATCAAGTTGAAGCTATTCTCGCGTGGTGGACTCGTTGTTTGTATAAGGTTGAGTTTTCACCCGTGGATAACGAAAGACCTTAGGGCTTTTGTCTTAAAATGCACCCACTCATATTTTGGAAATTTTTTAGCCGAACTACGGCGTTTTGATCCTTACCTTCCATGGAAAGGTACGTAGGCAACAGGTTCATCCGTTCAAACACAAAAATAATAAATTGTATATTCTTTTCTCATTCCCAATCATGTTTGCACAATATGTCATAAACAAATAAACTTTTTATACAACAAGTGTGAAAAGGGCTCCCTAGGAGTACCTAGGACGTTTTGGGTGCCTAACACCTTCCCATTGCGTAATTAACCCCTTACCCAGACTCTCTGATCTTTTCATTAGTTTTCTATGTGTAAAACTTCTTAGGCTTTTGTTCGCTTTTTAGCCATTCCTTTGGATAAATAAAAGTGCGGTGGCGACTCGATTCTTTGTATGCTTTGCTTTTGATTTAGTCAATAAATCATAAAGTGACGAATACACCGCTACAGAAACACTCCCTATGCAAAGGACTTGGCCAATGCCAATTTTCATGTAACCAAGTGCTTGTGAAAAGAACATTCATCTGATACAATTTTGAAGATCCATTTGAGTTCATCTGCAACATGATCATTGGGAAGCTGTTATTTTGAACCTATGATTTATGCCATCTTTGAAATCATCTAACACATGGGAAATTTTGAAGAAGATCATGGAGTTGCTAAGCTTGGATGTGTCTATCTTTATTTGATGCCTTTATCTTCAACTTGCTATTTGTGTATTGTTTGTTGCTTGATTTAAAAGTCCAAGGGAAATTTGGGTTTCTATATGACATTCTTGTCTATTGGATTGCAGTCCATTTGTCAGATCTTTTCAACTCTTAACTTTTAAATTTATGCTTAGGATTAGTCTCTTCATCTCCTCCACATTTCTTTAAAATTTTAAAATCTCTCCCTCCTTTTAAAATATTCTTTGCTTATGTTTGTTGATTTCTAAACTTTGACCATATTGCAAAATAGAAACTTTGGCCTTATGCCATTGCATTTTCAAACTCCTTTTCTTAATCAAACTTGTGAATAAACTTAACTATACTTGACTTAAAATTTCAAAAAAATCCAAAAAGAACTAACACTCATTGAAACCACTTTTAGACCCTTGTGCCTTTTAAACTTAAAATTTTATTAAAAGCAATGCACTCACTTTTAAATTGATATCACGAACTACGAGGTTTTGACCCCTCATTTCTTTTGTTGGTACGTAGGCACAAGTCCGAAGGTGTTGTCAAACACAAAAATATAATTAATGAATTCTTTTCTAATCCACACACTCTTGTTTATTTGCAAACATCATTTGTACAAAAACACATATGCATACAAAAAAGGGCCCCCTAGGAGTACCTAGGACACTTTGGGTGCTAACACCATTCTTCTGTGTAACCAATCCCCTTACCTGTAATCTCTGACATTTTATTAGTTTTGATTTGAAATCTTCTTATTTTTGGGTTTTGTTCGTACTTTTCCCTTTTCCCTTGGAAATAATAAAAGCGCGGTGGCGACTCTGGTTTTATTGACGTCTAGCTTATCTATAGCTTGATGATCATGAATTTACCGCTACAAGTATCCGTAATGGGTGGCCAATATTGTGCTTGTTCCAAAGAAGGATGGAAAAGTCCGTATGTGCGTCGATTATAGAGATTTGAACAAAGCTAGTCCGAAAGATGATTTCCCTCAACCACACATTGATATGTTGGTAGATAATACAACTAAATTCAAAGTCTTTTCATTTATGGACAGATTTTCCGGTTATAATCAGATCAAGATGGCACCCGAGGATATGGAGAAGACTATATTCATTACACCCTGGGGAACATTTTGTTATAGAGTGATGCCTTTCGGTTTAAAGAATGGTGGTGCAACATACCAGAGAGCAGTGACCACCCTTTTCCATGATATGATGCATAAAGAGATTGAAGTCTATATCGATGATATGATTGCTAAATCGAGTGATGAAGAAGAACATGTCGAGAATTTGTTGAAGCTATTCCAGCGTTTAAGGAAATAAAAACTCCGCTTGAATCCCAATAAGTGTACATTTGGTGTTCGTTCTGGTAAGTTGTTGGGATTTATTGTCAGCGAGAAAGGTATTGAGGTTGATCCTGCCAAGGTCAAAGCAATACAAGAAATGCCTGCGCCCAAAATTGAGAAGCAAGTCATAGGTTTTCTCAGCTACTTGAATTATATCTCAAGATTCATATTGCACATGACTGCCACGTGTGCACTTATATTCAAGCTTCTTCGGAAAGATCAGTCTTGTGATTGAACTGAAGATTGCCAGAAAGCGTTTGAAAGTATCAAAGAATATCTGCTTGAGCCTCCGATTCTGTCTCTTCCTCTTGAAGAAAGACTGTTGATCATGTATTTGACTGTGCTTGAAGAAAGTATGGGTTGTGTTCTAAGTCAGCAAGATGAAACTGGAAAGAAAGAGTACGCAATTTACTACCTCAGTAAGAAATTTACCGACTATGAGACTCAATATTCTATGCTTGAAAAGACTTGTTATGCATTGGCTTGGGCTGCTAAACGTCTGCGCCAGTATATGTTGAATCATACTACTTGGTTGATATCCAAAATGAATCCAATCAAGTATATTTTTGAGAAGCCTGCTTTAACTGGGAGGATTGCCCGTTGGTAGATGTTGTTATCTGAGTTTGATATCGAATACCGATCTCAAAAAGCTATCAAAGGTAGTGTCTTGGCTGACCATTTGGCTCACCAAACGATTGAAGACTATCAGTCAGTGCAATATGATTTTCATGATGAAGAGATTTTGTATCTGAAAATGAAAGATTATGATGAACCATTGCTTGAAGAAGGGCCAAAGCCTTGTTCCCGTTGGGGCATGGTATTTGATGGAGCTGTTAATCAATATGGTAATGGCATTGGGGAAGTGATTATTACTCATCAAGGCACTCATTTTCTATTTACAGCTAGATTGACTTTCAAGTGTACAAATAATATGGCTGAGTATGAAGCTTGCATTATGGGGATCGAAGAGGCCATTGATCTCAGAATCAAGTATTTGGACGTCTATGGAGATTCAACTTTGGTTGTTAATCAGATCAAAGGTGAATGGAAGATGAATCAACTCGGTTTGATACCATATAGAGATTATGCGAGGAGGATTTCAACTTTCTTTACAAAGGTTGAATTTCATCATATCCCTCGAGATGAAAATCAGATGGCAGATCCTCTTGCAACGTTGGCTTCAATGATTGTAATGAAATTTTGGAATGAAGTTCCTAATTTGACTGTGATGCGTCTTGATAGGCCAACTCATGTGTTTGCTGTTGAAGAGGTCAAAGATGAGAGGTCGTGGTATTTTGATATCAAGTGTTTCCTCCAAAGTCAGATTTACCCACCTGGGGCATCTTTGAAAGATGAGAATACTTTAAGAAGATTAGCTGGCAATTTCTACCTGAATGGTGATGTGCTTTATAAGAGAAACTTCGATATGGTTCTGCTCAGATGCGTGGATAGACACAAAGCAGACTTATTGATGACTGAAGTCCATGAAGGCTCCTTCGGTACCCATTCCAATGGACATGTTATGGCTAAGAAGATGTTGAGAGCAGGTTACTATTGGCTGACAATGGAATCTGATTGTTGCAAGTTTGTGAAGAAATGCCACAAGTGCCAAATTTATGCAGATAAGATTCATGTTCCTCCGACACTGTTGAATGTCATTTCCTCTCCATGGCCCTTCTCCATGTGGGGAATTGATATGATTGGCATGATTGAGCCTAAAGCTTCGAACGCACATCGTTTCATTATGGTGGCTATTGATTACTTCACAAAGTGGATTGAAGTGGCATCGTATGCAAATGTAACCAAGCAAGTTGTTGTAAGGTTTATCAAGAATTAGATTATATGCCGGTATGGTGTGCCAAGTAAGACCATTACTGATAATGGATCTAACTTGAACAATAATATGGTTGAAGCTCTTTGCAAAGACTTCAAGATTTCACATCATAATTCTTCTCCCTACAGACCTAAGATGAATGGGGTTGTTGAAGCTGCAAACAAGAACATCAAGAAGATCATTTATAAAATGGTTGTGACATACAAAGATTGGCATGAGATGCTCCCATTTTCTTTTCATGGGTATCGTACATCCATCCTCACTTCAATAGGGGAAACCCCTTTCTCATTTGTTTATGGCATGGAAGTTGTGCTCCCTGTAGAGGTTGAGATCCCATCATTGCGTGTTTTGATGGAAGCCAAGTTGACTGAAGCTGAATGGTGTCAGACCAGATATGACCAGTTGATCTTAATTGAAGAGAAGAGGTTAACCGCCATGTGTCATGGTCAGTTATATCAGCAAAGAATGAAGAAAGCTTTTGATAAGAAGGTCAAGCCTCGTGTATTCAGAGAAGGTGACCTTGTGCTCAAGAAGATTCTATCTTTAAAACCAGATTCTAGGGGCAAATGGACTCTTAATTATGAAGGCCCATATGTTGTCAAGAGAGCCTTTTCAGGCGGTGCTCTGATTCTTACAATTATGGATGGTGAAGAGTTCAATCGTCTTGTGAATGGCGATGCAGTCAAGAAATACTCGCATAAAAAGAAAAGAACAACTCGCTAAGTTGAAAACTCGAAAGGGCGGCCTAGGAAAAAATGAGCGTCTCGGTGGGTTGAAAATCCAAAAGGGAGATCCAGGCAAAAATTAGAGACATAAAATAGAAAAATTTATCCCGATAGATTGAATACCCCACCTTGGGGAAATTTATGCATTTGGTTGATCTTCACTCTTGAAGACATTCTTGAGCACATCATTTGGTTCTGATTCGTCATTTTCAACCAAAGCCAAGAGCACAGTGGATACTGAAGTTGGTAGAAGGATTAGTGATCATTGTATTCAATGTATCCCTTTTTCCATGTAAATTACCATTTTTCAACTTTTGTAAAGATCTATGGAGTCTTGTCATTTACAGGCTACCATTCTATTAAATAAAGTCGAGTTTTTCATCCAATTGTTTCTATTCTTATCTTTCAGCTAAATAACATTAAATTTTATGATGATCATTTTGAAATTGAATTTAAAAAAACAAAATCATTTTTTTCTTAAAATAATAAAGGCAATTACTTTTAAAGGGATATCGATGTCATTTAAGAATATCAACAGTAGTCTGAGAACAGGTAAGTCCTGAAATGTGAAGCATTGTTGGTCTTCCCCAAGCAGTTAGTTCAGCAAGTTGGTTTCCCCAACCGAGTTTTGAGATCATATCCCTAGCTGATTTGCAGGTGCGTATTCTCAACGGTTTGCATAGATTCAATGCAATTTTGTTTCCCCTCAGGTCTCCCGCGGAGTTATCCCTGATCCCCGTCAGCACTGAGTCTTAAGCAGTATTTTTGATCCTTTGCGAGGTTGTCTCCCATTTGATATGGTGTTGACCTAAAATTCCCCGCAGGCTTGATGTTTCAAATCCTCAGCAGATCCTCTTGCTTTCCCCAGCCATGGCCAAGCCTTTGAGGTGGATGGTTTATGTCCATCCCCAACTCTTTTTCTCTAGTCGATGTCTCCATCCTGTCGAGATTAGCCGAGTGTTGTATCGATGATTCATACCGTTGACATTTGTATCCTTCGTGATTATTTTTGTCAGCCTAATCATCAATCATATACATATACGTATACATATACATATACATTCATAGATTTCATTATTTTTTTGATCCTTTTCTATGGTGATATCATTTCCCCACGAAGATTTGGTGTGTCTGTCCTCCCTCAATTGTAGAGTGTCATCCCCATAAGCAGAAAGAATTTAACTTTTCTCATTCCCCACTGAGTTATTTCCTCGTGGATGATTATTATTTCAGCTTCCTCCCCAGTCGATTATCTGGATAGAAACACTCCCCTTGAGTTATATCCTCATCGGGTCGAGTCTTTGATTGACTCTTTCTTTCTAGCTTTTACCTAGATCGATGATTTTGGTCCCCTGAGAGTCTATTACCCAGTAACTGGTAATATTCTTCTCAATTTGCGAGTACTTTACTCTTACCCAATACCCGGTAACAGTGATCTACTTCCTCTTGTTTTCCCCAGCGAATTCGTTTTATGTTTCCCCAGGTAGTCTATCCTTGATATGTTCATCTTAAACGATGATGGATATTCTTTCCTTTTAATTCAATCCTTGACATGTTCATCTTAACCGGTGACAGATATTCTCTTTGCGGTTTTCTACCCAGTAAAAAGGTAGTCGTAATCCCTATTTCATTCCCTAGAGGGTTAATCCTTAATATGTTCATCCTGACCGATGACGGGTTTCCTCCTCTTTGCGGTCTTCTGCCCAGTAACCGGTAGTTATAAATCCTACTTTCCCTTGTGGAGTTTATCCTTGATACGTTCATCCTAATCAATGACAAATATTCTCTTTTCGGTATTCTATCCAGTAACTGATAGATGTAATTCGTATTCCTCCCCTCAGAGTCTATCCTTGATATGTTCATCCTAACCGGTGAGAGATATTCTCTCTATCGGTGTTCTATCTAGTAACTGATAGATGTAATTCCTACTTTTCCCCGACAGTCTATCCTTAATATGTTCATCTTAACCGATGACGGATATTCTT
This sequence comes from Lathyrus oleraceus, assembly GCF_024323335.1. NCBI lineage: Eukaryota > Viridiplantae > Streptophyta > Magnoliopsida > Fabales > Fabaceae > Lathyrus > Lathyrus oleraceus. The sequence goes on along the minus strand of NC_066585.1, from coordinate 401,468,379 downwards.
CCCTTTGAGTTTATCCTTGATATGTTCACTTTAACCAGTGACAAATATTCTCTCTTTTCGGTCTTCTGCCCAGTAACTGGTAGTTGTAAATCCTATTTGGCTTTTCCCTAGAAGGCTATTCTTACCCAGTAACTGGCAATGAATACATCTCTTGTTGCCCTCAGCGAGTCATCCTTGATATGTATACCCTAACCGGTAACGAATATCCTCTTTGTCAGACTATGTTATCTCCTTACCCGGTAACGGGTAATGGATAATATACTTCTGTTACTCCTGTGTTGAAGTTCATTCTTCCCCCCAGATGAGTTTAAGTGCGTATTTCCTCAGTGAAATATCCATCCCCTATTTGGATCGAGTATTTCAGTTTTGTCCTGATTTGCCCATTTCCCCTGCATATTTTTCCTTTACCCCCGGCTGAGTCCTTCCATTGATTTATTTTCGAGGAATCCCTCACGTCCCCCAAAAGTTTTAAGTCGTAGCTTGGCCTACGCACAACTTTTTATCCCCCAGAGTCTATGTCTCCCCAATGATTTTTCCCTAGGGAACGCATTTTTCTCCTGCGGACTTTCAGTGTCTCCGGATTCTTTTCCTTTGTGGCAACATTTTCCCCACAGAGATTATTTTTAACATTTCATATCATATGCATCATGAGGTCTCTTAGGGACCAAAGTTTGTTTCTATTGTTGTTATTTAAGTCCATTCAACTGAGTCGATTTTGACCTTCATCTCCTCATCTAGAACGTCCTTAAATAGGGGCAGCTGTAAGACCCCAATTTTGACCCTAAGATCCCTCATGATATCTCATCATATGCATTGACATTAGGATCATACCTTTGCATCCTCCTTACCCCTTATTCATTGGGTTTTCTTTGGGAGAGATCACCAAGCACATTTTGATTGTATCATACTTTGTTTTTCATTATTCACTAACCAAAATACCACAAATATGTCAATGTATAGTTTGTTGCTTTTGTAGGTAGTGTGTATGCTCACCTATGCTCCATCAAGCTCATATCTAGGGTTTAAGACCCTCAGTGCAATGAGTGTAATCAAAAAATGGTTCAAATTGGCTCTAAGCATCATATATAGACCCCCATGATCTTCACATACTATTTTGATCAAGAAATCATCAAGAGTTTGGAGTTTTTTTGCCTTGGAAACCCTAATTCATCTGGGTATCTTGTGTGACTTCTTCAACACGTTTCTTCAACAATTGATCAAATATTTCAAGGGATACTCCACATTACATCATCTTATACATATATGATCCTCCAGGAGTCCCAAAAGTTAAGATAATTTCAAGCTAGCAAGATGGTTCATTGAGGTTGGCCAAAGAAAGTCAACTGGTCAAAACTAGGGTTCCCAAGACCCTATCTCCTACAATTTTTGTCATATGAAAATGATTCCAAGAGAAAAGTTACTCAAAATGACATTCCAAAAAACTTTAATGTTGAGGTCAAGATCTATTTTTTCTTGTAAAGTCATTGTTTATGGTGAAAGATTATATGTCATTTTGTCTAAACCCTAGTTTAGAGGTCAACTTCCTAAGATCATAACTTGCTCAATTTTTATGAGATGAAAGCCATTCAAATTGCATGATAAAATTAAATATGTCTACTTCAACTTTGTACCAATAGGAAATTCAACTTCAACTTCAACTTCAAGAGCCGTTCAAATTCAACTTGCAAGTGCATGTGCTAAGAGGAAACATTATAGGTCACTTTGGACCATTACCATTGAACAAGTGATTTTCCTCAACTTCTAAAATGCATAAATCCTTCATGACACATCCAAATGAGGTCAAATTTGTGACCAACTTGGAGAGTTTTGAAAGAGCTACAACTTTTATGAAGGAACATTTCTCATTTGAAGTCCATAGAAAAAGTTATTCAAGGTGGAAGAAGTGAACATTTGACTTGGGACTTAGAAAATTTTCAAATATGTTTGATTTCCCAAACTTCCACCTCAAAGTTTATCTTGATCCAAGCTTCAAATGAAAAAGTGTTCAACAGGAAAGTTGTTCCCCTTGATCTCACCTTTACAAAAAATCCAAGATCACCTCATTTGGCCAAAGTATGAAGGACTTGCGCATGGGTGTAAGTTGAAGGACCATTTAGATATTTTCCACTTCCACTTTTCATACACAATTGCATGGCCTTCTAACATGGTTTCAGCATGATCCATACTCAATTATGGGTCAAATTACGTCACTTGATGGGCCTAGCACACGCCCATGCAAGCATGCAAAGAGAATTTTCATTTTGCCAAAATTGGAAGTGCATGGAAATCAATATCATGGCCTATAAATAAGACCCCCATTGCTCAGAATTAAGGACCTCATGCCCAAGCTTTGAACCTGCAACTCCAAACCCTTACCATTGAAGGATAAGCATGAAGATTTTCTTTGAAAACCGAGTTTCAATTCTCAATTTGTTTTGAGATTGAAACTATAAGAGTACATACCTTTCCTTGATCCATTTCACTTCCAACAAGAATCTAAATCAAGGCCAAGCATACTTGAAAGCACGATCGTGCCAATCTGAAGCTCCATTGAAGGTGAATTTTCAGAGTTTTCATCTCTTCGATTCTCCCTTACTTCCTATCAATGTAGGCAAGAAGAATGAGTTTCTTTGAGGTCAAATTGAAGTAACTCAGTTCATGATCCTCAAAATTCAAATCCCTGTATCTTTTTATATACTTGGAATTGGAGAAAATTGAGGCCAGATTCGTGCTCCTGAGCATTTTTCCTTCAAATTAGTGTATCCAATTTTCATTTTCCTTTGAGTTGAGCTTGAACCAGACCGGTGGCTCTCACTGGAGAAGATGACCGGAGCTAGGGCTCCGGTGGTGTGCTGGCTTGTCCAAGACCATCTGATCTGAGTCTCATCTTCTAATCTCATGCGTCCATTGTAATTACCATGCCTGCAACGTGTTTGACTCATGTGCATGTGGAACGCGCGCTTCTGACCATCTGATCTTACACCTCAATTAATGGGGGAGATCAGAAGGCCATTATTTTTTTGATTTTCTATTTATTTCATTTAATCTCTTATTTTTAACTAATTCATATAATTTTCATTTTTAATCCAAAAAATATGGGTCCTTCAACAAAAAATTTAAAATATTTTCCTCTTTCATTTTCTGAATTAAAATTATTTTTTGGATTAATTTTGATATTTTTTGATTTAATTGTTTTTGTGCATATTTTTAATTGCTTAAAAATACTTTTGACTTTTCAAAAATTATGAAATTTTTTGTCTAAGGTCCTTTGACCTTGTTAGACCTAGGATAAATCTCTTAGCCATTTATTTGGTGTTTTGAAGAGGTTTTAGGTTTTTGATCAAACAGAATTCAATTTAAAGGCATTTTTATTTGATTTTTAATTGATTAATTGTGTAGAAATTATGTTGGACCATTTTTATTGACTTGTGAAGTTTGACTATGTGTTTGGGCCTTGGTCAAGATTGATTTGAGTTTTGTTGGAATAAAATCATTGGATTTAGTGGATTGATGAAATGTACATTTCATCTCTCAAAATGAATGAATGATTTTAATTTGATAAAATTCCTCTTATGATTAATTTTTGTTTGTCTCATTTCCCCTCCCTCTTCATATTCAATCTCATTCTATCCCATCCCTTTTATTGACCAATGAAGTCTCAATATCCTAAGACTAATTGGTTCATCAATAACTTTGTGTTAGATGAACCAATACAAGTATGGATGAGATAGGTCCATCCTTTGATCTTTTTCTTTTTTGTGTGTGGTATGTTTTAGGAGTATGGTTCATTATACCATATCTCTAACATGCATTAACACCAAAAAATTTATTGCCCGGCCTCAGATAGTTGTGACTTCTACGTAACTCCAATTACGATTGCTTAACATAACGCTAAATTTTGACCCAAAGGCACATCATTCTAGTAAGTGAGATTGTAAGTCTCCCCTGTTTAATGGTATTGTGTGGAAACTTGGCCTTTTTTCCTTCCTTTGGAAGATGTCTTAGTTCAAGGATCCATGCTTGTGAATAGAGGGTTGAGTGTTCTCCAAAGAATGACTTAAACAATTCGAAAGCAAAACACCACTAACATCTAATCAACTAACATTTCAATAACTTCTATTATTATTGCTTTTAATTTCAAGTCATTTACTTTATGAAATTTAAATTCAAGTCATTTACCATTTCATTTGCCATTTACATATCATTTAACTCGTTCATGTTTATGTCATTTTCACTTTGCTCACTTGAGCCATATATTGTGATTGTATATATTTGTTTGTGTATATTGTTTGTGTTTGTGGTCTTAGGACCTTAAAATACTTAATAAACAACAAGAAACCATAAAAAATGTTTGTGTGGATTATTGGATTTTATCTGAGCTTTGGACTTAGAATTAGGCAACATTCCCTATGCAAAAGGACTTGGCCAATGGCAACATATTTGAGACCAAGTTATTATGATTTGAGCTTCCATCTGATGCAAGTATTGGGATCCACATGAATTCATCTTCTACATGGTCTTGATGCAAATGTTACTTTGAACCTGTGTCTAATGCCTTATTATGAGCCAATCAAGGAGCATGTCATCTAATACATGGGAAGATTAGGAAGAAGACCGTGAAGTTGCTTGCTTGGATGTGGCTATCTTTATTTGATGCCTTGCTCTTCATATTGCTAATTTCTTATTGATATTTCTTAATTTAAAGTACAAAGAAAAAATGGGTTTCTATATGGCATTCCTGTCTATTGGATTGCATCCCGTTGGTCAGATCTTTTTCAACTCTTAACTTTTAATTTCATGCTTAGGATTAGTCTCTTCATCTCCTCGCATTTCTTAAATTTCAAATCTCTCCCCCTTTTCAAAAACCTTATTTTCTTGTGATTTCTAAACTTAGAATTTATTGCAAATTAGAAACTTTGGCCTTATGCAATTGCATTTTAAAAAATCTTTTCTTAAATCAAACTTGTAATTGAATATAATCATACTGACTTAAAATTTCAAAAGACAAAAAGAACTATCACCCATTCAAACTCTTTTGGGCCTTTGTGCCTATTTTAAATTTAAAACTTTTATTAGAAGAAATCCACTCATTTTGAAATTGTTACCACGAACTACGAGGTTTTGATCCCTCATTTTTATGTTGGTACGTAGGTACAAGTCTGAAGGTCTTGTCAAACACAAAAATATAATTAATGAATTCTATTCTCATCCCTACACTCTATTTATTACAAACATCTTTTATACCAAAAACACATACACACATAAAAAAGGGCTCCCTAGGAGTACCTAGGACACTTTGGGTGCTAACACCTTCCCTCTGTGTAACCACCCCCCTTACTTGTAATCTCTGGCATTTTATTAGTTTTGATTTGAAAACTTCTTATATTTGGGTTTTGATCGTACTTTTCCCTTTTCCTTTTGAAACAATAAAAGTGTGGTTGAGACTCTGGTTTTATTGATATTAAGTTTATCCATAGCTTAATGGTCATGAATTTACTGCTACAACGCAGCTCGAGGAACTGATCCTTCATCTCGTCCATTTTCTCATATACGTTTGGGCCTTCAGATGGCTAAGAATGGTAGATAGTATCCTCAACACGGGGTAAAGTGTGAACAACTGGAGGAGGCACTCACATGACCGGGCTAGATGCCGGCAGAGAAACAAAAGTGGGTGCATACCCTTCTGGTATAAAGTTGGATGGCATCCCCCAAGGGAATCCAACAGGCATGGAAGGACCGGATTGGTTGGAAGCAATAAGAACAATTGAGGTAGCAAACTCAGAAATGACAGTCCTCTGGGAAGGAGTTGCAGGAATTGGTGAATGTTGGTTATGCGTAACAATGACAGATCCATCAATGCTATTAACCTGTCAATCTCATCCTCCAGCTCTCTATTTTGTTGCTCTAGATACTCCATTATCCTTGGTTGATTAGCGCGAGTGTTGTATCGGTGAGTCAGCTTGGCTGAAGCACAAAACAATAACCGATAAGACATCTGCCGGAAGAAAACCTGCTATACAAATGATGCATGAAATGCAATGTTTTTGTTTGTTTAATTTCATATGAAGTTCTATTTGCAAACATATAATAATAACAACAATTTGATTAACCATAAAATCTCTTTTTATTCATAAAATTTTGGAAGGATCACATTAAGTAGAATTTCAGAAACCAAAATACAAATATAAGAGAAAAGGAAACTATTATCCTAAGGATCCCTTAGTAACTATATCAGATGATCTGGCTACGGGCGCGTACTTCCTTCAGATGCATCAAATCTCGGACTCAAAGGATGTCTTCATCTGAGCCTTGTCAAGAATAAGCTGATAAACAATCTTCTTCCAAGCACCGGAAGGTTGAGGCATACTAGGGGGAGGTAGACCCTCTGGCTCTCTCTGTCTCTTCACTGCTCGGTCTTCAAGAAGTTCAATAAGTTCATCTTTGTCTTTCAACTCAAGTTGCAACTCTTCATGCTTTCGGCTCAAGGCATGGAACCGCTCTTCCCATATATCTTTTTCTTGCTTTATCTTTATGAGTGCGTCTTCCAACTCATCTACATCTTGGTTAGGGAGAGTTAATGACTCAGCCACAACCAAAGATATAAGTCTTTCACAAGCGTACAACATCTTCAGCTCCAATGCTCTCTTTTTCACCCAAATAGTGTAAGTTTCCTAAGCTACACAATTGCATGGACCAAGCTCGGATCTTCCTTTCCTATGCATATTATGCCAAGCATGTATCATCTTCTGCTTCAAATGTTGCGGATCTTTACCCTCTTGATAAAATAAACCTTTTAACTGAGTGTTATTAGGTTTATCTCTCAAGGGGAACCCAAGCTGACAACGAACCAAAGCAGGATTATAGTTGATTCCTCCTTGTGTACTAATGAGAGGCACATTAGAGAATTCACCACAACTATCAATAATATCCACACTACTCAATGCAGAATCATACCAAACAATACCATCATTAGTGAGAGACATGAGTCTCTGAGACCACCGTAGACTTTGTTTGTTCGCCAAAAAAGCATGCATATGAGGCAAGTGCGAAATAAACCACTTGTAGAGAAGAGGAACACAACACACAATAGTCCCACCACCTTTAGAATTCCTCAAATGCAAAGAGAAATACATGTCACCCGACAGAGTAGGAATATGATTTCCAATTAAGAAGATTCTAACGGTGTTAACATCAACAAAATCGTCAATGTTAGGGAATAAAGCTAGACCGTAGATGAGCAACACAAAGATACCATCCACACTACCGGCTTGAGCAAAGACAGTAGCTTTACCAATGAGGAACTCAGAAGTCAACCCAAGAATACCTCCTTTCTTCACCATGAGCATCAATCTCATATTTTGTTCAATTGAAGAGCTTCAGCTATGATATGAGATTTGGGAATCTCCTCCAATCCACGAAAAGGTACCTTGTCAGATATGGGTATTCCCAAAAGATGGGCATACTCTTATAACGTAGTAACAAGCTGATAATAAGGAAAAGTGAAGCACCGATAGAGAGGGTCATAGAACTGAACCATCACACTCAGGAGTCCTTCAACCATATCAGCAGATAATATAGACAAAATCTTCCCATGACGTTTCTTGAAGTCCAAGGGATCTAATACAAAGGATGACAACTTCCTCAGCTCTTTCAAATCAGGACATCTGAAACTGTACTTCTTAGTGTTCCTTCGTCCACAATCCATAGTCTGAAAATATTTGCAAATAAGACCTCAGTTCCATGAAATTTATTTTTCTGTGATGAATGTTATGATGCTCATGTATGCATTAATACAACAATCACAAACAAGGGATCACACATAAGGCAAACACAAATAAAGGTTAAGGGATGAATCAATTCATCGTCAAAATCAATCATCCATTTTGGTGGATTATGGTTTTCACCTTATCAACACCCAAGTTCCATTGATATTGATAAGACTTGAATGGATCAACCAAGAACAAAAGGGTTTGTTGTGAGTCACGAGTATAGAGTCAGGTTAAGAACTGCCCCAAAGGAGTGTACTAAGGCTAAAAACCTGTAGATCATGTTCTAAAAAGTTCTCATAGTCTTAATCCCATCTATCAAATATTATAGGTTAGGATGGCTGACTCATCAACCCATAATATTCTCAAGAGAAACTTGTCTAGGTGTAGTATCGGGTAACAACTGTTATCAGGTCTACGCCTGAACAGTCTCTGTACTACGTCCTAAATAGGCCAAGTTGGGTTAAATGTTCTACGGTCCTTAGCTTCTCGGACCCCAAATCAAAGAAAGTAATGCCTAACCACAAATGACGTGTGTGATATTAGTAACTCCAAAAGGGCTTCCTTTGAGTATATGAGTCTCAAGCCAACTTATTAAAGACTACTCCACACAAGTTGAACATGACTATACCATCCTCATATCTTAATTGCACTCAAGTTCGGGTTAGAACTTATCTCACCACTCAGAGATCACCAAGCACAACAAACATATTATATCACACAAACAAATATACAAACATCAAATATACAATTATACACACATAAATAAGTAGGCTAAACTCACTGAGGACTACTCCCCAGCAGAGTCGCTACTTAATTTCTATAGCGGTAAATTCATGACCATCAAGCTATGGATAAGCTTAACATCAATAAAACTCGAGTCGCCACCGCGCTTTTATTTTTTCCAAAGGAAAAGGGAAAAGTACGAACAAAACCCAAAGATAAGAAGTTTTCAAATCAAAACTAATAAAATACCATAGATTACAGGTAAGGGGGTTGGTTACACAAAGGGAATGTGTTAGCACCCAAAGTGTCCTAGGTACTCCTAGGGAACCCTTTTTTATGTGTGCATATGTGTTTGATATAAAAGATATTTGAGAAAAATAGAGTGTGGGGATGAGAAAAGAATTCATTAGTTATATTTTTGTGTTTGACAAGACCTTCAGACTTTTGCCTACGTACCAACATAAAAATGAGAGATTAAAACCTCGTAGTTCGTGGTAACAATTTCAAAGTTGGTGAATTTCTTTTAACAAAACGTTTAAATGAAAAGGGGCACAAAAGGGCAAAAATTTGAATGAAGTTGTTAGTTCTTTTTGTCTTTGAAAATTTAAGTGAATATGATTAAGTTTATTTACAAATTTGATTTAAGAAGAAAGTTTGAAAATTCATTGGCATAAGGCCAAAGTTTCTATTTAAAATAAGGTCTAAGTTTGAAATCACAAGGAAATAACGTTTTTGAAAAGGGGAAGAGATTTTGAAATTTAAGAAGTGGGAGGAGATGGAGAGGCTACCCTAAGCATAAAATTAAAAGTTAAGAGTTGAAAAGATCTGACCAATGGGATGCAATCCAACAGACAAGAATGTCATATAGAAAACTCACTTTCCTTTGGAGTTTGAATCAAGCAGTACTCAACAAGAAATTAGCAATATCCAAACATCAAGAAGATTAAGGCTTCAAATAAAGATAGCCACATCCAAGCAAGCAAATCCCATAGCTAGCCGTCTTCTTTATCTTCTCATGTACCAGATGATATATTCCTTGATCAACTTAGAACAAAGCATCAGACACAAGATCAAAATAACAATTAGCACCAAGACAAAGTAGCAAATGAATTCAAATAAATCCCAAGACTTGCATCAGATGAAGGCTCAGTTAACAATAACTTGGTCTCATTTACCCATTGACATTAATTCATTTAAACTTAATTCATTCAATCTCATACATCCATATGCGGTCATTTCATCCTGAATCCCGTTATAATGAGTTAAAGTTTTTGATGTTGATCTTTCATTAGGTTTCCTAATTGATTTTAATCAATCAGAACCTCAGGCATTTGACATTACATTGAGTTCATTAGGAGTTTTGAATCAATTTTGTCTTTAATTTCATTAAGGTTTGATTTTAATTATTTTTGCATCCATTTCAAAAATATATTAGGTCTTAACTGATTTTTGTTTTGTTAATTTTTGTTTATTACATTTTATTAAATGTTCTATTTTGTGTTTTTTTGTAAATAGGTAATAATAATAGTAATCAGGTTTATTCTACATTTTAAAATTGAGATAAAAATTCAAAAAAATATAGTATTTATATTTTGTTTCTTTCATTAAAAAGAAGGTTTCTTGTCACACTTATAATTATGTTTTTTATTATTTTTATTATTATTCTATTTTAAAAAAAACTCAAAAAAATTGATTTACACTTTATTTTATTTCTTTTTACATCATAAAAAAAAAATTAAACAAAAAGGGGTCTTTAATTTAAATTTTATGTTACACTAACTAGAACCAGAAGAACCAAATGGGATTTCAATTGCATCAAAATAAATTTATAATAAATTCTTTACAGTTACTTGAAATATTACAAAAAAAAAACAAAGTATTTCAAGATTGTTTATAAGTAACCACAAAATTAAAAAAAAGAGTTCTATACATAAGTTCTTTTTGCAACTTGCTATTACAGTAACAAAACTAGAAGGCATTTCAAATACAGTTCACAAATCCTGAAGATATCTGCCTGCTGCATCTGTCTTTAGCAGGGGGCTCTTTTTCTTTTTGCTGCAAAGAATATACAGAACACAATCAGCATTCTTTTGGTCATTTAAACATGTTTCAAGAGGTCAATGATAAAAAGAAGAAAGCAGAGTATCATCAAAATGGAAAAATTTAAGCAAATTTTATCAGAATTTACATAGAACATCAGATGTTGAGTCATTAAAAAAATTAGCAGAGCTTCAGAGAAGGGCGGAGGGGTGCGAAAATCCAAAGAAATTTCAAAGGAGAAAAATTTTCAAACAAAACTGAAACATTTCTCAAACAATCAGAAGCACATTTTTCCTCTCAAGAAACCATTCAAAAAATTTCAAAACCACCTTTCACAAATCAAAATCAAAAAACCTAGTAGACCCGAAAATTAAACAAAAAAGTTTCAAATAACCAACAACTTAGATTCAACAAAAATCTAATACAAAATTCAGAATCATACATAGAATCGGAAGGAAGAATCAGGATCTAAAGTAAGGAGTTAGGATTTTTTTTATCATACCTGAGCATCTAGGTAACCTCTTTGCTTTTAATCAATCAGAACCTCAGCATTCCAGACATCTATCATATACCATGATATCTGTGCATTTACTTTTCTCCATGCATTTATTTTATCAGGCACTACAATTTCAAAAAAAAAATGAGGCTTTTGTCATTACATTGAGTTCATTAGGAGTTTTGAATCAATTTTGTCTTTGATTTCATTAAGGTTTGATTTTAATTATTTTTGCATCCATTTCAAAAATATATTAGGTCTTAACTAATTTTTGTTTTGTTAATTTTTGTTTTATTACATTTTATTAAAGGTTTTATTTTGTGTTTTTTTTTAAAATAGGTAATAATAATAGTAATCAAATTTATTCTACATTTTAAAATTGAGATAAAAATTAAAAAAAATATAGTATTTATATTTTGTGTCTTTCATAAAAAAAAGGTTTCTTGTCACACTTATAATTATGTTTTTTATTATTTTTATTATTATTCTATTTTAAAAAAAGTCTCAAAAAATTGATTTACACTTTAATTTATTTCTTTTTACATCATAAAAAAAAATTAAACATAAAGGGGTCTTTAATTTAAATTTTATTTTACACTAACTAGAACTAAAAGCACCAAATGGGATTTCAATTGCATCAAAATAAATTTATAACAAGTTCTTTATAGTTACTTGAAACATTACGAAAAAGCAAAGTATTTCAAGATTTTTTAGAAGTAACCACAAAATTAAAAAAAAAGAGTTCTATACATAAGTTTTTTTGTAACTTGCTTTTACAGTAACAAAACTAGAAGGCATTTCAAATACAACTCACAAATCCAGAAGATATTTGCCTGCTACATCTGTCTTTAGCAGGGGGAGCTCTTTGTCTTTTTGCTGCAGAGAATACACAGAATACAATTAGCATTCTTTTGGTCATTTAAACATGTTTCAAGAGGTCAACGGAAGAAAGAAGAAAGTAGAGTATCACCAAAACAAAAAAATTTAAGCAAATTTTATCATAATTTACATAGAACATCCACTACGCCAAAAATGACTTTTAACAGCGCATCTTAGACAGCGCTTTTAAAAGAAAGCGCTGTCTAAGGTTAAAATTAAAATAAAACACGGAAAATGTTCCAAAAAAATAATGAAAGCGCTGTCTAAGGGGGGGTCTTAGACAGCGCTTTCTAAAAGCGCTGTCTAAGACCCCCCCTTAGACAGCGCTTTTAGAAAGCGCTTTTAAATATAGACCTTAGTCAGCGCTTTTGATAAAGCGCTGTCTAAAGTCTTTAAATTAAAAAAAAATTAAAACCAAAAGCGCTGTCTAAGGGGGGGTTTAGAAAGCGCTTTTGGAAAGCGCTGTCTAAGGCATACCTTAGAAAGCGCTTTCCACAAAAGCGCTGTCTAAGGTCTAATTAAAATAAAATTTCAGACTCGTTCTCTGTTCTTTTGTTTTCCCTCCTGCGAACGTTGAAACCCTATCAGCGAAAACCATAACAGCGAACGTGTTTGAACTTTCTCATCTTCTCATCTTCTCAACTTTCTCATCTTCTCAACTCAGAGCTATTGAATTCACACAACTCTCACAGAGTCAGAGCAAGTCACAGAAAAAGCAAGAAGAAGAAGATTGAGAAGAAGAAGAGTTTTCGAGAAGTTTCATAGAGCTTACTTGGAATTTTCGGCGCTGCTCCGGTGAGTACATCCTTTCATCTTCATCGATTTGACTCAAACAAGTTACCACGATGTAGAGCTTGTTGATATGAATCAAAGCCCTAACATCTATGACTTTGATTCCATGCATTCAACATTTAATTTATGTTCTTAGATTTAGGGTTATTACATCTTGTTCTTAGATTTTTTATGAGGTTTTGGAGGAATTCGTTTGCGGATTTGAGTTGAGCGTGGAATTTAGGTTGTTTTGGTATAGTTGATTTCGTGATATGCTGCTCCATCGCCACCGGTGGTGAGCTCTGGCGCGGTGGAGGGAGAATGAGGGAGATGAAGTTTCATTTGAATTTCAGAGGACGTGTTAAACGTGTTTCACGTGGATTTTCCAATCTGGGCTTATTTGAAGTTGATGTTGGAATGTTAAGTGAATTGTTAAATCTATTAGGACTGCAGTTAGTTATATTTGGTATTGGATTGTTAGTGAATTGGATTAGGAAATTTCAGTGAGCGGGTTAAACTGTCATGAATGGGCTAGTGTTAGAGTTGTTAGTGATATTAGAGATGATTAGTTAATAGTTATTTAAGTGTTAATGAATGTTGGTTTTGAAGTTGAATCAGTTAATGTTTAGGGAATTAAAGTGGTAGTTTGAAATGTTAGTTAAGTTAGTAAGTTAGTGAAAAGTAGTTAGTTGGTTAATGATAATATGATTGTTAGTTGAGTTGATTCGATAGTTAGCTATGAAACTGTTAATTATGTGTCAAGGACTGTTAGAGATTAATTAGAACAGTTTTGTTAGTAGGACTGTTATGAAATTTGAAATGTGATTCAGTTAGTTATTTAGGAAAGTTGGTTAGTCATGTTTGAATTGGCAAATAAAGTTAGTAAGTTAGTTAATATTGAATGGACACGGTTTATTAGTGTATTTTGAAATCAGTTATTGAAATGCTAATAGGAGTTAAAGTAGTAGTTAGTGTATCAATTTAGTAACTCATGCTAGTCTGAAAAGAACAAGCTACAAAGTTTGGTGACAGGTGAATACTAGTTAGGATGTTAAATGGATTTTGGTGAATGTTAATTGAAGTTTTAGGACTGTTGTAACAGTTAGTGTGATAATTATAGATTGCTTGAGTTAGGATTGTTTGAATTGTTATTGCATTTTAGTGATTGAGTTAGTATGCTAACTTGTTAGTGATTATTATAATTGTTATGGAATTGGATGATTATTAGCAAATGATGTTAGAGCTGTTAAACTAGTATGCAACTGTGTTAATAAATTGTTAGGTAACTAATTGTGTTAGGAGAGTTAGATTAGTAGTCAAAACAGTTAGGAAAATGTGTTATGAAAAATGTTAGTTAATAAGCTGTTAGTAATTAGAGGTGACATGAGTTAGAAGTCCATTGATCATGTTAGTTGAGGTTAGTATGGAAGTTAGAAATCATTATTGTGTTGATGGACGTTGCAATGATATGCTAAAGTTAATGATGCTTTGAAATCAATTTGAATGTTCATTGAAACTACTATGGAATATGGTTGGTTTATTGATTTTGAATGTTGATGTTAATTGAATTAATTCTAATTTTATTATGGTTAACTGTTTGTTGAAAATGCTATGCTAATCGGTTAGTTGCTGGTGTTACAAATGCAATGTTTACTTTAATAAGTAGGAAAACCATGGATAAAACATGGATCTGTGCCGATCGAATGACCAAAGAGTACGAGAGTGGGGTTTTGGAATTCGTTAAGTATGCTGTTCAACACGCTGAAAACCCCAGACGAATGCATTGTCCTTGCTTGCGTTGTTGTTATATTGGTAAGGTTGACGCACATGGATTGAAATCGCATTTGCTGAGGCATGGAATTGATCAAAGTTATCAGTGTTGGATATTTCATGGTGAGAAAATTAACGAGAATGTTGAATCGAGTGGAAAAAGTAATACGACCTATGCTTCATACGACAAAGACACGGAAACATACGATTGTGATCGAGTTGAAGAGATTGTAGAAGCACTGGAAGAAGATCTTCATGATTGTCCTGAAATGTTTGAGAGGATGGTAAGCGATGCAGAGAAACCGTTGTACAAAGGTTGCACTAAATTCTCAAGACTTTCTGCGGTATTAAAGTTGTACAACTTAAAGGCGGGCAATGGATGGTCGGATAAAAGTTTCACAGAGTTGTTGGCCCTTATGAGAGAAATGCTACCGGATGATAATGTTCTTCCTAATCGAACCTATGAGGCAAAAAAAATGTTGTGCTCTATTGGCATGAGCTATGATAAGATACATGCTTGTCCTAACGATTGCATTTTGTTTCGTAACGAATATGCAATGTTAACTGAGTGCCCTAAATGCGGTTTGTCTCGATATAAGAAAAGATTATCTCCCGCAAAAGTCTTATGGTATTTTCCGATAATTCCGAGATTTAGGCGCATGTTTCGTAGTGAAACCGATGCAAGACATCTTACTTGGCATGCAGATGAAAGAATTATTGATGGAAAGTATCGGCATCCGGCTGATTCACCATAGTGGTCGAAGATTGATAATGATTATCCTGAGTTTGGATCAGAAGCAAGAAACCTTCGATTGACATTATCTACTGATGGAATGAACCCACATGGTCTTCAAAGTATCTCACATACCACATGGCCTGTGATTCTTATGATTTATAACCTACCTCCGTGGCTATGTATGAAGCGTAAGTACATGATGTTATCTATGTTAATCTCTGGGCCTAAACAACCAGGGAATGACATAGACGTATACTTGACACCTCTGATCAAAGATTTAAAGATTTTGTGGGAGAACGGTGTGGAGGTTTATGATGGATATAGGAAAGAAAGTTTCAATTTGAGGGCGATGTTGTTTGGCACAATTAATGATTTTCCAGCATACGGGAATCTATCTGGGTATAGCATTAAAGGTCAACGTGCGTGTCCTTGTTGTGAAGACGGAACCGATACGATTCGATTGGAACTTTGCCAGAAGAATGTGTTTCTCGGTCATCGTAGATTCTTACATTCTAAACATCACTACCGTGGGTGGAGAAAAGCATTCAATGGAGACACCGAACATCGTAGAGCTCCACCCGCATTGTCAGGTGAACAAGTTTTTGAAAAGGTGAAAGATGTGTGTACTGAGTTTGGCAAGCCTTTTGCACATAAGATTGTGAAAGGTGGGTGGAAGAAAAGGTCGATATTTTTTGAATTGCCATATTGGAAGTCTTTGTACGTGAGACATTTTCTCGATGTTATGCATATTGAAAAAAACGTATTTGAAAGTGTTATCGGTACATTACTCAATATAAAAGGCAAGTCTAAGGATGGCCTTAAAGCAAGGGAGGACATGTTAAAAATGGGAATGAGAACTGAATTAGCACCCGTGAAGAAAGGAAGACGAACATATCTACCACCTGCTGCTTTTACTTTATCTAGAAAGGAGAAAAATTTTTTGTGTAAGTCTCTGAGTGAAGTTAAGGTTCCAGAAGGATACTCATCTGATATCAGAAGACTTGTTTCTATGAAAGACCTCAAGTTGAAGAATTTGAAGACACATGATTGCCATGTTATAATGGAACATTTTCTACCGATAGGTATACGTTCTATTTTGCCAGAAAAAGTAAGAAGTGCCATAACTAAATTGTGTTTTTTCTTTAGGTCAATTTGTAGTAAGGTGATCGATCTCGAGATCTTACCAACACTACAAAAAGAGATTGTAATTACCTTGTGTGAGCTTGAAATGTATTTTCCTCCGTCTTTTTTTGACATAATGGTTCATTTAGTTGTTCATCTTGTGAAAGAGACACAGTTGTGTGGACCAGCTTATATGAGATGGATGTACCCTGCTGAACGGTATATGAAAATATTAAAAGGGTACGTGAAATCCCGAAGTCGACCAGAGGGTTGTATTGTTGAACGATACATTGTTGAAGAAGCTGTTGAGTTTTGTACTGAATATTTGTCTAACGTTCAATCGATTGGACTCCCCAGAGCTCAGATTTTCGACAAAATGGAAGGTAAAAAATTAATTGGGAATAAAATTGTGACAATATCAAGGGATGAACGGGATCAAGTTCATTTGTATGTTCTGCACAATAATAATGAGGTTGAGCCATATGTTGAAATGCACAAGGATGTACTCCGAAGGTTAAATCCGAACAGAAATGAAAATTGGATAGTTATAGAGCACAATCAAAGTTTCATACAATGGTTGAAGGATCATATTTATTTGAAGCGCTCTTCAGATCCTTCTTCGGTAACAGAAATGTTGAGATGTTTGGCATATGGTCCAAGTTTGCATGTGTTTTCTCATAGCGCATATTCAATTAATGGATACACATTTTATACCAAAGAACAAGATGATAAGAGTACTATGCAAAATAGTGGTGTCACCGTGCTAGCTGAAGCAATGCATATATCAAGTATGAAGGACTTAAACCCCAAATATGCAAATTTGTCATATTTTGGAGTTATTGAGCACATTTGGGTGTTTGATTACGAGAAGTTTCAGATTCCCATCTTTGGTTGCAAGTGGGTGAATAGTAGTGGCATACGAATGGATAAGTCTGGATTTTTGCAAGTTGATCTTACTAGGGTGGGGTACAAAGATGAAACTTTTATTCTAGCATCTCAAGCTAAACAAGTGTTCTATGTGAATGACCCGAAGAGTACAAAATGGTCTATAGTGCTTTTCTCTAACAAAGTGACTGATGATAGCGGTGTCGATCAATGTGATATTGATGTTGAGAATGAGTCATGCATTAGACGGAATGAGTTGAATAGAAATGATGAAGTTGAGGATCTTATACCGGATGAGTCATATATAAGAAACGATCATAATGAGGGAATTTGGATCAATTCATCCGTACGCATTGCTAAGAAACAAGTGATTAATATTCCAACAAAGAAAAGAAAGAGATGTTAGTGACTTAGGTAAATTATCCATGGTTTCTTTATTTTATTTTTTTCAATTGTTTTGATTATAAGTTATATGTGATAATGCATGATTTCATTATATTTTTGTTTTCAATTGCTTTGATTATAAGTTATATCTGATAATGCATGATTCTTTATTTTTTTGTTTTCAATTGCTTTGATTATAAGTTATATTTGATATTTGATGGTTTCCTTGGTTTATTACAGGTTAGACATGGCTGATGACCAACATGAGGAAGTTAGTAAAAAAGTATCCGCGGAAGAAGAAATTCGAAGAGGCATCACAGTAATGAGAAGGGTGGTCCAAGGAAGATCTCGAGGCATCATACTAGATGTCTATTGGAACAACCAGGGACAACTTATAGAACCTAATGGGCATACCTTAACTAGTTTTATCGGTGCACTAGTAAGGAATGAAATTCCTATTACATGTGATGATTGGAGAAACAAAGAGCTGAATGAGTCCAAAGAAAAAATTTGGAGTGAGATAAAGGTACAATCATTTGGCCCTTAATTATACGGTATCAATTATGTTTTTTCAATTACCGATACTAACTATCAATCTGTATGTTTTTCTTAGTGATGTTTTAACATCGAAGAAGAAAGAAGAGGTTTTTGTATGAAATTGGGCGGAAAGCTTCTAAGAGGGTTTCGGACATTTTTATCATCCAAGTTCCTTAAGGATGCGGATGGTAATTTTGTGGATGCGGAGCTTCCTAAAAAATATGAAAGTTTGATATCGGCTGAAGAATGGGAAGCTTTCAAATCCAAAAGACAAGACCCGGTTTTTCAAAGAATAAGTGCTACAAATCGGGAAAGAGCATCAAGTCCCGCATATCTGTACCGAAAAGGACGTGTCGGATATGGACGCTTAGAACAATCCATGGTAAGTATTTATAAATTGCGATAACAAATTTGTTCATCATATATTAGTTTTATCTGATCAAATTGTATGACTTAATGTGTAGCTGCAGAAGGAGGAAAGTTCAGAAACATCTCTTCCTGCACATGTTTTGTGGAAGGAAGCCCGTGTGGGCAAATCTGGAGTTCCTCAAGAAGAAGTTTTACACGTATACCAGAAATGTGTAAGTATAACATTTTTTCATTAATTGAATAACATTTTTATACACAAATATTTGACAAGTATACGGTATTCATCTGATTTTTCAGGAGGAGCTATCTCAGTCTTTATCTCCCGATGATACTAAGGGCATACTTAGTCGGGCATTAGATGTCCCTGAGTATTCTGGTCGGGTGTGGGGTAAGGGATTTGGAGTCACTCCGACCTCCCTGAGTATTAAAAAAGGAAAGGCTCCTAGTAATCGGGAGCTTCATGCAAGATTGGAAGCCATGCAAGCTGAGCTTGATGCATTGAGGAGAGAAAGAGAGGCTAGCGCCTCAACAGTATACAAAGATGCTTCGGACAAAAACAGTATCAACTGTACCTTTCAGCCGAACATTCCAGAGGTAATTACATATAATTGTCTTAAATTGAACTATTTGCTTAAATTATGTATTTGACATATATACACATTAACGATTTCTTGTTATTATTGGTTTTAGGGCATTTCCCATTGTCAGCTGTATTTGTCGTCACCATACTATCGGATGGTTGGCAAGGGAAAAGTGCATAACGTTAGCGGAGTATTACTCCACACTAGAGAGCTCCCTGCTGGATGTTTGAAGGTATCAGTTGATATTGCAGTTGAGCCGAATGCAGCATTACCATATCCTAGCGATGATTCGGATGCAACAACGATGCACGAAGCAGTAGGTTCGTTTGTTGCATGGCCGACAAACCTCATATGCGTAGGATATGAGGTATGCTTAAAACTTATGTTAACTTTAATGTGTATATTCAAAGTTTAAAATTTATGCTTAAAATTTTACTTACATATTTTCCTTGGTTATGTTAAATAGACTCCCACAAAATCCAAATCAAAAGATAATGCGATTCCACGGCATACCGAGTCCACGGTTTCAAGAAAAGAGGTAATATACAATTATATGACATATATTCATGGAAGTTGTTACATTCTTAATTTGATCTAACTATTTATATGACATGTAGCTTCAAGAAAATGAGGTTAGCAATACCTCCGCACAACAAAAAAAGGAGGTTAGCAACGCCTCCGCACGGGTAAAAAGTTCTGGTGCTAAGAAGACCGTAGCTAGGAAAAAAACTACCACCAAGTATAGGTCGTGCCTCAAGACATTTCTAGAGATGACCGATATACCGACCGGAGGTGTTCGGACCCTACATATGGAGGTAGGGATTTTCGGCTTTGATTACGACCAAATGATTGGTAATGAAGACTTCATGCAAGTTTTTAGTCATGAAGAAATCGGCGTCAACGTTGTCAATACATATATTAGGTAAATCCGGTCTACTTTGTTTTATTAATTAAACAACTTATGTTAATGATGTTTACTTTATGTTAATCCGGTTTACTTTATGTTTCAAAAGAGGTGTTAATGATGTTTTTATATTAGGTTTTTGTATGACAAATTGATGCGCCCCAATGGTTTGGACGTGTCATTCGGATTCTTAGCACCCGCGACCGTCAACTTAGTTTTAATCTTAAATAGACCGGATACCGTGACGGAGTACGTTCTTCGGATCCTCATGGACAATAAAGATGCGGAGAAGTTGTTTTTTATACCGTTTAATACCGGGTTAGCATTTCATTCTAAATTCATCTATTATAATTATTTTCCAAGTTACCATCTAACATTTGCCTAATCATTACAGTGGACATTGGTTGTTGCTCGCAATCAATCCTATCCGAGAAATTGTGTATTATCTTGACTCGTTAGGAAATGATTGGACAACATACCCGGATATGAAGGTCTTAATTGACACGTAAGTGAGAATGTTCAAAATTTTTCTTAGTTTATGTGAATTGTTCTAATTGCTTCATTTTTATTTTATTAGCGTCCTACAAGCTTTTCGGGCCCAACGAGTTATCCAAACCTCAAGGAGGGGCGCCAACTCCATTACATGGATTAAAGTGGCGGTATATTTTTAATTACCACATTTTTTATTATATTAGTGATGACACTTGATGAAACTTAGGATTTATAATCCATATTTTTTTTTCATATGTAGTGTCCTCAACAACGTAATCAAATAGATTGCGGGTATTTCATGTTGAGGTTTATGCGAGATACTCTTGCTTTGGGCCAATTAAAGATTCCCACCGATGTATGTATTTCTAACTTATGAGTTATTTTTATATTTACACATATCTCATATAATTAAATAGTTGAAATTAATTCAAAATATGTTATATTATTATGTAGTACTTTGAGGAATTCAAGTGTGCATTTTATACAAAGGATCAAGTGGACGAAATCAAAGAGGAGTGGTGTCAATTCATGTTAGAGCTCAATGTTTGTTCATAAATTTGTGTAATTAATGTGTACATTTGTAGTATATGTAATGACTTGTAAATGTGTACATAAATTTGTATATATTTTGATACATTTAAGGCAAAATTGGTTTGAATTGGTGTATATATATATTTGTTAGCCAAAAATTGGTAGAAAAAAGGCCAAAATGGCATATATAAAATGTGATAATTGTCTGTCAGAATCTGGTTGAAAACAGGTAGAAATTCTGGTTTATAAACCTGGAAAAAATGTGGTTTAAAACAAAAGCTTCAAAAATTTTCGTATACCTTAGACAGCGCTTTTGTAAAAAGCGCTGTATAAGGGGGGGATTAGAAAGCGCTTTAGGAAAAAGCGCTGTCTAAGGGGGGGGGGGGCTTAGACAGCGCTTTTTGAAAAGCGCTGTCTAAGGTATACCTAAAAAAATTAAAATAGGAGGGTCTTAGAAAGCGCTTTTGGCCAAAGCGCTGTCTAAGGGGTGGGGCTTAGACAGCGCTTTTCAAAAGCGCTGTCTAAGGTATACCTAAAAAATTTAAAATAAGAGGGTCTTATAAAGCGCTTTTGGCCAAAGCGCTGTCTAAGGGGGGGGGGGGGGGGGGGCTTAGACAATGCTTTTAAGATTTAAAAAAGCGCTGTCTAAACCTTTAGCAGCGGAGGTTTAGACAGCGCTTTAAAGCGCTGTCTAAGGCTAAAAAAAGCGCTGCCTAAGGTCTTGTTTGTTGTAGTGATCATAAAAAAATTAGCAGAGCTTCAGAGAAGGGGGGCTGGGATCGAAAATCCAAAGAAATTCCAAAGGAGCCAAATTTTCAAACAAAACTGAAACATTTCTCAAACAACCAGAATCACATTTTTCCTCTCAAGCAACCGTTCAAAAAATTTCAAAACCACCTTTCACAAATAAGAATAAAAAAACCTAGTAAACACGAAAATTAAACAATTTTTTTTAAATAACCAACAACTCAGATTCAACAAAAATCTAATACAAAATTCATAACCATACATAAATTCAGAAGGAAGAATCAGGATCGAAAGTAAGGAGTTAGAATTTTTATTATCGTACCTGAGCATCTAGGTAACCTCTTTGCTTTCCTTAGACTTTATTCCTTTAGCAATGATGATTAATTCTTTGCTTACTGTTGTGAAATCTATGAACCTGTTTCCGTTTTTTAAATTTTTTGGATTCATGTTGCTCCCTTTCATTGTGCATTGAGTTTTGTTGCGGTTATTGTGTTGTGATTTTGATTTAAGGGTCATTTGGTTGGATTTTTGTTTTGGTTTCTTGAAAGAGCTCAATCTCTCTTTGGGTTGAGATCTGGACAAAACCTAGCTTGGATTGGAAAAGAGCATAGAAAAATAAGGGGAGGGAGTCTGTGTTGCTAATTTTGCTAATTTAACTAACAAAATGATGTCATAAAAAGTTTAGTTATTTCATTTCATTTATTTTATTATTTTTAGGTTATGACATAAATATAAAAAAAATTATTTCATTTCATTTATTTTATTATTTTAATTATGTTGTAAAAATAAAAATAAAAAGGTAAGTATTTCATTTATTTTGTTTTATTATTTTTAGATTATGTCATAAAAATAAAAATAAAGTTATTTCATTTATTTTGTTTTATTTTTAAGATTATGTTATAAAAACAAAAATAAAAGTTAAGTTTAACATTTATTTTATTTTATTACTTTTAGATTATGTCATAAAAATAAAAAATAAATCTTTCATTTATTTTGTTTTATTAATTTCATATTATGTCATAAAAGTCATAAAAAAGTTATTCTATTTATTTATTTTAGCATTTATTTAATTTATTATTTTAGATCATGTTATAAAAATTACAAATATTTTTTTTTTAATATAGCATGCCATGTGTTGCAATATAATAGGGATGTTAAAATTCAAAAAAAAAAAAAAAGAAGAAGAAAATAAGGAAACAAATTGCGTTGCTCTCGTCTCTCAATGACATATTTATATTCATTATTCATTATTATTTTATATTTTGTTTTATTATTTTAAAAATTTGTCATGCCACTTGTTTGTTTCAATATGATTGGTTTGTTCTTAAATTAAAAAAAAGGAAAGAGTTGATTCATGTAACTCGGGTGCCTCCCACTACTGCATTTTTCATTTTTTTATATTTATTATTATTAATTTTATATTTATTTATTATTATTATTATTATTATCATTTATTTTTATTATTATTATTTATTATTTTTATTATGATTATTTATTACTATTATTATTATTATTATTATTATTATTTACTAATAGAATTTAATTGAAATACACTGACAGAGTAAAAAGATTTTACACCGTCGGTTAATCTTAGACGTTGAATATTGAAATAAGTTTGACTTTTATTTTAAAAATATATAAAATAATACAAACGGGTGATGGTGATGAATCGACAGTGTAAATCTTGTTACACTGACAATGCATAGTAATTAATCCCTTATTATTATTATGATTATGATTATGATTTTTTCTTAATTATTTAAATTAGCAATTAATTATTTGATTAAATGACCATTTGGTTAGTTGATTAGAGTTTACTTAATTGTCCTTTTAATTAGTAAGTGGATTATTTGATTGTTTAATTTTAGTTGTTTAATTAGGTATTATTTCTCTCATGTTCATGTTTGCACCACTATTTGTTTTCTTTTATTTTTGTTGATTGTTTAGTGGCTTTATTTTATTTTCGATTATTTCTCAAGTGACAAATGTATCTCCATCATTTATTTGTAATTTTTTTATTTTTTTATTTTTTTTATTTCTCTTAGCTAGATAATTTAAATATATAAAAAAAATATAAAATCAATCTTTTTTTAATAAGAACAAACACTTGATCAACATCAAATAATTTTTCAGAAACTCACCATTTTCCATCAATCATTTTCATCACTTCAAACCAATTTCATAAATAAAATTGAAAGAAAAAGACTACTGGGATGAAAGATTCAGATGTAGTCGCGAATGCTAGACCCAAGTTGTAAGAGCTTGCAAGCCATAAGTGTTCGTCTTTTCCCTCTAAAACACTTATAAATATTCAAACTTCTTTTCTCAATAAATTGAAAGAAAATTTTTACCTGGTTGAAAGGTCCAGACGTAGTCCCGAGTATTAGACCTAAGTTGTAAGAGCTTGGAAGTCATAAATACTCGTCTTTCAAGCACAAAAATACATTCAACCAATCAAACTCTTTTTTCGCCATTGTGCGATTGATCAGAAAAACCTTTTCATAAACGAAAGACATCTTGTCTTAAGATGATAAAAGACAATGCTTCATCCATAATTGTTGAGTTGAGATAAATGACGTTTTTCCGAATGTTGATTTGTAAATCCATTTGACGCGATGTATATGCCCGCTCCTCATCTGTTTTGGGCAAACCAATATTTTTCATCGATTAATACAGTAAATCTTTCGCTAAAATCGACCAACCAACAAACGTTTTTACCCAGAACTACGTGTGCCTTGAGTTCTCTATTGAGATACATAGGAGCATGATTGCGAGGTCTTGTCAGGCCCATTAATAAAAAACCTAGGTTTAGTCCCCTTCGTTTCCAAATCCAAAAACATCTTGTCTTTTCTTTTGATCCTATTATTCTTTCCCTCATAAGAACTTTATAAGCCTAATATTTCAAGCTAACACTAACGCGCACAACTAACCTAATGGTTCCCGCTGAGTACAACGGACGTGAGGGGTGTTAATACCTTCCTCTTGTGTAATCGACTCCCGAACCCTGATTTGGTTGCGACGACCATAATCATTATCGTTCTTTCTTAGGTTTTATCGATATTTCCCCTTTCTTTTTTAGGAATAAATAAAGTTCGGTGGCGACTTTGTTCAGTTCATCATTCGAGCGTGCGATTGCGCTTCGCTAAGTCGTCCTCTCATTTTTCGAGGTGTGATAGGAAATCAATATCATATTCAGACAATAGCATCTACGAACGAGGTATCCTCCCAATCAAAGCAGGATTTTCAAAAATATACTTGATTGGATCCATCTTGGATATCAACCAAGTGGTATGATTAACCATATATAGGCGTAGACGTTTGCCAGCCCATGCTAAGGCACAACAAGTCTTTTCAAGCATGGAATACCAAGACTCACAGTCTGTAAACTTCTTACTCAGATAGTAGATGACATGCTCTTTTCTACCAGTTTCATCTTGTTGTCCAAGCACATAACCCATGGACTCTTCTAACACAGTCAATTACATAATCATCAGTCTTCCTTCCACTAGAGGAGACAAGATAGAAGGTTCAAGCAGATACTTTTTGATGTTGTCAAAAGCTTTCTGGCAGTCCTGTGTCCAAACACAACCTTGATATTTACGGAGAAGCTTGAAAATTGGCCCACATGTGGCAATCATGTGAGATATAAATTTGGATATGTAATTCAGACGCCCGATGAACCCTCTGACTTGCTTTTCTGTCTTTGGTGCAGACATCTCTCGAATAGCTCTGACTTTATCAGGATCAACTTCAATACCTTTCTAGATGACAATGAAACCCAAAATATTTCCTGAACGAACACCGAAAGTACATTTATTAGGGTTTAAACGGAGTTTAAACCTTTTCAACTGCTGAAACAACTTTAACAAATACTCAACATGACCTCCTTCAATTTTCTACTTAGAAATCATATCACCGACATATACTTCTATCTCTTTGTGCATAATGTCACGGAAAAGAGTAGTCATCGCTCTTTGGTACGTTGCACCAACATTCTTTAAACCGAAAGGCATCACTCTATAGCAGAATGTTCCCCAGGGTGTAATAAATGTTGTCTTTTCCATGTCCGCAGGTGCCATCTTGATCTGATTATAACTGGAGAACCCATCCATATAAGAGAAGACATCGAACTTAGCTGTATTATCTACCAATATGTCAATGTGTGGTAGAGGAAAATCATCTTTCGGACTAGCTTTGTTCAAGTATCTATAATCAACACCCATCAGAACTTTTCCATCTTTCTTTGGAACAGGCACAATGTTGGCCACCTATTGAGGATACTCAGAAGTAACAAGGAACCTAACGTCAATCTGCTTTTGCACCTTCTCTTTGATCTTGGCAGCCATATCAGGGTGAGTTCTTCTCAACTTCTGTTTAACCGGTGGGCATTCTGGCTTCAATGGTAATCGATGCTCCACAATATCAGTATCAAGACCTGGCATATCTTGATATGACCAAGCAAACACATCCACATATTCTCTAAGAAGCTCTACCATCCTCTTCTTAACATCTGGACAAAGTAGTGCCCGAATCTTGACTTCTTTCTTATTATCTTCGGAACCCAGATTAATCACTTCCCATGGCTTTTTATGAGACTGAATAGTCTTTTCCTCGTGCTCTAGAAACCGATAAACCTCATCAAGAATCTCTTCATCATCCTCTTCTTCCATTTCAAACACAGTGAATTCCAATTTGAGAGAGGGCATAGGGTCATTGTTTTCAATGGGTTCAACAATTAATCTACACAACGATTTTATGCTTGATTTTAAAATATGAAAAAATAAACACACATTGTGGTGCAGATATAAAAGTGATTATTATCTTAGTTTATTTTTGTTACCATTTTTCAGAAGAAGCAAAAAGAGAAAACATAATATGGATAAATGAAATAACATTTTATTAATGATGATAAATCTGAAACAAAGCCCACATGGACTCACTTTCACCTTGGGCATAGTGAAAGGATTTTTTTGAAAATAACAAAAAAAACATATTACTTCGATAAGTGAATAATAGATGTAACATCAACAACAATCCAATTCTTGCATATCGATCCATGCATCACAAAGTTTGGCACTTCTTGCTCTTCATCATCTTCTAGGATTGTGGCAGCAGACTGATCTTTGGAATGAATAAAGCCAACACTGTGAAACACGTCCTGAATTCATTTCAAATCTCTTCGGGTTGAACTAGGCGAAAAGCCCAAACCAACTCTGTTCTTGTTCTCGGCAAGCTCAACAACTTGTCCCTATCTAGTAGATTGTCCATTCTCCAACACTTGTTGGGCATCTTTCAAAGATGTCATGGATTCCCCATTCTTCCTAGCAGTAATATCATCAACAGAAAGAGCTTGAAACAACATTCCCTCAGCTTCGTCGGCATCAATGTATGAAAATTAAGAGAGATGACTCACCAACATTGCCTGCTCGCCACCCATGATCACAAACTTCCCATTCTTCACAAACTTCAAATTCTAATGGAGAGTTAATGTCACTTCCCCAACCTCATGAATCCATGGGCGTCCTAAGAGACAACTTAGGCAGGATGAATATCCATCACTTGAAAGGTGATATGAAATTAGCATGGACCTATCTTTATTGGGAGATCAACCTCCCCAATTACGGTCTTCCTTGAGCCATCAAAGGCTTTCACAACAACCCCACTAAATCTCATTGAAGCACCTTGATAAGTAAGCTTGGACAAAGTGGACTTGGGCAAAACATTCAGAGAAGAGCCAATGTCTACCAGCACATTAGACATGGCATCTTCTTGACAGTTCATGGAAATGTGCAAAGCCAAGTTATGGTTCCTCCCCTGCTCGGGAAACTCTTCATCATTGTAGCTCAAATTATTACATGTGGTAATATTGGCCATAATGCCATCAAATTGATCAATCGTTACATCGTGATCCACACAGGCTTACTCCAGGGCCTTCTACAAAGCCTCCCATGTGAGCCTCTGAACTCATCAGTAAAGATAACACAGATATCTTGGACGGGGTGTGCAATAACTGGTCCACCAAATTGAAATCACTCTTCTTAATCAATTTCAACACTTCATCTTGATCAGAACTCTGATTCACAATGCTGGATTGGTCGGACAGCATAACAATAGTTTTCTCTTGAGTTGGTTTCTCTATCACAACATCTTCGGTTCTTTTAAGAGCTGCAACAACAAATATTTGACCATTTAGGGTCACACCACTTACATTGGAAATGTTCATAACAGACGAAAAAAAAGGAATAGGAACCTCTTTACCATCTTCCAACATGGTAGCATTGTACTTGTAAGGAATAACTTTATCAGATTCATAGGGTGTAGGACCCGCTAAAAGAATGACTAACGGAGAAACAACAAACTTCTGACCGTTATATGCAATCACAACTAGTTCTAGGATATTGAAACGGGGAACTTTGATGTTTACCTCATGCTCATCTTCACCCCTATCCCTCATAATATGAATAAGATTTTGATCTAGCATCTCTTGTAAGTCTCTTTTCACCACAACACACCCTCGAGGGTTTCTAGAACAAATATGGCAAGAATCATGGTCATGCTCATAATAGCTCAACTCGCACAAAGTTGCATGCATTTCGACTTAGGATCTTCTTATCAGATTGACATCAAAAACTCAGTATTTCCCAAGACATCCTTCGACCATATTCATAGTTGCACCACCATTTTTGGGCAACAGACTGGCTTGCACATTATGACCAGAGTCTTCAAAAGACAAAATACCATTTTGAATTAATCTTCTCACCTTAGCTTTCAAAGCAAAACAATTTTCAATATCATGACTGGGTGCTCTTTCGGTACAGCTGGTGGAGTTCTTGTCTATACCAAATTCTTCTGTATTAAAGCAGGAAATCATTTTATATAGGACATTAGAATTGGATCAGATTGTGCAGGTCTCTGGAAACGGTTCTGTTGATGTTTTTGATTGGTACGTTGTTGAAAATGGGGTTGATAACTTGGTGTTACTTGAACAACGTTGATTGTTCCTTGGAGATCTCCTACGTTTCTCTTACGAGATAATGTTAGCATCATGTTCCTTCTTCTTGGGTAACCTATTCCCATACCTTCTGGAACTGTCAAATGAACCACCTTCTTTCATACGTCCCTCACGGACACCCTTTTCTAATCTCAAACCCATGTTTATCATCTCGATAAATACACTAGGAGCTCTTGCAACCATCCTATCATAATAGAACTGACTTAGAGTCTTCAAAAATAACTTTGTCATTTCCTTCTCTTCTAAAGGTGGTCTGACCTGCGCAGCAATTTCGGGTCATCTCTGTGCATACTCCTTGAAAGTTTCTTTATCCTTTTGGGACATAGCATGGAGTTGATCTCTGTCTGGTGCCATGTTAATGTTATACTTGTACTGACAAACAAAAGCCTCACCTAGGTCATTGAAAGTTCGGATCTGGGTGATATCAAGTCCCATGTACCACTTCAAAGCAGCACCCGTCAAACTGTCTTGAAAGTAGTGGATCAACAATTGATGATTGTGAGTATGAGTCAACATCTTACGAGCGTACATCACCAAATGACTCAAAGGATAAGAGTCACCCTTATACTTCTCAAAATACGGTACCTTGAACTTATTCAGAATCTTCACATTAGGAACTAAGTTCAGATCATGAGCGTTCTTCCCAAACATATCTTTCCCCCTCAAAGCCTGGATCTCTTCCTGCATATCTTGAAACTGATCTTGAAACTAATCCATCCTTTCGTATATGCCAATAGTTTGACTCTGGTCAACATGGAAAACGGGTTCTTCTATATAAGGAGCAGCATGAACCATGGGAGGTGGTACTAACATAACTGGTTGAGCCATAGGAACTTCAACAACAGGTTGATACCCTTCGGGCATAAAGTTAGGAGGCATTCCTTAAGGGAAACCAGAAGGAATATGGTGTTGTGGAACACTGACTGGAGCCACAGAGATGGACATAGAGAGAATTTTAGAAATTACAGTCCTCTGAAGCGGAGTATCAGGAGGAGGAGGAAGAGGCTGAATCTGAGCAACCAAAAGAGTTTCCGTCATAGCAGTAAGCCTTTCATAACTATCCCTCAAAGTAGTCACCTCTTCACAGAGTTCACGATTCTCTTGCTCTAGAAGATCCATCTTCTTCAATTGATTAGCACAAGTGTTGTACCAGTAGACAACTTGTTTGGACGAAGACCAAGAAGGTTTCATTTGGTTTGTCTTTCATAGCGAACCCAAGTTGACGTCTTGCCAAAGCCGGATTATAGTTGATTCCCCCTTGTGTACGAAGAAGAGGAACATTAGAGAACTCCCCATAACTTTCAATAATCTCGACTATTAGAACAAGATTTTGATTCTGCAATATATCTCTAAGTTTTCATGATAACAAAGAATGAAACAATTTGGTACCCTAATAATTTTCTTGAGTGTGCTGGAATCAAAGTTAAAATGACTTTAAGGAAACAAATATCTGGCATCTGATTCAGTCTAAGAAAAGCTGACCCAACCCAAAGAAATCATATATGACTCTGAACAAGAACACATCTGAGGAGAAATCACCTGAAGAATTTGACGCTTAAGCTCAAGGTCTGATATTTGAAGACTCTGCAAGTGATATCTGAAGACTCTACAAGAAATATCTGAAGACTCTGCAAGTGACATCTGAAGTCTACAAGAGATATCTGAAGACTGCAAGAGATATCTGAACTCTAACTCTTATGACTCTGATCATGCTCACTCTGATACATGCTCAACACATCCCTGATCAGAAACTTACGCTGGAAGTGTTCAAATTGTAATGCAATTCTCTTTAAGGAAACAATTGATTATGTTCCAAGACTGCTATGGAAAGTACAAGAAGTTTAAATCTTTAACTCCCATAGCTGGCACAAAATCTCCATTGATTTCCCTCCAACGATATCATCTCAAAGTGATATATAAAGGCCTCCTCATAACTTGATGAAGACAAGAACTTCATATACAATGAAACAACTTTGACACATCATCATTCTCATACTCCAAAGACTCTCACTATCATTATTGTAAGAAATAGTTTCCATACAAGAGTTATTGCTCAACATTGTGTGATTGTGTTTCATAGCTCTTAAAGTGTGTTTATATTGCTT
Source organism: Lathyrus oleraceus (assembly GCF_024323335.1). NCBI lineage: Eukaryota > Viridiplantae > Streptophyta > Magnoliopsida > Fabales > Fabaceae > Lathyrus > Lathyrus oleraceus. The sequence continues at coordinate 401,437,526 of NC_066585.1, read as the reverse complement.
ACCTAGAAGCATTGAGTCAAACATTTGTAATTCTTGAAACTGTTTGTAAATCCTCAAGGGACTTGTTTAAGTATGTAGACTTGATAGGGCTAAGAGGTTGTTAAACTCTTAGAAGTATTTTGTAACCTGTTGAGATTAGTGGATTAAGTCCTTATTGAAGGTGAAATCACCTTGGCCGGGTGGACTGGAGTAGCTTTGAATTTTAAGCGAACCAAAATAAACTCTTTGTGTTGTTAGTATTTATTTTGTGTGTGTGGTGTTGCAAAACTTTTTTAACTATTGTGAAAATAATTCAAACCCCCCTTTATTGTTTTTCTCTACCTTCAATTGGTATCATGGCTTAGGCTCTATTATTGATTTTGGAATCAAACACTTAATTGTGTAGAGAGACCTGGGGTGAGAACAACTTCATGGCTAACACAAATGAAAGAGATAACTACAATGAAAACCCTCCAGTTTTTGATGGAGAAGAATTTGATTACTGGAAGGACAGAATTGAAAGTTTCTTCCTAGGCTACGATGTTGATATCTGGGATATGGTTACAAATGGTTATGAACCACCCATTTCTGCAATTGGTATTTCTATTACAAGAAGCAAAATGAGTGATGATCAAAAGCTTGATTTCAAGAATCATCATAAAGCAAGAACCATTATGTTAAATGTTATTTCCTACAATGAGTACGAGAAGATAACCAACAGGGAAACAACCAAAGAAATTTTTGACTCTTTGAAAATAACGCACGAAGGCAACAATCAAGTTAAAGAGACTAAGGCTCTGGACTTAATCCATAAGTATGAAGCCTTCAGAATTGAAGATGATGAAGCTGTTGAAGTGATGTTCTCAAGGTTCTAAACCTTGGTTGTAGGACTCAAGGTTCTGGACAAAGGATATACTACAACAGATTATGTCAAGAAGATAATCAGAAGTCTTCCCAAGAAGTGGAGACATATGGTTACTGCTCTGAAGTTATCCAAGGATCTGAATAGCATAAGTCTTGAAGAACTTATCAACTCTTTCAAAAGTCATGAAATAGAGCTAGAAGAAGATGAACCTCAGAAGAAAAGCAAATTTGTTACTCTAAAGTCGATATCCGAAAGAAGAAAGACAGAAAGGAACAAAGCCTTTCAAGCTTAAGAGGAAGAAGCTGATGAATTTGAGAATGAAGATTTTGATGATGAAGAAGAACTATCTCTTCTTTCCAGAAGAATCAAATAACTCTAGAGAAAAAGACAAAACAACTTCAGAAGGCCTAGACATAAAGGAGACCGCCTAGATTCAACCCTCAGAGGTAGACTCAACAAGGAAGTAACGTGTTATGAATGAAAAGAGCCTTGACACTACATAAATGAATGTCCAAAGAAAAAGAAGGATAGCCCTAGAAAAGAAAGCTTCAAAAAGAACTCTTTTAAAGCAAAGAAGAAAGGACTCATGGAAACACGGGATGATTCTGAATCTGAAGCTCCAAAATATGATTCTGAAGAGGAGCAGGAAAACATAGAATTCATGGCCACTGCCTCTGGAAGTTCATCTGAAACAGAGTCTGACTCTGAAGAGGCATTCTCTGACTTTTCTCATTCTGATTTGGAAGCCTGTTTATCAGAATCTATGAGCTTGTATCAGAATCTTCAACATAAATTCATGAACCTGAAAAAGGTTCATGAAGAGACTGTTGAAGAGTGTGATAAGCTTGAGAAAGAAGTTTTAGAACTCAAAGAAAATAATTTTATTCTTGAAAGAGAAAAAAAATTTCAACTAAGAAATATTCAAAACTTGAGGAAACTCATTCTAAGCTCCACCTACCTCTGACACTATCATCTATAAATATGAAAAAGCTTTTCAGAAATTTTTGAACAACAACCTAGATAAAAGAAAAATGACTTCTATGATCTATGGTGTAAGTCATAATAGAAAAAAAGGAATTTGTTATGACTCTGATGATGATGATCAAAAACCTTATATGGAAAACAAATCAAAAACTCCTTTTTCTTATCATTATACACCTGTACAAATACAGAAGTTCAGTAATGCTAGAAAATCCAAAGTTTTCAAAAACTCTGGGAGAACTAATCCCTAAGGACCCAAAAGATTCTGGGTACCAAAAGATAAGATAGTGTATGTTGCAGATATCCTATGCAGCAGAGTTAAAACACCAGTCATGGTACCTAGACTCTAGATGCTCATGACACATGACGGGAAGAAAGCATATGTTCCAAGACCTGGAACTTAAAGATGCTAGTTTCATAGGCTTTGGAGGAAATCAGAAAGGAAGAATCAAAGGATCTAGAACAGTTGGTAACTGTTCTCTTCCCTCTATTTCCGATGTCCTGTATATTGGGGGATTAATGCATAATTTGTTATCCATGTAAGCGAATTAAGTGATAACGATTATGATATTATTTTTAATCAAAAAACGTGCAAAGTTGTTAATCAGAAAAATGACACAGTCCTTTTCACTGGAAAGAGGAAAAACAACATCTATAAAATAAAACTCTCAGATTTGAAAACCCAAAATGTAAAATGCTTGATATCTGTTAATGAAGAGCAATGGATGTGGCATAGACGCTTGGGTCACATTATCTTGAGAAGGATTTCTCATCTAAATAAACTTGAGTTAGTCAGAGGCCTATCTAAGATGAAGTTTTCTTCAAATGCTCCTTGTGAAGCATGTCAGAAAGGGAAGTTTTCTAAAACCTCTTTTAAAACCAAAAATGTTGTTTCCACCTTTAAACCTCTGGAACTTCTACACATTGGTCCTTTTGGACCTGTTAAGACAGCATCAGTCAATGGTAAAAAGTATAGACTAGTCATTATTGATGACTACAATTGTTGGACATGGGTGAAATCCTTGAGGCAGAAGAATGAGTCACGTTCTGTGTTCACCGGTTTCTGTTCAAACGTGCAAAATGAATTTTACTCTAAGATTATCAGAGTCAGAAGTGACCATGGTGGAGAATTTGAAAACAAAATTTTTGAAGAACTTTTTGACTCTAATGGAATATCCCATGATTTCTCTTGTCCTAGAACTCCATAACAAAATGGAGTTGTAGAAAGGAAGAATAGGACTCTCTAAGAAATAGCCAGAACCATGATCAGTGAGACTAATGTGGCCAAGCACTTTTGGGCAGAAGTTGTGAATACAACATGTTACATTCAGAATAGAATCTCTATCAGACCTATTCTGGAGAAGACTCCTTATGAACTGTGCAAGGGAAGAAAACCCAACATTGCTTATTTTCATCCTTTTGGATGCTCTTGTTTTATTCTGAACACTAAAGAAAATCTAAACAAGTTTGACTATAAGGCACAAAAGTGTATTATGTATGGATACTCAGAATGTTCTAAAGGATATAGAGTATACAACACAGAAACACATATTGTGGAAGAATCAATCCATGTTAGATTTGATGAAAAGGTTGACTCTGAAAAGTCAAAGCTAGTTGAAAAATTTACAGATATGGAGATCACACTTGCAGGCTCTGATGAAAAGACAAATGATTCTGAAGAAGCCGAAAGTGGAACTTCAGAAGCACATAAGCACACAATAAATCAGAAAAGACAAAGAAATAGGCAGAATGTTTCTGAAGAACTGATTATGGGAAATAAGGATGAACTTGTCAGGACAAGATCAACATTCAAAGTCTCTAAAGAAACACTTATGGGACTAGTATCGCTGATAGAGCCAACATCCGGTGAAGAAGCTCTTCAAGATAAAGATGGATTCTGGCAATGAAAGAAGAACTTGATCAGTTTTCCAAAAATGATGTTTGGGATCTTGTACCAAGACCCAAGGGAACCCATGTGATTGGAACTAAATGGGTCTATAAAAACAAGCTAAATGAAAAGGGCGAAGTTGTTAGAAACAAAGCATGATCGATGGCATAAGGTTATAGTCAATAAGAAGGGATTGACTACAATGAAACCTTTGCTCAAGTCGCGAGGTTAGAATCTATTCGTCTCCTAGTATCCTTTGTTGTTAAATATTTTATTAAGTTATATCAAATGGACGTCAAAAGTGCGTTTCTGAATGGTTACATTTCTGAAGAAGTGTATGTCCATCAAACTCCTGGCTTTGAAAACTCAAATCTTCCAGAACATGTTTTCAAACTTAAGAAACCTCTTTACGGTCTGAAACAAGCTCCCAGAGCTTGGTATGAAAGACATAGTTCATTTCTTATGGAAAATGATTTTATAAGAGGAAAAGTGGACTCCACACTCTTTTGCAAAAACATCAGAAGCGGTCTTATGCTTTTTCAGATTTATGTTGATGATATAATATTTGGTTATGCTAAATTTTCTGAGTTAATGCAGGAAGGATTCAAAATGACCTTAATGCAAGAACTAAAGTTCTTTCCGGGCATTCAAATAAATCAAACATTAGAAGCGACATATGTCTATCAAAGTAAATACATAAAACATCTTCTGAAGAAATTAGACATATCAGAAAGCAAGCCAACTGAGACTCCCATGCATCATACTTGCATTCTGGAGAAGGAAAAGGTAAGTCAAAAGGTTTTTCATAAAATCTATTGTGGTATGATAGGTTCTCTCCCTTATCTGACTGCTTCTCGTCCAGATATATTATTTAGCATATGTTTGTGTGCTAGATTTCAGTTAGATCCAAGGAAATCTCACTTAACTGCTATTAAGAGAATCCTTAGGTATCTGAAGGGAATACCTAATCTCGGTTTGATGTATAAGAAAACATCAAAGTATAGGATTTCTAGGTATTATGATGCAGAATATGCCAGAGATATGTTAGAGCGCAAAAGTACATATGGGAACTATCAGTTTCTGGGAGGTAACCTCATCTCATGGGTAAGCAAAAGACAATCAATCATTGCATTTTCAACTACCGAAGCTGAGTTCATCTCAGCTTCACTTTGCAGCACCCAGATGCTCCAGACGAAGAATCATCTTGAGGGCTTTCAGATATATGAGAGTAACATCCTTACCTTTTGTGATAATACTGTTGCTATCTGCTTAAGTAAGAATCCAATTTTACATTCCAGAGTAAAACACATAGAAATTAAACACCATTTTATTAGAGATTATGTTCAGAAAGGGACAATTATTTTAAAATTTATAGATACAGACCATCAATGGGTTGATATCTTTAGAAAACCCTTAGCTGAAGATAGATTTCTTTTCATTTTGAAAATTTTAAATATGGCAGATTGCCCAAAATGACTTTGAACATATGCTTCTCATCTCTGATGTTAAATTAGACTCTAACTCACGCATATGTGTTTATCTGATTATGATTATGATACTTCTACAATTTAGAAGATATCCTTATCAGAAACCTCTCTGGTCAGAAACCTTTTAGTATTCTTGACTCCAGAAACATCAACACGTGGTCCCTCAAACGTGTGGCTCTAGATCTTCTAGACACATGTCTTGCTCAGAACTCAAGAGCCAAACTGTTGAGATACCCTCGAGAAGTGTGAAAATCTTGAGATTATACACCTATTATTAGCTATATTTAATTCTTCCCACATTTTTCAAGACTTGTTTTTAGCAATAATAATTGTTTCTGTTTCCCTCTCATCTAATGTTGTCATTTTTGCATTATTTGAAATTGTGTATATATATATTCCCACGATCCCCACATTCACACTTTCACTCCTCACAACTTACACAAACCCAATATCTCCAACCTTCTCTACAACCTATCTTCATCTCCTTTACAATATCATCATGAATCCTCAATAACAACATGTTTTTGAATACTCTCAATAGATGAGTGCCACTGAACAACAAGTTAAAGCTCCACAACAAGTTGCAACCACTACCGCTGCTCTTTCAACAACTTCTTATAAGGAACCACATGTCCTTGATCGTCCTCCACACATAAACCTTGCAACTCCTTTTGAAAAGCTTGAAGTTCTTTGTGAGTTGTTGGTATATTTTTACAAGTTCATAGAAAATGGAATGGATTTAGCACAAGAACTGAAGAATCAAGGGTGGCTTAATTACTTCAATCGTCTCTATGGCCCCATCTACACATACTTAATAAATGAATTACTGAGATTCGTTGACTGTGATGATCACTATATTGTGTCTTACATTCTAGGCATCAAGACAGTGATCACAGAGAAATCCATAGAAACGCTTCTGAACATGGAAAAGGCTGGGGGAAGAAGAATCAATAACATAAACCCTAGGGCTAAGTACATGTCCTAGGAAGTTATCCCTACCATCTTCTCTTAGAACCCAAAAGGAAAAACATCCAAGAACAAAGAGCTTCACCAAAATCTGAGGGTGGGGCTCAAGATCATTATGGGAACCATTAATCACCGTCCTTCATCCAACTCTTCTGACTACATCAACACAGATCAAAAGTGCATTCTCTATTGTCACAAAGGTCTTAAACTGGACCTTCCTTCTCTCCTCTTCAAGTATCTCAGAGATTATGTTAGAGACACAAGGAACAACATGAAGCCCATAAACTACATCCCATTGGGCAGATTAATCTCAGACGTTCTGATAGAGATTTGTTTGATGGACCATCTCATCTCCTTGAATTTGATGGAAGACGTCACTGTGGACGTATTAAAGCCTATAAATGGGAAGAATCTGAAGATCATGGGTATAATTGACAAGGTCAGAGTCAAACCCACCAGACTTACATATTGGGAAGCTATGAAGGATCATAGAGAGATCAGATGAGATGTATCTCTTCTCAAAGATAGATCCTCCAGAAGTCATCGCTTGCTACTTGCAGGACCTGGAAGCCCAAGGTATTGATATCTCTGGTTTCAGCTTGGACTGGCTCCTAGATCAACCCACAACTTCCTGAATAGAAAGAGAGAACCTTCTGAGAAGAAGAAAAAGAAGAGTCTCAAACTTGGAGAGTCTATAGTGGCTCAGAAATAGCCAGTGCCTCTGACTTCTTCAGCACCAAGTAAGTCTTCTATCTCAGAAGCTCCTATTTCTTCTGGTTCTAGGCAACTTGCCTCATCATTACCTCTACCAGCCCCCACACTCTCAACCATTGTAACTACTTCCTCCACCTCACCTTCCACACTAACTACAACTCATAGAGAAAAATCCAAAATTTCAACAACAAACAACCTTACTCCCTTCTGCATCTGAACCAACACCTTAAATACCTATCTTTTCTGAACCAAATCCATTTGAACCCCAAACCTCTAACCCTATCACATCTTCACCTCCATTACCTCAATTCAACCTCCACACGACATTCATCCTAATCTCTGAAGCGATAATGTTCTACGAACCTGTATCACCACATATTTCCTCTAATCCCAGTTCCCCCCTTATTATTACCTAACATCCAACTCTGAACACTCTGGTTCAGATAACCCTGACCCACCCTCCCCAAACCATGAAGACCTTCAGGTCACAACTGACTCTGAAAAGACTCAGTCTCTACCAGAACCTTCTGAAACCATTCCAGAACCCTCTGAACCCATTTATGAACCATATGAACCCACACATGAACCTTCAGAACCCACTCCACAACCCTCTGGACCCGACCTCACTCTTTCTATCCTTGATGAGGCATTTTCCAAGTTCTCAAAGAATTCCGCTTCAAGACTCAAGAAGCTCTCAAACGAATCCATCGTCAGTGACAATCCTTATAAAGTAAGGACTCACTGGAATGAGTTTATCAGATGGGTGACTTCTAAAGTCTTCAAGCTGAAGGGCTTATTTGAACAAGTCAGAAATGACTTTATCTGAAGTGCTGAAGAGAAGCTGGAGGCGCCTATGGAAAAGGAAGATGTTGAGAAGGAAGAAAGGGAAGCTGCAGAAGCTGCTTCCAGGGAGGAAGCTGAGAAAGCTGCCGAGAAGCTGCAGCCAGAGCAAAAGCTAAAGCTGAAGCAGCATTAGCCGCTGAAGCTGCTCAGAAAGATGTTGAGAATACAACTAAGGTTTCTCTGACTCAAGGAGAGTCATCAACAACTGACCTTGCTCCCTTAGTCATCAAGACGATAAAAGAGTTGCAGAAACAACATCAACTAATAAAAGTCCTTATCTTTTGTTTCCATATGCTTATCTTTTGCCCGTGAGGCCTTATCTTTTGTTTCCACCTGCTTATGTAAAGTTTTTCTTTATCAATGAAATTTTTACATTACATACTTTTTGAGTCTGACAAAAAGGGGGAGAAATAAAAGTCCTTTTGATGAAATAATTTATCTAACTCTCAGAAATGCACTGCTTACATTCTGAAATAATTATTCCGCAGTCTAAGTCATTTTTCAGGATCTATCTGAACAAAGGGAAAATGAATCCTTATCTAAGAAACTAATAAGTCAAGACAAGCAACCTAATAAAATCTGGCAAGAAATTCTCTACCCCAGAAACCCATCTGATACTAAACATTAAAAAGTTTTAAGTATCAGACTTAGGGGGAGATTGCAAATCTCAAAGGTAGTCACTCATTATTTGACTCTAATCATTTTTCAATTTTTCATCTCTGAAAAGTACTAAATGTTTCATCAACATTCTAAGTTTTGTCATCATCAAAAAAGAGGAGATTGTTAGAACAAGATTTTGATTCTGGAATACACCTATAAGTTTTGATGATAACAAAGAATAAAACAATTTGGTACCCTAATAGTTTTCTTGTGTGCATGATTCAAAGTTAAAATAACTCTGAGGAAACGAATATTTGGCATCTGATTTAGTCTAAGAAAAGCTGACCCAACCCAAAGAAATCAGATATGACTATAAACAAGAACACATCTGAGGAGCAATCACCTGAAGAATATAACTTTGAATCTCAAGCTCTGATATCTGAAGACTCTGTAAGAAATATCTGAAGCCTGCAAGTAATATCTGAAGACTCTCCAAGAAATATCTGAAGACTCTGCAAGTGATATCTGAAGTCTCCAAGAGATATCTGAAGACTGCAAGATATATCTGAACTCTAACTCTGAAGACTCTGATAATGCTCACTCTAATACATTCTCCACACATCCCTGATCTGAAACTTACGCTGGAAGTATTCAACTTGCAATACAATTCTCTATAAGGAAACAATTGATTATATTCCAAGACTGCTATGGAAAGGACAAGAAACTTAATACCTTTAACTCCAATACCTGGCACAAAATCTCTATTGATTTCCCTCCAACGGTATCTGTAGCGGGAAATTCATGATCATCAAGCTATTGACAAGCTAGAGATCAATTAACAAGAGTCGCCACCGCGCTTTTATTGTTTCCAAGGGAAAAGGGAAAAAGTACGAACAAAACCCAAAAGGTAAGAAAGTTTCAAATAAAAACTAATAAAAGTCAGAGATCACAGGTAAGGGGGTTGGTTACACAGAGGGAAGGTGTTAGCACCCAAAGTGTCCTAGGTACTCCTAGGGAGCCCTTTCTGTGTGCATATATATTTTGTATAAAATGATGTTTACAAACAAATAGAATGGGGGGATGAGAAAATAATTCATTGATTAAATTTTTGTGTTTGACAAGACCTTCGGTCTTGTGCCTACATACCAACATAAAAATGAGGGATCAAAACCTCGTAGTTCGTGATACAAATTTCAAAATGGGTGTGTTGGTTTTAACAAAATTTGAGTTTGAAAGGCACAAAGGCCTAAAAATGGTTTGAATGAGTTATTTCTTTTTGGCTTTTTGAAAGTTTAAGTCAAGTATAGTTAAGTTTATTTACAAGTTTGATTTAAGAAAATAAGTTTGAAAATGCAATGGCATAAGCCCAAAGTTTCTATCTTTTTGCAAAAGTGGTCAAAGTTTTAGAACAAAAATAGTTCACACAAAGAAGGTTTTGAAAAATGGAGGGAGAGATTTTGAAATTAAAGAAATGGGGAGAAGATGAAGAGACTATCCTAAGCACAAAAATTAAAAGTTTAGAGTTGAAAAGATCTGACCAAATGGGTAGCAATCCAATAGACAAGAATGTCAATAGAAACCCAAAATTCTCTTGGACGTTTTTGTATCAAACAACACACAAATGCCAATTATAACATCTTGAAGAGCAAGGCATCAAATAAAGACGGCCTCATCCAAGCTTATCCATTTCATGATCTTCTTCAAAATAGCCCATGTAGCAGATGAATTCCACAAGTCACAGGTTCAAAATAACAACTACACCATGATCATGTTACAGATGAATCTTAGAGAGATCTTCAAAGATGTATCAGATGAATTTCAAATTGCAAGCACTTGGTTCTTCAACAAGTTGGCATTGGCCAAGTCCATTAGCATATGAGGGTTACCTAAATTCTAAGTCCATTTGTCCAAGATCAAGCCATCAGTCTACACAAAAGTTTTTTAGGGTTTTTGTTATTATTATGTACATTAGTGGTCAAAAACCACACAAACAAGAAAAGTATATGCAAACAAAATATATCACACAATATGGTCCAAATGGACAAAGTGAAAATTACATTAGCATAAACAATTAGAATGGTATGAACAATGGCAAATGAAATAGAGTGCTAAAGTAAATTACATTAAAGTAAAAGCTTGGAATTAAAAGTTAATAGTTAGTAAGTTAGAAATTAGTATTGTTTTTCTTTTCATTTCAAGACATTCTTTGGAGAACACTCAACTCACTTATCACAAGCATGGAAAGAAGGCCAAGTTTCCACACAATACCATGAAAGAGGGGAGACTTACAATCTCACTAACTAGAATGCTTATGCCTTTTATGTCACAAATTTAGCGCTATGTTAAGCAATCGTAATTGGACTTATGTAGAAGTCACAACTATTTGAGGTCGGGCAATAGATTTTTGGTGTTAATGCATGTTGGAGACATAGTATTATGAACTGTGCTCATGAAACATACCACACACAAAAAATATGCAAAAGGTGTGGCCTAATCTCATCCATACTCATGTCAAATTTTCAATCAACTAGCATTAGGACTTTGAGATGTCATAGCCCAAATGGAAATGAATGAATGAAGAAGAGGAATGAGATGAAGTGGGAAGGGGATGAATGAGATCACAAATCGGTCAAAGGAGACCTTTTACCAAATTAATATCATTAATTTATTTTGGGAGATGGAATGTACATTCCATCAATCCCCTAAATCCAATGATATTAACTTGACAACGTCAAATTAACCTTGACCAAGGCCCAACAACAATAAGCAAACTCAAACAAGTCAATACAAATGGTCAACAAAATTTAATTGGCATTTATTGAATTAAAAATAATAAAATAGTGCATTTAAATCAAATATGGTTTGTCCAATTCCTAAAATCTCATCAAATCACCAAAGAAATGGGCATGAGATTTATCATAGGTCAAACAAGGTCAAAGGACCTTGGAGAAAAAATTTCATAATTTTTGGACACTTAAAAATATTTTTAACCAATTAAAAACAAATACAAAATCAATTAATTCATGAAAAATATTAATAATGATCCAAAAAATAATTTTAATTCAGAATATGGAAGAGAAAAACATTTGAAATATTTTAGTGAAAGTCCCATATTTTTTGGATCAATATTGAATTTAATATGAATTATTGAAATATAATGCAATTAAAATAAAATTCAGAAAATCTAAATTACGTGGACCATCTGATCTCCCTCATTAATTGAGGTGGCAGATCAGATGGCCCCTAACGTGCTATCCACCATGGACCTTAGTCAGCGCGTGGCAAATGTGGTATTCAAAACCAACACTCAGGATTAGAACAAAATACATGGATCCTGTGGTTCAGATGCTAGCCAACTCATCGCCGGAGCCAGAGCTCCGGTCATGTTCTCCGGTGGACCTCACCGGACTGGTCCACCATGAACCATCACCATTATGAAAAACAAGGACATGATCTTGAAGAAAAAATGACACTGAGCTCGAATCTGACCTCCATTCACTCCAATTCCAAATATATTGAGAGATACATAGAATTGAAATTTGAGGTACATGAATTGAGTTGCTTCGATTTGACCTCAAAGCAACTCAATCTTCTTACCTACATTGGTAGGACTTCAGACAACAAAAGAATCAATAGAATTTAGCAAGAATTTAAGAGAATCGAAGAGTTTAAAATTTCTGGAAAATACCTTCAATATAGGTCTGGATTCGATGGATCTTGATCTTGCTTGTGCTTGGTCTCACTCCACTTGCTTGCAGGAGAAGGATTGAATGGTTAAAAAGCAATGGATTCCTGAAGAATTGAATTCCAAAATAGTGGAGATTCAAGCTCAAATTCAAGAGAATTTTTCAGGCTTATCCTTTGAGAAGTGAGGGTTTGAAATAGGGGATAAAAGCTGGCGCCAATGTGTGTGAATTTCGGAGAAATTGAAGCTCTATTTATAGCTGAAATGGTTGATAATTGCACACTCACTTTCACTTTCCAAATCTGGCAAATGGTGATGCAATGGTGCATGGGCGCACACAGGTCTATGAAATGATTGCTTGAGGTCCAAAATTGAATATCAGATGCTTTGAAGTAAGCTTGGATTGCATAGCAAATGCAAATTGATGTTTGAAGCTTGATCCTTGCCAAGTGATGTCACCCTGTTTAAGCCATGCGCAGCCTATGCATTTCATGTCCAAAATGAATGAATTTGAGCTCTTTGGAAAGGTGAGATCAAGAGGAACAAATTTCATGTTCAAAACCTTTTGATTTGGAGCTTGTAACTTGAAGAAATTTGAGTTTGAAGTTTGGAAATTTTTTATATATCAAAATATTTCTAAGTGTCAAGCCATATGTCTCAATATTCCACCTTGCTTAACTTTTTCTATGAGTTTCAAATGAGAAAAGTGTCTTCATGAAAGTTGTAGCTCTCTCAAAGAAATTAAAAATGGTCACAAATTTAATGTCATTTGGATTTGAAATGATAGAGTTATTCATTTTTGAAGTTTGGTAAAATCACTTGATCAATGGTATAGGTCAAAAGTGACCTATAATGTACCCTCATGTCACATGCTCAAAAAAGTTGAATTAGCTCCCACTCCAAACATAAACGTTGAAGTGGACACATTGAATTTGATTGTGCAACTTGGAAATATTCCATCTCATAAAAATTGAGCAAGTTATGGCATTGAGAAGTTGACTTTCAAATTAGGGTTTAGACAAAATGATCTATAATGTTTCAACATAGAAAATGATTTTCCAAGCAAAACTAGCTCTAGGTATCAACATGAAAGTTATTTGTAATGTCCTTTAGAGTATGTTTTCTCTTGGAATCATTTTAATATGGTTAAAATTGTCGGAGATAGGGTCTAGGGAGACCCAGTTTTGATCAAATGAATCCATCTGGCCAACCACCATCAACCAACTTGCATAAGATGATAAATTTTGAAGTATCCCTTGAGAAATTTGATCAATTGGTGAGATAGCTTGTTGGAGAAGTTACTCAAGATACACAGTCAAACTAGGGTTTCCAAGGCAAATCACCCTCAAACTCTTGAAGAAAATTTGATCAATACAACATGTAGAGATCATTGGGACTCATATATGATGTTCATGACCAGTATTGAATCAATTCTTGGTTGTGCTCTTTGTTCATGAGGGTCTCAAACCCTAGATGTGATCTTGATGAATCAATGAGATCATGCTCTACCTACAAAAGAGTTAGACAAATACAAAGACATATTTTTGGTATTTTGGTTAGTGAAATGATAAAATACAAGCATGACATAATCATAAAGTGCTTGGTGATCTCTCCCAAAACAAACCCAATGAAAAGGGGTAAGGAGGATGCCAAGGTATGATCCCAACGCTAATGCTTATGATGGAATTACATGAGGGATCTTATGGTCAAAATTAGGGTCTTACAGATGCCCTTATTTAGGGACATTCTAACTGAGGAGGTGAAGGTTAAAATCTTCGGCTCAACTCAGTAGAACGAGCTTAAATAACAACATAGAGAAACAAATTTTGGTCCCTAAGATTCCTCATGATGCATATGACATGAATGCAAAAGTTAATGCTCTGTGGGAAATATTTCCACAAAAGAAATCAGAGAGACTGAAAGTCCATCGGAGTATAATGCATTCCGTAAGGAAAACTCAGTGGGGAGACAAAGACTCTGAGGGGATAAAACAAACTTATGCGTAGGCCAGGTTACGACTTAAAATTACTAGGGGACTCGAGGAATTCCATACAGACATGGAAAGACTCAGCCGGGAAAAAAACAACATCTGCAAGGGATATGAATAAGTCAGGATAAAATTGAGGTACTCGAATCATGTAGGGGAACAACGATTTCACTAAGGAAATGCACACTCAACTCAATTGTGGAAGAAATAAACTTCTACACAGGAGGAGCAGAAATCTATTATCTACTACCTTTTACTGGGTAAGGAGATAATAAAGATCTGACAGAGAGAACATCCGTCATCGGTTAGGATGAACATATCAAGGATGACTCGCTGGGGATTCCAGGAGAGGAAATTCATTACCGGTTACTGGGTAAGAATAGCCTTGCTGGGGAAAACTGTTGAAAATAGGATTTACAACTGCCAGTTACTGGGCAGGAGACCAAGGGTGAGAGTACCCGTCATTGGTTAGGATGAACATATCAAGGATAAACTCAACAGGGAAGAAAATCTGTCATCGGTTAGGATGAACATATCAAGGATAGAATTTCCTGGAAACGCCAAGGAGGATACCCGTCATCGGTTAAGATGAACATATCAAGGATATACCAACTGAACAAAAAAAGGGAGGAATTACATCTATGGAATACTGGATAGAAAACCGTCGGAGAGAAAATCCGTCACCGGTTAGGATGAACATATTAAGGATTATCTCTGCGAGGGGACAAAGTAGGGTTTACAACTACCGGTTACTGGGTAGAAGACCAATCAAAGAGAAAATCTGTCACCGGTTAAGATGAACATATCAAGGATAGACTCTAAAAAGGGGAGCAAAAATAGGGATTACATCTATCATTTACTAGATAGAATACCAAAGAGGAGAAATCTGTCACTGATTAAAGTGAACATATCAAGGATAATCTCCACAGAGGGAAAAAGTAGGATTTACAACTATCGGTTACTGGGTAGAATACCAACAAGAGAAGGAAACCCGTCATCGGCTAAGATGAACATATCAAGGATTAACTCTCTGAGGAACAAAATAGGTATTATAACTACCTTTTTATTGGGTAGGATACTGAAGATTAGAATATCCGTCACTGGTTAAAGTGAACATATCAAGGATAGACTCCTGCGGGGGAAGAAAAGATATCCGTCATCGGTTAAGATGCACATATCAAGGATATACTGTCTGGGGAATAGATCCGCTGGGGACTCTACTGAGGAGAAAAAAAAGGGTACTTTTGCCGGGTATTGGGAAAGAAGTAACAAACTACAAACTAAGAGGAATATTACCAAATACTGGGTAATAGGCTCTTAGGGGACCAAAACATCTATCTAGGTAAGAGCTAGAAAGAAAACGGTCAATCAAGACTCAACCCAATAAGGACATAACTCAAGGGGTGTAATTCCATCCAGAAATCTACTGGAGAGGAAACTGAAATAACAACCATCCACGAGTAAATGAACTCAGTGGGGAAACAGAGAAAGGTTAAAGTCTTTCTGCTTAGAGGGCTGACACTCTACAATTGAAGGAGGACAGACACCATATTTGGTATGGGGATAAAGTACCGGCATAACAGAGAATGAGAATCTCAAACAAATCAAATATGAAGATGCATGATATGCAAATGATGCAGGATATGCAAATTATGAAATTATATGAACGTATATGTATATGTATATGTATATATGATGATTATGCTGACAAAATGATCGCAAAGGATACAGAGGTGTCGCAAAGAAATTGAACCACCGATACAATCCTCGGTCAACCCATAAAAGATGGAGACAACAACCGGGGAACAACGAGGTCAGCATTCTAAGGGATCAACCCTAACTGAGATCTGCTAAGGATAGAACATCCTATATATGGGGAATTTTAGGTCAAAATCATAAAAATGTGAGACAACCCTACAGAGAAACAAAAGCTGCTCAGAAATCAGGAGGAAACTCTGACTGGGGAGCAAAGATAAATGGTGATTGGTGGGGACACCAAAGCGATCTACTGTGGAAAGATCAAACATTTCTGATGACAATCCACCTGCTGAGGAAATACGAACTTCGCTGGGGGAAGCCGAAACTCTGTTGGGGACCAGGACACGCCACAGGGTATATGAATCAACCAACTTAGCTGGGGATAAAGAAAGAAGCTCTATCGGGGATCAAACATTCCGCCGAGGAATCGAGCCAATACTAATGTCTAGGGATACCCGAAGGGTTAACTGCTTAGGGAACCTCTGATGCTTCGCACTTAAGGACTTGCTATCCATTGAAATGTTGTTGATATTCCTTTTAGTTGCTTTGGAAAAATTCTTGCTTTTATATATTAAAGAAAACTTGATTTTGATTTAAAAATTTAATTTCAAAATGATCATAATAAAATTTAAAACTATTGGATAAAGTAAATAAGAGTAGAAACAATTGGATAAAAGCTCAACTTTATTTAACAGAATGGTAGTCTGTAAGTGACAAGACTCCATCGATTTTACAAAGTTGAAAATGGTAATTTACATGGAAAAGGGTCACATTAAATATAAATGATCCTTAATCCCTCTACCAAATCTTGATATCCACTATGCTCTTGACCACTGCTGGAGATGAATTAATGTCAACCCTTGTGCTCAACCAAGTCTTCAAAACACTGAAGATCAACAGAATGTAGTTACTTGCCATAATCCCTAATTTTTGCATAAGTTGCCCCAAGGTGGGGTACTCAACTTATCGGGAAATTCTTTCTGTTTTATGTCTCTAATTTTTGCTTGGATCGCCCTTTCGGGTTTTCAATCTACCGAGACGCTCATTTTTGCCTAAGCCGCCCTTTCGGGTTTTCAACTTAGCGAGCTGTTCTTTTATTTTTTAGGCGAAGTATTTCTTGACTGCATCTGCGTTCACAGGACGAGTGAACTCTTCACCATCCATAGTTGTAAGAATCAATCACCGCCTGAAAAGGCTCTCTTAACAACATATGGGCCTTTATAATTGGGGTTCCATTTTTCTTTGGAATCTGGCTTGAACGATAAAATCTTCTTGAGCACAAGGTCACCTTTTCTGAACACTCTAGGTTTGACTTTCTTATCAAAAGCTTTCTTCATCCTCTGCTGATATAACTGACCATGACACATGGTAGTCAATCTCTTCTCTTCAATTAAATTCAATTGGTCAAACCTAGTCTGACACCATTCAGCTTCAGTCAGCTTGGCTTCCATGAGCACACACAATGAAGGGATCTCAACGTCTACGGGGAGTACTGCTTCCATACCATACACAAGAGAGAAAGGGGTTTCCCCTGTTGAAGTGCGTACGGATGTACGATACCCATGGAAAGAAAAAGGGAGCATCTCATGCTAATCCTTGTATGTGACAACCATCTTATGGATAATCTTCTTGATGTTCTTATTTGCAGCTTCAACAGCGCCATTCATCTTGTGTCTGTAGGGAGAAGAATTATGATATGCAATCTTGAAGTCTTTGCAAAGAGCTTCCACCATATTATTATTCAAGTTCGACCCATTATCAGTAATGATCTTAATTGGCACACCATAACGGCATATGATCTGGTTCTTGATAAACTTTACAACAACTTGCTTGGTTACATTTGCATATGATGCCGCTTCAACCCATTTTATGAAGTAATCAATTGCCACTAAAATGAAACGATGTCCATTCGAATCTTTGGGCTCAATCATCCCAATCATATTAATTCCCCACATGGAGAAGGGCCATGGGGAAGAGATAACATTCAAAAGTGTCGGAGGAACATGAATCTTATCAGCATAAATTTGACACTTGTGGCACTTCTTCACAAACTTGCAACAGTCAGATTCCATTGTCAGCCAATAGTAACCTGCTCGCAACATCTTCTTTGCCATTGCATGTCCATTAGAATGAGTACCAAAGGAACCTTCATGCACTTCAGTCATCAACATGTCTGCTTCTTGTCTATCCACTCATCTGAGCAAAACCTTGTCGAAGTTTCTCTTGTATAGTATATCACCATTCAAGTAGAAATTGCCGGCTAATCATCTCAAAGTCTTCTTATCTTTCAAAGATGCCCCATGCGGGTAAATCTGACTTTGGAGGAAACATTTGATGTCGTAATACCATGGCTCCTCGTCCTTGACTTCTTCAACAACAAACACATGAGCTGGCCTATCAAGATGCATCACAGATAAATTGAGAACTTCATTCCAATATTTCACTACGATCATTGATGCCAATGTTGCAAGAGCATCTACCATCCGGTTCTCATCTCGAGGGATATGATGAAACTCAACCTTTGTAAAGAAAGTTGAAATCCTCCTCGCATAATCTCTATACGGTATTAAACCGGGTTGATTCGTCTCCCATTCTCCTTTGATCTGATTCACAACCAAAGCCGAATCACCGAAGACATCCAAATACTTGATTCTGAGATTCATGGCCTCTTCAAGCCCCATAATGCAAGCTTCATATTCTGCCATGTTGTTTGTATACTTGAAAGTCAATCTAGCTGTAAATGGTAGATGCATGCCTTGAGGAGTAATAATCACTGCCCCAATGCCATTTCCATATTAATTAACAGCTCCATCAAATACCATGCCCCAATGGGAACCAGGTTCTGGCCCTTCTTCAAGCAATGGTTCATCACAATCTTTCATTTTCAAGTACAAAATCTCTTCATCTGGAAAATCATACTGCACTGACTGATAATCTTCAATTGGTTGGTGAGCCAAATGGTTAGCCAAGATACTAACTTTGATTGCTTTCTGAGATCGGTATTCGATATCATACTCTGATAACAACATCTGCCAACTGGCAATCCTCCCAATTAAAGCAGGCTTCTCAAATATATACTTGATTGGATCCATTTTGGATATCAACCAAGTGGTATGATTCAACATATACTGAGGCAGACGCTTAGCAACCCAAGCCAATGCGCAATAAGTTTTCTCAAGCATAGAATACCGAGCCTCATAGTCGGTGAACTTCTTACCGAGGTAGTAAATTGCAAATTCTTTCTTCCCAGTCTCATCTTGCTGACCAAGAACACAACCCATACTATCTTCTAGCACTGTCAAATACATGATCAATGTCTTCCTTAAACAGGTGGAGACAAAATCGGAGGCTCAAGCAAATATTCTTTGATACTGTCAAAAGCTTTCTGGCAGTCTTCGGTCCAATCACAAGACTGATCTTTCTGAAGAAGCTTGAATATAGGCGCACATGTGGCAGTCATGTGGGAAATGAATCTGGAAATATAATTCAAGCGGCCGAGAAAACCTCTGACTTGCTTCTCAGTTTTGGGCGCAAGCATCTCATGTATGGCTTTGACCTTGGAAGGATCAACTTCAATACCCTTCTCGCTGAAAATAAAGCCCAACAACTTTCCAGAACGAACACCAAAAGTACATTTATTGGGATTCAAGCGGAGTTTATACTTCCTTAAATGCTGAAATAGCTTCAACAGATGCTCAACATGTTCCTCTTCATCAATAGATTTAGCAATCATGTCATCGACATATACTTCAATCTCTTTATGCACCATGTCATGAAAAACAGTAGTCATTGCTATCTGGTAAGTTGCACCAGCATTCTTTAGACCGAAAGGCATCACCTTATAAAAAAATGTTCCCCAGGAGGTAACGAATATGGTCTTCTCCATATCTTCAGGTGCCATCTTGATCTGGCTATATCCAGAAAATCCATTCATAAACGAAAAGACTTTGAATTTAGCAGTATTGTCTACCAACATATCAAAGTGTGGCATAGGGAAATCATCTTTCGGACTAGCTTTATTCAAATCTCTATAGTCAACACACATGCGTACTTTTTCATCTTTCTTCGGCACATGCACGATATTCGCCACCCATTGCAGATACTCAGCAGTCACAAGGAAACCGATATCAATCTGCTTCTGAACTTCCTCTTTGATCTTCACAGCCATATCAGGATGCGTTCTTCTCAACTTCTGCTTGACTGGCGGGCATTCTGGCTTCAACGACAATCTATGCTCCATAATCTGAGAATCCAAACCAGGCATGTCTTGATAGGACCAAGCAAACACATCTGAATATTCTCGAAGAAGATCAATCAACCCCTTCTTAGCATCTGGACAAAGTCGAGATCCAATCTTGACTTCCTTCATATCATCCTCGGAACCCAAGTTGACTAGCTCAATCTTCTCTTCAAACGGCTGAATAATCTTTTCATCTTGCTCAAGAAGACGAGACAATTCATCACTCACTTCTACATCACTTTCCTCCTCGACCTCAAACACAAGGAATTCAAAATTTGGAGAAGGAGAAGGATCATTGTATTCAATGGGGTTAGGAACCAACCTGCATAATGATTTGATATATTGATTTTAGAGAAGTGAATTTGTGACCAAATATTATGCAGATGGACAATTATATTGTTTATTTATGTTTTTTTATGATTACCATTTTTAGAATAAAGCAAAAAGTAAAAATAAACATCAAAGATGTGGATGAATAGAATTAATTTTATTGATGATCAATTTAAAATGCCCAAACAATGTTCACTTCTCCCTTAGGAATAGGAGAATGATTTTAAAATATAAAAGCAATTACTTAGATCGATGCAAAATAACAGGAATATCAACATCAGTCCAATTGTTGCATGTCTTTCCATGCGTTACAAAGTTGGTGCAGTCTTCCTCTTCGCTATCCTCCAGCACAGCATGTAAGTGTTGTTCATTGCCCTGAATGAACCCTCCGCTACGGAAGCTGAGTTGCATATCTTCAGATTTAATAGTTGATGAGCCTTTCTGGAACCCCAAACCGGTTCTACCTTTATTTTCGGAGACCTCTACCATGCGTCCCCATCGATCAACAACACCCTCTTCAACAATCTTCAGTGAGGACATAGGTGCCCCGACTCTCTTTTCAGCAGCAATAGATAAGGCTTGGAACGGAGTTCCAACCTCATCCTCAGCTTCAACATACGAGAAAGATGACAGATGGCTAACCAACAGTGCCTTCTCTCCACCAACAATCACTAGCTTGCCATTCTTGACAAATTTCAATTTCTGATGCAAAGTGGAGGTAACAGCTCCTGCCTCATGAATCCATGGCCTTCACAATAAACATCTGTAGGTCGGGTGGATATCCATTACTTGAAAAGTAATATGAAAATCACTCGGACCTATCTTGACTGGAAGGTCCACTTCACCAATTACCGTTTTGCGCGAGCCATCAAAGGCTTTGATAATTACCCACTATACCTCATGGGCGCTCCTTGGTAAGATAGCTTCGAAAGAGTTGACTTCAAAAGCACAACGAGTGACGAGCCGGTGTCAACAAGCACATTTGACAAAGAATTTTCCTTACAGTTCATTGAAATATGCAATGCCAAGTTATGATTTCTTCCCTCCTCAGGGAGTTCTTCAGCGCAGAAGCTCAAATTATTGCATGAAGTGATGTTAGCCACAATGTGATCAAATTGATCCACAGTAACATCCTTCTCCATATATGCCTGTTCAAGAACTCTCTGTAGTGCTTCTCTGCACGCTTCAGAATTCAAAAGTAGAGACAACACTGAAATCTTTGAGGGAGTCTGGAGCAGCTGCTCAACCACATTAAATTCACTCCTTTTTATTAATCGGAGTACCTCATCATCATCATTGGCTTTCAAGTTGCTGGATTCACCAGACTTATCCTTTGAACAACCAACCAGATCTACATTAGGCACCTCCGCCTTCTTACCAACACTTGTTTCCTCTTTATTTTTTGGGAACACTGGTCCAAATACCCGACCACTGCGGGTCACCTTTGTTACATCGGCAATGCTCACCACTGAACTAGTTGTAGGTAACGAGACCTCTTGACCATTCTCTATCATTGTAGCATTGTACTGGTACGGTACAGCCTTATCAGATGAATACGGGACTGGGCCCTCTAACCGTATTACCAACGATGATACTGATCTTTGGCTGACATTCTTGTTGCTACTGCTATCATACTGGATTATCAACCGCTCTTGTTGCTTGAAAACAGGCACTATGACATTGACATCTTCATCTATATGACGGGTTTGAACAATCTGAATCATGCCTTCATCCATCAGACATTGGATGTCCCTTTTCACCACATCACACCCTTTTGGGTTCACACTACACACAACACAACCATCATGGTCATGTTCACAGTCACTCACCAAACAGATATCTTTGTGCATCTGCACCACAGATCTTCGGATAAACCGGACATCAAAAACCTTGAATTCTCAAGGACAACCGTCCACCATATTCACTGAAGAGTTCCCATGAGCGGGCAAAGGGTTAGCTTTCACATTTTGCGCGCGGTCCTCAAATGACACCATACCACTCTTCATAAGCTTTTGAACCTCATACTTCAATGGATAGCAGTTTTCAATATCATGCCCAGGTGCACCCTGATGAAAAGCACATTGGAGCTCAGGTTTATACCACCAGGGAAGTGGTTCTGGGATCTGCGGTGGGTTCCTTGGTTGGATCAGGTTCTTGAGAACCAAGGATGGATACAATTCTGCATAAGACATAGGAATCAGGTCGAAAGAGACCTTCTTCCTCTCAAAGTTCTGTTGATGATGATTGTTGTTGGTATTGTTGTTGTTGTAGGTGTTTGTTCTTTGTTGCGGTTGTTGTTATTGATGTTGATGTTGTTGTTGAATTGGTGTTGCTTGTTGACTAGAAAATACCAGAATTACTGATAACACTTGATGATGATGATGTTGATGAGGTGGTGGATTTCTTCTGATCTGAGGCCTCCTCTGCCTCCCACTGCAAATTGCATTCATCTCACTATCCTTCTTCTTGGGGAAACCATTGTCATACCTCTTACTCATTGACGCCTCATCTTTTGACAACCGTCCTACGTGGACCCCTTCTTCAAGTCTCAATGCCATATTTACCATTTCGGTAAAATCACTGGGGGCACTGGCGATCATGCGTTCATAATAAAATGAACTCAGGGTTTTCAAGAAGATTTTTGTCATCTCTTTCTCCTCCAAAGGAGGAGTGATCTGGGCAGCCAACTCCCTCCATCTCTGCGCATACTCTTTGAATGTCTCTTTGTCTTTCTGAGACATAGACCTTAATTGGTCTCTATCCGGCGCCATGTCCACATTGTACTTATATTGCTTCACAAAAGCCTCTCCCAAGTCGTTGAAAGTGCGGATGCTTGCACTATCCAACCCCATATACCAACGGAGTGCAGCACCAGTCAGGCTATCCTGGAAGTAGTGAATCAGTAATTGGTCATTATCTGTCTGAGTTGACATCTTGTGGGCATACATCACAAGATGAATGAGCGGACAAGAGTTCCCCTTATATTTTTCAAAGTCAGGCACTTTGAATTTCACCGGGATTTTGACATTGGGTACCAAGCACAAGTCAGCAGCACTCTTCCCAAACAGATATTTACCTCTCAACGTCTTCAATTCCTTGCGCAGCTCAAGAAATTGGTCTTTCATTTCTTCCATCTTCTCATAAACATCTGAACCCTCAGATGGCTCGGAATGATAGGTGGTATCCTCTACGCGAGGCAAAGTGTGCACAACGGGAGGTGGCATGGACATGACCGAGCTAGATGTCGGCATGGAAGCAAAGGTAGGCGCAAAGCCTTCTGGCACAAAGTTAGGCGGCATTCCCCACGGGAATCCGGCAGGCAAGTTTGGTGCGAAGTGGGTGGCAGCAGTAGGCATGGTAGAGGTAATCATCTCTGAAGTAACAATCCTCGCGGGTGGAGTTGTAGGTGTTGGAGAAGCTTGACTTTGAGCAGCAAGAACTGACTCCATCATGTCAGTCAGACGGGCGATCTCGTCCTTCAGCTCGCTGTTCTCTTGCTTTAGATGCTCCATAATTCTCAAATGATTGGCTCTGGTGTTGTACCGGCGATTCAGCTTGGCTAAAGCATAGAAGAAACACCAATCAGACACCTGGCAAAAACCTATTTATGCAAATGATGCATGAAATGCAATGCTTGATTAGTTTTATTCCTAAGGAACTTACTATATCATTCACAAATATATAATATTTAAATAGTAATTGCAACAATTTGATATGACCAATAAATCTCTTTTTTTTTATATAAATTGGAAGTATTACACTGAGTACAATTTCAGAAACCAAAAATAAAAAGATACAAGAGAAAAGGAGACTAGTCATCCTAAGGATCCCTAACAATAGTGTCAGAAGATCTGGCTGAAGGCGCGTACTTCCTTCGAATGCGACAGATCTCAGTCTCAAAAGAAGCCTTCATCTGAGTCTTCTCGAGGACAAGCTGGTCAACAATATTCTTCCAAGCAACGGAAGGTTGAGGCATGCTAGAAGATGAAACCTCTGGCTCTCTCTGTCTCTTCGTCACTCGGTCTTCAAATAGCTCAATCAGTGCATCTTTGTCCTTAGACTCCAACTGCAACTCCTCATGCTTCTTGCTCAAAGCATGGAAATTCTCTTCCCATATATCTTTCTCTTGCTTCATCTTGATGAGCGCGTCTTCCAACTCCTCTACATCTTGGTTAGGGAGAGTTAATGGCTCAACCACAACCATAAACATAGGTCTTTCACAAGGATAAAGAATCTTCAACTCTATAGCTCTCTTCTTCACCCAAAGAGTGTAAGCTTCCAAAGCTACACAATTGCACGGACCAAGCTCGGATCTTCCTTTCCTATGCACATTATGCCAAGCATGCATAATCTTCTACTTCAAATGTTGGGAATATTTACCCTCTTGATAGAAAATACCTTCTAACAACATGTTATTAGGTTTGTCTCTCAAGGGGAACCCAAGTTGACGACAAGCCAAACCAGGGTTGTAGTTAATTCCTTCTTGTGTACCAATGAGAGTCACATTAGAGAATTCACCATAACTATCAATAATCTCCAAACTTCTCAAAGACGGATCATACCAAATTATATCATCATTAGTGAGAGACATAAGTCCCTGAGACCACCGTAGACATTGTTTGTTCTCCATAAAAGTAGGCGTCTGAGGCAAGTGCGAAATAAACCATTTGTACAGAAGAGGAATGCAACAGACAATATTTCCACCACCTTTAGAATTCCTTAGATACAAAGAGAAATAAATATCACCCAACAAAGTAGGCACAATATTCCCAATCAAGAAAAGTATAATGGCGTTAACATCAACAAAACCGTCAATGTTAGGAAGTAAAGCTAATCCATAGATGAGTGTAGGTGCTTAATTGGCTGCATTGTATGGTAAAACACTATCTGGTTACTAATGTCTTGACTGATGTCATGACATGGTATGTATATGTGACTACATTGTAGGTTAGAATATCTAACTGTACTCTGATGTCTTGACTGATGTCATGACACACTTGAGTAGTTACTGCAGGATTAGCTAACACAGGATTTATGGAATGTCAAACTGGATGTTGTGACATTCATACCTGTCAGCAGATACTAAGGAATAGAACAGCTGGTGTTCTGTTAGAACTTAGTATTTATTTCCAGTCTGGTTATCAAGGGAAGACCAGACCTGGCATAAGGCCTACTGATTGAATGTCAAACTGGATGTTATAACATTCATCACTGACAACAGCTATTGAACATTAGACAGAGTGGTGTTCTGCTGTACTTCAACATGTTACTTAGTCTGTTCTTCAAGAGAATAACAGAACTAACTTAAGGCCAAATGTGTAAATGTTAAATTGGACACTTTGACATTTATTAATGTAAGTTGTTACTGTAGTATGGTCATTTTGATCATGTACAGGTCAGCAAAATTGTACAGTCTGTTTTCTGGAAAAACAGACTCAGTATATGGACCTTGATGTCAAGCTGAATGTCGTGACATTCATTCCTGACAGCATATGCTATATTGTAGGTTGTTCAGTTTTCTGTTTCAGCTTTTTCTCAGGCTATTCTTCAGGGATTCAACAGCTGAGAGAAAATCCAGGAAATCAACAACCAAGCTACATTTAATGAACCTAACAAATAGCCTATTTGTTAGTAACCTAAATGTTGAATTTATGGGAACTCGCGTGACCTTAAATTCAGGAGAATACAGGTGCAAAATCCCAGGTACTGTAATATAAAAGGAAGGCGTTCCTTTCTTCAGTTTCGGGGATTTTGAGGCGTGAAGATTTTGTGTGTCCATCATACTTCACTGCTGTATTTTTGTGAGTCTTGTATTAGACGTATCTTGTAAGCCAAGCCATTATCAAGTAGATGATTGCTGTGGTATAGGGTGTTCATTGAGTTGTAAGTGTTGTGTCGCTCAAAGCTTTTAAGCGTGAGTGCTGTGTATCTTGATTAAAGCCGTGAAGCACAATCAAGAGTTGTTTGAAGTGTGACTTCAAATTGTCTTTAATATTGATTAAAGGTAGTAATCACTGAGGTGATTGAGGGGGAGTGAGTAGGAACTCTGATCTTTGTGTAAGATTGAAATTGCATTGGGTAGGGATTAAGTGATAAGTTATAAACGGGTTTGTTTAGCTTTGAATTGATACTACTAATAGTGGATTTCCTCCCTGGCTTGGTAGCCCCCAGATGTAGGTCATGTTGGACTGAACTGGGTAAACAATTACTTGTGTTATTTACTGCACTTACGTTTAAGTTCTGCATAATTCCTGTCTGTGCAGAATTGGATGTCATAACAACCCGTGTGACATCTAAAGTCTGATAACTAGAATTTCAAGTGCACAACATGTTTTTTCAAGCATTGAGTATCTCGACTCCCAATCTGTGAATTTCTTACTCAGGTAGTAGATGGCATGCTCTTTCCTACCTGTCTCGTCGTGTTGACCGAGATCTAGGGAAGTTACTTTCTAGTACCATGGACAAGGATATAGGACACTCAAATAGACCACCCATGTTGGATGGCTCTAATTATGATGACTGGAAGCCTCGTATGATAACCTTCTTAAGGTCTCTAGATAGCAAAGTCTGTAGAGCTGTCAACAAAGGATGGGAACATCCAACGAAGACAGGTGAGGATGGAGGCAGTGTGCAGATTCCTGAAGAAGAGTGGGACAAGGAGCAAGAGGCACTAGCTCTTGGAAATTCCAAGGCCTTGAATGCATTGTTCAATGGAATCAGTAAGAACATCTTTAGGCTGGTGCACCACTGTGAACTAGCTAAGGAAGTTTGGGATACCCTCAAGGTAACTCATGAAGGTACTTCCAAGGTGAAGATGTCCAAACTTCAGATGTTGACCACTAAGTTTGAAGATGTCCAAACTTCAGATGTTGACTTTCACATGAATATTCTTGAAATTGCAAACACCTCTGGTGGACTAGGTGAGAAAATGGCTGAAGAGAAACTTGTAAGAAAGATTCTCAGGTCCTTGCCTAAAAGGTTTGCTATGAAGGTCACAGCCATAGAGGAGGCACATGACATCTGCAATATGAAGGTGGATGAGCTCATTGGTTCTCTCCAAACCTTTGAAATGGGCTTGTGTGAGAATACTGAAAAGAAGAACAAAAGCGTAGCTTTTGTATCTAATGCTGAAGAAGAGTCAGAAGCAGGATATACTGAAGATGATGAAAGTATATCAGAAACCTTGGCCATGCTTGGGAGACAGTTCAACAAGCTCATAAAGAAACTTGATCAACAGGGTAGACCTAATGTCAAGAACGTTCCGTCTGACATAAGAAAAAGATCAACTCCTGAAGAAAAGTTCAACCAAGGCAAGGGAATCCAGTGCCATGGATGTGAAGGATATGGTCATATTAAGGCTGACTGCCCTACCTTTCTCATGAGGCAAAGGAAAGGGCTATCTGTCACCTGGCCAGAAGAAGACACTGAGAGTGAATCTGAAGGAGAATTTGCCAAACATGTCACTGCTCTGACCAGTGTTTGTGCCTCAGAGGATAACTCAAGTGGAGATGAGCTCACCTTGGATGAACTTGCTGCCTCATATAAAGAACTATGTGTTAAAAGTGCAGAAGTTTGTATCCAAGGAGAAAAGCATAAGAAACTCATCAAAGAGCTAGAAGCTGAGAAACTAGAGCAGCTGAAAGTCATAGAGGGTCTGAAGAGTGAGATTTCTTTGCTGACCTCTAAGCTAGACCAAATGACCAAATCCATCAAAATGTTGAATAAGTGATCTGACACCGTGGAAGAGATCCTGAAGATAGGACAGAAGTCTGGAACCTCACCTGGTTTAGGCTCTGGGAAAAGATCCTCAGCTGAACGCAAACGCCCAAAGGCTAGAGTTCAGAAATCCCAAGGGAAGTCACATCCAATGTCTCAACATCGAGGACCCAGAATGAGCAATCATCATCAGAAGAAATTCAAGAGATGGAGATGCCATTACTGTGGTAGATTCGGTCACATAAAACCCTTCTGCTATAGGCTACATGGTTACCCAAACCAGACCTCACAAGGTAGGCCTAAGCAGAAGGTGTCTACGCATAATGCCCTAAGTAAGAAACAAACATGGGCGGCTAAGCAGTCATCTCAGGGCAATCCTAAGCAGCAGGTATCTAAGCATCACTTCACTCCTGAGAAGCAACAGTGTGTAGCTAACCTTGCTCACACATCTTCAAGGGCACATATCGGGCAAGTATGGTACCTTGACAGTGGCTGCTCAAGGCATATGACTGGGGTGAGCAACCTAGTGGTGAATCTGCATCCTCCTCCCACCAAGTTTGTGACATTTGGTGATGGAACTAAAAGATAAGTCAAAGGTGTTGGCAAGCTGGACTGTCCTGAAGCTCCAAAATTGAATGGTGTATTGTTAGTAAAAGGACTAACTGTGAACCTCATAAGCATAAGCCAGCTATGTGACCAAGGATGCAAGGTGGAATTTACCAAGGGAGGATGTGTGGTGTTGAATGAGTGCAATCAAGAAGTGATGAGAGGAGACAGATCCAAAGATAATTGCTATCTATGGAAATCTATAGACTCTCTCAAGGGAGACCAGGAAGGGAAGCTGGGGCATGGAAGACTTGATCCCCTTCATGGGAAAGGAATGAAGAAGAACACTCCCAAGGGAGGTGTGAGAAGAGTCTCATATCTGTCTGTAGATAAAAGGGACAGACAGAGGTGTGTACTATTGTCGTCTGCAGAAACTCAGTACCTAGGTTGTGGTAGCAGGTGGTCATCCCTAGTATGGAGAAACCTGATGCAGACAGGGTACAATATCACCCGGAATGTCATGACATTGTACGCTACTAAGTGTGACAATAGTAAGGGCAAAGAAGGAATGCGTGCGTCTGAAAAGTTATAGCAACTAATGAAGTTAGTTAGCTACTGTTTAATAAATCAAATTATTAAACAACAAATAGTGAGCACTGAGTGGTCAAAATCTAATAGACCTTACTCTTGCATAAAGCGTTTCACATTCAGTCGCTTCAAACCCCATTCGTGCAAACCCTCTTCCAAAGAAACGGTTCGTCTTCCCTCTGAGATATTCAGCATGGCACATCAATCCGATACCACCTCCAATACCACCATGTCCGATTCTCACAACACGGAGTTCAGCAATCCCAACCGGGAGGAAGTTAGTGTCAACGCTGCAACGTCATCCCATGCAAGAAGACCAAAAGAAACGGTCTCCAGAATCTCCTCAGCTATCGCTCTGGACAACCCTTCCAAGGAAGGATCGAGGTATGTGCACAATGCCATTGCCTCTATGGTCACTAAGATTCTGTCGGGGGATCAGAATGTTCCTGGGGTTTCTGTTCCCTTAAACACTATCGTACCCGATGATGGTGCATGTCGTGAAACCGCAGTTGTGTTAAGGGAAAATGTGGCTGGATTACCTGAAGAAGGTCCTAAGAATGATAAAAATGTAAGCAAGGTGAGAGGTGAGAAAGTAAGTGTCCCTCAAGATGTTGAGGCCAACCCTAGAGCTGACACAGTCAACCTGGACGAGTTCTCGGATAACGAACTGTTGGCCTCGGTTATCCCTAGCATAGCCAAGAGGGTCAGAACTAGGAGAGGAAAAAAGACAGTGATGCATCTCCATCCAAGGAAGCTGATGAGACAACTCCTCACAAGCAAACAGGGACAGAGAGTGCACGCAAAAGGAAAGGTCATGGACCTGCCAAATCTTGGAGCAAAGAGGTGCCCAAGAAGTTGAAGACCAAGGCTGTGGTGGTGGAGTCTGAATCTGATGTCCCATGTGATGTCACAACATCCATGTCCAGGAAGAAGCCGTCTTCTAGCAAGTTGGCTGCTAGTGTCCCAGAAGTTCCCATTGACAATGTGTCCTTCCACTTTGCATCCAGTGTTAACAGGTGGAAGTATGTCTACCACAAGAGGTTGGCCTTGGAGAGAGACTGGCTCAGAATGCATTGGAATGTAAGGAGATTGTGGATCTCATCAAAGAGGCAGGGTTGATGAGAACTGTGACTCAACTCCCTAAATGCTATGAGACCTTAGTGAAGGAGTTCATTGTAAATCTGCCCGAGGAGTGTGCTGATGGGAAATCCAGAGAATTCAGAAAGGTCTATGTGCGTGGCAAGTGTGTGACCTTTTCCCCCTCAATGATAAATCTGTATTTGGGAAGATCAGAGGAAGTGCAACCAGAACTTGAAGTGACTGACAATACAATCTGTCAAGTCATCACAGCAAAGCAAGTCCGAAAATGGCCTCTCAAAGGGAAGCTGGTGGCCAGTCAACTAAGTGTAAAGTATGCAATGTTACACAAAGTTGGAGCAGCCAACTGGGTACCCACAAATCACAAGTCAACTGTGTCTGTGATGTTAGGAAAGTTCATCTATGCAGTGGGAACCAAGGCAAAGGTGGACTATGGTACTTACATCTTTGATCAGACAATGAAACATGCTAGGAGTTTTAGTGTGAAAGGACCTATTGCCTTTCCATCTCTCATATGCGGAATTGTGCTGAATCAATTTCCACACATCCTGACAGATAATGACTTTGTGAAAAGAAGAGAGAGTCCATTGGCCTTCAGCTACAAACTGTTCCTGGGCAAGCATGTCCCTGATATTGTCTTGACATCGGGAGAAACATCCAAAGCTGGCAACCAACCAGACAAAGCTGCTGTTATTGCAGTTCTCAGAGAGACCTGCAAAGAGCTGGAGGCTAGAAAGCATGCTTTGGAAAAGCTCATCTTGCAATTGGAGACTTCTGCTGAGGACACGGATGGAGCTGATAGGCAAAGTTCTAAGGATGAGGAGGAGGCCATCTCTGAAGAGGAGGCTGATGATGAGGCTGAGGATTAAATACTTGTCTTTGTGTGTTTTCTGTCAT
The DNA here is from genome assembly GCF_024323335.1 of Lathyrus oleraceus. Classification (NCBI taxonomy): domain Eukaryota; kingdom Viridiplantae; phylum Streptophyta; class Magnoliopsida; order Fabales; family Fabaceae; genus Lathyrus; species Lathyrus oleraceus. Next base: position 401,406,358 of record NC_066585.1, on the reverse strand, counting down.
TTGTGTAATTCTACTTACTATTTGTGGATTTGTAATTTAAAGTGTTGCTTTGGCAACATTTTTGGACAAAAAGGGGGAGAGACATCTGATACCCCAGGACAACAGAAGTTTACTTTTGTTAAACTTTGTTCAAACAGGTTCACATTCATGAAAGATTGAAGTTTTTCTCTACTGCAGTTGATGTATGATGAAGTGTGTATTTAGCTTCTGTTTGTATGCTGCTATGTGTGAAGTTTTTATTTAACTCCCTCCCCTGCAGCTGCTGTGTGTTGAAGTTTAGATTTTAGACTTAACTTCTGTATGTGTGCTGCTTTGTGAAGTTTTTACTTAACTTCCATATGTGTCAGTGTGCTGCCACTCTGAATGTATTAGCTAGGCTTATTTCCTGCTAGGTGTGTGATTCCGCTGCTATGAACTCTGTTATGGGGATCAAAGTGTTTTAGCCAAAAATTTGCCAAAGGGGGAGTTTGTAGGTGCTTAATTGGCTGCATTGTATGGTAAAACACTAGCTGGTTACTAATGTCTTGACTGATGTCATGGCATGGTATGTATATGTGACTACATTGTAGGTTAGAATATCTAACTATACTCTGATGTCTTGACTGATGTCATGACACACTTGAGTAGTTACTGCAGGATTAGCTAACATAGGGTTTATGGAATGTCAAACTGGATGTTGTGACATTCATACCTGTCAGCAGATACTAAGGAATAGAACAGTTGGTGTTCTGTTAGAACTTAGTATTTATTTCCAGTCTGGTTATCAAGGGAAGACCAGACCTGGCATAAGGCCTACTGACTGAATGTCAAACTGGATGTTATGACATTCATCACTGACAGCAGCTACTGAACATTAGATAGAGTGGTGTTCTGCTGTACTTCAGCATGTTACTTAGTCTGTTCTTCAAGAGAATAACAGAACTAACTTAAGGCCAAATGTGTAAATGTTAAATTGGACACTTTGACATTTATTAATGTAAGCTGTTATTGTAGTATGGTCATTTTGATCATGTACAGGTCAGCAAAATTGTACAGTCTGTTTTCTGGAAAAACAGACTCAGCATATGGACCTTGATGTCAAGCTGAATGTCGTGACATTCATTCCTGACAGCATATGCTATATTGTAGGTTGTTCAGTTTTCTGTTTCAGCTTTTTCTCAGGCTATTCTTCAGGGATTCAACAGCTAAGAGAAAATCCAGGAAATCAACAACCAAGCTACATTTAATGAACCTAACAAATAGCCTATTTGTTAGTAACCTAAATGTTGAATTTATGGGAACTCGCGTGACCTTAAATTCAGGAGAGTACAGGTGCAAAAGCCCAGGTACTACAATATAAAAGGAAGGCGTTCCTTCATTCAGTTTCGGGGATTTTGAGGCGTGAAGATTTTGTGTGTCCATCATACTTCACTGCTGTATTTTTGTGAGTCTTGTATTAGACGTATCTTGTAAGCCAAGCCATTATCAAGTAGATGATTGTTGTGGTATAGGGTGTTCATTGAGTTGTAAGTGTTGTGTCGCTCAAAGCTTTTAAGCGTGAGTGCTGTGTATCTTGATTAAAGCTGTGAAGCACAATCAAGAGTTGTTTGAAGTGTGACTTCAAATTGCCTTTAATATTGATTAAAGGTAGTAATCACTGAGGTGATTGAGGGGGAGTGAGTAGGAACTCTGATCTTAGTGTAAGATTGAAATTGCATTGGGTAGGGATTAAGTGATAAGTTGTAAACGGGTGAGTTTAGCTTTGAATTGATACTACTAATAGTGGATTTCCTCCCTGGCTTGGTAGCCCCCAGATGTAGGTCATGTTGGACTGAACTGGGTAAACAATTACTTGTGTTATTTACTGCACTTACGTTTAAGTTCTGCATAATTCCTATCTGTGCAGAATTGGATGTCATAACAACCCGTGTGACATCTAAAGTCTGATAACTAGAATTTCAATGAGCAACACAAAGATAGCTTCAAAAGCATCCATACTACCAGCTTGAGCAAAAGTGGTAGTTTCCTTGATGAGGAAAACAGATGGCAACCCAAATAACCCTCCTTTCTTCACCCAATGAGCCTTTATCTCATACTTCTTCAAGTGAAGAGCTTCATCAATAATACTAGATCGGGGAATGTCCTCCAATCCACTAAAAGGAACTCTACTAGAAACATGTATCCCCAAAAGATGAGAATACTCCTCCAAGTTAGGCATAAGCTGAAAATCTGGGAAGGTGAAGCAATGGTAGAGAGGATCATAGAACTGCACCAGTACACTCAAAAGTCTTTCAACCACATCAGTAGACAAAATGGACAAAAGCTTCCCATGACGTTGTTTGAAGTCCAAGGGATCTAATACAAAAGAGGCTAGCTTCCCTAACTCTTTCAAGTCGGGACATCTGAAACTGTACTTCTTAGTGTTCCTTCGTCCACAGTCCATGGTCTGAAAATATTTGCAAATGATACCTTAGTTCCTTGAAATTTTCGTGTGATGAATGTTATGATGCGCATGAATGCATGAATGCAACAATCACAAATAAAGGGATCACACACAAGGCAAACAAAGGTCAAGGGATGAATCAAGTCATTGTCAAGATCAATCATCCATTTTGGTGGATTATGGTTTTCACCTTATCAACACCCAAGTTCCATTGATATTTACAAGACTTGATTGGATCAACCAAGAATCAAGGGTTTGTTGCAAGTCACGAGGATGGAGTCTGGGTAAGAACCATCCCAAAGGAGTGAACTAAGGATAAAAACCTGTAGATCATGTTCTAAAAAGCTCCCAGAGTCTTAATTTCATCTTCCTTATATTACAGGTTAAGATGACTGACTCATCGACCCATAATATTCTCAAGAGAAACTCGTCTGAGTGTAGTATCGCGTAACAACTGTTATCAAGTCTACACTTGAACAGTTTCCGCACTACGTCCTAAATAGGCCAAGATGGGTTAAATGTTCTAAGGTCCTCAGCTTCTCGGACCCAATTAGAAATAGTAATGCCTAACCACAAATACTTGTGTGACATTTCAAAATCCAAAGGAGTCTCCACTGAGTAGATGGATCTCAAGCCAACTTGTTAAGGACTACTCCACACAAGTCGAACATGACTATACCATCCTCCTATCTTAATTGCACTCAAGTTCGGGTTAGAACTTATCTCACCACTCAGAGATCACCAAGCACAACAAGCAGATTATCTCATACATACACATACACAAACATCACATGTATACAAATATATTCACACAAAAAGTAGGCTAAACCCACTGGAGACTACTCCCTAGTAGAGTCTCCACTTAATTTCTGTAGCGGGAAATTCATGATCATCAAGGTATTGACAAGCTAGAGATCAAATAACAAGAGTCGCCACCGCGGTTTTATTCTTTCCAAGGGAAAAGGGAAAATTGTAGGTGCTTAATTGGCTGCATTATATGATAAAACACTAGCTGGTTACTAATGTCTTGACCGATGTCATGACATGTATGTGTGACTACATTGTAGTTGCTGCAGGACTAGCTAACACAGGATTTATTGAATGTCAAACTGGATGTTGTGACATTCATACCTGTCAACAGATACTAAGGAATAGAACAGCTAGTGTTCTGTTAGAACTTAGTATTTATTTCCAGTCTGGTTATCAAGGAAAGACCAGATCTGGCATGAGGCCTACTGACTGAATGTCAAACTGGATGTGATGACATTTATTGACAGCAGCTAGTGAACATTAGACAGAGTGGTGTTCTGCTATACTTCAGCATGTAACTTAGTTTGTTATTCAAGAGAATAACAGAACTAACTGAAAGCCAAATGTGTAAATGTTAAGTTGGACACTTTGACATTTATTAATGTAAGCTGTTACTGTAGTATGGTCTTTTTGATCATGTACAGGTCAGCAAAATTGTACAGTCTGTTTTCTGGAAAAACAGACTCAGCATATGGACCTTGATGTCAAGCTGAATGTCGTGACATTCATGCCTGACAGCATATGCTATATTGTAGGTTGTTCAGTTTTCTGTTTCAGCTTTTTCTCAGGCCATTCTTCAAGGATTCAACAACTGAGAGAAAATCCAGGAAATCAACAACCAAGCTACATTCAATGAACCTAACAAATAGCCTATTTGTTAGTAACCTAAATGTTGAATTTATGGGAACTCGCGTGACCTTAAATTCAGGAGAATACAGGTGCAAAAGCCCAGGGTACTGCAATATAAAAGGAAGGCGTTCCTTCATTCAGTTTCGGGGATTTTGAGGCGTGAAGATTTTGTGTGTCCATCATACTTCACTGCTGTATTTTTGTAAGTCTTGTATTAGACGTATCTTGTAAGCCAAGCCATTATCAAGTAGATGATATTTGTGGCATAGGGTGTTCATTGAGTTGTAAGTGTTGTGTCGCTCAAAGCTTTTAAGCGTGAGTGCTGTGTATCTTGATTAAAGTTATGAAGCACAATCAAGAGTTGTTTGAAGTGTGACTTCAACTTGTCTTTAATATTGTTTAAAGATAGTAATCACTGAGGTGATTGAGGGGGAGTGAGTAGGAACTCTGATCTTAGGTTAAGATTGAAATTGCATTGGGTAGGGATTAAGTGATAAGTTGTAAACGGGTGAGTTTAACTTTGAATTGATACTACTAATAGTGGATTTCCTCCCTGGCTTGGTAGCCCCCAGATGTAGGTCATGTTGGACTGAACTGGGTAAACAATCACTTGTGTTATTTACTGCACTTACTGGTAAGTTCTGCATAATTCCTGTCTGTGCAGAATTGGATGTCATAACAACCCGTGTGACATCCAAAGTCTGATAACTAGAATTTCAATTGGCATCAGAGCGGGCACCCTGCCTGTGAATTTCTGGGTGAGATCTAGGGAAGTTACTTTCTAGTACCATGGACAAGGATTTAGGACACTCAAACAGACCACCCATGTTGGATGGCTCTAATTATGATGACTGGAAGCCTCGTATGATAGCCTTCTTAAGGTCTCTAGACAGCAAAGTCTGGAGAGTTCTCAACAAAGGATGGGAACATCCAATGAGGAAAGGTGAAGATGGAGTCAGTGTGCAGATTCCTGAAGAAGAGTGGGACAAGGAGCAAGAGGCATCAGCTCTTGGAAATTCCAAGGCCTTGAATGCATTGTTCAATGGAATCAGTAAGAACATCTTCAGGCTGGTACACCACTGTGAACTAGCTAAGGAAGTTTGGGATACCCTCAAGGTAACTCATGAAGGTACTTCCAAGGTGAAGATGTCCAAACTTCAGATGCTGACCACCAAGTTTGAAAATCTGAGGATGAAAGAGGATGAGACTATTCATGACTTTCACATGAATATTCTTGAAATTGCAAACACCTCTGGTGGACTAGGTGAGAAAATGGCTAAAGAGAAACTTGTAAGAAAGATTCTCAGGTCCTTGCCTAAGAGATTTGCTATGAAGGTCACAGCCATAGAGGAGGCGCAGGACATCTGCAACATGAAGGTGGATGAGCTCATTGGTTCTCTCCAAACCTTTGAAATGGGCTTGGGTGAGTATGCTGAGAAGAAGAACAAAAGTATAGCTTTTGTATCTAATGCTGAAGAGGAGTCAGAAGCAGGATATACTGGAGGTGATGAAAGTATATCAGAAGCCTTAGCCATGCTTGGGAGACAGTTCAACAAGCTCATAAAGAAATTTGATCAATAGGGTAGACCTAATGTCAAGAACATCCCGTCTGACATAAATAAAAGATCAACTTATGAAGAAAAGGCCAACCAAGGCAAGGGAATCCAGTGCCATGGATGTGAAGGATATGGTCATATTAAGACTGACTGCCCTACCCTTCTCATGAGGCAAAGGAAAGGGCTATCTGTCACCTGGTCAGAAGAAGACACTGAGAGTGAATCTGAAGGAGAATCGGCCAAACATGTCACTGCTCTGACCAGTGTTTGTGCCTCAGAGGATAACTCAAGTGGACATGAGCTCACCTTGGATGAGCTTGCTGTCTCATATAAAGAATTATGTGTTAAAAGTACAGAAGTTTGCATCCAAGGAGAAAAGCATAAGAAACTCATCAAAGAGCTAGAAGCTGAGAAACTAGAGCAGCTGAAAGTCATAGAGGGTCTGAAGGGTGAGATCTCTTTGCTGATCTCTAAGCTAGACCAAATGACCAAATCCATCAAAATGTTGAATAAGGGATCTGACACCTTGGAAGAGATCCTGAAGACAGGACAGAAGTCTGGAACCACATCTGGTTTAGGCTTTGGGAAAAGATCCTCAGCTGAACGCAAACGCCCAAAGGATAAAGTTCAGAAATCCAAAGGGAAGTCACATCCAAAGTCACAACATCGAGGAACCAGAATGAACAATCATCAAAAGAAGAAATTCAAGAGATGGAAATGTCATTACTGTGGTAGATTCGGTCACATAAAACCATTCTGCTATAGGCTGCATGGTTACCCAAACCAGACCTCTCAAGGTAGGCCTAAGAAAAAGGTGTCTACGCATAATGTCCCCATTAAGAAACAAACATGGGCGGCTAAGCAGACAACTCAGGTCAATCCTAAGCAGCTGGCATCTAAGATTCACTTCTCGCCTGAGAATCAACAGTGTGTTGCTAACCTTGCTCACACTTCTTCAAGGGGACATATCAGACAAGATTGGTACCTTGATAGTGGCTGCTCAAGGCATATGACTGGGATGAACAACCTAGTGGTGAATCTACATCCTTCTAACACCAAGTTTGTGACATTAGGTGATGGAACTAAAAGAGAAGTCATGGGTGTTGGGAAGCTGGACTGTCCAGAAACTCCAAAATTGAGTGATGTATTGTTAGTAAAAGGACTAACTGTGAACCTCATAAGCATAAGCCAGCTGTGTGACCAAGGATACAAGGTGCAATTTACCAAGGGAGGATGTGTGGTGTTGAATGGGTGCAATCAAGAAGTGATGAGAGGAGATAGATCCAAAGATAATTGCTATCTATGGAAATCTAAAGACTCTCTCAACTTTCCCAAGTGTCCTTTGGCCAAGGGAGATCAGGAAGGGAAACTGGGACTTGGAAGACTTGATCCCCTTCAGGTAAAAGGAGTGAAGAAGAGCATTTCCAAGGGAGCTATGAGAAGAGTCTCATATCTGTCTTTAGATAAAAGGACAGACTGTGGAAAGTGTCTGATCAAAAGTTATGAGCCCTTGGTACCCATTGGTCATCATACAACTGATATGACAGCAAGGGATAGACAGAGGTGTGTATTATTGACGTCTGCAGAAACTCAGTACCTAGCTTGTGGTAGCAAGTGGGCATCTCTAGTATGGAGGAACCTGATGCAGACAGAGTACAATGTCACCCGGAATGTCATGACATTGTACGTTACTAAGTGTGAAACTAGTAAGGGCAAAGAGGGAATGCGTACGTCTGAAAAGTTATAGCAACTAATGAAGTTAGTTAGCTACTGTTTAATAAGTCAAATTATTAAACAACAAATAGTGGGCTCTGAGTGGTCAAAATCTAATAGACCTTACTCTTGCATAAAGCGTTTCACATTCAGTCGCTTCAAACTCCACTCGTGCAAACCCTCGTCCAAAGAAACGGTTCATCTTCTCTCTGAGATTTTCAGCATGGCTCGTCAATCCGATACCTCCTCCTATACCACCGTATCTGACTCTCACAGCACTGAGTCTTCCTACCCTACCCGGGAGGATCCTGTTGTTGACGCGGCAACTTCGTCCCATGCAAGAAGACCTAAGGAAACGGTTTCCGGATTTTCATCAGAAATCGCTCTTGATGAACAAACAAGGGAAGGCTCGAGGTATGTGCATAACTCCATTGCAACTATTGTCACTCAGATACTATCTGGTAATCGGGATGTTCCTGGGGTTTCTGTTCCCTTGAACACTATCATTCCTGATATTGCTGCATGTCAAGATAAAGCTGTAGTGTTAAGAAAGAATGTCACTCACAATGTTGAGCAACCAGAGGCTCATGAGGGGTCAAAGATTGAAAAACCCTCAGGCAAAGTGAGAGGTGAGACGGCCAATGTTACTCAAGGTGTTGAGGACAACCCTAAAGCTGAAACTGTTAACGTGGAAGAGCTCTCTGACAATGAACTTTTGGCTTCAGTTGTCCCTAGGATAGCCAAGAGGGCTAGGACTAGGAGGGAGAAAAAGACTGTGGAGCAGAAGTCCCCCTCCAAGGAAGTTGATGAGACAAATCCTCACAAGCAACCAGGGATAGAGAGTGCACACAAGAGGAAAGGTTATGGACCTACAAAATCTTGGAGCAAAGAGGTGCCCAAGAAGTTGAAGACCAAGGTTGTGGTGGTGGAGTCTGAATCTGATGTCCCATGTGATGTCACAACATCCATGTCCTGGAAGAAGCCTTCTTCGAGCAAGTTGGCTGCTAGTGTCCCAGAAGTTCCTATTGACAATGTGTCCTTCCACTTTGCCTCCAGTGTTAACAGGTGGAAGTATGTCTACCACAAAAGGCTGGCCCTGGAGAGAGAACTTGCACAGAATGCACTGGACTGTAAGGAGATTGTGGATCTCATCAAAGAGGCAGGGTTGATGAGAACTGTGTCTCAACTTCCTAAGTGCTATGAGACCTTAGTGAAGGAGTTCCTTGTAAATTTGTCAAAGGAGTGTGCTGACGGGAAGTCCAGAGAATTTAGAAAGGTCTATGTGCATGGCAAGTGTGTGACCTTTTCCCCCTCAGTGATAAATTAGTATCTGGGAAGAGCGGATGAAGTGCAAGCAGAGCTTGAAGTGACTGACGATACTGTCTGTCAAGTCATCACAGCAAAGCAAGTCCGAAAATGGCCTCTCAAAGGGAAGCTGGTAGCCAGCCAACTAAGTGTAAAGTATGCAATACTTCACAAAGTTGGAGCAGCCAACTGGGTACCCACAAATCACAAGTCAACTGTGTCTGTGGCGTTAGGGAAGTTCATCTATGCAGTGGGAACCAAGAGAAAGGTGGACTATGGTACTTATATCTTTGATCAGACAATGAAACATGCTGGGAGTTTTAGTGTGAAGGGACCCATTGCCTTTCCATCTCTCATATGTGGAATTGTGCTGAATCAATTTCCACATATCCTGACAGATAATGACTTTGTGAAAAGAAGAGAGAGTCCATTGGCTTTCAGCTACAAACTGTTCCTGGGCAAGCATGTCCCTGACATTGTCTTGACATTAGGAGAAACATCCAAAGCTGGCAACCAACCAGACAAAGCTGATGTTATTGTAGTTCTCAAAGAGACCTGCAAAGAGCCGGAGGCTAGAAAGCATGCTCTGGAAAAGCTCATCTTGCAATTGGAGACTTCTGCTGAGGACACGGATGGAGCTGATAAGCAAAGTTCTGAGGAGGAGGAGGAGGCCAGCTCTGAAGAGGAGGCTGATGATGAGGCTGAGGATTAAATACTTGTCTTTCTGTGTTTTCTGTCATTTGTGTAACTCTAATTACTATTTGTGGATCTGTAACTTAAAATGTTGCTTTGGCAACATTTTTGCCAAAAAGGGGGAGTGACAAGTGATACCCCAAGACAACAGAAGTTTACTTTGTTAAACTTTGTTAAAACAGGTTCTCATTCTGACAGATTGAAGTTTTCCTCTACTGCAGCTCTGAAGTGTGTATTTAGCTTCTGTTTGTATGCTGTTATGTGTGTGAAGTTTTTATTTAACTTCTCTCCCCTGCAGCTATTGTGTGTTGAAGTTTAGATTTAACTTCTGTATGTGTGTGCTGCTGTGTGAAGTTTTATTTAACTTCCATATGTGTGAGTGTGCTGCCACTCTGAGTGTATTAGCTAGTATTAATTCCTGCTAGGTGTGTGATTCCGCTGCCATGAACTCTGTTATGGGGATCAAAGTGTTTTAGCCAAAAATTTGCCAAAGGGGGAGTTTGTAGGTGCTTAAATGGCTGCATTATATGGTAAAACACTAGCTGGTTACTAATGTCTTGACCGATGTCATGACATGTATGTGTGACTACATTGTAGTTGCTGCAGGACTAGCTAACACAGGATTTATTGAATGTCAAACTGGATGTTGTGACTTTCATACCTGTCAACAGATACTAAGGAATAGAACAGCTAGTGTTCTGTTAGAACTTAGTATTTATTTCCAGTCTGGTTATCAAGGAAAGACCAGATCTGGCATGAGGCCTACTGACTGAATGTCAAACTGGATGTGATGACATTCATTGACAGCAGCTACTGAACATTAGACAGAGTGGTGTTCTGCTATACTTCAGCATGTAACTTAGTTTGTTATTCAAGAGAATAACAGAACTAACTGAAGGCCAAATGTGTAAATGTTAAGTTGGACACTTTGACATTTATTAATGTAAGCTGTTACTGTAGTATGGTCTTTTTGATCATGTACAGGTCAGCAAAATTGTACAGTCTGTTTTCTGGAAAAACAGACTCAGCATATGGACCTTGATGTCAAGCTGAATGTCGTGACATTCATGCCTGACAGCATATGCTATATTGTAGGTTGTTCAGTTTTCTGTTTCAGCTTTTTCTCAGGCTATTCTTCAGGGATTCAACAACTGAGAGAAAATCCAGGAAATCAACAACCAAGCTACATTCAATGAACCTAACAAATAACCTATTTGTTAGTAACCTAAATGTTGAATTTATGGGAACTCGCGTGACCTTAAATTCAGGAGAATACAGGTGCAAAAGCCCAGGGTACTGCAATATAAAAGGAAGGTGTTCCTTCATTCAGTTTCGGGGATTTTGAGGCGTGAAGATTTTGTGTGTCCATCATACTTCACTGCTATATTTTTGTGAGTCTTGTATTAGACGTATCTTGTAAGCCAAGCCATTATCAAGTAGATGATAGTTGTGGCATAGGGTGTTCATTGAGTTGTAAGTGTTGTGTCGCTCAAAGCTTTTAAGCGTGAGTGTTGTGTATCTTGATTAAAGCTGTGAAGCACAATCAAGAGTTGTTTGAAGTGTGACTTCAACTTGTCTTTAATATTGTTTAAAGATAGTAATCACTGAGGTGATTGAGGGGGAGTGAGTAGGAACTCTGATCTTAGGTTAAGATTGAAATTGCATTGGGTAGGGATTAAGTGATAAGTTGTAAACGGGTGAGTTTAACTTTGAATTGATACTACTAATAGTGGATTTCCTCCCTGGCTTGGTAGCCCCCAGATGTAGGTCATGTTGGACTGAACTGGGTAAACAATCACTTGTGTTATTTACTGCACTTACTGGTAAGTTCTGCATAATTCCTGTCTGTGCAGAATTGGATGTCATAACAACCCGTGTGACATCCAAAGTCTGATAACTAGAATTTCAAAAATGTACGAACAAAACCCAAAAGGTAAGAAGTTTTCAAATAAAAACTAATAAAAGTCAGATATCACAGGTAAGGGGGTTGGTTACATAGAGGGAAGTTGTTATCACCCAAATTGTCATAGGTACTCCTAGGGAGCCCTTTTTGTGTACATATATATTTTGTACAAAATGATGTTTACAAACAAATAGAATGGGGGGATGAGAAAAGAATTCATTGATTAAATTTTTGTGTTTGACAAAACCTTCGGTCTTGTGCCTACGTACCAACATAAAAATGAGGGATCAAAACCTCATAGTTCGTGATACAAATTTCAAAATGGGTGTGGTGGTTTTAACTAAATTTAAGTTTGAAAGGCACAAAGGCCTAAAAATGGTTTGAATGAGTTAGTTCTTTTTCACTTTTTGAAAGTTTAAGTCAAGTATAGTTAAGTTTATTTACATGTTTTATTTAAGAAAGGAAGTTTGAAAATGCAATGGCATAAGCCCAAAGTTTCTATCTTTTGGCAAAAGTGGTCAAAGTTTTAGAACAAAAATAGTTCACACAAAGAAGTTTTTGAAAAATGGAGGGAGAGATTTTGAAATTAAAGAAATGGGGAGAAAATGAAGAGACTATCCTAAGCACAAAAATTAAAGGTTTAGAGTTGAAAAGATCTGACCAAATGGGTAGCAATCCAATAGACAAGAATGTCAATAGAAACCTAAAATTCCCTTGGACGTTTTTGTATCAAACAACACACAAATGCCAATTATAACATCTTGAAGAGCAAGGCATCAAATAAAGACGGCCTCATCCAAGCTTATCCATTTCATGATCTTCTTCAAAATAGCCCATGTAGCAGATGAATTCCACAAGTCACAGGTTCAAAATAACAACTACACAATGATCATGTTGCAGATGAATCTTAGAGACATCTTCAAAGATGTATCAGATGAATTTCAAATTGCAAGCACTTGGTTCTTCAACAAGTTGGCATTGGCCAAGTCCATTAGCATATGAGGGTTGCCTAAATTCTAAGTCGATTTGTCCAAGATCAAGCCATCAGTCCACACAAAAGTTTTTTAGGGTTTTTGTTATTATTATGTACATTAGTGGTCAAAGACCACACAAACAAGCAAAGTATATGCAAACAAAATATATCTCACAATATGGTCCAAATGGACAAAGTGAAAATTACATTAACATAAACAATTAGAATGATATGAACAATGGCAAATGAAATAGAGTGCTAAAAGTAAATTGCATTAAAGTAAAAGCTTGGAATTAAAATTTAATAGTTAGTAAGTTAGAAGTTAGTATTGTTTTTATTTTCATTTCAAGACATTCTTTGGAGAACACTCAACCCACTTATCACAAGCATGGATCTTTGAACCAAAACATCTTCCAAAGGAAGGAAAGAAGACCAAGTTTCCGCACAATACCATGAAAGAGGGGAGACTTACAATCTCACTAACTAGAATGCTTATGCCTTTTATGTCACAAATTTAGCGCTATGTTAAGCAATCGTAATTGGACTTATGTAGAAGTCACAACTATTTGAGGTCGGGCAATAGACTTTTGGTGTTAATGCATGTTAGAGACATAGTATTATGAACTATGCTCATGAAACATACCATACACAAAAAATATGCAAAAGGTGTGGCCTACTCTCATCCATACTCATGTCAATTTTCAATCAACTAGCATTAGGACTTTGAGATGTCATAGGCCAAATGGAAATGAATGAATGAAGAAAAGTAATAAGATGAAGTGGGAATGGGATGAATGAGATCACAAATTGGTCAAAGGAGGACTTTTACCAAATTAATATCATTCATTCATTTTGGGAGATGGAATGTTCATTCCATCAATCCCCTAAATCCAATAATATTAACTTGACAAAGTCAAATCAACCTTGACCAAGGCCCAACAACAATAAGCAAACTCAAACAAGTCAATACAAATGGTCAACAAAGTTTAATTGGAATTTATTCAATTAAAAATAATAAAATAGTGCATTTAAATCAAATATGGTTTGTCAAATTCCTAAAATCTCATCAAAGCACCAATGAAATGGCCATGAGATTTATCATAGGTCAAACAAGGTCAAAGGATCTTGGAGAAAAAAATCATAATTTTTGGACAAATGCTGAATCAATTAATTCATGAAAAATATTAATAATGATCCAAAAAATAATTTTAATTCAGAATATGAAAGAGAAAAATATTTGAATTTTTTTAGTGATAGTCCCATATTTTTTGGATCAATATTGAATTTAATATAAATTATTGAAATATAATGCAATTAAAATAAAATTCAGAAAATCTAAATCACGTGGACCATCTGATCTCCCTCATTAATTGAGGTGGCATATCAGATGGTCCCTAGCGCGCTATCCACCATGAACCTTAGTCAGTGCGTGGCAAATGTGGTATTCAAAACCAACGCTCAGGATTAGAACAAAATACATGGATCCTGTGGTTCAGATGCTAGCCAACTCATCGCCGGAGCCAGAGATCCGGTCATCTTCTCCGGTGGACCTCACCGGACTGGTCCACCATGAACCATCACCATAATGAAAAACAAGGACACGATCTTGAAGAAAAAATGGAACTGAGCTCGAATCTAACCTCCATTCACTCCAATTCCAAATATATTGATAGATACATGGAATTGAAATTTGAGGTACATGAACTGAGTTGCTTCGATTTGACCTCAAAGCAACTCAATCTTCTTGCCTACATTGGTAGGACTTCAGACAACCAAAGAATCAATAGAATTGAGCAAGAATTTAAGAGAATCAAAGAGTTCAAAATTTCTTGAAAATACCTTCAATGTAGGTCTATATTCGATGGATCTTGATCTTGCTTGTGCTTGGTCTCACTCCACTTGCTTGCAGGAGAAGGATTGAATGGTTAAAGAGCAATGGATTTCGGGAGAATTGAATTCCAAAACAGTGGAGATTCAAGCTCAAATTCAAGAGAATTTTTCAGGCATATCCTTTGAGAAGTGAGGGTTTGAAATGGGGGATCAAAGCTGGCACCAATGTGTGTGAATTTCTGAGCAATTGAAGCTCTATTTATAGTTGAAATGGTTGATAGTTGCACACTCACTTTCACTTTCGAAATTTGGAAAATGGTGATGACATGGTGCATGGGCGCGCATAGGCCCATGAAATGATTGCTTGAGGTCCAAAATTGAATATCATATGCTTTGAAGTAAGCTTGGATTGCAAGGCAAATGCACATTGATGTTTGAAGCTTGATCCTTGCCAAGTGATGTGACCCTGTTTAAGCCATGCGCAGCCTATGCATTTCATGTCCAAAATTAATGAATTTGAGCTCTTTGGAAAGGTGAGATCAAGGGGAACAAATTTCATGTTCAACACTTTTTCATTTGGAGCTTGTAAATTGAATAAATTTGAGGTGGAAGTTTGGAAATTTTTGACATATCAAAAATTTTCTAAGTGTCAAGCCATCTGTCTCAATATTCTACCTTGCTTAACTTTTTCTATGAGCTTCAAATGAGAAAATTGTCTTCATCAAAGTTGTAGCGATCTCACATACCTTCAAAGTGGTCACCTATTTCATGTCATTTGGATTTGAAATGATAGAGTTATGCATTTTTGAAGTTTGGAAAAATCACTTGATCAATGGTATAGGTCAAAAGTGACCTATAATGTACCCTCATATCACATGCTCAAAAAAGTTTAATTAGCTCCCACTACAAACATAAAAGTTGAAGTGGAAACATTGAATTTGATTGTGTAACTTGGAAATATTCCATCTCATAAAAATTGAGCAAGTTATGGCATTGGGAAGTTGACTTCCAAATTAGGGTTTAGACAAAATGACCTATAATGTTTCAACATAGAAAATGATTTTCCAAGAAAAACTAGCTCTAGGTATCAACATGAAAGTTGTTTTTAATGTCATTTAGAGTAATGTTTATCTTGGAATAATTTTCATATGGTGAAAATTGTAGGAGATGGGGTCTAGGGAGACACATTTTTGATCAGATGAATGCATCTGGCCAACCACCGTCAACCAACTCGCTAAATTCCAATTCTCTTGACTTTCTTGGCTCATGGTAGATCATATATGCATAAGATGATAAATTTTGAATTATCCCTTGATAAATTTGATCAATTGGTGAGATGGCTTGTTGGAGAAGTTACTCAAGATTCCCAGTCAAACTAGGGTTTCTAAGGCAAATCACCCTCATACTCTTGAAGAAAACTTGATCAATATAACATGTAGAGATCATTGGGGCTCATATATGATATTCATAACCAGTATTTAGTCAATTCTTGGTTGTGCTCTTTGTTCATGAGGGTCTCAAACCCTAGATGTGATCTTGATGAATCAATGAGATCATGCCCTACCTACAAAAGAGTTAGACAAATACAAAGACATATTTTTGGTATTTTGGTTAGTGAAATGATAAAAGACAAGTATGACATGATCACAAAGGGCTTGGTGATCTCTCCCAAAATAAACCCAATGAAAAGGGGTAAGGAGGATGCCAAGGTATGATCCCAATGCTAATGCTTATGATGGAATTACATGAGGGATCTTAGGGTCAAAATTGGGGTCTTACAGTATCATCTCAAAGTGCTATATAAAGTCCTCCTCATAACTTGCTGAAGACAAGAACTTCGTATACAATGGAACAACTTTGACACAACATCATTCTCATATTCCAAATACTCTCACTATCATTGTTGTAAGAAATAGTTTCCATACAAGAGTTGTTGCTCAACATTGTGTGGTTGTGTTTCATAGCTCTTAAATTGTGTTTATATTGCTTATCTAGAAGCATTGAGTCAAACACTTGTAATTCTTGAAACTGTTTGTAAATCCTCAAGTGACTTGTTTAAGTATGTAGACTTGGGAGTGCTAGTAGGTTCTTAAACTCTTAGACGTATTTTGTAATCTGTTGAGATTAGTGGATTAAGTCCTTATTGAAGGAGAAATCGCCTTGGGCGGGTGGACTGGAGTAGCTTTGAATTTCAAGCGAACCAGAATAAACTCTTTGTGTTGTTAGTATTTATTTTGTGTGTGGTGTTGCAAAAGTTTTTTAACTATTGTGAAAACAATTCCAACCCCCTTTCTTATTTTTCTCTACCTTCATCGACGCTGTCGTAGGCAAAGGAATACCAAGCTATGTCATCATTGGTGAGAGACATAAGTCTTTGAGACCACCTTAAACAATCCTTGTTTTCTTTAAAGACAAGAGATTGCGGCAAGTGCGAAATAAACCACTTGTACAATAATGGTGCACAACGGAGAATAATTCCACCCCCTTAGAAGTCCTATGATGAATGGAGAAATAAGTGTCACCAAGTAAAGTTGGAACATGATTCCCAACTAAAAAGATCCTAATAACACTAACATCAACAAAATTGTCAATGTTGGGGAACAAGACCAAACCATAGATGAGCGAGGCAAGAATAGTTTTAAAGGCCACCATACTATTAACATTAGCAAAAGAAAAATCTTTCTCAATCAAAATTTTTGGCGTCAACCCTCTGATACCTCCTTTGATATTGAGATTAACATATATGTCAGATTTCCTCAGGTGAATAGCTTCGACAATAACTCGAGACTCAAGAATTCCTTCCACCCCACTAAAAGGAACTCTATCAGAAACTGATATACCTAAAAGGTAAGCATACTCCTCCATGGTAGGCAACAACTGATAATCGGGGAAAGTGAAGCACTAGTAAATAAGATCATCGAACTGAACCAAATTACAAAGAAGACCATCCTCAACATCAGTAGATAGAATAGATAAAATTCTTCCAAAGCGGTCTTTGAAATCCTTAAGATCATCCACAAAAGATGCTATTTTCCTTAATTCCATGAGATCGGGACATTTGGAACTGTATTTCCGAGTGTTTCTTCTTTCAATATCCATAGTCAAAATATCTGCGATGTTTGCAAAGGGAGTCTCTAAGTTCCTTGAAAATTGAGAAAAATTATTATGAATGCAATGAGTGCATGACGCAACAACCATAAATAATATCACACAAAGCATACAAAGAAGGTATGAAGTCAAAGCTTGGAGCCAAGGATAAGAACCAACCCACAACGTATGTACTAAGGGTATAATCACCTGTAGAACAAGGTTCTAAAAAGATCCCAGAGTCATAATTTCATCTTTTGGATATTACCAACTTAAACGACTACTTGTCAACCAATAATATTCTCAAGAGAAACTCGTTCGAATGTAGTATCGCGTAACAACTAATTCAATTATACACCTGAATAGCCACCGCACTACATCCTAAAAGTCCAATATGGGTTAAGGGTTCTAAGGTCCTCAGCTTTACGGGCTCCCAAGTCGGAAAAAGTAATGCCAACTACGACTACTCATGTGACATCAGTAATCTCAAAAGGGCCTCCACTGACCGGGGGATCTCAAGTCAGCTTATTAAGGATTAACTCCACATAAGCCAAACATGACTATACCACCCTCCTGTCATAAGAGCATTCAAATCCGGGTATAGGAATTATCTCACCACACAGAGATCACCAAGCACCAAGCAGAACAACCAATAACAAACAACAACAAACATAATATATACACATAAGCAAAGATGGGCTTAACCCACTCAAGATCACTCCCCAGCAGAGTCGCCACTTTCCTGCAGCGGTAAAAAAATTGAGATGAACCTATTGACTAACTTAACTCATAAATCAAGAGTTTCCACCGTGCTTTTATTGTTTCCAAAGGAAAGGGGAAAAAGTACGAACAAAACCCGAAGAAGTTATAAAACAAAACTGATAAAAAGAGATAAGGGTCCGGGGGTTGGTTATGCAATGGGAAGGTATTAGCACCCTTAACATCCATGGTACTCCATGGGAACCTCTTTGAAAATATGTACATTTTAGTTTGAAAAAAAGGGTGTTGTTTTCAAAAGATTGGGGAGATGGGGAAAGAAATGGTTTTCTTTTATTTTATGTTTACCAAGACAATTGAAGTCTCATGCCTATATACCAACAAAGTGCAATGGAGGATTAAAACCTCGCAGCTCGTGGGAAAAATAACAAAGATGTTTATTTTGATTCATTTTTAATGGAAATACATTTTATCATTTTAAGGAGAATACTCAACTAGTCACCCACAAATATGAGATCTTTGCGTCATCATGAGAAGGGCTCCAACTTGGATAAGGATCAACAAGTATGCCACTAGCTCTCACAGATGGAAAAGAATTGTCATCAATACTACGGGGATAGGAGAATTATATCTCAACTATGGAAATGGATCATGTCTAAACTTTGAGAAAAGTTTTAAAAGAAAAAATACACAAAGGACACAAAATGATTTAAATGAGTTATGCATTCCTAGTCTTTTGAATTTGGTCTGAATATGCTTAAAATGGATTACCATTTTTTAGGAAAAAGGTTTTGAAAATCACTTGACAAAAAGTTAAGGTTTGTTAATAAAATGGTGCAAGTTAGAAAACAAGAAGATTTTTGAAAAGAGGGAGAAGATTTGAAAATTAAAGAAAGTGAGAAGAAGAAGAGACTATCCTAGAGCATAAAGTAAAAGTTAGGGAGGAAAGATCTGACCAAGAGATATAAAACTTTATGACACAAGTAAATCAAGAAATCCCTCATTTGGATTAAGTCTCAAGTAATCCAAATAAGCAAATAAGAATCCATGTATCAGATGAAACCAAAATAACCAAACCAAGTCTTCACAGAGAAGTCCAAAGTCAAAGGGACAGATGAATCCCAAGGTCTCAAATCACAATCTCCCAAAGAAAAGGTCAAGGTCCTATATCTATGTCCATAACTCCATAATAATGGTAAGGATAGTACCTCAAGTCCATGGATAAAGAGAACCAAAAGTCTTAGGGTTTTTTTCTTTTTAATGTTTTCTTTACAAGGAAATGAAAGAAAAGTCCAAATGGACAAAGAACAAATGACATAATCACAAATAATATGATATGGGATGTTAAACATAAAGTATAAAATAAATGGCATAAAATAAAGAGCATAAGGTAAATGACATCGAATTAAAACTTAATACAATAAAATGTTAGTAAATGATGTTAGTAATCAAAAGTGAAACTGTAGCGGTAAATTCATGACCATTAAGCTATGGATAAACTTAACGTCAATAAAACCAGAGTCTCCATCACGCTTTTATTGTTTCCAAAGGAAAAGGGAAAAGTACGAACAAAACCCAAAGATAAGAAGTTTTCAAATCAAAACTAATAAAATGCCAGAGATTACAGGTAAGGGGGTTGGTTACATAGAGGGGAGGTGTTAGCACCCAAAGTGTCGTAGGTACTCCTAGGGAGCCATTTTTTATGTGTGCATTTGTTTTGGTATAAAAAATATTTGCAATAAAAAAAGTGTGGGATGAGAAAAAATTCGTTAATTATATTTTTTGTGTTTGACAAGACCTTTGGACTTGTGCCTACGTACCAACATAAAATGAGGGATCAAACCCTCGTAGTTCGTGGTATCAATTTCAAAGTGAGTGAATTTCTTTTAACAAAAATTTAAGTTTTAAAGAGGAACAAAAGGGCATAAAAGAGATTTTTAATGAGTGTTAGTTCTTTTGGTCTTTTGAAATTTTAAGTCAATATGGTTAAATTCATTTACAAGTTTGATTTAAGAAAAAGAGTTTGAAAAAATCAATGGCATAAAGCCAAAGTTTCTAATTTGCAATGAAGTCTAAGTTTGTAATCACAAGCAAATAAGGTTTTTGAAAAGAGGGAGAGATTTCAAAATTTAAGAAATGGGAGGAGATGAAGAGACTAATCCTAAGCAAAAATTTAAAAGTTAAGGGTTGAAAAAATATGACCAATGGGATTCAATCCAATACAAAAGAATGTCATATAGAAACCCACTTTTCCGTTGGACCTTAAATCAAGCAATATCAATAAGCAAGTAGCTAAATGAAGAGTAATGCATCAAATAAAGATAGCCACATCCAAGCTAGCAACTTCATAGTCTTCTTTTTAATCCTCTTTTGCATCCGATGACATACTCCTTGAATGGTATTGAATAAGGCATTAGACACAGGTTCAAAGTATCATTTGCATCAAGACTATGTAGCAGATGAACTCATGTGGATCTCAATACTTGCATCATATGAAAATTCAAATCACAAGAACTTGGTTTCAGAAATGTTGGCATTTCCCAAGTCCTTTTGCATAGGGAATGTTGCCTAATTCTAAGTCCAAAGCTCAGATAAAATCCAACAGTCCACACAAACATTTTTTAGGGTTTTTGTTGTTTATTAGGTATTTTAAGGTCCTAAGACCATAAACACAAGCAAGATACACAAACAAATATATACAATCACAATATATGGCTCAAGTGAGCAAAGTGAAAATGACATAAACATAAACTAGTTAAATGGTATGTAAAATAGAAAATGAAATGGTAAATGATTTGAATTTAAATTGCATAAAGTAAATGACTTGTAATTAAAAGGTTAGTCAGATGTTAGTTGATTAGATGTTAGTGGAGTTTTCCTTTTCAATTGTTTAAGTCATTCTTTGGAGAACACTCAACCCTTTATTCACAAGCATGGATCCTTGAACCAAGACATCTTCCAAAGGAAGGAAAAAAGGCCAAGTTTCCACACAATACCATGAAAGGGGGGAGACTTGCAATCTCACTTACTAGAATGCTATGCCTTTGGGTCAAAATTTAGCGTTATGTTAAGCAATCATTTTTGGACTTATGTAGAAGTCACAAGTATCTAAGACCGGGCAATAGAAATTTTGGTGTTAATGCATGTTAGAGATAAAGT
This sequence comes from Lathyrus oleraceus, assembly GCF_024323335.1. NCBI lineage: Eukaryota > Viridiplantae > Streptophyta > Magnoliopsida > Fabales > Fabaceae > Lathyrus > Lathyrus oleraceus. The sequence goes on along the minus strand of NC_066585.1, from coordinate 401,385,341 downwards.
ATAATGAACCATACTTCTAAAACATATCACACACGAAAAGAAAATGATCAGAGGATGGACCTAATCTCATCCATACTTGTATTGGTTCATCTAACAAAAAGTTATTGATGAACCAATTAGCCTTAGGATATTGAGACTTCATTGGTCAATAAGAGGGATGAGATAGAATGGGATTGAAGATGAAGAGGGAGGGGGGGGGGGGGGAATGAGACAAACACAAATTGGTCATGGGAGGAATTTTATCAAATTAAAATCATTCATTCATTTTGGGAGATGGAATGTACATTTCATCAATCATCTAAATCTAATGATTTTAATCCAACAAAAGTCAAATCAACCTTGACCAAGGCCCAAACACATAGTCAAACTTCACAAGTTAATAAAAATGGCTCAACACCATTTATTCACAATTAATCAATTAAAAATCAAATTAAAATGCATTTAAATTAAATTATGTTTGATCAAAAACCTAAAACCTCTTTAAAACACCAAATAAATGGCCAAGAGATTTATCCTAGGTCAATGAAGGTCAAAGGACCTTAGACAAAAAAATTCATAATTTTTGAAAAGTCAGAAGTATTTTTAAACAATTAAAAATATGCACAAAAACATTTAAATCACGATAAATATCAAAGTTAATCCAAAAAAATAAATTTAATTCAGAAAATGAAAGAAGAAAATATTTGAAATTGTTTGGTGAAAGTCCCGTATTTTTTGGATAAATAATGAAATTAATATGAATTAAATAAAAATAAGCAATTAAAAGAAATATTCAGAAATTCAAAAAAAGGAGAGTCATCTGATCTCCCTCATTAATTAAGGTGGCAGATTAGATGGATGAAAGCGCGCGTTCCATGGTGCACTACAGTCAACGCGGCATAGGCTTGGTATTCAAAAGCAACACATGAGATTAAAACGTTTTAAAAGGATCCTGTGGTTGATATGCAAGACAACTCATCACTGGAGCCAGAGCTCCGGTCTTCTTCTCTGGTGGACCTCACCGGACTGGTCCACCATCAACCATAACCAAAATGAAAAAGCAAGACATGGATTTAAAGAAAAAATGCTTAGGAGCTCGAATCTGGCCTCAATTTTGTCCAATTCCAAGTATATGAAAAGATACAAGGATTTGAATTTTGAGGATCATGAACTGAGTTGCTTCGATTTGACCTCAAAGCAACTCAATCTGGTTGCCTACATCGGTAGGACTTCAGCAAACCAATAATCAGTCAAAAAGGATGAGAAATGAGGGAGGATCGAAGAAGAAAAGTTTTTGAAATTTCACCTTCGAGGAGCTTCATATTAGCTTGATCTTGCTCCCAATTTGGCTTGGCTTGACTCTAGAAGCTTGTAGAAGATGATTTGGATGGTTAAAACGCTTGGACTCTTGGAGTTTCAATCATAAAACAGAAGGAGAATTGAGACACGATTTCTAAATAAACCTTCAAGATTATCCTTTCAATAGTGTTTGGGGAAGAAGGGGGTCAAAGCTTGGGTAAGAGGGATCTTATTTGTGATCATGAAGGGTCATATTTATAGCCAATGTGAATGATATTTGCACACTCCCAAATTTGGATTTTTTTTTTCAAATTCTCCATTTCATGGATGCATGGGCGTGCATTAGGCCCATGAGATGATGCCATCTGATCCAAATTTCAATGAACTTCATGCTGAAATCATTTTAGAAGTATATGCAAATGCATGTGAAAATTGGAACTTGAAATTATCCAAATGGTGCTTTAACTTACACCCATGCGCAAGTCCCTCAATTTTATTCCAAATAGGATTATCTTAGATGTTTTGGAAATTTGAGATCAAGGGGAACAACTTTAATGTTGAACACTTTTTCATTTGAAGCTTGGATCATGATGAATTTTGAGGTGCAACTTTGGGAAATCAAACATATTTGAAAATTTTCTAAGTCCTAAGTCAAATGTTTACTTCTTCCACCTTGAATAACTTTTTCTAGGGACTTCAAATGAGAAACGTTCCTTCATCAAAGTTGTAGAGCATTCAAACCTATTATATTTAGTAATAAATATGACCTCATTTGGATTTGGCATGAGGGAGTTATGTATTTTAGAAGTTGAGGAAAATCACTTGTTCAATGGCATTAGCCCAAAATGACCTATAATGTTTCCTCTTGACACATGCATTTTAAAGTTGAATTTACACTTACTTCAAACATAAAGGTTGAATTAAACTTATTGAATTTGGTCATGAAATTTAAATGGCTTTCATATCATGAAACTTGATGAAGTTATGGTCTTGGGAAGTTGACCTCCAAACTAGGGTTTAGACAAAATGCCCTACAATCTTTCACCATAAAAAATGACTTTCCATGAAAAACTAGCTCTTGACTTCAACATGAAATGTGTTTGTAATGTCATCTAGAGTAATGTTTCTCTTGGAATAATTTTCATATGACAAATATTGTAGGAGATAGGGTTTAGGGAACCCCAGTTTTGACAAGTTGACTTTCTTTGGTCAACCACCATGAAGCAACTTGTTAGCTTGATATTCTCTTGATTTTTGGGACTCATGGAGGATCATATATGCATAAGATGATGTAATGTGATGTATCCCTTGAGATATTTGATCAATTGTTGAAGAAACTTGTTGAAGAAGTCACACAAGATACCGAGATGAATTAGGGTTTCCAAAGCAAACCAACTCCAAACTCTTGATGATTTCTTGATCAAAATAACATGTGAAGATCATGGGGATCCATATATTATACTTAGAGCCATAGTAAACCATTTATTGATTGAGCTCCTTGCATTGAGGGTCTCAAACCCTATATATGAGCTTGATAGAGCATAGGGGAGCATGTACACTACCTGTAAAAGCAACAAACTATACATTGACATATCTTTGGTATTTTACCTAGTGAATAAAGAAAAAAAATGATACAATCTAAAGTGCTTGGTGACCTCTCCCAATACAAACCCAATGAATGAGGGGTAACGAGGTTGCTAAGGTGTGATCCCAACGCTAATGCATATGATGAGATATCATGAGGGATCTTAGGGTCAAAATTGGGGTCTTACAACTGCCCCTATTTAAGGATATTCTGGCTGAGGAAATGAAGGTTAAAATCTTCGTATTGACTCAGTAGAATGGACTTAAATAACAACAATAGAAACAAATTTTGGTCCCTAAGAGACCTCACGATGCATATGATATGAATTCTAAAAATAATCTATGTGGGGAAAATGTTGCCACAATAGGAAAAGAATCCAGAGTGACTGAAAGTCCGCAGGAGCATAATGTATTCCATCCGGGAAACTCACTGGGAAGACAAAGACTCTGAGGGATAAAAAGGTTGCACGTAGGCCATGCTATGACTTTAAAACTGCTGGGGGACTCGAGGGATTCCATGAAAGTAAATCAATGGAAAGACTCAGCTAGGGATAAAGGAAAAATCTGCAGAGGAAATGGGTAAATCAGGAAAAAACTAAAATACTCGATCCAAACAGGGGACAACGATTTCATTGAGGAAATACACACTCAAACTCAACTGGGGAAGAAATGATCTTCGACACAGGAGTAACAAAAGTATATCATCTATTACTAGTTACTGGGTAAGGAGATAACAAAATTCTGTCAGAGAGGACATTCGTTACCGGTTACGGTAAACATATCAAGGATGACTCGCTGAGGGAAACCAGAAGGTGTATTCATTACCAGTTACTGGGTAAGAATAAACTGTTGGGGAAAAGTCAAAATAGGATTTACAACTACCGGTTAATGGGAAAAAGACCAAAGAAAGAGAATATCCATCACTGATTAGAGTGAACATATCAAGGATAGACTCAAAGGAAAGAATATCCGTCATCGGTTAAGATGAACATATCAAGGATAAACTCTGAGGGGAGCAATAAGAATTATATCTATCAGTTACTAGATAGAATACCAAAAGAGAGAATATCTGTCACTAGTTAGGGTGAACATATCAAGGATAGACTCCATAAAAAGGGGAAACTAGATTTACAACTACCGGTTACTGGGTAGAAGACCAAAAAAGGGAGGAAACCCATCATCAATTGGGATGAACATATCAAGGATTAACCCTTTGGGGAAAGAAATAGGGGTTACAACTACCTTTTTACTGGGTAGAATACCAAAAGAGAGAATATCTGTCATCAATTAAGATGAACATATCCAGGATAGGCTCAAAAATGAAAGAAAATCTGTCATCAGTTAAGATGAACATATCAAGGATAGACTTTCTAGGGAAACGTGAAAATGCATCCGCTGGGGAGAATAAAGGAAATAGATGACTTTTACCGGGTATTGGGAAAAAGTAAAGTACTCGCAAATTGAAAAGAATATTACCAGTTACTGGGTAACAGAATCTCAGGAGACCTAAAAGCATCTAAATAGGCAAGATTTAGAAAGAAAAAGTCAATCAAAGACTCAACCCAATAAGGATAAAACTCAGGGGGAATGATTCCATCCAGATAATCAATTGGGGAGGAAGTTGAAATAATAATCATCCACGTGGAAATAATTCAGTGGGGAATGAGAAAGGTTAAATTCTTTCTTCTTTAAGGGAGCTGACACTCTACAATTGAAAGAGGACAGACACACTGAATATGTGCGGGAGGAAAGGATACCACCATAGCAGAGGATTAAAGAAATAATGAATCACAAAGTGTAATAATGTAATAATGAAATCTGTGAATGTATATGTATATGTATATAGGATGATTATGCTGAAAAAATGATCGCAAAGGATACAAGCGACACCGATCTGAATCATCAATACAACACTCAACCAATCTCCACAGGAGGGAATCAACTGGACAAAGAGAGGTAAAGGATGAGCGCGAATTATCCATCTCAAAGGCTCAACCCAGGCTGGGGAAAAGGAAAAGATATGCCGAGGATCTGCACCATTAACCCCACGGGGAATTTTAGGTCAACACCATCTCAAATGGGAGAAAACCTTGCAGAGGGACCAGAAATACTACTCAAGAATCAGTGCCAACAGAAATCCGCTGGCGACTTGAGGGGAAACAAAATCTTGTGCTGAGAAAATGCACCATCAAAACAAAGGAGGCAATTACAAACTCAGTTGGGGAAACCAATAAAACTCGGCTGGAGATACTGAAATGCTGTTGGGGAGGAAACAGAGATCACACCAACTGCTTGGAGAAAACGAACAATGCTTTGCATTTTAGGGCTCACCTGTTCTCAGACCGCTGTTGATATTCCTTAAATGAAGTCGATTACTCTAAAAAATTAACTGCTTTTATTATTTTCAGAAAACATGATTTTGATTTTTAAAATTCAATTTCAAACTGATCATCATAAAAATTTAATTCTATTTGGCTTAAAGATAAATACGAGTAGAAACAATTGGATACAAGTTCAACTTTATTTAATTGAATGGTAGTCTGTAAATGACAAGACTCCATAGATCTTTACAAAGGTTGAAAAATGGTAATTTACATGGAAAAGGGATACATTGAATACAATGATCACTAATCCTTCTACCGACTTCAATATCCACTATGCTCTTGGTTTTGGTTGAATCAGAACCAAACGTCGTACTCAAGAATATCTTCAAGACTGAAGATCAACAGGATGCAGTTACTTGCCATAATCCCCGACTTTTGCATAAATTGCCCAAGGTAGGGTACTCAATTTATCGGGATAACTTTTTCTGTTTTATGTCTCTAACTTTTGCCTGGATCGCCCTTTTAGGTTTTCAATCCACCGAGACACTCATTTTTTCCTAAGCCTCCCTTTCGGGTTTTCGACTTAGCGGGTTGTTCTTTTCTTTTTGGTCGAAGTATTTCTTGACTGCATCGACATTCACAAGACGCGTGAACTCTTTACCATCCATAGTTGTAAGAATCAAAGCACCGCCTGAAAAGGCTCTCTTAACAACATATGGGCCTTCATAATTAGGAGTCCATTTTCCCCTAGCATCTCGTTTGAAAGATAAAATCTTCTTGAGCACAAGGTCACCTTCTCTGAACACACGGGGTCTGACCTTCTTATCAAATGCCTTCTTCATTCTTTGCTGATATAAGTAACCATGGCACATGGCAGTCAATCTCTTCTGTTTAATTAAATTCACCTGGTCATATTTGGTCTGACACCATTCAGCTTCTGTCAACTTGGCTTCCATCAAGACACGCAATGATGGGATCTCAACCTCCACCGGGAGCACATCTTCCATACCATAAACAAGCGATAAAGGGGTTCCCATGTTTAAGTACGGATGGATGTATGGTACCCGTGCAAAGAAAATGGGAGTATCTCATGCCAATCCTTGTAAGTTACAACCATCTTCTGAATGATCTTCTTGATGTTCTTGTTTGCAGCTTCAACAACCCCATTCAATCTTGAAGTCTTTGCAAAGAGCTTCAACTATATTATTGTTCAAGTTCGATCCATTATCAGTAATGATCTTACTTGGCACACCATACCGGTATATAATCTGATTCTTGATAAACCTCAGAACAACTTGCTTGGTTACATTCGCATACGATGCCGCTTCAACCCACTTTGTGAAGTAATAAATAGCCACCAAAATGAAACGATGTCCCTTTGAAGCTTTGGGCTCAATCATGCCAATCATATCGATTCCCCACATGGAGATGGGCCATGTGGAGGAAATGACATTCAACAGTGTCGGAGGAACATGAATCTTATCTACATATATTTGACACTTATGGCATTTCTTCACAAACTTGCAACAGTCAGATTCCATTGTCAGCCAATAGTAACCTGCCCTCAACATCTTCTTATCCATAGCATGTCCATTGGAATGAGTACCAAAGGAACCTTCATGGACTTCAGTCATCAACATGTCTGCTTCGTGTCTATCCACACATCTGAGCAGAACCATATCGAAATTTCTCTTGTATAACACATCACCATTCAAGTAAAAGTTGTCAACTAATCTCCTCAAAGTCTTCTTATCTTTCAAATATTCCCCAAGCGGGTACATATGACTTTGGAGAAAACATTTGATATCAAAATACCTTGGCTTTTCATCTTTGATCTCTTCAACATCAAACACATGAGCTGGCCTATCAAGACGCATCACAGTCAAATTAAGAACTTCATTCCAAAACTTCACCACAATCATTGAAGCCAACGTTACAGGAGCATCTGCCATTTGGTTTTCATCTCGAGGGATATGATGAAACTCAACCTTTGTAAAGAAAGTTGAAATCCTACTCGCATAATCTCTATACGGTATCAAACCGGGTTGATTTGTTTCCCATTCAACTTTGATTTGATTCACAACCAAAGCTGAATCTCCATAGACATCAAGATACTTGATTCTGAGATCAATGCCCTCTTCAAGCCCCATAATGAAAGCTTTATACTCAACCATATTATTTGTACACTTGAAAGTCAATCTAGTTGTAAACGGAAAATGGGTGCCTTGAGGAGTAATAATCACTGCCCAATGCCATTACCATACTGATTAACAGCTCCATCAAATACCATGCCCCAACGTGAACTAGGTTCTGGCCCTTCTTCAAGCAATGGTTCATCACCATCTTTCATTTTTAGGTACAAGATCTCTTCATCAGGAAAATCAAACTGTACTGACTGGTAATCTTCAATTAGTTGGTGAGCCAAATGGTCAGCCAAGAAACTACCTTTGATAGCCTTTTGAGATCGGTATTCAATATCATACTCTGATAACAACATCTGCCAATGGGCAATCCTCCAAGTTAAAGCAGGCTTCTCAAAAATATACTTGATTGGATCCATTTTGGATATCAACCAAGTAGTATGATTTAACATATACTGACGCAGACACTTAGCAACTCAAGCCAATGTGCAACAAGTCTTTTCTAACATAGAATACCGAGTCTCACAGTCGGCGAATTTCTTACTGAGGTAGTAAATTACATATTCTTTCTTTCCAGTTTCGTCTTGCTGACCAAGAACACAACCCATACTTTCATTAAGCACAATCAAATACATGACCAACAGTCTTCCTTCAACAGGCAGAGATAGAATCGGAGGTTCAAGCAGATATTATTTTATACTGTCAAAAGCTTTATGGAAATCTTCGTTCCAATCACAAGACTGATCTTTCCGAAGAAGCTTAAATATAGGCGCACGTGTGCCAGTCATATGCGACATGAATCTTGAGATATAATTCAAGCGGCCGAGAAAACCTCTGACTTGCTTCTCAGTTTTGGGCACATGCATCTCTTATATTACTTTGACCTTGGCAGGATCAACTTCAATACCCTTCTCATTGACAATAAAGCCCAACAACTTACCAGAACGAACACCAAATGTACACTTATTAGGATTCAAGCGGAGTTTATACTTCCTCAAACGCTGGAATAACTTCAACAAATGCTCAACATGTTCTTCTTCATCACTAGATTTAGCAATCATATCATCGACATAGACTCCAATCTCTTTATGCATCATATCCTGAAAAAGAGTGGTCATAGCTCTATGGTAGGTTGCACCCGCATTCTTTAAACCGAAAGACATCACTCTATAACAGAATGTTCCCCAGGGTGTAATGAATATGGTCTTCTCCATATCTTCGGGTGCCATTTTAATCTTATTATATCCAAAAAAATCCGTCCATAAATGAAAAGACTTTGAATTTAGTTGTATTGTCTACCAACATATCAATGTGTGGCAGAGGAAAATCATCTTTCGGACTAGCTTTGTTCAAATCTCTGTAATCAACGCACATATGGAATTTTCCATCCTTCTTAGGAACAGGCACAATATTGGCCACCCATTGCGGATACTCAGCAGTATGAAGGAAACCGGCATCGACCTGCTTTTACCCTTCTTTGATCTTCACTGCCATATCAGGATGAGTCCTTCTCAATTTTTGCTTGACTGACGGGCATTCTGGCTTCAATGGCAATCTATGCTCCACAATCTCAGAATCCTAACCAGTCATGTCTTGATAGGACCATGCAAACACATTTGAATACTCTCGAAGAAGATCAATCAACCCCTTTTTAACCTCTGGACATAGTTGAAACCCAATCTTGACTTCCTTCACATCATCTTCGGAACACAAGTTGACTAACTCAATCTGCTCTCCGAATGGCTGAATGGCTTTTTCCTCGTGCTCAAGTAGACGAGAAAATTCATCAGACACTTCTTCCTCACTTTCTTCCTCAGCCTCAAACACGAGGAATTCAAAGTTTGGAGAAGGAGTAGGATCGTTGTATTCAATGGGTTTAGATACCAACCTGCATAGTGATTTGATATTTTGATTTTAGAGAAGTGAATTCTGACCAAATATTATGTAGATGGACAATTATTATTTGTTTATTTATGTTTTATGTGATTACCATTTTCAGAAAAAGCAAAAAGTAAAAATAAAAACATCATAGATGTGGATGAATAAAATTGCATTTTATTGATGATTAATTTGAAATATGCCCAACAATGTTCACTTCTCCCTTAGGCATAGGAGAAAGATTTTCCTAAAATGATAAAAATAAATTACTTAGAGCAATGGACGATAACAAGAACATCAACAACAACCCAATTGTTGCAAGCCTTTCCATGCGTCACAAAATTGGTGTAGTCTTCATCTTCATCACCCTCGATCATAGCAGCCGAGTGTTATTCATTACCATGGATGAACCCTCCGCTACAGAAAATAGGTTGCATATCTTCAGCTTTGACATAAGACAACCCTCACTGAAATCCCAATTTGGCTCGGTTCTTTTTCTCGGCGACCTCTACCATACGGCCCCACTGATCTGAACTTCCATCTTCAATAATCTTCTGAGCATCTTTTAAAGAGGACATGGGTGCCCTAGTTTTCTTCACTTCAGCAATAGATAGAGCTTGGAACGGAGTTCAAACCTCATCCTTAGCTTCCACATACGAAAAAGACGACGAGTGACTTACCAACAACGCTTTTTCCCCACCCATAATGACAAGCTTGCCATTCTTTACAAATTTCAACTTTTGATGTAAAGTGGATGTCACAGCTCCAACCTCATGTATCATGGCCTTCCCAACAAGCAGATATAGGCCCAGTGGATGGCTCCAACCTCACTCGGACCTATCTTGACTGGAAGGTCCACTTCACCAATGACGGTTTTACGAGAACTGTCAAACGCTTTAATGATCACACCCTGTATCTCATCGGGGCGCCTTGATACGTTAACCTTGACATAGTTGACTTGGGGAGTACATTGAAAGAAGAACCGGTATCAACCAACGCATTTGACAATGCATCTTCCTTGCAATTCATCGATATATGCAGTGCTAGATTTTGATTTATGCCTTCCTCAGGAAGTTCTTCATCAGAAAAGCTCAAGTTGTTGTAGGAAGTGATGTTAGCCACGATGGGGTCAAATTGATCCACAGTTACATCATGCTCTACGTAGGCTTTCTCCAACACTTTTTGCAATGCTTCTCTGTGCGCTTCAGAATTTATAAGCAGAGACAACACTGAAATCTTCAAAGGAGTTTGGAGCAGCTGCTCCACCATATTAAATTCACTTTTCTTTATCAATCTCAGTACCTCATCATCATAATTAGGCTTCGGTTTGCTGGATTCACCAGACTAACCCATTGGAGCACTAACCGGATTCACCACAGGCACATCAACCTTTTTACCAACATCTTCTACATCTTTCGGGAAAATGGGACCAAAAACACGACCGCTACGGGTTACCTTTGTAACATAAACAATGTCCACAACATAGTTGGTCGTAGGCAATGGAACCTCTTGACCATTCTCCACCATGTTAGTATTATATTGGTACGAAACATCTCTATCAGATGCATACGGGACGGAGCCCGCTAATCGTATGAGTCACGGCGATACCGATCTATTGACGTTGTTACTACTGTTGCTGCTGTCAAACTAAATCACGACCCGCTCCGGGGTCTTAAACAGTGGTACTATCACATTCACATCATCTATATCCCTCAACTATTGAATCTGGATTACATTCTCATCCATCAACTTCTGGATATCTCTCTTAACAATCGAACACCCACGGGGGTTTATGCTGCAAATCGCACAACCCTCATGGTCGTGCTCACAATCACTGATTGTACATAAATTCTTATGCATCTCTACCAAGGACCTACGAATACGTCGCACGTCAAACACTCGGAAACTTCCTGGACAACCATCTACCATATTAACAAAGGTATTACCATGAGCAGACAATGGGTTAGCTTTTACATTCGGTGCATGGTCCTCGAAGGACACCGTCCCACTTTTCATTAGCTTCTGGACCTCATACTTCAATGGGTAACAGTTTTCGATATCATGGCCAAGAGCTCCTTGGTGGAAGGTACAACGAAGTTCAGGCTAATACCACCATGTAAGAGGTTCTGGAATTTGAGGTGGATTTCTTGGTTAGAGTAGGTTCTTGAGAACCAAAGATGGGTAGAGTTCGGCGTATAACATAGGAATATGGTTAAAAGAGACCTGCTTCCTCTCGAAATTCTGTTGTTGTTGTTGATTATTAGTGTTGTTGTTGTAGTTGTTGGTTCTTTGTTGCGTCTGTTGTTGAACTGGCACTGATTGATTGTTTGAAAATACTGGAATAACGGATGAAACTTGATGATGACGCTGACGCGATTGAGGATTTCTTTTAACATGAGGCCTCCTCTGCCTCCCCATAGATACTACATTGGTTTCACCTTTCTTCTTTCTAGCGAAACTGCCTCCATACTTCTTGCTCGATGATACCTCTTCCTTAGCCAAATGTCCCTCTCAGACTCCTTCTTCCAACCTCATCCCCATGTTTACCATTTCGGTAAAATCACAGGGGGCACTAGTAATCATGCACTCGTAATAAAACAAACTTAGGGTCTTAAGGAAAATCTTAGTCATGTCTTTTTATTCCAACGGAAGATTGATCTGAGCAGCAAGCTCTCTCCACCACTAGGCATACTCTTTGAATGTCTCTTTGTCCTTCTGAGACATATACCTCAACTGGTCTTTATCAGACGCCATGTCCATGTTGTACTTGTACTGCTTCACAAAAGCTTCACTCAAATCATTGAACATGCGAACACTTTCACTATCAAACCCCATGTAGCACCTTAGAGCAGCACCAGTGAGACTGTCTTGGAAATAGTGAATTAGTAACTGATCATTATCAGTTTATGTTGACATTTTCCTGGCATACATAACAAGGTGGATAAATGGACATGTATTTCCCTTATACTTTCCAAAATCAGGGACTTTGAACTTCATTGGGATCTTGACATTCGACACTAAGCAAAGTTCAACAACACTCTTACCGAACATATCTTTACCTTGCAACGTCTCCAATTCCTTTTGTAGCTCAAGGAACTGATCATTCATCTCGTCTATCTTTTCATAAACATCCGGACCCTCAGACGGCTCAGAATGGGAGATGGTGTCCTCGGCACGAGGCAGAGTGTGAACAACGGGAGACGGAACATACATGATTGGGCTAGATTCCGGCATGGAAGCAAAAGCAGGCGCAAACCCTTCAGGCACAAAGTTCAGTGGCATTCCCCACGTGAATCCGGCAGGCATAGTCACAGCAAATTGAGTGGCAGGCACAGTTGAGGTAGCAACCTCTGAGTGACAATCCTCTGAGGAGGAGGAGTTGCAGGCATTGGAGAAAGCTGATTATGAGCAGCTAGCACATACTCTATCATGGCAGTCAAATGAGCAATCTCATCTTTTAGTTCTTGGTTCTCGATTCTCTTGTTCCAGATGTTCCATGATTCTCGGTTGATTGGCATGAGTGTTGTATCGGTGAGTCAGCTTGGCTAAAGCACAGGAGAATAACCAATAAGACATCTTCCATAAGAAAACCTGTTATGAAAATGATGCATGAAATGCAATGTTTTGATTGTTTTTATTTTCAAGGAACATACTATTTTATTTGCAAGTATACAATAATAATAACAAATTTGATTGACCATAAAAAAGCTCTTTTATTCATATAATTTTGGAAGGATTACACTAAGTACAATTTCAGAAACCAAAATATAAGTACAAGAGAAAAGGAAACTAATCATCCTAAGGATCCCCTAACAAAAGTGTCAGATGATCTGGCTGCAGGCGCGTACTTCCTTCGAATGTGTCGAATCTCGGACTTAAAAGAAGTCTTCATCTGAGCCTTCTCGAGGACAAGTTGATTAACAATCTTCTTCCATGCACTGGAAAGCTGAGGCATACTAGAGGAAGGTGGGCCCTCTGGTTCTCTCTGTCTCTTCACTACTAGGTCTTCGAGAAGTTCAATAAGCACATCGTTGTCCTTAGACTCAAGCTGTAATTCCTCATGCTTTCGGCTCAAAGCATGGAACCGCTCTTCCCACATGTCCTTTTCTTGCTTCATCTTAACGAGTGCGTCTTCCAACTCCTCTATATCTTGGTTAGGGAGAGTTAATGGCTCAGCCACAACCAAAGACATAGGTCTTTCACAAGCATACAACATCTTCAATTCCAAAGCTCCCTTCTTCACCCAAAGAGTGTAAGCTTCCAAAGCTATATATTTGTGCGGACCATGTTCGGATCTTCCTTTCCTATGCAAATTATTTCAAGCGTGCACCATCTTATGCTTCAAATGTTGGGTATCTTTACCCTCTTCATAGAAAAGGGCTTCTAATTGAGTGTTATTAGGTTTGTCTCTAAAGGGGAACCCAAGTTAACGGCGAGCCAAAGCAGGGTTGTAGTTGATTCCTCCTTGTGTACCAATGAGAGGCACATTAGAGAATTCACCACAACAATCAATAATATCCAAGATACTCAATGAATAATCACACCAAACAATATCATCATTAGTGAGAGACATAAGTCTTTGAGACCACCGTAAACATTGTTTGTTTTCCACAAAAGCAGACATCTGAGGAAAGTGCAGAATAAACCACTTGTACAGAAGAGGACCACAACACACGATAGTTCCACCACCTTTAGAATTCCTTAGATGCAAAGAGAAGTACACATCACCCAACAGAGTAGGTGCAGGATTCCCAATTAAGAAGATTCTAATGGCGTTAACATCAACAAAACCGTCAATGTTAGGGAACAAAGCTAAACCATAGATGAGTAAGACAAAGATAGCTTCAAAAGCATCCATACTACCGGCTTGAGCAAAGGCAATAGCTTTCCCTATGAGAAACTCAGAAGTCAACCCAAATATTCCTCCTTTCTTCACCCAATGAGCCTCAATCTCAGACTCCTTTAGATCAAGAGCTTCAGCTATAATATGAGATCTGGTAATCTCCTTCAATCCACTAAAAGGCACTTTGTCAGAAACGAGTATTCCCAATAGATGGTCATACTCCTCTAACGTAGGCACAAGCTTATAATCGGGAAACGTGAAGCAACGGTAGAGAGGATCATAAAACTGAACCAAAACACTCAAGAGTCCTTCAACCACGTCAGTAGACAACACATATAGAAGCTTCCCATGACATTGTTTGAAGTCCAAAGGATCTAATACAAAAGATGATAGCTTCCTTAGCTCTTTCAAATTGGGACATCTGAAATTGTACTTCTTAGTGTTCCTTCGTCCATAATCCATGATCTGGAAATATTTGCAAATAAAACCTCAGTTCTTTGAAGTTATTTTTCGTATGATGAATGTGATGATGCGCATGAATGCATGAATGCAACAATCACAAAATAGGGATCACACACAAGGAAAATAGATAAAGATCGAGGGATGAATCAAGTCATTGTCCAGATCAATCATCCATTTTGGTAGATTATGGTTTTCACATTAACGACACCCAAGTTCCATTGATATTGACAAGACTTGATTGAATCAACGAAGAATCAAGGGTTTGTTGTGAGTAACGAGCGTGGAGTCGGGTTAAGAACCATCCCAAAGGAGTGTACTAAGGATAAAAAACTATAAATCATGTTTTATGAAGTTCCCATAGTCTTAATTCCATCTATTGGATATTCTAGGTTAGGATGACTGACTCATCAACCCATAATACTCTCAAGAGAAACTCGTCTGAGTGTAGTGTTGCGTAATAACTGTTATCAAGTCTACACCTGAACAGTTTCCGCACTACATCCTAAATATGCCAAGTTGGGTTAAATGTTCTACGGTCCTCAGCTTCTTGGTCCCCAAATCAGAGAAAGTAATGCCTAACCATAAATTACTTGTGTGACATCAATAGCTCTAAAAGGGTCTCCCCTGAGTAGATGGGTCTCAAGCCAACTTGTTAAGGACTACTCCACACAAGTCGAACATGACTATACCATCCTCCTATCTTAATTGCACTCAAGTTCGTGTTAGAACTTATCTCACCACTCAGAGATCACCAAGCACAACAAGCAGATTATATCACACTAACAAATATACAAACATCAAATATACAAATATATACACAGAAAAAAGTAGGCTAAACCCACTGAGGACTACTCCCCCGCAGAGTCTCCACTTAATTTCTATAGCGGTAAATTTATGACCATTAAGCTATGGATAAACTTAACGTCAATAAAACCAGAGTCGCCGCCGCGCTTTTATTGTTTCCAAAGTAAAAGGGAAAAGTACGCACAAAACCTAAAGATAAGAATTTTTCAAATAAAAAATAATAAAATGCCAGAGATTACAGGTAAGGGGGTTGTGTTGGTGTAAGCCCTAGAGGCCAATACTTCTGGTACTTGTATCGAATTATTCATTAATAATAAAAGGTTTTTTCTTTATTATGTTTGTTTAATAAAGTCCCTAGAATAGATAGTCCATTTAATGTATCGAGTGTGACTTGATCATGAGAGCACATTAAACATAGGGACACTATTCTTAAAGTATCCGTAGTCGAGCTTTATTGTGAAGTGGGATAACATTAAAGCATTAAGACTATTATGTTTGTAGATTGATGATCACATCTCATGGATCATGGATAAAGAGTTATCAAGTCTTAAACATAGGTATGAATATTAAGAGTAATATTTATACCGGATTGACCCGCTATGAGAATACTATATAGAAAGTTATGCAAAGTGTCATAAGTTATTCTCATGGTGATAATGGTGTATACCACTCTTCGACCTGAAACCACTATGGATCCTAGATGTAGAGTCGAGTGCTTTGTTGTTGATCCAACGTTGTCCGTAACTGGATAACCATAAAGACAGTTGATGGGTACTCCACAAAGCATGCTGAGGGACATGAGTGTCCTAGATGGAATTTGCCCATCCTGCGTAACAGGATAAATGTCTATGGGCCCAATATTGAACTGGACAAGGATGACACGATCTATACCTTGTGTTCAATATAGACATAAGGGCAAAAGGGTAATTATAACATAATTATTATCACAGGAGGTTTTGTCAGATCACATGACATTTTCGTGTCTTGGATAGCAGTGATGTGTTGCTAGATACTGCTCACTGTTTATTATATTAAATGCGTGATTTAATATAATTGCCAACGTCGCGAAAACCTACAGGGTCACACACAAAGGGCGGATTGATGAGAAATAGAGTAACTAAGGAACACCGTAAGGTACGTTGCACGTAAGTGGGAGACGAAATATGGTAAGGTACCAAATACTTAAGTGATTTTGGCATATTATGAGATATGGGCCAAAATACATTTAACTGGGCCTTTTAGCTTGAAGCCCACACAAGTGGTTCTATAAATAGAACCCTTGGGTAGAAGCATTGTCATTCAGACTAGACTCAAGTGAAGAATTGGAATTTCATTTTCCTCTCTCTCTCACTCAAAGCCTTCATTCGTACCAGCTAGTACTGAGATTGAAGGAATCTGTTCGTGTGGACTGAGTAGAGACGTTGTCATCGTTCAACGTTCGTGATCGCCACAAGAGGTAACGATTCTATCACTGATCATGCCCATTCGTAAGGATCACTAAATGGAGAAATTTTTTAATTCGGATGCGCCTTGGATGGCAATTCTCCTTCAGTGGTATCAGAGCCACTTACGAAACCATGAATCTGATAACTGTTTTTTTTTCTGTAATAATATGATTAAAGACAGAATGAATCAAAAATTAAATTGAGATCGATCAAGTGATATATATGATATATGTAATCTTGATGCAAAATACATTATATATGATATAGTGTTCTCGTTTCGTTCATTCAAACACTCAATGATTCTTTTCCTTTGAGCGATCAATGGTCATTTGCTTCTTGATCCGACATTAGTATGGTGAAGCAATGACGTGCTGATCAATCATACTGAATCAAAAATCGAGATGTGTTTGACGGTCTGAAATTGGTGCATCAGGGTTAGTGACGGCACAAGGGTTGTGTTGTCAGAGAGTTATGCGATTGGGGTTGTGACTGCACAAGAGTTGTGCTTTCTAAACACTTTTTGGCACAGTGTTAACCGGTTAATGCATATGGTTAACCGGTTAACGCAATACGAAATAAATTTTTTAAGTAATTCAAACAGTGTTAACCGGTTAACGCATTTGGTTAACTGGTTAACGCAAGACGGAAAACAGTTTTCCAAGAGATTTTCAAACAGCGTTAACCGGTTAACGCATTTGGTTAACCGGTTAACGCAAGGCAGAAAATAATTTTTTAACAGATTTCAAACAGTGTTAACCGGTTAACGCATTTGGTTAACCGGTTAACCCAAGGCAAAGTTCACCCGTTCGGCTAAATCAGTGCTTTAAAGTATCAAGTGTTGATGCGAAAAACACCAGTTCCCGCTGACCGGGCAGCGGACCCCCGGCTAACTCTGCGTAGTGTGATCGGTCGTCGAAATTTAATTTGGTTTTAATTAATTAAAATAATTAATAAAAATAATAAAGTGTTTATTATTGTCTTGTGGTGATCGGTTATGGCCTTAGTTTTCCTTTATTTTGTTTTGGGTTTTTAAAATACGACCTGCGTGTCGTGCCTCTCTCTTAATCTCCCAAATGTAACTTCTTTTCTCATCTCACTTCGTCGTATGTAAAATGAGTTTCTTTTATGTAATGTAATGATATGAAGAAAGCAAAGAAGTCAATGCCAAAGGGGGACAACCTTGAAGATCTTGCTTGGAGAAGCTTAGATCGTTGTTAGGTTAGCTTAGGTTCTCTCATTGGCTTGGGAGAACAATTGCGCTAGGGGCCATAACTGTTTCATTATGTATGTTGATGCATGTGAGAGACGGTTTATATGATAAACAAGCCGGTGAGATCAGAAAAATTGCAATTCCCTCAAATTAAATATTAAGTTTATGCTTTCCAAGTTTTAACACTCATCAAGACTAGTAATGGATAATGTAGATTTCACCTACGCGAAGTGCATGTTCTATATTAGTAAGGTGCGATGGGATAATTGTAATATCCAATTGTTAAAACAATGGGTCAAACTTAACTAAACTAATTATAATAAACATTATATATGTTTAGAAGCAAGAGTTGGGAATGATCCATATGATGGATTGGAATAAGGAGTTATTCACCCAACTGAAATTTTCGAGACTTGTATGAGATACAATTGAAAGGAGTTCCTACCTAAATAACCTAGTTTTGTGTAATCCGCCTACGCGGACTTAGAACAAAGTGAAATATGGATCTCGACCCACTAGAAAATCTTCCAACGGGATTTTCCGAATCAAATGATGAGGGTCATTTGTTTTGAGTAAAATAGTGGGAGCATATTTAATTAAAGGCCTAATTAAATATGTCAATGATACTTATATTTTCATTAATCCTTGTGTAGATTACCATGACAACAAACACCTCTAACAACATCTTGCGATCAACCCTTAACGAGGAAAAATTGTCTAGGATAAATTTCCTGGATTGGTACCGAAACCTGAGGATTGTCCTCAAACATGGTAAAGGGAAAGGCAAGGAAGTTGCCAAACCCAAACCCACCATTGCTGCTTTAAAGCCTAGTGGAGGCATAGAAAAAGAAGGCACCTGCTTCCATTGCGGTAAGCTCGGACACTGGAAGAGGAACTGCCCAAAGTACCTGGAAGATAGGAAGAATAGAGTAGAGACTCCAACTTCAGATATTTTTGTTATTGAAATTAATTTATCTACTTCTGCATCATGGGTATTAGATACTGGATGCGGTTCTCACATTTGTACAAATGTGCAAGGACTAAAAAGGAGTAGAAAATTGGCAAAAGGTGAAGTCGACCTATGAGTTGGTAATGGAGCAAAGGTTGCTGCCTTAGTCGTAGGAACTTATGAATTGACTTTACCTAGTGGTTTAATAATTCAGTTAGAGAACTGTTATTATGTACCTGCAATTAGCAGGAATATTATTTCCGTTTCTTGTTTGGACAAGTCTGGTTTTTCATTCATAATAAAGAACAATTGTTGCTCAATTTATTTGAATGATATATTCTATGCTACTGCACAAATGAACAATGGACTATATGTCCTTGATCTTGAAATGCCTATTTATAACATTAATACTAAAAGGATGAAACCTAATGAGTTAAATCCAACTTACCTCTGGCATTGTCGATTAGGCCACATAAATGAGAAATGCATTTACAAACTCCATAAAGATGGACTCTTGGACTCTTTTGATTATGAATCATATGAGACATGCAGAACTTGTTTAATTGGAAAGATGACAAAGTCTCCATTCACAGGAAAGGGTGAAAGAGCTAATGATCTTTTGGCCCTCATACATACTGATGTATGTGGACCACTGAACATACCAGCCAAAGGAGGTTTTCAATACTTCATCACGTTTACTGATGATTTCAGTAGATATGGTTATCTGTATTTAATGAAACACAAATCAGAGTCCTTTGAAAAGTTCAAGGAATTCAAGAATGAAGTACAAAACCAACTAGGTAAGAATATTAAAACTCTTCGATCAGATCGAGGTGGTGAGTATTTAAGCCTAGAGTTTGATGACCATCTAAAAGAGTGTGGGATCCTATCCCAACTTACTCCTCCTGGAACACCCTAATGGAATGGTGTATCTGAGAGGAGAAATCGAACCCTGTTAGACATGGTCCGATCCATGATGAGTCACGCCGATCTTCCAAACTCCTTTTGGGGACATGCGTTATTGACAGCAGCTTACACACTGAACCGTGATCCATCCAAAAAGGTTGAGAAGACACCATATGAGATATGGAGTGGTAAGAAACCACATATGTCTTACATGAAGATTTGGGGTTGCGAAGTTTATGTGAAACGAAAAATTTCAACTAAGCTTGAGCCCAAATCTGACAAATGCTTATTTGTGGGGTATCCTAAAGAAACAAGGGGGTATTATTTCTACAATCCTTCTTAGGGAAAAGTGTTTGTCGCTCGAACTGGAGTTTTCCTAGAAAAGGATTTTATTTCAAAGGAATTAGTGGGAGGAAAGTAGAACTTGAAGAAATTCAAGAATCACAAAGCATCGATACACCTATGGAGGAATTAGAGCAGGAAACACAAGTAGTTATGGAAGAGCAACCTGCTCAAGTAGAACAAGACCAATGTAGGTCAGGAAGGATACGTCACCTACCTGAGAGATATGGATATCTCATAACAGATCAAGGTGATGTATTACTCATGGATCAAGATGAGCCTGTGACCTACCAAGAGGCCATAACTGGTCCCGAGTCTGAGAAGTGGCTAGAAGCCATGAAATCTGAAATGGATTCCATGTACACAAACCAAGTTTGGACCTTGGTAGAGCCTCCTATAGGGGTTAACCCTATAGGATGCAAGTGGGTCTTCAAAAAGAAGACTGACATGGATGGAAAGGTACATACCTATAAGGCAAGACTGATTGCAAAAGGATATAAACAAATTCATGGGGTTGACTATGATGAAACCTTTTCACCAATTGCAATGCTTAAATTTGTTCGGATTTTACTTGCTATCGCTGCATATCATGATTATGAAATATGCCAGATGGATGTCAAAACTGCTTTCCTTAATGGGAATCTTCTTGAGGATGTGTACATGACACATCCTGAAGGATTTGACATACCAGAAGAAGCCCAAAAGATATGTAAGCTACAAGGATCAATCTATGGATTGAAGCAAGCTTCCAGAAGCTGGAATCTTCATTTTGATGAAACGGTAAAACAATATGGATTCATCAAGAACGAAGATGAGCCTTGTGTCTACAAGAAGGTTAGTGGGAGCATGATCGTTTTCCTGGTATTATATGTAGATGACATATTACTCATTGGAAACGATGTCCCTACCCTGCAACAAGTAAAGACATGGTTGGGGAAATGCTTTTCTATGAAGGACCTAGGTGAAGCAGCCTATATATTAGGAATCAGAATCTATAGAGATAGATCACAAAAACTGCTTGGCCTAAGTCAGAGTACATACATAGACAAAGTGCTGAGACGCTTTAATATGCATGATTCCAAGAAAGGATTCATACCTATGCAACATGGCATGTGTCTATAAAAAACACAATCCCCTTAAACTATGGAAGAAAGGGATCGCATGAATAAGATTCCATATTCATCTGCAATAGGATCTATCATGTATGCCATGTTATGTCCTCGACCTGATGTCTCGTATGCTTTAAGTGCAACGAGTAGGTACCAATTTGATCCTGGTGATGCCCATTGGGTAGTTGTCAAGAATATCCTTAAGTACTTGAGAAGGACTAAGGATTCATTCTTGATATATGGAGGTCAGGAAGATTTGGATGTAATTGGTTACACGATGCTAGCTTCCAGACAGATAAGGATGACTTTAGATCGCAATCTGGTTATATGTTTTGCTTAAACGGTGGTGCTGTGAGCTGGAAAAGTTCAAAGCAAGATACAGTTGCTGATTCTACAACCGAGGCCGAGTATATTGCTGCCTCAAGTGCAGCAAAGGAAGCTGTTTGGATCAAAAAGTTCATTAGTGAACTTGGCATAGTCCCTAGCATTGTGGATCCCATTGGTCTCTATTGTGATAACAATGGTGCTATCGCACAAGCTAAGGAGCCTAGATCTCACCAACGATCCAAACACATACTTAGGCGTTATCATCTCATTCGAGAGATAATAGATAGAGGAGATGTGAAAATATGTAGAGTACCTACACTTGACAATATTGCTGACCCACTAACGAAGCCTCTTGCGCAGCAGAAGCATGATGGCCATACTAGATCAATGGGCATTAGGGGTATGCCTGATTGGCTCTAGTGCTAGTGGGAGATTGTTGGTGTAAGCCCTAGAGGCCAATACTTTTGGTACTTGTATCGAATTATTCATTAATAATAAAAGGCTTTTTCTTTATTATGTTTGTTTAATGAAGTCCCTAGAATAGATAGTCCGTTTAATGTATCGAGTGTGACTTGATCACGAGAGCACATTAAACATAGGGACACTATTCTTAAAGTATCCGTAGTCGAGCTTTATTGTGAAGTGGGATAACATTAAAGCATTAATACTATTATGTTTATAGATTGATGATCACATCTCATGGATCATGGATAAAGAGATATCAAGTCTTAAACATAGGTATGAATATTAAGAGTAATATTTATACTGGATTGACCCGCTATGAGAATACCATATAAAAGTTATGCAAAGTATCATAAGTTATTCTCATGGTGATAATGGTATATACCACTCTTCGACCTGAAACCACTATGGATCCTAGATGTAGAGTCGAGTGCTTTGTTGCTGATCCAACGTTGTCCGTAACTGGATAACCATAAAGATAGTTGATGGGTACTCCACAAAGCATACTGAGGGACATGAGTGTCCTAGATGGAATTTGCCCATCTTGCGTAACAGGATAAATGTCTATGGGCCTAATATTGAACTGGACAAGGATGACACGGTCTATACCTTGTGTTCAATATAGACATAAGGGCAAAAGGGTAATTATACACATAATTATTATCACATGAGGTTTTGTCAGATCACATGACATTTTCGTGTCTTGGGTAGCAGTGATGTGTTGCTAGATACCGCTCACTGTTTATTATGTTAAATGCGTGATTTAATATAATTGCCAACATCGCGAAAACCTACTGGGTCACACACAAAGGACGGATTGATGAGAAATAGAGTAACTAAGGAACACCGTAAGGTACGTTGCACGTAAGTGGGAGACGAAATATGGTAAGGTACCAAATACTTAAGTGATTTTGGCATATTATGAGATATGGGCCAAAATACATTTAAGTGGGCCTTTTAGCTTGAAGCCCACACAAGTGGTTCTATAAATAGAACCCTTGGGTAGAAGCATTGTCATTCAGACTAGACTCAAGTGAAGACTTGGAATTTCGTTTCCCTCTCTCTCTCACTCAAAGCCTTCATTCGTACCAGCTAGCACTGAGATTGAAGGAATCCGTTTGTGTGGACTGAGTAGAGACGTTGTCATCGTTCAACGTTTGTGATCGCCACAAGAGGTAACGATTCTATCACTGATCATGCCCATTCGTAAGGATCACTAAATGGAGAAATTTTTAAATTCGGATGCGCCTTGGATGGCAATTGTCCTTCAGGTTGATTACACAGAGGGAAGGTGTTAGCATCCAAAGTGTCCTAGGTACTCCTAGGGAGCCCTTTTTTATGTGTGCATGTGTTTTGGTATAAAAGATGTTTGTAATATATAGAGTCTGGGGATGAGAAAATAATTCGTTAATTATATTTTTTGTGTTCGACAAGTCCTTCAGACTTGTGCCTACGTACCAACATAAAATGAGGGATCAAAACCTCGTAGTTCGTGGTATCAATTTCAAAGTGAGTGAATTTCTTTTACCAAAAATTTAAGTTTTAAAGAGGCACAAAGGGGCCTAAAAGAGTTTTGAATGAGTGTTAGTTCTTTTGGTCTTTTGAAATTTTATGTTAATATGGTTAAATTCATTTACAAGTTTGATTTAAGAAAAAGAGTTTGAAAAAATCAATGGCATAAGGCCAAAGTTTCTAATTTGCAATGAAGTCTAAGTTTGAAATCACAAGCAAAGAAGGTTTTTGAAAAGAGGGAGAGATTTGAAATTTAAGAAATGGGAGGAGACGAAGAGGCTAATCCTTTGCAAAAATTTAAAAGTTAAGGGTTGAAAAGATCTGACCAATGGGATGCAATCCAATAGACAAGAATGTCGTATAGAAACCCACTTTTCCTTTGGACTTTAAATCAAGCAATATCAATAATCAAGTAGCAAAATGAATATTAAGGCATCAAATAAAGATAACCACATACAAGCTAGCAACTTCATAGTCTTCTTTTTAATCCTCCTTTGCATCCGATGACATACTCCTTGAATGACTCAAAATAAGGCATTAGACACAGGTTCGAAGTATCATTTGGATCAAGGACATGTATCAGATGAACTCATAAGGATCTCAATACTTGCATCAAATGAAAATTCAAATCACAAGAACTTGGTTTCATAAATGTTGGCATTGGCCAAGTCCTTTTACATAGGGAATGATGCCTAATTCTAAGTCCGAAGCTCAGATAAAATCCAACAGTCCACACAAACATTTTTTAGGGTTTTTGTTGTTTATTAGGTATTTTAAGGTCCTAAGACCACAAACACAAGCAAGATACATAAACAAATATAAAAAATCATAATATATGGCTCAAGTGAGCAAACTGAAAATGACATAAACATAAACAAGTTAAATGATATGTAAAATGGAAAATGAAATGGTAAATGACTTGAATTTAAATTGCATAAAGTAAATGACTTGTAATTAAAAGGTTAGTAAGATGTTAGTTGATTAGATGTTAGTGGAGTTTTTCTTTTCAATTGTTTAAGTCATTCTTTGGAGAACACTCAACCCTCTATTCACAAGCATGGATCCTTGAACCAAGACATCTTCCAAAGGAAGGAAAAAAGGCCAAGCTTCCATACAATACCATGAAATTGGGGAGACTTACAATCTCACTTACTAGAATTCTATGCCTTTGGGTCAAAATTTAGCGTTATGTTAAGCAATCATAATTGGACTTATGTAGAAGTCACAACTATCTGAGGTCGGGCAATATAAATTTTGGTGTTAATGCATGTTAGAGATAAGGTATAATGAACCATACTCCTAAAACATACCACACACAAAAATATAATGATCAGAGGATGGACCTAATCTCATCCATACTTCTATTAGTTCATCTAACACAAAGTTATTGATGAACCAATTAGCCTTAGGATATTGAGATTTCATTGGTAAATAAGAGGGATGGGATAGAATGGGATTGAAGATGAAGAGGGAGGGGGAAATGAGACAAACACAAATTGATCATGGGAGGAATTTTATCAAATTAAAATCATTCATTCATTTTGGGAGATGGAATGTACATTTCATCAATCTCCTAAATCCAATGATTTTAATCCAACAAAAGTCAAATCAACCTTGACCAACACC
Source organism: Lathyrus oleraceus (assembly GCF_024323335.1). NCBI lineage: Eukaryota > Viridiplantae > Streptophyta > Magnoliopsida > Fabales > Fabaceae > Lathyrus > Lathyrus oleraceus. The sequence goes on along the minus strand of NC_066585.1, from coordinate 401,360,139 downwards.
CCAACACATATTCAAACTTCAGAAGTCAATAAAAATGGCTCAACACAATTTATTCATAATTAATCAGATAAAAATCATATTAAAATGCATTTAAATTAAATTATGTTTGATCAAAAACCTAAAACCTCTTCAAAACACCAAATAAATGGCCAAGAGATTTATCCTAGGTCAATGAAGGTCAAAGGACCTTATACAAAAAATTTCAAAATTTTTGAAAAGTCAGAAGTATTTTTAAACAATTAAAAATACGCAGAAAAACAATTAAATCATGAAAAATATCAAAATTAATCCAAAAAAATAATTTTAATTCAGAAAATGAAAGAGGAAAATGTTTGAAAATATTTGGTGAAAGTCCCATATTTTTTGGATCAATAATAAAATTAATATGAATTAAATAAAAATAAGCAATTAAAAGAAATATTTACAAATTCAAAAAAAGGAGAGCCATCTGATCTCCCTCATTAATTGAGGTGGTAGATCAGATGGATGAAAGCGCGTGTTCCATGGTGCACTGCAGTCAATGAGGCGTAGGCTTGGTATTCAAAAGCAATGCATGAGATTAAAACATTTTAAAAGGATCCTGTGGTTGAGATGCAAGGCAACTCATCACCGGAGCCAGAGCTCCGGTCTTCTTCTCCGGTGGACCTCACCGGACTGGTCCACCATCAACCATCACCAAAATGAAAAAACAAGACATGGATTTAAAGAAAAAATGCTCAGGAGCTCGAATTTGGCCTCAATTTTGTCCAATTCCAAGTATACGAAAAGATACAGGGATTTGAATTTTGAGGATCATGAACTGAGTTGCTTCGATTTGACCTCAAAGAAACTTCATCTTGTTTCCTACATTTGTAGGACTTCAGCAAACCAATAATCATTCAAAATGGATGAGAAATGAGGGAGAATCGAAGAAGAAAAGTTTCTGAAATCTCACCTTCGAGGAGCATCAGATTAGCTTGATCTTGCTTCTAATTTGGCTTGGCTTGACTCTAGAAGCTTGCAGAAGATGATTTGGATGGTTAAAAAGCTTGGAATCTTGGAGTTTCAATCCTAAAACAGAACTAGAATTGAAACTCGGTTTCCTAAGAAACATTCAAGATTATCCTTTCAATGGTGTTTGGGGAAGAAGGGGGTCGAAGCTTGGGCAAGAGGGATCCTATTTTTGATCATTAAGGTTCTTATTTATAGACAATATGAATGATATTTGCACACTTCCAAATTTGGAAAATTTTCAAATTCTCCCTTGCATGGATGCATGGGCGTGCATTAGGCCCGTGAGATGATGTCATCTGATCCAAAGTTCAATGTACTTCATGTTGAAATCATGTTAGAAGCTCATTGAAATGTATGTGAAAATTGGAATTTGAAATGATCCAAATGGTGCTTTAACTTACCCCCATGCTCAAGTCCCTCAATGTTGAACACTTTTTCATTTGAAGCTTGGATCATGATGAATTTTGAGGTGGAAGTTTGGGAAATCAAACATATTTGAAAATTTTCTAAATCCCAAGTCAAATGTTCACTTCTTCCACCTTGAATAACTTTTTCTAGGGACTTCAAATGAGAAAAGTTCCTTCATGAAAGTTATATATCTTTCAAACCTCTTCAATTTGGTCACAAATATGACCTCATTAGGATTTGGCATGAGGGAGTTATGCATTTTAGAAGTTAAGGAAAATCACTTGTTCAATGGCATTGGCCAAAAATGACCTATATTGTTTCCTCTTGGCACATGCATTTGAAAGTTGAATTTGAACTTCCTCCAAACATAAAAGTTGAAGTAAACATATTGAACTTGATCATTAAATTTGAATGGCTTTCATATCATGAAACTTGATCAAGTTATGGTCTTGGGAAGTTGACCTCCAAACTAGGGTTTAGACAAAATGACCCATAATCTTTCACCATAAAAAGTTACTTTCCAAGCAAAACTAGCTCTTGACTTAAAAATGAAAGTTGTTTGGAATGTCGTTTAGAGTAATTTTTCTCTTGGAATCATTTTCATATGACAAAAATTGTAGGAGATAGGGTCTAGGGAACCCCAGTTTTGACCAATTGACTTTCTCTGGTCAACCACCATGAACCAACTTGCTAGCTTGACATTCTCTTGACTTTTGGGACTCATGGAGGATCATATATGCATAAGATGATGTAATGTGAAGTATCCCTTGAGATATTTTATCAATTGGTGAAGAAACTTGTTGAAGAAGTCACATAAGATACCCAAATGAATTAAGGTTTCCAAAGCAAACCAACTCCAAAATATTGATGATTTCTTGATCAAAATAACATGTGAAGATCATGGGGGTCCATATATGATACTTAGAGCCATAGTAAACCATTTATTGATTGAGTTCCTTGCATTGAGGGTCTCAAACCCTAGATATGAACTTGATAGAGCATAGGTGAGCATGTACACTACCTACAAAAGCAACAAACTATACATTGACATATTTTTGGTATTTTGGGTGGTGAATAAAGAAAAAAAACAAAATATGATACCATCTAAAGTGTTTGGTGACCTCTCCCAATGCAAACCCAATGAATGAGGGGTAAGGAGGATGCCTAGGTGTGATCCCAATGCTAATGCATATGATGAGATATCATGAGGGATCTTAGGGTCAAAATTGGGGTCTTACAGAAACATGGATTGGTCATTATTTGGAGAACACTCAACTATTCCCCCACAAGTATGAAAGCATGAACCCATACATCATTATGAGAAAGGCTCCAACTTGGATAAAATTAACAAGTAAGTCACTAGCTCTAACAAATGAGAAGGGAACAATATTTTCACACAATACCATGAGGAGTAGGAGACTTACAATATCACTTATAAAAATTCCTTTGCTTTCGGGACAAGTTTAGCGTTGTGTTAAGAAATTATAATTGGACTTATGTAGAAATCACAACTATCTGAGGCCAGTCAATAATAATGTTAGTGTTAATACATGCTAGAGAAATTATATGTAAATCATTCTCCAAAAGTCATGTCACACAAAAATAAAATAAAAAAAGATCAAGCAAAAATTCTAGGAGGATGGTCCTTCTTTAATCCATACTTCATGACACTTAGGACAAACTTATGCATAAATTTGAAGTACCTTAAATGATCCATGATCAATTAGGAGGTAGATTTGAAATGATGAAAGTTCGTGAAGCACCAATCCATACATCATGAACAAGATAGACACAAGCTATCCAATTGATCAAAGGGGAAAAAAGAGATGAAGAAGAAGGGGACAAGAGAAGCCACACCCAAATTAGACCAAAGGTTTTATTAAGTCATCATCAAAATCAACCATCCAATTTGGTGGATTAGGGTTTTCACCCCATCAACACCTAAGATCTATTGAGTTTGATGAGACTCATGATCCAAGGCCAACAGAAGTTCACAAAGGTCACACAAATATAAAATGCAGTTAAATGAAATAAAAATGCACCAATTTTTTTTAAATGAATTTTAAAATAGAAATAAAATGAAAAATCGATAAAGTCCTCCAAAACACCAAATAAGTGGCCAAGAAAATTATGGAAGGTTGGAAATAAAATAAGAAGCATGTAATAAATTTTCAAAATTTAAAAATGAAGAAAAGTATTTCTAAACTAATTGAAACAAATGATAAAAGAGAAAATTCATCAAGATTTTGAAGCTTGTTTGCCTTGGAAGCCCTAAGTCATCTGGATATCTTGTGTGACTTCATCAACAAGTTTCTTCAACAATTGGTCAAATATATCAAGGGATACTTCATTTTACATCATCATATGCATATATGATCCTCCATGAGTCCAAAAGATCAAGAGAACTTCAAGTTTACAAGTTGGTTCAAAAGAGGTTGACCGGAGAAAGTCAACTGGTCAAAACTGGGGTTCCCTAGACCCTATCTCCTACACTTTTTGTCATATGAAAATGATTCCTAGATAAAAGTTACTCTTTATGACATTCCAAACAACTTTCATGTTGACATCAAGATCTAGTTTTGCTTGGAAACTCAATTTTTATGATGAAAGATTATAGGTCATTTTGTATGTGCCCTTGTTAGGAGGTCAACTTCCAAGGACCATAAGTTGCTCAGTTATTATGAGATAAAGACCATGAAAGTTTCATGATTAATTTCAAGATGTCCTTTACAACTTTGATTCTTTAAGAAATGTCAAATTCAACTTGCAAGGGCATGTGCCAAGAGGAAACATTATAGGTCATTTTGGGCCATTACCATTGAACAAGCTATTTTCCTCAACTTCTAAAATGCATAACTCCCTCAAGACAAATCCGAATGAGGTCAAATTTTTGACCAAATTGAATAGGGATGAAAGAGCTAAAAGTATAGTGAAGAAACCATTTCCATTTTAAGCTCATAAAAAAAGTTATTCAAGGTGGAAGAAGTGGTCATTTGACTTGGTATTTAGAAAATTTTCAAATATGTTTGATTTCCCAAACTTCCACCCCAAAATTCATCATGATCCAAGCTCCAAAAAGTCCAAGATCACCTCATTTGGACCAAGATTGAGGGACTTGCGCAGGTTCCTTTCATAGGGTTGTTTTTGGCAACATTTGAATTCAAATAACCATTTCCTATTGCATGCTTACATGTTAATGTTTAAGTACTCATTGAGCACGAATTGGAGCAAGTTACATCATGAATTGGGCCCAAATCATTGCCCATGCATCCATGCACCAAAGTTGCTAAAATTGGCAAAAAAATTAAAGTGTGTGAAAAGCAACTTGATACCCTATAAATACATGGCCATTGTGATCAGAAGGAGGATCGCTACTTGCCCAAGCTTTGAACCATTGCCTCCCTAACCTCGATTAAAGTATAAAGTGGAGATTTCACTTGAAATCAATTTTCAAATCTCCTTCTGTTTTGAGATTGAAACTCCAAGAATCAAAGTCTCTCTTTGATCCATTTCACTTCTTGCAAGCTTCTAGAGTCGAACTAAGGCCAATTGGAAGGAAGATCAAGCCAGATTCAAGCTACCCGAAGGTGATTTTTCATAAACTTTGAGCCTTCGATTCTCTCTCAATTCTCTACTATTCTTTTTAATTTTTGGTTGGCTGAAGTCCTACCAGTGTAGGCAACAAGGTTGTGTTGCTTTGAGGTCAAATTGAAGCAACTCAAATCATGAACCTCAAATTTCAAATCCATGTATCTTTCAATATACTTGGAATTGGATGAAATGGAGGTCAGATTCGAGCTCCTGAGCATTTTTTCTTTAAAACCATGTCCTTACTTTTCATTTTTGTGATGGTTTCTGGTGGACCAGTTCGGTGAGGTCCACCGGAGAAGATGACCCTCCTGTGGTGCGTTGGCATAGTCCAAGCCATCTGATATGGTTCCCACGTTCTAATCTTGGCCTTTGATTTGAATTACCACGAGGTGTTTGGTGGGAGTGCGCGCTTGACCATCAGATTTTACACCTCAATTAATTAAGGAGATCTGATGGCTCTCGTTTTTTCTAATTTCTTTTTAATTTTGGAATTTTCATTTAATCCTTTTATTTGGTTTAAGTCATAGAAATATTATTTTTAATCCAAAAAATATGGGACTTTCACCAAAAATATTTAAATATTTTTCCCTTCCATATCCTGAATTAAAATTATTTTTGGGATTAATTTTGGTATTTTTCAGGAATTAAATGTTTTTGTGCATATTTTTAATTGTTTTAAAATACTTCTAACTTTCTAAAAATTATGAATTTTTTTGTCTAAGGTCCATTGACTTTGTTTGACCTAGGATAAATCCCTTGGCCATTTATTTGGTGTTTTGAAGGGATTTGAGGTTTTTAACCAAATTAAAATGCATTTTAATTCGTTTTTAATGTGATTTTTAATTGATTAAATGATTAAAAATTATGTTGAGCAACTTTTATGGTCTTGTGATATTAGAGTTTCTATTTGGGCCTTGGTCATGGTTGATTTGACTTTTGTTTGATCAAAACCATTGGATTTAGGGGATTGATGAAATGTACATTTCATCTCCCAAAACGAATGGATGGTATTGATCAAATGAAATCCCTCTCATGATCAATTTGTGTTTCTATTTCCCCTTCCCTCTTTATCTTCATCCCTATTCTTCCTCTTTCCCTCATTTGACCAATGAAATCTCTAATGTCTAAATGCTAATTGATTCATCAATGACCTTGTGTCAGATGAATCAATATAAGTTTGACTGAGATAGGTCCCTCCCATCTTTTTTCAGTGTGGTATGTTTTAGGAGTTTGGTTCTTTGTACCAAATCTCTAACATGCATTAACAACTATATTTTTATTGCCCGGCCTAAGATAGTTGTGACTTCTACATAAGTCCAATTACGATTGCTTAACATAGAGCTAAATTTGACCTTGAAAGCATAGCATTCTAGTAAGTGAGATTGTAAGTCTCCCATTCTTCATGGTATTGTGTGCAAACTTAACTTTTTTCCTTCATGAGAGCTAGTGGCATACTTATTCAATTATCCAAGTTGGAGCCCTTCTCATGGAAGATATCTTGGTTTAAGGATTCATACTTGTGAATGAATGGTTGAGTGTTCTCCAAAGAATGACTTAATCAATTAAAATTCACCACTAACATTTGACTAACCATCGACTAACTCTTATTCATTATGCTTTTACTTTCAAGGTATTTACTTTATACAATTTAAATTTTAGTCATTTACCATTCATTTCCATTTATATTTCATGCAGTTTGTTTATGTTTCAAGTCCTTTTCACTTTGCTCATTTGAGCCATACCTTGTGATTATATATATTGTGTGTTTGCCTTTGTTTTGTTTGTGGTCTTAGGACCTTAAAACACCTAATAACAATAAAAACCCTAAAAAAACATTTGGTGGACTGCTGGACTTGATATGAACTTTTGGACTTAGAACTAGGCAACATTCCCTATGCTAAAGCACTTGGGCAATGCCAACATCTGAGACTGAGCTATCGGTGATTGTGCCTTCATCTGATGCAAGACCTTAAGTGCCCTTGATTCATATGCTACTTTGTCTCTGTGCTTAATTTTTATTTTGTTATTACCCATGTCTGATGTTTTGCTCTGAGTTGATCAATGAATATTTCATCTGATACATTGGAAGATATTGAATACTGATAGCTATTGGAGTGCTTGCTTGGATATGGCTATCTTTATTTGATGCCTTAGTTTTTCAATTGATGCTTGGATGTTGCTCGTTGCTTATTGCTTGTTGCTTGATTAAAGTCCAAGGAAAAATGAGTTTCTATATAACATTCTTGTCTGTTGGATTGCATCCCATTGGTTAGATCTTTTCAACTCTTAACTTTTAATTTTTGCTTAGGGTAGTCCCTTCATCTCCTCCCACTTATTTAATTTCAAAATCTCTCCCTCTTTTCAAAAACTTTCTTTGCTTGTAAATTTCAAACTTACACATGTTTTAATGATTAGAAACTTTGGCCTTATGCCATTGAATTTTTAAACTTCTTTTCTTAGATCAAATTTGTAAATAAACTTAACCATATTGACTTAAATTTCAAATACAAAAAGAACTAACAACCCCATTCAAATATTTGACCACTTTGTGCCTTTTCATTTAAATTTTTGTTATAATTAACTCACCAACTTCTTTGAAATTTTTACCACGAACTACGGGGTTTTGATCCCTCATTTTTATGTTAATACGTAGGCATAAGACTGAAGGTCTTCTCAAACACACAAATATAATCAATGAATTCTTTTCTCATCCCCAGAATCTTTATTTTATCAAACATCTTTCATACCAAAAACATATGCACACATAAAAAAGGGCTACCTAGGAGTACCTAGGACACTTTTGGTGCTAACACCTTCCCTCTTAGTAACCAACCCCCTTACCTGTAATCTCTGAGATTTTATTAGTTTTGATTTAAAAACTTCTTATCTTTGGGTTTTGTTCGTACTTTTCCCTTTTCCTTTGGAAATAATAAAGGTGCGGTGGAAACTCTGGTTTTACTGACGTCAAGTTTATCCATAACTTAATGATCACGAATTTACCGCTACAGATGCATTACAACAGGAACGTCAACAACAACCCAATTGTTGCATGTTTGGCCGTGTGTCACGAAGTTGGAACAAGCTTCATCTTCATCGTCATCTTTAATATCTGCAACTGAGTGTTGATCATCCTAGTGAATGAACCCTCTATTGCGGAAAACTTCTTGGATAGACTTGACATTTCTATTGAACGGCCCTTGTTGAAAGTCCAGACCAACCATGTTCTTGTTCTCGATAACCTCTATAAAACGACCCCACTTGTCGGTGTCACCAGCCTGAATAACCTCTCTTGCATCCTTCAGAGAAGACATGGATGCCTCAGTCGTCTTCAATTCATCAACAATAGATAAATCTTGGAATGGCGTTCCAACTTCTTCTTCAGCTTCCACATAAGTGAAGGATGACAAATGGCTTACCAAAAGCGCTTTCTCCCCACCGACAACTACGAGATTTTTGTTCTTAACAAATTTCAGCTTCTGATGCAGAGTAGACGTCACAACACCAGCTTCATGGATCCATGGCCTTCCCACAAACAACTGTAGGCCGGGTGAATGTCCATTACTTGAAAAGTAACTTGAAAGTCACTCAGACCTATCTTGACTGGAAGGTCCACCTCTCCAATGACAATTTTTCGAGTACCATCAAATGCTTTTACCACCACACCACTGTACCTCATAGGGGCGCCTTGATAAGACAATCTTGATAAAGTTGACTTGGGCAACATATTCAATGATGAACCAGTATCTACCAACATATTGGACAGAGCATCCTCTTTGCAATTCATTGAAATGTGGAGTGCCAAGTTGTGATTTCTACCTTCCTCAGGAAGTTCTTCATCATAAAAGCTCCGGTAATTACATGAAGTAATATTGGCAACAATGTGGTCAAACTGATCCACAATAACATCGTGCTCCACATAGGCCAACTCCAACACTTTCTGCAAAGCCTCTCTATGCCCTTCAGAGTTCATCAATAACCACAATACATAAAATTTAATGGCGTCTGGAGCAACTTCTCCATAACGTTGAACTCACTCCTCTTGATTAATCGCAGAACCCCGTCATCATCATTAATCTTTAACCCGCTGGATTCACCAGACTGACAAGTTGGAGCATTAACTGGATCAACTGTAGGAACATTTGCTTTCTTACCCACCGTAATATCTTCCACATCTTTAGGAGATACAAGTCCAAAAACACGACCACTACGGGTCACCTTAATGACATTTGTAATGCTTACCACTGAATTTGCAACGAGAAGGGGAACCTCTGTCCCATTCTCAATCATGGTGGCATTATACTTATAAGGCACAACTTTATTAGATGAATAGGGGACATGGTACACTAACCGTATAACCAATGAAGATACCGATCTATTAGTAATTTGGCCGCTGTCGAACTGAATAACTACCCGCTCGGGGGTCTTGAATACTGGTACGATAATATTCACATCATTGCCCAAATCTCGGGACTGGTTGACCCGAATAACACTTTCATCTATTAGTTTTTGAATATCTCTCTTGACAATTACACATCCTCGAGGATTGACGTTGCACATAACATAACCATCATGGTCGTGTTCATAATCACTAACTAAGCACAGATCCCTATGAATCGCCACCAATATTCTTCGGATGTGACAGACGTCAAAATCCCTGAAATTCCCAGGACAACCATCTACCATTTTCACATAAGCATTGCCATGAGCAGGCAATTGATTGGCTTTAACATTTGGCATACGATCCTCAAAGGACACCAAATCGCTCTTAATCAACTTATGGACTTCATGTTTCAATGGATAGCAGTTTTCTATGTCATGGCCGGGAGCTCCCTGATGAATGGCACAATGAAGATCTGACTTGAACCACCATGGAAAAGGTTCAGGAGTATGAAGGATTTCTTGGTTGAATCAGATTCTTGACAACCAAAGAAGGATATAATTTTGCATAAGTCATAGGAATAGGGTCAAAAGTGACCTTCTTCCTCTCAAAAGTCTAATGATGATTGTTGTTGTTGTTGTTGGTACGTTGTTGTGGCTGTTATTGATGTTGTTGCTGAACGGGAACTGATTGATTTGCTGAATTATTAGTAAATACCGGAATTACTGACGATACCTGATGATGATAATGACGAGATTGGGAATTCTTCCTCATAAGAGGTCTTCTCTGCTTCCCCATAGACACTACATTGGTTTCTCCCTCCTTCTTTTTGGAGAAATTAACACCATATTCCTTGCTTGAAATTGCTTCATCTTTAGATAACCGTCCTTCTCGGGAACCTTCTTCCAACCGCATCTCCATGTTCACCATTTTGGTGAAATCATTAGGAGCACTAGCAATCATGAGTTCATAATAAATGAACTCAGGGTCTTCAAAAAGATCTTGGTCATTTATTTCTCCTCCAAGGCTGGGCTAATCTTTCCATCTTTGGGCGTACTCCTTGAATGTCTCTTTATCTTTCTGGGACATTGACTACAATTGATCCCGATCGGGAGCCATATCGAATTATACTTATATTGCTTGAGGAAAGCCTCACCCAAGTCATTAAAAGTAAGAACATTAGCATTGTCCAAACCCATATACCATGTGAGTGCAACACCAGTTATACTATCCTGGAAGTAATGGATGAGTAGCTAATCATTGTCTGTCTAAGTAGACATCTTGCGGGCATACATGACAAGATGACTCATAGGGCAAGTATTTCCCTTATATTTTTCAAAGTCTGGGACCTTGAACTTGACTGGGATCTTGATGTTGGGCACCAAACACAACTCAGCAACACTCTTACCAAACAAATCTTTCCCCCTTAAGGTCTTCAATTCCTTTCTCATCTCAAGGAATTTGTCTTTCATCTTGTCCATCTTTTCATAAACATCGGGCCCCTCAGACGGCTCAGAATGGTAAATGGTTTCCTCAACATGGGGAAAAGTATGCAAAATGGAAGGAGGAACAGACAGGACCGGACTAGATGTCGGCATAGAAGCAAACGGTGGAGCATACCCTTCAGGCACAAAGTTTGGCGGCATTCCCCACGGGAATCCAGAAGGCATGGTAGGCACAGGCTGGCTAGTAACAACAGGAACGATAACATGGACAGACGTTGAAGCAATCTCAGAAATCACAATCCTTTGAGAAGGAGGAGTTGTAGGAGGCAGAGATGGTTTATTATGAGCGACAATAACAGACTCCATCAAAGTAGTGAGTCTGGATATCTCATCCTTAAGTTCTTTGCTCTCTTGTTCAAGATGCTTCATTCTTCTCTAGCGATTAGCTCAAGTGTTATAGTGATGAGTTGGCTTGTCTGATACACAGAAGAAGAACCATAAGACACCTGACTGAAGAAACTTGTTATATAAATGATGCATGAAATGTTTTTGATTTTATTTTTAAGGAACATACAAATTCCTATTTGAAAATAATTTCAATTAATAATAGTAATCAATAATAATAACATTTCAATTGACCATAAAATCTCTTTTTCTTCATAAAATTTGGATGGATTACACTGAGTACAATTTCACAAACCAAAATATAAATACAAGAGAAAAGGAAACTATCATCCTAAGGATCTTTAGTAACTGAACTAGCCAAGGGAGTGTACTTTTTTCGGATGTGTCTGATCACTGACTCAAAAGCTGTCTGCATCTGAGCCTTCTCAAGGACGAGACGATCAACAATCTTTTTCCAAGAACCTAAAGGTTGAGGCATACAAGAGGAAAATAAATCCTCTGACTCTCTATGACTCTTCACTGCACGCTCTTCAAGAACCTCAATGATTGCATCCTTGTCTTTCGACTCAAGTTGAAACTCTAGATGCTTTCGGTTCAAAGCATGAGACCTCTCCTCCCAAAGGTCTCTCTCTTGCTTCATTTAGGAAAGTGCATCTTCCAACACCTCTACATCTTGGTTAGGGAGAGTTGATGGCTCAACCACAACCACATACATAGGTCTCCCGCAAGCGTATGGCATCTTGAGCTCCAAAGCTCTCTTCTTCACCCAAATAGTGTAAGCTTCAAAAGCTATACAGTTGCATGAACGAAGCTCGACTGTACCCTTCCTATGAATATTGTGCCAAGCACGCACCATTCTACTCTTTAGATAGAATAGACCCTCTAACTAAATGTTATTAGGCTTATCTCTCAAGGGGAACCCAAGATGACGAAGGGCCAAATAAGGGTTTTAGTTGATTCCTCCTTATGTACCAATGAGAGACACATTAGAGAACTCACCACAACTGTCAATAATATCCAAGCTATCCAAAGCAGAATCACACCAAACAATATAATCATTAGTGAGATACGTAAGTCTTTTATACCACCATAGACATTGTCGGTTCTCCAAGAAAGTAGGCATCTGAGTCAAGTGCAAAATAAACCACTTGTATAGGAGAAGAAAGAAACACACAATGGTTCCACCACCCTTAGAATTCCTTAAATGCAAAGAGAAATACGTGTCACCCAACAAAGTCGAAACAAGATTCCCAATTAAGAATATTCTAATGGCGTTAACATCAATGAAACTGTCAATGTCAGGGAACAAAGCTAGACCATTGACGAGTAATATAAAGATGGCTTCAAAAGAGTCCATGCTACCGGATTGAGAAAAAGAATTAGCTCTACCAATGAGAAACTTAGAAGTCAACCCTAGAATCCCTCCTTTCTTCACCATGTTGGCATCAACATCAGATTTCTTCACATGAAGAGCTTTGACTATGACTTGAGATCTCAGGATCCCCTCCAATCCACCAAAAGGTATCTTGTTAAATACAAGCATAAACAAGAGATGGGTATACTCTTCTAACACGGGCACAACCTGATAATCAGGAAAAGTGAAGCACCATGTAAGACCCCAAATTTGACCCTAAGATCCCTCATGCTATTTCATCATTTGCATTGGCTTTAGGATCACACCTTGGTATCCTCTACATCCCTTATTCATTGGGCTTGTATTAGGAGATATCACCAATCACATTTATGATGGTATCATACTTTGTTTTATTTGTTTACTAACCAAAATATCAAAAATATGTCTAGTGTAGTTTCATTTCTTTTGTAGGTAGTGTGTGCATCCATTTGTGCCTAATCAAGCTCATATATAGGGTTTGAGATCCTAAATGCAATATATCAATCATGGAAAGGTTAAAATTGGTTCTAAGTATCATATATGGATCCCCATGTTCTTTATTTGTCATTTTGGTCAAGATTTCATCAAGAGTTTGAAGCTTGTTTGCCTTCGAAGCCCTAATTAATCTAGGTATCTTGTGTGACTTCCTCAGCAAGTTTCTTCAACAATTGGTAAAATATCTCAAGGTATTATTCATTGAACATCAATTTAATCTTATATGATTCTCCATGAGCCCCAAAGAGAAAAAGAACTTCAAGTTTGCAAGCTGGTTCAAGGAGGTTGACAAGAAAAGTCAACTAATCAAATCTAGGGTTCCCTAGACCCTATCTCCTACAATACTTATCATATGAAAATTATTTTAAGAGAAAAGTTACTATTTATGACATTCCAAACAACTTTCACGTTGGAATCAAGGGCTAATTTTTCTTGGAAAGTCATGTTTTATGGTGAAAGATTATAGGTCATTTTGTTTGTTCCCTAGATGGAAGGTCAACTTCGAAGGACAATAACTTGGTCAATTTTTATGATATGAAGGCCATCCAAGTTTCATGTTAAATTTCAAGATATCTTCTCAATCTTTTATTCTTTTATAAATGTCAAAGTCTACTTGCAAGGGTATGTACCAATAGGAAACATTATAGGTCATTTTGGACCATCATCATTGAACAAGCAATTTTCCTCAAATTCTAAAATCCATAACACCCTCATGAAATACTCAAACGGTTTCAAATTTGCTACCAAATTTAATAGGAGTGAAAGAGCTACAACTTTGAAAAATGAACCATTTTCATTTGAAGCTCATAGAAAAAATTATTCAAGGTGGAAAAAGTGGTCATTTGACTTTTAACATAGAAAGTTTTCAACTATGTTTGGTTCTTCCAACTTCCACCTCAAAATTCATCATGATTAAAGCTCCAAATGGAAAAAGTTTCAACAACAAATTTTCTCCTCTTCATGATAGCTTTTTAAATAGTCCAATATCATGTCATTTGGAGTATTTTTGAGTGACTTGCGCATGGGTGTAATGCATGGCCCTAATTTGAAAGTTTCATGATCATTTTTCATTTCACTAATGCTTGGTTTCATGTTATTGTTTCAGGATCATTGGCACATGAATTTGGACCTTCTTACATCATTTCATGGGCCTTGTGCACGCCAATGGAAGCATGCAACATCACATTGTTATTTTTGGAATTTGTTTGAAAGTGTGTGGAAAGCAATTGAGTTGGCTATAAATACATTGCATTGCTGCTCAAAAGAGGGATCCCTTTGCCCAAGCTTTGATTGTGCAACTCTCCCACCCTCCATTGATAGGATAACTTGAAGATTTCACTTGAAATCGAGCTTCAATTCCCCTTCTGTTTTGGGATTGAAACTCAAAGGATCAAAGTTATTTGATCATCCGTTTCACTTCCTACAAGTTGGTAGAAGCAAGCCAAGCCAAATTGAAAGAGAGATTGAGCTCAATTGAATCAAACTGAAGGTGATTTTTCAGAATTTTCTCTTCTTCAATTCTCCACTATTTTGCTTGATTTTTGGTTGTCTGAAGATCTATCAATGTAGGCAACAAGATTGAGTTGCTTTGAGGTCAAATTGAAGCAACTCACTTCATACTCCTCAATTTTCAATTCCACATATCTCTCTATATAGTGAGCATTGGGAAATTTTGAGGGCAAATTCGAGTTCCTGGCATTTTTTTCTTCAAGTTAGTGTATGCATCTTTAATTTTCATGAACATTAGTGGTGGACCAGTCCGATGAGGTCCACTAGAGAAGATGACCGAAGCCCTAGCTCCGTTAGTGTGATGATTTAGTCCCATCCATCTGATCTTGATTCCACGTTCTAATCAGGACCTTTGGTTTGTTTGACTTAATTTGCCACACATTGAATGAAGCGCATCATGGACCCTTAACACGTGGCCATCAGATTTTCCACCTCAATTAACGAGGGAGATTTGATGGCCCATGTTTTTTCCATTTATTTTATTATTATGATTTTATTTTTCATTACCCCTATTTTGTTTAATTCTTATTAAATTCATTTTTAATCCAAAAAAATATGAGACTTTCACCAAAATCCTTTAAATATTTTCCTCTTCCATATTTTGAATTAAAATAATTTTTTTGAATATTTTTGATATTTTTTGTGAATTAAATTATTTTTGACTTGTTTTTAAATATTTTTAAATACTCCTGACTTTCCAAAAATTCTCAAATTTTTTGTCTAAGGTCCTTTGACCTTGTTTGACCTAGGATAAATCCCTTGGGCATTTATTTGGTGATTTGAAGCAATTTGAGGCTTTGTCCTTTTTAAAATGAATTTTATTTTATTTTAAATTTGATTTTTAATTATTTAAATGTTTAAAAATATTGTTGAGCCATTTGGTTGACCTTGTGTTGTTTGATCTTCTGTTTGGCCTTGATCATGGTTGATTTGAACTTCCATTTGATCAATACTATTGGATTTAGGGGTTGATGAAATATACATTTCATCCCTCAAAATGAATGGATAGTATTAATTATATGAAATTCCTCCTATGATCAATTTGGGTTTCTTGTTCCCCTTCCCTCTTCATCTTCATCCCTCTTCTTCCCCAATCCATCATTGACCAATGATTTCTCCACAAGTCAAAGATTAGTTGATTCATCAATGACCTTGTATAATATGAATTAACATGAGTCTGATTGAGATAGGTCCCTCCCATTTTATTTTTGTGCTTTAGGAGCCTGGTTCTTTGTACCATGTATCTA